>NC_088848.1:8375725-9815725 GCF_904066995.2 Poecilia reticulata | reverse complement strand
CTGTATAAGTTATCCAGATTCTAAAAATGATCTGAAAAAGTATTTGGAACAGTTTTAGCAAAAATCTGAGAGCAACTGAGACCTCCACTTTTTTTTTTTTTTTTTTTAAAGCAAAATTTAAACATATTTGTAGTTTTATTGAAATCTAGTCGGCCTTTATATTAATTTGGAAGAATTTCATTAGTTTTTAATTATCAAATATAAATGTAGATTCTAATTTAACTAAATTTCCTCAAGGATTTTACACACAACATCCATAATCATAAAAGAATAGACTGTACACTAAGATCGCCTCCATATTGTGAGTGGCAAAAAGCAATGCAAGCCAGTTCTGTTCTAATTACTAGAAATAAAATGTGCATGGAGCTCACGCCAGGTATTTAAATACATTATTACAATCAAGTAAATTTTAACTCAGAAATTTTCTGCAGATATTGTGGCTTCTTCCTCTCCAAGCGGCTTTTCAGGCCATGTTAGAACAGGGTTTCCTTCTCATTACTGTTCTGCCTGGATCTTCTCAATGTCTTTTGCTTTTGAACATAACCTGCTCTGTGACATAAATATGTCTTCTTCCTGAATAGTTTGGTGGTTGGACATCCAAATTTTGTAAATATGCCCATATAAATGTCTGAACATCTGGAAATGGAACCAAAGGATGAGCCGGAGTCGTCCAGGTTCACAAACAAGCAATGTGTTTGTGGTAAACTTTAGAAAAACCTTAGAAAGACATTGCCATCATTCCCGACTGTTTAAAGTAGTGGTGTCAAAGTCAGTTACATTTGTTCTTAAAGGCCCGGTTGTGCCAGAATTACAAAATTAAGAAATAGCTGTTTGTGTTTCTTAAAACTAAATATTGAACACCTTTTCACACTAATCAGTCCCTTCAGGATTTCATGATTGTTTTTTGTATTTTTTTTTCAATCAAAATCAGATTTTGTGGTGTTAATTTAGAAATATTTGTAAGAAATTTTTACGATATTTGCACTAATGTGTAACAGCCTTTAACTTTACATCAACTACGACTGAGGCAGCAGTCACTAAAACCTAATGTTTCTGGCCAATTTTCAAAAGAATTTGCAGAAAAAATGTGGGGGTTTGTTGATTTTCTATGAATTTTGTGGATTTGTGAAAAACTGGAGGGACTTATTGATGTAACTTGGAGTCCAGAGGACCACATAAAAAGCTACGGCGGGCCAAATTTGACCCTTGGGCCTCGAGTTTGACACATGTGGTTTAAAGAGTTTAATTATAACTGGCCTAAAGCAAAAACAGTAAAGTCTGATCTGATGTCAGAGTAAAGAAAAAAGTTCGTGAAATGGTTTCAAATGAACACCACTGGACACAAAAGCAATTCATTTAAATGAATAAATCTAAAATTCTGGTTTCCAAGCATCTTTCTGTTTCTTTTAAAGGTAAAATTTCCACTCTCAGTCTGGAGGATGCGCTGGCGTTGTGCTTGAGGCGGCTGACGAAGACAACGAAGCGTTTCCATGTCTCTGTCCTTGGCAAAAACAGTAAACTAAAAGCACATGCTCCATTTTTCTCTCTTCAGTTTTTTGTCTGTGCTACCTCACCACATTTCTGCAGTAATGAAATCTTGCTGTGCTTTTAATTGCATTTTTTGAAAAAGGACAAAAACACAATTTGATTTGGAAAACTGTTTTCTCAAGCAGCAGAAAAGGCCTAAAGATCTGAAAGTTGTATCAAATTAGATACCAACGCTACCTTTCATCCTTTTAAATTTTCTCTTAAATTTCCAAATTATTTATTACCAGCCAACACCTATCATTGAAGACACTGCTCTACTCTCACATCTATTTGTTTGAGTGGTTGCTTTCGGTTTTGCAGGCTCGCTTACTTCTGCATGGTAAGCGCAAGTTTGTTGATTGCTGACTTGATCTTGTTCTGGGCGTCCAGGTGGCTCATCCCGTCGGTGTTGACCCCGTCGATTGATGAGATGATGTCGCCCTGGGTCAGGCTGCCGCCTGCTGCCTTACTGCCAGGAGTTATCTGAGAAAGACAAGGTTGAGAAATTACGCATCAGGTAAAATGTTTTGTCTTAACATTACTTAAAATAATTTATAAATTTAGCAAATTCCATATTTCCGTTAAAAACTTTATCCTTGTCTTACGCCCTCTGTTGGAGGGCTTGGGTATTAAAAAGATGCGTTTTGTTTATTTTAGGGTATTTCTAAAAACCACACACTAAATAATTAAACACGAAATGCTTCATGGAAAGATGCATCGAGATATTTTAGGAACAAAAATATATTTTCTGGGTTTGTGCACAAGCTGTTTTAAATCAGTTTCTTGATTTTCTTCATTGTAAATATAGCAGAACTGAA
This sequence comes from Poecilia reticulata, assembly GCF_904066995.2. Lineage (NCBI taxonomy): Eukaryota > Metazoa > Chordata > Actinopteri > Cyprinodontiformes > Poeciliidae > Poecilia > Poecilia reticulata. The sequence continues at coordinate 9,813,380 of NC_088848.1, read as the reverse complement.
ACATGATTACAGTTATAACTTTTATTACACTTGAATTTAATGGGAGAAATATATCTTTATTGGGATTTGACATTTATGTTGAGTCCCATTTTAAATCAGCTGGGCTCACCAAAGTTATGCTTCTATTAGATAAATGCCAGAAAAATGAGAAAACTTTATTACTTTAAGATTCAGAAGCTTACATGTGCTTAGATTGCTACGGCTTAGAACAAGGTGGGTAATGTCAGATGGTGATGTCACTGCACTGTAAGCATCTGATTGGTTAATTTATATTTGCTGTATTTTATGTGGATGTATTGTAAGGCCTCCCATCAAAAAGACTTCATCCTTGCCTGACAAAGTGTGAAAATCAAAAGAAATTAAGATATCAGGAAAAGATTTGTGGATCTCAAAATGCTTAATTCATACTTGGGTACAATTTGCAGCTGATTAAAGGTGCAATACATCTGTTTTAATAATTACATGGAAATATAAACACAGTGGTAATGTCCAGCCACAAAGTGATGGACTCACTGTCCCAGAATGAGTTTTGGTGAAAAATGTCCAAACTCAACCTTAGAGCAAAAGCAAAAGACCTCAAGAAAATACTGGCTAGAACTGGTAAAATGGCATCATAGTACAAAATAAAACAAGTCCTGTACTGACATGGGCTGAACAGAAACTAAGTGAGGAAGAAGCCATAACTCCAATCACAATGTAGAAACCAAATTAAAAAGTACAGGTGTGACAGCACCAAGTTTCAGGGTCTTTTGCTGCATGAGGGACCGGTGCGCTTCACAAAATAGATCCAAATTTCAGGATATCAGCCCGGAAACTAAGAGGACAAATTGGTCTTCAAGTGGAGCACGATCCTGAGAAACAAACACATTAGCGGTTCGGAGCAGCCATCTTTGAAGTCCTGAACTCTATGCCATAGAATGTGTTCAAAGCTACCAAGATGGCCGACAGAGTTGACTGAGTTACACCAGTCCTGCCTGTCAGGAGGAATGGGCCAAAATTCCAGTTAACTACTGGAAGAACCATGGAATTCCCAAAATGTTTGACCCAAATCGCTAAGACTATTTGTTTAAAACAAAAATATCCTATTATTCTGGCTGAAACAACTCTAAATTATTTTGGTAACTGTCCTAAAATTGACCTAAAACACAAAATATTTTGTCTGATCTATGTCAGACTGTATCAATAAAACAGTTGTGTAATGAATTGGATAATTTGTAAAGTTTGGACAAAAAGTTTAAGTGAATTCAGAGCCGTACAGTGTTGGTCTAGACTTACAGTCAACTCGTTAAAGAGTTAAAAATAAGCAATGCTGTTGATGCCTATGGCTTCGTAGTGATTGACTCTGCTTCCGTTGCCCGACACACAAACACCTGCTACTGACATTCATGTAAAAGAGTCTTGTCTGACTTATATTAATATATATATTTATTTTAACCACGTTTTTCTAAAACTAGCCACCTTTTCGCTCAATTTCATGACTATCACATGTCCTTGATCATGCTGTGCAGCATCTGCTTTGATCTTCTTTTTGACCTCCTCTTTCATCCCTCGCTATCGGAGTTTCAGCCATTATGTCCGTGTGGACAGTGACGAACAGGAAAAATGAAAAAAAGACATTAAATAAAGACATTATTCTATATGCACTGGAGCACAAGACAAAGCAGGGTAGATGATAAAACATACTTTACTGTATATTGAATTATTGTGTCTTAAGATCAAATATACTGTGCTTTTTCAAAAGTCAAAATGGATTCCATGGTCACATATTTTAGCTAATTTCAGTAGCTATAATCAGACAATAGAATTGATTTAATTAAAGCTTATATATGAACTCAGGAACATTAGAGTGTAAGATTTAGACATGCCAAATGATATATTTCGATATTAAATCAGCTGTTTGTGCACCGTATTCTGTGCTTTAGCTAACAGTATGTAATGAATCCACTGTCTCTTTCTTTTCTTAGTTCTTGGCAAAAGCAGAAGGAAATCCAACCTCAGCAGAGTTACGTCAAACTGTAACGCCACCCTGAGCTGTCATGTCAAGCCCCAGTGTTTTATGTTATGTTAACCTGCAGGAGTCCATTGCAAACAGGAGGGAGGGACGCGGTGCACGGATAAAATGATTCACTGTTGTAAGGCCAGCGATGAAAACCGTCAAAGCCTGAGATCAGAGGATAAACAAACAGATGTCAGCAGCTGCAGAATGTGGAGACAGGAGAACAGGTGAGCGTCCCACCTTCGTTTTCCCGCTTCCTCCAACCATCTGGCCTGCAGGCGCAGCTCCAGAGGCCGAACATGAAACTGACGAGCAGCGAGGAATTAAGCTTACTAAAGGTAACACAAGCTGTCATTAGCCTCCTTACTTCTTTCCCGCCCCTCCATCCATCTCTCCTCTCGTGCTATTTAAAGCTAATGCTGCTCATACGGCAGCAGACATGCCTAACAGTGACTAAAGTCCTGCTCAGTTGGGCCTCTAATTATACTTTAATCCGAATTTGAGGTTACTGTGGTGTTTTTCTGTTAATGTCGCCACTCAGGGCACCATAATCTGGGGGGTAGCACAGGTAACTGTCAGATTAGCACCAGATTTATTAACTGTTTTATTATTTTATGCTTTGATGTTTTAAAAACTAAACGTATTTCTCTGATTGAAATATTGTATTGTTTTGTAAACAATACAAAGGTGCCTCTTAAAAAATAAATTGTAGATCTAGACAAGTTTTTTTTTTGGTCTGGTTAAATAAAGTTTATTATTATTATTAATGAGTTTTCTATTTGTTTTCTACTCGTCCGTCCAGTTTGGAGAGGTGTTTCTGTGTTGTGCCCAGTGTAAACACCCTGAAAAATGTTCAAATGAAATGCACCTCTGCCTGGCTAATGACTCAAAACTTTCCCAGAAATCAGTTCCCAATTAAAGAGTGCATGTTTCTAATCCTGAAATTCATATAATACATAAAAATAAGCATTGCTTATGTATCTTGTAGTAAACAAGCCTGGTGGGGGTGCATGTAAAGCCTGGTGGCCCGCCAGGCTTATAATACACTGGGAGAAACTCTGTAATGATATATAGGAAAAATATTTTCATACAGTTCAAAATATACATAAAACAAATTAATATTTTTACGGCTCAGTAGTAGAGTCACACGCTGAACGACTGGATAGTTCAGGTAAAAACAAGTCAACCACATACCAAACTCGTTGATAAATCTATTGTACATTGTTGTACAAAAAATGTACAATTTTTGTACATTGTTGAATTAAGACAAAGCGGTATCCTGTAGCAAACTGTACAATTTGTAATTTAGCTTTGGAATAACGGAGCATTCTGAAGTATTTAACAGTAAATATGTGTCATTAATTACATCACGAGAAACTAAATGTTCAAAATCAAGCTTAATTAATCGGTTTTCAGTTGAATGTAAATGCGTATGTACATTTTGTATCATCATTGATTAGGAGAACTAGACAACATATCAAATCATAATCATAAAAATATCAATGTTTACAGTTTCACAGCTTGAGTGCAATAATTGATAGATTATTATATTTCTAGCATCATCCACTTAGGTGGGCCTTCTCTCCCGCTAATGCTAAGACCTGATGTAGCTCTTAGTGGCCAGGGTGCTAATGCTAACAGAGAGTGGTGCAAACGTCCTGATGACGGTAAAGTAAAAGAAGAGTGAGGAAGAGTGGGAGAATTTTATCACCTTTACAATTTTGACCAGTGACATCACATTAGTGATGTCATTGGTCAAATGTGATGCAGCGCTAATTAGTGGTACTTATTATTAAATCTTATGGAGAAGCAGCGTTTACTTTATATGCTCCACTTTAATGGAACAAACTGCAACACAGCTGAAACGCCACCTGCTGAGGGTTGTCTTCCATTAAAGTAACTGAAACATTGATTAATATTTGATCATTTTGATGACTGAATTTGACAAAATGTAACCTTTATTGCTCGTTTCATAAATGGTTGTGTTTTTATGCCTTGTTGCTGAAATGTTCTTTACAAATGAATTTGACTTTTTGCAGAGAAAGTTGGCATCACTTTAAAGCTATTCCTGACTTTTCACAAGTGGTGTTCTATTCTGGAAATCTCTCCTGAGATTACATCGGAGCCTCCCTGTCTTCATCCCATACGGTAACATTACATAATCTGATCGCCAGCTCCTCCTAAATACGCAAATCACACCTTTCTGCACGCGCAACGCACCATAACGCGCATAAATGTGAGCTGTGAAGGATAAAATGAGGGCAAACTTGAAAACTTTGGTCCAGGTTACATACTGGAGAATTTTAAAGGTGGTAGATTTGACCTATTTCCAATTGAACCAATCCTTAGATGCATTTAGACCAATGTGCAAAATGTAGGTTTTATAAGTTAGCAAGTATGATTGGCCAGGTTTTACAGAACATCCAGGATGTTTTGCTACAGTTTAGAGTTAACCACGCCTTACTTGTTGCTTTCTTTTCATTTCCAACTTATTTGCCTCCCTCTTCTTACCCTGGAGATGGTGAGGGGCATGTTGAAGTCCTTTCCTCCCTGTAGCCTGAAGCCATACGGAGCCGGGCCGTTCAGAGTCACTGTGTACGTACTCATCTTCTGCTTAATGTCAGCACTCCTCCTGCTAACGGCTCCTTCTGTCGGCGCACTTTCTCCCCCTTATGCCTCGCTGCTGGTTATCCTTTCTGTCCCGGTCCTCTGTGCCCTGGTGGGTGCTGGCTCCTCCACCGCCCGTTACTGGCTTCACGGCCGTCCCTCCTCGTCTGAGTCCAGTTCTCAGGACAAACGCCACGGGGGGGCGGTGGTGGTGGTGGAGGTGGGTAGGTGGGTGGGTCAGATCCTGTGGACCTCTGAGACACACACACGCACACACACACACACACACAGATAACAGGGTGCAAAGCAAAGCTGAGCCACTCCAGATTAAGAGAGTCTCACCCTGAAACCAAAAACTACCAAGAAACACCAAGTCTGTGCGGACTGGGAGCTTTAAAAGCTACTTTTTAACACTAAATTCAGTTGAAGGAGGATTTCTGGCCAGCAGGGTTGGTGAGGTTGAGGGACACACAGGCTAAGAATAGCGGAGACATAGCAACAGAGACACGGGGGCCCGGGCCCCGTATAAGGCCTGTAACACGAAGCCCCAGAATGCTTCACTGCCCGATTCACGTCGCTAATATAGACCCCTCTTACTGCAACACATTCTTTCTCTCTCAGTGCTATCGCTTCTCGCTGCCAGCACCTTATTATCTGTAATCAGGTTTTTGGTGCGTCGGTGTTTTCTCCAGCTCCGTGTTTAATTCTGCCCGAGAGAGGAAACAACAAAGTGACTTCCTGGAAACACACCCAGCAGGCTGTTGTGGCCGCCTGTTCGCCGTAGATCTGTGCGTGTGTCGTTTGGAGCTGTTTAATTAGCAGTCAGCCACAGCTGTTAAGGTTAAATGAAGGAGAAAAAAAATGCGGATTATTTAATGGGTGGTTTCAAGATGCCCTTTTCTAAATGTCACATCCAGATGTTTCTGGGAACCAGTCACCTGCAACCACACGTTTAAAATCAAACGTTGTGCAATGGTGTGATGTTACAAATTAGATTTTTCATGCTTTTGATTTTCAGCTCTTCATATTCCAGTGTTCAGGAATATTTAGTTGTACTATTTTATATAGATCCATCTATGTGTTGCTCGTATTTCTAATCTTCCGTCTCTTTAACAAAGATGGACCTTTTCCAGAAACCTGCTGTTTAATATCACATGTCTTCTTTACGATGGAGTACTGTCGCCAAAATTACGATAATAAAGTCTAAAGTTGTAATATTATGAGAACTTCGACGCATAAAAGCACTGCTACAACTGCAGCAAAATGAGGAATGTTAAACATTTTTATTATAAATTTTACAAGCAGTAAAATAATCTATTAACTCATCAATATTAGATTATTATATTATTCTGGTAAAGTCACTTTATTTTTGCATTATTAACACTTTATTGTGGTTATATTATAATTTTATTCTCATTATTTAAACTTATCCTTGTAATTTAATTTATCTTTTCTTAGCCTGACCTCAATAATTAAATGTAAAACTCCAAATTAAAAGACAAAAAGTTGTGCAGGTAGCCAAAGAAGATAATAATAATAGATTTTGACTTTTGCTACATGACTGCATGTGTTTTTTCTTCTTCTAACAGAGAAGAACTGAAGGACAAAGATCCAAAACTTCTCCTCAGTGCTTTAACTCTGCTAACTTTGGACCAAAAAAACTAAAGAAACAATTTTTACCAATTCAAATAAGAGACTAATTATTTTTAAAAAACTTACAGAAACTCCTGCCATTTAACTCTTATGGTAGATTTTGTAACTCCAGACATTAAAAGGACAGAAACTAAACGCGCCGGAGTTGAGATGGGACAGAAATGGTCGAAATGGCTCCATCATTTCAGTTTCTAAGACATGTCAAACTCAACAAAACATTTCCTGTTCTAAAACTAACAGGGGCCTTTCTGAGAGTGATTATCCTCAACATCAACAACCCAAATACATGCAAACATAAAACCAACAGACCACTTACTGTGACCTCCCCTTTCTGATGCTGCCCTGGGTAACCGCCCAGATAGCTCATATCAGAAAGCACCGCTGCTCTCATAAAGTTACATACCAGTAATATGAAAACGTCTCATGGATATAAATACATAAAGACTGCAACAACACTATAGAGGTTGGCATCATTTTCTTTTTATTAAAAAAATAAATAGAAACACAAACATTTTATACAAAGACAACAAAATCACAGAAATCATCACTTCAGTAAAGCAGAATTTAAATTCAACACATCTAAAACACTTACAGCTAATCTGACAATAATTTACCAGTAATGCTCATAATATATTCTTTTCTTTTTTACAGATTTACTGATAAAATGCTAAAAAAAAAAAAGAAAAGAAAAAAACAACAAGTGGGATTAAATTTTGATCATTGTTTCACCACAGTGTCAATATAATATCTGATTTTTATCTTCAGGTGTCAAGAAAACAGTTACAGTACAATCATAGTCAAAGACGCAGCAGTCATAGCAATCTGCAATGTACATTAGTGGAGATGAAGAGCTTTGAGATGTTGAACCTAAACTGAATTATGAAAGGAAAGAAAACTCGGTAACTCTTATTTTAAGGGGTTTGCATAAGACATAAACATGATGTAACTCCTGTTATGAACATGAATGACTCTTCATAAATGTTTACGACTGTTAAATAAAGACACTTTTAATGCAAAGGTACACTAAAAGTTAAAATAAAAGTTCATCAAAAGTGTGAACTTTGCAATATTCAGTAAGTAATGAGACTTTTAATGCAAAATAAAAGTGCCAACTTTGCATTAAAAGTGTCATTATTTACTGAATGACACTTTTTGACAACAGTCATAAGCATTCATGAAGACTCCTTCATGTTCATAACAGGTGTTATATCATGCTTATGACAGTCTTGTGCACACCCTTTCAAATAAAGTGTTACTAAAAACTTAAATGCAAAATAAATAAATAAAAAATGTCCATTTAAGATAACAACACAAGTTTGGTCTCACAGAGAAGGCAGATATATGGACTCAGTTTCAATCCAAACCTGTCATAATTGATCGTAATGGAACTTTTACATACACTGTGGCCTGTCGGCCCACGTTTACATTCTGGAGCAAAAGTAGCTGCACAAAAAGTGCAAAAGAAAACTACTTGGAAACGAAATGTGTATTTTGTTGCGCAACATATTTTTAATACTTCAAAGAGTTTTAAGGCCTTAATCCACCAGCAAATAGCATTAGACCTAAAGTTATAGAAAGCACTTTCACATTTTAATGTTCCAAATTCATCATCCAGCGTTAAACATTATCAACAGTTTAAAACCAAGAGTTGATTTTGATAGAATGTTGTCAGTTTGTTTGACAAAACAAAGCAATAAAAAGCTGGTTTTACGTCGGATGTTTGCTGTGAAATATAATCTTTTTATTTAGTGCCGTTTCACACCAAATGTCATCTGAAGGCACTTTGAAAAAAACAGTTCAATCCAATCCAAGTGGCAACAGTGGAGAGAAAACCTCCACTTTAACAGGAAGAAACAAACTGGGGCTTTGAGAAGACCTACAAAAGCTTTCACCTGAATTTTATCTGGTTTACTTTGACTAACCTCTGTGTCAAATTCAAGTTTATTTCTGCTTAGTTCTGTTGTATTTTGAATTTATTTACATTAATGTTTATGCCAATACTGCTAGTGTTAACTTGTTAACACTAGCAGTATTTGCCACAATTTCATATTTCATTATTAAATAAATGGAAACTTATGTTTTATCTTCATTTATTTGTTTTAGAGTTAAAGTACCATTCGTATGACAGTTGTACTGTTTTTAAATATATTCATATCTTCATTTTATATTTGACATTTTGTCATTTATATATCATCTTTCTCTTAGTATTAGTTCAACTTATTCTTGTACTTGTAAGACGGCACCTAATGGATACATTTAAACTTTTAAATATGTACTACGTCTGATGATTAGAACCAAGAAAAACAATTAAACAAAGATACATTTAATAAACTATATGCTTTCCATTAAAAATAGGAATGTCATTACTCTTATAAAATCACAGAATGATGCAGTAAAAACAATAAATTAGTTCTGATGAGGGTTTTCTATTAGATTGAAAATAACCTTTAAGCAGGTATTGAACATACTTTTCTTAAAGCCATTATTTCTGTATTAAATGTATTTTTATTGGTCTGATGTAACATTCAAATCTTCATTAGCTGCAACAGAAATAAAAGCTTAAAATTAATCTATAAGTTCTAAATTAATTATATATTCACTTAGTGAATTGAGGTATTTAAAACATTTTAATTTAAAAATTATTATAATTTATTAAATATTAATGTACATTTTCCATTAAAAGATTATAGCTACTTCTTGTAAATGAGTGTTTACTATCACTTTGCTTAAAATCAACTTGACTAAACTTTAATTTGTATTTTTTTCTGACGTTTTTATAAGAAATTAGACACCTTTAAGGTAAAAACTGTCCAAGCAGGTGATGGTAATCTGTTTGTTTCACCGCTATAAGACGAGTGACTAGCAGCTAATTTCTGTTACCTTGTAAGTCGAATTTGGACCTGGATTTGACATTTATCTGAGTTAACGGCGTTCTAGTTAAGAAGTGGGAAATTCAACATGGCGACGCCCATAAACCTTGTTTGCAGCGCCTCTTAAAAAAGTGACTTTAATACTGAAGGTTGCAGCAACAGCTGGGCGGGAAAGCGGCTCGGACGTCCTAGAAAACAAACAAAGAAACGCCGAGACGATCCTTGGTGTCTCTTTAAAGAGCTTCAACAGCAAGACGGCGAGTTTAGTGACTTCTGAAAACCGTGGCGTTGATTTATTAAGACTGGAAACCGGCCCATGCCTGCAGCTCAAACACACATCACCTAAACTTTCTGGGAATTCAGGCTCACATATTTTCATTGCATGCAAAGGGAACCATAACGATCAGACAGCATGCTGGTACAGGTTACTCCTCAGAAGGGAGACACGGCGACACAGTACTAGACTTTACTGCAAGACGTTCACGGTAACGCCGTCGTCTCCAGTCTGGCGATGTCGAGCAGCTCCTTACTGACCGGAGTGACGGTTCTGGCCACTTTGAGGCTACCGTGGAAACCAGGTGGACTGTGCAGGATGGACGGGGTGGATATGGAGGTGACGATGATGGGCGACGGGTTCTTGGACACCGTCTTTGGTCCCGGCTCCCTCATCGTGCTATCCAGCTGTGGAGGAAGAGAGAAGGAGGATTTTAGTTAAACTTAACATTATAAATGACAGGAGGTGATTGAAAATCTTACCAAGTAAATTTAGTCTAGTTTCTAATGCAAATATCTTAGTACATTTGAAATGAGACAAAGCTAACTCACAAGTAATTTTTTTAGCAAGAAATGGAGGCTTATTTTAAGTAAATAACTCCTTAATATTGAAGGAAAAGTTCTAGTTTCATTGGCAGAAAAATTAACTTATAACCAGACAAAATGCCTCATTATAAGTGAAATAATCTGCCAATGAAACTAGAATTTTTCATCAATATTAAGGAATTATTTACTTAAAACAAGCTCCTATATTTTGCTGAAACATTACTTTTAAGTTAGTTTTGTGTCATTTTAAGTTTGATAAAATATTTGCACTAGAAATTAGACAAAAAAAAATACTTGGTAAGATTTTGTATTTTTGCAGTGAGGTCAAGGAAAAAAAGATGGAGAGGTGCAGAAGTGGTTGTATGATAGATCAAAATCCCTCAAAGGACAGAAAACAATGTCACATTTTAATGCATTTTATACATCTGAAGAAATGTTTAATATCTAATTAATTCACTTAAACTACTAATGAAACATTATTGTAACATATTCCTAAGTGTTAAATTACCACAAAATCTTACTAAGTATTTTTGTCTAATTTCTAGTGCAAATGTCTTAGTACACTTGAAATACGACTAAACTAAATTACAAGAAACTTTTCAGCAAGATGTAGAGCTTGTTTTAAGAGAATACATCCTTAATAATGTAAAGCACTAGCTCCACTTTTCATCAATATTAAGGATTTATTGACTTAAAATAATCTCATATTTCTTGCTGACAGTTACTTGTAAGTTGGTTTTGTCTTATTTCAACTGTACTAAGACATTTTCACCAGAAACTAGACAAAAAAAGCTTCATTTTAATGCACTGAAAAATTATCCAACCATCCCTGTGGTGTTTTTTTTTGTTGTTTCCAAACTGGAGCAGTTCTTAGACCCAACCACTTCACACCTTTGCACTGATGGGAAGAGACTCTCTGCTGTGTCTGGTTGTAAAATCAAAAACAACATGAACAGAAGTGGAAAGTGGCAACAGATGATTATTTTTGCAGCAGTTAAAACATTTTAACAGCAGAAATTTAAGGACAGGTTGGAATGAGATGAAGAGAAAATAAAGACTTCCTGTCTTTCAAATGATTTTTGTTCTCATGAACCAAGTGCATGCAGTTAATTATTACAAATAATTTATATTCTAAGTGTTTTGAGAGTTATTCTTATATAAATTAGTAATGTGAATGAATTTTTAAAAGAAGAAACATAGTGCCAAAGCATTAGAACAGCATGTATTTACAGCTAATACAGCAATGTACTCTAAATTTTAACAGAGAAAATTAATTTCTTCACTATCTATCAAACAACTGTATTACATAAAATTATATTGTCAAATAAAACATCTTAATTTTTAAGGTGCTGCTATACGGTAAAATGGAGCATAAATGAAATAATTTCATGCAACCATGAAATGTAAAATATGAAATGAAAACAGGAATTTCTCAGAACAGCAACAAGAACAAAAGTTAAACTCCATCAGATGTGAGGATAAAAACAGCAGACAACATGGATTTGTTGATGATTTAGTTATTTTAATGCGTGCTGATTTAATGTGTGCATTGAACAATTAGTGGATTCTCACAGTAGCAGGCAGATGGCTGCTTGGCTGCCGGCTGATCTCCAGCATGCAGATGTCTTCAGGCTCCGTCAGAGTCTGAACAGCACGCAAATAAAAACAGTTTCAGTGTTTCTCCCCCTCAAATGATCTTCTGTAGCTGCATGTCAGGATCAGACAGGAATCTGCTTCATTTAGGGGAAATCAGCATGTTATGGTCAAAACGTCTCAACTCAGGGATTCTCACTTACAGCAACGATAATATATTAAAAAAAAGTCTACACAAAAAAGTCTTGAGGTTCTCGGTTTTGGTGATGATACAAAATTTATTACAAAAATCAAACAAAGATAAGATGTTTTTTCTGCCTTTATTGGCCTTTTATCTCGTGTTTTTTAACTGGAAAACAAACAAATCTGTTACGTAACACCACTTCTGAATATGAATAACTAAAAGAAGCAGGATTTCATGATATTTCTTCATTTTAATTCTTTAGCTAGAGCCAAAACTTGCACAGAGTTTAGAAAGCACATTAAAGTCATCCAACATTAATTAATAAAATAAAATAAAGCTATTTGTTGTTGCTCAATAATTTATAAAAAGAGATGTTTGAATTAAAGATGTTATATGTAACGTTTATAAAATATGTTGTTTTTTACTTATTTTTGAGACTCTCTGACCAGCACTGCTCCCAGAACAGACCTAAACTTCTACAAGCAGTGTTACACTTCAATTTGTAATTCATTTTTGGCTGCATTTGTTAGTGAATCTTGTGTACAGACTCTTTCACATGCAGCAGAGGCGTTTATACTCCTGTATAATAGTAACTCTAGAAACTTTTCTGCTGAAATAACTGAAACAAATGACGAACAGTTTGCTTCAGTTGTACAATTTGCCATGTTTTCCCTCTTATTTTACTTTTTTTGTGGTATTTTCTGTAAAGACAGATGTCTGGAGAAGTGTGTCACTCATTATGCTGGAGGGGTACGAAATTTCTCTGAGCAAATGCTGCGGATATTTACATTATCAGAGCCATCGCAAAAACGTCTACCAGCAGAAACGTTTGGGTTTAACGGGAAAAAAAAACAAAAAAAAAAGATATGAGGGTCATAAAATATAAAATGTCATGGACTGTAGCAAAATCACAAGTTTTGTCTGCAAATACAACTCTGGAGTGGAGTGTCCACCACGGAGGGGGGAAGAAATGTAACAGCAATTTGTCATAGTTATGTTTTCCATTTTTGTGTTTCCTTTCCTTTCTACCATCACAAAACACTTTGATATGTTGGAGACAGCACTCCCAGGGGAACCGTGCAGCTCCTTTTGTTCAAAGAAAGGATAGTTGTCTGCCATTAAATATTCTGCTGATGAAGAAAAATTATGTTTACTGTGTTCATGTCATGATACAAGGGATTCATTTTGTTTGTTTTGAATGAGGTCTTATCTTGCTTTTCTTGTTTTTTATGTTGAGTAGTTTGGTTTATTTTCACCTCCTTTCAGATTTTTTGTTTCTTTGTTTGGTTGAATCCACACAAATACAGATATCTGCCAGAACAACATTTACACTCATAAGATTTGTTTTAATGCTTTTGAAAATAAATATTTAAAAAAACTGGTGCTTATATGTGGAATAGATACCCAAAGATAACTAAAAACAAATAATCAGAGGCCCATTTTCCAGATATCCATACTGATATTATATGATAGAAACCCCAAGAGTGAGGAAATGTTTGTGAATTTCAACATATTTTTTCACTTTTTCTAGACTTTGTTTCCATTAGACTTCAAATAAGAACTGAAGAAGCGACTGAAAGGAAAAGAAACACCAGCTACAATATCTGTGTTAGATTATTTAACCCAGATCTGCTTTAGCCGTGCTTGGACGCTTCCTCTTTTGAAATTTGAAGTTGTTGATAATGTCGCCACCTACTGACAAACAAAACATACTGCAACCTTCTTGAGTGGAAGGTTGCAGTATGGTTACAAATTTTTCACCTTTTTTATAAAAAAAAGGTGAAAATTTTTGTAAAAAATGGAGGAAAAATGTCAATAGTGTTACCGTCACTGTAGTTTGTTCCTTGCTGCCTGCTGTGCCCTTGGTTTGTTTCACATTGTCTTTTTTCCTAAACTAATATAATGCTGATGCAGTTTTAGCTTTAATTTGAAAATTGACACTTTTAGCCGTCATCTGAACTTTGCTACATTTGTGTTACAGCAGCAAAGTAAACAGGCTGAGAATCCTAAAAGCACAAAAATTATATAAAGTAATGGAAAAAACTGAGTGGAGAGAAATGGGTGACACAATAATGAAAACATTCATTTAAAAGGCAAACATTAACATAAATTTACACAAATGAGTTACATTTAGCTGATCTGTTGAGTCATGCACTTTAAACCTCCAGCTTAAAATATTTCCTTATGATGCAGTGATAATAAATTGTATTTATTTCCAAATACATTTCTTAAAGTTTGGCGAACAAATATTGGGTTGTGAATTCACACTTACATTTTTAAGGTGATTAAAAAATGTAAATATAAGACACAGATAACCCGAACACATACTGTACAAGGAGAAGTTCTAAAATATTTAATTATTTTATTTAGGGATAAAAGCCATCAAAACCAACAAGGCAGATTTTTACGCCTCTGTAAACATGTTGTGATAAAAAACCTTTGGCTGAATCTCAAACCCACAGAACAGATTTCTGTGACAGAATCCTCTCCTCACCAGGTGATCAAAACGCCCCTGCTGTCCGTTTCCTCAGCAGCTGTAAGCGACAGTGGACTCAGGTGTCGGCACTGACCCCAAACGACCTTTTCTCACGCTTCTGTTTCCCAGTGAAGGTGTTTATCTGATTTGTAAACTGACCCGTTCAGGTTTGTTGCAGATATTATTCTACTGACGTCACTCCTAAAGGCAACCTACTATATTTCATTCAACAGGTTAGGATAGATCTATGGTCTAAACAAAATATGTACATGACATTCTTTGCACAAATTTACTCTTAGATAATGAGATTTCAGAGATTTCAATCTATTTTGAGATGTTTTAGAGGCTCCTTTCACTTTAAATCCAAATAAGCTGCTGCTGGCCGCGACCCCCAATTCAACGTTTGGTTTGCACTTGTACGTGAAAATGACTGCAAACAAAAGCGCTATTATACAACCCTTCATCTTTGAAAAGCAGAAGTGGAGCCTGCTGTACAATAAACAAGGATGCAGCAAGTGGTTTCTGGATGGTAAGTCAGCAATAAAACACTCGCCTTTTCCAGCAGCCATTGTACGGCGCATACAGCGGTAAAACCAGCTGTCCAAACGTGCCGGTTTGCTAGGTGATGGGTGGAACTCTGCTGGGGTTGCTAGGTAACAGGCACTTCCTGCTGATTTGTCATGTTACATTCGGAAGGTTTTTGAAATGACTCCTTTTCCAGAAATAATAATAATAATAATAATAATAATAATAATAATAATAATAATAATAATAAAAACAGCTGGCTGGGTGTTTTTGTTTTCTTCCAAGCGCCTGAGATGTTTTTAGAAGCAGCTGAGATCCAAATGGAAGCACAAAAATGTGCAAAATGTGTGGTTTTTTTTATGTAAATCTGAAAAAAAAAACTTTAGATGTAGACCTTTAGAGTTTGTGAAATGACAATCCAGATTTTGAATTCAAAGAAAAAATGTATCCTCGTCTTCTGCTGTGGAGATTAAAGAACCAGGCGCCTTCATCTATCAGCTGCTGCCGTATGCTGAAACATGAGATCACATCATGCACAGTGTGGATTAAAACTGAAAGTCCCAGATTGCTGGATTAGCGCTCAGCCTCCCTGTAATGGACTCCGTGGTAAACCTGACCTGAATGGCAGCCAGCCCATCTGTGAGTCTGCATGTGACAATATAAATAGGTTATTCACAGTTTTTTCTCTTTTACAGATGATTACAGATGGACAGAAATGCTCTACGTTCTGATCCACAGTTTTTCCAGGTACTTTGGTTGAACCATTTCTCAGAATGTGGCTCTGAGGTTCAGGAAGCAAATTCAGAAGTGGAGCATCTGCTGGGTTTTTATTCCTGCTTGAAAAGTTTTATCTAAGAAAGATAAAATAACAGGATTGGTTTGGTTCATTTACAGAAAACTAACCTCTTTAATTTGCTCTAAATATTGTTTAAAAGCTGTGAAAGTTAGCACGTGGACGTTTTAAGAGAAAAAAAGTTTCAATGGAGTTATTAAGATCTGACTTGTTCTTTTTTTAATGGTTTTAGTCGTTTAAACAATTGTTTCAAAGTGCTGCAGCTCGTACATGTTAATTTGTAAAACCGATGCCAAGAAGCTCAGTATTCCTCAAAGCAGTTTGGTGTGGCGTTCCCAAGAAAATCACAAATTTATAACTTAATTCTCCCATTATGGCAACTCTATTCTCGTACTAAAAACAAAAAACAAACAAAAAAACTCTTATTCTGGTTCTAATTCTCCATCATAAGCAGGTTATTGTAGCTTGCAGAAAAAGCCAAGAAAAATTTGCAGAAAAATCTATAAATCTTTTGAGAAAGAATAAGCCAACAAAGCTGATAAGTAGCCAATGTTTTGAGTTTTAAAATGCTTAATGCACATCCCAGTGAATCATTTGCATTTTTCTCTTTTGAGAATTACTCAGCAGTCTTGATGAAATGCTACCAATTGAGTCAACAAACTGAACTTAAACCAACAAAATTAAGCTTCTGCAGCACATATTGTTAATCTGTTGTAAAAATCAAGTCATAAAATGCTGGTGCTTGTGTTTTGTGCAGATAAATTATTAAATATTCTCATACTCTCAATAGTATTTCAATTGTGGGGATTTAAACAAGGCAACAGCCGAGGGAATAATGCAGAGCGAAGATGGTAATAACATAGCAAGCAATGTATAAATAATAATATCATCAGAACCACCCACTCTAATGCTATTATTTGCATGAGCAGGAATGCAAATTGAATTTTAATGCTTATTTTTTAGATGTATTTAAATCAAACCTATTTAAATATCATACATATAAAAAATATGCTTCATAGATGGCTGTAACTTTTTATTTTTAAGGCGAATGCCAAAACACTTTCAGGTCTAAGCGGATGAGCCTAGCCTTAAACATGTAGATCTATGCCCTGATCACATCTGTTGCATAAAATGGGTCAGAATTCAAACATTGGAGGGATATTCTGGTTTTTGGGAAGTATTTATGAATTAAGCTTGACCAAGCAGTGAGGATGTCAGGATGGACATTTAACCCTTTCAGACTGAACGTAGCCAGATTTGCAGTACCATAATCCCGAATCACTTTGCGCTATCTGAAAAATTCCAACGGTTTCTGAAAGCGGAGACGTTGCGCTTTCCAGCCAATAACAGGGTATTACGGTAATTTCACCCCCACCGTAACAGGGAGTGAAATGAATCTGTGATGAAATACTCTTTTAATAGACAGTAAACTACAAAAATTATTTGCTAGATATTGAAAGTTATAGTTTTTATGGATAAATGGGCAAATATATTTACTCACAAGACATTTAAAGAAATGCGTACAGTTTAAATAAGCAAAAATATCCAGACGGACATTTGAAATTAGGTATTAAAGCGTTTTAAAAGTAATTTGGTTTTTAAAAGACAACACTGTTCACCTTAAATTCAGCAGTAAAACTGCATTGCTGAGGTTAAAATCTTAAACTTCTGGTAATAATTCCTGCTGGTACCCCAGACTGGGCGACCGTGATCGGCGTCTCCAGCAGGTGAGACCCAGTTTAGTCATCTCACTTCAAGCTAACTCCTTTACGTGTTGCGAACAGATGTCCCCTGCTGGTGACCTTTCGCCGGGTAATGGTGGATAAAAAACGTGTCCAGACCTGCTGAGGTGACCCTGGCTGGTGGGGCTCTGTGATATTTAGGAGATTGTTTCTGTCTCCCTCCTTGCTGCAGAGGACGATGTAGCGTTTCTGACAGCTACAGACACATTCACACATTGTGGCTCTGATGACTCTACCCCTGAAGCGCTGGCGCTCTAACCTACATCTGACTTTCTGCTTTTAAGACGTGAACAGGTCTACAGGGGATGAGGTTTGGAGTCAATTTTCTATTTGTTTTAGCACTTTTAAGCAATTCTGTGATCTGGATGATTTCACAGTCCATTAAGATCCTCTTGGATGTTGCAAGAATACAAGCTTGTTGAACTCCTGAGTTTTTGTTGCTCTACATTTGCACAATTTCATATGTGGCTTCATCCTACTCAAACATCACAACAATGACCCACCAGTAAAATGCTAAAATCCACAAATACTTGATACTTAAAAGTTCAGACACCAAATATACCTTAATACGCATCAACATGTACAACATGTAAACTGTATTAGCATAGAAGCTAAAATCCATGATCTTCCTTATTTCTGCTCCTGGGGGTTCAGTGAATCAGGGGCAGGGAAAATGTCAGGCTGTTTTGCAAATGCCAACCAACAGCATGTCAAGTAGCATGGTGTCTAAATATTTCAGCTTCCAAGCTGCATTTTCTTTCAACTATTTTAGATGTGCTCTACAAAACAAAACAAAAAATCTGTGAACCACAAACATTTTGGAATTTTCTCCCACAAATAATTTACAAATAAATGAATTCACAAATTCACTGAAAAGGCAGGGTTACACTGTAATTATTTGATTTCATGCTAAGGTATGCAGACACTCTGTATGTACCAATGAAAATTTAATGTCTTTAGCATCCCAAGTTATTAGACTTCTCAGTAAGGGAATAACAGGAGCCGTTTAATGAGATGTTGAGTATTTCTCAAGAAAGTGAAGACTGCCCAACCAAGATAGTCTAAGATTTGTTTAATCTTGAGTGTAAGATATTCTCACTAATATAAAATTGGGTACAAAGACAAAGAAGCGCTCCTAAAACCATGATAGTTTCAAGAAGAAAAAATACCATCTACTGACTTTACAAGTGACTTATCATGCTTCCGTGAACAGGTTAGGATACAAAACACGTTCATCACAATTTTTGATAATCATTCTGCCTATTTTGAGCTCCTTTCAGATTGAGATGTTTTAGGGCCTCTTGTTACTTTAAATCCAAATGAGCTGCTGCTGCTGGCCACGCCCCCCAAAATCAACGTTTAAACTGACACATGAAATTGGCTGCAAACAGATGCTTTTTTTATACAACTGTACAGCTTTGAAAGCTAAAGTAGGGCCTCCTGTACAAGCAACAAGAATGCAGCAAGGAGTTTCTGAATGATAAGTCAACAATCAAACACTAGTCTTTTCCAGCAGCCATTGTACGGCACATTCAGCTGGAAAACCAGCTGACTAAATGTGCTGGAACTCTGGTTGGGTTGCTAGGTAATGGACTGAGTTTTGCTGGGGTTGCTAGGTAACGAGGCAGTGCCTACTAATATGAAAGGTTTTTGAAACGGCTCATTTTGCAGACACTAAAAAACATCAACTTATTAAAAACGTCTGGATGTTGTTTTCTTAAAAAAGTTTTTTTCATTTTTAGAAGCGCTCCAAATCAAAAGAAAGTAGAAAATTGAGTAAAATGTTAATTTTTGCACATTATGTCTCCTTCAGCCAACATGACCTCATTTTTCAATTATGAACAAAATCTAAATCAACTTTGATATGAGAAAACTAAAGTAAAGAACCTGAAACCGCAGATATTGAAAACTATGATCCAAAACTCAACGAAACTAGAGGCGTTTGCCTTTCAACCTGCAGAATGTGTGTTCTAGATGATACACATGAACATTTAAATGTGCTTTATGTGGAAATGGGTCATCCTCATGTACTCACGGTGAGCTGCGAAAGGTGACAAATGGCCGGGTCAGTGGGGTGGAGGGCAGCGGTTCTCTCAAACGCTCCTGCGCTGTGACCACTCACCTTTGATCTCTGGCTGGCATGGCGCACCTGTTTGACGTCAGCGGACAAGTGACGACCGGCAGGAGTCTGAGACGAGCAGTCCTCCTCGGTGTCCGAGAAGTGCGCCTGTGACGATTCGGATCCGAAATGAGTGACTCACGGCTGGAGGGCGTTGTGGATGGAGGTGTGAGACAGACATACCAGATGAGACATGAGGTACACTCACTGATTCGCTCTCGGACTGGGACGAGGTGTGGTGCCTGCCGGTGCCTTTGCACTCCGATTGGCTGGTTAGCGTTGATCGGCGTGTGGACTGCAAGCTGCTGCTGCTGTAGCGGTCCCTGCCGCTGATGCACAGCAACATGCCCAGATATGGTACGTATCTGCTTATGGCCGATCTGAGTCAGAACGAGACGCAGGTAAGCGGATCAGGCAGCAACTTTACACGATTTTATCGACTAACCCTTCCAGACCGAATGGAGCGCCGGCGATCCAGCCAAAATTTCAGTACCGTAATTCCGCTACACGTTACGCTATCTGAAAAATTTCAGCGGTTTCTAAAAGAGGAGACGTTGCGCTTTGTAGCCAATATCAGGTTATTACGGTAATTTCACTCCCGCCGTAGCAGGAAGTGAAGTTAATCTGATGAAACGCTCTTTTAATAGATGGTAAATTGCAAAAATAACTTGCCAGATATTGAAAGTTCCACTTGTTATGGATAAATGGGTAAATATATATTTACTCACAGGACATTTATAAGACTGTAAAAATATCCAGGTGAAAATGTGAAACTTAGGTACAGATTTTGTTTTTTTTTTGAAGATTTTATTGTTGGAAAATTTAAAAAAAAAATTTTTTCCACCAAATTACTCCCTGGGTTTCCATGGTGATGTCACAGCGCTTAAGTCTTATATTTGTTTTGCTTAAATGCTTCCGTTTACTTGAATTAAGATTAAGATTTATTTTAAATTACAAGAATAAAGTCAATATGTTAAAAGAACACAGTACCGTATTTTCAGGAACCTGCAGATTTACAACCTTAGTTCCCTGAAATGACAGTGTTGTATTCAGTATTAGATCCAATTCATCAGGTCTTCATTAAATCTGACATCCAGCATCTCAGGATCTATTTTTGACACGAATCAACCAGCTTCATGTGCAGCGTGATTGTAATTACAGATAAACCAAATGGGCTTGAAAGTTACATAGTTACTATCGTTAGTAATACAGGCTAAAACCAATTTATAAAAGCAATTTATTAAACATTTTTTATCAAGTACTGTGGCAAATGTTGAATTTTCGCAAAATGTAATTTGCCAGAACTGAAAATGACAGCTAAGCATTTTTTTATTTTCCTTATTGCAACTATCGATCATGTTTTAAATGAGTGAAAACCAGAGAAACCGATGAATCATTTTTAAAATTATTTTTCTTTTTTCATTGTGGAAACAAAATATTTCCCTCATGCCAAAAAAAATAAATTACTGTTTAATTGTGCTGCATTCTTAAAAACAAACATGCAGAAGTTTCTTAATTAAAAACTCAAAACAAAACAAAAAAAAAGCCCCATTAAAGTTCAGTTGTACTTCTGTTTTTATAATCTCTGTGCATTCTGAGGAAGACAAACAGCATGGAGTCACGTCCTACCTGTATTTCGGATGCGTGATGGCGTAGATGATGGGGTTGTGAATGGCTGAAGCTTTGGCGATCACAGCAGGAACTGAATTCATGTAAGGAGTCAGTAAGTCGGCGTACCTGGCAGAGAAACAGACGAGACGCGTGAGGCGACAGGGAGAAAAATGAGAGAAGGAAATGAGGACCAAGTGAGTGACGGGAGTTATTAAAACAAGTAAAAGACCTGAGACCCGACTTTTACATAATGTTTAAACTATGGTCCCGTTTTTATACGTTATATTAGCTCTTTTGTTTATCTGACTGCCTGATGTTTATACACCAAACACTTTTGCTGAGAGAGAAAAATAATAGCTGAATATAATCCTGTTTTGTCTGTTTTACAAACACAAAGGAATTTGTTTGTTGTTGTTTTTTACTTTGCTTGAAATTGTTTTTGTGATTGTATTTCAGGACATGAAAATGACTCACCAACAAAGCAAGAAAATGTTGCATTATTATCTTAGCTAGGTCCTCACTAAACACCTAAAAACAGATAAATTTGACCTTTTTTGCAATAATTTTCTTTTTTGCTTTCTTTTGAAAATAAGTATTTTTCTCAGCAACAAGAGAATAAATGCAGGACAATTTGGAGGCAAAGAAAGAGAGGAACATTATCCAAAAAAAGAAGCAAAAAGAACAAAAACTAGAGAGATTATAGTTTGTACATTTCAGAGTGCGTGTGAGTTTTGTATTTGTAGGATGCGTACATTTTTAAAATAAAAAACATTTAAGTTTTCTGAGATTCAAAAAGTTCCAGTTAACATATAACAAAAAATAAATAAAAGTTAAACATTAAAACAATGTCAAGAAGAAAGAGGAGTTATAAAACTGAAATCAACAGAATGAACTAAATAAATAAATCAGACTTAAGCCAAGACTAAAAGCTACTGATGCTGAAATCAGAGCTCCAAATAATCAAATTTACTGTAATATTTGACATTACAGCTGCTATCCGGTTACATTCTCTCCAGCTGAGTGAAGCCGACGCAGCACCCATGTGAAAAAATCCCAGCAAAAAGCCAGAGTGCAGGTTAGTGCAGGTTTGTGCCGTTAAAACCGTCATTTCTGCAGCTTTTGTTTTTGAGATAATAAATAATTTTCTCCAGGCGATAACTGACTTCACCTAAATTGATGAAGTCTGCGCTGGGCATCAACACCACAAAGCAGCGGTTATTAATTTTCATATGCTATCGTGGAAGTTAAATTTGGCAGATTTTGCAGCTGTTGTACAATGTGCCTCCTTTTGTTTTGAACTTCAATAAAGATTTAGAACAGGAAGGAATTTGTCTCATTTCAAGTAATGTTTTTAGATGTCAGTGTTATCTGTCTCACCAATATTTTAAGCTCTCTCCACAATAATTAAATCCAACACAAACAAATATTTTAACAGCACAAACCTGCACTAAAAAAGTAGCCCAGTGGTCTGTTTGTTTTGGAACGAGATGGTGACCTTTGGATGACCTAAAAAATAACTTTTAATATCTCAAAAATCAAAACAGCACAAACGAAAATTTTAACGGCACCAACATGCAGTAACGGAGCACTAACCAATTTTTCACATGGGTGGGGTGTCAGCTTTTCTCCCTCTGGAATTTGTTTCCTGATTTGGAGGACACCCCTCCAAATTGCACATGTACTAGTACACTTGGAGACAAAGGGAAAGTTGTAGGCTCTTTAGGTTGCAGATCAAATTAAAAATGTAGGCACACCAATGTCTGAGAGAAACCGTGACATTGTATTTAGAGATGAAAAGAAATCAGTTTGAGAAAACGGAAACAGAGACCTGGTGTTGAGCAGCAGGATCTGTGGCAACACAGAAAACCACATATGTTCATTTTATCCTTCACATCAGTACTAAAACTCGTCAAGGTTCTTGCAGAAACTCTCCATATTTGTTGGGAAATTTGTCAACGTCAGGAAATGTCCGTGTGTAGACGTACGTGGATGTAGTTCTGTGATGAAAGCTGCAGATTTTCTAAATCTGCTGCAGTCCAGTGGCGTTTGAGCAGTTTCAGAGATGCTGGAAACAACAGAGCTGTATTTATTTCATGTGACAGGGTGTTAAAGGTTAACCGTAGGGAGCATTATCTTGCTGTTGCAGTGATTTTTAATGTTTTTTGCTCAGATATCCACCATGTAATGTATCGTAAATCCTGCCAGTGTTCTTTTGCAAATTTATTTGGGTGAATAAATTAATACATAGGGAAGGATTTTGCTATTTCATTTGTTTGGAAAGATAAAATACCTGCTTTATGCAAATTATTTAAACAAGACAGAACCAAGCTAATCAATACACAGAAGAAAGAGCTTGAGAAAGTTAATGCTGCTGTAACTTAGAAAATGTCCTGGATAATGTTACCTTTTATTGAATCTAGAAGATTTATGCGTTAAGAGAAAAAAGGTAAGTGGGCAGAGCCTTGAAACTTCAGCAAATATTTTAAGAAGTGCATTATCTTGACTTAATATTTATGGGAATGTCTTTTAACTTACTGATCCTGCTTTTTACGACAGTCAGTTTGAAACAGGATGATGCATGAAGCAGCTTTACTGACATTTTACATCCAAAATGTATCTCTAGATCTGCTTTATTATAAATGAAACCCACCACAAATGTAGTGCTTCACTGAGTCTGAGTCCTTGTGGAGAGTTTCAAACTCTGCTACATGGTAAATAATTTGTCTTAAGCAGCCTTGGCTACGGCGTAGACATCCAGGCACTTACCCGGCAAATGCAGTGAGGGCTGCACAGGAGTACGGAGCCCAGGAGATGACAAACAGCAAAATGACGATTAGGGCGATTTTAGCCATTTTCCATTCACTCCTCATTTTATGGAACCTCTTTGCAGAGTCTCTTCTTCCCTCACAGTTGATCTTTGTTATCGCTCTGCCAACCACACACAAACTGTTACATTTTTGGCGTATTTTTTGAGTAATCCAAGCAGAAGTTTATCTCTGTGGGAGAATGTTGGTGCTGACCGTGAAGAAATGCGGATGTACCAACCGTGTTGTGTGGCGGATGGCTCTGAAGATGCCGCAGTAGCAGAAGATGATGATGAAGAGAGGGATGAAGAAAACAAATGTAAAGAGCAACATGGTGTAGGAGCGCACCGAAGGGGTAAAGGTCATGTAGTCCCAAGAGCAGGAAGTCATCAGACCCTCAGGGACGTAGGCACCTGTGAGAGAGCAAACACAGTTTTGGTTTTTATGTGATCAGATTTAATATTTTATATTAAATTAATATTTTTAACCCTTTCATGCATGAATTATGATTCTTTGTATCAAGATTTTTTTCCTTTTTTTTATTTTCTTAAGGCATAAAAAACAAGGTAGGAAATTTTTTTGGTTAAAAACTTTTTTTTTTTTTATGTTATTAATTTTAGGCAATCAATTGTAATTTCCTCCAAATACAAAGTTGTCATTTGAAAAACACATTAGTAGTACTGTTCTTTAGGGGTGATATTTTTTTTACCTGCCAGAGTCGTCTACAGTAGAAGGAGGGACCGGGTCGGTCGGCATGCTTTTTTGTCTGTCGGCCATATTGGATTTAACAAAAATAATTTCTTGCATTTGCAGCTGATGGCCAGTAGTTGATAGGGTATTTTATGATGCATTAGCGTCCACTTCAGTGGTCTGCGTGCGTTTAGAACATAAAAATCCACAAGAAGAAAATGGCTTTTAGATAGCTGCCCACTATGCATGAAAGGGTTAAAGAACTGAATGTTCAACACATTTTGCCTTCCATATGCAAGTTCCTGAACATTAAAACTTTAGTGATTTTATCATGTAAAGCACTTTGGACTGCCTTGTTGCTGAAATTTGCTAAACAAATAAACTTGATTGATTGATTTTTACATCTATTTATAGATGGATTCTGTGTCTCAGTGTCGAAAAGCAAAAGCAATGTTTACATTTTTATTTTCACAAATAAAAAATGTGCTAAAAATGCAGGCAGACAGACAGAGACCGATAGATATATGGATCTGAAGCTTTCAGAGAAAACGTTTCCAGCCGCCTGTCTGTGTTTCCACTCACTCCAGCCGAAGAACGGGGGAAGGCTCCAGCCCATGGAGTAGATCCAGGCCACGGCCACGAAGCAGAGAGCTTTTCTGTGAGACATGACTCCCAGAGAGGCCAGCGGTCGGGTGATGACAACGTATCGGTCCACTGCGATCACCATCAGTGTCATCATGCTGCAGATGCCAAACAGCGCGCCACAGAAAGCGTACAGTTCGCACCCTGGAGGAAAGGAGGCGGCAGAGGAGAAAATGTTGGAATAAATCTCAGCACTAATGATTTACTGCTTTAAATATTGACTTTTCTCATATCATGTTCTGTTTATTTATTTCTCCGTCTCAGGGGTTTGCAGTCTTACAGTCTAAAGATTTTTTATTTTATTTTTTTTAAACAAACCATGAAAAATAAAACCGCAAATGTCACATAACTTTTTGATGAAAGATAAATATCTACTATAGGAAATTTGTGTTATTTTTAAAGAGCCATCTTTTTATTTCTACTTTCTAGGATTTAAGATAAAGATAAACATAAAATTTCACCAAAAGAAAAGGGAAAGTATGTAAAGAAATAAAAAAAAGCACAAAGAATTCAACATAAATTTCTTCTTCTTCTTCTTCTTCTGAGAATGCAATTTTCAGCCGGAGGAGTTTTATTTTCAAGTTCAACCACCTTCAAATGTTTTACAGTGCTGTGCTTTAATTGTCTGCGATTTATAATCCTGCTGGAGGAAATGAAAACAATGAATATTCTTGAAACAGCAAAATGTTCAAAGCAGCTTTAAACGCTCTAACATGGCTGATCGAAAAGAAACTTAATTACACCTGAAAGATTGAATCTGGTAAATAAGAAGACGACGACGGTATTTAAACACATTTTTATTTTTCAAAGGCACAGATACCTGATAAATGCCTGCAGAGGTTATAGAAAATCCTGAAGCAATTCAGAAATGCATCAAGGCCAAACAAGTGCTGAAGATGTGTTTAAAGAGCCTCGTTTCTGATTTTTAAATGGAGTCGAATCCTTTAGGAAACATTGCATTCAACAAATATACTAATGTTTTCTGAGGTAAATGGGTCTGGTTTGTTGGTTAGTTTGGAGAATATTCATTAAATCAGGTCAGACTGAGCAGGAGAAGATTAATAGAACATGCTGCTTATTTTCCTGTTTTCACTTTACATTTCCTCTTTAAACTCACCTTCCTACAGCAGTGATGCACTTTACCTGCGTAGTTTTGTTCATCTTATTTCACTTTTAAATAAAAATGCACTCTAGTTTCAGACTTGGAGCGCTAAGTGCTAAATGTCTTTTGAATTTAACACAAGAAGCTGAAATTGCACAGATAAAAATGTGTTCAAAACTGTTTTATTTGTTTTTTTTGTTTTTATCTAAATGCTCATAGCTTTTCTTACATAGAGTTTCTTTCCACAGTTAAAACCAGTTTCTTACTGGTTCTAAAACAGAACTGTTAAAACCAGATCTGTGACGCATCATAAAGTACATTTTTGGTCCTTTATCAGTTTTATTTTGGAGTTTTGTGGAGGATCACAGAGCAGGAAGACAGTTTGACAACACAAATCCCATCTCTAATCTCAGGATCCTTGCAGAGAGATGCCCCAATATCACAGCATCACAAATATGGAAATGGCATTTACGGATTCAGCGGAAAATGTCAGCGTTAATCACGGCTCTTTGTGAGACAGTTTCATTCTCCATGACGGCTGGAATACAAACAAAAAGCTAAACGATACGAGGCAGTGAGAACTTGTTATTCCAGAACAAACCCCACATTTTATTAATGTTGAGGCCTTTTTATTTATTTATTCATTTTATCTGTAAGTGTGGGCGTGTCTGGCTGCCTGAGGGGGTTTTATTCTGGCCCAGTAGATTATCACTGGAATCAATTTCAATGAAAAAAAAAAAGTTTTATATTAGATACGTTGATGCTCAGTGAAAACCTCCTGGTTATTCAACCAAATATTGATAACTGAACTCTTCCTGAGTTAAAACATTAGTATTGGTGTTTCTAAATGGATATAAACTTGTTTTCTTTGCATTATTTGAGGTCTGAAAGCTGTGCATCTTTTTCATTATTTGGACCGTTTCTCATTTTCTGCTAATAAATACTACATTTTTGTTTGAATTTCAGAGATATGTTATCAGTAGTTCATAGAAAAAAGAACAATGTTCATTTTACTCAAACTTAAACATATAAAAAGTTAAATCAGAGAAACTGATCATTTTAAGTGGTCTCTTAATTTTTTCCAGAACTGTAGAAAATTTGTGATATTGTAATTTTGAATTTCATTGTAAAAAGTATATAATATAATATAATATAATATAATATAATATAATATAATATAATATAATATAATATAATATAATATAATATAATATAATATAATATAATATAATATAATTTAGCCATATTGATCTCACATCCACTTTTAAAACTCTATAAATATTTTATATTGTGTTTCAAGTTTGTGGCAGATCTTCTTAAGTTTTAGAATAAAATATTATATCATTTCTATAAAATGATAATTTTTAAAATAATTAATAAAGGCATCTCACACTAAAACCTGAGAAACTGATTCTTTATTTCCTTTACCTTTTATCCAACAGAAACTTGTTTGCTAAGAAATTAACTTAATTCTCACAAATTTACAGAGAATTTCTTTTTAAAAAAATTCTTTTTTAAGATTTTACTGTTACTTTCTCCTACTACTCTCCAATTATGAGTTTACCTACAATCAGTGACGCCACTGACTTTAGGATTTTAATTTGAAAGGTTTCCAACATGATCATTTCTGCTGAAAATCTTCATTTTAATTTATCCCAAAATGTTTAAATGTACTGTACAGTTGCACTGTTCTTCATTCATTCAAAAAAGATGAATTTCTTGTAAAACCTGACAGCGTCGTGAGCAAACGTCACCTTTTTTCCCAAAGATCCAGTGTTTATGCATGCTGGTGATGAAGAAGATGGGCGTCTGGGTCAGACACATCAGGAAGTCTGTGACCGCCAGGTTGATGATGAAGATGTTGGACGGCGTCCGAAGACTCCGACTTCTGCTCACGCACACACACACGCACGCACGCACGCACGCACGCACACACATACACACAGAGTGGTCGAAATACAGCTTTAATTATTAGTTCATTGGACAATAATCATCAAGGATGAAAAAGCCTTGGATACCTGCTGAAAGCGTAAATGACCAGGAAGTTTCCCAGCATGCCTGTGATGCCCACAGCCAGGATGACAACGCCGATGGTGTAGTGGGCGTGAGCCGGGACGTTTACCGTCGGAAACGCGTGGGCCGGGACGATGGCATCCTGGTTCTGCACAGACAGAAACCTGAGATTTAAGGAAATATAAAGTGATGGCCCAGTTGGTAGAACTGCTGCTTTGCAGCAAGAAGGTCCTGGGTTCGATTCCCGGCCCGACGACTTTCTACATGGAGTCTGCATGTGTTGCTTCCTCCCAGAGTCCAACAACATGTCTGTCAGGTTGACTGATCTCTCTAAATTCTCCTTAGATGTGTGTATGGTTGTCTGTCTCTGTGTTGCCCTGGCAACCCGTCTAGGTGACCCCGCCTCTCACCTCTTTACCACAATGGGACAAGGGTGTATCGGTAAATAATGGCACTTTTAATACAAGTTTTGATTCAACTTTCTATTAAAAGTGTCATTATTTACTGAATAATGCAAAGTTGACACTTTTAATGGAATTTTAATTAAACTTTGCATTAAAAGTGTCATAATTTACCAAGTGGCACTTCATGACAAAAGTCGTAAACATTCATTTCATTTCTCCTTCATGTTTCCTTCATCTTCATGACAGGTGTCAAATAAAGTGTCACCCAAAAATCCATCCATTTTCTTTCGTAAAGTGAAAGTGAATCGTGAATAGGCTTGTCACAATAAACAATAAATCAATTAATCGCGTGGCAAACTCAATAATGCTTCATTTATCACTTTCTCTTTTCTCTCTCTTTTGACCAAAACTGAATGATAAAAGTCTTCAGTCTGGTGCTTTGAGCTCCACTATTCCTTTTTTGGATAGATAAATTTGTTTACATCAACTTCAGACTTTATTTGAATTGTTTATTTATTTATTTATTTATTTTGGATATTTTAAAGGTCTCCCAGTTCCAGTGTTTAAATGTTTATTGGAATTAAAAGTTTATTGATCTTTGACAGTGTGTTCTTGCATTATTATGAGATTATTATATTAATTGAAAATGGCCTCAAAACAATAATATTATTGTTTATCGCAATAAGTTCTGGGACAATTTATTGTCCAGCAAATGTGTTATTGATAAAGCAGAAAGTATTTGATAAACCAGCTCGGAGCAGCAACGCGTTGTTTCTACCAACTTTATGTCACTTCCTGCTTCATTTTCATTCTTAGGAAAAACATTTTTAACATTTATTTACACCATGAGAAACAAAATAGTTAATTTAATAAATTTAAAAACAGCAACATCCCCAGAAAAGTGTAAATGTCTTTCAGTGCAGAGCTGCCCTCTTACAGGAAGTTGCTTTTTCCAGCTGAGCCGCTGCACCTGAAGGCATCACAATGTTATATCCTTGACTGCTTTCCTTTTGTCTTTCACTGAACTCGTTTCAGGCTCAGCCACCCGCACATCCAGTCAGTCACACATCGTCACCAAGACTTCCTCAGCTGGGCCCGGATTTTCTGCTTAATCCTGGATGCGTTGGCCGTGATTTCTGTGTTTGACATCTGTCTCAGCAGTCCTACTTTTCTGGAGTTTTACATCATGCAGCGAAAAGCGGGCATTTAGTAGCAGGTTGTGTAAGCCAGGGAGTGAAAAGGTCACTGGGATGTTGTACGGAAAGAAAGAACCAGTTTTAGATTCATGTCGTTTCTGTGTGTGGAATATAAACAGCTTCAGATCACTATTCACTCGCCCTGCTTGATCTCTTTATCTTTTAGTTTTCCAGCTGATTTCCTAGCTTTCCTCTCATCTTTTCCACGAAAATCTCTTTCTCTCTCTGTTCCACCTCCACTTCCTCTCTACTGTTGCTTCAGCTCCTGCAGTTAAGGACCAGATTAACTCCGATCACACGGCAGACGTGGCAGAAAGGGTGAAATCCTCTCTGTTTTCTGTGGGATTTGAAGAAAATGGTGGGAAGTAACGTCCCTATACGTTTTCTGTGTGTTTTTGTCTCTTGTAATTTGAATATAAATGGTCCGGTTGATGCTTAATGCACAGCGACATTAAAAACAGACAAGGATAAACAAAAACGATGAAAAAGATGGAGAAGATTAGATATTGACAAGGGGATGAGAGAAAACGTGAGGCGACATAAATGAAGTAAACTAGGTAAAAACCAATCTTATAGAGGAATACTTAGAGATTTTTTAATTTCCATCAAATCTCTTGGGTTTAACTCCATACATTTTTCAATGTAGTTTTCTGAAATTTTAACAAATTGTTTCAGACAGTACTGCTGTAATGTACGCTGAGGTCAGGGGGTAACATTTACATTGTTACACTCCATTTCGTAACTTTTGTAATTTCATGCTTTATGTCACAGTCTATTTCCAGTCCAAATCCAGTCCGCCACAGCTTTTTATGTGGCCCTCTAGATTCTAGACTAAACACTAAATGTGCTTAAGTATTTTGTTATCAATCAACACAAAGAAGTTTTTATCTGTTTACTGTCAAATTATATCAGTCAGTCCCTGATTATTGAAGAAATTCACACAAAATCAACAAATCTACTCACTTTTTTTGCACTAATGGATAATTGGGAGTTCATTGAAGATTTTTGAGAAAATTTTTCAAAAACTTTTTTACTTGTACTGAACATCTGCCTCAGCCTTAATTGACGTCAGATTATAGTGCATGATCTACAGCAAGAAATAAAAAGTCACATTTACTGACATAAATAAGCGCAAATACTGCAAATATTTCCAAACACTTTGATTTTTATTGCAAAAATATCAGAAAAAGTATCAATCTGAATAATAACTGTAATTTAATGCACTACGATTAATTGGAATGTGTAATTCAATTGAAATTACTTTTTTTTGGTAAATTGTATTGAGATGACATTTGTTGTGAAATAAACTGAACTAGATGATGTCTTGAGATGTTCAACATTTTCACATGTTTTGTCTCTCCTGCATCAAAACAGCCCCACATCATGATGCTGCCTCTCTCGTACTTCACATCTGGCATCGTGTTCCCAGGTTTGCAAACGACGCCCTATTTTCTAAAATGTAGCATTCGTCGTTTTGGCCAAATACCACAAATCAGCCTTGTTACGACTGGCTCAATGTCATAACAAAACGGGAGACCATGCAGGGGTTAAAGTGTAGAAAAATGAATATTTATTAACAAAAACAACAATGGATTGTGGATATCAGTGGTGTAATGCAAATGCTTGGATGTGTTGTATGAGTGCATATGGAAGTGTTGAAGTGCCAAAACAAAGACAAACGCAAATGTGCAAAAAGGAGGGGAGCTGCTGCCTGGCAACAAAACACCACAAGCGTCAAGCGGCAGAGTGGACGCTGAAGGCGACCCAGAAGATGGAGACAGCCAGGTTTAAGTACTCTGCACTCCCAATCAACCTGATCAGCAGCACCTGTAAAGGGGAGGAGCACAAGGACAGACAAAAGCAACACCTGCAGCCCAGCCCTTAAGGCCCAGGGCCGTAACAGCCTCATAAAAAAATCCCAGTCTTTGTTCAAGGATTTCTCAGACATTGCATGAATGAATCGAAGCAACACTCCAGGTGTGTTTCTGAAGAGGGAATAACATTTTAACACGATTAAAGATGAAAAAACATCAAATTTTCTCTTTCAAAAGTTGTCAGAAGCTTGCAAAGCCATGACATCGCCCAAATTGTTTACAGGGAATTAAATCTTTATCTACAAACACTCTCTTCGTCAATCTGGTGGTAAGCAAATAGAGATAATTTTCCCTAAAGGTCATATTCAGTCTAGACTGATGTGTCGATTGTCTTTTTCTTGCATATGGAAATACTTGGACCCAGCTGTACAGCTGAAGGGATTTTCATAATTGAGAACAGTCATGATTATATTCTGATTTATTTAGACAGCTTGGCCTCATTATTGCAGTCTGTTGTCACTCAGATGCTCTTTTGACTCCTGAAAACACAGAACAAAACAGCTGAATAATTACACTAATGAACAGGCTTATTTGCTAAAGGTGATGCAAAGATGATAGTTTGAGGGTATTGTTTTGTGAAAAAGTTTTATGTCCAGATTTTTTGCTTTTTTTTGTATCAAACTGAAATAATTCAGATCATTAAGCTAATTTAAAATTTTATAAATGTTGCAACTTTGGTCTCAAAACCGACTCTACTGGACTATCAGGTGTGAAAACACCCTAAGACTTTGGGACACGAGTAACCAACCCAAGATTCATAATCCACAACTGGAGAAATTAACTAAAATTACTCCAAGAGTTCATCAACCAGAAGGTCACAAAACCAGAACAACCTCTAAACTTGCCTCTGTTAAGGTCAAAGTACAAGTTTTAGCAATTGATCCAAAATGGCAAATCTCCAAACCAGAACCAGTGCTGACCAAAAAGGAACCAAATGTAATCTTAAGATGAAGGTCAAATGGAAGGTGATCACCATCAAGTCCACCTCTGATTGGTTGAAAATAGAAAAACATGAAACCAAGTCTATCAATCAGCTGCACCATAATTTCCCCTAAGAGTTTTTTCAAGCTTCTCTCTCTTGCATTTATTCACATTGGTGCTTCATTTTCTCTCATCTGAAAAATGCTGGTTGTTCCATCCCTTTCTGATGAGCTGTCAGTGACAAATCTGTCTTTCTAAAACCACGACGCTGCAGTCTAATAACTATGCAAATAAACATTTCTCCCAGCGACATTTGAACACGGCTTTAATTCAAGAACCCATTGCTCACATCTTCTCCGAAAACTTACATTTTCAGGCTGTTTCTTGTGGCTTGTAATCATGCAACTGTCTGCTTGGAAAATCACATCTATAATTGATTTTCACTCATGTCAACCCCTCGCAGAAATGTTTTGATTCCCACATTTAAATTAAAACTGTTCAGATAGCTAATCGGATAAAACCCTGAGACTTTTTGGCAGGGGTGAAGAGAGGCGGCTCCAACAAATATGTGGTTAATATCCCAGAGATATCCAGATAATCTTTGAGAAAATAACGTCTGAATTGTAAGTACACAAAGTCAAGATTTTGTTTGACTTCCTCGGCTCAGTTAAAATCTCACATTTTCAATTGTTTCTAACATGACGAGTTCACTTCTCTGCCTGTTGAATGCTGATGAAAACAACCCAAAAACTAATTAAGGAGCAGTGCAACACTTTATTTGAAAGGATGTCCATAAGACTGACATAATACTGTTATAAAAAAGATACAACTGTTATGAACATGAAGCGGTCTTCATGAATGGTTACAACTGTTGTCATTAAGTGGCGTTCGGTAAATAATGACACTTTTAATGCAAAGTCGTACTAAAAGTTGCATTAAAAGTCTGCTAAAAGCGTCAACTTTGCATTAAAAGTGTAAATGACACTTTGTGAAAACAGTCTTTTGGATTCTTTTGCTTCTAGTTGCTGCTTAAAAAGCTTCAAATGCCACAAATGCTGGACTCTTGATTAGAGAAACATTTAACTTCATACAACTTTTCTAAGTTGAGGAGCTGCCAACTTCAAAAGAAAGTGCACCTCTAGTAAATGGGATGTTAAAAGAATTTACAGTTAAATTTAAATAACCACATATCACACATCCTTATTTGTTTTTGAACAAATCTATCAATAACTTTGCATGCACTTCCTACCAAAGCCACTAGAGGTCCCTCTAACTGATGCACTCATTCAGTCTGGGTTGTTTGAATTGGGAAAAATGCAGACATAGAAAAATAAACCTGAAGGGATGAAAATTGAGATTTTTAAGAAATCTATTAGCCTGTACTATTTGAATAAAACAGAAATATAATTTGTTGTTCCTCAGAGGGGGGATTCTGGAGAACTAGCAGCAAAGTGACTGTCTGATAAATGCTTTTTTTTTGTAATCATTTCTTTTAAAGACAGAATAAATGTGTTATTCTGAGTGGATGTTCCAGCCATCCCTGCAGTTTCCCTGCAGTTTCCCTCCAGTTTCTGAACGGTTTTCTGTTCTCTCCATATATTAATCTCCCATTTTCTTCATTTGTCTCATTAAGGGTAATGAATACTGTATGAGCTGCTCCCCCAATGACCACAGAATCAGCCACTCCTCGAAAGCAAGGCCTAAATTAGCCAACCTGTACGGCAGAAAGAAAAAACTGAAGTTTTCCAGAACTGAGCTGATTCATTAACGAACTGGTAACTCTGGGTTAATCGAATTGGGCAGAAATTAAATTCTGACACCACATCCACGTTTTAAATGTGACCTATATGTTTTTTTTAATCAGGTTAGAATAGGTTTATGAAATACACAAAGCATTTTTTGTAGAAAATCATTCTTAGTGAGATTTTAGTCTTGTCAGTTCTGCCTATTTTGAGCTCCTGTTTTAGTGCTACTTGTCACTTTAAATCCAAATAAGCTGCTACTGACCACACCCCCAACTCAATATTTACACTCACACATGAAAATGGCTGCAAATAGATGCACAGCTACACAACCGCACATCTTTGAAAAGCATAAGTATAGCCTTCTGCACAGCCAACAAGAATGCAGCAAGCGGTTTTTGGATGGTAAGTCAACAAAACACTTTTCCAGCAGTCATTATGCATCGCATACAGAGGTGAAACCAGCTGACCAAATGAGTTGGAGCTCCGCTTGGGTTGCTAGGTAACAGGGCAGGGCAATGCTGGGGTTGTTGGGTAACAGGGATGTGTCTGCTGATTTGTGACGTCACATTCTGGAGGTTTTGAAACGGCTCATTTTCCGACACAAAAAAGGACTGAATTATCAGCCAAAGTTGGGACCCAAATCGAAGCATAAAAACCTTTTAAAAAACAGGAATTTTGAACAACAGGTCCCCTTTAAATTCAAAATTAGTGATGGTTAACCAGTATTTTATGATCAGCTCTTGCAGCCATTCACTGTTTTACTCTGATTACATTAAAAACTCAACTCCCAGACCTCAAGTTCAAGTCAATTTTTTTTAGTCCTTAGAGTGGGAACTTCCATAAGGAAATGTGTTGAAATGCTAAAAAAAATACATTACAGGCCTGTAACATAGATTTTCAAAACCCCATATTTATTTTATTAAACTCTCTTTTTGCTCTATGACTAAAGTACGGCCTAAAAGTGGATTGTGAAAATATATAAACTTGTCCTTAAAGAAGCTGCAGAGATGAAACCTTTATCTTTCCAACAATTGCATCTGTCTCATGTTTTTCTTATCTGATGTGTGTCTGGGCTCCTGCTGAGCAAAACGTTTTATACTTTCTCTTCATGTTTTGGACTCAGTTCAGGTCCAGAGTGGAGCTGAAGGATCCTCCTCCAGCCTGTGGATTATTATATACGATATAATCCCACTTTCAGACACTCAGATGATTCTTTGACTAAAATATTTACTTCACAAAATGGAAAGCAAACATGTTGGATTTTCAACGCAACCACCAACATTATAGGTCTAATAATAAATATCGTGGACATATTTTCCAGGACTATTTCAAATTATGACCAGTGACAGGTGATATAAATAACATCAGAGCACCTATTAGTAAAGTGAACTTTATCAGGCACCAAGTGCTTAATAAAGTTCATTATGTCATCAAATTTAATATGTGGAAGCAGGAAAATGGGAATCCATAAAAGATTCGACTGAAAGGAGCCAAATTGTGAAAGCTAGAATAGTCTGAGCGTCTCTGAAACAGCAGCTCTTAAGGGGAGTTTCCCAGTCTGCTGCTGCTTGAACTGACGGCAAGGTCAAAGGTTAATTGATGCTAACGGGGACTGAAGGCTGGCCAGCGTGGCCCGATCCTGCAGGCAGGCTGATTCCTGAAGGCGTTGACGCTGGTCGGGTTGGAAAAGTTTAAGAATTCATCTTGCGTCACATTTTGGAAGCAGATTGCTTGAGCTGCGTTCACTCAGCAGGTCTTAATGCTCAATTTGGAGTTTTGCTTTTTTTTTTTTATTGCCTTTTCTTTCAAACTACTAACTAAAAGTGACCGCAATCAGACTTCTGAGTGAACAATTTAAGACTTCAAAACAACCTGCTTACGCA
The DNA here is from genome assembly GCF_904066995.2 of Poecilia reticulata. Taxonomy (NCBI): domain Eukaryota; kingdom Metazoa; phylum Chordata; class Actinopteri; order Cyprinodontiformes; family Poeciliidae; genus Poecilia; species Poecilia reticulata. Next base: position 9,777,118 of record NC_088848.1, on the reverse strand, counting down.
GAAGAAGGACGGTGACAGCAGCTCGTTGTTTACAGAAGTAAAAACACTGGTTACAAAAAATACTTTTGGAAGTTGTCTTTGTTTTTTTTAAACTGAATTAGGACTATTTTGCACCACAGAATCCAAAAACTGCCATCCATTTTTTTTTCAATCACATCAGGTTTTTATTCTAATTTGATTTAGAGAAATCTGATCTTCTGACTAAATTGATGACATTTTTGTGACATTATCAGTTCATTTCCGTTAATATTTCTCATCCAAAAAAGGTTTTAGGAGAAAAAAAATTGGTTTTCTAAAAGAGTGTATTAATTAAATGATATAAACTTGGATTTCTGTAAATTGAATAATAAACACGGGTAATGGTAAGTACATGTAAATTGAACATTACGTCTTCCTTGGGGCATGGACTTCTGTTTCTTTGAACGCCTCGTATGCTCAGCAGCAGGAATGTCTCACTTCAGAGTCCAACAGTAATCAGGCGTCATGATGACTGCGTCCCAAACTAATACGTAGCTCAGTTCAGAAAGTTGACCCGAATGAGCAAAACCAACGTGATTTTTGGATTCAGCCCATCAAAACAGTTGAAAACCCCCAGACAATTTTTTGGTTATTAATGGAGCGATCTACTTATCGACAACATTGTCACAAAATCATAAAAGTCTCCACCACCTACAACACCAACAATGGGTTTGTGGAAACCAGACCAGGTAAGAAAGTGAAAGACGTTCTAGTTTTCTGTTACAGCTGGAGCTGTGTACGCGGTTTAAATGGGGAAAACGTGGCACCAGGATGCATCATGGGAAGGAAGAAAGAAGGAGGAGACCATGTGTTGCTTTGGGTTTTGGAAGCAAAATATTATGCCTGAATGGTGTATGTTAAAATTTTTATATTTTATCCCACAAGATAAAGAATCCAAATTCAAAAAAAGCAAAGATTTAGGAACTTAACTGATGTTTTCCCATTTGATCAACCGTTTCGCTCAGTTTGCCTCTTCAGATCTCCTTTTCACAGCAACACATTATCGTTTGGTTGCTTCCTACTTTCATTTCTCTCATGCAAACAAACAATCGTGTCCCTGTGAACTTAAACCATGGTGTATTTTTAGTAAGTATTTTCATGAGTTATGGTCATGAATGGTTAAAAAAATGCTCACATCTCACATATACCTAAATGAAAGCTTTGTGTTATTCTCTGTTTCCAACTGTTTGGATTATAATCTGCATTTGGACCTATCAGATTTTAGGAAATGTGTGAGGTTATGAGCCTTGTTCAGGGCAAAATGAGTTCTTGTAATGAAATAGTTTTTATTGGTGTCAAAAAGCAACTTTTTTTTTTTTTTTTTTTACAGTGGACCCTGAAAAACAGATCATCTGCTGCCAAAGTGCTTCAAAACCTCCCTCTGGTCGGTATATTCTGAAAAAGTCAGGCGCAGAGACAGACGGAGATTAAAGTTTCAGACTAGGTCTGAAAAACAAAAAACTTCAGACTTGACTAAAGCTTGTGACTTAAAGACTTGTGGCTCGACTTACACTCACAGTTTGAGACCCTAGTCTTATAAACAAGCTTTTCTTCAAATAATCAAAAGTGAAATTAATTACAGACAGGAATTACAGGCTGACATGTGATGTATGCGCATATTTTACTCTGAAAGAATATGTTTAAATTAGCGCCTTCCACATCTCTTGCTGTTAACTAGCTGCATCATTTAACATATATTATGAAATTCAAAAGCACACCTTGTGCTCTTTATTCAGATATAAAACGTTTCCTGGCATATACTCACTACACTGCGCCTCAAATTACAAAAATATAAGTCAGCTTGTTGGATTTATTCAGAAAACTCCTTGAACTCAAATCCACATTTCTACATGGATAAATATTAGCATTTTCAAAATATGCACGCTTTAGCAGTATTTTTCATGATGAATTTAATGTCAAAAGGTTAAATTAAATAGATTCATTAATGTCTTAAAAATTAATAAATAAAAATGATCATATTTGAAAGGCTAAGGGTTAAAGTTTTAAATTTATAGCTCAAAGTAATGGAGTTATTGCCAGGATTTGAAGGTAGAAAATGCAGAATGGTTGAAATTTACCAAAAACATAAAGACAATGCATAATTTCTCATCTTGTCCCCGTTTCACCTTTCACTTTTTTTATGCGTCCAAATGATTAGCAAGCATGTATTGTCTCACTTATCTCTCTCTTCAATGACATTTCGCTCCAGAAAGGTTATCATTTACAGCAGACAAAACAATTACACGCTATTATAAACTCAGAATGGCACGAAAATATGACTGAAAAATATGAATGGCTGCGTTAAATTCACCGTGAGAAAAGCGACCAGCCTTTACCACAGAGTGTTTCTTATATATGTGGATGCACTTGCATTGTGTGTGGAAACGCGCTCTTTGGGAACGTCAGTCACGCATAACTGCACGCACACATGACAGTTTTTTTTTTTTTACTAGACTTGGAGGAACCACCCGCACTCTGCCTCCATTCAGGTGCGGTTATGAATGAAAAGAGCGGAGCAACAGGAAGATCCGTCAATCATTCAAGTATCCCTTCATCCACTCCCGGCTGGCTAATCCAACACTTTCTATCATCAGTTTTAAATTGTAATTATGTTCTTACAATGATATTCACGTAAAAAATATTAAAATATTTTACAAGACGTTAGAAAATTAGATCAGTAAGCAGCATTTCCCCAGTTTTTCCCAGCTGTGTTGAGCTGGATTTGGCGCCTCTGGATCAGATTCTGATGCGCATTTCAGAAGCGCACAGCAGCTCCCCAGTCACGCAGACAGCTGTTGCGTTCAGATCGGCTGAAAACGGGAAACAGACGCGGACACTTACAGCTGGAGCCGCCGGAGACACCTCCATGAGCCGGTGCGGGTTGATGGAGCTGATATTCCAAGACGCGCTGCCGGTCGGGTCCGGTGTCGGAACCACCGGTCTGATATGGAGCCTGGAATCCATCCGCGGACCAAACAATGGAGAGACCCTGGATGTGCAAGAGAAGTTTATTTGAGATGTTTTGAGCTTGTCTGAGGTGCTTTTAGGAGTCCGAGTGGCCGGTCATCCCCTCCATCCAGCTCATACATCCTCCTCAGAGAAACTGGAGTACAACAGCTGTGCAGCGGTGGGAAACACTGCGCTCTCTCTCTCCCTCTCTCTCTCTCTTCCTCTGTCTCTCCCTCCGTTTCTCATCCACTCCCCGCTCCGGGGAAGCCTCAGACCGTGTTAGTGGGTCCCTGTGCTGTGCGCGCAAATAGATCTAACCTTTGTTCTGTTTATTTGTTTCACTGTTCATTGAATAAATCAGCAATTCTTTCTCAATTTGTGCCACATCAAACCCTGCTGATCAATTTACAAACATCCCCATTGATCTGTTGATCCATGATCAAGAAAAAAATTATGATCTGAAAAGTATGCTGCACATTTATGTCAAATCTGCTGATACACCTAGTATAAAAAAACAAGAAACATTTGTGAACAAACAGCACATAAAAAATGAAACACCAAGGAAAGAAGTGGTTGGGTCATAAACAAATATCCCATAAACACTTGATCTCTGTTCAATTATCTGGCTCATGACATATTCATCTAAACTATTGTTTATTGACTATTGCTTTCTTAAACACATGTGCATATTTTTTTCTTTTCTTTAAAGAATTATGTCTAAAAAGTAAGACATAAAAGAAAGGGAACATAATTAAATACATTTACACTTTCAAGATATTTGACTTGTGAATATGTTTCAAATAGAAAGTTGTGACTTGGTGAGGCTCAATACAAATGCATGTTGTTGATTTCTGTTATATATATATATATATATATATATATATATAAACAGATTGTAAAGGAAGGACTAGAGTTTGTATTTCAGACTTGATTTAGACAGATTTAGAGAGGATGTGCATCTAATATCATAATCCCACACAACAACAGAGATGATGAGGGAGAAAGTTGGAAAAGGGATAACAGAATGAAGGAGGTATTAATAGAAATACAGAACTCAAGATATTGTTTCCATGTCGTCTCCTTCTAACAATCAATCAGTTTGATTCTAAGTGGAAATGGAAAAGGCAACAGGAGAGTTTCCTATTCAGAAAACTTATTTTCAATGCAGACTAATTCTACACATCAATACTTCTCATTTCTTTTCACCTTTGAAAGGGGTCTAGATCAAAACTTCTTCAGATATGAAGAATCGAGATCATGAGACCTAAATGTCATTTGCAAAGGAGACCTGGGCTGAAATTATGCAGCATGCATCAAAATGGTTACACAGATCGAAAACAATTTAAAAAAAAAAACAGCACAGCACATTCAAACAATAATAAAAAACAAAACAATTAATAGATTCACCTAGCTTGTTCTTAATATTTGTGAAATATTTCCAAAAAAATAAGATCTGACATGTGCAGATTGGAGACAATTTCATGCTGCAGGAGTCGTCATGCTGAATGACTGAACATAAGGGAACAGCAACACTTTAAAGTGAAGACTGACATGACACTGTCGTAAACATGACATAACACCTGATATGAACATGGAGTCTTCAAAAATATTTATATGACGCGTCATTTAATGCAAAGTTCCAATATAACTTGCATTAAAAGTGCCATTATTTACCAAATGACACGTGATGACAACCCTGACTCCTTCATGTTTATATCAGGCGTCCTGTTTATGTCAGTGTCATGTCAGCCTTATGCACACCCCTTCAAATAAAGTGTTACCAGGAACTAGAAAAGAAAATAAGGGTTTTTATCCCAGATGGACCAAAGTGCAGCACAGAAGACATAAAAACATTAAAATTACAAACACAGAATAATAAAATACAAAATACTTTGAAAACACACATAATCAGCCATGCAAATATGCTATAATAAAACAACAACAAACCAAAATCAACATCTTGTTGGTGTCAAAATGCAAGGAAAAGAATCGAGTTTAAAGAAAAGCAGGCAGAGATGTACCATGAATGTTTTACATGGGAAGCTACTTCACATTTTAAGTCCTACCAGCAAAAACGTAGTGTCCCTCAAGAGCTTCAAAATGTACGGAAAACCCGTGTAATGAAGATGAAAAATAAAAATTGTGCCGCAGAATTTTGTGATGTTTAATCTAGACCACAACAGTCTATAAATTCACAGCATACAACCTTAAATTTGTTGCTACATTGCCCAGTCTTTTTTTTTTCTTCGTCTTTTCCAAGAAACTCAAGGTGATATTTTTCCTGCAGTTAAAGGAAACAATATTGCTAAAAAAAAACAAAAAAAAACTTCACTTCAAAAAACTCAAGTCGATCCTTTCAGGAGGAGATGGATTTACGGAGAGCTCCTTGTTCTACATGAAAAAAGATTATTGCGTAAAAACCCCCACAACCAAAACGTTAGAAGAATGAAATGTCCTGGAGATTGGAACGGACAGACATGTTCAGAACGAAACACCAAACACCATGTGGAAAATGACCCATTTTTGGGCTTCAATGTGGAAAAGTACAAATCTTTTCAAACGTGGGGACAGAATGAAACATGGACCAAGGAAGATGGGTTCTAATTTTAAGAACAAAATAACACAAATTACAAATGTTTTCTTAAGGTAAGTACACACTAACATCAATCAATCAATCAATCAATCAATCAATCAATCAATCAATCAATCAATCAATCAATCAAGTTTTATTTGTACAGAACATTTCAGCAGCAAGGCAGTTCGAAGTGCTTTACATCATAAAAACACAAAAATACAAAACCAAAAAGAGAAACATTACATTTTGCCATCGTTACTCATCAAAATGTTGGTCAGCGTTTCATTTATTGTGGTTCAATAGCAACTCTAAACGGGCTGGTTTTCAGTCTAGATTTAAAGGAAGTCAGTGTTTCAGCTATTTTCCAGTTTTCCAGAAGTTTGTTCCAGATTTATACATAAAACCAAACAACAAAGTAGCAGAAAGACAAGCACACGTGCATATTCACTCACTTTTAATATGGAAATGGTCACTGTTAAAGCACGGTGAGAAATATGTTCTAATTATATACATTTCAGTGTTTTTTTTTAGTTAAACTAAAAACATTTTTTGTTGCCCACAGAAGAACTCTGAATGAATTAGAAAGCAACAGCAGAAAATGTATTTAATTCAACATGCTCAAGCCCTTCTGTTGGACAGAAAGGCCAATAATCTACTAATTTAAGTGTCAGAGAATCATTTCGCCACTGATGTTTCCAAGCTGTTCTTAAAGGGAACAAAGGGTCGGTCGCTGGAGGTACAACAGAAGTGGGCAAGGACACTAACCAGGAACACGCTGCAGTCGCGGCTGCCGGCTGAAAAATCAGCTGCTCATTTCACCTCGACAGATCCAAGATGACATTTAGCTGCCAGCGTTCTGCCCTGCATTTGAATAGAGGAAAGACTCGAGACGCTTGGAGCTCCACTATAATGGCTGATTGTCTGCAGCAGCAGAGGGATGTTCAAGAATGTAAGCATGACCATCCTGCTGGCTGTTGCTCGAAGTCTCAAACTCATGGCCTGCTTCCATTTATCTTTTCTTTTTGTTGTTGTTATTTTCACACTGTGACACATCAACCCCTACTTACATCAATCCATCCAAAACGACAGCTCACCTTTTGTCTCTCAAAAGCTCAAACTCTTTCATGAAGCTTACAGCTCAATTTTAAAGCAAACACAGTTTTGCAGAAGTATTTATGCCCATCGCAGCTACCGCAATGTAAATGATTTTGTTACAGACAATTGTGAAGAGGAAGGAACTCTTTTTTTTTTTTCCCAATATTTTTTTGGGGGAAAATTCTGAAGTTTTTTTTTTATTATATTTTTTTTACATAGTTGAAATTACGTCTAGGCCATTCAAACACATGAATATGATTGTTTTAGCTAAATGGTGGTCAATTCCACGTTGCAGTAATGGGCAACGTCCTGCGTTTTTTAAATGTTCCCGAAGCTTAACACACCTCAATGAAATAAGTAGCAAGTACTGGTGAGGTAATCCAGTCATTAATTCAGCTGTGCTGGAGCAGAGGAGCATCAGAAACATGCAGGATGAAGGCTGCAGACACATGGTATAAAACATCCTCCGTTCTTCTGCTGTTCCACATTCCCCTGACTAGTTAACCTGCATCCAATGTCACTCTCCACTCTCCCATCAGCATATAAACTCACTGGTTTCCATTGTTCTTGACTGGATGGCTCCATGTCCTGCTTTCCTTATGCAAGATCCGTAAGTTTTCTGCTTCTGTAGTTAAACCTCCCCATACCCTGTCTGCATTTTGTCCTTCTCTCATCACATGAAGTTGGATTTATGCACATGCACATCTAAATTTTATATGTAATTCACTAAGTACCTTAACGTTTCTGGTTGTAATGAGACAAAGTGAGAAAAAGTGGTGGGAATCCTTTTGTAAAACAGTGTAGAGATGTCTCTATTGCTGCTTTAGATTCAGTCGAGATGACTTGGGTCCGGAAAGCTAACCGTGGATTAAATTTAACCCAGTGGGAAATCAGTTTCTTGCTCTGCGTTAAAACAGGAATTCAAAGACAAGATCTCGCAGTGTGTTGCTGCCGTGTTTTACGCTTCTGTCACAACAATCATGAGTCAACCAGACAAAAACACACAACAGATTAAGGTTCGTTTCGTTCTTCATTTGCATCACTTTAAGTAATAAACTCATCCTTGCTGCGTTGCTGTTGTGCATTTGTTAAGACGTTTTTCACAAAGCGGCCCTCTGGCAGCAGCGAGACCCGCAGTATAACTGGTCCCATGATGCCGCGTTCTGGCTGATATTAAGAGGATCAGAATCTGGGTCTGGACTTACACAAGCATTATACAAACAGAACAACTAATACAAAGAAGAAAACAATGCCACTCTGTGTGGAATGATCCTTCCTGTCCTTGCACTCGTCGTTCCTGGTTCCTGGTCCGGGCTGCCCAGGTTTTTCCCAACTGGGTTTCCCCACGTCAGCCAAGCTCTTTCAGGTCGAGTTGTTCATTTTGTACAGGATGTTTCATGTTTGCTTGTCGTTACACGTGTCAATAAACACCATATATCCACTGGAACGGCGCAAGAAGCTGATAGAACAACATTCCTCAGAGAATATCTGTTGACACAATGAAAACGCAGAAATATTTGTGGCTGAACAAACCAAAGCCTGGAGGAATGACTCAGCTGAATGCCAAATGAGATCTCTTACATGGGACCCATTATTTAAAAAAAGAAAACAATTCACATTTTCGTGTTTTTGTACCTTCATTTGGGTTTCAACAGCTTTTAAAAACAACCCAAGTGCTTAAAAACAAACACCAAGCCATCTTTTTTCAATAAGTGAAAGTTTTGACCTGAGTGAAGTTTGCCCTCTCACCTTCTTCAAATCACACAAAATTTTGCCAAACATTTGTGCAGCTGTCATTTTAAAGACAGTAAGAAATGTTTCCAGAAGTCATGAAAGATCAACCAGCCGCCCCACCTTCTTCAAATCAGACAAAATTAGTGTCAAACAACTCGACTACATTTGTCCAGCAAAATTTTTGCTTTTGCTGCTTTGGCTTTGAAGATATTAATGAAAGTTTGAAGGTCATTTTGATTTTGTAAAAGTGGTGAAGCTGGTTGACCTTTTGACCTTTACATTTTCATTAATATCTTCAAAGCCAAAGCTGCACAAACCAGCACAAATGTGTCAATCGAGGTGATTGACACCAACTTTGTCTGATTTGAAGAAAGGAAGGTCTGGTTGGCCTTTCATGACCTCTGGAAATATTTCTAACTTTCTTTAAAATGATAGCGGCACAAATGAAAATGTTTGTTGCACAAACGTTTGACAAAATTTTTGTCTGATTAGAAGAAGGTGAGGGGGGCCAACTTCACTCAGGTTATTTTTTTGGTGTCTGGAAATTGAGTCATTTCAAAGCCCTTAGGATTTTTTTAGTCACATTTAATGTTGTTACCTAGCAACCTCAGCCATGCCAGCCTGTCACCTAGCAACCTAACCTGAGCTCCTGCATGGTTGTCTTACTATTTAGAAACTGCTAATTGCTGCGTTCTTGTTGGTTGTGCAGGAGGCTCCACTTCTGCTTTTTAAAGATGTACAGTAGTGTACTTGCGCATCTGTTTGAATCCGTTTTTATGTGCAAGTGTAAATGTTGAATTACTTGGATTTAAAGTGACAAGAAGTAAAGCAGTTCATTCTGAAGCAAGCTTATAATAGGCAGAACTGACCAGACTAAAACGTCTAAGAACGACTTTGTACAAAAAAATGTGACATGTTTTGCACAGACCACAGACTCATCCTAACCTGTTCGAGGAAGCATAATTGGTCACCCTTAAACGGTGTGAGCTGTTGGATTTGCTCAGCGAAAACAGAATCCTCTTCAACACCATTTGGGTTTAAACACTCGCTCTTCTCCAGAGCATCAGAGGGTGCAGAGAATACCAATAACACTAATTAAGTTTGAAGTTCTTTTGTCTGACACCGGAGAACAGGCTGTTGGCAGAAATACGTACATAACATGCATAATTTAGTTTCCATTAATTCAATGAGATCGACTTTAAAGTGATTTAATTTATATGTACAGATGGCCTTGGCTGCCCTCCTGAGAAGAAGGGAACTGGAAAAACAGACACGGGTTCTTTAAAACTTTGTGCTGTTTTCTTGGAAATGGAAACTCTCTTTATTTTCAAGTTTGAAGAAGCACTTTTAGTCGTGGTAAAAAGAAAGAGAACTCTGTTTCAGAGTTTAGATCTATTTGATGGCATTTAAAATCAGGATGCCATGTTGCACCGCTGCAGTTCCGGTTGTTTCAGGCCAAGCTTTTCCCAAATGTAAAACGGTGCCAAATACTCCTGGACTTCATTACAACTGAGTTTTAGGCCTTTATTTAGGAATAAAACTCATAAAGTTGTAATATTAGGACTCGTTTCTCATAATACAAGCTTATTCTTGTTTTTTTTTCGTCCATAGTCTTGTGATACTATGACTTTATTCTTGTATTCTGAGTTTGTATGATTTTATTCTCATAATTTTATGACTGTTCTCATAAATTAGTTTTTTTTTTTACTTTTAATTTTTTCTTTGTATTGCCTTAATGCTCCATCGTACTTCATAAACCACCTAAGGAGCAATTCTTACCTACTAGAGCGACATTTTGCCGTTTCTCTTCTTTTTCCAGTATTGTGAGTTAAACCTTTGAAATTTGGGAATGCATCAGTCGAGAGGCAAAGCAGAGAGACAAGGTCAAGTAGTTGCTCTTGGTCAGAAGTACCAGAAAGACGATGCAAATCTATTGGCAGCAAAGACTGGAAATAAAACAAACGTAAAGTAAAGGGAGGCAAGTCTGAGCCTATGGCATCATGGGTATATCTGAGTGAGAAATACGCTAAAGGAAGGTTTTAATCCTGCCCTTTGAAAAGTAGACAGGGTGTCTGGCTCATTTACAACAGTGTGAGCTGGTTCTGCCTGATAAAATAAAGATCAGCCTCTCGTTCTGATTTCACATACTCTGGTTCCTACGAGTGAAACGCCAGTTTTCAAACGATATTGAAACTCTGAGCTTGTTAAGACAAGAGAATTTGGTGATTCATGCCAAAAAAATGACACTTTCTGATAACTATCCTGCCTCGTGACTCAGACATTTCATTTTGTTTTCAGAAAACATTTTGTTACCTCGGCTCCACTGATTTTTCCTATTCATTGAGAGGCCTTTATGCCATTTTGTGTCCATTATTACGACAAGAGTCAACAGCTGTGATGGCAATGCCAGCGCTGTTAATTTGATATGACATGGTGTATAATTAGCACGCCGCTTGACATTTCACATGTCATTTCCATGCATGTTCAACAAATCAGAGCCTACGATGCATCAAGTCAGAAACATTAACTAACATGCATAACGATCAGGGATCAGGTAAAAAGTAGCAGCAGTGAATCAGAGGCATAAATTAAAAGGTGCAAAATTATACCAACAAACTGGATCTCATTCAAATGCAGGAAGTTTTTGTATTGTTTGGTGGCTCAAAACATTTTTCTGTTTTTGAGTAAGGCCCATTTGCCAACCCATCATGTCTCTCTAGTTTCTTTTTTAATAATCTCTTGGTTGTACGGTTTTGTTTTTGTTGGGGTTTGGGAAGAAGTTATGAACAGGACAACAGAAATGTTAACAGAGGATAGAAACACATGGAGAAATAAATGAAATTTTAATCTAGATGTAGGTTTTCTTTCTTAACCACAGTTTAGACATTTACTAGATGCTCCACTATTATTAACATTTCAACATAGTCTTCAGTAGAAAGACTTTATGATGGTACTATGTATAAAGTTATTGATACCCATTACCACATTCCTCATAAGGACAAAAACAAACAACAATCATTTAAACAGTTCAATTACTCCTGACTGTAGAAACGATCATCTTTAGGCCAGTAGCTATTTTCTTGTAGCCATGTCACGACTTGCTTTATCTGAACAAAATGTTTTCTTTTCTTTCCCATATTGAACAGGTCGTATTTATGCAACAGGATGTTAAGGATTACAAAATAAAAGCTATTAAAAAGTCTGAGAATCTTCAAGTAAACCCTTGTATTTGTTGTTATACTGTTTAGTGAAGTGCCACAGGCCCCTCCTGCCCCCCGTAGCTTACGGCCCTGCCCAGAAATCATCTGATCCCACCAGTTACATAAAACTATTATTTGGTTTAATTGATGTACAATTCGAACAAGCTGCCATCACACATCAAGCAGATTCGCTCCAACTCTGACCATCTTTCTCGTCGTTGCTGATAAAGAGAATCCCCACAGCATGATGCTGCCATCACCAGTTTTCCACAGTAACAGCAGAGTACTGTGAGATGCTCAAAACATTTGAAATGGTTTTATAACTTAACCCTAAACAAAAACAACGAAGGGAAAAAGATCCGTCTCTTTTTCTCAATGTAAAGCCTCAAAATATATCACATGAGTTTTAGCTGTCATTTTGTTGCTGCAACATAAAAATATTACAGTGGTCGCCTCGGTGATGAAAGATAAATAAATAAAAGGGCATCAAAATATAAAAGGCCTATGTTACCTTTCTGAGAAACGGCTGCTGATGCACCCGGGTGAAGGTTCGGGTTCATGTTTGCAGGTCAACTGAGTCGACCCGTTCTCTTTCAAGGCTCAGAGACAAAACATCATTTCTGGCTCAGTACATCACTTAATGGAAAAAGTTGATAATTCATGTTCATGTATTGCTGAAAATCATAAAGACACACACAGCCACTAGATGTTTTATACACAGAGTACGTCTCTGTGGAGCCAGCGAACCAGATTAGTGTTTCAGACTTTTCTTTGATGCATGTATGACTTTCTAAAATAACCAATCACTCATTTCCTGCATTTCTCCCCAAATGCAATGCATATTTTATTGGTTGAATTGCAGATATCTGCCTGGCATGTTTGATGCCTTCGCAAACTGTCTGAATCCACAATGATGTTTTAGCTTCTGACTGTAGTTGTGGTTTTGAGTCACTTTAGGAACGATGTCTATCTGGACATAAAACCTGGACATTTGTGTTGTGAGCAAATGTCCAGACGCTAATCAGAAAAACACATTGGTGCCTTAACTTTAAGTTTGTTGAATGTAAATTCATTTACCGTTTTCCTCTGTGAGAGAATAACCAGACATTTTGGGGGAAAGTGAGAGGATTTTAATAGCAAAACTAATTACGCTCTTAATAACGATCATAAAAGAAGTCTGTGACCTTTGGACATAATAAATCTCCTCTGGTCTTTACTCGGCTCTAAAAACGGCTTTCTGTGTAATCCACTACCATATCATCTCATCCACCACCTTTCCTTTTTAACTCCTTTTGGTTTCTGATAAAAAACAAAATCAAAAATACTCTACTCTGTGATTCTGTACTGAAGGAGAAGCCTTTCCTCCCCCAACACACACGCAGAAAAAAAGTGTGGGAAGAACTAAGTACACCCCCATGATTCGGTAGCTAGTAAAACAAAGAGCAGCAGCCATAGATCTCAGAAGTCATAAATCTATCAGCATCTAAAATCGCTGTTGGGGAATTTCAATCCATTCCTCTTTTCACAGCTTTACTTCAGTTCACCAGTTCACGGACGTTTGCAGGCATTTGTTTGTACTTCTCTTTACTTCCAGCATACCAGTCAGTTTTTTTGTTTTTTTTACCAATATCCAGAACTACCAAATTGGTTTTTAGAAAATGGTATTTCAACCAGTCATTAAGCTATTTTGAGCTGTTTAGAAAAATGGTGTCAGGTTTTAGTGCCTCCTTTAGGGCTGTTAGTCTTCAATGCTGCCGTCCTGGTTTTAATTCCTGAATCGTGGAAACTTGCTGCACGTTTTCTTCCATTTCCTGTCTGTTTCATATGAACGACACTACAGCTAATTCTTTTATTTAGTCGGCTTAAAATAAAGGCACACCAAGTGAAATCTTGATATTGAATCCGATAAAGAAACGTAATTCTTCATCAGATTTCGCTCGGTAAACATGCCATTCTCATTCAGTCCTTTTGCAGCTGCACTTCCATGAACTCAACATTTAACATGTTAATGGAGAGAAAGCTCCTGGGGTTTTTTCCATTGTCTTTGAAGATTTCACAGACTGTCCTTGGAGGGAATTTGCATAAATGTTCCTCTCGGGAAGACCGTAAAAAAAGTCTTAAAATCTTCTACTAGTGAATAACATTTCTCTCCGATTCATAACAGACTTCAAGTTATTTGGAAACTGGTTGACAAGCAGCACCAATCTCTTCTATAATGTCGTTGCTGGTGTTTTTCCTTCAATGTGCTTCAGATCAGCATTTCACAAAAGTTATTTCATTAGCCCTACACTTGTTGAGGTGGTAAGGCGCTTTAATTAGTAGCAGATGGAAGCTACTTTCCTTTTTACGTCATATAGAAATCATATTGTCCTCATGTTTACTAATACTCTATAAACATTTGTGTTTCCGAAAACTTGATGTTACATTTAATAAACTTTAGGACATGTTACAGATCAGATTATTTTATTTTATTATATTCTAATACGAAAAATTTAAAAAGGTAAGAGAAAAATTATACAATCAGCATCTCAAAATAATTTACAAGTGACGAAGTTTAGCAATATATATGCCCCATTTTCCAAACTCATGGATAGTTTCTTGCATCTCCTGTCACCCACTTTAATAAATGACTTTAGCTTTTCAAGACTTTATGATAATTTTATTGCTGTGGACAGCAGCAGGACGTTGATTTTTTTCCGCCTGTCGTCACAAACAGAGTGTGAAGAAGAGACACACAAGTTTAAGCTAACAAAACTGTATGTGAGTGTTGAAATTAGACATGCATTTTGCCAGGGGCTGATTTTAAAAAGAACATCTTGTGTTTTTATTATGTTCAATCTATGCCAACCAAATCCAAAGAGCACCAAATAAGATCTATGCATAATCCAAAACAAACACCAGAACAGCTCAAATGAGTCATTACCCATCAAATTAACATGAGTTTTAAGCTTATTCTAACATTTTGTTATAGTGGTGAGACGTGTTTATGCGGGGGAAAAAAGTCAGGAAGTTTACTTTGTATTCATAGTCATCCTTTGGGGGCAGCAGCTTCAGATCCAGAGACATAGAGAAACTGAACGAGTTGACAGTAAAAACGCATGGCTCTGTGCCGGGGACTTCCCCAGATCCCCGGAACTGCATGTGTACAGAAAGCTGCTGCAAAAGATCTACAGCATGGCGCTAAGAAAATGCACATTGAAAAATATACTGCGCTTAATGTTTAGCTACACTGCAGGGAGCAATTTTAAAGTTTTTTTTTTTTTTAAGTTGTTACAGTACGTATACTTGTGCCTTTGTAGCCACTCATTTATTTGTTCATTATTCTATTCAGAAGCAAAAGCTGTGGAGTAAGACAACGTTGCACGACCTGCGTGAAGTTGCCCCCCACCTTCTTCAAATCAGAGAAAATTGGTGTCAAAAGACCAAGTTTTGATTGTGCCGTTATCATTTTAAAGATATTTTAAAAAGTGTCAATCAACTCGACTACGTTTGTGCGGCACAATTTTTTGTTTGTGACGCACAAACGTTTGTACTAATGAAAGCTTAAAGGTCATTTTGATTTTGTAAAAGTGGGGGGGCTGGTTGACCTTTAAACTTTTATTAATATCTTCAAAGCCAAAGCAGCACAAACAAACGTTTTTGCTGCACAGACATATTGGAGTTGACCGACACCAATTTAGTCTGATTTGAAAAATGCTGGTTGACCTATAATGACCTCTGGAAACATTTGTTAATGTTTTTAAAATGATAGCGGCACAAATAAAACTTTTTTGCTGCACAAACATTTGACACAGATTTTGTCTGATTTCAAGAAGGTTGGGGGGCCAATTTCACTCACGACCCAGGAGGTTCTGATATTAACACCAAGCATATGGTAGGAACTAAACAAAAACATAAAAACAAGTATTAAATAATGATTCATGAGTATTTAAGGGGCTATGATAACATTTTAAGAAAATATGGCACATAAATTTTATAAAATGATACTACAGAAAACAATGGGTTGCATACATTGTAAGCTTGAGCAATAAAACTCAAACGTGAACATACACTGCAATTTGTTAATAGCAGGGTTTCCCCCAGTGTACTATTAGCCTGGCAGGCCACCAGGCTTTACTTGTGCCCACATCAGGCTTAGCATTGCTTAATAATTAAAGGTTTTTTTATGTTAGCTTTTTTAAGACTTTATAGTTGGTGTTCAGATATTAATCTTTCAATCTTCCAATAACGGATAATTATCAAGTGATGTTTTCAAATTTTCTGTCAACTTTAAACATTTAACTCAAAAACACAACGGACTGCTGAATGAATAACTGCTGAGTGCCCAACCACCAGACTTAGCAAGTTTTCTGGGGGAAACCTTCAATAGTCATTCATAATTCTCTCTTCTTTGCTCCCTCTCTGTGCAATGTTTTCCTGTATTCTTCATGAGGTCATTTAATTATTTTCCTCCAGGGGACTAAACCCCGGGGCAAAGAGTACATTTTTCATATCAGAGTAAGTGTAGAAAAAAAATAGATCAAAGCACTGCTATAAAAAAATATATAGATATATTTGTAGCTTATTTAATATTACTTGCAACTGTCTTTTTAAACTTTTTTATGCTAAAACTGTATTTTCAGAGATTTGATATTAAATCTGATTAAAGTATTGCACAAAGCAAGTCAGACTGTTGGAGAGTGCTGAGTTAGGACCCTGAATTAGGACAGCTTTTCATGCAACAGCCACTGTATATTCATCACATGCAAAGCAGTGTGAGGGATTGGTACAGTTATTAGGGACTCTAGGGATCATGCACTAATTATAGGCTACAAATAAAAGCTGAATCTGACATTTTTCTGAATGGCGTCCTCAGTCGGGGTCGAAAACTTGTACTGACTTTCAAGCTTTAGAAATCCATCGCGAATATTTGAAGCAGAGTCATTTTGTTCCGCATTAAAAATCTCAGTCCATTGTTGATTGTTGAACATTGAGGCCAAACTGCAGCAGGCAGGTTGCTGCCGAGTTTCTTGTGATTACTCTGGTTATGTAAAACATCTGGCAGAGGCAGAAGGTGGAGGCTGACACCAAAAAGCCGCTCTAGGAGCTGGAGTTGCTCCAAAATAACCAGTTTAACAACAAACTGCTGATAATAACCCAGTTTCTGAGACACGGCAGCTAAAAGTTGACATGATCTCTGTTTCAGTCCAACAGCCACGTTTTAACGATGTGATAAATTTATAAAAGACATCGTCCTAATGGTACCTTTCAAAAATATTCATACACCTTGGGAGTTTTTACATTTGGTCATATTGTTGCAAACACCAACTTCAATGTGTTTTGCTGATGGATCAACACAAAGTAGCATCTTTGCGAAATGGAAGAGGACATGGCTTTAAATTTGCTTTACAAATAAAAATCTAAAAACCAAAACTCTCTAATTAAAACAAACGAAGGAGCACAGCGAACAGTTCAGGTATGTGAAACGTTTTCACAAAATTTGGTGTTTGGACACCAGATTAGCGTCCAAAGTTACATTAAGACTTGCTGAGAAGGTAAATTAGTTCAGGTGAGCTAGACTGAAACGTTTAAGACGTAAACAACACCGGCTCTTGAGGAGTTGAGTTAAACACTGCCGTTTTAGATGAAAGCATATTTCTATGTTACTATGTCCCAGTCAAAGTACAAACCTTAATCCATTTGATATTATGTGGCATGGCTTGAAAATGTAAGTTCAAAAATGCTTCCAGCTCAACCTGACTGAGATTGAGTGATTCTGCAAATAAGGACATTTCTGCTGTAAAAAAAAAAAGCAAAGCTGGGAGAGAAATATTCCCATGGACTCGTATCTGTAACTGCAGAGCACAGCACAGGTGCCAGCCACACCATTAAGATTTTTATTTAAAATAAAACAGTTTAAACCCATGTAGCATTCCTCTTCCACATGATATCCCTGGGCTGCTTTGCACATTAAATACCAGCAGAATCCATTAAAGTTTGTGGCTGTAATTTGACTAAATGTGAACTAATTCAAGGGGTGTGAACATTTTTACAAGACACTGGAGAAAAGTGCTGATCGCACGACACTGAAAAGGAATTACTGATACTTTTGTCCATGCCCTAATGTGTAATATCTGCAGGCTGGAGCTTCTTTTAGTCAGACCCAGTATGGTCAAGGAGTCTGGATGCTTTCCTTCTGTTTTAGCCTCACTGTCAATAAAATATTTAACATTTGTGGTGGAAAACAAAAGGAGAAACCACTTCTGTGTCTTATTCAGGTGCAATTTTGACCCTGTGGATTTTCACATTTTGCCAAACTTTAAGCTCAGAACATCTTTTCATGTGATTTGAAGCACTGTCGTTTTTTTCTACAGCAAAAATACACTCGTATCTCCACCATAGTTTAGGCATTAAATTCATGTTTTGGTGCAATCATTAAATATAAAAGAGTGAAAGAAAACAGCACTCACAGCTGCGACTTACAGACAACATAACACAGACATTTGGCACAGATCAGATATCTAAATTAAAAATTAGCGATGAAAGAAATTAGCTTGTTAGAAGCAACAAAAAACTTTTCAAACTTCCTCATGATTTAAAAATAACTGTTTTCTTTTCTGAGACTATAGCAGTAAAACAAAAGAAATAAACCCGGAGTGGAACTGATGAACAAAGTAACTTAACTCAATCAGTAACTTTACTTCAAAGCAGAAAGGATCATCGGCACAGAATATTTTCACAAGCAGGAATATAATGCAAGACGTATTTTTGTATGAGAGTAACAAACTCGTTTTCCTGCGTCATTCTGGGACAAACAAAATCTTCTCTGAAACAGATTCTGCATTTATTGTTCCTGTTTATTATCCAGTTGTTACAACCCTAACAACACAGCTGTAGGGAGTTATAACGGTCGCAGTTTAAAACACCAGAACAATAAAAGTTAAAGAAATGTTTATGACTTGCAACCAATTTTAGGCCATGCGGCAACTCTTTAGGTAGGAGATTACGATGGTGCTCCTTAGCTTTAAGCACAAATACTAAAGATTAATAACTGTAAAACATTGCGTAAACACAGAGCAGAACAGACATGAATAAAATTTAATTATCTATAGGTGGATTCACACCAGCCCTCAAGAAATGGCTCCTGGTCTTTTGTCAAAGACAAAAGAACAATCCTACAACCACTAAAATCTGATGGTACTTTTTTGTTTTACATTTCTTGAAATAGGAAATGGCATTCAGTGTCCTCTTGGTAAGTTTCATTCAGTAGTTCTTGGTGCAACGCCACAACAGGGGAGGATGGTGAACAACTTTTTCAGAGTTTGGTTTGTTTGTCAGAATGCAGTGTGAAAACGAAGCACACTAGCTGAAAATGTAACAAATCTTGCAATTTTGGTCCCTAGTTGATACAAGTCTACTGAACTATCAGGCGTAAAAACAACCTTATGGTGCATTCACACCAAATGAGTTTTGTGGAGGCACGTCGAGGGACATTTTGAGCGTCTAGCGTGGCGCAATTTGAACCATTTTGGCGCTCAACGCGTCAAACGTAGACTTTGAATGTAAACCAGACGCACATGACGCTCAAAACGTATTTGGTGTGAACGCACCAAAAGTGCAAATGCGTTGAACTTGAAACATCAGAATCGCTCTTGATGCACGCAACGCGCCCATCTTTCACTCAAGGAAGTTTGGTGTGAAGGCACCATAAGAATGAGTTTGTGCCAAACATGGAATGAGTATGTTCTGTATAGCGCATAAAATGTAGCTACATTTTTATCCAGACAAATGAAAAGTCACTCACATCCTCCATTCTCATGCTTGGTTTAAACTTCAGCATGTTTTCTTCCTCCCATTCAGATTCCTAAACGCATGGAGTTGCTGCCAGGTGACAAGTGATTTACAATTTGTTTTACCAAACAATTGAACACTCGTAATATGTGCAGCGTCTGTAATAGTTTTACTCCTTCTCACTCACATCCAGACTCCACTGCTCAGACTATAACCTCATCGGCACCCCGCCGTTCCCCTGGGGTCCGACTGCAGCTCTTAAATTGACACAGGTGTGACATGTTTCACACTTTTATTATCTGCAGCCACTGCAAAACCCTACCACCCACCAATGAGCCTCCTTATTTATAAACGCTCAATGATGGCTGACTTTTTTTTTTTAAATCTGGTATGTAGAATGGATTCATCTATGAAAAGTAATTACGCTGACATGCCATTCAAATCTGAGGTAAGCAGGGATGCAACAGAGTATCTTTCTCTCCGTTTTCAGACGAGAAGGTGTGAGAGTAATTGAGAGCTCACAAAGGAAGCCTTGAAGTAACAGACATTCCCGTTTCTGCGAAGATGGCACAGGCAACAAAATGAAGGTCAAGAGCTGTTTGAAGTGATTGATGGCAGGGACACAGAAGTCAGCCATTACAGAATTGACAGCATCCTGGTACAAAATCCTGCTGTGTGGAGGTGGATGTGGACAAAAGAGAGAAAAAAAGTCAAATCAGATGACGGCTGCAGGTAGAGCCACAAAGAACAAACGGCATCTTTTGTGTTTTTCCAGACATGTTATGTTGCAAATCAGACTTTAAAACAACTCAGATGGTGACTCAGACTATTCAGGAGTGGATTAAAATCAACAAATATTGAGGAAAGAGAAAAATTATAACTGACTCAGAGGAGGTTAATGTAGTGAGATGATGTCAGTGTGCAGCCATGCCTCGCGACTTTTAAAGCAGACGCTTTAACCTTTTTTACTGTGAGACATTAACATCAGGCTGGGCGAACAATTTCCAGATTGCAATTATTTGTTCGGTAAATCACAAACTCCCAGTTTAAAGGTGATCTACTGTGTTATTTTTAAAGAACAATTTGTTAAGGTCTCTATATTACAAATCAGGTCAATGTGTCTGGGTTTCCTTTGAGCTCTGGTTTAAATAACCTTAACACTAAAGACAACATTTCAGATAAGATAAAATATTCCATCCTTTATGCAACCTTTTCATATTTACTTGAATAACTTTTTGAAATTTTTTTATTTTTTGTAGTAGTTTTACTACGCTATACTCTGTACTTGAGTAATGCTATTATTAAGAATCTCTCTCACTCCAGTAAAACCTTATATTTATGTTAAAATTACATCAGTTACTTGATCCATTTTGTTTTTTAAGGTTTCTTTTTTTTAGGTTGTATTTATTTTTCATTAATTTATTTTTATCCTGTTCTTGAGTTAATTTGTGTGCATGTATTGTGTTTTATTTTATCTATGGTACCTGAAAGATGCAAGAGGGTAAAATTTTGAAACAAAAAAAATATTGCATGAATTAAACTCCACATTAACTTAAAAAATAATAAGCATACAATGCATTTTTGAATACTCTACCCAACATGAGCAACTTCACTGAACGAAGAACAAATATATTTTAACTAGAAATGCTTGAGACACAGAGACACACCTACAGTTTACCTTGATGTCAGACTTCTAGTTTTTACAAAAGCTTTGTTGTTTTATTGTTATTTTCTGTCTGTTAAACCTTTGTGTTATTTAGAGATCAACACTACATACATATTTATACATTACTTACTGTAAGTAGTAGCTCCCTGCCTTAGTTTTTATTTTTCTTTTTTGGTTGATTTTTTTATTTTTGGAGATTTCTTTTTCTGAAGGCAGAAAAACTTCTGAAATTTCTTGTTAAGCTAAGTTCGTTTTTCACCTTCTGACTGCAATGACACTGTACTACTTCAGCTATACTTTTTAATAAAGCTAGATCAATACTTCTATCTGTAACCCTACTCTCTACTTAACAGCAGACGTAATTTCAGTACACAAAAAAACCACTAACAAAGTGTTTATTTTTTATCAGACATCTTTTTGTTTTCTTTAGTGCAATATTTGTACTTTCTTTTTGTGCATCACCTTTTCTGCCTCCTTATAACTGAATGTTTCTTTTTTCAGAGAGAGTGGATAACAAGCATGTGAAAAGTGTAAAGATAAGGTCAAATAAATCATAATTTGAGATACAAAAACTAAAATAATTTCTTAAAACAAGAAATCTCTACTCTCCTGACCAGGAAACAATTCAATCAATGTCATTAATTAATACATTCAAACTGCATTTTTATTTTCACATTTTCCTGTCCCGATATTAAAAGGTTTGTTGGCCCTGAGCCTGCATTGATTCTAAAGGTAAGGCTGTCTTTTTCAATAGAGAATCAATACCTCTGCCTGTTAACATTTAAATGTTACATGGGACTGATTTTTCTGTTCTCAGGAATGAGTCAGAGTGAAAATGGACTCTGGGCTATAAAGCGAAATTTAAACTTCAGAGCAAATTATGTGTGTGTTAAAAGAGCTGGTATTATTGGCTCCATAATGAAGAAGCACTTGCTGAATCATCGCTGCCCCTTGAACTTTTCCACACTTTACAATATTGAAACTACAAATTTCAGTGCGTTTTATCTTTATTAATGTCAACGATTAACAAAAAGTATGCTTTGAATGTGAAGTGGATGGCAGGGTCAAAAGATTTAATACTTTTTGTGTGAAAATGTGGCGTACATATGTATTTAGCCCTCTTCACTCTGATGGTAATCTGACTTTTATTGAAGAATGGAAAGAAGAAAGGCATGCAAACCTACAACAAGTAATGTTTAAAGTTTTCTACATGACAAAAAGGAGGCAAAACAAACATCTGAAACAATGTGATCTACTCAGATCAGAACATAATTAAACTTCTTAACATATATGCACAGTCCTCTGTAGCAGGAACATAAACATCTGCATGAAAATATCATAATACATGGCAGGACAACAACCGTACACGTATAACCAGAGCTAAAAGGATGTTTAGATTAGCGCTGCAATGTGGTTTCCCCCAGAAAACTTGCTAAGCCTGGAAGTTGGAGCGCTCTGCAAGCATTCATCCAGCGGCCCGCCGTGTTTTTAAGCAAAAAAGTGTTTAAAGTTGACAGAAATTTTGAACATATCACTTGATAATTATGTGTTATTGGAGGATTTGAAGATTAATATCTGAACACCAACTATAAAGTCTTAAAAAAGCTAACATAAATAAAAACCTTAAATAAATAAACAATGCTAAGCCTGGTGGGGGCACAAGTAAAGTCTGGTGGCCTGCCAGGCTTATAGTACAATGGAGGAAACCCTGAATGTAGCATCAAACCTATCATCATCACAGTATCATTGTCTGAAATATTCACATTGCAAAGGACACTGCAATAATTATCTACAACATTCCACGTGTTATGAACTTGCATTTTCCATGCTAATGCAATATTTCACCAGGTGGACAGAGTCTCACCACAGCAGATGCTCACTTTGGACAATAACATTGCCTCAAAATGCTAAAGGTCACAGAGTGACAGATGCACACATGAGAACGAGAGGAGAGATGGAGAAAGGCAAATATGGCAACTAGCATCGCTGTTGGAATATTTTCTAACACTGTACAGCCCTGATAATCAAAGTAACTCTCAAATACTGACAAAAACCACAAAAAGAGTTAAGATCAATGTAGGTAAATTTTCAAGATTGCAGCATAACTTGATGTGTTTTTAAAGTAATCTGTTGAAGTCATATCGCAATATCAAAATGGTTAGAAAAAAACCTGCAATGTCAGTTTTATTCGCTATTGTGCAGTCCTTGATTAAATCAAGTGTACATTTTTAGATGCTAGAATGGCCTACCATTCTAATGTTATGCTAGAATGCTAGCATTGAGATGCTATGTGTGGGTGTAGTTTGCCAGAATCCTGAATCCCTTTGGGCAAATTCGATGATTAAAGAATAATAGTATGGAAAGTTGAACTAAAAGTCATAAAAATAACATGTAGTTTGGATAGCACATTGGAAAGTAAGAAAGGAAAGACTGCCAATTATCAGTTAGCACTGTATCATCAGGATGCTACAACGCTAGCATTTAGATGCTAGAATGGATTGGATTTTAGATTATCAAAGCACAATCCTAAATCCAATAGGGAATCTGTGACTACACTGAAAAACTGAAATTCAAAAGGTGTGAACTCTTTAGCAAATCAGGACGTAAACTTTACTCTCCACTATCTCTCTCTCTATGCTGTTGGGTTCTTTGAGATTGACCAAACAGTGACAGAACAACTAAAAACGTTGAGAAAATCCTAAATTACAGTTTCTACTCTTTAACTGAAGTTAGTGCTGATCTGACTTCAACCACCACCTCAAACACATTCTCCAAACACAGACATTAAGCAACCCTAAACTTCTCACCTGGTGAGGTGTGAAGGGAGTTCAGCGACTGCTGAAACGAAGTGAAAGATCGTCCCTCGCCTTAGAGACGTGACACCAAAGGTTTTTTGTGCATCGTTATGTGACAAGTTGAGATAATGTGTGGGTGAAGTCTGCCAGAATCCCTGAATATCCTTGGGCAAATCTGACCATTAAAGAGGAATATCTCGTGTGGAAAGTTGAGCTAAAAATCAAAAAAGATAACATGGGGTTTGGATGACACATTGGAAAGTAAGAAAAAAAAGATTACCCAATTATTAGTTTGTAATTTAAGAGAAGACATAAAGAGTCTTTTATTTTAAATCTGTTTTTCAAAACGTCACAACAGCATCCTCCCTAAACAAACATGTTTTGGGATTTCTTAGGACATAGTAGGTCTCTGTGTGAGGTCTGTATGCTGCTGAGGGACTCATGTCCAGTCCTGATGGTGCCTACTGTTCATTCAATTAATACTTTGAGATGAGGGCACTTCAGCTGGTCAGCAAAGATGGGAGGAAGATGAAGGATCAAGGCAGAGAGATAAACCTCTCTCTCCTAATAGAAAATGGTAACTGGGAGTGGTAGTGACTCATGAGGAATAAAACCTGCCTGCAGGGTCCAAATCCACAACTTACTGCCTCTGATAGAAAAACAGCTAAGAGTCATATGACGTATATCGTTTTTGGTTATCTATGGAAATACTGGATATTGCACAAGTTGTGAATTCATTTTCTGGTGAAATCATTTCAAAATGATCACAGGCAGTAAAGTTAAACAACTTCAAGTTATAGAAAAACTTGCAAAACAGTTATTTGCTCTTTTTAATATGACAGAGTATTAGGGCCACGCCAAGAAAATAAAAATAACATTACAAGAATAAAGTAATAAAACTACAATATTCCAAGAATAAAGTCACAAGAGAAAAAAGTTTAAATATTATGTGAATAAAGTTGAAATAATACAAGGATATATAATATAACGAGGATTGTGAGAATAAAGTTATAATATTTGGACTTTATTCTTGAAATATTATGACTTCATTCTCATTTTATGTCAAGTTTATTCTCATACCACTATCTTTTCCTAATTTGATGTCTTTATTTTTTCTTAGTACGACCCTAATACTCTGTCATATTTTAAACCGGAAATAAAAGCAGACAAAATGTATTAAGTATAGAAATAGTTATATGAGCCTCAATTAAATGTGTTGATTTCATTCTAAAAATAAGATGTAATTGTTTCATGATTATAAATTACTGTATGTTCCTGTGTTGAATCACATCATGAATTAATTTAAACTCTTAAACTTCACCCATCAAACTCAGTGGGCAGGAACATGTCAGACCCTGATATCTGATTGGCTGATTCAAACCACAAGTCAAAACAACCTCTTCCAAGTTTAGGTTCAATATTTTCACTGAAAGAGTGGAAATAACTTCAATAAATTGTTGTAATAAAAACTCGAGAAGAGAAACTTGTGCCTCTGTCTCCGTAGTTTGGTCTCAAATATCTACAATAAATTCACAAAAAAGTGCGGTAGCAGATCATTAGTCACAGGTGGGGCTAACATTGAGCCTGAAGACCACAGTGAGTCAAGAAAGCAACAAATTTCATTCAAAATCTAAACTATCAGCTATGACACTCTGTGTCTCATCTACATGTTGCAACTGGTGAACCAGCTGCTCGAACTCCTGATGTCTGCCCTTTCTGCCTGCATCCAGCTCATGTTGTGGCTGATTGGCAGTTTTACATCCAAACCGCAACCGAGCGAAAGTGTTTCAAAGCAGAAGGAGTTATCTGATGCAAGCAGCTGGAAGTGTCACCGACTCCCGGCAGCCTCAGGATGATGAGACCATCAAAAGAGAAAGTGATGTCATTTGTCAAATAAAGATGTATATGGTAACTTATCTGATGGAATGACAATATGTAAAAAAAATAAAAAATAATCTTTTTTCAATCCTATAAAATGCTATGAAGATTATTATTTTTCAAATTGTAGTGGGCTTATGCATCTAAAACAGCTTAGAAACAAAAGGTATTTAGCATACGTTGACAATAATTAGGATGTTTATATTATTGTTTTGTCCAACTACAGGGTTTCCCCCAGTATATTATAAGCCTGGCGGGTTACCACGCTTTACTTGTGCGCCCACCAGGCTAAGCATTGCTTATTTAAAATGTTTGCATTTTTTAAAGACTTTATAGTTGGTGTTCAGATATTGATTTTCCAATCTTTCAATAACACATAATTATTAAGTGATATTTTCAAATTTTCTGTCAACTTTAACCATTTTTTAACTCAAAAACACGACGGACCGCTGGATGAATGACTACCCTGGCACCCAGCCACCGTGCTTAGCAAGTTTTCTGAGGGAAACCTTGAACTATGATTCATTCTGGTTTCTCTTTAAAAGCTTCAAAATAGGTACATGTCAATAAATCAGATTATCATAAAAACATTATTTAAGTGATTACATTCAAAAAGTGCAGCTTGTGTTTTACTTTCTGATGAGTTTTGCTGATTATAACTCCTAATGCAGTTTCTAGAACTTAACATAAAGCCAAAAAGAAAGATTAGTAACATAGAAATATGTTTGCCATGCTGTGTCCTACTTAATTGTACTAGAGTGGAATATTAAGTTGACACCTGTCCAACAGAGTCATTGACACAATCCACAAGGAGGTTCAACAACAAAAGTCTGTTGCTGGAGTAGCCGACAGTGTTTTATCGAAGCATGTAAGAAAAAGATGGAGATTATTTCTTCTCTCTCCCAAGGTTGCAATAGAGAAACAGGAGATTCTTTCCCTGCAGCTTGTCCTCGACACATCATTTGAGATTAATGTTTTTCTTGTGTGGTAACTCACAACTATTACGTGATCTGGTCAGAAATTGGCCAACGTTATAAGTACAGCTGAAATATTATAATTCACAGAGAAGCTCAATTTTGGGTTTTCATTAGCTGCAAGTCTTGAGTCAGTCTAACAGAAACAAAAAACATTTTTCCCCAATAAGGTCATCACTTTTTTAAACTTTTCAATATTCTAATCTATTGAGTATTTATAATTAGATGCAGGAAGAACATCTTAAGTCTTTACGCGGTCAGAGCTTAACTCTTTTATTAGAAGCAGAGGTGATGTGCAGAAAACAGTAACACTATTTTTTTTTAAATCCCTGTTTCTAAAAATCTAAATCGTTACAAAGTTGCCTTTTTAAAGTATTTTTAGTGTAAATGAGGATTATGGAAACTGAAGACAAAACAGCTAAATTCACTCTCCAAATTCTGACTTTAATCAGTCACATAAAACGTCACTTAAATCCGACATGTTCCTCCAGAAAGTTAGTTCTGATCCTGCACAACTCACATCTCGGTCAATGAAGCTGGATGCTCTCAAATCACCATCTGCATTAAAGTAACAATCCTTTTTTTATTTTGTGGTCCCAATCTTCTTTCTTTCTTTCTTTCTTTCTTTCTTTCTTTCTTTCTTTCTTTCTTTCTTTCTTTCTTTCTTTCTTTCTTTCTTTCTTTCTTTCTTTCTTTCTTTCCTTCCTTCCTTCCTTCCTTCCTTCCTTCCTTCCTTCCTTCCTTCCTTCCTTCCTTCCTTCCTTCCTTCCTTCCTTCCTTCCTTCCTTCCTTCCTTCCATCCATCCATCCATCCATCCATCCATCCATCCATCCATCCATCCATCCATCCATCCATCCATCTTCTTGACCCCCTTGTCCCTCAGTGGGGTCGGGAGGGTTGCTGGTGCCCATCTCCAGCTAACAGTCCGGGCGAGAAGCGGGGTCACCCTGGACAGGTCGTCAGTCTGTCGCAGGGCAACACAGAGACACACAGGACACACAACCATGCACACACACACTCACACCTAGGGGCAATTTAGACAGATCAATCAACCTGACAGTCATGTTTTTGGACTGTGGGAGGAAACCGGAGTACCCGGAGAAAACCCATGCATGCACAGGGAGAACACGCAAACTCCATGCAGAAAGACCGGGGCCGGGAATCGAACCCAGAACCTTCTTGCTGAAAGGCAACAGGTCTCCAATCTTCCTCCATAAATTGGAAATGCTAGCTGCAACACATGTGTTAATTGCTAAAATAAGATGCCAAACCGCAATATTTGCATTTATGTATTCCCCAGAGAATGTAGATTCTTACCAAGATTTTTAAATCTGAAATGCAGAAGAAGCAGCTTTGCTGTTTATGTTTTAAGTCTCTCTCTCTCTCTTACTGAATAACAGTGCAGTCAGTTTCTGACATGTCATAGAAAACACATTTTAACTCTTAGAGTTTCCTACATCACTGCATTTTCACCTACTTTAATTAAAAAATCTTGATGATAGATAGCTTACATTGAGCCCTTAACTTCCACACCAAAGAGTGTTGTTGTCAGCTTGACCTGATTTTATTTACTCATGGTGCTTTCTCTGATTAAAAAAGAAAACAAAATCAAGCTGGAGACCATCTGATGTTTAGTAACCAGCTGACTTATCTGATTATGTTAAACTCTAACCAATACAGGCTTAAACTAAAGGAAAAACAGGAAATTAAAAGAATTATAAAATGTATTAAAGCACAACTCTCACATTTTAGATTTCCTAATTCAACTCGTGGTGTTGAATTCTAGTTTTTAATAATCACATTGACCTTTTGATACCACCTGACATGTCTACTCATACTGTCTGGCATTAAAATACCATTTGTAGTCCGTTTTGATAAGATTTTAGGCCGTGGCTTCAGTAAAATAATAATATTGTATCCTCTGGCTGAGGGTGTTACACAAATGACAGGGAACAGTTAAGCCAACTGATCCCTGGGGATAAAGATAAAAGATATGAGATGTTGGAGGGGAAAAAGACAAAGTAGATATTTGAAAGAGAGCAGAACCTCGAGGAGACAAATGGGTAGGACTGAGAAATGATGGAAAATACCTAAAAACTCAAGGAGAATGTAAAATGATTAAATGAAGAGGTAGAAAGTGAAGAAATGAAAGACGAAGGTAGAAGCTTAGAGAAATATTGGTGGAACTAAGCATAACAAAGCCCTATATCAGTGATATTGATTAGCAGCCACTGTAATCTGGCCTCACGTTTTCCATCAAATGTAATGCCTGAAGAGTGAGAGGGTGGATGATAAACATCAAAATATATGGATGTGAGACATGGTGGAATAAGAGTGGAACAATACAAAGAAACATTAAAAAGAGAAACAAAAGTCATACAAACATCCATGCAGTGACTTTCACTTATCCAAGGTCAAGCTACAGACAGGAGAGATCTTGAAAAGGAAACTCAGACATTCCTCTTCCTATTGACATGCTTTAGCTCTTTGGTGTAGAATTCAATACATCCACAAGCCAGAGGTCATAGCTAACATAAAAATATCAAAAATACGTCATCCACTCAACAACTGTTAAAACCAGTAACAGACGTTGCTTTATATCAAGTGCTGTCGTTAAAATCATCAGTATACATCAAATATGTTGGTCAATGTTACATTTATTATTAATCAAAAGCGACTCTAAGTCTTCATTTAAAGGAGCGCAGTGTTTTAGCTATTTTGCAGTTTTTAGGAAGTTTGTTCTAGATTTGAGATTTGAGATTTGCACAAAAGCTGAACAATGCTTTTCCATGTTTGATTCTTACAAAGAATCCAAGTCAAGTACTTAGACTGCCAGAGCTTTCTATTTGTTATTCATCAAAAAATATATCAAAACTATGAGTTATTGTCATTTGAGTCTTGAACATGTTATGTGCTGCAGTAAACCACATCACCTGCAAAAAGGTAAGACACTGACATTTTCAGAACCACCAGCCTTCTGTCAGGAATGGCCTAGATCCTGTGGATCAGTGATCAGGGGAAGCTCGCAGAGAAACACGAGATTACATGTGACGTCACACGTCCGTGAACTTTGTAACCAACATCCATTTTGGCAGGCGGCTGCCATTGTTGTTGCCAACAACAAATAAGCCACAAGTTTAGAGCTCTCGCCTCTTTACTAGATTATAAACAATATAAGTGTGATGGAGGAGCCGTCAAGAGCGGAGACATTGTCCCACGGTAAAGTTCGTGTTAATATGCAAGCACACATACACAAGCACAACCGACAACTTACTTTTTGGTTTCGGCTCAAACTGGCGCGGTTCGTCGTTGGAGCACACGCGGTTCCTGCCTCAGTTATCATATCCATCCTAGCTTGTAATTTCCAGTGTCTGTCAAACATTTTCCTCGTTCAAATTTTCAAACGGGGCTGTTTCCGGATTCACGCGCGTCGGCAGGGAGTCACGTGATGGCTTAATGATGTCATCAGAACGTATTGAGTGTATTTTTGGCCACAGGTTTATTTATTTAAACAAAAAAAATCTCAGTGTTATGATTATTTTATTTTGTATACTTTCATAAGAGTTTACTTGAGTTAGATGTAATTATTATTATTTATATTTTTCTTGTTTTGTTTTCCTGTGGGCAGAGCAGGTGGCTATAAAAGAGGGCTCTGTGAATCAGCCTGTGTTTGGGTTCTCCAGCCTCTCTCGAGAAAAAAACAAAGTCTACAGCACTTATAGACATGAGTCCTGGAATAAAAGTGTGCTAAGTGCATCGTTTCTCCAAAGATATTTATTTTTGGTCAAAAATGCAAGTCATAGCTGACCTTTTCTGAAAAGAGTTTCAAAGAAAAAGCAAACCACCACCTGTAGCACCCATTCAGTTTTCTAAACCTTTTAGATGCATTTTAGAACTAGTTTTCATCTAATGGAAACAACTCTCTTCAAGTCAGGTGCTTTTAGATTACTTGATGTGAAAACGAGTTTATCGAAAGAACAGGAGTACACTAATGCTTTTTCACAGCTGTGTAGGTACGCTAAGTGAAGGTTCATAAATCGGTTTCAAATCCTGTCAAAAATTAGTCAGAATTTTATTTGTTTATTTAGTGTCACTAAAATT
Organism: Poecilia reticulata; assembly: GCF_904066995.2. Taxonomy (NCBI): domain Eukaryota; kingdom Metazoa; phylum Chordata; class Actinopteri; order Cyprinodontiformes; family Poeciliidae; genus Poecilia; species Poecilia reticulata. The sequence goes on along the minus strand of NC_088848.1, from coordinate 9,746,362 downwards.
GTGACACTTAAATTAAGGACGCTGGAAGGACAAGCAGGTACAGACAACAAGAAAACCGAATTGTTTTCACCCAGACTTTTGTTCTCTGTTAAATCTTTGGTGGAACACAAGGTCCCTGTTGATATTTCAGCAAGGAAGTAGCCATCGTTTTGTCTTAATTTTGGCCCTAATACTGCACCATCCATCCATCTGCAATTTATTACTGTGTTTGGGTCTAGTAATGTGATCAACTTTTCCCTTTATTTATTTATTTTTTGTCTAGCAAAGCAGAACACTGTTGATGCATTATATTCATACTGAAAGTGGACATTATGTATTATTATGACTTTAAAGGCTTTATTGATGATTTATGTCCCTTGTTATTCATTTTAGCTACATTGTGTCACACTGGCTGCAGTTAGAACTGATGTCTTGTTTGGTGTGCTTAATAAAACTGTAAGCTGTGTCAAGTAAAACTTTTTTTTGTCAGGAGCAAGAAGCTTTATTAGAAAACTAGGAGGTTGTATAAAATGGTAACGCTGGAAAATCTAATAAAAAGAGAGAAGAAAAAAATTGCATTTGTGTTAAAAACAAATTCTCTCCTGACATTCAAAATTATTAATTTTGTGGACTTCTTGTCAGACAGAAGTCTGCTGTTCAGAAATGTGCAGTGCTTCATTCCACCATTTTCATCAGAGCAGACACAGACTACCAACTGGACTTATCAAACCTCTTAAAGTTGTGCTTCATACAAATAGTGTCATACCAATAGCTCTCTAAAGGATTTCTTCTGAAATTGTCACTTATTTTATTGGAGGAGGCCTGTAACCAGGTTCTGTCAGGAATGGTGGTTGGTAGTGGAGAGGAGAGACGCTGAGACCCAGGTTATGACGATTAATTGTCTAAAAAATATTGCGATAAACGATAATATTGTTTCAAGACCTTTTGACACAGATTTAATGGAAATGACTAATAGTGCATGCGATTTCCTGCCATAGATGGATGCACTTTATTTTCAAAAGAACACATAACACTGGAACTGATAAACTAAATAAAACAACCAAGCACTGTTCAGGTAAAATCACTCAATCAGGTTTATTTATGAATTATGCACAATACAGAGAGCTTGCAGGACAATCAATCATGAAGCAATTCTGGATGGAAATCTCTGCCAGGCAGAGACAACACATGAGTCTTTTACACACATTAAAGTTAATATTAAATTGGCTTCTCTTATGTCTAGAAGAATGAATTTCTAAACTCTTAAACATCCTTAGGAGTCAAACAACTAAGAATGATCATAATTAAGCTACCCAATTTCATGTGTTTTCTAGGAAACCCAACAAAACAAAAAAATTACATTAGTGCAGTGAAGGTATAGATAAGTGTCCGTTCAAAACCCAACAAGAAAGCACAGATTTTCCATCTGGAAAGTAGGTAAAGCGTAGAAGCAGGAACACTGATCGCCTGTCTGCTCAGGAGGATTTGTTACCTGCTGTCATAAAAGTATAAATCTTCACTCTCTGCTTCGGTCACTCGACAGTGGACCAGCAATAGTTCTTTGAGTGGAAAGCCTTTCAGAAACATCTAAACTAGCTGTTGCTCTGGACATTGACCTCTTTGGTGTCAAAAGTTGAAGTACTTGATACTTGGTAGAGTGAAGTTTTGCTGCTCACTCTATTGCTCTGTTGTTTCAGATTTAAAGTCGTGATCTAGATGGACATTACAGACAGGTCGTCCTTCACAGTGGTTGATGTGGATTCAGGTTGTTCCTTCCTTCTCGCCCCTCTCCCCCACTCGGTCTCGGCGTTGCTGCAGCCAAATCCTCCCCTGTCTTTCTCCTCCGGCTTCCTGTCAGTCCAACTGGTTCTGGTGTTGGATCTTTGGGTTGTCCAGATCGTCCCTCAGGAAATGTCCATGTTGTCCACAGATAAAACAAGCGTCAACAGTTCAGAGTCGTCTTCTCTCACAGCTCTGAAGCGTGTTTAGCTTTTCTTCCTCTACGCTGATACTGGACAGCAGACCAGCGGAGGTTGTTAAAGCTCAGTCTCACACAGTTTTCAGTCCAAATGCCCAACAGGAGACTGACAGTTGTCCCCTGGAGGTGATGGAGGTCTTTTCTGTCTTCTTGATCCTCCAGATCTTCTCGATCATTTTCATCGGCTGGTTTTGTAGGAGGGACATCATCTGGTCCATGGGAGGACAGATGGGAAGAGTTGAGGTCAGAGGTCAGATGCACCGCGCGAGGCTCAGACAGAGAGAAAGAGAAAAAGCAAATAGAAATCAATTAGGGTTTGTTTTGTCATTTTCCTCGTTATTTTCTATACATATATATTTATTAATCTTATTTTTATCTTTTACGTGATCATATAGTTTTAGTCATTTATTATCCATCCAGTATTATGGCTCCTGTTTGTGAAACAGTTTGTCAGAGAAACCTGAGGGCTAATTGTTCGTACAGCTCTTAGTGTGAGGATCTGTTTTTCTGTGTATTTAGTTTTGAGGTTTTTCTGTGTCTGGATCTGTTTTTCCCTGTGAGCCCCTGTGCCGTCTTGATTGTTCCCAGATATGTCTAGTCTCCCTAATTACCCTCTGTGTATTTAAGCCCACCTGTTGTCCCTGTTCTTTGTCAGATACTTGTCGTATGTCGTTCGTTGTTGACCTTTAGTCAGTCTACTCAGTTGGACTGTTAAGTCCTGAGAGTCTGTACAATTAGTCGTCATCAGTTGAACTGTTTGTCCTGAGTCGACGTTAGCTCTAGTTCCAGCTGCTCTGTTGCTACCGGTATGAGCTTAGCCTCCGTTTCTGCCGTGCTGCCAGTTCCTGGACTGTTGTGAGCTTCTCATCATTAAATATTCATCATCATTCATCTATCTACACCCTGGGCTTCGTCTGCGTTTTCTCTCATCACCTCACCTCAACTTTATGATACTTAGAGCTGCTTTTAGTATGAAAGAATCCCTAATAAATAAAATGAATTAATTGTTTGATTCTATTAAGAATTTTTTGTTTACATTTATTTATTCAAACACACGAAAGAAAAATTAAACATATTAAGGTCTGTAATTTATCAACAAAAGATTTATGTTCAGCATTTAATTCTAAACAATTCACCCTGAGGAGGAGATTGTGTGCTGGAACCACTTAGACCCATTCTTCTTGAATTGGGTGGCATATTCTCTCTAGACTGCAAACGTCTTCACAGAATCCAACAAATCAACTTTGTGGTCGCTCTGCCTCTTAATCCTCTAAGAGGGGCCTTTATTTCCGATAAAGGTCTTTAGGATTCCAAAAAGGTTTGGTTCCCTCAATTTAGAAAACTCAAGTAATCACCTGCCTTTTTTACCTTCCCTATGACTCGTGTTTAGTCAGAATGCTGGATTTGGGGTGGAACCCTCCATGCATGGTCAGTAGTTTCCGAGTGTCTTAACATCGGTGGTCTTCATCTCCTCCTTTGGCCAGCCGGTTATTCCTGCAGGGTCTCTGATTACTGGTAAGGCATAGCTGTTAATCGCACGGATCTTGTTCTTGCCATCAGGGGCGGATCTAGCAGGGTGGCAAACGAGAGCCTCGCCACCCCTATTGCCACCCCAGCTAGCGACAATGAATTCAATAAATAGTTATGGCAAATCGGACATTAAGCGCATGAAACTCTTTTTTCCCCGACAACATTGAATGCAACACAATGTAGCCTGACACCTACTGCTAAGTAGCGGGAAGTGCTACTTAGCACTTCTCGCTAAGTAGCAGCTAAGTAGCATTGATGGATATATATGTTACTGGACTGGACATTTACGTGATTTATCGTAAGTCACACATGCACCATTGCTGTCCATTGAGTCAAGAATATTGGTGGTCAGGAAAATACTACAATCACGCAAATAATCAGAACAACGGACGCAATGTTTAGCAGTTAATTCAACCATAGATAATGGTAATAAGGGCTTCAGATTTCACAGGTGAGGAAAACTTTAAATTTAAAGAAAAGATTGAACAAGTGAGCAGTGGGTCATTTATACTAGCCTAACTGTTAGGCTAGTATAACAGTTAGGCTACTATAACTGGCCTAACAGTTATACTAGCCTAACATAACAAGTTTATGTTTGATAACCTTGTTAACATGTTTGATAACAAGGTTATCAAACATGTTAAGGTTTGATAACCTTAACATGTGCTGCGCAGTTCGGTGTGTTTTGGTTCGGTTAGCACTAAAACAGGTCAACCCGCCCACCACGTCATCAGTAGAGCAGCTGTTTGTTAAATCAGCTAATCAACCGCCGCTGTGCTCAGGCGAAAACTTATTAATGATCCAAATATAGACATTAAGCCTGACAGCATAATGTAACAGACTGGATGTTCTGTTTTAGTGTTTTTGCTACTTTTTTTGTGGGAAATGTTTGTTTTTTGGTGTTGATTTCCCTGAACGGTAATCTCTGCTCTATGTGCTCATTGAGCTGTTGTCTGTCGGTTGCCATGGCAACGGGTTCGCGTAAAGCGACATACAGAGCGAGAAAAGGCAGAATAAAAGTTGTTGGAGCTATTTTTCTTTATTTCATTATCCATTTGAATTTTGTTACTTTATTCTTAAATTTCTATTTTTTGTATTATTTACAGAGTTTATTTGTAGGTTGATAATTGTTGGTTTTATTTATTTTTTTGTTTTATTATTTTCTTATTTATTTTCTAAATTTAGACAGGAAGTAATGTGGGTCAGTCCACATAGATAAGTGCATGGGCCTGGTGAAGGACCAGCAGGCATTTGGGTTTGGGGCCGATGGTTTTTAAGAGTGGTAGCATGAGAAGAAATGAAAGTTTGATGTCTGTAATTGTTTGGTGAAAGAGGAAAATAAATCACCAAGAACAATCATTAAGTTTGGATATTGAACCTTGTTTTGCTTGTGTCGAGAATCATGACCCCAGTGCCTCAGTAGTGGCTTGGTGGAACTTTTATTGGATGTTTGGCTTTGCGAACAGTCAGAAGTGGTTCTGTTTGGTTCTTCACCCGTTTATCAGCTTTATTGTACCTTTATTGTGGCGCACTGCAGCCACTGCAATTCCTAAAACAAGTGACAAAAACTGAGCTAATCCTGTGTTCTAAAAACATGGTGATATTTATAACAGTTGTCAAACTACAGCTCCTACAGCATATTTAAAATAAAACGATTGACCAGTATAAGTAGATATTCGCCCTTTCTTGTATCTTGACAGAACTAACAGAAACTAAACTGGTTATAGATTTGTATCATGGAGAATTTATCAAACATCAGTTTTCTAATCTTTATTTTAAGTATAAAAATATTATATATCTATTTAATAGATATATCAAATAACAAATAATGGCGCTACTAATATTTTTGTGACAGATTTCTCCTTGTCCTGTATTGGGATAAAATGGTTTTCTGGACACAATGCATGTCAATTAATATGCATATCAATTAGCAGGAGTACGAAAGATGTGAAAATAATTAACTATACTACATTAAGAAATTTAAGCCTCTGTGCTACATGAAGATCATTTTGAAACAATGCAAGTTAAAAACAATATTTTGTATTGTTTTTAATACGAAATATTAAAAAAAAAAAAAAACCCTGAAAAAGTCCCTGCCACCCCATAAGTATTTTTCTAGATCCGCCCCTGCTTGCCATTAAGCTGGCTTCTCAGGACTTCACTTATCACTTATTCGTTGGAGTTATTTGGTTGTGTCTCCTTTCCTTGTGACCTCATTGAGGTTGCCATTTGCTTGTGGTATTCCCAGGTACTTGTAACTGTCCTCAATGTCTGCTATTGTTCTTTCTGGGAGTGAGACCCCTTCTGTGTGGATGACCTTTCCTCTCTTTGTAATCATCCGCCACACTTCTCTAGTCCGAATGACATCCCACTGTCAGTGCTGTAGGTCCTGGTGGTGCGGATCAGTGAGTCGATGTCTCGCTCGCTCTTGGCGTACAGCTTGATGCCATCCATGTACAGGAGGAGACTTTTGGTGGCTGCATTCTTGAGTCGGTATCCGTGGCCAGTCTGGTTGAAGTTTGGAGCCATCCCGTTCTTCCAAACAGCGATGGTGCTCAGAGGGGCTTTCCTCCCCCATTGCTCCTTCCCACCTGCCTCACCCGGAGAGCCAGGCCGCCGCTGCTGGGACCTCTGTCCGTGGAGCGCCGGCTCCTTCGTCCAAAGAGGCGCAGGCGATTCTTCTTTGTGGCTGTGTCCTTGAGCTACAGGCGTGTCACCTGTAGCTCTGTATGTTTTTCTTTTTTTTCCCACCATTCGGATCACAGCCACGGGGGCGGGGTGGTCATCTGCCTGCGCCTGCTTACCAGCAAGTTTCTGGAGGTCCATATGGTGGCTAGGGTGAGCCACATCACCATGAAGTCTTTTTTTGCTGTTTTCCGGTGGCTCACCCCGTGCAGCACTAGCTGCGTGTCGAGGACCTCCCTTGCTGGCAAGTATGGGAATTGCAAGGAGCCGGCCTTTGCCCACAGGTCCACAGCAGCGCTGCACTCCCACAGAAGGTGCCTAACCGACTCCGGGTCGGGGGCAGATGACGGCTCTGACCGGGAGGATCCCATGAGCCACCATCCTGGAGTCTGTTTGGAAGGACGGGATGGCTCGCGTTGATGATTTGGCTGAGGGGATTCAGACCTATGCAGAACAGCAGTGGGGCAGAGAGTTTCCTGGAAAGAATTATGATTCTTTCCAGAGTTTTTGATTTCTGCCCCATTTGATTGACACAGTTGCAGGGTATTTTTTACGATTTTTTATTTTTTAATATATATATACTGCAAACTGCACAATTGGTTTGCAGTTGCAGTTTTCCATCCATCCATCCATCCATCCATCCATCCATCCATCCATCCATCCATCCATCCATCCATCCATCCATCCATCCATCCATCCATCCATCCATCCATCCATCCATCCATCCATCCATTTTCTTAAACCCTTGTCCCTTAGTGGAGTTAGGAAGAGGTGCTGGTGCCTATCTCCAGCTAACGTTCTGGGTGAGAGGCGGGGTACATCCTGGACAGGTCGCCAGTTTGTCGCAGGGCAGTTTTTTATTTATTTATTTTTTAAATATATACTGCAAACCACTTGTACAATTGGTTTGCAGTTGCAATTTTGTTTATTATTTTTTTTATTTATATATAATGCAAACTGCAAACCACTTACACAAGTGTCCACTGCTGTTCTGCATCTGAACCCCCTCAGCCAAATCACCAACAAGACTGGCTACGGATACCGACTCAAGAATGGGGCCACCATTAATGTTACCCTAACCCTCCTCTACATGGATGACATTAAGCTGTACGTCAAGAGCGAGCAAGACATCGACTCACTAATACACACCACCAGGATCTACAGCACTGACATTGGAATGTCATTCGGACTAGAGAAGTGTGGTCGGATGGAGGGAAGGTCATCTACACAGACGGGTCTCACTCCCAGAAGGAACAATAGCAGACATTGAGGACAGTTACAAGTACCTGGGAATGCCACAAGCAAATGGCAACCTCAATGAGGTCACAAGGAAAGGAGTCACAGCCAAATACCTCCAACGAGTAAGGCAAGTCTTGAGAAGCCAGCTCAATGGCAAGAACAAGATGAGTGCAATAAACAGCTACGCCTTACCAGTAATCAGAGACCCTGCAGGAATAGCTAGTTGGCCAATGGAGGAGATGAACACCACGGATGTTAAGACTCAGAAGCTACTAACCATGCATGGAGGGTCCCACCCCAAATCCAGCACCCTGAGACTAGCCGCAAGGAAGAGGCAGAGGACTAGTGAGTATGAGAGCCACTGTCCAGGATGAAACATCCAAGATCCATAAATGCATCAAGGACAAGGTCTCAATAGACGATGTGTTCAATAAATGTCTCAGACAATGGGGAACAGAGGATGAGGTGCTGGAGGTACCATCATGGGAGGACAAGCCCCTACATGGGATGAACCACCGACAAATAACTGAAGTGGCTGATATCAGGAAATTCTACCAATGGCTGGAAAAAGCTGGACTCAATTTATATAAATATGAATAAATATATATGCACATTGTCTGAGTATCTCCGAGTAGGTTTGATTTTAACTAGCGTTTCACCTAGCAGTAAACTACATTATTTTTTTCTTATGTGCACAACTATCTAACGTTTCCCAAATACAATGTGACCCCAACACTGAAACTGTGAGTTTCTGTAACAGTATATGTTGAGTAACTGAGGAAAATAGCATAAACATACAATATTTAGGGCTCTCTAACAAGCACTATGATGTGCAGAAGTGCTCACATACCATAACTATTTTTAGCATTTGCAATGCTGCAGCCACAAATTCCAAGATATTTTACAACAAATATGATTACTTCAGATCAACCAAGATCAATGATGCTCCATGAGGTGAGATCTTGCATGGCGCCCCAGACCGAGGGAGATTTTCCGTTATTTTGTTTTTCTTCCACTTTCTAATAATTGCACCAACTGTTGTTGCCTTCTCACCAAGCTGCTTGCCTATTGTCCTGTAGCCCATCCCATTCTTATGCAGGTCTACAATTATATCCCTGATGTCCTTACACAGCTCTCTGGTCTTGGGCATTGTGGAGATGCTGGAGTCTGATTGATTGAGTGTGTGGACAGGTGTCTTTTATACAGGTAACGAGTTCAAACAGGTGCAGTTAAAACAGGTAATGAGTGGAGAACAGGAGGGCTTCTTAAAGAAGAACTAACATGTCTGTGAGAGCCAAAATTCTTACTGGTTGATAGATTATCAAATACTTATTTCACACAATAAAATGGAAATTAATTATTTAAAAATCATACATTGTATTTTTCTGGATTTTTGTTTTAGATTCCATCACTCACAGTTGAAGAGTACCTATGATAAAAATTAAAGTCTTCTACAAGCTTTGCAAGTGGGAAAACCTGAAAAATCAACAGTGTATCAAAATCTTGTTCTCCCCACTGTATATATATTATAAAACACAAATTCAACACAAGTAAAAATCTCGATTTAGACTTCGTGGCAGTTCGTTACCAGAAAAAAACCTACTTATCTCTTAACACCAAATTAATAATAATAGTTTATAAAACATAAGCTCTTTCAAAATACTGCTTATCAGCTTAGATACAAGAAATTTATCGTTGGTACATTTTGCAAAAGTGAAAATCAGATGTTTACTTTGTGGAACTTTGTGGAACTTGGTTACCAGAAAACGCGATCATCTCTTAGCAACAGATTAACAGCGTAGCAACAAAAATTCTTATTGATAAAAAATATAATGTTTCTTCCGCTCTTTAGAAATACCACTTATTTTACACTAACAAGAATTGTGCAGTTGGTGAATTTTGCAGAAAAGTTAGTTTTTTGTCATTAGTGGCAGAGATACTCACACATTCAACACAAAAGTAAAAATCTCGATTTATACTTCGTGGCAGTTCGTTACCAGAAAACCCCCCCCCACCCCCCTCTGCTTATCTCTTAAAACCAAATTAATAACAAGTAGTTTATAAAACAAAAGCTCTTTCGAAATAACGCTTACCTGATTAGATACAAGACATTTACCGTTGGCAAATTTCGCAAAAGTGAAAATCTGAAGTTCATTCCGTGGCACTTGGTTACCAGTAAACACACTCATCTCTTAGCAACAGATTAGCAACAAAAATTGTTATTGTTCAAAAAACATAAAATTTGTTCTGCTCCTTTGAAATGAAGTGGAGCTCCATTTCAAAGTGAGAAGGATGGAAAAGCCAAATACTGGACACATATTTTGTTCGTCTTGGAGATGAAGCGGAGTTTTTTGTTGGCAGCGATTCAGACCCGCCAAAACTGCCAGCCCAGCCAGGGAGCCAGGATAGTTACAGGTAGCAACTCTAATGTTAATCACAATGTGTGAGTTAACTGATTATAAACTGTACCAGCCCACCCGCCGAGCTTTCATCTCCTTTTGACTCTCCTGATGGCTGAGTTATAGTTGCGGTTGTAACAGTTCGCGTTTTTGAGCCAAGACAGCGGTATGGCGTTTATAGTTCAGGTTTACATTGGAGCCGCCTGTGAGAGCGGCGCGCGTGATCCGCACCGAGTTGCAAAGATCCAGAGATGCACGAGCTGCGCTGCGACACGCTGAGCATGCGGAGGCGTCAGCTAGTGCCGCTGCGTGTCCGCTTCAACGCGCATGATCCGTGCTCATGATAAATTAAAACAAATTCAATAATTTCCGTTGGCATGATTTATCTCTTCTCTTTTTATTTCTCTTTCTTTCTACAAAAAACTGTATGATAAAAGCTTTCAGGTTGGTGCTTTGGTCTCAGCTAAACCTTTTTTGAAGGAAAATGTTATTAACCAAGACTTCAAAATTCATTTTATTTGTCGTTTTGTTTATTTATTTTGGATATTTGAAATGCCTTCCAGTTGCAGTGTTGAATGTTCATTATAATTTAAAGTTTACTGATCTTTCAGATTGTTTTCTTGCATTATAATTTTTCCATTAACATTTATTACAAAAAAATGGTCTAAAAACAACAATAATATTGTTTATCAAAAATCAAAATTTGTTATTGTGACAGGTCTACACACTTGTCACAATAACACACTATGATATATAGTGTAGTTAGTTTATTGCCATGGATGGCATAGTTACATTGAAAGAGTAATTTGATCACTCAATGAAAAATTCATCCATCAGCTAGAAAATGTGCATCTCTTTTCCCTCCATCGTTTACGTTTGTGTCGCTGGTGTTACATATGAAAACTATCTCCCCAAGGAAAAAGAAGAAAGCAACGATATGTGTTTTCTAAAAATAATCACAAATACGTAACTTGGATACGGAATGTTAATCTGATTATTGGATTATAAATAGTAACACGTTAGATTACTTGTTACAAGGGGTCAGATTAAAGTAACACGTTGATGACACCATTGTTTGACATTTTTACTCAAGCTATTTACGAATCTTTCAAGTTTCCGATATGTGTCCCCCCCCAATGATAAACTTGTTCCTACGCCCTTGCATTACACTAAGGAAATGAGGAAGGGAGGGGTTACTGGAGAGCACCGGAGCTGAGCCTTTTTTCATTCAGTGTCATCAACAGAAAGAAAAAAGACTGGAAGAGACGATAAAGACGATAATTAAAATGAGGTCGATAGGTTTCATTTATCGTGCGATTAATTGATTTATTGTTTATAGCGACAGGCCTATTGTCAGAATGTTTGGTTTTGGTCTTTATATTTTGAGTCATTATTGTGTTGGTTTATGTTCTGTTTAGTTTAGCAGTTCTCAGTCCTGTTCCTCAGGGAACACTTCATGTATTGGATGCTTCTGCTGCAGCCCACCTGCTTTAAATGAGTATGTCACCTGTTCAGCATGACATCAAGTGATAATCACCCAATCATTTAAGCCAAGTGGAAAACACCTAAAACATACATGATTAAACAGGTTTAAATATAGTTTGATTAATTTTGAATATCCTCATTGACATTTATTCACACCACATGTTAGTACAACCTAAATAATGGTTAAAGAAATTAAAAATAAGTGGTCCACGCATTTGCATTTTGTGTAAGGAAGTGGAGATAAGTACACATTTAAAGAACTAATTTGAAATGTGTATTTAGAAATGTTTCTTGCTGCTGCTATTAAGCAAATCAATATTAGTTGATTAAATGTCAAATGATGGCTTGTAAAAAGGTTACTCATTAGCAAATGGTATGGTTGGTAAAACCAGAGACGCCTTTAAAAGAGACCTTCCTGTTGCAAATTATATACCACCCACAACCAAGACAAAAGAAGAAAAAAAAATTTATATATATATATATATATATATATATATATATATATATATATATATATATATATATATATATATATATATATATATATATATACTGCTCAAAAAAATAAAGGGAACACTTAAACAACACAATATAACTCCAAGTAAATCAAACTTCTGTGAAATCAAACTGTCCACTTAGGAAGCAACACTGATTGACAACGGGGACCCTCGTCGGGTCAATCAGTGTTGCTTCCTAAGTGGACAGTTTGATTTCACAGAAGTTTGATTTACTTGGAGTTATATTGTGTTGTTTAAGTGTTCAGGAAAGAAGGAAGGAAGCAAGAAGCCGTCAAGCACACGGGAGGGAAACACAGCAGGGCAGGAGGAAGAGAAGGAGGAAAGGGAGGAAAAAAAAGAGAAGGGGGAAATGAAGCAGGAAACCAGCAAAGAGCTAAACTTAAGTCTTTTGTATATACACACACACACACCAAAGCTGAGATCACATCTCCTTTTGTTGGTTTCATCTTAGACCACTGTATTGGCTAGCATTAGCACTGCATGATAGCCATGTGCTAAACAACTCATAAAAAGACTGCAGTAAGTAGAGGGTCATGGTACGGCATGCTTTTTAATGACTTATCACATGAACAACTTAATCACTGTGAATTTAATAGATTTTCTTTTTTAATTGAAACACTACAATTGTGAAATTGTGCTTTTTTGACATTAGTGGAATATTGACAAAGTTTTACTTACATATGTAACGGAGCTATTAGCTGGTTGCTTCTCTTTTGACAGTACAACCACAAACTTCAATTTATTCTCTTGGGATTTAATGTGGTAGTCTACTGCTTCAAAACATTCAGTTGCGATAACAGTATTGCACACCATTAATCACTAACATTTTTTATATCCCATGTTCCCACCACTCTCTGTTAGCTTTAGCACCTCAGCTACAACTGACCAAATATCTATCCAGAGCGTGAAAGTATGGCACTTGCAATGTTATCCTACCCAGGCGCAGAGCTGTGGGGAGGCGGGGTTGGGGGTGGGGGTTCTGGGGCCTGCGGGGCCTGCCCCCCCCCCCCCCCCCGGCCCGGGCCGGATGGGTCCCCATGGGGGCCCTGGAAGTGCCAGGGAGGGAGGAATCGTTTCAAGTTGCTTTAATGTCTGATTAGAGACGGAGAAAGTGCGCCCTCGTCTGTTCAGAGAGGTGTATGTAATGTTAAAGTTACTGTCCCTCAATGGAATATATAGTAGTCAGTCCCAGTGACTGTTTGACTCACGATTTAGCCAATGTTCTTCCTGGCTAAAAATGAAACGAGAGGGCCCCCCGCCCCCAGCTCAACAGTTTCCAGCAGCGCAGGTGATACATGTGAGGGGGGGGGGGGCGGTCATTGGCCCCGCCCCCTGGCCCGACGCTGACTTGTTCCGCTAATGATCCTACCAAATATTATTTATGCGTTAATGCGTTGATAAATTGGATTTCGTATATTGTGCAGCTTCTATTTTTCAGTTTTTACTGCCGTTAAACTTAAAACTCACACAGAAACCGTTGCTTTACTGAAACGGGTGAATGAAAGCGGTAGAAACTGAATGAGCTTGTGCACGTGCAGGGAAGCTTGTGAGGCGCGGTTGGCATGGTAACGTAGCTACGGCATCTACATAGTTTAGCTCCTGGATGACACACACTCATTCACCACTACAGTTTCTGCCTGATTTCAGATGCTGTAAGCCCACGCCTGACCGGAGGCGGCTTAAAAACGGTGGGATTCGTCGATGCGACTCCCGGTTTAACTCCTTAAAATAAAGTTAGAAAACCCACGGAGGAGAAGCCGTGGCTGAAATAGAAATGCGAAGCGGCAGATGGGGTTTTACAGAGAGCAAAAGGAAGGAGTCACGCACGGGGATGCGGCACACAGGCAGTGTGCGTGGTTAAAAATAGCCCGAAAGTTTCTATTTCTCTCCTCTGTCGTCTTGTCCCTCCTCCCCCCGGCTACTATTTTTAGCTCACAATGAGTCTCTGACGGGGAGCGTGATCGTCAGGCTGCCGTCGCGCCGCACGTGAGACCGCAGCACGTGCAGGTCCGACCCCCACAACAAGGCGGGGAGCTCGCGCCTCAGACACGACCTGCAGCAGCAGCGATGCTTCCTCCATCGGAGCCAACTCCGGAGGTGGAGAGAGGCAGAATAAGAGACAAAAGGATGGAGGGGAGGAAATTACTTTGTCGAAAAAACGAGGGGAATTTATAAATTTGACATTTTTACACTTTAGAGCAAAACTATTTGCATGCTGAGATTTCTGATAAAGGACCAGGACGTGAAAAATATTTCTGTGTTGTTGAAGTTTATTCCCAATGAGGAATCTTCCTTTTTGTAAACGAGAAATTATTAATTTACAAACATATTAGACAAGGCAGAAGCTAGAAGAATTAGTGAAAAATATTCAATCACTATTTTTGTCAGGCGTGACAGGAGAAATTCAACCACTGGAAAGTCTTGCTTTGTTAAATATGGCTCAGAAGCTTTGATTTCACCTATAGCTTATTGTTATATTACAACCACAAATCTCAGAAAGTTTAAGGAAACAAAGAGAGGCATCTTAAGAAAACATCCTCAGGAAGATATTTTTGATGCCAGCAGCCACTTTGCACAAAGAATATGAAAGTTGTAGCTCATATTCTGTATATGTTCATGTGTGTTAGCTGACTCCAGCTGCAGTGCAGGCCATGTGAATCTCCTCAATCTCTTGGATTAGATCTGCTTCATAATCCTCTAAAGTGTAAGTACTTCTGGTACACATTTTTTCCTTCCACTAAACTTTTCATTTTTATATTCTGATGCACATTAAATACCCAGATTTGTTTGTTTTTTTTGCAACGACCTTATGTGGCTCACCCTTCTTGTGGATCTGGATTGATTCATTTAACAATGAATGAATTAGATCTCGTTCTTTCAAAAGGTTAAAAATCCCTAAAATGTTTACTGCTTCTTCATCAGAAAAAGATGCAACCATTTGAAATTTTCATGTGAAAACAAATTGCTTTTTAAAGTCAGTAAAACACTGCAGAGGTTTTTACAGAAGCTCCGTTGGATTGTTAGACTAGAACTATTTGTGTAGAACTTTGTGTTTCTGCAAGGCTTTCATTGCTTTATTTCAACTTTTAAAAAAGTGTTTATATAATTAGACCTAAAGTAATCTTTGTAGGGTGAGATAAGTTCTTGCTTTAACAAAGTTTTTCATTTTGAAGTTTAACAAATCACATTTAGATACCTTGTTAGAAAAATAATAATCTGTGTGTAGATAGAAGCGACTATTAGGGATTATTTTTCTAAGTAATTTAATTAGGTTCTGCTTCAGGGCTCGGATTTGTCTGCCTCTGAACACAGCAGAAGACTTAATTTGTCAAAGAGAGATTTAAAAATGTAAGAGAAGTCATTCCTCACTACCAGCTCTTGCTATCTAACGTGCTCCATGGAGACCCTTCAGAGGATCAATAGGAAATAATTAAACCTCCAGAGTTGGATTTGCTCTTCCCTCTGCAGCCGAGTGCATTTTATAATGTTATGCATAAACTTCATTTACTAATCTCTTTACCATCAGATTTAGCAGAAGAAAATGCTCGTTGCAAAGTTTTGTACCATTATAAAACTAAAAAAGTGGAATTTCCTTGTATCTTGACCTTTTATCTGACACCCCAAAGTAAAATATAGAGCATCCGGTTGTCAGCAAATTACTGCAAGTCTGGGACGACTTGAAAACCAACTAACAGCCAGTTAGTGCCTGGTGACCCTGGAGGAGCTGCACAGATCCACAGCTCAGATGGAAGAATCTGTCAACAACTTTAAGTTTTACACTCTCGCCTCGCACAAGCCCTGTCAGGAAGACTGATGGGATAAAGACGTTATCAAAAGAAAACCAGGAAAAGTCCAGTTTGCAATTGGTTGCAAACAAATTATGTAGAAGAAGATGCTCTTGTCACCACAAATACAATTCCAGGCCTCTACAAAATCCAGGGTGTGTTAGAAATTTAACACTACACATCGTCCTTACCAAGTTATCTCCGTGGTGTAACTTGGTGGTGGCAGCATCATGGTGCACTTTGCCCTTTTCAGACAATAATTTAAATGTTTTTTGGTGTCTAGAAAATGAGCCATTTCAAAAACCTTCCGAATGTTCAGACACAAACCATGGGCACTGCAATGTTACCTAGCAACCCCATTCTAGCCCAGTCCGTCACCTAGCAACCCAAGCTAAGCTCCAGCATGTTTGGTCAGCTGGTTTTACCGCTGTGTGCGCTGTACAATGGCTGCTGGAAAAGACAAGTGTTTTTTTGTTGTTGTTGCATTCTTGTTGACTGTGCAGGAGGCTCTACTTCTGCTTTTAAAAGATGTGCGGTTGTATAATTGCAGTCATTTCCACTTGCGAGTGTAAACATTGCTTTGGGGGCACATGGCCAGCAAAAACCTATTTGGATTTAAAGGGACAGGAGGCCCTAAAACAGCTCATTCTGAAAGGAGCTCAAATAGACAGAACTGGCCAGACTAAAATCTGAATGATTTTGCACAACAAAGTGTAAAGAACATACTTTGAATAGCCGATAGATGTATCCTAGCCTGATAGGTCAACTTTAATGTCCAGACAATATTCCAAGCGTTGACCATCCCACATAGCTCGGGAAATGAATAGATATGACATAACTCGACCCTAACATGGTGGTCCGCCTAATGTGAAGCCAGACAAGGAACAGATTAATCAGAGAAAAAGCCAAGAGGCCGGTGAAACCTCTAGAGAAGCTGCAACGTTTTGAGAAATGCAGAACATACATACAGGTGCTCAGATTCTCCTGGCATGTAGCTGCATGGTGCAAGTCCTGCTGGCTTTGAAATGCATCAAAAACAGTCATGAAAACAAGCAGCTTTGCTTTCCTGTCTTCAGGGTGTCAGTGGACCACACACGTTGCGGTGCGCAGTGTGTTCCTGTATTACAGGACTGATTTGATTTGGGTTTTCAGGGAGTTATTACATGATTCTGGAGGATCATCCTTTCTCTGAAGGGAGTTTCCAATCTGTAGAGCTGCTTTGTCAGCTAAATCTGGGATCTGGCAGTTGTCCTTTTAACCTCTGCAGTAGTTCAAACTGTTTTTCCATTTGTCTGTCTAGCTGACATCAGGAAGATTGGCGTTTTGTGGCAAAATTCACAAAGTCCTGTCCGATGAAAACCACAAAGCAGCTCGGACCGCTGTGAAATATCATACTCAAACTCACAGACAATGACTTGTTGCTACTTCTGACTTACTTTGGTGAACCTCTGACCTCTCCTAAAGAAGAAGCAGCTCTTAGGGAAATATTTTTGACAGCAAATTTCGACATCAAACCCATTGCCAAAATCAAACCCAGGAACTGATTGTGCTTGGATTTCCTTCAACTCGTCTGGACAGTTCATAGTTCATGTTCATGTTCACGTCGACCTTTCCTACAACTCAATTTGAGTTGCTCCATTCAGAATCTACATGTCTCAATGTAGAAACCATGATAGAAAGGATGCTGTGTCCTGGAAAAGTTGGATGAAGAAGCTTTTCTTTTATTTCAGTGTTTTCATTTTGCCGTCTAGCGGGTCACCAGTTGTAATAACATCGGTTCTGTTCGGATTCCTTCATTCGCTTCCCCTGAGAGCAGTGTTTGCGAGTGAAGGGAATGCATTTGACATCAAAACTGAGTGTGTTTCTCTCCAGGGAAGTGAATCTTGAAAAGACACTTTGTGTCCAGAAAGTGAATCACCAGGACGGTTATCTTTGACCCACTTCCTTTCAATGCCGTCATTGTGAAGGATTAGCAACTTTGTTTTTCCCACAGAAGTTCTGTTTACTTTTCGTGCTTTTGTTTTTAAGATTAGACAGTTGCGTGGTTAAAGCAGCTGCCTCATAAAACGAAGGTCATTGGTTCCGTTTGGATCTTCCTCACACGCATGCATGACTTTTCTCCAGGCATTGTGGTTTCCTCCCACAGTAGAAAAACATACATGTGGGGTAAAATTAACAGTTTTTAAGCTGTTAAGGTGTGAGAACCTTCATCGAGTGAGAATATATATATATTAAAAAATCCTGATTTTATTTCTTTGTTACGTTTTCTTGCTTGTTTTTGTCAATGGTAACCACTGTTTGAACGAAAAACAGTACAGGAGAACTACCAATTCTCCCTGGACCTGGAGCTTCATAAATTTTGACGATAGCTGCTCTTAAATATGCCAAAATCTCATTTTTCTCACTATATTCCAGTTTACTTTTACTCTCATCCCTGCTTGGGTGAGTTGTTTCTAATAAAATATTACAGACAATCACTCCTGCTCAAACCTGAGCTGCTCTGCATGACCCCCTGCTGATAGATATGATTGATATACTTGGAATCAAACAGCCAATTTTCCTTCCAAGAGTCTAAGAGTCCAGAAAATTAAATCGTTTGTTATTAAAGCACGTAGAGACGCCCCCTTGGTGGTTACAAATTGATACGAGGTCGGTGCCCAACGTCCGGCTTGCAGACAGCAAAACTGCAGCGGTACAAAAAGGCAAAGGCAACAAACCACCAGCAATCCTGTTCATTCAAAAATAAAAGTCAAACAAAATGTCTGAGTGAAAGAGACACTCGTGATTTACAATTAAAGTATTTACATCTAAATAAATGTACAAATAAGGAACGAGCTAAGCATAGAAAAGTTCAAGAATAATGACATTGACTGGCCAACAAACACCCCTGATATATACGCTACATAGAATCCATCCTCTGTATTTTCTACTGAGTTTTGGGGCTTTATTTGCTGTAAAGTTTAAACCATCAAAATTAGCATTTAGCATAAGCCTCTATGCTATAAATCTATGCAATGTAAAAGATTTTATTGTTTGTGGTTTATAAGTTAGGAGGGAATTACTTTTTTCTTTCTGTTAAAAGGAGACGATTTCAATTTATTTTCACAAACTTCCATGTGTTGTGAATTCATATGCAACAGAATATAAAACAGAGATGAACTGACTCAATCTTCAGTATTTCTCATCCAATGTGACTATGACGAGCAGATGGTCATTCACTTTTGTCTACTTTTTTCTTGGAAACTGGTTTTCCATCTGCCATTTCTTTTAGAAATACTTTTGTTCCGAGTCTAAAAGCGCCGTCAACGTTTGCTTAAATCTGCTTGGGGAAATTGGCACATCTTTATTCAGCTGAAATAAACTGACAGGCCTCACTGAGGGTCATTCAAATGTGTTGCTGCAGCCCAGGGACATGTTGAGAAAAAAAAAAGATTTCTCTTAGCAACTACCGTTTAATGAGAAAGGGAATAATTCTATTATTAGGATTTTAATTAGAGAAACACCTCATCTCGTTCAAACGATGAGTGTCTCCATCTTCTTTGACCTCCATGCACGTTCAAAACGCCGCGCTCATTAACCGGTCAACTATTATCGCTGCATTGTCCAGCAGAAATCCTCTGCTGGACATGGAGGTTCACACACTCTGTGAACCTCCATGATCATTTCTGCAGTGCCGTCCTATTTAATGGCTCTCAGTCATTCTGCAGGAATCTCCTGCAATCTGCTGAGGTGATGTCACTGTCGCCGGCGCTCGCAGGATGGGTGTACCCCGTGCATTTTAACAAGAGGCACGTTACTGCAGAGGCACCAGTTTAGGGGCAATATAAATGAGTGAACTGGACATCAAAAAAGCCATTTCGGGCCACATGGACAGCCGAAACACACACAGTCACACCTACATGCACATGAAAGAAGCATCAAACGTGTTCGCCGTGCACCAGAGACACAGCGAGAGAGAGAGAGAGAGAGAGAGAGAGAGAGAGAGAGAGAGAGAGAGAGAGAGAGAGAGAGAGAGAGAGAGAGAGAGAGAGAGAGAGAGAGAGGTGTGTGTGTGAAAGTTAATGGTTATTGATCCTTCTCTATTTCTTCGCTCTGCTCTGCAGGGATGTCTGTCTTCTGCTTTCTTAACAAAAAGCTCTACAAACTTTTGATTGTCTCTTCAACTTAGACGACAAAGTGAGACAACAAAAGGCTGTCTGGGTTTCTGCAAAGCCTTGTGTGTTTCTGAGAATATGCTTGGGAACAGTCGACGTGTTTGATGGCTCTGCGAATTAAAGCCAGAGATTCACTGCACCGCATGCACGAGCCAGTTTGTCACTGCTGACATCTAGTGGTAAATGAAAACAAGATTTGCAAATTTATAAATGGGGGGGTGGGGGATTTTTTTTTTTTTGACTAATTTTAAATTTAAACATATGTTTTTGAAAAAAAAAAAAAAATGTATCTCATTTTTCAAAAAGCGTCCATGAAAAGTACCAGGATGTACTTCACAAGTCCCTGGAAACTAGGCATTATGTAGGTTTTTTTTCTTTAAATAACATTTGAATTAATCAAAAATAGCCCAAGAAAGTACATTGAAAGTGCTTTCTAGATCAGAACATACCATGAAAGCACAATGAAAATACCTGTAAGTTTCAGAAAGTACCTTCAAAATGTCAGGAAAATGATATAACTTTCTAAAATGTAAGTAAATTGTAAAAGATTATCTTATAAGTTCTGGGAATGTACCATGCAAGCTTCTGGCTAACAAACCAAAAAGTTTCATTAAGTTCATTGAAAGTTCCAGTAACGTGTCTTGTGCAGTTCAAAAGGGAGAAAGTACTCCTATAGTTTCACAGAAGGTGCTCTGTACGTTTTAGAAAGCTCTGCAAATCCTTTGAAAGTATCTCATGAGCTCCAGAAAGTAAACAAGAAGTTCTGGAGACAGAAAAAAAAATTCAGAAAGTACTCTGAGTAGAAGAAAAAAGTACACCTTAAATTTTCCAAAAAGACGCCTCATAATTTCAAAGAAAGAATTGAACAGTTGAGAAAATACCTTGTAGGTTCTGGGAAAGTACTGGGTAAGATTTGGAAAGCAAAATGCGCATTCTGGAAAGTATTTAGTGTTTTTGAGGAAGCGCTTTCAGGGGAGTATCTTGTTATTTCCAGGAAAGTAGCATAAAACCACTAGGCAGGTACACGGCAAGTTTGGAAATCACTCAATAATTTCCAGAAAGACCCAAGCAAGTTCTAGAAATGAGCATTTCTAGAAGAATCCAAATAAGTTATATAGATGGGTGGTTCCCTTACCTGTTCCTCCAGAGTGGTTGGGCTGCAGGTCCAGCACAACTGCTTCCAATGATTAGATCACCAGCAGGTTCTGGAGAATCGATTAACAATAGAACTTTTTTTCATCAAGGAATGAGAATCTGTTTCAATAATAACAGAAAGATTAATCTTTGTCTTTATTCGAAGGCAAAAGCGTTCGAAGGCCCGTCTCACTGAAAGCAGACAGAAGAGCCCTGAGCAACACACATCATTATATAGTCACAGCAAAGGAACGACCCACCCAAAGTCTGATCTTATCTCTACTGCCAGATGGACCACAGAGACAATCCTTATGAACCTCATGAACTATCCCTCACCTCTTGGCGGGGACGATTTTATGACGGGGAAGGGAGGCGATAAGGATTTCAGGAGAAACTTCTAATTCTTCTCTGTCAGTTACTCGCAGGTTCAGGTCAAACAAAACTACATTCCACACACGTCAGTCCGAATCAGGCGTTCAGCGTTTCCATCAAAGACAAAATTAAGCTAAAAATGAAATTTTCTATTGCAAGATGCGTTCATTTAAATCTGGTGGAACATTTTTAAACGAGTTGCTTATGAAATATGCATGAAATGTGCTTTTATTACTCAGTTCTGTCTTTACTGCAACAGACTGGGGGAAACATCCAATCCATTTGTCCGTTTCCCATCTGGCACTGGAATGTTTTGTGTTTCCATGTCTTACTGGTTCTATACTTTTTCTGTATGATCTGTTTGTGCTGGAGCTTCTTTTGTCAGAACGAGATGCAGCTTGTTACGGATGGAAGCAAAAAAAAAAAAAAATACAAATGTTTTTCTAAAATCATTTGATTTATATATAATAAGATTTTCTTTTTTGATAAATCCCAGTAAGTGAAAATAATTGATAAAAGCGTGCTGAAAACACCCACAATCCTGCACTGAAAGACGTCAAACTAAGACTTCATTTCACACCTAAAAATGCCTGCAGTTCCAGGTTTTCTTTGTCGCCTCAAAGCGCAGATGTATCTGGTTAAGATCTGTTCAGTGAGGAGTTTCCATGGTTTCCTCATGCCTGACTGCCTTGTTTTTATGATTTTCTGTTGACCCCCTAACAGGATAATCAATTGTGACAAATCTCTTTGGATGTTTCTAAATCCTCCTTCTGACAAATACCAGGTGTATTAATTTATTGCTGTTTTCGATTAGGGTTAGACTGGATAAGAAATTATCTGATATTTTTGTTTTCTTTTCCTGTAGCGTTTCTTAAAGCAAAACTGTACATCTTGTTCATTGGTTTTAGTTATTTCAGTTTTTGGAATGAGACCAGAATAAATAATTAAAAAACCATCTTATTGTAACATTTATCATGTCCAATTCAAGCAGGAAAACATAATCTCTTAGAGGAAAAAACACATTTTAAAAGCACCTTCTTACTCATTTTTACCATTCAGTTTTCCTGGATTGACATCTGCAATTGAAAATATAAAAAACAAAAACATATTATAATCAGTTTGCATTACTATAAACAAATTCAGCTGTTTTCTGACTTGTAAGCAGAAAACTCAACTCAGCCATGATTGAAACTCTTACTTCAGAGGCAACCTGATAATCAACTTAAATATAGCACATAAATGTAGGTACCTCGTATGGAAGTTAGTGAAATTAGGCATCATTGCTTAGAACTAGTGTTGAATATGCATAAACTGGGATTATGGATTTGAAATGACTAAACGACAGTAGTCCACAAGAGGTCACTGCATCAGTTTTCAGTTAAATTGCATTGATTCAAGCCAACTCGCATGTGGAAAACGTATTTAAAAAAGGAATTGAATTACTTGTTTATCTGCATCTTTTAATGCCTTTGTCAAACTCAAGGTCCAGGGGCCAAATCCGGCCCGCCACAAGCTTTTATATGGCCCTCTAGACTCTGGAGGGACACATAAATAACACTGCTAAGATTTTATTGTTGAAATCAGATATTTTTATCTGAATACTGCCAAATTAAATCAATGTATAAAGATTTTCAACATTATTTAATTTCAAGAAATGCACATTGAATGCATTGACATTTTATCAGTTTATTAATGGGTAGTTTTATCAATACATTCTTCCACCTGCAGCACTATGAGGACATTCATGATCTTGATATGACCCAAAATAAAAATGAGCTCAACACTCATTTAATGGATTTATAATAATGTACAAAAAGGCTGAAGTGCCTAATTAAAAAAAAATCAGTATAATGTGTTTTTTTTATCTGATGAATTGATTAACTATAATTGTAGCCCTATTTTGTTTCTCCAACATTTTTTAAATAATGATGACACTTTACGGTGGTTACGCCCCCTGCGGGAGGGCATTGGTAATAACTTTATTGCAAAAATACAGGATCCCTCTTTCCCCGTTCAACACTGACACACGCTCAGTTTACACGCACCCACGTAAAAACCCACCTCCAGCGGCTGTCCACGCTTCTTCTGCCTCCAGCCGTCATTCATAAACACACATTTCAGTTTACATTCATTCGCTTTCGTCTCCTCTGTCCACTTGTTGCATCCCATCGGCTAACACGTTAGCATGTCGATGCGGAGCAACAAAGATCATCAGCAGCATTAAAACACGAGCTCTCCTCCTCATCGTCGTCTTTGTCCGTGTGAGCGCCCCCTTGTGGGCAGGTGGGTCTACTTCCTGACTGTCTCTGACGCAGGACCGTGAGGGAGGGTTGATTTGCATAGCGGACTCATGCGCTACAGTTGGCTACATTCTCCCACATCCACAACCCAAACAAAAATAACAATCAACAACAACCTAAATGAACGATGAAAAACAACAAGCTAAGTGCCAACCTTTGGTTTTTGTTACAACGATCAATCAATGTCAGGAAATTGTTGCAAAACTTTACATTGGCCAGTTGTATAATATATATATATATATATATATATATATATATATATATATATATATATATATGATAAAGCATATAATGAACTGACTACACATGTCAGAATGCTACTCATTTGTGAGGGGAGGGATTTAAATGTTCACACCACAGAGTAATGGTTGACATCTCTGAAGAAGATAGCTCACTGGCTGAAAATATACCTCTAATACATATTTATCATATAAAGCATACTCTATCAGACACGTTAACTGTATCAGGCTGAAGATGTGCCGTTTTTGCTCCCATCTGGGTCTCGAAACCAGCGTCAGAAATTATAAAAGTGAGAATTTATAAGTGCCACTGAAGTTCACCTGAGGCCTTGAAGTAAAACAAAACCAAAAGGACTTCTCTCTCTCTCTCTCTCTCCATCAGCCTTCGATTAAAAGTGCACTTCTTCCCTGCAAAGTGCACTTGAGTCATCCGCGTTCATTGATAAAAAGCCCGTAAGAGGCAGGTTTCCTAACCTACATTCCTCTCTTTCTCTCTCTTGTCTACCTTTCTCGACTCTCCTCGGTTGTGGTGCTACCGCTTTCCTTTCAGAACAAAGAAAAGCAAAAGAAAGCAAAGACCAAAGTAACAGGAAGCGCTTTTCTCGTTAAATCTCCCAGTAGAAGCGGGAGAGCCGTCGTTAAGTCAGCGAGCAGTTTCTTTTTGGGTGAGGGAAAAGGGGGCGAGTTTTGGGAGTATTTTGGGGGCGGAAACTCCAGCTAGACACTTGTGAAGTGCACTCCACTGCTATTTGAAATGCAGACATGAGGAAGTACCACTTTTAGTTTATCAATATTTGTTAATTATCAACATTCCATAAGGTCTTATTAATTAACATACAGGTTTCATACATGTGTTTTTCTGTACACGTTTAGTTATCAGAGTTCAGTCTCGGGAGGGAAAACAAAAACCTCAAGGAAACCCAGCAAGAAAACGAGAGCAAAAATATGGCTGTCAGTTCAGCTACATGTGCGTCCGACGGGAAAATGCCCATGAAGAAAGAGGAAGAGGCGTGGCTACTTGGTTTAGAGTCTCCCGTTGAGCTGAAAGGTCTTGTTGGGGCGGAGGACAAGTTTGTCCCGAGTCGGACGCCGGGAATCCTCCTAAAAAAACCCGCAGGGAGACGAGAAACAGTCCCGGGAAAGAAAGGGAGGTTGTAGTTTAAGGGGTCAGAGTGACTGCATAGACAGAGTAAGTAGGGAGGGAAGGCAAGTAAAGTGGGGAGCTTCAGGCGGAGGGAGGCTCGACGTCAGTGCGGATGTGTGCGTGCATGTGTTTGTTTCGAAGGAGAAGGTGCTGGAGCGGGACGGCCGTCGAGACGATGGTCTTGAGCCGATCCTAGGTCAGTCGAGGCGCCGCCGCCTGGGACCTCGACGCCGCTGCGCCGTGGGGAGGTTTCAGAGGAAGGCGGGTGCGGATATCAGTGAAGCAGGGCGGGGCTCTGGTCCGAGGATAGCTTGACCCCCGTCAGACACAGCCAGAAACTTCCAGCGCTGCCCGACAGCTCCTGGACAGGAAGGGAAAGGAAGAACTACAGGTCAGGGAAATAAACGATACCTTGGAGAAGAACACGCCTGATCAAAATGCTAAACCAAAATTTAAACCTTTTGAATCTTTAGAAGATGCCCTTCAGCAGATTGGAGAAACCCAACAATCAGTTGCACCTCTGTATATTAGCCAGGTACAGCAGATAGTTTCAGCTTCTTCCCTTCTGTCAGACATTTTTAGTCCATAAATGTAGGACAAGTCATTGTAAATGGGCACTATTATGCGTATTCCAGACACATAGTATCACTTTATAGCACAATCAACTACTAACTACCATCAGTTGTTATAAAAATGCTACATATATCAAATATGACTTAAAAGAAATTGGATTCCGTAATTTAGCATCTTGAAATTGGGCATCTGTCTCTTTAAAAACTCCTGATCTTTCGGAAATTACGCCTTTAGGAATTTATTATAACATTGCTCCTCTATTAACCCTTTAATGACGTTTTACTAGCATTTCACTAAGACGTAGCCGGTGTAATGAGCTCAGTCAAGAGCTGACGGAGGGGGGGGGGCTGCTTTATAAAACGGGAGCTTGGACACAGCAGCTTGGAGGAGGAGCTGTGCCTTGGAGGCGGAGCTAGGTCCAACCAGGCTTTTTGCACTGCTGAATGGTTGCCATGGAAACTAAAGGATTCCTCCAGCATGCATGAAAGAATGAGAGTAACACTTCAGGTATGTCTTTGATGAAGGAATAACATTATAACATGATGTAAAGCTGATAACAGCTCTTACTGCTGTCGTTGAAATGATTAAACTGAAGTGACATTGATGCTCAAATGGATTTTATTCATATTTTTATTTCAACGCTTTATTTGTGCCCCCACCAGGCTTAGCATTGCTTATTTATTTAAGTCTTTTTAGAATGTTTGCATTTTTTAACACTTTATAGTTGGTGTTCAGGCATTGATCTTCAAATCTTCCAGTAACACATAATTTTCAAGTGATATTTTAAAATTTCCTGTCAACTTTAAGAAAATTTTAACTAAAAAAAAACGACAGGCCGCTGGATGAATGACTGCCCTAGTGCCCAACCACCAGGCTTAGCAAGTTTTCTGGGGAAAACCTTGCCCTCTAAGAAGAGCTAGTTTTGTTTTTAGCACTGACCTTTTGTGAGCTGCCTGTGTTATGGATGGAGACAGAGACAGTATGCTGGGCGACTATCCTGTCAGCAGCTCTCCTCATGAGTGTGAAGGGCATAACACAAGATTTCTGTCTTAAAATCCATTTCTCCTTTGGTTTTATGTGGTAATGTTAGGTGTACTCAGCTGAAAACCAGAAAAATCTTAACCACTTGTAATGCATCTCTGTGTGTGTATTACAAGAACTTCACTTTTTGAGTTGATGAAATATTCAACAATATTCAAATTTACCCCGATGTTTTATTGTTTCTGGGTTTACAAAAGCAGTGCATTTGTAGATTTTGTCTTCCTATTCTTACAAGAAATATTTGTTTTGTTGAACTTAAAAAAAAAGCACTTCTTAGTCTCTCACAAAGACCAAAATAATCTTTAACGGTAGGCAGTTGAGGGAAATTAGAGAAGATTCCCACGATAAAGTCATGATAACTGCAAATTAAAACTATGCTGCTTTAGTGCCGGATTAGTCCAGAAAGCCCAAAGCCATGAAACAAATTCAATCTGAGATCTAACAAATGGCCCTTATTTAGTTACTCTCACATGATTCATTTAGGTCGCTCACTTCCAATTTATGTGGCACACAAAGCAGCAGAGCCAAAGCATGAGCAGTAGGCTGCTCTAAAGAAGCAGAGTTTACCTGTGAAGCAGTGAAGGGAAGTGGTGATGAAGAGGTGTTGGTTATGAGGATGGAGGAAGTGATGGTAGTGGAATAGCAACAGGGACTCAGAAGAGAGGAAGTAAGCAAGGAGAGGCACTGACATCAGCCTGCTTCACCTTAGAGAGAGACAGAGGAGACGCAGAGAGCAGGGGGACAGATTGGAAACAGGAGAACAGGAAGAAATGAGACAGACAGTGAAGGGGGGAGAAAAGCACAGGGACAAGCAATGCGCGAAACGTGACCACGGGACATCAGGCAGGTGCAGTTAAGAACGAGGCCACAAGGAGGCAGCAGAGCACTGGAAACCCTACTCACAAAGCTGCGGGTTGCAGTGAGGCGGCTGCGGCGGGAGGTCACTACCGTGCCGCTCAGGCTGCGTCCGATTCGCCTCTGGTTCTCCCCATCATCAGGCTCCGCCCCCAAACGTGGATCCCGCAACATCACTGGCTGCAAAGAAGGAGAGGGAGACAAAGCGTCCCTTATCGTCTCTGACTGATGACCCGTGAGCACGTGACGAGATTCTGCAAAAGAAAATCATTAAGCAGGTGTTGCCTTGTTGAGGTAGGTGGGGGTGCTGGTGCTGTCCGCCCCGTACACACTCCTCTCCATGTCTGCGTTGGGGGTCTTGGAGCGCGTCTGCCCTCCCATCCTGGATATCAGCCTCTCAGATGGGCTGCAGCCTGCAAACATGCAGATGAAACGACTAATTGTGAGAAAATCGTTACTGAAATAATCATCGACTAATCTAGTGATCGGTTAATCGTTAATTGGAGAATACAGACTAAAAAAGGCTATTTTTAGAAGAAAAAAAAAACCTACTCAGAGCAGTAATTGAGCCAAAACTGTAGAAATATATTTACATTTTGCCTTGAGGATGAAAACTCCTTTGTAATTAAATGTTTTACCCAAAACTACTCAAGTGACAAGTAGTTTAAGCTTCACCCAGTTCAATTGTTGTTAATTAGGCAACACAATGTTTATATTCTTATTTAAAACAAAATTGAGCTATCTTTATCATTGTGTGCATTCTTAAAAAGACTTAATGTAGAAAATGTAAACGATTCCACCAGCCATAATTATATGGTTGCCACTGTTTTTTTCCCTCATCTTGCTCTGATAGGAAACTGGGAAAATGAAGCCACTTAGCGAAGAGAAAGTCATTAAAAGTTATTTAATCTTTATCAGAAAGAAACTGTAACTTTAGATTAGTTAAATAGTGCGATCCAAAATGAAGAGTTTAGCATACAGCCCATCCATTTTAAACCTAATTATGTTTAAAAATTGAACTCCATCTGTCAGTGTCGAATATGAGTCACTGCCCAAAGTGAGTCACTATACGCAAAAAATGTTCAGACCAACGCAGCACAGAACAGACATTTCAGTCCTGGCAGATTTTGCCACTGTTTTCTTGTTTTGTTTTATCTTATCAGTTGTGGCCGGATGTACAGTGGAATTTATTTTATGACAAGAATATCAGATCTGAGATGGTTCCTGTAATCCAGTTCACAAAACGTGAAATGTTCAGCTCCTAGATCAGAAGTGACTCAAATCAACGAAGGCAACCCTGAAAAAAATCTGAACTAGTTTCAAAGTTTCAACATGAATATGTTAATCTCATTTAGAGAGCAGTCTTCCTACACATTTTTCATGGAAATATTCCACTTTTTATAACTCACATATCCACAATTCTTTCTGTTTTTAAAGCATAAATAAAGTGTTTAAAAAAATATGTGGTTGATACTTCTACAGAGGTCAGTCGATAAATATGTAGTCCGCAAAAACCATTGAAATTCAGTCCTTTAATAATTCCTACCTACATTAAAGCTTTGACTTTAATGCCAAAATCCTCACAATTTAAACTGAAGTCTTACAACAGCACAAAGTTGAAGAGGTGCTATGATTACATCACGGTTTTATTTGCCGTATTTTTCTGACTAGAATCCGCTACTTTTTTCCCCTCGCTTTGAACCATGCGGCTTATCCCGGTGCGGCTTCTCTGCGGATTTTTCTTCAACCACCAGGGGGCGCTTTAGCAGGAAGTGAATCATCGGAAGTCAAAATTGGAAATCAACAAGCACATGCTAGCAGCAGGCACGACGGAGAAATTTCTTCAAACTCATATGATGCAGCTTCTAAGTTGAGGGCTGTCGATCATGCAGTACAGGGGGGAAATAGAGTCGTTGCACGTAAACTCGGCGTGAACGAAACTATGGTTTGGCGTTGGAGACGGTGGGCTGCGTCCTTATGGAAAACCAAGAGCGGCGGAGATACCAGCGGCTTATAGCCCGGTGCGGCTTTTATATGTACGTTTCCAGTTTTTTTCAAATGAAATTTGTAGGTGCGGCTTATAGTATGGTGCGCTCTGTAGTACAGAAAATACGGTAATTAAATCTTCACTCATGCAACATGAAGTCATGTCTTCTACTGATATTCTAGCCATGTTTACATTAATAAAGGTGGCAGCAAAATGTTAGTGGTATAACCTCTGAATTTTTTGAGGAAAAAAAAATGTTTCTAGGAAGTTAATGCAAAACCTCAACATGAGGCATGGCTCTGGTTTGCATTTTTCACAGTAAAGTTTGAAGTGAGCAGAAACATTTTCTTAATTCTTCCACTCAGAAACGTGTGCACAGATGAGCAGGCTGTGCATGACCGAACTCACAGATTGAGCCCTTCAGGGGAACAATTACAACTTTGTTATTTGCAGAGATCCACAGAGGTCTGTCCAAAAGCCTCACAGTTTACTGCTGGAAGTTAAAAACTGTACTGTTGAAGATTGTGATTCATGATTTTTTTTGTAGGTCACAACACTTATTTACATTTCTATGTCTGAAGATGACACATTTGTAAAAACAGAGAAAAAAAAGTGGAGGGAAAACATAAATAAAACATTTGTGGCTGCCGTCATTGTCATATTCATTTGGGGATTTTAAAGATGCAGTTGAAGTGTTTTTTATAGTCATCAGCAACGTCTTGCAGTAAATCCAGTTGGATATTTGAACACTCTTTAGAGTAGACTAAGTGGAGAAGAAGTAAAACATTCGGTTTATTTTTACACATACTACAAATTTTCTATAGTTTTCAGGTCAGAGCCATTATTTGTTCATCTACTTTTCATCTAATTCAAACTGTCACCTCCACAAATAATAAAAAATATGAGTAAGAGTAGAAGTAACAGTAACAATAAGAGTATCGATACTTTAACATATTTTTACTGAAGTAAAAGTAAAAGTACCCATCCAAGAAATGACTCAAGTAAGAGTGAAAAAGTATTTGGTAAAAAGTACTGAGTCACTGATAAAAACATTAATTGTTTAATATTTCAAAATTACATCATCAGACGGACCAAAATATAAACTTACTTGGAAATTTTGGTATTTTTAAGATCGAACTGAAAATAATTTGTGTAATATGATCACAAAATAACAAAATCAGGCAAAAATAATTTTTATAAATCATTTCTTTCAATATAAAACTTTAGCAAAAACTGCAGGTGTGTGTCTGATAAATATTTGGTCAAATTAAACCAAATATTTGCTCTTCATTCTTCAGTGGGTAGAGTATCCAGAAATTTTACTCAAGTAAAACTAAAAATATTCCTACAGTTTTTCCAAAAAGTAACTCAAGTAAATGTAAGTAGTCACGACCCAACTCTGCCAAATGTGATTTTACTCTTAACTGAGTAATTGAGTAATTTTCTCCTTTTTACTTTTACTTGAGTAAAAATATGTTGAAGTGTTGTTGCTCTTACTTGAGTACAACATTTGGCTACTCTTCCAACTTCTGAGTAAATGTATGAAACCACAATGTGTCTGCAGGTGTGTGTGTTTGTGTGTGTGTTTGTGTGTGTGCGTGTGTGTGTACCTGATCTTCCAGCCTGCAGACTGGCCTGGTAAAGGGAGTCCAGCTCGGACAGCTCAGCCTCTTCACGGTCACAGCAGAGATCGCCGTGCTGCCCCAGGGCATGCTGGGAGCTGTAGTGCCCTGGAGAAGACTGACAACTGTAGCTGCAGCTCTGACCAGGGTTCTGCGGCCTGATGGGAAAGCACCGGTCCGGGGGCGTGTCATACGGCGTTACCACGGCGTCCGGGCGGTCCAGGCTCCAGGAGGACCAGTGACGCGTGCTTCCATCGGCGAGGACCGCATGCTGCTGCCACCCTCCGTCAGGGGAATGTGGGTGGGGCGGCTGCCAGAGCGGGGTGAGGGGTTTCCTCTGCCCGTACGTTTCCGGAGGGGGCGACGGGGGCGGAGGGGGGTTGTGTGTGGAGTGTGAGGCGTGTGCACTGTGTGTATCCCAGAGACGAAGAGGAAGTGAGGGTAGAGAGATGGCTAAGTGCTTCCCCAGGGGTCGGACACTCACCCCCCCGGCCTGCAGCAACTCGCACAGCCTCACCCCCGTCCCCTCACTCCCATCCTCACCTTCGTCACCAGTGCACCTGCCCCCCTTCTCCTCCTCCTCACCCTGAACGGATGGGCCGCAGGGGTGGCTGATGCTGAGGGTTAGCGTGGGTCGAGGGGGAGCGGGGCGGTAAGGCGGAGGAGGCGGGGGCAGGTTCTGACCCTGAGGACCGTCCCTGCTGCTCGTTGACTCGTCCTCTTCCTCCTCCTGATTGGGCGTCAGCAGTACTTGGATCGAGCCAGGCTGTTCACTGGAGCACACAAGAGAGGGGAGGGGCTCGAGTCAGACAACTCAGAGCAGGAGGAGGAGAAAAAAAACAGAAAAACCGAGCAGCTTTGACGTCAGGTGAGTTACTGCATCGAGGGAAGGTCACAACAGCGGGGTAAACAAGCACAAACACACACTTACAGAACCAAACACACGGTGATGATGCCGCCTGCCGCAATGAGCCGTGCTGTTTATGAAGCACAAGCTGACGGATCAGTCTGTTCAGAGAAACCCTAACAGCAGATTTCACTTTATCAAAGGCCTTAAAGCGCAAATCTACACATACCAACATAATTAACGAAGCTTCTGCTGCTCTAAACTTTGAACCGCCACCATATATTATTACTTTATTGATTTGCTTTCACTGATGTTTAAAGCATTTGATCTTCAACGCCCTGCTAGAGTTTTAAAGTACCTATAATTTCTTCATGCATTACTTCCAGGCTTGTAGTCCTTTACAGTGGCGTTAATCAATACTTTTCCAGGAGTTATGAAGGTTTTTCAAAGTTTTTGTCTTTACTTCGGCTGCTTTTTTGCTCATTTTCTGCCTGTTCGTGAATTTTAGTTGGCGATTAATCTACTGATTATTCTGATAATTAAAGGATTAATCAATTGACAGTCAGATTTTTTTGCACAGTTTTGGCTTAGATGCTACTCTGAATATGTTGTTTTTCTGAGCTTGAACACTCCAGTTAACAATTAATCACTTACTAAACATGTTGATGATTATTTCAATAACGGATTCATCACGATTGATCCGATTAATGGCTTCAGCCTTAATCAAGTAATTTTTGCTTTAAAGTTGAGAAAAAAAGAAAAGTGGAGAATGAAATATGAAGTTTAAACAAAATACAAATATGTGGAGAGTCCTGTCTTCAAAAACGGGAAGCATCCAAAAGGACAAAATAAAATAAATAAATAAATAAATAAATAAATAAATAAATAAATAAATAAATAAATAAATAAATAGTCATTCTGGTTAAGAATAATCCTGATTCTGTCCTGAAACACTATTTTCTGTGTCACATTTTGTAATCTTTGTTAGTGATCATAGATTTAATTTGGAACAGGCTTCAAATTAAAAACACTCTCCATACCAATTGTCCAGTAATGGGAGCTGGAACCACTTTAGTGGAAAAACCCAATTTGACTTTTCTTTCCCACGAAACAGTGCTGTTGTCATGACAACCTGGTGGCATATGGTGCGTTCACAGATAGGAAAAAAACTGAATTTTTGAGTTTCAGCCGGGGCTGATCCAGCTGAAGATCATCTGATTAACAGATGATTTCTTTTCTATTCACTTGAAACTACTCCCGAATTTTGTGAATTTTGTTCTCTTTTTTTGCAAATCATAAAACCAATGAACATATGGTTTGCTTTCTGTTTTAAACATACGAACTTAAATAAGTTTATTTAGTCTTGTGTCACTGTATTTCTACTGAAAGTTATGGGAAAATAAACTGAGCTCCTGTCTAGTGCAAACACACTGATTCATTTCTTGTTCATGCTGCACATTCATTCATTTTCACATACTGGATTCATATGAACGTTATGCCATTTATATATATATATATATTTTATTTTACTGCAAAGTAATTAACTCTTATTAAGTAGTTAATTAATTTATGGAGAGGATTAAAGTAGTCTGAGTGACAGCATTTTTAATTTTATTAATTTCCAGCTAAACCTTGTTTTTGCCAATAAGGAGTTCTGGTTTATTTATGCATGATGTTTAAAAGCCGTTGAAGTAACCCACTGCAGGAAATAGTTGCATATAAGCTTTAAGTTAAGTGACAATCTGATTTAAAAAAAGGACATTTGAGTCTATTTAAGGATTTTTGGTACATCTTTGTAGATGTTATTTAAGCATTAGGTATGTAAAGAATATAAATGTCAGTGATTTTGGCTCAATATTGATTTTTATTTGTGTTTGCTGTTCAAATGTGTGCAATAAATGCCCATCAACAACTTTAAGAGCCTCTTTATGCCTAAATTATTCCCAAAACCGTGAGGCTGAAATATGCTCAAAAGCAAGTAAAGACCAAGGAAATGTTTGTAAAGAGATGAACATTAATGAATGTGCAGAGAAAGGTTTTATCCTTGCATCGAGTGCGTTAGAGTATGTGTGAAAAGCAAATCTGTAAATGTGATTATTTTAGTTTGGTGCCACATAGCCTATGTGTCTATGAGAGCGAGAGCGCCCCCATCCCCCACATTAACTCTCATGTCGCTTTTCAAGCCCTTGTAATTACGAAGAAGGCTCTGCAGCAGCAAGCTATAAATCAGAGGCTTATGTTGATCAATAGAGGAGAGGAGGAAGGTAATAAAAAAGGCTGAGTGCTGAGAGCTTTACTTCCACCTACTCCTTCCCTCCAGTACCACTGGTAACAGATGGAGTCACTTTTCTCCCCCCGAAAGTTTCACTACGGTCTAAACAGAGCTGTAATGAAATGCAGACTAAAATCAATATTAACAAGTTAGCACATCCAGGCTTTATTTCCACCGATGTGATTACAGAAAGTTAATTTGGCTCAGAGCAAAGGAAGATGCCTAATACATTTTCATGAGCACCCTTAGGGAAACTATTTTTGTAGTACTGCACCACGACTCGATTAGCTTCGGAAAAAGCGACTCAGAAGTAGCTAACTCACTTGTTAGCTCTTTATGCTAGCAGCTACTTTGATGGTTCAGCATTAAAACTAGCAAACTGGAGTTTACTTAAGTGGCTAGCAGTTTATTTTCCTATATTAATTTTCCAAGTGAATGCACCGTATGCTACCAGAGGCTATAAGGTTGCTTTGTGAAAAACACTCTTTAGTGCAGAGTCTGCTACTACATGAAGAAATCGCAGCATTTATCTATTTTCAGGCTCAGTCAGATGTCAATTAAGACTTTCCCAGTTTATGTAGAGAGCAAGAAAGAGCAAAACATTCAGAGGATTACAGGAAGGATAAAAGAGGAACAGCAAGTCACTTGGTTTTATCCTGTACAGCCTCCAGTGTTTGTTACAGAACGTGCTTGAATTGGAAATGTTGGCAACTAGTTACGAGATAAAGGTAACAATCTTTTACACTCTGCTGCTGTTTTAGTAATAACTGCATCTTTATCCATGCTAATCGCAAATAGATTATTCTGGGATCGGCTCCTGCTATAAACAATTAATGACAGCTCACATAAAAATTATTACTATATGTTAAATGTAGTTGGATAAAATAATTATTTATAAAAATCTGAGAGAGTCAAATAAGGTAACATTCACATGAATATGATCAGATACTGGACTAAAAATGACCAAAAAAGCAGCTCACATGTCCAAAGAAAAACTTGGAAAGCCTAAAGAAATATTAATCAGGAACTTTAAGATGTTAAAAGTATGATTTGGACTCTGGATGCAAATGATCAAAAAAGGATGGATAGCTCAGAATCTGAAAATGCCCTTTTTAATTATATTTGTGGTAATTTAGCAGAAAACCTTATTCCTGATTGCGTGTTTTTTTTTAACTCTACGAGCAAATATAATCTCTACTTTGAATGCTTTTTAATTTCATAGACAATCAACTGGCATACAGTGTATTTCATAACATTTGGTTCACCTCTCAAACTAACATACTGAGAAACAACCAGACTGAATTACTGAAACACATTCAGCGACAAAGATCAAGAAAACGAAGCACAGTGACAGACTGCGGCTTTACAGTTCAGAGCAGGACGGGTCAGCAGCGCTGAAAGAGCAGAGGGAAGCCTCGGTAGCGCACACAAACAACAATGCAGAAGAAGCAGTGAAGTACAGAGACGCAGAGAGCAACACCGACTCTGTTTTTATTCTCAACGGGAAAACACAGCAAAGCAGCAAAGCTTTTACTGCATTGCAACAAATACACAAAGGGGACAAGAAGTTTCTCTGTAAAGTAACAAATGTGTGCTTGAGAACACACATTCAGGCACACAAACAGCTGGAGGCGTTTGGGTGGGGGTCACAACAACACAGGCCAGCCAGAACTAATGGAGAACAACGAGTTGAGATACACAGAGGGTCGCTTTGAGCTGAGGAAACAGGGGGATTTTTATACAGGCACCGCTGCGGACACATAAGGTGTGTGGGGGGGTGAGGGACAGTTGTGGTACCTGCTAGGCCCCTGTGGGAGGGCGTTTCCCGTGTCCCGTTCCATTTCCTGTTCCTGCCTGCGTTTGACTGGGCCCCCAGTGCTCCTCATGCACGCAGCTACAGCCAATCCACTATGAGCGTTAGCCTCATGCAGGGGTCTGAGCACAGCTGAGGGTGTTAACAACAGGGCGGGAGATAAAAGGGACAAGAGACAGAGAGATATAACGACAGAGTGGCAGCGAAAATGTAAAGAGAGCATAAAATTAGTGGAAGAAGGTTAGGATGAGAAAACAACGGAGACAGAGCAAAAAGTGCAGAAGAAGGAAAGTTTGTCTTTTGGAGGGCTGGGGGCCTGCATGCACTACACTGCAAAAACACAAAACCCTGCCAAGGATTTTCTGTCCTGTTTCCAGTTCAAATGTCACCTAAAACAAAACAAAACTAACCTACAAGTCATTTTCCAGCTGGTTTTAGGTCAATAATTCTTCAATATCGATTAAAAAAAAGAATTGGTTCTTTTAGCAGATTATTTCACTTATGACATGTCCAAAAATACCTGGAAAGATTTTGTGTTTTTGCAATGTACACTCCCCTACTGATAACCTATTTGGACTTATCCTGAATAGAAATGTTAGCTAGCATGGCATGTTTCATCTAACAAGCCCACAAACATCAGTAATCAAAGATACGTAAGCTGAAACTCTTACTGAGCCTAAAGCTGTGCTGTCTGCAGACGTGGCAGTGAGCGCTTATTTTGCTCTGAAACCTCTGATAAAACATTTAGCAGTTGCTCAGATTCTGGCTCATTTTAAATTAATTTAGCAGCACCGCAGTAGTTTGATCCAAATGAAAATTTCAGCTTTGGATAAAGATTTACTACAAATCAGAGT
The DNA here is from genome assembly GCF_904066995.2 of Poecilia reticulata. Taxonomy (NCBI): domain Eukaryota; kingdom Metazoa; phylum Chordata; class Actinopteri; order Cyprinodontiformes; family Poeciliidae; genus Poecilia; species Poecilia reticulata. The sequence goes on along the minus strand of NC_088848.1, from coordinate 9,709,557 downwards.
CAATAATGAATAAAAGTTACAAATACTTTTACTGAAAAGATGTCTTAAGAGTCTAAGGAAAGATAAGCGCTTTACTGTTTATGTTGAATAGTATTAATATGGAGGACAAAAACATGAAATCTCCATATCTACTACTAATCTGAACACTGATACAAACAAGAGAAGGCACATAAAAGCTCGTGGAGCAAAGCTTTCAGGTGATATTAATTTCACACTTCTGCTCAAGCGTCAGCCACTAAATCTGTACAAATCAGAAGAGGAAGATGAAAGTCGAGAAAACAAACGTCAAGACTTTTCATGAAGCGACAAACAAGAGAGAAAAGCACAACAACAACAACAAAAACACTGTTTCTTTCTCAGGGAGCCACTCTGAATTTAACGCCATTGTGAAAAATAAGCAATGATATAAAGTGCATGAGTCAGCAATTTGGTAATGTAGAGGTCTTTGAAATTCTAGCTGTAACTTTTTATCCCCTATAAAGTATTCTGGAATATTTTTTCTCATGATAAAGCAGTATTAGTGTACAGAGATTGTAATTCAAATCTGTCAAAGTAGATCCTAATGCACTGCAGCCTGAGCCAAGTGAACATGCTAACGCAACGAATGTATGCAGGCAGTAATGTGAGTAACCAACTTTATGACGTTTTTTAATGCAGGTAATCATTTCTTAGCAATGGAGCGATTTGGGTCAAAGTTTGAGAGACTGGAAGGAAAATATGTGAATTTGAGTAAGGTATAAGGCTAAACCCCAGAACTGTAAAAATAAAAAATCAAGACATGTGACTTTATGCTTGATGCATCCAAAACTTCTGTTTTAATTTTACTAGATCTCATTACATACCGACTAATCTAGATATTATAGATCTTCCTTATTAAACCGTGACTAGCCTAAGTCATTTGGCACTAATTATTTAAGTGAATAAATCCCATCTGGGGATCCTCAGGGCTCCATTATGATAACACTTCTTTTCAGTATCTACATGCTCCCCAACGGTACACTGATGACCCGTTGGAATATATTTTTGAAACCTATCTGGTCTTATATTTTTGAAAATAAGACTAAGCACATTAGTCTTCTTTTTACTCCAGTGGGTGTGTTTGCTCTTTGTTATTGTTCTTCCTTTATTATCCATGTTGTATTTTAATTGGGTTTTGAATTGTCGGTGTGTTGCTGCCGGTCTTTGCCAAGTCTCTCCTCAAAAAGAGATTTTTAATCTCAAAAAGACATTAAATAAAGTCTAATCAGCCAGCTACCATATTTACCGGTAATTTGCTGCCAGGTTAAAAGCTTTCCTGATGAATTAGGACATGGTGAAACTTATGCATGCTTTTTTCAGTAAGTTAGATCATTTAAATGTTGCATAAACAGATATTTATCAGGCAAATCTATAAATCACTGAAGCCTCTTGGATTAAATCCATTTTAGAGTTGAATATCGGTTCTGAACTGTCTATGTGCCTCGGGACATCTGAGACTTTTGGACCCAGTACTATCAGAACCAAGACAGAAGAGGAAACAACATTTAGCTTCTATGTTCCTCAGCTCTGGAGCAAACTGTCTACATTTTGAAATATTCAGAAAACTTCAAGCCTTAAATATTCCAACCACAGCCTTCCCCTAAAGATAAAACTTATTTAATCTTTCTCATCTTAGTTCTCCACATGTTAAAACTTTTTTCCCCGTTTCTTTTATATATTGTTTACATTTAGTGCATTTTTAACCTGTTGAGAATTTAACTTGAATCCATGCAATACAAATAAACTTTGCCTTAAAAAAATCATTAGATTGAAGTACCTTTTAAAACATTAGATTTGTTTGTAATTTGCTTGGAAAAAGTGAACCCAACACCAACTTAAATGCCATTAATCTGCAGCCCGTCTGTTGATTTGAGTGGTTTACTGGCCAGTGTCGTCCTATTGATGCATTGTTGCTACAGGACTGTGGCATTTTAACATCCTTGCTTCTGAGGGAGGAATAATGGAGACTTGATGTTGGCTCTGCCGTCCCTTAAAGTATGATATTAGATTAAAGTCTGGCTCAGTCATCGATACCGATGTGTCGAACCCGAATTCTGTTACATAATCGCGCTGATAGGAATGTCATCCATTTGTTCACAACTTGTCCTTTCCATTCATTAAGGCTGCCTGTACTGTAGTATGTGTGTGTGTGTGTGTGTGCGCGTGCGTGTGTGTATAGTACCAGGTGCATAAGGCTGAACACACTGCTGCACCCACAGTAGGACAGACATGACACAAACAGGAATGTAGTAAGTAAATCTTTAGCTGTTGTAAGTTTTATGTGTTATTTTACATTAAAGACACCAAAATTCAAAATTACAAGGTGAGAAACAACGGTTACATTTCTGTAACCTGAATGCCACAATTTGTCTTAAACACAGCCACTATAAAACTTCTTTTTAATCATTAAACGATTTTTTTATTAACATGATATAATAATGCTTCACTTTTTAACACTGATATTTACTCGTTTTTATCTCCAGCAGGATTTAAAGCCAGAAATAACCAAATGCTGTGAACATTAACGATGCCATAATACAAAGAAGGTAGTTTTAGGAAAGTCCAGTGGTAAAATTTAATATGGCTCAGGGAGGCTATAATTTGAGAGCAGAACAAGTGATCAGAGTAGAGTTACGACACTGGACTGTCATAACCTGGACAGCCCTGAATGAGATTTCTGTTGCTATTTCGATGTCAATAAAAAAGTTAGGCCTGTAAACTGACTTTATCTCTACTTTTCCTTATTAGATCAAAGCAAAGTATTAACATTAGCATGAAATCAGTAGTGCAGCTTATAATTAGGGTTACAGATTTTTTATTTAAATTTAAATTTTTTGTTTGTATTTTTATTCGATTTCTTTTGATTTAGTGAATCAGTAAAGAATATATAAATATTGCTTAGATGCTAACTTCTTTTTTTACAGTTTTTATTGTTTTTTTTGTTTTTTTACAATTTTTATATATTAATCTCTTTTAAGCTTAATGTACATTGTTCCCTGGAACAACATACAATTGATGTTGATTATTATGAAGGTAATTGAATCATTCTATGTAAAACATGCACTGCATCACCAAATGTTCGAGGCGTAGCCTGATAACTGATTTAAAAGTAAAGTATCAAAATCAATAAAACAGCATTAACTTACCCAGCTGTGTTTTACACTGCATTATCTTTCTGCATCAGGTTGTACATTCTTTCCACTTGGTAAATTCCTCCAAATCGATACCACCACATTTATCCTACAACTTTGTGGTCCCTGAGTTCAAAATAAATTACCAGAGTGGCTATTATTACGCTAGAATCGCTGTGTCCTCCTGGGTCACTAAGGAAATTATTCCACTACTGCAATAAGTTGTTTATCATTCCTCTCTAATTTGATGGCAGTTTACCCCAAAATTACCGAAGCCATGAATCACACACCTAAGTCTTGTTTTCCACTGAGGGTTGGGACACTATTTGGAAGGAGAGTTAGTATTTTGTGCAACTTGATTGAGAAATTTGAAATTAAGCCGGATTTGAAATATGAATAATAAAGAAGATGTTTGAACACTTTTCTGGTCATTAAAGGTCTTGTAGCAATTCCCAAGTTAGCTAAAAAACTATTGACTGTGGTTTTCTTTATGGATGGGCGATCCAGACTTCAGGTTTTATCATGATATTTTATGATAATAAAAACTATTTATTCTTTTTTAAGACAGTATATGACTGTGACTGCATGACACAGCAATCCTGGCCCCACAAACACAAATAATGCTGCTGAATAACATATCTATCTGTAATATGATTCTTTAGGACACCAGGCACATAAAGAAATGTGATTTATATTTAAACACATTTTCATTGAACAAACAGTAGAGAAAATACTCAAATTAACAATCCTGACAATGTTTTTCTTGAAGGTCATTAATTGGAATTCATTGTGACAACAATAAATCAAAACTTTTATGATAAATGATAAATAAATGATCACACCTAGTTTTATTCTTTTTGGCTACATGGAAAAAGCAAAAATACCACAGAGAGACAAATGGAGCCCAAAGATGAGGTCAGGCGAAAGTCAAACAAATCACTCTGACAACAGGTGACCACATCTTAAAATGCATTTTTCTATCTTGACTCACAGTTTAGATTTAGGTCTGGACAATGAATAAAGCACCCCAGAAAATGAGACATCATATTTCCTACATATCGTACTTACCGGATATTTAAGGGACATTGATGCTTATTGGGTACAAATGTATGAACATGTGGGGTACTTCAATGTGTTTTTAGGGCACCGGTAAGGTACCTATGGGGTGATTGCTTACAACATCACTTTATGATTATTTACTTTTTTGCAGCATACAGGGTCGTTACATGACAGTGTACCTATGTGGAGCATAATGGTAATGGAGAAGACCAACCATACATTGTGTTTTTTATAGCATTTCTGCAGATATGTAAAATTTAAGATAGATATTTATACTTACTTCCTCTAACTTCTTTATTTTTTTCTGAAAATATCTAGTTTTGAGGCTTCTTCTCTCAGTGGCAGCATATAACCTTCTATATGGTACGTTTACAAGTCAGGATAAGGTGAGAGTTTGAAATCATCTATTTATGGTGAACAAATCTTTTCGCAGCTCATTACTAGCGTTTTGTGGTGACTTACTGCACTGTACTTACCGTCCACCTATTGGGTACTTACAGAGTACTTACTTAAAGGGGACCTATTATACAAAATTCACATTTTGCATGTTTTTCTACTTCCATTTGGGTCACACCTGCTTCTAAAAACAGTCCAAGCACTTAAAAAAGACAAAACAAACATCCAGTCACTTTTTGGCAATAAGTTTATATTTTTTGGTGTCTAGAAAATCAGCCATTTCAAAAGCTTCCCGATTGTTAAGACACAATTGATGGGCACTGTGCCATTACCTAGCAGCCCAAGGGAAGCTCCAGTACATTTTTTCAGCTGGTTTTACCACTATGTGTGCTGTACAATGGCTGCTGGAAAAGACAAGTGTTTTGTTGTTGACTTATCATCTAGAAACCACTTGCTACATTCTTGTTGGTTGTACTGTTCAAAAATCTCTTGTATAGTTACACATCTGCTTGGAGTTATTTTCACATGTGAGTGTAAATGTTGAGTTAGGGGGAGTGGCTAACAGCAGCTTATTTGGATTGAAAGTGACAAGAACCTCTAAAATTTGACAGGAACTAAAAGCTACAACTGACCAGACTAAAATCCCATTGTACAACAATTATTTTGAGCAAAAAATGTTTTGTACCACCCATAGATCTATGCCAGCCTGTTCAAGGAAGCATAATAGGTCACCGGTAAGTACAGAAAAGTTGAGCCATGCTCTAATGGTTGTTTGATCCATACCCTGGTGTTGGAGCTGGTCCAGGTCCATGAACTTGCTGGGTCTGGGGTTGAACCCCTTGGCCGCCTCCCGCTCCGCCTCCTTCCGCTTCTGCTGCTCCTGCTGGCGGGCTCTCCTCGCCACCTCCTCCTGCAGCTCGTCCAGCTCACTGCGCCCAGAGCCTGAGAACAGAATAACATTAAATAAACAACTGGTCGCACTTAAAGAAGCTGCGTGTAGCTGCATGTATGAGGGCAGACCTGTGTCAGAGCTGCTGACCCAGCAGGGATGTGGCAGCTCCTGCATAATAGCACCGCTGCTTTTTGACTTGGGCACCGAACGCCATGAAGGTCCAGACATCAGCACCCGTTTTTGTTGCCCCACCTCCCTGTTGGGAGGCAGAAAGGGTGAAGATAGCAAGAAATGCCGGCGAAAAAGGGAAAAACACTGATAAATGAGACGATTCAAGCAGATTAATGTGTTTGGGGTTTAATTTTTTGTTACGGAGCACCTCTTTTGGATCATTTGTTCTTGTTAATGTCACATTTATGTTTCATGCTGATAAATTGCAATTGGACAGAAAAGAAGCAAGGGAATCCACAAGAGGGGAACATGATGGACAACAGGAGCTGAGAGCCAGAGACAGTAATTGATATTTGTGCGCGTCGTACCTGTCAGGGCTGCTGCTGTTCCTCTCGCTGCTTTCGTAGCCACTCTCCATTCTCTGGATCAGACGTGGCTGGTGCTCCACCCCTCTCAGAGGTGGAGGAGCAGGAGGACCCATAGTCCGCCCACCGCTTGAAGACCTGGGCTGCCCAACCAGCCCAAACCCGACCTCCCCGGTCTCCCTCCGGTCCACGTCCTCCAGTCCAGGTTGTGTGGCAGCTCCCACAATGGGGAGAGGCTGCTGGGGCTCAGCGGGGAGAGACGAGCCAGGGGCGGCGCTGTAGCCCAGCTGGGAGTCTCTTTGTCGGGTGAAGATGCTGTCGATGTTCAGGGCCTCTCTCCTGGGCCTCCAGGTTGGCCGGTAGCGGCTTCCCGAGGAACTAGAGAGCAAATGATGTGGATGATTAGAAGTGTAAGGTTTAATCCGGTGGTTCTGTTAGAAAGATTTGTTCATTAAAAAGAACAACCGGGACAGAAATCACAAGAATTACGGACTCTGTAGAAAATGCGATGAGTTACACAGTTCATAGGTCAAAGCATTCTCTGACAAACAAAGGAAATAATCTTGCTTATATACATTTTCTACATGCTTTGCGAAATGTAAGGTGATGCTTTGGCAATCCCAAAAAGCACATAGAAATGTGCTTTTTGTCTGTCTGATTGAGACAGACAATCTGACAGACAATCTGTCTCAATCAGGAAATGAATTTATGTCTTTCTACATTCTAGAAATCACTTGTGTTAAACTCAAGGCAAATGAGGTAAAAGTAAAAACTATCACAGTTAAGACTTTTTATATGTCAAGCTATGTCAAGGTTCTGACTTCTGGCTTATCTGATAAGTATGGATGGATGGATGAAAAATATATAAATCAAACTCCAGACTTTTCCAGGCCGTGTAGGAACTCGTGAGCATAATCCTTAAGCATTAATAAGCATTTATGCAATACCGCTTCATTAATATGGTTCAAAGAAGTGAGGAATTACATAAAACTTGATGAGTATGAGTGCATATTTGAAGAAAGACTCAAAGTTCACATCTATATTCAGAATCCAAATGCTAATGCAGGCGTGGGCAGTGAGGAGGAGGAGGTAATTAAACTGCAGAGAACAAGCAGCAGAACAGCATTTACATCATAAAAAGAGCCATATGTTGGATATGCTAGATACTTTCATATATCATTGGACTATAACTTACTTCGTAGCTTTATTTGTTTGCTTTATTTCTTGCTTTTCAAGACATTTTGATACAGGACACTAACACCATAAAGAAATATTTGAGATATTTAATCATCATACAACAAAAAAATAAACATTTGAAGGTGCAACCATCTTCACTGTTCCATGTTTAAATTAATATAATCATGTTATATTACATGTCAATGCAACTTTTAAGATAAAAATGAAGTATTGTAGTAAATATATTAAACTATTAAATAATTAACTAGACAAACTGAGGCGGCAGGAAAGATTTGCTGCTGAAAAATGTGTGATTTAGTTCTGCTATTAACTTTGAATTATCATAAGAAGTAATTGAAGCAGCCATAACAGATTACTCTGCAGTTCTTTGCTAATTTTTAGTGCCATAATGAGTATATATAACTTATGATTTCTGTTTAGATCTGTAGCATTATGAAAAAAAATCCCATCTCTCCACAAATCAAAGCTCTAGCTACGGGATGCCGTTGTTGCCTTGTTGCTAACAGAAAACAGCAAATTCATTTAAAATATCTAAGGTGAAAACAGTCAATACATGTTACAGATAACAAAAATAAAAACTAACTGAGGCCATGGATCCAAGATCTCATTTTATTTTAGCAGCAGGAGGAATAATTATTGCTTTTCCATTTGAAAAAAAAAACAAGATCATAAATGTTTGCCTTTAAATGTTTGGAGAAAAGCATCAAATTCAAATCAACTCAGAGTGGCTCATGTTTAGAGTGCACGGCTTCACGCATATGTGCTTTATTTTTAGAAAATTTCAAGTATTACTTGTTACCTAGCTACAGCAAAGGTTTAATGTGAGTTATTGTAAAAAAAAAAAAAAGCTCACTCTCTCTTCCTAAGCATAAATCACACTCCAAGCACTCTACTGCTATTTTAGCACCTGAAAATGTTTTTTTGTTTGAATAAAATTAAGCTATTTTTGTCATATTTATTTTCTGCTCTCTTGCAAAAAAAGTACAATAAGATTTGATTTAGTCTTTGTAAATTAGCTGCAGGAAGTTTTCTTTAGGTCAAAAAAATGGGAGGAGAATCATAACTTTGCACCTCCTTTTTAAAAAAACTTTGACTGCTCCACACGTTAAAACTGTGTCCTACAAATATGGCTGAACTGTTTTCCTGGTTAATTAGATTTAATGTAATTTATAGCCGATGCGAGCAAAACTCAAGTGTACGGAACGCTGAAATTAATTTAAAAGGTACTTCAACATGTTATACATTTACAACTTACATTTGTTTGCCTTTCAGTAGAAATTCGAAGGATAAATGTCACATGACATGTAAAAAAGATTTTAAATGATTTACCTTGGTCTCACTATTGAAACACAAAAACCGCTCAATTTTAGCATCAAACTACACATTTTAATACTAATTGTGATAGTACAATATCTTAAATTAAAAAATTTAACACTTTTTTGTAGTGTTTTTTATGATTGTTAGAGACATGCAAATCAAATAAAAAATATCATAACAGAGAAAATGTTGTTTCCACGCAGAGCATTTTAGTCCTAAAGCACAGAAGCAACAGGGAGGCTCTGATCCCAGAGAGATAGTGAAAAACATGAGATTAGGAAGAAGAATTAAATCAAAATAGTCTTGCCTTACCTGGATTTGCTCTCACTGCTCGTGCTTTCATCCTCCCAGTGGGGTCCCCCAACCCCGCCCTCGCAGCCCCCAACTCCCGATGAAGATGAGGAGGAAAGGGGGCGAGAGGATGAGGAGGAGGAGGTGAGGGGCCTGCGTGAAGACAGGAGGAAGACTGCCGTCTCCTGCAGGGGGGGAGAGGGGTGGCAGGTTGGAGCCTCCACTGCTGACTCTGAGCATGGGAGAAAAGGGAGGGAAGGAGGAGCAAGTAAAACCAATAAGAGTTTTATTTATCCCACAGGGAGCAATTATGCTGGCAGCAGTGCAAATAAATGTGGGAATTTACACCAATGAGCTACAAAACCTGAAGAAGCTGCAGTGACGACAGAAAAGAAGAACAACACAATCTGACCTTTGTTTGCTCTTAACTAAATCCACAACAAGTGTTGCTGGTAATTAAACTCAATTGCTCCCAGAAAACAGAGATACAGCTGAGGCAATGGGGGTTATTTCAATCTGTTAACCCAAACAGCAGCTTGTTCAAATTGTCATGCACAGTCGAATGCTAAAATATTAATAACTCTAGGACTTTTTTCCATTTTCTCACATTACACCACCTGGAACCGTGATGTACTTTAATGAAACAACAGTGCAACTGCTCCATAAAGCAGTGTGATTTTTCTGCTAAAGGGGACCTATTATGCAAAGTTAACATTTAGCACATTTTCATATTTCCATTTGGGTCTCAACTGCTTCTAAAAACAGCCCAAGTGCTTAAGAAAAAAAAACTACCCAGCCATTTTTTGGCAAAAAGTTTTTGTTTTTGGTGTCTTGAGTCTGGAGCCGTCATGAGCTCCAACACGTTTGATCAGCTGGTTTTACTGCTGTTACAATGGCTGCTGGCAAATACAAGTGTTTTGTTGTTGACTCACCATCCAGAAACCGGTAGGTGTATTCTTTTTGGTTGTGCAGTAGGCTCTACCAATGCTTTTCAAAGATATAAGGTTGTATAATTGCACATCAGTTTGCAGCCATTTTTACTTTAAAGTGTTGGAGGTTGTGGCCAGCAGCACCTTATTTGGATTTAAAGTGACAGAAGACCTGACAGAACTGAGCAGACTAAAATCTCATCATATAGAAATAATTTTGTGCAAAATAATGTAATGAACATGTTTTCTAAAGACCCATCATAAGGAAGCATAATTGGTCACCTTTAATAAATTGAAAAAACAAAATGCATTACTTTGTGTTGGACTACCAAATAAGTGAAGTACAGTAAAGTTTGTGTTTGTAAAATCACAAAATGGGAGAAAGTGGAAGATCTCCTGACTGCAGAGTCAATAGGATAAGTCTTCAAATTATTGTGACAACAAATGACATGTATAGATGATGAGATTTTAACCCAAAATATACTGAGTATAAATACAAAGAGATTCTGAGAGTGATAACATGCCTCTATCTTTGTAGTTTTACCTCCAGCGTCAGCACCGAGCGGCGGCGAGTCGTAGTTACAGACCACCGTGGTCTGGGATTCGCTGGAGAGCCGGCTGCCCGTGGACTGGTGCAGGGGTCGGCTGCGGGACGTGCGGTGGCTCGAACTGTCCGTTGACGAGTCGGTGCGTGTGTCGCTGGATATTGATGGCTCCCGACCTGAAAGACAAAGGAGAGGCCACCACTTTCAGGTACCACTGCACACTGACCGTCTGTTTTCAGTCAAACAAGCCCAGCCTGCAGCTGCAAACACACGCAGAGGTTAGATTGTAGCACTGAAGGTCAGAGCATTTACAGCTGAATCATCTCATGAAAGCAGCTGATAAAGGCGAAGTAATCCCAGCCGACGTGGAGCAGGGTGTTAGTCTTTTCTGTACCTGAGTCCTCACTGTCGTAACCAGCCTTGCTGCTGCAGTGCTGGAGCTCCAGCTGCGGGTTGGAGCCAGTACAAGGGTTGGGGCTCTCCTGCAGTATCACCGGCGTCCCACGGGGGTCAGCGTAGAGCAGCAGCAGGGGCTGGTAGTGGCCTTTAATACAGCGAGACACTACGTCCTTCCACTTTGGGCCGATCTGGAGATGCAGCAGGGGAGCACATGCACCAAAGGAGAGACAGACATAGATAAGGTAGGAATACATCTGTCTGCATTCGGGTAGAACTTTGTGCAAAAGCAAAAAGTAGAAGGTCAAACAGGGTCTGTGCTGACGTGTGTCCTGGCAGATTTAATCATCATGTCACACTCTGTCATTAGCTCAATCATCTAATGTGATAAACAGTGTGAAGTGTGACTGATAGAAGAGTCAAGGACCTCTCCGTTTACACTAAAACTCTTGCCCGAATTAACACAAAATATTAGAACAGGTGCAAAGCCTAGATTATAAAAGCTAAGCCTAAAATAAATCCCCAAAATAAAACTTCAACAGCATTTTTTTCCCCTCAGGCTCCTCAGTAAAGCAAAGAGCCGGGCCATGCAGCACTCTAACTAAGACACAGCAGAGTTTCTGTCCTTTCTGCTCTCACCGGCTCTGCTGAGGATGCAGCAGATGCCGTACCGTGCAGCCTCCTCACTCTGCAGCATGAGAACACCCTCCCCAAAAAAAGACAAAAACTGTCTTACCTCTTTGACGTGGGCGTCGTCAAAGTACATCCACTTGCGTATCTTGGTCTGGAAGAAGAAGGTGGAGTAGTGCTTGCCGTAGTAGCACACCATGCCCACCAAGTAGAGCTCCGCCTGGCGAGCCCTTTCCTCTGTCACACGGTAGAACAACTACGGAGAGAGATAGAGGAAGAGGAGGAGGAGGAGGGAGCAGACAGGAAGGGAGGGGGGACATCAGGGGAGAGGTGTGCCGTAGGCAGGAGGGGTGGCAGTGAGGGGGTGATGGGGACAGGAGTTAATATGAAAACAAGGACATTTTGCTCACCTAATAGATGGACTACGTGTGAGAAGTTTCTTGTACGAAAACTGAACCGTGCAACACGACGCAAGCTGCAGCTTTTAAAGCAGAATGGATGTGCATAACTGGAGCATGACCTTCTGAAGTTGTTTTTTTTTTTTCCTTCCACTCACAAATGTACACTACTTTGTGCTGCAAGCCTTAGGTGCATTCACACCAGTCCTGTTTAGTCCGTTTTAACTGAACTCTAGTTCCTTTGTCTAGAAAGTCTGGTTTGTCTAGGGAAGTGTGAATGCGCAATCAAACTGATGCAGAACAAAAAAGTGAACTGTGTCGATCTCGGGTGGGTTGAAGTGAACACTGGCGCAGCTTGAATGCGTAATGTGGTGCAAGCGACCAGAGATCGCTACAAAAGCAGGGAGGGAGTGAACTACAGCACAGAGCATTCTGGGTAAATATAACCAAAACAAACGTGAGTGTCTAATGCTAATGCTTGTGGTCTGTTGGCAAAGACAAAAGAGAAAATTCTACAACTGCTAAAAAGTTGTAGAATCTGAAGCTACTCTATTTTTGTTTGCAAAGATGGAAGTTGCGCTCATGTCTTCTTTTGAGGTTTTTATGTCATTTCCTTCAGTCGCTCTTGGTGCCGCGGTGAGGGAGGAACAAGTTTGGATTGTTTGACAAAGCAGTGTGAAAGCAAACCACACCAGCTGAAAATGTAGCAAATCATGCAATTCAGTTTACCGGACCCGACAGTCTGGCAGACTATCAGGTGCTAAAACACCCTCTCACGTTAAATCAAGGTGCAAAGCTAGAAACAGCAGTTTGTTCTCCACAAACAGACACAGTCTACCATTGGGATTAACAGATAAACATTTCAAAACTGGGAATAGGAATGAGATATCATTGCATTTATCATTCTCTAAGAACTTTAGGCTCTTTGGCCATTTTATCTGCATCAGTAACCTGCATCTACTGCAGTGAGACCCATTCCAAAAGGTTGAAAATCTTGTAAGCAAATGTACTTTAGAGTACTTGTGATTGCTATATTTAATTGCACTTTCCTTTATACCTCCAGGTATGAACTAGTTTTAGATCTATGAGGTGATTCCCTCCTTTAAATCTGAAGTGGTTTAGCCCAGAGCCTGTTTGGCTGCATCAGTCAGCATTTACCATCCTCCTGAATGATGATTGGTCAGCATGTTTATTTGTGAAAGAGTGAATGGTTCGTTTACTTTCATATTTAAACACAAACTCTCTGGTACAATGGCATATTAGGGCCATTGTAGATAGAAAAATGGAATATATCTGTACCAAAAAAACCTCAGAAACTTTGAGATTAATTTGTAAAAGTTTCTAGATAAAACTTGGAAATTTCTGTCTTTCAAAAATCATGATTTTTTGGGATTTTCTGATTTTTTTCCTAGAAAATTGATGAGATTAATCTCAAAATTTCAGAGTTATTTTGGCAAATCTACAATGGTCCTGATGCCGTCGTACTTTGTTGCTCTGATAAAGGCACCAAACTGAAACTCGATCACCTCCAGGTCCGTTGACTTCACAGAAGTCTGGTTAGTAGCTTTAATAGTACTTTTATATAGCCTGAATACACAGGCTGCAAGCTTCAGTTCTGCAACTCATTAGTGCTTGAAAGGTCAAAAAATAATTTTCGCAGTGCAAATCAATCTTTTTCCTGGCAAACCCTGAAGAAGTCACTTTGCAAGAACACGGAGTGGAGCTAAGACTTTACCAGCTGCACCCAGAATGCTTTCTCCTGTTTTTACTAAATGACTCATAGTGATAATGGATAATCAAAAATCTATTTAATATGGCAGACTATTTGTTTCAGCAGCAAAATGATCCAATCTCAAGAATAAAAGAGCATAGAAGTGGTTTTGGGAAACAGGTGCAGAAGACAGGCAGACTGAAAGTAGGAGCTGTGGCGGGAGGGGATGGGAAACGAGAGGCAGATGGATTCCCTTTTAACTGCTAAACACAAGAGAGAAATTCAATAGATGATTCCTCAGATTTGTACCCAACTGCTAGGTTTCATCCCGCAACCGCAGGATGAAAATGAGGGAAGGGAGAAGAGACAGAATATGAAGGAGGAGGAAAAAACTTGACTCACTAAAACACATATTCATGTTGACTAATCCATTATTCATACATATCATTTCAGAATGCTGCTGGAGACGCTGCAGCCACATTAAAATGCATCAACATTACTCAGGTATGACACAGAGTATCAGAGGTCAAACATGCGAGGTGAGTGGGTGTTTGAGAGCGGAGTAAAAACCCACAGGAGAAAAAGGATGTTTGCAAATCTGCCGTTTTTCTGTATGTTTTTTCATTTGCTCTTCATTCGCCGGTTTTCCAGTTGGTTTAAAGAGACTGACCCTGCACATTCAGGACTTAAAATCTGTGTATTTATTTATCAATGTATGTGCTTTATGCACTGGAAAGACACAAAATCTTACCAAGTATTTTTAGTCTTGTTTCTAGGGCGAATATCTTAACACACTTGAAATAAGACAAACTTACAAGTAACTTTTCAGCACAACATAGGAGTTTGTTTTAAATCAGTAATTCCCTACTGATGAAGAAGTAATAGCTTTAAGTGAAATAAACTGCCAGTGGAACAAGACATTTTTCCCATATTACAACTTATAATATGGGGAAAAAAAACAGTCACGCAGTGTAAAAAGCGCTCCCCCTCCTATTGCCCCACACTGCCAGTCAGCTGCCTGAGAGAAGAGTTCAGCACCTTTGCCCAGTCTATGCAATAATTTGGCTGTTTGTTACTGATTATCTCAGCATCAGTGGGAATAATTGCTGTTTTGTATTTAAAATTAAAGCAATTAAATAATATTGCATGTTTTTCTTTTACATTTGTGTGCAAATACCATGGTATTGTGAAAGAGTGGTATTTTTTACTAAAGGTTGTCATACAGTGAGAATCTTGAACACCAGTTATAGCATGGTGTTTGTTTTGCATGTGTGTTAATACTTGTAGTTTTTGATCATTCAGTGGCCTATTAGCTTAGTTTAGCTTATAAAATCTAAACAAATCAATTGGCCTCAGACAGAAAAACAATATAATAGGAGAAGAAATGAAAACTTTATGCTGCATATCTATTCATTTCAAATTAACTAAATAAAGCTGTGTCTTGTTATTTCACATTTTTGAGCTGTTTGCTTTTACTAAAAGCAGAAAAACTAATTTGCAGCTTCAGAATGAAAAACTATAATTATTTATAAACCTTATGTTATCGGCTTAAAACTCAACTGTTTCTAAAGTATTTTGTGTTTTGCAATAAATCCCACCAAGTGTTCATTTTTGATGCCATATGTCACATTAATTTCATTGCCATCCAGTATTTTTTTTTATCAATCTTTTGCTTTGGCATAAAAGAAGCTTATATTGCAAAATATGTATTTATGTTATTCTAATGATGATCTAAATAGTTGAATACGAATTTTATCAACCGAGATAAAGTTTTTGCTTACGTTATCATAAAGTGAAATCCATTTTAGAGAAGCACAGAAATATATTTACATCTCTACAGTTTGGTTCTCTCACAACCTATATCATAACTTTAAAGGACATTTATCATCATTTTAAAGCCTTTCCTTTTCAGCTTTGCTTTGTATTATAGTTTATGGTAGTTATATTAAATTATTAGACAGAAATAGAGAAATATGAACACAGCTACAACTTAAAGGATTATAATTTGAAGCACAGAACTTGTGAATCAACACAAAACAACTCAAGAAAAAAAAAAACAGTTATTACAAAGTCTGCAGCCTGGATACTTTAATGTATACATGAAGCTTGGAGAGCTAACCAACCAGTGAACGAAGTTGAGATTTAAAAGTATGAAAGGCCCAGTCTGCTTATATTTCACCACAAAAGTGAACAGAATATCATCAGAAATGGTGACAGCATTCAGTTTCTCTCATGAGGGTTTAGCTGCTGTCCACTAATCTAAAATATAATTCTAAGAGCAACAGCTGTTTCGCCACTGAAATACTAAAAGAAAAACATCTGCAGCTAGTTTTGCACATTTTCTTACCCTAAAAAAGT
Organism: Poecilia reticulata; assembly: GCF_904066995.2. Taxonomy (NCBI): domain Eukaryota; kingdom Metazoa; phylum Chordata; class Actinopteri; order Cyprinodontiformes; family Poeciliidae; genus Poecilia; species Poecilia reticulata. The sequence continues at coordinate 9,693,753 of NC_088848.1, read as the reverse complement.
ACTCCAAGTTAATGCAACATATGTTGTATGAAAGAAAAGAAGATATTTTGTGTTACTGTTGCTACTGCTAATGATTGATAAAAAATAATTTTCCTACACATTACACTTTATGCTCACAAACACAAGAAAAAAACATTTAAGAGAAAATAATATGAGAATAAAGTCATAATAGCACGACTTTATTCCCATAATACTGACGTTCATCTTGTTTTATTTTAAACTTTATTATCATACGGCTTTATTCTTTTAAAATATTATGACTTTTTTGTAGTACAATTTCATTTTCATAACACATGGCTTTATAACTTTTGTTGTTATGACTTCTGTCTTACTACTCCATCGTACTTTTGTTGCAGAAGTATGTTATAAAACTATGCTGCTTTGCAAAACTGGGAAAAGGTCAACGTATTTATTTAATTTAACTTTTTCAGGTTTCTGACTCTGAAATATGATGATGCATGTACTTTAACCCCCCAAAAATGTTTTATTTATTTCATTCAGAGGCTAAAATTCAGCTCCAGAAAGGGTCATGAATTACACCAATGCAAAGATCTGGTGCAATCAAAGTGTTTATGAATATAAATTAAAAAAACACTAAGAGTGAGATGGTGCATATTCTGGTAAAAACAAACAGAATCTTTACACAGAAAGCTGTTTGCAGATCGTAAAGCAGCTAAAACTTAGCTGGTTCATTTCTACTGCAGTCAAACACAAACACAGCCAAAAACCTACAACTACAGACATTAACGTACCTCACTTGCTGTTTTCTTGCATTTCTACTGGAGTATTATACACATGTATCCATCAGCTTAAATGCATTTGCTTATGTGGCCACATGGGCATTATGTTAATAGTTAATAGAGAGCAAAACGTGTGCAACGTGCCGCGTGAGCCTCTTACATCTCCCAGACGCAGGCAGGTTCCCAGGCTGTGGATCACGTCCTCTGCTAGGTCAGAGTGGTCCGAGTCCCACACCAGCCCGATGGACACGATTTCTGGTGAGTTCATCAGAACCCGGCGGATACGCAGCACCTCCCCACAGTTACTCTGCGACGAAGAGAGAAAGGATTCGTTTGTCATGGTGAAAAACAAGAGCTGTACTTTTTGTAGATACAGGAGCATTAAAAAAAAACGTAACTATCAAAAAAGAAATAAAGGTTGAAACTCATAGAGTCTGTAGATACAGAGTGACGTATTTGGAGAATCTGTTAATCAAAGACAAAAGTTTCAGTTTTTTAAAAAGTATAAATATTACGTAAGACCAATAAAACATGATTTTTAGCAAAACTTGCGTACACTGCCTGGCCAAATAAAAGTCACCACCTGCATTTGACCAAGCAAATCTCACACTGCACGGGCGATAATCATTTAGCTGCAACCGCTGCAATGAGTAATTTATTAAACAACCATGTTGAAAAATGCATCCTAGAAGTCTAGAAGAGTCAAATCACCCGCATCAAGCAGAAAAAACATATAAGGCGATTAAAGAAAGAACTGAAATTGGAGAGAGAACTGTCCAATGCATTATTAAAATGTGGAAGGATACCGTGGAACAAATATGGTCAGGGAAAAAAACCCTGAGCGGTGATCACTTAAATGTTTTGTTAAACAGGTCATGTGATCTGGTGAGTCCAGATTTACTCTGGCTCAGATCAAGTGACCCATCATGCCTGGTGTCTCGTGTAGAAGCCTGTGTGGGCAGCATTATGATCTGGGCTGGGGGTTAGAAGATATGAGCTTCATTTGTTTAACCAGAACAAATGAAGCTCATATCTTCATGGAGACGCAGCTTCCAGTTTCTGCGCTCCACTAGAAACTGACTTGGAAAAGCAGTCAAAACGCTCAGTTCCTTTAATTCAAGACTAAACAGAGTTGGATTGGAACATCACAATATTTGATTAATTTTTGCTTGGTAAATTTGACAAAATGCAACGTGTATTGCTTGTTAATAACTGGTGATGTTTAACGACGTAAAGCACTATCAACTACCTTGTTGCTGAAATGTGATACACACTTAACTAATTGAAGTACTGAAAAAATTATTTTTATTTATACATTTGTGCTTTGAAACCAATTTAAAGGAAAACAATGACTGGCGTTACTTCAAAGAATTTGATTTTCTGTGTTTAAATAATAGCTTTTAATACTTTTTAAATTTGTTATCTGATTTTGTTTTAGATTTCTTACCGCCAAAGCAGATCTTCCAAATTATTTTTTATATACGCATGGAGATGCACACAGGAAATAAGCAAACAGTAAGAGAAAGGGGAGCGGAGATGAAGGCAAGAGAAAAGAGATAATGAACGGATTGTAAAAGAGAACGACAGAGAGGTAAAAAAAAATAAAAAAGTGCTGCGCTGAGTTGCATTTGTCCCTCGGGCCTTCTGTTGAGTTCAGAACCGTGTGTTCCGAATCCTTCCTTTGAGTCATGACCCACCGCAGAGCTGGTACAAACACACACACACCCTGAAATAAAAGCCTGCGCGCACACACACACAATCACGCACGCGGGGCAGGGAAAGCGGACTCGGAAACAGCCTGAGAACACCCCGGCGTCCAGATCCTCTGCCAAACGCAGCACTCACACACACATTAAGCCCAGTCCCGCTCAGAACGCTCCCTCTGTGGGCAGAGAGCCGTCCTGCACTGGCACCAGACATGGCAGGAAGGTATTTTGCCAGCGTCTGCTTTTCACTTCCCAGAGTGAGACACGAACACAGGCCGGAGGGCGGCCGCCGAGCGGCACAGCGCCGGGACAGAGGCTATCTGTCTGTCCAGGATGCAAGGTCGGCACACAGCCTCGCTCTTTTATCGGTCGGATTGGGCGATGTGACCTACAAGTAAAATCTCTGACTTTTCCACACCAGATCTGATTGTAGTTGATTATCCTCTCTTTCTTTCTCTTTTTGAAAAGTATTTTCAAAAAGTGGCTTTTACTTCAGTCATCTTGTCTGTGAGTTGAATGACCGTGAGTGAATTACAAGAATATTAGCAGAACAAACAGAACTATTCTACCAGACAAAAAGTTGTTTTAACCCTATGAGACCTAAGTTTCAAATGTCCACCTGTATATTTTTGCTTATTTTAATTGTAAACAGTTCTTTAAATATCCTGATTAAATATATTTGCCCATTTATCTATAACAACTGGAGTTTTCAATATATTGCAAGTCATTTTCACAATTTAACGTCTACCCCCTAGATTAATTTGACTCCCTGCTACAGCAGGGGTGAAATTATCGTAATAACCCAATATCTACTGGAAAGCGCCCTTTCAGAAACTGTTGAAATTTTTCAGACAGCGCAAATAATTACAAATTTGGCTGGATCGACTGCTATGTTCGGTCTGGAGGGGTTAATGAGAAAAAAGGCTTGATAGTTACCCAGATCTAACGTTACCACCTCATCAGTCGTTTGCATAATCATTTCAAAGTCCTGCTGCTGATAATAAATTGATCCTGATGTGTTAAAAAGTGAAGTATTTCCTCATCTGTATAACCAACACCAAAGTATAGCATCAAGAGATGCTGGACGTTTCTCATTTTAATTTTTTGTCATTTTTTTGTGTAGGAGTTCTCATGAAATGACTACTTCATTTTGCTTATATTACGACTTTATTGTCGGAATATTTTGACTCGTTGTACAAATTTTAATTTAAAATACTTCTTTGGAGAGATGACCTGAACTCGACGTCCAAATAAATAGAAGCTTTACAGCTTCTAACAGTCAACAGTCAGCAGAGGCAGACTGTTGAATTGATCCCTGTTACTAGGGTGAACTACAAGTGGAAAACTAGCTTTCACGTTTTCTATGTTTATGGGAAGGAAAACAAGGTCAGCGCCGGCGACTACCCAGAGACCTGCTGCTGCGTCATCCTGTAGACAAAAATTTAAATTCAAACGTGTACTTCATTTTCTTTCAACAGTAATCTCCCTTAATACAGTTTAAATCTACAATATTTTTTTCCAACTGGTTGTGTTTGAAGAAAACCAGTGGTTGACAGTAACATTCATAACATTGCAAGGTGTTGGGGCAGAAGCTCTGATGCTTTATCATTTATCTTTATATTATGCTGTTTTACAGTACAATACAATTCTGTGAAAAAAAATAATGCTAATACCCGAAGGTAAGTCTCTGTCTTTTAAATCTTCTCTTTTTTTTATCTGGGTGCTTGGGCCGACCAGCTTTTTTATTCGTTTTACTTGACCCGCATGTCAATGAATTCCAAACCTGAAGTGGCTTTATCCTACATCTCATTGACTGTAACACAATGTCAGATATCTTACTCTTGTAGGACATCACTCTCAACTATGGAAACCAAAAGAGTACATTTTTGGGAAGAAAAAAATACAGATTTACCAAAAATGTCACCTTCAAATACAAAAAGCTCGATTAGATAAGATTCAGTGTTTCCCAGAGGAAAATTTGGAAAATAGTCATCCAGCAGCATTTTATGTTTTTGAGTTAAAAATGCCTAAAATTGACAGAAGATCTGAAAATATCACTAGGTAATTATGTGTTATCTGAAGACATTATTTACATTACCTAAAACACCAACTATAGTCTCAAAAAGAAGCAAACGTAGAAAATAAATAAAAATACATTTGAAATATACATTTCGTCCTAATTAAAGTGTCCAAACTTTTCTGACCATTTGTGCATGACATGTCACTTTTTTGCTGAAGTTGTTAGCAAATAGAGACAGGAAGTGGTTACAGAGTTCTCACCTCTTCCTCCGTTCATATACTGACCCCATCTTGCTCCCAACCATTTCACCAGAGACTAATTCGTCTTTGCTGTCTGTTACTGGTGTATAAAATATTATAATGAACAAACACTAAGCCTGGTGGGCGGCAAGTAAAGCCTGGTGGCCCGCCAGGCTTGTAATACACTTGGGGAAACCATGAAACTTATTCATCCAGCGACTGTACAAACAGGTGTGTGGTGCTTTATATTAACCAGTGCACACAAAAAATAAGCAGCAACAAAAAAAAGTGTTGCTTTTGCAGACCTTTCGATATGCAGAATTTTCCAGACGACGGCGGGTTACATAACAGGGCTGTTTGTCAAATGATACCATAGCTTTCCACAATGCTGATTGTTGCATCCTTCAAAGGGAATAGAGACGCCGTGGTTCCTGACAACCCAAAAAGCTCCATAAAATAAGACAATCTCACTTTTATCAGTCTGCTGACAGCCAAGCAGACTGCTGATGTAGGTCTGAATCCAACATAAAAAAAAAACATCCTGTGTGGGTTTTCACAGGTTCAGGTGACAGATCCAGCTTGGATGAATTTTTAAATCTTATTTTTGCTTACACCCGTTTTCCTCCCTATCAGCCATGGCTCCGAATCTCGGAGAAATAAGAAGGAGAACGGCTCCTTCCCTTGTCCTGCTGATGAGACATGGTGTAAGTACACCAGCTATTTAGGTAGATTATGGACCTTTTCTCACAAAGGCAGCTTGCAGACACCATTATCATGCAGGGCACAGACCGCCACGGCTTCTCATTTCACACATAATTGTTGGCTGCAAATTGCCGTTACGTTTGCGATGCCGACTGAGCATGTGCAACGCTCAGAGGTCAAACACAATTAGGAACAGTTTTTGAGACACTTATTTGCTCTGATGATAACTTCACTGCTTTCTCATTCGGAGTTTAAAAACCATCTCCTGAATAAACTCACTGAAGGATTAATCAATCAATCAATCAATCAATCAATCAATCAATCAATCAATCAATCAATCAATCAATCTCTTTATTCAGACAAAATTATGATTAGTGTTCTTATGCAGACTTTTACCCATAAAATTAAGATGTAGCTTAATAAATTTGTACATAACTGAAAAATAATAGATTTCAGTGAGTCAAGAAGTGAAAAAAGGGCTTTTTTCTGATAACTTTGAAGATTTTGCCTTACAGCTACTGAAAATGTTAAGTTTAACTTCTCAAAGGTGAATATTGCAACACAGTAATGCAAAATATGATTGTGTTGATGCAGAAATTGGAGTGACTGTCCACATGAGAGGTTAGCTTGGCTGTTCTATCCAACAATATCAATGGAAAGTTGAATTGAAGAAAAAACTATGGTGGGAAAAACCACAGCTTTGATGGGCCTGTGAAGCAAAGCCCATTCAATAATTTGTGGGAGATTCACAAGATGTGTTCTGCACCTGGAGTCTGTGCATCAACAGGCTTCACACACATATGCACTCCGAGTTCAGAACATGCGAAGTTCAGAGAAGCAGCAAAAACCTCAAAAGCTCCATATCAGACTCTACAGGCCTCAGTTACTACATAAAACATGATGACGGTTTAAAAAGTTGCATCTGAATAACCAAAACCTCTAGAACAATGTAGAGACGAGAGAAAAGTAGAGATGTCTGATTATAATGGAGATAAAAAAGCAACATAACTGCAGAAACACCTCATACCAGCTATAAAGCACAGTGTTGGAGGTGCAATGATTTGGGCTTGTCTCCCTGCAGTAATTGAGTTGAACATGAACTCTTCTGTTCTAGAAAAATCCGAGGCCATCTGTCAGACAAATAAAGCTTGAACTGGAATTGTTGTTTTAAAGACAAATTTCTTTACAATAACTTAAGAAACTAATGAAGTAAGTTTGCGTTTCATCTGGAAATCAAGATCTCAGAGTCTGCAGGAAGAGCGGAGAGACAATAAAAACCACGTTGCTTCAAGTCCACTGATAGTCATTTTTTGGTATTGGTCCATTGTGTTTTATCCTAATTGAACAAACACATTTTTCTCCCCTTAAACTGATCTCCAACTCAACACCTAAACATGATCTCCCACTGTGAGAAAACTGATAACTATGGATTAGTGTGAAGAATACCTCCAGTAATAGAATTTAATGGATAAAATGAAAAAAAAATGCAAATGAAGTGCATGTTATGTAACACACAGCCGTCAGGAGACAAGAAGAAAACAAAGAAATTATGAAACTAATTATGAAAACTCATCATCTTTTTAATTTGCCCATTAGATTAATTCGTCCATGCACTAATTTTATCTAATAAACATTAACAGTGAGCATTTAAAGGGACAAAAGCATATTTGCATGGCAATGTTTTACACCATACGCCTGCTAATGTTGTTGCCTATATTTAGTCTGGTTTTACTTTCTTATAAAAGCAAGCTATCATACAATAAGAAAAACCAATGACAACCTATTTTACGCAAAATTATCAGAACATATCGATAATCCTTCTAATAAAATTTGAAATGTGCAAAAACAAACAACAGATTCAATTATTTAACAAAAATATGTTAAAGACTAAGTTGCATCTAGTGTAAATGAATCACAACACATCTGGAACAGCGTAATTGTTCAGATAAAACCAAAGAAGAGACATTGGCCTTAATGGACAGTATGGAAAAAACAACATCAACATAAACGAGTCAAACCACCCAGAAAGCACGGTGGTGGAGGTGTGATTATTTGGGTTTCTTTGATAATTTAGATCAGTGTTTCTCAAACTTTTTCAGGCTGAGGATCACTTAACCCTTTTAACAAACACTCAGAGCACAACAAATTAATATACACAACCTAAAATGAAAACATTAGCGTCTCAAGTCACTTATTGTTGTCTTTGGTGCTGTTTTTTAATGTGACTGGCGTGATTTTGGATATTTACGGATTCTGAAAGTGTGGATTCTAAGCTTTCCTAAGCTTTCAAACACATGGAAATAAAAAAAGAAGCTGTTAAGTGTTGTGTGCATTAATAACACTTTAAGACTATTTGTAATTTACAAGGATAATAAAAGAAAAATAGACAGAAACAAAAAATACTCTTCTGCTCTATTAAATGTAAAAATTATCCACCCATTTCTATCATTTGTATATATTGTATTTTAATAATTTAACCGACTCATTTTAATTGAATAAAAATAGCAATAGCTGCCGACGTGCGAGTAGGGCATCATAAGCAAGTAAGTCATAAAAAACAAAGAACTGTTCTCGCTAACTGAGACTGAAATCCCTACCTTTCACGGCACAGTGCCGTTCAAAAGAATCGAATCGCTCGTGAACGACACATCAAAACTCTCAGGAAGTATGACTTCACTTTTCTCTGTTGTTTTCTTTCCACCGGTATCTTCAGTTTTTCTTTTGAGTGACCCGTCTTTAAGTCGCTTTTCCGTTTTAAACGCAATTCTTTAAAAAGCTAGCTGTAGCGTCGCACTTTGAGCTGACGTCACGGCAAATCAACGGTCGTTTACCTGCAGTACCTAGCGGACCACTAGAGGGCGCCCAAGCACCACCGTTTATCTCCTCTATCTGTACACCGATGTAGCATACAAGCTGTTTCCTGTATGATTACTCCATTAGTATGTCATGTTTTCACTGCTAAATATGGTTTTACCAGCTACGAAACATGTTTCTGTTTTCATTTCTTCTCTTTTAATAAGTAATGACTGTGCACTTAAAGGTTAATATTGAAATTTGCTAACCTAAACACCAAATCATTGCGACAATTTCCTGACAAATTAACAAGTGTGCAGTTCAGAACATATTGATCACCTAAGGTAAATAAAAAAGCTAAAGCAACACACAAAAAGATCTGTTGTGCAAACAACTAATGTTGAATAAAACTAATAATTTTATTCTATTATAAGAAATGAAAAATACCTCAATTACAAATAACAGTTTTGCATCAAGTCTGTTGATCAGAAATGACTCTTCAAGTTGTAGCACTTAGATTTTAAGAACCACTTCAGCTTTATTAATATTGTCTGGCTTTAACATTCAAGATCCACACCTTTACTGATCTCACCGCTGTGGTTATAAAACCTGTTTGCTTTCAGAGAGCTCTCATGCTTTAAAAGGAGATGATTCTGGCTTTAAAAACTTCTGATTCGTGTCACACAAAGCCCTGATCTGATGTGTGCAGCCATTCCTGCTCAGAGTACAGCTCTGATTACCAAAAGTAAACACTTCATTTCCAGATACACACTTTTAAATGCCGTGTTTATCATCGCTAAGCCACCTGCAGTGTAAATAAAATGTCCTCGCAGGTAATCTTAGGCCATTTCCACGCACGATTCTCCACGTACCTGATGACTGACAGATGTTGGGCTAATTAATATCCTCTCATTATTGTGGTACGGTGGCATATTGATTAAAAGTTAATTAATTTTGTTTTAAAAATGTGTACTTTTTTAATGATAAGCGTAAGTGGGAAGGCCAAAACAGATGTTATGTTTATGTGTGATAACAAAAATATTTACTAAATTCATGCATTTCAAAGCTAAAGTTCACCGTTTCCCTTCTGACTGGAGTTCACATAATATCTTAGTGCATGTGTAAAGTGTTTATGGTCTCACAGGGCAGTTGCGGAGGTCTCCCATGTTGCTGGCGTTGCGGAGCAGCTCTCCAAACATGTCCGGTGTTGGTTTCTCTCTGCACTCCAGCATCCTCACCGCCTGGTTACTGCAGCATTTGACGCACAGGAGAGAGAAGGAAAAAGGAAAAGATCACACACTTTGCTGCTGAAAGTGTAAAACCAACATTGTTGAACCTATATGTGAAATTTTATATTTATGCTTTTGTTTATTTGCAACATTACTTGCAAGTTAGTTTTCTCTTATTTCAAGTGCGCTGAGATATTTGGATTAGAAACAAGACCAAAAATACTTGGTAAGATTTTGTGTTTTTGCAGAGAAAATAACAAAAATACATTCCAAGAGTAAATAAATAAATTCTAGATAAAGACCAGAGTCTCAAAATCTTTTCAATTTTCAGTTTAACCAGCCCCCGATTGGTGACCCAAAGTCGGGAATTCCAATTTTGGATCTTCTCCTGGTCCGTGAACGCACCACTCTGATGACAATACTCTTTGCTGTGCGGGCGCTTATGAGGAAGTGAGATTTGTCAGACAGATGGAAGATATTTAAAGGGAAGACAACTTTTCTACAAAATGTCAGCAGTTCATTTAGGCAGTAAGAGAGCAAGACTTTCCGTGGATAACAGGAAGATAGCACTAAAACTAGTGATTTTCAGTTTCCACATCTAAAGTTTGACCTCATATAAAATCTCCCTTTGTTTCAAAGTGATTTTTAAAAATACTTTAACTGAGAAGAGCTAACAGAACTTAAACATGAGAAATCTGACTGTTCGTATCCGTTTTAAAGTCCTCTGATTATAAACTCATACATACATAATTTATCTCTGTGAATGTGAAGCTACAGGTTTGACTCAGGTTTCACCAACTCAAATAAAACACCTTTTTAACTGCTGGCCTTTAGACGGAGCCACTGACAAGAATAAATGAGAAACGGTAGGAAGAGTAAGAGGGATGGCTATGGTTTTATGAAAAATTTAAATGGCATATACATATTCAAGAAGTTGCTGATAAATGTAAGAAAATTTTGAATATTTTGAGATGTTTGGCTGGCAGTGACTGGGGAGCAGATAGACAATCACTAAAACAGATTTGCACAGGTATGATAAGATCCAACATACACTTTGGTTGTTTAGTTTACGGTTCAGCAGCTAAAACACATCTGGTTAAATTAGACATTATCTAACATCAGGCACTAAGATTATGTACTGGAGCATTTAAAACCACACCAACAGCAGCATTAGAAATAGAAATGGGAGAAGTGCCATTAGATTTAAGAAGAACAAAATTAGAAATTAATTATTGGTTAAATTTGCAAGGCAATAACGTTGATCATCCAACTCTGGAAATTTTAAATCCATGTTGGGAAAAAGAAAAGAAAGAAATGAAGAGTTTTGGATGGACAATTGAAAGTAAAATAAAAAAAAGTAAAATGATTAGTTTAGAAATTAGTCAAACAACACCAATATCAATTACACCACCCTGGATTCTACCAGAAGCAAGAGTAGATATGTCAATAATGGAAAAGAAACAAGATAAATCTCACATTGTAGATAGCTATTCAGTGCAATTATATTTAAATAATTATTATCAATATGTTCAAATTTATACTGATGCATCAAAAATAACTGGGAAAATAGGAATAGCGTTTGTAGTACCAGAATTCAATATAAAAATAGGAAAACGAATTACAGATGGATTATCAGTATACACAGGAGAAATGTTGGCAATATTATTAGCTTTACAATGGGTAGAAGACATAAAACCATTAAAAACAATAATATGTTCAGATTCAAGCTCTGCATTATTAAGTTTAAAATATAATGAAACAGATAGTAGGATGGACATTTTATTAGAAATATTTCATACATTATTCAGAATACAAAACATGGGTTTAATAGTTATATTTGTGTGGGTTCCAGCACATATTGGAGTAGATGGAAACGAGAGGGCAGATAAAATGGCAAAGAGGGCAATTAAAAATCCTGTTAGTTTTACAGTTAAATTAGTAAATCTGAAGGAAAGAGTATCGTTAAAGAGAAACTGATGAAAGTATGGCAAGTAAGGTGGGATGAAGATAATGGAAATGTAATATTTTGTGTAGCAGTAGTGCTAAGTTTTGTTTTTTATCCTCGCAGAATGAATTTAGTCTGGGTTGGCAACAGAAGTAAGACAGTGGCAAAGATGATATACGTAAAAAGCTAGCTAGCTAGCAAGGGATTGTTAGCAGCTAGTTAGCGGTAGCCTCAACCGGTTTGAGTCATCGAACATAATGAAGCCGTCTGAGTGTGACACAAACGGAAGACTTTTCTGTCAGACAAACAAGAAAAATGAACTACAGAGAATATTTGAGATTAAATAGTCCTGCCACTAAAAAATTTAAGACCTGCAATTAATGTATTATTGTAATTAATTTAAGGCTTTTTAAAACTGCCCTGCAGGCTCTGGTCCACATCTCAGAGCGTCGTAAGTATCATAATAATAATACGAATGTAAAAACCATCTTAATCTCTCCTTCCTTCCTCATCCCTTCCACCGCTGAATTAAACCTTTTGACTGCTCTCTTTTAGGGGAAGCAGGAAAATGCAACGCCACAGCCAAGAAGATGTTCTTATTTCTGTTTACTTATGTCTGAGCCGTGCTTGAGCCACATATCTTCCTCTCTATTTTTGTCACCCTTGGATTATCTTACTTATGCTGACTTTTTTGCTTTCTAGGCCGTAAACAGCAGGCCTCGGTGAGGTTAAAAATAGCCTGGCGGTGTTAACAGGCACAAACACAGGGGAGGCTGCTCCGTTGTGCTTGAACTACCTGTTTACTTGTATTTTCACCCAGCATTTCTACTTCGATTATTTACCAAAGGGATACGTATGGATGTTTTGTTTCATTTTCTCATTTGGTGGTTCTGCTCCGCTGTTTTACTTATAGATTTTTGTTACTCCCTGGGTGCAACTGATTGATTGCTACCAAGTTTCTTATTTCATTAACTTGGAGCGTGGGAGATTTTTAACGTAACACACGCACTTGACTGTGTGAGGATTTGCCTGGACGTTCCTTCATTCACATTTGGGATTCGTTTGCACACGCTCACCTGCTCCTGCATATGCATGAGCACGTGCATGATGTATGCGCATACATGTTCATGTGTGATTTCGCTCAGCGTTCGGCCGGGGCCCATGCAGAGAAGTGAAGAACGCGCTGTACCTTCTTTTACTGCCGTGATTAAGCCTCAGCTTGCTTCCAGGTTTACTGCATTGTGTGTATTCACCCGCATGTGTGCGTGTGTGTGTGTGTTAATGTGGACTTACCAGAGGGACGTGGTGGAGATGTAATGAACCATCTGAATGAAGGGCAGGGGGTCCGAAGAGGCTCCACAGCTGCTGCACACACACTGTAAGAAGAAACACATCCTGGGATTCATTACAGGACATCGTTTTCTCTGATAATTATTTTCTCGTTAGGGGCCATCAAATGTTAAATCACATAATGATTTAGGGTTTATTTTTTTCCACCAAGCATTTTCTGGATCTAAACAAGGGCCAGAGCTTGCTGTGCAGAGCCGTTTCTGTTTAATCGGATGAAGAAACGATTCAAGCCAACAAAGTCCAGATTCCCATCTTGGCACCGAATCTTTGCTATGGTAAAGAAATTGGAAGACTGGATTTGCACGTGAAAGTCGGACCGGTGGAGGTCCAGATGCATGATTTCCCACAAAAACATTTAAAAGAACCCAAACAAAAAAAAAATGCTAGTTTTAATGTGACATTTTTGGCAAAAAAAGTTGAAAACCAAAAACGTACTTGAATTATTTTTTAAAGATGTCATAAATCAGCCAAGGCAACTGGCTGAAAGTCTTTATTAAAGAATTTATACACCATAAACCTTTTTCAGATTTTGTCCAAAGCTCATACTTCTGTGTATTTTATTAGGTGGATGGATGTTTTAGATCAGGGGTGTCAAACTCATTTTCATTTTGAGGAATATCAAAATCTGAACGTTCTTAAAGGGCCGGTTCTGCCAGAATACATTGATAAAACCCATTAAACTATTAAAATGTCAAACAATAGCTGTTCCTACAGGATTTTATGATTCTTTTTGTGGTTTTTTTGCTGTCAAACTTGCAGATTTTGGGGATGACAGTTTAGAAATGTTTGTTAGGAATTTTTACAATATTTGTGGTATTGTAAAAAAATTTAGACAGATATTGAATTGTCTAATTTCAATATCTGATTTAGACAACCAGATATTGAATAATCTCTTGAAATACACATGTTTTTCCATAATTCTAAGGTTAAAATCAAATTCCAGACTTTCCTGAAGTCAGTTTAAAAAAAAACAAAAAAAACACCTTTTGCTGCAGAGACAGTGAAAGTCTTTGGAAGTATCTACAAGCTTTAGGTATCTTAACTGTTCACGATTCTTTATTGTATATTTTAGAGTTTTTCTCTGTTCTATTGCACTTTATTACTCGCACCATAATTTACGGTCTAAGTTTTGATTACTTAAGCTGTTCGTGCCGACAGCCCCACTGGAAATATACTTAAAGTGAAAAAGAGTTATTTTTTTTAATCGTGATACCAAACTTGACTTCTTGTTAAGATTCAATTACATTCAATTACAGTTTTCCTTCCCTAGAGGTTTAAATGTCCAGTGTTTCTCATTTTAACTGAGTAAAGTCACTATTTGATGCTATTCTGAGACACAGGAGATCTGATAATACATATTAAATCAGTCGAGGGGAAAATGACGATGAGTTATTAAATATTTGAACAAATATATGGGTCGGGTTGGTGGTAGGATTGTCTAGAGAACAAAATATTAGCTTTGGGTTTTCATATGACCAATCGCTTCTCTCTTAATCACTTACCTGTTCAAACAGAGTCATGGCAAACTTCTGGTGTGGTATGCAGTGTTTGGCCGTGCAGATGTCCTCCCTGCTCTCCGCGCTGATGTGGAAGTGGATACGCATCAGCAGATTCTCCTGAGAAACAAAGTTTACACATATGAGCTGTGTGGTTTTAAGAGTGCTACATGTAGTGTGTGTGTGTGTGGGGTGGGTGTGCGTGCGTGCGTGCGTGCGTGCGTGCGTGCGTGCGTGCGTGCGTGCGTGTGTGTGTGTGTGTGTGTTTTTGATTGCTCCTCTCTGCTGGTGCTCTTGTTAATCTGACCGTGGGAGCAACATCTATATTTCATAAGAAGCCGACGGATTCCCTGACTGAACACATTTACTACCAATCGATCAGACAGCACCTCTCAGAAGCACACATAAAATACACACACATGCACGCAGACACAACACACACACACACGCACACACACACACACACACACACACACACACACACACACACACACACACACACACACACACACACACACACACACACACACGGAGGGCAAAGAGTGGAGAAAACAACTGAGATTCCCTGGAAGAAACCAGGAGCACAGAGGAAGTTTAAAGATGTTACAGCTATAAAAATAAATAACATTTTGATCTGCATAATGTTAGAACAGCTCCACGCAGACCTAAAAGTATAAAGACTTATCTATAAATTATTATTTTTTACTAAGTTTTACAGCTTAATATAATCAAAAAACAACAACGAACATTTTATTGACTTCCATAGAAATTTCCTTACTCTGCATACTGAAAATATTCACAGTACTTCACTTTTTCCACATTGGAAATTGTACTAAATGAATCTCTTTCCTCAAAAAAAAAAGTTTTTGAGTGTAAAATCATTTATAATCCCAATACAGTCAACCAGACAGGACTTTATCAAAATGCACTTCATTATTTTACATTTGCACCCGAGTACAAAGGGTTTCCAGTGTACATGCTAAAATAAAATTAAAAAAAAACAGAGGGGCATTGAGGATGTTTCTTTTCCTTGAATTAGTGTGTTGGTTATGAAAATATACTTATTTATATTTTAAATGAACTAACGAAAAGCAACTGTGAGCGTATGTGAAGCCACGTTGCTGCTGCAGACTCACAAAGCACTCGGCAGCGTCGTCCATAATGCCCAGCTGAAACCTCTGCTCGTCTTGGAAAGTCTTGGCCAGCGCGCTCCGCAGTGCGTCTGACGGCAGAACGCGCTCGCTGCTGAACTGGAACTGAGCAAAGATACTCTGCAAATGCACACAAATATAAAGAATACATTAATTTTTCATCTGCTGCAGCAAATATAAACTATTTTGCACTATAACGCTGCTCCTGAAACACCTCTGCATTTTTGGAGCTAGAACAAAAACAACGAAAAAACTGTCAATGCATCTTCCTGGATCGTCAAGTTCTTCTAATTGACCCATAAAAAAGAAGCAGGAAAACTTGTGAACCTATCAAGAGCTAAAGTGCTGCACAAAACTCTCTGACAGGGATAAAACAAATGGCTCTACCGAGGCCTCAATATCACAACATGTAAATAATAAATGGCACTTTTCTCAAACAAAATAAAGCAGCTCAAAGAGAGCTTTGTAGCAGTGAAATGGAAACCAAACCAGGAGGCTAACAGAGAAAGCTAGGCCACTGAAGTATGTTTTGAGGGCAGCATCCGATGTGAAGGACATCATGGAGAGACCCGGCAGTCTGCAGCCTCTCAGGTCTAATGGAGGAAACAATCCTGATCTTACAAACCAGCCCATAAAGATATATGCTTCTTTTTGCAAGCTTCACTGATTAGTTAGAGAATATTAAAAATACTGATGAAGTACACCTGGCATTCTCTTCCTTAAAGCCTTACCGCATTTTTGTTATTTCTAAAATATATGCAGATTCAAATATTTTGAACATTGGAAGGTGTCTGCAAAATATTTTCAAGACTAACAAAGTTGGAGGAGTTACATTATACCAGGACTTCATGCTAATGGTCTGAAAACCAAATCAGACTGAGTATAATTGGTTTAAACTGTAAAATTGTAAAAGAAAAAAAATCTCTGATTTTGACTGGACTAAACTCAACTAATTAAACAGAGCATTATTTAACCAAACCTAACTCACTTAAATCAAGTGAACTGAATAAACTGAACTTGATTTAAATGAACTAAATTGAATCAAATGCAGTAATTAAGATTCAACTGAATTGAAATCAGCTGGACTAAACTAGATTGAACTGAATGCATTTCTATTTGATTTTAACTGTATTTAAGATATCTCAAATTGCGATAATGGTGCTGATAGTGCAGTGTTGCTAATAAAGAGAAAAAAAGAAATTACATTTCTGAACTCAGGTACCAGCAACGAGTGAATTTTGACCAGCTGGTTGGAGGCTGCAGCACCAAAACACGGAGAGATAAAAGCGTAATCAACTTTCTCCATTTTGCCGACGGATAAAAATGACCTACTTTTTAGTTAGGAAGAGATTTATGCTGGGAAAAAAATGCATTCATTTAATATGTTTTTTTTTTGTTTTTTTTTTGAGAAAACCTGGGACAGAAATAAACCTAATTTGGCTTGACGTATCCGAACAGCGGTTGGTCCTCTGCTGGTTTTCAGCCACAGTGATGGATTCAGTTGCTGATGAGACGGCTGGACTGAAAAGCAGCAGGTCTCCTCTGTGTCCTGAGGACTTTTAAAAACACTATATCAAGAGAAAAATATTCACACACCGTCACAGTTCGTCAGCATCCGTTTCTGTCCACAGTGGGTCCATTTTAGTTCATCAACCAGAGGTAAAAGAAAATCAAGCTGAAGCAACAAAACTGAACTACATTTCCTTAAAATGTGACTTTACATTGAAATGTTTGTTTTTCTTTCAAATCTTCTATTCATTAAATAAAGATTTACAGTATTTTGCTTATCAAACTGAATTTTTAAGCCAGCCTTTATGATTTGTTTGTCATTTTTTTTGTTCCTAGGTAAAATATCGTAAATATCTTCTTGCCCAGCACTACTCTCATTCCTGGATTCAAAGTAAATTTCATTTCAAAATTAAAGTCTGGAGGAAGAGAATCCAAGTTGAGATCCAATGTTTAGTTTGCACCGTTAGATGATTTTGGGAGCCATCGTGTCTTCTGCTGTGTTTAATCAACTCCAGAGTCAGAGCCGACATCTACAAGGTCTTTTTGGAGTACTTCATGTGAGTACTTCATGCTTCCTTTTGTTGACAAACTTTATGAAAATGCTGATTATGTTTTCAAGGACGACTCAGCGCCTGTCAACACGGCTAAAGATACAAACATTTATGCTAATGACTGTCTCATCAATGTCCCTGATTGACCAGCAAACTGGTCTGATATGAACTCCATGCAGAACTACTGAGATGAATTTAGTTAAATGACAATTGCATCTACATGACGTCTCTAGAATGTCCTTAATTCTTAAAAACTCTTAAATCATGCATCTAAAAGATCTTAAAATAATTTTTTTTTAAAATTTAAGTTAGCCTTTAATATGCTAGTTACAGATCTTACATTTTGACAGAATGATTTAATTACTTTTTTCTTCTTGCAGAACTTTTCAGTCAGGCAAAACTTTGGTCACACTCCCCGCTAACATACCCTCGCTAGCTAACTTGTTTTTTATTTTGCGTTTATCATGTGCGAATTTATCGCCAGTTGGCAGGACGAAGTTTGTATATTTCTGTGGAGGTAAAGGTCTTAAATTTCATTCAAAATTATATTTAAAAGTTTTACATTTGTGTTGGTGAAACCTGCAGAAACCCTGCTAAAATATGTCCATATTGAAGTGTTTAGCAATGTGTTTTGGCTTTAATCGCTATTTTTAAGTAGGGAAATTGTGAAGAAAAAAAAATCATGATATGTTAATTCTGGCATAACTGATTCCCTAATGGTTTGTCCTTTATTATAAGTTAAGTAGATCTGATTTCAGGTGGCATTCTGGAAGTAGTTCACCAAAATGGCTGCGATGATAACGGTGTGAAAATGTTCTCAAACAATAGGCTTCATCAGAGTGAGTGCAAGTCGAGTGTTGGCAACGGAAAAGGTAATGCAGTCGTGCTGCTGACGGAGAGGAGTGTGTATGTGTGTGAACGACAGAATCAGAGAGAGAGAGAGGAGGAAAAAGGGAAAGTGTGAGCAATATTGTGTGTATGTGTGCGATATGGTGTCTGTGCTGACTGCAGCATTGCGCCAAGGAGAATGGAGGGGGAATAGACCCTACAGAGAGGGAGGGATGGAGGGAGGAGTGCAGGGAGAGAGGGGGCGGAGTGAGTGAGTTAGAGATGTGTGTTTAAGTGTGTGCGCACATGTCAGCGTGTGAAAACACAAACAATCAGCACCCACTCCCATGTTCATTCATTTTCTCCCTTCTTTCCTCCAGTTTTCCATTCTTTCAATCCCTTTCCTCACTCTTTTTCCTGGTTATTGCAGTGTGTTCTCAGGAATCTGCATCCAAGTGTGCGCGTGTGTAAATGTGGAAGTGTTTTGCTGCTGAGAGAGATAAATTGTTGCAGTGATTTTCTTGAGGGATAGCTACCGGCGTCCTCTGAACTTATCTCCACTACACGATGCAGCCTTCATCTGCTGCAAATCAACCTCAAGTGAAGTAAAACATAACCTTAATTTTTGTTGCTGCATCTTTAAAGAAGTTGTTTAAAAATTTAACACTCCATTGAAGCTAATTTGGTGGGTGTCTGCCTCGGTTATTCGGATGCTTTAATCAACTCCAAGCAGACTGTGGGGAGCAGCGTTGCAGCTGATAGCTGGCAGGACGGTTAATGAAACCTGACAGGAAAATACGGGACACCACCTTACATTTCTACACCCACAGCTGACTGGCGCGGCGCGCTACAAATCCTGTACGTGTGCGGCGCAAGCGGGAGGTTCCTGAGGTGCGTGGCTGGAGTGCAAAGTGAGATTTGTGAGCGTTTCTTATTTCAGTGTCCCAGCGTGGGATGTGCTGGCTCAGCGCTTTCAGCCGGGCCAATTAATTACAGCGAGGCGCTGGAGACGGAGCGGCGTGTGGAGCGCGCACATCAACACCGGGGCCGCATCACACACTTCCAGGATGAGACACATGTATAATGGCACTGATGCAACAAATGGCCGGAGCGGAGCTGCATTAAGCCTGGTCATTAGGAGGGAGGCAGGAGGTTACAGATCTTCATCTTCTGGGCTGCTGGGATGCCAGGCTACCAAAGGACTGTGCAAAACTTTTAAACCTTTCTTTATAGTTTGCTCCCAAAGAGATGGATAATTTTGCGACAGACTTCCAATACTGAAGTGCATTTATGTTCCAGCAATGGTGCATTTATATAAATATCAAGTTAGCACGATAAATATGAATATGCAAGCTAAACAAAAGTACACCAATATCACACATAACTCAGTGTAACTATTATTCAACTATTTGTATTACAATCTAACCATTTATTTAGGTTCTG
This sequence comes from Poecilia reticulata, assembly GCF_904066995.2. Taxonomy (NCBI): domain Eukaryota; kingdom Metazoa; phylum Chordata; class Actinopteri; order Cyprinodontiformes; family Poeciliidae; genus Poecilia; species Poecilia reticulata. Next base: position 9,674,051 of record NC_088848.1, on the reverse strand, counting down.
GTTAACATTTATGTGTAAAATGATCAAAGACAACTGAGGCCTAATCCACATGTAGCCTAAAATTTGGGAAAACAAATATATTTTTATGCCTTTTTTTTCTTTCATCCCCACAGAAGCTCAGTTTTATACCACTAAAACCAATTATGAAAAAGTCACACCAAAGTGGAGATTAGAGAAAACTCCATGTTTGTATGTGTTCATGGGAAAACAGATTTAAAGTGCCAACCATTACAGCCTATGACAAACAATGCACCAATATATCCACATAGTTTAACTTAATTCCTAATCAACACTATCTTGTGTTTTAGTGACTTTATAAGCTAATAGACTATTCAAAAGTAGTTCCACCTACATTTCTTTCCACACACATGACCCTCCTGGCGCCATGTTTAATTCCTCACAGGAAGTCGTTGTTTTGAAGCAATCTCATTGGCTGACATAGATTTTAGCTTTGCGCTACACTGTCCCCTATGGGTTCACCATGTTCAAAACAACAATCAGGGGCCAATTAGCGTGGGTTCATGTAAAAATGTTTCTGAAACTGATCCCATATGTACAATATTATTTCTTTAAACGATATGACAGAGATGGTCGGTCCTGCCTGCAAAAACACAAAATCTTATTAAGTATTTTTAGCTTAGTTTTAATTCACTTGAAATAAAACATAAATAACTTAAAGTAACTTTTCAAGAAGGTATAAGAGCTTGTTTTAAGTCAATAATGCATTAACATTAATTTTAAAAAGTACTAGTTCCACTGGCAGATTATTTCACCTGTAACATTTCTCCCATGTTTGGCATGAGGAAAGAGTCTGATTGCATTCATTTCAATAAATATCTTTTTCATTGATTATCAAGAAGGGTATGAATGATTTTTGACAGCACATAAAAGCAGAAAAAATATATTTTTGATTGATAACACAATTTGAGAGACACTTGTTTCACTTTTTTGATAAAAATTGGACTAAAGAAGGAGATGATGGGATTCTAGTCCACATTTTCTGGTGCTTGATCTGTCAGTGAAGTTAAAAGAAAATATGGATTAAAATAAAAAAAAAAACAAAAGAAGAAAAAGAAATCTGATTATGAAACAAAACAGAAGCAGAACCAGACCTCCCTCACGTTATATGATATTCATATCAAGTGTGATTTTTTTGCTCATATTTCAATGACTGTGAGCAAATCTCTGCCCGATGAGTCAGTTTTAAGACGGTGCAAGTTTATCAAATTCCCATGACTTGGATAACACCAAACCTCAGCTTCCGCCACGAGAAATGAATTAGAGAATCACAGAATATAATTAATTTATAAGCAGAACAGAGAGATTGTTGTATTGTTTCTGAGTGAATAATCTGTATTAAATAAAGACTTCATTTGGTTTGGGTGAGTGACACGGCTGAGTTTAAACAAAGTAAATTCAGCTTTTGAAAAGGAGATCAACACTCTGTAAACATGTATTGTAAACATGTATTGACTCTCATGCTAAATGTACTATTCAGAGGTACATTTACTCTCTTTGATGTAAAGAGGCTGTATGCTTTGCCACCAGTTTGAGAAGGACTTCGATGCAGCAAACAGAAAGGGGCGGGGACGGACCACTGTCAGCCTCAGACCTTATTTGGAAATGGAACCATTGCACTCCGGAAGTGAAGGAGGCGCCATTTCCTATATTATCCGCGGTCTCCCGTTTTTATTTTCTTTTTAAATCTGTGATATATCTTCATTTTTAAGAAGGAGTTTCTCTCTCAGCATGTATTTGAATTTCTCTCTTTTATTTTCTTCAGCGCAGCTCACAGTTTTGAACAAATTCTGTAGTTTTCTGTGTACTTCTAAATCTGCTTCTTAGTCGCATCTTTTCCGGCCTGCTACTGCCTCTAGTGGCGTGGGGGTGGTAACACAACTAATATAATTATATTACTAATCAGAATACAATTAAGTCTTTATTATTTATTCTGGCATTATTAAGCCCAATATTACTGTGTGCACAGTACACTCTTCTTCAGGGCGTTTACACAAAGTAACTGTGTTTTTCCCTGATTACATTAAAATGCCACTCCATGTGAATTATAAAGGCAGAAGATAAATAAACATTATAAAAAACGGACTTGTTCTGATTTTTACAGAAAAAAAACAACACACTCAAATGAGTTATTTAGAAAAACAGGAGTGTTCGTACCTTCAGAGCGCAGAAGATGCATGAGTCCTCCATGCACTTATGAGTGGTCAGCTGCCGAAAGCTTCTCCGAAAGATGTCGAGATGCCACAAGACCTGGAAAACAAAAACACACACAAATTTTTTATTCTATTCAACTTGTCCAGTTGAGAAATAAGACTTTATCCCACAAAAACCGATGAAAGGAATGCATTCTTGTTTGACTTGGACTGAGATTTTAATTCACAAACAGATTGAGTCTTTAAATATATGGAGAATGAAGAGGAATGAATAGTCAGAAAAACATTGCTGGGAGTTTTAATTTGTGGGAAACACACACACATCCTGTCAGACCTGAGTGCTGCTCCCATACAGACAGTCCATTAAAACCCCTGTTAAAATATCCTTTCCTTTCATTCAAAAGGATGATGATCTACCCAAAATAACCACCTGGAGGAGTTTCCTAAATAGCTGCCTGTTGTAACGGTTTGTCGTCTTTGATTTGATTACTTGAAAGGCTCACGGTTTCCATGGTAACATCACATTCGGTCTGATTATATCTGCAGGTGCACGGCAATCAGAAAAATTTATTAGAGGTGCAAATGTTGAAACATTGCTAAGGGAAGTTTATGTACAAGAGCAGGATTTACTTTAAATTTAAAGCAGTTGTCTCTTTGTTTTATAACAAAGAAAATATAAACGAGCACCAACTAATTTAACAAAAATATCGTTTAAACCTTGATGTATTAGCAAATTGTCATATTTTTTCAGAATCCTCCACACCTCATATTGTTCCAGGAAAGTATGTATTTCACCTCATTCGTCCAAATGAGGCGAAGAGTTTGAAGTTTCTGAATTTTTGTATTGAACTTCTAACAAAACTTTTTTTCTCCCATAATCCAAAATAATCCAAATATATCTATAACCTGGCAGTTACTACCACTTATTTTAGTTTAAATTAATCTATTGATTATTCTGACTATATATATATGTTTGTATATGTAGCATTGGAAAACTGGGTTTTATCCCCACTGTTATCCAGGAATAACAGGAATTCCTGTTATTCCTGTTATACATGTTACTGTTATACATGTAACATCACATCAGCATGTGATGCTGATGTATATATCAGCATCTGATGCTGATATATACATCACATGCTGATATATATGTATTAGCCTTGATGTAATACATATATATCATATATATATACTGTATATATATTCCTGGATAACAGTGGGGATAAAACCCAGTTTTCCAATGCTACATCTCTGCTCTTTGGGCCCAGGATTTCTTGGGAACTCAAGCTGGACATGAAGCAGCTTTCATCGTCAAAATCCCAGAATCCCTTCGGCTCACTTCCAGTTGGTTTTATTTTTTTATGTATGCAAAAAAAATGGAGCAATAAAAGTTAACCAAGCATCAGAATCAGATCTTACAGCCAACAAAACCGTTTACGTTGTGCAGGTGAACACGGTGAGACTGAACTAGTTCATATTAAGTAAACTGCGTGGAAATCACCAAAACTGGGCTGGTGTGATGTTCACTTTCTGGTGCAAAAATAGGAGGAAACGTTCCACACGGCTGCGTGTTGGTTTCACAGTGCTGAGGCTGCTCTGATATTTCTAGTTGACGTTTGAGCTCAAACAGGCCGTTACAGCTGCTGCGAGGAAACCTTCTGTTACCTCTCCGCTGTCGGGCTCAGGTATCACCATGGCAACCTCAGCCCCATTCATCTGCTCGTGTGCAGAGCTTTCTTGATTGGGCTCGATTAGTTTAATCTTCCCAGAGGGGGAACGGTGCTGATTATGTGATGCGGGTACCGCAGCGAACGACACAAATTAAGGATTTAGCTGAATGTTATAAATTGTATTCAGTCTCAGCTTCGAGGATGTTTTTTTTTGTTTGTTTTTGTTTTTTAATATCAGCAACTCTTGTCGGGGCATTTCTGCTCAAAATACCACAAAATTAAACAAATTCATCTTTATGAATCACTTCTCCAACACAGCGTCCTCTCTGCTTTCTTGATCTTCAGCAATAAGTGGGAGAGAAAGTGAAAGAAGAGAGAAAGACAGAAAAGAAGAGTGTCCTTCTTTGTCTCTCTCTGGTGCAAAATCAAAAGGAAAGAGCCATTAGCGCATTCATTTAGTCAGCTGAAAGATAACGCTTCAATGTCCCTGAGGCTTCGACTGAGATTGGTAAATTACAGGCATGTAGTTATGGAGACACGAGCGCAGAGTGTAGTTTGGCCTGAGTGACACAGGATCAGGAATGACAGACTGCATGCTGACCTCAGTGTTATATGTTCAATTGCTTCCTCTTGGTTATTTGAACTCCTCCTCTGACTGTAGCGTATTCGGTCGTGTTCGTGCACAGCAATGCAGCAAGCGCAAGGATAGTGCACCAACTCTGCACCTCCCTTCCTTATTACCAGCAAGTCTTTCCTTCTCTAATCACCTCTTCTCTATTTATTAATACTATATCTTGTTAAAATGTGGTGATTTGCCTGTTTTAAGACAGTAACGGCTACAAAACTGGAACCACTTAACAGATTCATTTTTGAATAAAAATGATATGCTCACATCACACGCCCCTCTGAGCAACATCTCCACTCTGCACAAAAACAGATCCCTGAAGAAATCTCAGGCAATTTCAGCTGAACCCAACAACCCCCTGTTCGCAGAGTTTCCCCTCAGGACGCAGATTTGCTTTCAAAAGCTGCAGAACCAACACATTTAAGAATTCATTTTTACCTGCTGGTGCCGTCTTTTTGAATCGTATGTCAAACTCGAGGCCTGGAAGCCGAATCCGACCCGCGGTAACTTTTTATATGTCTGAGGGACGCTTGGATGAAAGCCTTCAAGATTGCAGTTGTGTGATTAAATGTTGTTTTATCAATCAAATTAAAGCAGTTTTTATCTGTATGCTGCAAAACTACCTCAGTCAGTCCTCCCAGTTTTTCGAGACCCAAAGCCAGCATTTCCCCACACTTTTTTGAGTCTGTGTTTAGTTTTTATCAAAGTTTTGGACTTTCTGTTGTGGTGGATGAAGATCTTTGTCACCAGATTGCAGTAAAACTCTTATAAGAATAAGGGAGCACATTACAAATGCACAAAAAACAGCCGAGGCAGGTAATTATGTAGCTTCCTCAGTAAGAAAGGAAGTTAAGTTCTGGAGAAAAACATTATAAGAGGGACAAACTATCCTAATCGTTATCGCCATGTTTCCCCCAGAAAACCTGCAAAGTCTGGATGCTAGTTCAGTCATTCATCCAGCGGCCCGCCATTTTTTTGAGTTAAAAAATGTTTAAAGTTGACAGGAAATTTGAAAATACCACTTGATAATTATGTGTTATTATAAGATTGGAAGATTCATGTCTGAACACCAACTATAAAGTGTTAAAAAATGCAAACATTTTAAAAAGACTTCAATAAATAACCAATGCTAAGCCTGGCGGGGGAACAAGTAAAGCCTGGTGACCCACCAGGCTTATAATACCCTGGGGGAAAACCCTGATTGTTGCATTTAAAAACAAATTAAAATGGAGGCATTAATCTCAGAGAAACATATCATCTGTATGTTAATACTAACACAAGATTAAATTTCTTTAAATAAACTCTCATTTCTTCTCATTGATTCAAACTAAAATATTCCTTCATCCTGCTCTTACAGCTTAAAATTATATAAAAAAATTATAAATCTAAATTTTAATGTGAGAGAAAAACATTTTTCTTGCTTCTAATGAACAAAGAATACGCCGCTGCAGTCTTTACTGATGGGAACCATAAGTGTTGTGACAAACCCAAACAAGCCGCCTAGATTCCTGCACAAAGTAAATCTTTATCCTGACCTGCAATACAACACCTGCCTGATGCCGCCATCCGCCGCTGACCTCTGCCCTGCATGTCCTGTTCCTACTGTTCTGCTCTCACATTACCACATGTAGTAACGGCGTCTCTATTCGCTGCATTTTGATTACTAAAGGATGCTGCTGCCTGTGCCACAGCCAGGACGTAAGTTTCCAGCTCTTCCATTTTATCTGAGCTTCTATTGAAGCAGTGCGGTTTATTAAATAGTAGGAAAGGTCAATGTTAAAGGTCAATTTATTCAAAGTAAAGATTAAATGGCTAAATGGACATCAGTTATTGAGTAAATTAAAACAAGAAAAGAACAAAAGCTGCTGTTCTTTATGCTGGAAAATTTGTCAGCCATCTTACTTCACAATCTAATGACAATATGATATATTTGTTATTATATAAAGTACAAAAAAAAGCTTCAAATGACGTCAAATTAAATTGAAAAAGCATTCACAAGAGTTAAACTTTTCAACATTTTCTAACGTTGGAACCACAAACTTCCGCACACATTTTATGTTCTTCTTATCTTTTATTAAGTGATATAACAACGTAGTAATTTTCCAAAGTTTATATTTCACAAATAAAAAACTCCTGCCAGTTTTCATGCCAAAATTAAACTTTTTTCTTTCCTATGAAGAAATGCGTGTGGCAGAAAACTTAAACTGCACATCTGCAACCAAATGGTTTTACATTACTTTACACTGATTCATAGATCGAATATTATTTATGGGAGGTTTTTAAATGGAAGCGGCGACAAGGAGTCACCTGAAATGAAACTGAACAGAAGAAATGGAGGAACGTCTAAAGAAGAGTCGATTTGCTCACAAAAGTGTTAGGAAGGCTTTGGTTTCCAAAGAGAATAACTCTCAACATTAAAAGGTGAGATTTGAAAGAAATAAACTAAAACTAAAAACATCTAGGAAAGCTCAAAGGCCTTACTTATAATAAACAAGACTGATAAACTAAAATAAATTATCCACTCATGATATAACTCAGATAACATTGCACAGCCTTGTAAAAAAAAAACAGAAAAAAACCCCAAAAGAAAATCAAATCAAATACATTTTATCAACCCCAGAGGGAAATTAAAACAAGGACTTTTAAAGGTGACCTATTATGTTTACTATAGGATCAGTAAATGATCTATACAAAACATGTTGATTACATTTTCACTCAAAATGATTCTTAAATAATGAGATTTTTTTTTGCTACTTTCAGATTGAGCTGTTTTAGGACGTTTTGTCACTTTAAATCTAAATGAGCTGCTGCTGGCCATGCACCCCTATTTGATGTTTACACTTACATGCGAGAATAACTGCAAACAGATGTGCTATTACACAACCGTACATCTTTGAAAAGCATAAGTAGAGCCTCCTGCACAACTAACAAGATTGCAGCGCGTGGTTTCTGAATGGTAGTTTTACTGCATACCGCAGTAAAACAAGCTGACTAATAGTGCTGATGCACTCTGCAGTTGCTAGGTAACAAGCTGGGCTTTGCTGGGGTTCCTAGGCACGTCGAATGTGACAACTGTGAAACCGCTCATTTTTCAGACACCAAAAGACATAAACTTATTGCAAAAACACGACTCAGTAGTTTTATAAGAGCTTACGATGGATTTTGGAAGTAGTGAAAGTAAAAAAAAACATGCAAAAAGTACATTTTGCACAATAAGTCTCCTTTAAAACAGAGACCGCAAAAGATTTGAGACTTGGAGTCAACGTTCACTTTCCAGCAATTCTGCAATGGCTCAGATCAGTTCAGATCTGAGACTGGCCCAGTCCAAGTCCAAAGTACCACCGAGAACTTGTGTAAAGGTTTCAGAAAAATCAGCGTTGATGGATGCTCTCAAATTAATCTGACTCAGCTTAGCCTACTTTTCAAAGTAAAACTCACAGTCTGTGGATTTCTCAAAGGACCTGCAGCTCTAATTGGCCCAAACTAAAGTACTGACTCAGAGGTGCTAAATGCAAATGCACAACACACTTTTCGGACTTTCTTTGTGAAGAATGTTTTACCCATTTATCACATCCTTCCAGTACAACAATGCACTACTTTGTTTTGGTGTTCCACCTAAAATCCCAAATAGAATACATTAAAGTTTGTGGCTTTACCCATAAAAATATGCAAAACAGATAAATAAAGTGGAATGAGTTTGCAAAGTGTTGCATGCAGTGATGCAAGAACAATGGAAATATGCTGCAAACTATTAAATTAGTCATGAGAAAACGGTGTTAGGGTAGCCCCTTTGGTTCTGCCGGGGCTTTTTCTGTTAAGCTGCACTTCTTCCCATTATTAAAAGATGTGCTGTTGGGTTGATTGGTGACTCAACCGTCTGATAGACGTGCAAAGTTGTTACTCTCTGTTAGACCAGTGATAAAATAAATGTTCTTCATCCTCATCTGCTAGCATCAGCAAAGATAAGCTTCCCCAGCGCCCGGCCTCTCCTGGAGCAAACCAATGAAGCATAATCAACACTAAACCATTTTGCTTTGTCACATAGTGGAAAGTTACCTACACTGTAGTATTTTTTTTTTTTCCTCCATTGCAGGCGACTGCAGCGTTATATAAATGACTTTGAAGCATTCTGCTATCCTCTGCTCCACTGATAAGCTTATCTTACATTTCCTGTCATTCAACTGCATCAATGCAACTGCATTAAAAGGATTTCAAGCACAGCCACGAAGGTGTTAATCGCATGACAGCTAAAATTTTTAATCAGTTCATTTAGTGTATAAAATGCTGGATGAAACACTGCAGAAAAAAAATGATAAGCGTAGATAAATGCAGTGATCTGCATGAATCAAAGAAGCAAACATTTCTGCCCGATCAGTGAAGCCCATGTGTTTCTGCCAACTTCATAACACACGTCTTCTGGCTATTGCACTCTTGCCTACGTTAAATGAAAAACTGCTGAGCATGTACGTAGGTTCTGCAACGAATCGGTGACCTGTCGAGGGTTTGCCCCGCCTTTCACCCAACGGCTGCTGAAGGTAGACATCAGCCACGACAGATGAATGCACAAACGTAGATTTTACCTGGTAGTACTTTTCCTCTGATTCTCACAGAGGAAACTTGTCTGCTGCTGCTGATGTTGGTGCTGATGCTGCTGCCTCACAGCGGCTCCACTGCAGCAGAACTGGGTTAACTTCCTGGCCCAGGGGGTTCCCAGTGGGCCGCAGAGAGTCTTACATTCGCACTAAATCCACTTGTGGTAGAGCATTTTATAGCAGAGATTTGCTAGCACCTGCTAGGTAATTGAGGCATTTTCATTATAATTAACAGAAAAAGAAAGTTAAAAAAAAAGCAAAAGATTTAAGGGGGGTTCATTTAAATACAGATAAATATAACATTCGAGTAGTTTGTGGTGTTCTTTTTGTTGTTCTGCTCTTTATAGAGCCAAATATGCTGGTTAATAAGTCAGTTTGTCTGCTCTTGCTATACCAGCATGTCGTTTCTTTAAATTTTTGGGATGAATAAAAGGGATGGAAAGCACTCCTTAGGTCGAAAAATCCTCATTGTTCATGATTTTTGTTTGTTTGTTTTTTTTTTGCCCTGTTTCTTGTAAACGCAGTAAAACAAACTGGTTACCTTCTTTCAGCCGGCTGACTGGAAGCAGAAAGCAACATTTTGGGACCAGCTTCACAATAGGATTGATTATGTTCAGAATATTATGAGCAATGCAGCACTTTTCTGCATCTCATGAAAAAGACTTTAAACTGAAGGAACTGTATGAAAGAAAATGTCCGCGGTTCTAGTCTCACCATTTTGAAAAACTGAAATCTTTTTAGCATCTGCTAAGAAATATTTTGACATTAGCATAAGAGTTAATCTGGTAGCTAAGCTAAATTAAAGTGCCATGGAAATGAAGGAAAGTGATTTGCTACTCTGGATGCATCTTTGTTTCAAGCTTTCATTTCGAAGCAACAGAAGAATTAGTTACCATAATTACAAAAGTATTATCGAAGCCGTCATCACTTTTAAATACTGTTTGTTTGACAGCATTTTGTGAACTCTGGAAAAAAAAGAAATGGTGACAGACATGAAATGTTGTGAGAATAACTAGATATGAGCTGCTAATGACTCTGCGATGGAGCTTCCTATTGGAGAAGCAAACATCTACCAATAATCGGACCTGATTGGACTGATCAGAGATTCTTAAAACACTATTTAAGATCAATGAAGATCTTCTGCTTTTTGGCAGAAATGACACTGCAACGCATAGCCTGACCCAACAGGACTGAATCATTTTAAACGGTAAAGGATGTAAGGCAAAGTTTGTAAAAATGTTATTGCTTCAGGATTCATCAGCGCCTGTCAGTGTATGACTCACACTTAGATGGAGGACTTTTTCCTTTCATGTTTTCAACTTCAGTCTTCAAAATAAGTAATTAAACTTCAGGAAGGCGCTGCCCTTGTGAAACAACGATAGTTCAGCCTGAAATGATTTCCATCCAATTCAGTAAATGAGGCAGGAATCCCTCAGATTTATATCGATTTCAAGGAAAAGTATTTATCCATTTTCACTAACGTCATATCAGAAGTTACTCAGCAGCTTTTTGTATTTTTCGGCTTCTATACTGGTGACTTTAAGGTCACAAGGCCTCATTGCCTCCTCTTTTTATCTCAGTTTAAGGAAACTCCAAAGCATAAATATAATTTTTTTTCCATCGTCAGGTATTGGATTTAGTGTTTTTGTGAAAACAACAAAAAGATGATTGTTCTATGTTTTCCCAGAAATACTGGTACAGTCTTGTCTCATCTTATTCTTGTGAATCCCGAAATCGATCGATGCACCTTCAGGTTTTATGAGGCAGATCTATTGTTACTCCCCTGCTATTTGCATCTCTATAGAAAAAAACAAGCCCTTTTTGGACATTTAACATTAGATTTCTTCTCTTCACTCAGCAGGAGGCTTAGGCACTCTTTAACTTTTATAGAAGTGAATAAAATTCCAAGATTAACGAATGAAAAACCGCCACACAAGAAAAAAGCATGAACACACACACACAGTGAAAGCCTTGCCAAAAGCAGTTTAGTTCTGTCCCTCAGTTTATCCCCGCTCATCTGTGTCCAGCTAAGCATGCTGTCCCCTCCATGTGTGTGTGTGTGTGTGTGTGTGTGCGTGTGTGTGCGTGCGCGTGTGTGTGTGTGTGTGTGTTAGCGTCTATATGTGTCCTTGAGGTGGCCCAATTCTCACTCTGCTAGAGCTGCTTTGCATGTTTCTTCATTTTGTCCTCCACTTTGTCTTTTCACCCTTTCTGCTCAAGCCTTTTTCCTCTTACCTTACTGGAGTCTTTGTTTCCTCTCTTCCTCGTAGCAGTATCCCCTGAATTCCTCTCCTCGTCTTTTTCATACTGTATACTCCTCATCCCTCCTTCTTCTTCTTCTTCTTCTCCTCCTCTCTGCAGTCTGCAACTTTTACTCTTTGCATCTACACCCCTCTGTTCTCATCAACTCTCCCTAAGCTTCTGCCCAATACCTCTTCAGCTTACTCCAACCTCTCTCCCATCTTCCCCTCTCTCTCTTTCAAGCCAATAGTCAAGAGGCATTTCAGTGTGTGTGTGTATGTGTGGGTGTGTGGGGGTGTGTGTGTGTGTGTGTGTGTGTGTGTGTGTGTGTGTGTGTAGTGTGAGCCAGCTGGAAGTCTTGGTAGGATGCAAGAGTGTCTTTTTTTCTATGTATGTGTAAGCAGTGCAGAGTTAGCATCTCTGCGTACACACACTGGCCGTCCACGCTGAGGTCAGCTCCACTAAAACACGGCTACGCTGCCCCGTAATTCTGTGTCTGTTACTCTTCTGATTGCAGTTTGCTGCAGTGTTTTGGGGGCAGATGGGCAGGGCTGCACAACTTTGACGAATAAGCCGTCAGTCAGCGTTGTGCATATTAGCGCAGGCCAATAAAATACCTTGAAAATACAGTACAGTGCTTTGCGGAAGCGTTCAGGCTTTAACTTTATCACGTTTTGTCACAATTCAACCACAGACTTCACCTGGATTTTATTTAACAAATCAACAGAGTCGAGGTTGAGAAAAAGAAGGAAATACATATATTAGTTTCACAATATGCACAAAAGGAAACACCAATTTTCAAGTCTTAACTGGACCATTCTAACCCATCAATATGTCCTGATTTAATCCACTGCATTGTATAAAACTGAGAACATCTTAGATTTTCAACATAAAGAAATAAGACAGGTGTTTGTGCAAAATCTATAAACAATATTTTAAAAAGAATCACAATAATAATTTGGGGGGATTTGACTGTGTGTGTGTGTGTGGGGGTGTGTGTGTGTGTGTGTGTGTGTGTGTGTGTGTGTGTGTGTGTGTGTGTGTGTGTGTGTTTGCCTTTGGACTGAAAACAATGCATTTATTTAAAATTATTGTTCATGAATACATCACCGTCCTCTTATTACAATGGTTTTATGTTTCTCTTTGTTCAAAAGCCTTTTAAAAAGAAATAAGATTAAATATTTGTACGTTTCTCATGTTTTATTTGAGAAATAACGTATTTTAAAAGTGGATCTCCTTAATGCAGATTTTGCAGCAACATTTATTTTGTAGGAATAACGCAAAAATGTCTCTTTGAACTGTAAAGGTTTCAGACAGATTTGGTATTCAGCTCAGATTATTTCCGCTCCACGTCACTCTCTTTCAAATCACGTTTAACATTTTTAAAACTGGAGACCAGAAAGCCTTTGGCTCTCTTGGTTTTCTTTTGATTTTGAACTCAAGATGAACTCTCGCACATTAATGACAACCAGACTGTGATTCCTTTGGCAGAAAGTGGTTTTGTTAAACAAATACTGTATGTGGAAAACACTGCAAATCAACTTGAACACACCTTCATAACTGTAAAATAAGCATCGTGATGCTGGGATGCTTTTCTTCACCGCAGACAGAGAAGATGCACAGAGTTGATATGGAGACAGATGGAGCTAAAGATTGGGCTAAAAGTTCAACTTCCAGCAGGACAACGACATGACACATACAACCAAACACTGAAGTAGTTCAGATTAAAGTGCAAAAATGGCCTAGTCAAAGTTCAGACATAGATCCAAGTGAGTGGTAAAATGTGAAAACTGCAGTTTATATCTGATTATAATCTAATCTGACAAAGTCTGAAGTATTTTGCAAAGCCTGAATAGTAGGGCAAGATCAAGTTATTGTTTTAGTAATCAATTAAGCTGTTGATTATTGATTATTCGTCCAAAAGAAAAGACAAGAATGTGTCTCTTCCTGTGCAGACGGTTGATAAGATCACCAAAAGAAAAGCAAAATATTGTTCTACAAAGTATTGGTTGAAGTGATAGAAAAATTTAAATGTAATAGTTATATATCTTCATAGTGTTAATATAACTTAAAATATCATAAAATACTTTGATCCGTGTTGCTGCAATGTGGAAAAGGTCACAGGGACTGTAAATAAGTTTTCAAAGTTTTAGAAATTGGTCAATTTGCTAAAACTTCAAACTGCTTCTAAAAACAACCCAAGAGCTTTAAAAAAATACAAAAAAACAAACAAACAAAAAAACACCAGGCTGTTTTTTGGCAACAGGTTAATGCTTTTTGGTGTCTGGAAAACGAGCTGGTACAAAAACCTCCCGATTGTTAAGTCTGCACTGTTACTATATTGAGGTGCAAATTGGCTGTTGGAAAAGACAAGTGTTTTGTTATTGACTTACAACCCAGAAACCACTTCCTGCATACTTGTTGGTTGTGCAGGAGGTTCGACTTCTGCTTTTCAAAGATGTATGATATAAATGCACATCTGTTTGCAGCCATTTTTACATGTGAGTGTAAATGTTGGGTTGGGGGGCATGTGTCCAGCAGCATATTATCTGGATTTAAAGAGACAAGAGGCTCTAACGCAGCTCATTCCTGAGAATTATCCTGCATTTTTAGATTAAAGTTGATCTGCGGCTGTGAGTTCACCCAACTGACCTGCAGAGCACTGTTGAGGAAGCAGCTGTTTTGTCCCGGCTCATTGCTCAGGCCTTTGCTCGGAGCGATGGAGGTCATGGTTCTCGGGGTCACCAGCCCCTGCATCCCGCCGGCCGCTCCGCCACCAGAGGCAAAGTAGTTCCTCTTCCACGACATCACTACCTGGACGTCCCCGTTCCCACAGGGATGCAGAAAAGGGGTGGGGCAGAAGACCAGGCGGAGGCCTCTATGTCACTCCCATGAGAGAGAAAGATGGAGAATGGGAGAAAGGCAGAGCAGGAGGAAACGGAAGGAGGACTGGAAGGAAATCTGTGGACTGAAGAGATGCAAGATGTCTTGGATAGGGATCTGGCCCCCATAAAACCCTCCCACTGTCCTGCCGTGTTTTTCTTTTTTAAAGTGGTCCACTTATATTTGCCAGTGATTGCGTTGGTTTTCTGTTTTTAGCTCCGTGGGTTTATAAGTCTGTATTTGAAGCCATGAGAGCGTTTCCAAAGAATGATTTGGCAGATTCTCTCAGATAAAAGCGTCTCTGACAGCAGTGCTGCTCCCATGTGGGGATCCCTGTGGTTTCTTCTCCTCTTTCACTTTATCTGGAAGACACAAAAACCAATCTGTTAGGACTCAAAACATCAAGCAAACAGGAACACACCGAGTTCCTACGGCAGCTCTAAAGGGAAAATCTAAAGTGGACCAACAAAAAAACATCTGTTGGGTGTCTGGTAGCGGCTAACTCCAGTAGCTTTTGTAAACAGGAGATCCAGGAGAAAACATCTTCCTTTTCTTGAATCCAGTACTTTCAGCCCTAACAACATAAGATACAGATTGCTCACGAGAATCAAGTCCAAGACTACGAGTCCTAGTTAAGTCTAAAGCTCGGTTATACGAATGGTGCTGAACTGAACCTTCAGGACCGCTGCTCACACTGTCTAATCTAAAATCAGCCTCCATGGACAGCAATTCATTTTGGATGCTTTTGTCTGTTATGTCACATTTTAATCCGTGCACAGGGACCAAATGAGGAGCTTATGGCGATTCAAGCATCTGAACTTTAGTGTGATGATAAAGTCATGAACACGACTGAATTTGCATAACATCGCAGGGCAGAATGTAATAGAGCCGCAGTCCCCCCACCACTCTTCTCTCCATACTTCCTTACTTTATAGCTTCCCTGCTTTTGGCAAAGCTCCCTCGTCTGATAGCTGGGCTGCATTAACACCACAGCATCATCCTGGCGAAAGGCCAAAGGCCACAGGGATGCTGCGGGTACTCAAACAATCACCACTGTACTATCTATCTGTCTGTCTGTCTGTCTGAATTGTGAGGTTTATGGCGGGATTTGGCTGGCATGCCCCTGTGAGCCATTTTTCCTCCACAGTGCCACATCCCCAGCCTCTGTCTCAGCGGTGTGTGTGTATGTGTGCGTGTACATGGCTGTGTTCCCCACTGAGCCTGTGCAGTGTGTGATCACACTTCCTGTCTCTGACTGCACCCTACAGCCACACACAACCAAGATAGCAGTGGCGAGGTCTCACAACTGCTGTTTATGTGGACTGCGTAGGTGTGTGTGTGTGTGCGTGTGTGTGTATGTATGCTTATGTGTTATACGCGTGTCCCCACATCTTCGGCTAGTTACCATGGAAATAGGCCAAGCAGCAGGCATGCGGGGGAAAAGCTGAACCATGTGATTTAACAGAGAGACACACTGTGCTGAACTGGTTGAGAGAGCACACGCAAAACACTCTGTTGCACGCTGGGCTGGCGAGTGATGATGATGATGTGTACTGATGTAGGAGACTTCCTGGAAGCCAGAGTGAGTCAAGGCACAAGTCAATCACATTCCCTGATCCTGCTCTGGACGGCTCGGGACGGCAGCCCAGACAGCAGCCACACATCGAGGAGAAATTCCTCATGGAGACAACGCCGGACGAACATTCACGCTCCGCTTTGATTCACTCTGTGTGTCCGGATGGCGTAACCTGTAGAAATCAGCCGCAGTGCTTGTTCAGTGTGTGTTTTCTTTCTGGAATACTGTAAGGCACATGTGTCAAACGCAAGGCCCGGGGGCCAAATTGGGCCCGCTGTAGTTTTCTATGTGGTCCTTTAGACTCCAAGTTACATCAATAAGTTCTTCAAAAATCTGCAAAACGCACAGAAAATCAACAGATCTCCACTTTTTTGTCTAATTTTTACTGCAAATTTTCTCAAAATTGGTCAAAAACAGTGAGTGACTGCTGCCTCAGCCTTACTTGATGTGAAGTCATAGTCCGTAATTGATACGACGAGTGATAAAAAAGCCACATTTAACAGCAAATATTATAAAAATTCTAAATTGGCACCACAAAATCTGCAAGTTTGACAGCAAAAAAAACACTAAAATAATCACAAAATCTTGGAGGAACAGCTATTTATTGATATTTTAATAGTTTAATTGGTTTTTATCAATCTATTCTGGCACATCTGGCCCTTAAAGAACATTCAGATGTTTTATATTGGCCCAAAATGTAAATGAGTTTAATGCCACTGCTGTACGGTCACTCTACTCATCAGTACTTTAATCCCAGAAGATTGGAAGAACGCTGACTTTGGAATTCTCTTTATGTGACTCTGAAGGTTCAGGTCTGAGTCCATCCCTAGACCCAGATTTTGAATTTGATCTCTATTTTGTTCCTCTTTACATCCAAATATTATAACTTCAGTTTTGTTTCTGTTCAGCTGGAGAAAGTTTATGGCACGTCTACGCACTGATTTGATAATATTTTATTTACATAAAATAAAAACAAAGTAAACTACATATCCTGACTTGAGTTAAAACTTAACAGAACTGAACAAAAGTGGCTAAAATAAAAAAAAAATAAACTTGAAATAATTATTTAAATCTGGGTTAGAGTCCAGTGAAATTATTGAACAGATGTAATATTTATTACATCTATCATAATATACATTATTACTGATTTATTGCCCAGCCCTATTTGAAAACACTTTTTTACACTTACTTAGATTTTCATAAGAAGAAAGCTAAAATAAGGAAAACTGCAATTTGACGACATGTAAAAACATTTTCATGCACAAAAAGTTTTCTAATTTCTTTGTATTTTCTAAAAACATGACATGACTATACATCGGTAACCTGAAGACAGTTTAGTCCAGACTTTTGTAACATTTACAGTTCACACCTACTCTGTTCAGTGCAATGATTTCTGCAGGAGTTGCATTTTTTTCCCCTAGTATGAAATACGAGGGAGGGGCGACGAAAGGAGCGTCTGTCTTCAGTCTACAGGAAGAAAAGCATCCTGGAAAAGGTTTGCTGCTACAGAAGTCTGTTTTTGTTCACGACACCTCAGTTCAGCCTCCATCAAGACTGCTTTGGCTTTAGATCGCTGCCAAAGGCTTTTTGACAAATTCACAGAAGCTTCAAGCAGAATTCAAATCACTAGAATATAAAGAGGAAAGTCTTACCAGCTCACACACATGCAGTGTACTGTAAAAACAAAAACAAAAAAGGTATTTTGGGTCTAGTTTCTAGTGCAGATATGCAGAAGAGGGTTAGGACCATTGAAAAATAAAACTTTAATCTCACAGTTCTGACCTTTTTTTTTCTTCTGAGATTAAAGTCAGATTTTTTTCCAGTGGCCCTAATTTTTTTCCGTACTTTTAAGTGAAAAAAGCTGCCAGTGGATTAAGATATTTTTTTCCATATCGTAATTCTAAATGTCTACTGGAAGATTATTTCACTTATAACTAATAGCTACTTTTTCACCAATATTAAAGAATTGTTTATACCTATATCATGCTAAAAAGTTACTTGTAAATTAGTATACTTAAAACAAAACTAAAATATTTGCACTCGAAACTAGAACATAGATACTTCAATTTTCTGGGTTTTTTCAGATACTTTGAGAGATGTTTTCACTTTTTTTTTTATCTCTGCACACTTCTAGACATTTCAGCAGAAAATTTAGCTTCACTTTACTCTACAAACATTTTTACACAAACAGATGCGATGCTGCGACCACTGAACAAACATCGATTTCATATTTCCCATTTTAACATAAATGATAAAATAGGAAGCAGCGCAGCCAAATAAATAGTTACAAAATACCTAAACAAGATTAATACTGCAAAAGTTTCTTAATATTTTAACTTCATTATTGGATTTTATTTCCCAAAACTATAGATCCACCTTTTTCTGAGAGGGATCCAGAGTCAAGATGTAAGAAATGCAGTCAAAATTCAGTGAACGTTTGCAGTTTTAGCATAATAAGACGAACATGTGGCAGACGGAGGAACTGAGTTTTCAAAGTGTGCTGCAGGGATTATCACCTCTGGTCCCAGAAGAGCACAGGTGACTGTTGAGTGACAGGACCAAACTGTGATGTTCTGGTGATGCATATTTAAACACAACTTCAAATGTGACCTCAATGAATTAGAATATGACTCAAAGGGTCATTTATGTCAGTAATTCAATTTAAAAAAGGAGACCAAAGAAGACGGATTTTGTCAGTCACATAAAGTGAACAACACAGGCTCTCACTGCTTATTTAGGGCTTGTTTAACATGAATCACAGCGTCAACAAATGGAGCTAATAAATTTTACACTCTGCCTAGGTGTTAAAAAAGTTCAGTTTGCTTTATGAAAAACATATATTTCACATGTTTTTGTACTTCCATTTGGGTCTCAACTGCTCCTAGAAACAATCCAAGTGCTTAAAAAGACATGCAGCTGTTTTTCTAGGCAATAAATTAATATTTTATGCCTGTCACCTAGCAACCTGACTGGGCCTCCAGCACATTTGATCAGCTGGCTTTCCTGCTGTACAATGGCTGCTGGAAAAGACAAGAGTTGTGTTGTTGATTTACCATCCCAAAACCACTTTCTGTATTCTTGTTGGTTGCTTACGAGGTTTTACTTCCTCTTTTTAAAGATGTATGGTTGTATAATTTTGAATCTGTTTGCAGCCATTTTCATGAGTCAGGGGAAGGTGGGGAGTAGCGCATTGCAAGTAAAATCTATTTTCAAAGTTATAATTGTCATAATGAAGAGAAATAAATCTTTCTAATTTTTTTTTTACTTGAATGATTCTCAGTGAATTCAATGAGAGGCTCAAGTATTTATTTTCATCATTTCCACTCCCTACAGGTCCAGGGCTAACTGCAGTGACCCGTTTCCTTCTATATCGCACTGCTTAGCAGAGAAGAACATATTCAGCGACTCCACGACTGACCTCAGAGTTAGCTGGAAATAATCTGACACCATTTTGGATGATACTGTCTCTGCCTTTCACTGTTCCTGCTGTGTGTCAGTGTGACTTGTGACGGTGACACCAGTGTGAAACAAGCTGCACAAAGAGCTGATACTCTCCCTGAGGACAATAGCCTGTCTCTCACGCTGTCTCCATCCCACTCATGCAGCCACACAACACAAGAAGTACATTTTTGCAATTTGTAAAAGTTGGAAAAAACTTACGTTTAGTCTCTCTTATGTCCATTTCATTAACTTTATTACTTTTCCGTTCTCATTCCCTGCCTTGTCTACCCATCATCTTTGTCTCTTTCCGTCCAGTTTCCAGACATGCATGCTCTCCTGTGCGTGCACACACAGTGGTTTCCCCATAACTGGGTTATGTGTAACTTCAAATAGCCTCGGTTGACAATAGGGAGAGCCCAGAGTGCGTCCTCTCCTCTGTGCCTCTCATCCTTTCATCCCTCAGTTTTAACACTTAAACTGGTATGAAAAGTTACGTTTGTGCCCCGCGTGCAGCCGGCTAAATGTTTGTAAAAAAGGGTTTCACTTCAAGGTCATTTTCCTGCTGAGACTCTGCAATACTGAAGCACACGAGCGACTCCTCACACGAGCTGTGGGTACGCATGCACAGTGTAGCCTATATGCAACCCATTATGCCCATGTCACATGTCCACCGCTAATCCTGTTAGCAGGAAACACAAAAACAGGCATGGAAATTTGCTTAATATTAGGCTATTACATAACCATCCTTATTTACAATGCATGCTGAGAAACATGAGGTTCTCCCAGTTTGGGTCAGTGCAGAGGGAGAGGAGAAGAAAGAACGCCAAGGAAAAGGAGAGAGCAGATTTTCCAAAGTGAGGTAAGAGAAAAGGAAAAGAAAGGAAAGGAAAGGAAAGGAAAGGAAAGGAAAGGAAAGGAAAGGAAAGGAAAGGAAAGGAAAGGAAAGGAAAGGAAAGGAAAGGAAAGGAAAGGAAAGGAAACTTTCAAAGGAATCTAGGAAAGGACAGAACAAGAAAATGGAAAGAAAAGGAAGGAAATCAGCAAAGGAAATGAAACTGGGAAAGAAGAGAAAACAAGGAAGGAAAATTGGAAAATAGTGAAGGGAAGGAAACTAGGAAAAGAAAGAAGAATGAAAAAAGGAAACGCAGAAAGAAAATGCTGCTAAATGAAATAAAATAGAACACAAGACATTAATAAGAGGAAAGGGGACAGAATAAATAAAACTAATTAATATGTGACAATGTGATTGATTAACTAAAGGCAGAGTAGTTAGAGAGTATGCAGCAAACATAAGATATAAAGAACTGGTCAGAGCATTAGGCTGAATGAACAGAAACATGTCAAAGCGTATAAATTACAAGAAAAAGAAGCTGCATCCCTGCTGGCTTTAAAGGTCACAGGAGATATGCTATATGAGAATGCCTTTACCGTTTGCATATCATCCCATGGACGGCAGCTGGACCCGCGCCACAAAGTCCAAAACACCTCAGCTCACCTCAAATGTCAACAAACGGCCCGAGACCCAATTTGGGATCAGTCACACATGAGCAGCGCATGAGAAACACTCCAAGGACTTAAACCAATTAGTGAATGTAAGAAAATTCAATATCCTTTCCTTTGAAATGTTTCGCTTTGTGGCTGGGGGTCTGCGAAGAACAATTCCCATGACCTGTCGCCTGTAGAGCGCCACACAGGTTCAGACATGCAGCTTCCTTTAATTTATCCTTCTTACGGTCCCACAACCGCAGACCATGTTGGCTTTTGCATAATGCTAACGTTAAAATACCAGATAAATGAACAAGGACACAGTTGTCAAAAAAGATCTTGCAGTGCATCCCTGCTACACGATGAGCTGAAAGGCTGGATATGGTGAAAGCTTAGGAGATCCTTATAAACGATAGAAACATCAATAAGGACACGACTTGAAGTTTGATGGGACGCATGAACCAGAGACTCATGCACCACTCGTTCTGCTGTAATTTGTCTAATTACAAACACAAACTTCTTCTTATAATTAGACACTCCCCTATTCAGCTGTAATCTTTTTAGATTATTAAATTGAGTGTTTGGCGTGAGTGAAGCTATTATTAAATTAAATTAGTTGGGAAACTGAAGTGAATGGTCATGAGGAAGAGCGAAGTGGATGGATCAAAAAGGTTTCACTTTATTCTATTAGTTTAACTGCTTTAATCAATTATCAAGCTAAACTGGAGGGTTTGTTGTATCAATTACCTGTTTGTTGTCATGCCACAGCATAAAAGTCAGATTTCAATCTGGTCTTTGACTAGACCACTCCTTAAAAGTGGACTTGCTGATGTGTTTTGAATTATCTTTGAGTCTTTTTCAACCTACAGGAGTGTCTGGGAATAGAGAAGAATAATTCCCATCAGACCATCAGACTGCCGCCATGTTTGATTGGGGATATGAAGCGATCTTTATGAAACTCTGTCAGTTCACCACCCGTCCAAAAAGTTATTGTCTCATCAGTCAACACAATGTTTCTGCCAAAATGTCTCAAGGGCTACGTTCACACTGCAGCCCGAGTCGGATTTGATTGTTCACACTTCCAAATATGCGACTTGTATATCAGCGTGAGCGGGTAAACGACCTGAAAGTGTCCCGAATGCGCAGTAGAGGGCGCCATAACGTCACAGATAGAAAGCGTGTTCAGTGTTTTGCCCATAGCCGCCATAAAAAAAATGAAGGAGTGTTCAGTGTTTGCGGAAGTAAACCTGGATGCTAACAGTGGAGCATAGCTTACGATTCTGAAGTTGTTGTCCGACCGGAACCAGCATTTTAACAATTTAATCCTCATAATCGTCCGCCACGGTTGTTAGGACGCAGAATAGTGACGTTCGTCCAGTATTAATGACGTTCAGGTCGGACGTACACGACCTGAACGTTCAGATTCAAATCTCATTTGAAAAGATCGGATCGGGAATCCAACCCCCAACCTTCGATGATTGAGACAAAGAATGCTGCTCTGCTCTGTAGGAGCATAATGTCCCGTTTGGTTTTTGACATTTATCCATTTAATGATTAAGAACCTGCACAATAATTCCAGCTGTTCAGTTTATTACCTTTATGCTTATTTTGCTTTCTAATATTAATCACCTATTGTGTCATATGGATTTCATGAACGTTTCATAATTAGTTATTGTGGTAGTTAAGCTGCTTTCTTGTCGCAATAAGCTATACAAATAAACTTGACTTGACTTTAAGACCAACTCTAGTGAAAACCAAAATTCACAGAACAGGATGCAAGAAGGGACTAAGAAAGTTGACACAAAAGAAATAACCTGGATATCTAAACACAAGTGAAAACAACAAAAAACAGCCCATATGGATACAAAAGAAATAATTCAGTATCTGAATACCCAAATAATGCTCTGCAATAAAATTCCTAGCCACACTTTTCACTTTCAAATCCCTAATTATTTGTCTTCAACTACTTTGCGCTGCTCCGTCACATAAAATCCGAATAAAACCCAGTGAAGGTTGTCAGATAAAACATGGGAACTCTCAAATGAACACTTCTGCTCTCTGTGCATTATTTCCCCGTGGACAGTTCGACTAATTTCCGCTTCATTTCCAAAAACCCAAAGCTGACGGGAATTTAAACCTAAATGTCGAGGCGACATTTGAGCTCAGTTTGAAGGGCGAAGGTGTTGCGTGTCCTCACGTGTGCGTGCGGTTTGTATTACTCGTGTTGTGGGGACATCTTTCGGTTAAAACCCCCCACGGTGCGTCCCAAACGGAGACGCTTTAACCATCTCCAAAAAAAACGAAACCTCACGTTTAATATGAAATGCTGGCAATATGTTTCCCCCCCATTTTTATTTTTTATTTTTAAAGGCATTTTTATTTATTTATTTATTTATTTGGAGAACTCACGTGTGTGCGCGCACGCGGCACACGGCTGTGTCACCATCCCGATAATGTGACGGAGCTATTGGCTGGGCCAAAGTCATCAATCAGGCGAATCAAAGCCCGCAACTTTAAATCACTA
This sequence comes from Poecilia reticulata, assembly GCF_904066995.2. Taxonomy (NCBI): domain Eukaryota; kingdom Metazoa; phylum Chordata; class Actinopteri; order Cyprinodontiformes; family Poeciliidae; genus Poecilia; species Poecilia reticulata. The sequence goes on along the minus strand of NC_088848.1, from coordinate 9,650,843 downwards.
TGAGAGGAAGAGGAGGAGGAGGAGGAGGAGAAAGAGGGGGTGATGACAGCGAAGCGCGAATCCGTCTCAACAAGAGGCTGCTGGCTGGGGTCTCCCGGACATCCATCAACAAGTCCACGAACAGTCCAACAAACACGGTCCAAACCTCAAAACACGCAGGGACGCGCCGCCATGTGAGTTATGGGATGGGACAGCCTGAACTATTAACACCTGTAACTGATTTTAAGCCTGACTTGGTCCCAGAATGACCACATACACATAAACACACACACGCGCGCACACACACACACACACACACACACACACACACACACACACACACACACACACACACACACACACACACACACACACACACCACCACCACCTGATAGAATAATGAAACTGAGAGCAGATACAAACTGAACCATGCTGGTGATGATGATGCTGCTGACATATTAGTCATGATGATGATGATGATGATGATGATGATGGAGGGGGAAAAAATGACAGCCAGCCTCAGAGCGCACATCTGGAGCACATCACACACATCTGGGAGATGCGATCCAAATCACATAAAGAGACACACACACACCTACTCTGTCCCCTGGAGTCCAGATCTGAGACCGGTCCGGTCCATTTGAGCCCGTGCAGAACACGCTGAGCAGTTCCTACTCACCCCGGCTGCTGTCGCCGCCAGTCCTCGTCCGATCGCGTGTCCTACCGTGTGATCAGACGGAAGAGAGGGCGAGTCGTGGGCGCATCTATCCCCCTCCTTCCTCCGTCCACCACCAGCGCCATCCAGCGCTGCGGTCGCGCTACGCCGCTCTCGCGATACCGAGCCATCGACTCTTACCCGCTGAGCCTGACAGAGTGACGTAGCGCGATTGTTGCGGATTAGTTTAGCTCGACGGCGCCGCCTTCCGGGCAAAACAAGGACGATGGCAATTATGGCAAGTTAATTTATCATATAATAAGGGGTCCTAAGATAAAAACCTGATTTGATGCGGAAGGTCAAAGGTACAGAACATGAAGAGAGGAGTAAATCTGAGTAACTTTTACATATCGGACGATTTTTCAAACATTGACTTTTATTTTTTGAAACAGTTTCTTTGCAATGCAACCAATGAATGAAAAAATAAATAAATAAATTGAATCACATGAATTTAAAAGTAAAAGTATAAAAAAACATTACAAACAAACAAACAAAAAAAATTATGTCACGTAACCACCATTGGTAATCATCAGTAATCATTAAGGACTTGATAGAATGTATTTTTGAATGTTGCATGAAGAAAGCATAAGATTTGGCATTGATTAAATATCACAACAGCCTGCCATAGCGTGTGAAACGCGCTCTCCTGTGCTGATGATGTCATGCCCCCCTGGCCTTACCTGTCGGAGCGCAATCGCGTCTCTTCTTCAGCAGTTTTTCTCCCCGCACTCGGCTGTAACCTGCTGGCAGCGACACGCAGAAGACATCTGCTTCATATCTGTATCTGGAGACGAGCCAGCGCCACTTATAGCGCCACAAATTATTCATAGAGCAGGTGAGAGGTCATGGTGGCGCCGACTAAATGTAGCGCTGGAGGTGTGGGAGAAAACATTTTTCACAGCCACAACAAATGGAGCTTATGGAAGATTGAAAAACAAATGTGAATAGTGTCAGGTAAACTCTAAAGGTGATTATATCCACAAACGTCAGTAGATTTTATTGGGATTTTATGTAGTAAAACACAATAGAGCATGACTGTTTATATGTTTTATAACTAAAATTAATCAAGATTGTGTAACTCTACGTTCAGCTGAGATTCTACATGCATCTCGTTTGAAGTGGGTGATAAACTGGCCAAGATTGTATTTACTGACTACTTGTCCTTTAACATACTCATAATTTACTTTTTTTTTTTTTTTTTATTTGCTGCACACACTCTCCCTAGTTTGTTTGTAGTAGCATTAGTTCTAGGTAACTAAATATAGATATAAATATAGATTTTAGCTGTCTTCTCTACAGACTGATATTTAGCTTCAGGGAGAGCTTATGCTAACATAAAACAAACGTAAAAAAAATTATAACTTTAAAAAAAAATCTAAATATACAAACTAGCAAAATTATCTAAATGATTTTTGTTTCTTTGCTCATATTCAATGTTCGTACCTTCTTTCAGATCCTAAGTCCAGGACAGGTGAGTGGATTGCTTCCTGTATGCGTTCGTTTATTGCCTTTAAATTAACCTTTTGAGCTGCATTTTATGAAATATTTAACTTTGCAAATATTCTTGTTTTTAATAAGTTTGTAAACTACATTACTAATCTTACTCATGTTTGCAAGTTACTGAGAATTTGTGTGGTTATTCAGTTAAACAAAGTTGCTGCAAAGAAAAAGATATTTAGATTCTTGAAAAATACTGTTCTGATTAAGAGAATATAAGGATTTAAAAAAAATGTAATAGAAATATGACAGAAGAGGTGAAATTTAAAACTAAATAAGAAGAAATGAAAGCTTAAAGACGGCAGATGTGAAATAAAATCCAGCAAATAGGAACCCGAAATATCTTACCATCTTAAATGAGACTCGAACTGTACAACCTGAATGTCACTACATGTTTTATCACAGATTATTGTTATTTTTCTCCTCCTTCTGGTAAAATACCTTCAGTTAAGTCTGATTTGATGGAGAATGAATGCTGTTTTTGGGTGCCAAACTTTGACCGGGAGGTTTTTAACGCTGGTTTTGCTTCCAGGATTGGCCCATTTTAAATCGTTATCAAATCTAATAGGCTAACTTCTCCCTTCTCTTCTGTCTGCTGTTGTTGCTTGATCCTCATTATGCTGTTTGTTCACTGACGTACTCCTGAAGGCCATAGACGACAATGGATTTTATTTAGATGGGGATGAATATTAAGGTGTTACTTATTGATTTTTAGTCATAAAAAACATAAACTCTTTGCTTTAGAGAGGGAGCTGCACCTGAGGTCTTAGTTTAATTATCTGTCTGAATCGCTGAGCGTTGTGCTGACACCAGCAGCAGAGGTGACCGATGCTGGAAATCTGCCGGACCACCTGGAAGACACTGAAGGACATCGTTTCTTTTCTTCATTATTAGCTGACGGGAGAACACTGCTGTGGTAGGAATCAGGTATTGTTCCCCGAGGCCTCCTTATTTCTAGTGTGAGGTCTTCAAAGTCTTTAAACGTTAACAAAAAAACAAAATTTAATGCCACTTGAGAGGGACACGTGCAATCACAATCATAACTCAAACTTAAATGGGACCTCTTACACAAAGTCCACATTTTTCACATTTTTATTCTTCCATTTGGGTGTTAACTGGCTTTAAAAAAAAACACCCAGACATTTTTTTGGCAACAATTTAATGTTTTTTGATGTCTGGAAAAAGTGCAGTTTCAAAAAAATCACAATCAAATGGCACTGCGCTATGGCACCTAGCAAATGGCACCTAGCAACCCCAGCCAAGCCCAGCCCCATTACCTAGCAACCCAAGCAGAGCTACTGGATGTTTAGCCCGCTTAATTTACCGCTGTATGTGCTATTCTGAGTTGACTTACCGTTTAGAAACAACTTGCTGCATTCTTGTTGGTTGTGCAGGAGGCTCTACTTCTGCTTTTCAAATATGTAAGGTTGTATCATTGTGCATCTGTTTGCAGCCATTTTCATGTTTCAGTTGTGGGACCATATCCAGCAGCAGTTTATCTGGATTTAAAGTGACAAGACGCTCTAAAACAGCTCATTCTGAAAAGAGCTTAAAATAGGCACTGAGTACTAGTTTCACTGATGGATTATTTCACTTATAACTAAAACGTTTTCATCAGTATTAAGGAAGTAGTTCTTGTACCTTCATATAAAGTTACTTGTAAGTTAATTTTGTCTTATTTCGTGTGTACTAAGATATTTGCAGTAGAAAGTAGATCAAAAATAAAATGTTGTTTTTGCCGTGAACACACATCTGCCATACTTGAATAACATTTTCTCAGGTCTTTCCTGTTTTGAAGAGTGGCTTAGAGAAAAACCCTTTGTGGCACAATATGTGTATACACCCCTATGGGTTATAATTAAGTTTTTGTACTCTGGCCCATTTAAAGAATAGCTTTCATACATTTAAGAATTTGTGTTTTTCCCCACTGAATGCAATTTGAATTTACATTCCTAATAAAAGTGTGGACAGCTGCATAGATCTGTGCTTTGCCTGCTGTTTTACACCCACTTTCTTTTCTTTCAACAACAAATTAGTGCTGCAGATGTTTTTACCAAGATCAGAAATGACTGTCCAAATAAAATATTTAGTTTCAAAGATGTGTTGATTACCTTTTGAGCTCACCTGACTGAGGAGGGGGGAAAATGAATGAGAATTTCAGTTCTACTCTTTGTACTGCATGAATTGTGCCACAACTAAAGTCGATGTGGTGTGAACAGAAACCAGACATCCTGTAAAGGGGGACATTTATTGCATATTTACGTTATTTTAAAATTGCAGCATGAAAATCAACTGCTATTCGCCCAATTAGCTGATCAACAGTGAAGACTGTAAGCGGCACAAAAGGCTCACAATTTGTGTTTCCAGTCAGTTAAAGTCGTGTGTCTAACAGATGCACCTCAGCAGGGCCGACAGAGCTGAAGTCTGTCTGACATGAATCCCAGAAGAGCTTTCTCTGTGTGTGATGAAGTCTTGGACTGTAAATATGCTCGTGTCTACATGCGTCTTCACAGGTCGTCCGTCTCGCAGGGGACCTCCGTCTCGTAGGGGACCTCCACGTCCGGCTGGACGTGTGAGCTGCCATCGATGCAGACCCAACCGATGGGCGTGCGGTTGAACGAGGGTCTTGAGCAGATGTCGGCTTGAAGGGTCGGGAGAGGCTCCTGCTCCTCACCGGCAGCGTTGACCTCTGGGAGCTCAAAGGTCAGCAACTTGGACGCCTTTTCGAATCCGCCGTACGGCAGCGCTGTCCTGGGGAGAGAGAAAAATAAATAAAAGCTAATTTGTCTTTTGTTGCAAAGTTTGCGTAGACAGAGGAACAGATGAAGATGTTTCTGGTTCTGACGTTGGTTAGTACAAGTATTAGTTACATCAGTTTAGATCAGACTTTTTATGTTCTGAATTCAGCTAAAGTGTGAACAGAGGCAAGACCAGCACTACAGCATATTTTTAGCCCGGTTAAAGTAAAAAGTAGCCGCCAAGAAATTACTCAAACGAGTGAAAAAGTATTTGGTAAAAAGGTGACTCAAATACTGAAAATAGGAAGTTAAGTAGACATTTTTTGTATTTTAAGGACCAAAATAAATGAAAATAAATCTTAAAAATAACATAATTACAAAGCAACAAAATCTGGCAAAAGAAACATTTTTAAAAATCAATTTCTTTCCATATAAAACTTATTAATTTTTTTAATGAAAACTGCAGGTGTGTGTCTGGTGAATGTTTGGTTAAATAAGCTTTTTCTTCATTCAGTGAAATTATTCACAGTGGGTAAAATATCCAAACTTTTTACTCAAGAGTAGTGACACTTCAGTGTCGCAAACATTTTCCTAAAAGTAATTTTTTTCCAAAAAGGTATTCGAGTAAATGTAACTAGTTACTGCCCAACTTTGCTTGTGAATGTCCCCTACACTCTTAAATTAACTTTGCTTCACAAAGGCTGCAGTTATCTGTATTACTTTGCACCATTTTATACCTTAATTTTCCTTTCACTAAGCTTTCCATTAATATGCTTGAATACAGCACTCTGAGAACAAATAGCCTGATGATTGTGTAGACTATATTTTTCACTATTAAACAGCTTTTTTGTGTTTTTATTTCATATATTTTTCAAAAACTGAATTTTGAGGTTTCAGTAGCTGAGAGCTTTAATCGTCAATATGTCTCATTATTTGATGTTTCACTTTAAATCGCTTTTTTTTGTTGTTTTTTTTTTTTCATTTTTGGGGTCTTGCACATTTTTGAAACCACCTACATTGAAACATTTGCATGCTTTTACATCCTCTGACAGTTAAAATGCAGAATAATTTCTATATGAAACGGTTTAAACTTTAAAGCACCGCGACCTTTGAACCTGGTCGTTTAATTCAGATCATGTTTGTACCTGTTGAAGCTTTTGTACTGAGGCAGGTCTGGGTGAATATGGATGGGTCCCGGCATACAAGGCTTCATGGTGGCTTTCAGCTCCTCGTCTGTCATGGCTCGTTCCCATGGCGATATGTAGGTGCGGACATATTCCTTCCTCCTCTTTGCCTTTTCCAGAGTATTTACTGCCTCTTCCACCTCTGAGATTTGCAAAGTTTAGAAATAACATACATTACATGCAGTAAAAAAATATATATTTTAATAGTGAAAAGCCCATGTATCCGAACTAGGACTGAATTGGATTAATCGTGATGGATCAGTTTGATTAATTGTTAACTAGAGCATATAGAATCAGAAATAGGCCATTTGCTGGAAAAAAAAAATATATGCAGAGCATTATTTAAGTCAAAACTGTACAAAATATATCCATATTTTGCATTTAAGATAAACCTGTCTACAAATATGTTTTACCTAGAACTCATCAAGTGGCGTAGTTTCAGCTTTACCCTGTTCAAATTCACTGAAGAAATACTATGTTAGTGTATTTTAGGCAATAAAATGCTTATTTTCTTATTTAAAAAAATGAATTGAGTTATTTATTTCCACCTTTTAATAAATTTCTGGTATTGTATAAAGTAGCATTAAGTGGTTAAAAGAAAAATCTGTAGAATGTGCTACTTTTTTTTTTGCTTTTGTTTGATTAATCAATTAATTAACCGATTAACTATAATAATAATTTGTTGCAGCCTGAACCTACTTTCTGCTTTTGGCTTCTCTGGTTTGGGTGGAACAACAGGCGGAGACATCAGCAGGTTCTGGAGGTTCTGCTGGAAGACAGAAACAGCCGATAGGAGCTCCTGAACTCAACACAAGAGGAGGTCCGTTGGATGTTTGAAGCCCCACCATGTTCTCGTTGGTCACGATGAACCTCTCGACTCTCTGCTGCCTCATCCTGAACATCTTGGAGCCCTTGTTCTTCATCAGGGAAAGCTCCTCCAGCATCACGTCCTTCGGCGTCTTGATCTTGGTGCCCAGGTCGAACTCAGCAGCGTCCGGGTCCAGCTCATCCTCTGTCGGGATCAGAAAGGAAGACAAAAATAGCGCTCTCTGGGTAAAAGGTATGCAGTCAGCAGATTTGAACATTTTTGTTTGTCTATGATTAATTCAGAATTATATTTCAACTTAAAAGATTAGACATTTTCAAGTAAATAGACTAACTCTGCAGAGTGCTTTTGCTCTAACATTTTGGAGAGAAATGACTGACGTTTAGCAGGAAGTGAATCATTGGAAGTCAAAATTGGAAATCAAAGAAGAAAGTGCTAATTTTCGTTTAGAAGAAGTACATGCTAGCAGCAGGCACGACTGAGAAATTTCTTCCAACTCATATGATGCAGCTTTTAAGTTGAAGGCTATCGATTTGGTAGTGCAGGAGGGAAATAGAGCCGCTGCACGTAAACTCAGCGTGAACAAATCTGTGGCTCGGTGTTGGAGACGGAGGCCTGCGTCCCTGTGAAAAACCGAGAGCAGCGGAGATACCAGCGGCTTATAGCCCTGTGCGGCTTACGCATGTACGTTTCCAGTTTTGTTTTTTTATTTTTTTTTTTTAATTTGTAGATGCGGCTTATAGTAAGGTACGCTCTATAGTCCGGAAAATACGGTACTTTAAATACCGTATTTCCCGGTACTACTTTCTGTGGCTAGTTACTTACTAGCCACCAATAAATGTGTTTTTAGCAACAGGCTATACTTAGCTGTACTCTCAGTAGTTAGGAGTGGGAACCTGTTGTGTGGTCTCATGCCTTCGGGGCGTTTTAGGGGTCAGTAGGTCAAGGCATTAGAGTGTGCAGTTGGGGGAATGTCAGAGCGGCTTTTTGTTTGTTTGTGAAGGGAATTCCTCATGACACGCACGGCCTCTCCTCTCTGCTACTGATGGAGAGGTGTGATGGATTTTACTCCTCATAAAAGCATGCTCCTCATCCACCATGTGAAACCCTGATATCACTCATAACACCTGGAGCCCAGCCACAAACCGCCGTCCTCCCGCCTTCCTCTCACGCAGACTCATCTATAAAGCTGAAAGTTGGCATTGCAGCGCCGCGAAGAGCTGTAAGCGGCGCATCATAAATCAGGCTTGTGCCGGCTGTTGTGTGTTAAGTTTGTATGTATGGAAAAGAAATATTGAGGTTGCCGAGCAGAGCCAAGTCTCCCACGGGGATATTTATTAGTGTTGATTGAGAAGACCGAGAAAGTAGCGCTGACTGGGAGGAATCCAAACAGACGGAGAAGAGGCAGGACCGGACAGCAGATAGTGGGAGAGAGTTGTGTGATGGAAAAGGCAGAGGGGATGATGGAGAGATGTGTTGGTATTAACTGGAGCAAAATAAGAGATAAGCAGGATTAGCTGCCGAATGACTGACTGAAAACAAACCGGTAGGGTACAGATGTAGCTGCAGATGGGACAGCAGACGGACCGGAACCGGAAAAAATGAGACAAACAGGGAGAGACGGCGACAGATTGTTGAAAGGCAGATGTAACCACGGGTGCAAGGCGGTCAATCACATTCAGACTGCAGATCTTACCTTAGAGAATCCACTGCACAAATAATAATAATAATAATAATAATAATAATAATAATAATAATAAACAGCTATTTTTAGTCTAGTTTCTAGTGCAAATATATTAACACATGCCATTATCATGCGATTTTAGTTAATCGCATGATAAATTAAAAGAAACTCTAATTTTCATTTGCTTGATTTACTGTTTTTCTCTTTTTTCCAAACACTGACTGATAAAAGTCCTCAATCTACTGTTTTGGACTCAACTATCCCTTTTTTGAAAGATAATTTTGTTTACAGATACTTCATAATTTATTTTATTTCTTGTTTCTGTTGTTTTCCATATTTATTTTTGGATATTCCAGATCTCTCCCAGTTCCAGTGTTTAAATGTAAATTAAAATTTTAAGTTTATTGATCTTTGAGAATGCGTTCGTGCATTTTTATGCCATTATTGCAATTATATTACTTGAAAATGTTCTCAAAACAACAATGTTATCGTTTATTGCAATAAGCTCTGGGACAGTTTATGGTCTAGTACAATTTATTATTTGTACTAGCACACTTGAAATAACTTTTCAGCAAAATATCGAAGCTTGTTTTGAGCTTTATATTGATGAAAAATTAGTATTTTCACTGGAAAATTGTTTGACTTATAATATGGGAAAATGTCTTAAGTGAAATAATCTGCACGTGGAATTGGAATTTTAAAACAAGCTCCTTTATTTAGCTAAAAAGCTACTTGTGAGTTAGCTTTGAATTATTTCAAGTCTTTTTGAAGATTTGCATGAAATACATAGAAATGTATATGTATTGCATAAGTCCTACAAGCTAAGTTTACCTCAGATCATCACTAATTTAGTAACTAGATGAGAAAAAAACCTGAGTCCATCCATTTATACATTAGTTAACAAATTTTTATCCTGGATGTAGCTGATCCCAGATGACAGAGACACTTATCAATCACACACCTTAGTGCATCTGATAGAGTATCTACAGCAGGTTCATGTGGACCTGCAATGTTGTTTTGAAGTTGCATAATTTAAAAAAAAAAAAACGGACCAAAAATCAGCATTAGTATAGGCAGATTACTTTGAAATTCTGCCTCAGCCCATCTTTTACAGGTGACACAACCATAGATATATCTCTAAAAAAAAGCCTCATAAAGATTTACCCAGCACAATTAGAAAAAAAAATCTTGGTGTTTCCCCTAATAGAAATAATGCACTTTGTGTTTGAACCATTTGAAGGCTGCACAGCTTGAGTTTGAACAGATGGACCCACTGGTGGGTCTGGCAGAAAGACCTGCATTAAACATTCTGTTTATGAAGGACCATTCCTGCAATATGTGAAACTTCTGAGTCATTTTGGATGAAATACAGGAATAAACCACCAGACTCAGCCAATGTAGCTGAACAAAGGAAGGAACAGCAAGTGGAAAGAGATCTAATATTAGCAGGGGAATGCTAAATTCAGTTTGACCGAATGTTAACTTTTTTTTTGTTATAGTTTTGCAGCTTCATGTGATGCAACTTGGACATATGTTCACACTAATAAAATGAGTGCAAAGTCACCATGTGCTATTCTGTGTTGTCTGTTTATGATGACAGATTTGTGGCTGCCTTGCCATCCGATAACGACCCGCAACCCTCCAGGAGATTCCACATGCATGTTGGCTATCCTGTTGCCAACAGGAACATGTAAGTGTGTGTGTGTGTTTAATCATGGCATCATACAGCCTCATACAATGATTCACACCCACGCAGTTCGCTCTGCAACATGCTGACAGGGCAGACGGCAAACGAATGCAGAAGATTTGTTCTTCAGTCGAGCGTGTAATGAAGTCGCAGCAGGTAAAGGAGGATTTTTAAAGCGTCCCGATTAAGCAGCATGTTTAAATGCATGACTGTTTGCTTTATGTGGCTACCGCAGGCTTTACCATTCTGGGTGATGTGGGAAAGGTCAGTGATGATCTTGCTGGCCGCCTTCCTCTTGTTAGAAGGGGCAGAGCTTGAGAGAGGCATAGCTGAAAGACAAGGCAGAGCAACGTTTTTGACATTTTGTTTGTTTTTCTTTTTCAGATAAAATGTCAGGTGCATCTCCCTGAATCAGAATATCAGTGAACGGGTAATTAGTGTCAGAAATGTATTTACAAATAGTGAAGCTCGGGATGCACAGATAGATGGATACAAAATGCAAAAGTATCTTTCGTCTAATTTGTAGTGCAAATATCTTAGTACACTTGCAATAAAACAAAACTAACTTGCAAGTAACATTTCATCAAGGTATAGATATACATTTATTTAAGTCAATAATTCTTCTACAAGCACAAATTAACAAAAAGTACTGATTCCCCTGGCAGTTTATTTAACTTATAACATGGGAAAATTAAATTGTTGTAAGTGGCAAAATTTCAGTGGGACCAGAAAATTTTTAAATCAATATTTAGGAATTATTGACCTTAAACAAGCTCCTATATATTTATTAAAAGTTACTTGTAAGTTAGTTTTGTCTTATTTTAAGAGTATGAAGATATTTAGACTAGAAACTAGACCAAAAAAATTAGTAAGATTTTGTGTGATAGATAGATAGATAGATAGATAGATAGATAGATAGATAGATAGATAGATAGATAGATAGATAGATAGATAGATAGATAGATAGATAGATAGATAGATAGATAGATAGATAGATAGATAGATAGATAGATAGATAGATAGATAGATAGATTTAAATTTACATTTTGCATGTTTTGTACTTACATTTCTGCCTCTTAAAACAGATCAAGCACTTAAGAAAACCACCCAGTTATTTTTGGACAACAAATTAAAGTTTTTTTGGCGTCTGGAAAATTAACCGTTTCAAAAACCTACAGATTGTTAATGTCACATTGAGCCGTTACCTAGCAACCCCAGTCGAGCCCAGCTGACCACCTCGCTCCTGCACATTTGGTTTTGCTGCTGTATTTGCTGTATAATGGCTGCTGGAAAAGGCAAATGTTTTATTATTGACTTACCATTTAGAAACCACCTGCTGCATTATTGTTGGTTGTGCAGGAGGCCCTACTTTTTCTTTTCAATGATGTAGGGTTGTATGATTGCGGATTTGTTTGCAGCCATTTTCATGTGTGAGTGTAAACATTGAGTTGGGAGGCGTGGCCAGCAGGAGATTATTTTGTTTTAAAGTGACAAGACGTCCTAAAAATAGGCAGAACTGACCAGACTAAAATCTCGCTAAGAATAATTTTATGCAGAAAATGTGATGAACTCTCTGCTTTTCCTTTGAGTGTTGAGCTTCATTGTCATTTAAATATTTATTTCTTCAACTGAACAATTTGTTTTACCCTTGTTCCTCTTTTCTCAACAAGATAATAAGATGATTTCTTGTCAAATCAATAACAATAGCTCTCTAATACTGATAATAATAGGTCAAATGTTTGAGATGTAAACGTTGGCGCCCCCAAGAGGTTGGCAATAAGTCTTGAAAAATGCTGGCCACCTCATTCCTCCCCCAAGATAATCATGTTCACGTCATAGAAAGGCAAACAAAGTCATCTTCTTCAATGAAATCATAAATGTAAAACCCAATAAATAAATAGAACAATAAAAGTTTGTTTAAGCTTCGTCCTCCTAAAACTTTTACTGCCCTCGTCAGGCCGTCCCTACGACAAATTTTCTAGGGACGCCACTGGATGTAAGGCATAGTTTAGAAACAAGAGGTTGAACGGATGGGAGAGAAATCTAATCCAGAAAAAGTTTGCTGACCATCTGAGAATAATGAAGTTGCACATAAGCCTCAGTTGGTTGCGGATCCCAGCAGATTTTCAGAGGGTCCCTTAATCAAGGGAAGCTCACTTCAAACATGGCGTCCAGCCCCACTCGTACCCTTGAGGACATTAATTCGTGGTGGCGGCTTTGCATCTCTCTTGACTAACCACTCAGACGCGGTTCCAGCAGTATGTCGCTGTCAGTTGAACAGGTCGAAAGCAATTATGTAAAGCTGGAGGTGAGTCCCAGCGCGCGAGAAGAAGCAGAAGGGTCTGTCTGCAGGGAGGCAGTTAATGTAATTGCTTTTCATCCTCTGTAATTGAAGCTCATTTCCTAGCTGCGTACTCTGTCCTGTGTGAGCTATTTTTATGAGTCCGTGTTGTACAGCACACAAAAACACTCCTGAATTTGCACTCAGACAGCTTCTCCCCTGTGATTAATGCGAGCCGGTGGGGGCAGGATTAAAAGCTGGAGATTACAGGTGTTTTTTTTCAGGATGTTGCAGGGAAACGGAGGCCAACAAGGAGCCGGCGGCGGCGCTGGCTACAGGAGTTGAACGCGAGGGCCCGTGTGGGTCCAGTTACCAGCACCTCCAAAGAGAAGAGGCGCTCCTGTCCCCCTTAGCCGGCCGGTTTTAGCTCCAGATAAATCTGCAGGAGACAGCTGGGGAGGAAGGGCATCAGTCAGCACATTCCCAGATACATCCATCTGCGCAGACTAAAATCTCTACCGCAAAGGGCCGCATTCCTCACAGTGTAAGACGAGGTGAAAAAAGTCCCCAGTCAACATCTTATTTGGTTAAAATAACAGAGCTCTGCTTGAAAATATATTAAACCAGTCATGATTATGCAGCCATTTATTATTTTTAGTTTTTCTTCTAAAACTGATGCTAAAATCTGCTTTCTAGATCACTTGGATGCATCCAAAACATCCAAAATTATCTGATAACTTAGATCCACACTGCAAAAACACAGAATTTTACCAAGTATTTTTGTTTCTAGTGCTGATATCTTTGTGCACTGGAAATAAGACAAAAGTAACCTACAAGTAATTTATCAGAAGCTAGTTTTAAGTAATTACTGAAATGACAAAGTACTAGTTCCAATGCCAGATTATTTTACTTATAATGTGGGAAAGTTTTATTTCCTTCTTTCTAGAGGAACTAGTGCTTTGTCATCAATATTAAGGATTTATTTACTTAAAACAAGCTTCTATGATTTGCTGATAAGTTACTTGTAAGTTAGTTTTGTCTTATTTCAAGTGAGCTAAGATATTTGCGCTAGAAGCTAGACCAAAAATACTTTGTAAGATCTTTTTTGCTTTGCTTTGCAAATAGCGCCATTTGTATCTTTTGGGCGGTCACCATTGCTGTCACACACCTTCATGTTTCTTGTGTCTTACCTGTGAGACGTAGGGTCTCCGCAGGAGGAAGATCCAGGTCCCAGACGAACAGGAATCTAGATTCCCAGATCTCGTATTGTAGTGCCTGCCGTCTCCTTTGCTCTGCAGAGACTGAAACCCAATCAGCCGGGTTCTTCCTGTGCTATGGACCGCCAGGTCGTGTTCAGGGCAGGCGGGGGTAAGAGGTATATTGACAGGTGGGTGTGGTGTTTTCATTTCAAATTTTGTCAAAATGAACTTCAAATTATTATTTCTTAGCTGCGTTTAGAGTTGAAGCCAGACGATTGTAAACACTGCTTTAGAAAAGACATTAGCATAGAGCTGGTTTTATTATGCAAGTAAAGTTTAAAATACACAGTGTATTTGCAAGAAAAATTATTAAAAGAAATAACATTTATAATTTGAGGAGAAATTATAGAAATTCTACTGGTTTTAGCTTTGTTGAAATTTTAAAAAATTTTGAACTAAACAAATGTAATGTTTCAGTTTGTGATATAAATCGGTGCAACAATCAAATTAAAGACGCAGGATCAATTTTTACTTTTAAGAAAATAATAAAACACAATATGAGAGTTATATCAAAGTTGATGAATCTATGAGAGTTATATCAGAGTTCTGTATCATTACAAATATATCTTCTTTCTTTGTTATTTACATATTTTTATATAGATATCCCCTGCTTAGTGCTTATAGATGTATCAATATGGATAAATGATTTACGCTTAGTTGCTTACTTTTTAGATAAATGACTTTTGAGAGAAGGGTAGACTATAAAACGTCAATTTTTTTTCTCTTTTTAATCCTTTTTATTCAAAACTTTTGCTTATATCAACAAGTGACATGTTGATTTTAAACTCAGACATGAACTAAATAGTTATTTAGCCAACAACAACATTACGTTGCCAGATTACAGTTTGCAAACTCACACAGGAAAAGAGGTCTTAGATTTTGGAGGCAGGTTGAAATGGAATCTGATTAAACTAAAACTGTACTGTTTTTCCATAACAATAATAATAACATTTTAAGAAAAAAAGGTGGAAGCCTCCAAGGATCATCATCCAAAGTGGGAGGTATGGAAGTGGCAGCGTCATGCTGCTGTGCTGCAGGAGGGACTGGTGCGCTTCGTAGAGTAGATAGAATCAATCATGGGGAAAAATATCTGGAAATATTGAAGCAGCTTCTCAAAACACCAGTCAGGAACTCAAAGATATGGCAAGCATATTGCAAAATTAGCTAACGAGTGGCTTAAAGTCAGCATTTTAGTGATTTGGATGTGTAAAAAGTCTTCAGATAAACAATATTTCTTCTTGAAGTTTTGAAAATTCATGAAACATCCAATGTTTTGTTGGTTTCTTTAGTCCAAGTGTTCCTGTCTGTTTCATTTAGTCATTTTCCCTCAGCTCCTCCTGTCATGCTCCCCCCATCCCTGCTACACATTAAATTAATTAGACTAACTGCCTCTTTGCTCCAGTAATCACTCTTTCTGGTGTTTACTGTATACATCACATTTTTTCACTCTGTTTTGGATGGTGTGCTCTGTGCTTGTTGTTTCTGTTTTATTCCTTTCTCATATTTTCTAAATTCACTGTTTATTTCATATCAAAAATCAGTTTTATTATGATTCTTCCTGATTTTTGCCTTTATGTCTCCATTTCAGTAGATATATTCAGGCTGGAATTAATTTCATTTTTATTCTTGTTAAAAGAAATCATGGTTGCTGCGCTTATTATCCGCCTAAGAATTTCTGTAAAATGAATTTGGTTTTAAATTGATCAGGCTTCCCATCAAATTCCAATTTATACATGAATTCTTGTTTCTCTGTAGCATAAACATAACCACAGTGAGTTGAATGAAAAGAAACTTTGTATAATTTCTCATATTTTATCGTGTTATTATCACAGTCTGCATGAATTAGGGAAAATGACCACTACTTATGGACATTTTCCCTCCTTTGACCTCTGACCCAAAACACACAATCCTGTTGACCTAGAAATAGTGACAGGATGTGCGAGGCCATATGAGGTGGCACTTCCTCTGTGCTCCCAATCACATTTTAAAAACCCATCAGAATTAAGAGTTTAGCACCGTGCCAAACAGTTTGAGATTAACAGCTCCAAAAATAGGTGAAATGGGTTGTTTGAGTGTGTGTGTGTGTGTGTGTGTGTGTGTGTGTGTGTGTGTGTGTGTGTGTGTGTGTGTGTGTGTGTGTGTGTGTGTGTGTGTGTGTGTGTTTAATTGCATGCGAGGGGTCCATTAGGCTTGTGAGGATCAACGCTTGACCCAACAGGATCAATTTTTTTATTTTTTATTTTAAGCTAAAAGAATTAGATTAGTTTAATAAACTTTTAGCCAAAAGGTTAGAATAAAGAGCTGAAGGGTAATTTTAATAATTTATACTCTCCAGGCGTCTGGAATAACTTCTAAATAAAAACAGCAATAAATGTCATAATGAAGAATTTTATTTTCATGTGTGTTTTCTCTTTGAGTTGCAGAGCAGTTAAGCTTACCATCAGATCTGGACAGGACTAAAGTTAGCGCCGAGCGATAGCCCCTTACTGTCAACTGATCGCACTCAAGGGTCAAAGGTTAGATCCCTTTACGTGCTTGGGTTTCCCAGCTCCAAGGCCATTAGATGGATGACATTAAGCTGCTTTAAGATGTAGGTCAATGTTGGAGGGAAAAATAAAACATATATGGCAAAACAAACTAAAGAACAGTCTACTTTGCTGAATTTCTGTCCTAGTCTTGCAAGAATATTTAGTATTGGTGGGGACTTATTATTTTAAATCCACATTGTGGATGTTTTTGTTCTTTTGTTTGGGTCTCAACTGCTTCTTATAACAGCCCAAGGACTTAAAAAAAAAAAAGCAGTTATTTGGCAATAAGTTAATGTTTTTTGATTGTCAAGTCACAATCGGGCACTGCCCTGTTACCTAGCAACCCGAGCCAAACCCACTCCTGTTACCTAGCAACCCAAGCGGACTTCAGTACATTTGGCCAGCTGATTTTACTGCTGTCTGCGCTGAACAATGGAAGCTGGAAAAGACACGTGTTTTGTTGTTGTCTTGCCATTCAGAAACCACTTTCTGCATTCTTGTTGTTTGTGCAGAAGGCTCCACTACTGCTTTTCAAGCACGCATAGTTGTATAATTGTGAATCTGTTTCCAGCTATTTTCTCGTGCGAGTGTAAACCTTAACTTAGGTAGGCAACCATAATGTTCCATCATCTCCCCAGAACAGAACAACTTCTTCAAGTTGTTGGGCTTTTCCAAGTCCCTGGTTCTGATGCTGCTACCTCAACCAAAGATGGCAGAGGAGACCTATAGAGGATCTACAGCTTCTTGTTGCCACCCACTGAAACCATTAATTCGTCACAAGTATTTGAATAAAGTTCTTTAAACTTATGTGATTTACATTTGTTTACCATGACAACTTAATTTGAAACATGTTGGTGGCAGCATCATGCTGGTGGGAGGCTTTTCTTTACCAAACACATTCATCGCTACCAGTTTATAGTAGAGAAGGATGAAGATAATAGGGATGAAAAATGAAAAAAGTAACCCTAAGGTTCTATGATTTTTATGTGTAAAAAAAAAAAAAAAGGAAAATCATATTTTATTCTTCTTATATTCCCCTTTTATTTTATGAGTGTGCTTTGCAGTCGTCATTGTACATTTGCAAAATGCAAATGTGGAGTTGTAGGGGGTGTAAATACTTTTTTTAACAGTACTTAGAAGTCTAGATAGATGCATGTAGAGCTAAAATGTAAGGAAATAAACTAAGACAGGAAAATAAACATAACTGTAGAGTTGGTGATAATCTGAGACTGTAAAATCTGAAGCAAAACATGGTAGGAAATATAAAATTATAATAGTGCAACATACCTTGATGACAAATCCTACAGCGCCTCCATGTGGTAAAAGCTGGGACACGATTAAAATAGTTTCTTAATGCCTACCCTATACTTGTGAGCAAAGAGTCAGTTTAAATTGATCTACAAAAGAGTCATAAAATGCCTTAAAGAGGCTAAAAGTTGAGAAACGAATGGGTGTGGCGTACTGCAGGTCAGTGCAGGGGAGGGTGTTGACGACGCCGGGGACACAGGGAGAGACAGAGTGACAGCTGAGGTGAGTCATGTCTATTTTTATTCAACCTCATGTTTCTGTGAAAAAGAATCACAGCTAAACAGACATGTCGTACTTATACACTGTATTTCATGTTCTATCTCAACAACCAAGTGCAGCAAAAGGCTTTCCGCTACAACAAAGCACACAAAGATCAAGGATCCAACTTATATACTTTAAACCATCTATAATATTTAATATTAACTATATCAGTGGTCCCCAACCTTTTTATTACCGCGGACCGGTCAAGACTTGGAAAATTTTGCTGCGGCCCGGGGAAGAGGGGGGCGGGGGGAGTGTTGGTGTTCCCGCTAAATCCTGAATATACCCAATTTGGGTTGTCTTGGAGTTTTTAATCGCAACCTGTGGGGATTCTCCCAGACTGGGAACGAGAATACGACCTGCTGAATGTGACAGGTAGCCAATCAAAAAGCGCGGTGACGTAAGAACAGAGGGGAATCCCAAACAGCTGACGTATCGCGCAACTGAGTCCGGTGGATATCGGAGATGATATGTGGAAATGTTTATTATTAAATCTAACGGTCATTATTATGTTTATTCAGTTAAAAATGTTAACTATGAAAAAGCATATTCACCTCCAAATCAATAGTGCAGCAAATAGAGCGGCTGCTCCCGTCGTCTTTTATCCACCGCCTTTTCTTTTTGTTACGTATTTTATTCAAATGAGTCTACAAACTATCACTGTTGTTTCTACATCGTCATCCGTGTTTGGTTATTCTAAATTCCCGCCATGTTGGGGGTTTTACTGGATTATCCTCTGGAATCGGGATGTTTGTGAGTGGAATCGGTTCGTGTTGCTCCTGCCGTGTAGCTGGAGACAGGAACCGATCGAACCTGTTGGACTTTTATCAGCTCTGTGGTCACAGAGGTTTGGAGAATCGGCCGACAATTCTTAAATTTTGCTGTCTAAACCAGACTTAAGACACAAGCTCTACTCATCTCCTTTCACCACTTCCCAAACGCTCTGACTCTGGTCGCTATGGTAACGTTTACATATTCCTTCAAAATAAGATACAGATGCGCCACAAAAACGAACATTTTACTTTCGTGAAAACTTTAACTCACGATACTGACTAACGGGAGCCCTGAGCTTGTTTCTCTGCAACGAGACAGTTCCATCTGGGAGTGATGAGAGACAATGACACCCGATGTGTTGCTTATATCCACAGCCTGCTTGGTCTCTAGGTGGCGAAGCAGTTTGAAGCTTAATTGCCTCATTAGCAGCCGGTCGCCGCATGTTACGCAGAGCTGCTTGTAATGTGGGAGTCACCTACTGATCCGGGATAAATCCATTCTCCTGTCTCTTCTCTGGGTCTTTTCCCTTTCCAAAGAAACTTTCCAAAGACATCTGATCTGTTTCTTACTCATTTTGCTGCTTGTGGCCCGGTACCAATTGGTCCACGGACCGGTACCGGTCCACGGACCGGGGGTTGGGGACCAAAGGAACTATATGATAATTTATTTAAATGTGCTTTTGTGTGATATCAACAGGTTGGGTGTTGAAGATTGTGAAGGTAAGCAACCAATCAGCATTTTTGGAACATTTCTTATCTCTGCTTTCTGTACATATTTTCCCATTTTTCTTCTACATCTCTCTTAAATCATACCCACCATTACACATCCTCTATTACACTTTTTTTGTCAAATCATTCGGCATTTTATTTACAAAACTTTGCTTCAGATTTCTCTAACAAACATCAGTGATTGTTGAGCAGTGTTTTTTTTTAAAGGAGCCTTTTATGCAAAACTCACATTTTGTATGTTTTTGCACTTCCATTTCTAAAAACAGTCCAAGAGCTTTAAAAAAAAAAAACACCCAGCCAATTTCTGGACAAAAATAAATATTTTTTTGGTGTCTGGAAAGCAAACCTTTTCAAAAGATGGTTCATTCTCATATATAAGAATGATTTTATGTAATGAACATGTTTTGTAACCTGTTCAAGGAAGCACAATAGGTCACCTTTAAATTAATTTTCACCAGAAGAATCAAACATGAACTGGGAAATTAATTAATGTGATTTCAAAGCAAACAGATACTGTGATTCCAGAAGATTTAAAATTATTTCTCCATTTCCCCACAGTTTTTATTTCTCATGTCCAGAGGAGGATCTGTTTAGTGTGTGGTGGATCCAGGACGCCATATGCAAGGTTGCAGGCCCAAGTTAGAAGTGCTGAACCGAGGCCTGGGGCCCATGGGGGGCTGGGAGCCACTGGGTGACTGGTAAGAGGCATTACTGGGACTCATAGGACTTAGATCTGGGGCGCTCTTGAAACTCCTGTTGGCCTGCGGAGGAGGGATTGAAACCAGAGGTGAGGAGAAGGTTGGGAGCTGAGGAAGAGGAGCAGTGGGAGCAGGAGGCAGAGGGGAGGAGGCCCACTGAGGCTGAAAAGGCTGTGGTGGAGTCTGGTGGGGTTCATGGGGCATTGCTCCAGCAGTGGGTGGGGTAAACTCGTCAGAGTACCTTAGTGGTTCTCCAAGTGTGGTGGCTGATCGAGGTACAATAACTTTTGGTGTGGGTCCTGTGGCAGTTGGCGGGGGTGTTGAGAACCTCTTTACCTCGTAGACCCGTACTGTCTTTTGAGGACCACCTCTCTGCTGATTAGCATTGGGAGGATCCTGGGGAACACCACCTCCATAGCTGAACAGGGAGGAGTTAAGCTGGTACGGCTGGTGACTCATTATGTCAACAGGTTTGATGCCTGCTTTGTGCCCTTTGGGTCTGTTTGTCCCTGACTTTGCTACCTCGGGTTTTCTCTGGGCCTTCGGAGGGCAGGATGGAGACAGTAGGGGGTTATAGTTGATCGGAGGTGGGGCGCGAATGTTAGGTGAGTACTTCCATGCGGCAGGAAGGGAAGGTGTAGGTGAGGGTTCCCTGGTCTGAGCTGGAGAGTAAGGCGCAGGAGCAACAGACGGAGAACGCTCAACAACATACCGATCCATCCTGTTCTGTCTGCGGGCAAAAAGCTGACCTCCTTTTCCAGCGAGCTGCAGAACCTGGGGTGTCTGTGGTTTAGGAGCTACAGCAGGGGGCTTTGGTCCTCGCTGCGCCTGCATGAAGTTACAAGCTTCTGCACCAAGTCTCAGCCAGTCCTCCTCAGGCCCCGACTCATGACCTGCCTCCCCACTCGGTGCTACTCCAGACTCAACACATGGGCTTCTTCCTACGCAACGATCATCCATGTTTTGCACCATCGACAGCAAGTCTGGGTTTGGAGAAACATCTTTGCTTTGCAGTGCACTGAACATTGGCTTCTTGTTGCTACGACAGCGTGCATCATGAAGGATGCCAGTGCGAGTGGCTGGGACGGAAATGCGTTGCTCTCTTGTGGCCATTGAGTCATTGGCAGGAGCCTGGGGAGGCCCGGTTGGGGAAGCTGCATCGGTTATGTTGATTATTGGGTGGACAGACGGAGATGGAGATGGCTGAGGGAGAGGAGGTGCAGGGAATGAGTCCTTAGCTAACTCAGAAGATGGATTCAGAGAGGAAATGTGTGGAGGTGGATAAGTAGGAGCAGGAGAACAAAGGAAAGGTTGAGCAATTGATGGGTGTATCGGAGAATACTGATCTGTAGACGGTGAAAGTGGGGTTGAGGAAGGAGTATGCGCTGCAGGAAGAGAGGAAAATGTTGAAGGAGGCTGAGAGAAAGACGAAGAAAGAGCTGACAGAGGAGAGTAAAGCGCAGGGGAAGAGTTACTGTTGTTATTTCTCGGAGGGATGTACAGAGAGGTGCTGGACACTGCTCTTCTTGCATCTGGCCCTGGAGGAGGTTGGGTTGGTGGGATTGTCATGGTGGACACTGCTGAAGCAGGCTTGGGAGCCATAGTTAGCGGTGTGGGTTTGGGCTGGGGAGGTCGGAACATCACAGAGGTCACAGACGCACGATTTGGGGTTGAGCCTGGGGTGAAGGGCCGTGCAGTGCGGTTCAGAAAGCCGGGATTAGGATTAAAACTGGAGTTACTGATTGAGTCCATGCTAGGGCTTGGACCAAAATCAGAGTGGGCTGTGTTATTAGAGTTACTGTGGAGCCCATTTTGACTTTGTATGGGTGTCTCCGAGGGTGGGCTCAGAACGACACTCGCCTGGCTAACGGCAACTGAACCCCCGTTGGTCAAAGCCACAGCTGGAGGAGACATTTGGCTACTGGTGTGTTGTTTAGTGAAACTGTCGCTAGCTGAACTCTCCAAACCCAAGATGTCCAACCCTGAGCTTTTATTTCCAGAAGGCAAACGTCCTGGTGTCAGATGAGCTGAGTGGTCCACCTCTGCGCTGTGGTTGGCGCTTGGTGTTGTCAGGGTAGTTGGTGTGGTTGACGGGCAGGCAGAACTTCTCCTGTCTAGCAGATCAAGATATCCTGAATCCCACGTGGAGTCAAAAGACGCAGACAGTCCTTCTTCCTCAACCTCAGAGCCACTTAAAACTGAGCTTCCTCCTCCTTCCTCTTCTGTCTCCCCTCCTGTTTCCCCTTCTGTTTCGCCTCCTCTGTCTCCTTCAGCCTTCCCAAAGCAGGTCAGTGTGTACTTCTTGGCTCTCTGCCGCCGCTTCTTGAACATAAGAACCCCTTTCGAATTGGGGTTGGGAGCATCAGTCAGCAAAGATGCAATAGAGCGGCATTTAGTGCGGGCTTCTTTCACCTGTTTCTCCACCACGCTCTCTCCGCGCTGCAACTCTGCAAGACAGGAAGCAAAAAATAAGCGAGAGACGAAAATAAATCTGCTGAAATGAGCAGAAACGCAGGGGAGAAGCAGTAATGGGAGTTCTGATTAATACAAAACAAGGAGCAGGCAACAAATAAAGGAAACAAAACAGTGTGATAGTTCTCTCTGCCTGCTGGTGGCGGCTGATTCAGTCAGTATCATCACAGCTAGGGGCTGGGATGAGCATTCGCAGTGACTGACAGGAGAGCATGTTGTGGATTTAGAACAAAGCATTCCTGCTGCTCTCCAATGTTGAGTCGCACTCTGGGAAGATTAGATCACAATCTATCTGCTTCCCAAATTGTGTCCATATGCTTACATATTCCTCTCTGTGTTTGGATAGTCAGTAAATTAGTTTTGGGAACATGCTGAAGGACGGATAAATCTAAGTTTTAAGACAGGTTAGAAAGACTTTTCTAAATGTAGATGTCAGAAAATGTGCCGTCCTTTGAAATTACAGAATTACAATCTTATTTTATTTTTTATTTTTATGAATTCCAACACAGTCAAATGCAACTTCAAATATTTCACTGTTTTGGCTGGTCTTGAACATGTGCATATTTTGAGTGACACATAATTGAAACATATACAAGGGTACAGAAAATGTGTTGCCCCCTCTCATAATATTTGTTTTTAGATCATCGAACAAATCTTAATATCAAACAAAGATAACTTTTTAAATTGAAAACTTCATTTATTAAGGAAAAAAGTGCTAGATGTATGTGAAAATGCAACTGCCTCCTTTTGACCTCTAGAATTAAAAAAGGATTTGAAAAGAACCTTTCTGACAACATGAAGGAGGCCAAAAATAAAACAAAAACATAAAAGAAAGACATTCAAGGACAGATGAGATCCTACGTTACTGGCATCTAATAGTCTGGAAAATGTTACAAGTCATTTCTAAGGTGTTCAGACTGAAGTGAACCACAGTGAAATTCATTATCCACTAATGGAGAAGTGATGGAAGCTTCCCAGTCCTATAATAATTATTCCAAAGGAAAACTCAACAGGGAGATCACAAAAAAATCTGAATAACATCTGAGTCTCCACTCAGAGCATGTCGTCTTCTTCATAGTAACATTTTTCAATATAGTTAAGCTACTCCCAAAAGTTATTTTTTCTGAAAAGTAAATGTAATTGAGTAAAAGTAGTGACTTCCCACCTCTGGCTACTAATTTGGCGTAATTGACAGAATCATTCATTTTCTCCTGAGGAAGAATCCTGCAAAATGCTTAAACATATAAGGATCATTAATAGAGCCCTTAGTTTATTCAGCAAGACAGCCATCTGAAGTGAACCAGCACAAGACCAAGTCAAAAAAACATAAACAAAATGAAGGCTTCGGATTGGTCTAGTCAAAGTCTGAAAGTTAATTTAATTAAGATGTCATGGCTTGACTTTAAATTTGTGATGAAAAACGCCTCAATGTGGCTGAATGAATAAACATTCAGCACAAAAACAGCAGATCCACACATTAAGTTTAAGGGAAAAATACTTTTTCATACAATTAACCAGATTTTGTCTCTTAGAAAACAGCATTTTGTTTTTACTCAGATTATCTTCATTATTTATATTTGCTTGACGATGTAAAACATTAGCACTGCAGAGCACAAAATCTTGCCAAGTATTTTATGGTCTAGTTTCAAGTACACATATCAAAATAGGACAAAACTAATAAAAAATACAAGTTCCACTGGCAGATTATTTCACTTATGAAATGGGGAAAAAACAAGTATTTTTAAAATTAATATTAAGTTATTGTTGACCTAAAATAAGCTCCTTTATTTTGCTAAAAAGTTACTTGTAAGTTATTCTTGTCTTATTTCAAGTTGGCTAGAATATTTGCAGTAGAAACTAGAGCAAAAATACTTGGTAAGATTTTATCTTTGTAGTGAAGACAGACAAAAATAAAGCAAAATACTTTTCCACTGTTCCTACTTGAGAGCAGTTTAGCCTGGCAACATATGATACGTTGATTTATTAAACCAGCTAATTGTAAAATGAATATGATCATTATCTTTACCGTGACAGCAAAACGTTTGATGTAGGTCAATACTGGATTCTAGTCAGTGCAGGGGAAAATTATAAACTTCTAAAAAATAATAGCAAAAATAATTGTGTCCTTGTAATAAATGGAGCTGGAAACTGGTGTTGACACTTTAACATCATCCACACTAATCCCAAAAATCGATCTAATAAGAAGATTGAGATCAATATAAAAGTTAATAACATCTGCATTCATTGTTCGCAGTGACTTTTAAATAAGATAAAGGAAATGTCGCTCCTACATCATTTTGGTAGAAACTTATTTGATCACAGAATCTTCACAGATTACAACAACAAATATTTCTTTTTTTAAAATAGATCATCTAAATTTCACCTTCAAAAGAAAGTCAGTCAAGAGTATAATGAGCCTTACCTGCGTAAACAGTGCCTGGAACCCTGAATCCACCTGTGTCTGAACCTAGAGGAGATGTGCGGTCCCTCATTTCACCACTAACTGTGTGAGTGTGTGTCCCTCGGACCCTCCCACACACACCCCAACAGAGTCCAAATCAGCTCTGAGTGGAGACCCGTTTAGTCACGGTCTCCTGTTCTGAGAGCTCAGCCCATGTAAAGACCTTTGTCTGTTTCCAGCAGCCCAAAGCAACACATGATGTCAACCCTCTATTCCTGTCTGACAGGCTCAAAACACCTGTCTGCTCTCTGTCCTGAACACACACACAAAGAGCGGGAGACCCCTCACCACGTATTTAGATCACTGTGTATATATGTCTGTGTGACACGTAGCGTGTCGCCAGAAGGTTAGCAGTAAGTCATCGCTGTTGTACACAAAGACGCAAAACTCTGCAACAACAGAGTCAATGGTCTCGGACCCAAAGTCGCTGTGTGTGTTTGTAGCACATGAAAGGGCAGATCTCTGGTGGCGCGGCCACCGTTTGTCCTGTAGTAAAGCCCTCAGCCTGCGTTAAAGTTATTCACGTCTTTGGGCTCTCGCACCCGATGACAGATCGTTCATTGCAGCAGCATTCCCTCCAGGAACAGGAACTCAGTCAGTGCATAGTTATTCAGTTTAATCAGCTGTCAGCTTGGTTGAAATTATGACTCAAACCAAGAAGGTGGAAATAACACTTTACAGGTTCAAGTTCAGCAAAAATATTTATGAATTGAAAACACTTCTGCTGATGTTCCTCAGCAAAGAAGTTCCC
Source organism: Poecilia reticulata (assembly GCF_904066995.2). Classification (NCBI taxonomy): domain Eukaryota; kingdom Metazoa; phylum Chordata; class Actinopteri; order Cyprinodontiformes; family Poeciliidae; genus Poecilia; species Poecilia reticulata. Next base: position 9,625,012 of record NC_088848.1, on the reverse strand, counting down.
ATGTTGAGGAAGCTTGTCAGGATTAAAAGCTCTATTGCTACTGCATCATTTTGCTGATCTTTCAGCAAAAATGAAATCAAAAAAACTGAAACAACTGTTTAAATATTATGTTCATCCTGTGCAAATACCCATTTGAGTGGCAGGTACACCCTGGGCACCTGGTCACCAGTCCATCACAGACACACTGTCACAATAACAAACTTTGCTGGACAATAAATTGTCCCAGAAATGATTACAATAACCAATAATTTTGTTCTTTTCAGACCATTTTCAAGTAATACATTATGGCATAATATTGCAAGTTTGCTCTCTCAAAGACCAGTAAACTTTACCTTTGGAATAACATTGGAACTGAAAGACATTTTTAATATCCAAAATAAAACCCAACCAAAAACTATTATTATTATTATTATTAGTAGTACTAGTAGTAGTAGTATGTTACTCCTAGTTGTTGTATTGTTGGTATTGCATTTCTTTAATAGGATTATTTTCTCTTCTAACACTGGACATGTGTCGTAATTCTAATTATTTTACAATTGTCTGATTTAATACATAATCTGAATCATATTATTGTAATTATTATCATCACCATCGTTAGTTCTTTGTTTTGCATGATGTCACAATTGACTTGGCAGCAGTATTGCCAATGTTGGTATGCATATAAACATGTGTCCACCCTATACACAAAAAATATTTAATCTGTAATACCTCATCTTTATAACCATTTGCATGCTCTTCAGTCTGCACTTTTAAAAATAGAAAATTGACAAGGAGCATACCAAACCCAAAAAATAATTAAGCCAAAAAGATATTTACATACAATAGATACAGTATAGTTGGAAACTCATGTCTGTAAAAGTAGATTTTTAAAAATGCTACAAATCTTGATTTAGAACCATAGGACGAGAGGCGGGGTGCACTTATTTTCTCTTTTTATATTCATATGTCACTCTTTTTATGGAGTTTCATCAACACTTCCCTATAGTTGCATTGCCTACCCTGAACTCTGGTAGAGACAACTAGAATTTCACAGTAAGTAGAATATAGAATAAAATTCAAAGAATCACTCCACACCAGCTCTCCTGAATAGATTTAAATGAACAGAAACACGTTTATATCTGGTTTTATGTGCACATAAGCAGTTATTCACACACTGTCCACATATGTACACATTAAGCTGGTCTATAAATCAGGGCTCTGCTCTCTCAATCAGAAAGCTTCAGCAGCTATAAATACAGCCACCGAGGCAAATATCCAGAATACTTCAAGGAGAGGATGAGGGGGGAACGTGGAGAATCCCTCTGCTGGTGTCTGGTGTGTCTCACTTCATGCAAATATAAACGATCTGACAGGAATAGGCGACGGCCACTAGAGGGCAGTCGAGCAAAAGATTTAAAACCACAATGTTATGTTTACTTCTTGGACTTTCTTTGTAATGTGGTCTTTCTGATGTTGTTTTCTCCTGTTACAGCTGAATAGTAAAGTCCTAAACATGTAGTTCTGAACAAACTCAGAGATAAATCACAAGAAAACTAAAGTGGAACAAAAACTCCTGGGAGATTAAATAAGTAAAAGTGTTGAGGGCAATGTTATTGGAAAATAAATGATCAACAGAATGGAGAAAATGGCACTGTGTTTTAGGATCTGCAGAGTAAAGGAGCAGGACTGGAGCAGCAACATTAAAGAATATTGGGTTATTTCATTACGGACGGACAGACAGAGGATTTTCCATAAGCCCAATGCGCGTTTGCATCTTCCTGCACTGTTATCATCATTTTATTAATTGATCTGTACTTTATTTGTTCAAAATAAACTAAAATAACAGATGGATGTATGAAACCTTTAGTCAGGTTTCATCCAGATGAAGAAGATACTTAAATCATGTTTCCTATGTTTCCAAATTTCCTGGACGTCCTGGTTTTAACATTTCTATGTTAAGGAGAAAAATCTTCAGAAAATCTAAAATAGACCTAAAACAGGTTTAATTTTGCTCAAAGCAAATTGCGTTAGGATAATACTCACTGGCCTGTCTAGCTTTGTCCATGTAGCTGGTGGAGAGTTCGTCGTTCACTGGGCTGAGCTGCGGTCCCACCATGGGCACCAGATGATGACCGGAGCCCAACTTCAAGGCCACTTTGGCCCGTTCAGGAGACACCAAAGGAGGGCAGGCTGGCGTAATGTAGCCCCCTGTCTCCTGGAAGCCGCTGTCCCCCTCTCCCTCTGCGTCCATCGGGCCCTGATCAGGGGTAGGAGTGAGGGTGCGAGGGGTCAGGGTGTGAGCGGATGTGTGTCTCTCCTCTGGGTCGGGCAGGTAGATAATCTCTCTGCGAGGGACGCTGGTGAGACCCTGAATGTGCCACTGGGTGGAAACTCCTGCGTCTGTAGCACTTTCATACCTTGGTTCAAACACAGATGCAGAATTTTACTTCACAATCTGCCATGGCTCACACTGCAAAAACACAAAATCTTACTTGGTATCGTTGGTATAGTTTGTTGTGGGACAATCTTGGTACACTTGATTTAAGAGAAAATTAACTCACAAAGTAACTTTTCTGTAACATGTAGGAGCTTATTTTAATTAAGTTATTCTGTAATATAAACAAGAAATTTTTGTTCATATTATAAGTTAAATGTCTTGTTACGGTGGCAGATATCAATACTTTTCATCAACCATAGGGAATTAATTACTTAAAGTTGCATTATTAAGTGTTTTCCAGCTAAGTAAAATCTTTTTATAGCATAATCAAGTAGCTATGTTACCTTCCGTTGCTATAAAACACACTGTACATTTTAAATTTGACTTTGTAAATCAAGGCCTTAAAATTTGGCTTCTGTCTCTTTAAGAAAGTCCGGTTCCTTCTGACATTCCGCCTTCAGGAAGTCATCACAAGTCGCGGGGGACGTCTGCTCTGTGAGACAGAAGCTCAAAAACGTGGAAACTGCAGCTTGGAGGAGGAGCTGTGCCTAAAATGCGGGGCTTTGTCCACCCAGGTGTTTTGCACAGCTGAATGGTTGCCATGGATATTAAAAAATTTCTCAAACATGCATGAAAGAATCAAATAAACACTCCAGGTATGTTTTTAATAAGGAAATGACATTATAACGATGTAAAGCTCAAACAAGTTACTTGTAAGTTAGTTTTGTCTTATTTCAAGGGTACTACAATATTTTCTCCCGAAACTAGACCGGCTTTGGTAAGATTTTGTGTTTTTGCAGTGGAGTTTATAGTAAATGTCTTAGAGTTTCTCTTCTGGTTCTTCTCTTACCCGCTCATCTCAGAAGTCTCCTCTTCTTGGTTGTCGTAACGCGAAGGTGAGCGAGCATGAGGAGAAGTTCGCCGTTGGCGTCGCTGGTGCGTTTGTGAATGTGTGTCTGCGTCGCTGTCTGTTTCACCGTAGTACGCCTCGCTGTCTGGGGGCGAAGTAATGCCTCTGGATAACTCGGTGGGGGAGAGGAAGGAGGAGCTGTTGTTCAGGAGGGTGGCAGGAGGAGACAGAACCCTGATGGACAATTGAGGTGAAGTAGAGCGAGCAGAACAAGGTAGAGAGAGAAATCCAGAGAGGTTCCTGGAATAAAACAAATATCAAGGCAAAACGTGGTTTCATTGTTTACCTGTATAGATGAAAATAACTGTGTCCATGTTCTGACCTTCTAACTTTTAGGTTCAGTGTGGAATTTTCCTTATCTACTAGGCTCATGGCCTGAGCATGTGTAAGATCTGCGCACTTCTGGTCACCAATGGCAATCAGCTCATCGTGCTCCTTCAGTCCGGCTCGGCAGGCTTTGCTGCGCTTGCGTACCTAAAGAAAGAAAAGAGTTTACTGCAGCCTCTAGAGAGGCTTTTAGTATTTCCAGAGGTCTTCTACCGGCAGGAGCAGGCTGAAAAACCTCGAGGTGGATTTACTGTATGTAGGAGACATGCTACTTAGGAGCTTAACATTAGCTCAGTCCTTTTGATGAGGAGAAGGGGAAGGTCCAGCAGCTCTGCACATTCTCAGTTGAGGACGGAAAACTAGATGTTTGAACTACAAATAAATAAAAAATGAGCTTCTCTACTTGGTTCAACTCTTTTATCACTATAAATCAGTTTTTTGCTTATATCGGTGCCTAAATGCACCCAATCTGACCATTTTTATACATTCTTCTTTCACGAAGTACCACAATATGACTCAATTTGAACATGGGACATAGACATACCTCTTGTCGGTAACAACAAAACATTAGCCTTTCAAAATTGTCATTTGACAAGAGATGCATGAAAAAACACGAGCCTCCAGTCTTCCTGGGAAGCATCCATTTTGACAGCACTTTGTCACTGAGATTGTACTTTTTTTAAACCGTAGTAATTATGGTATTGATGTGCGTTGGATTTTTGTCACAGAAACAATAAGCCTGTTATCAGCTTTGTGCCAGCACTGAAATCGGTTATTTATATCGTTTTAAAGAATGTGGCTATTGACTTAATGTTACACGTTAGTCTGAATGAATCACAAAAATACTTCCTTTGGACAAATGAGAGCAAAGAGGAGCTGACTGGACGTAATGCACAGCTCCATCTTTAGAGAAAACCTGAAACATGTCAGCAGAAAATCCTCCTTCCAAATGTTAGACACGGTGGTGAAAGGGTGACGATATGGGCTTGGCATCTTGCAGTGCTTAGACTTTGAGGCAAACATCAAAAGCATAAGAAAAGATCTCAAACAGAATTATATGTATAACAGAATGGCTACGAAAAAAAACAATCGAGGCGCTGAAGAGATCAAATCAAAGCCCTGAAACTTAAGAGATATGCAGAGTCAAATGTCCACGAACTTTGATAAAATGAGGCAATGTTGTAAAGAAAAGCGGGTCAAAATTCCTTCATAGCAATGTGAGACACTGGTAAAGTCATGCATGCAATCATTGCATCAAGTTATTGCTTCTAAAGTTGATCTAAACACATTTGCATACTTAGTTTTATTCACACATGCTCTCTATTCAGACTATGGTAATTAGCTAGTGACAATCTGTTGGATAAGTTTAAATATGATTAAGAACATGGTAAAGACCAGATGATTTTTATCTTGTCCTTATACCTAAAAGCCAGGAACTGAAAGAAAATGATTGAATCTATTGATCAGTTTTATCATATGCAGCAGCTTGAGGTCGATGATGTCATCGAACCCTCAGGAAGTCCGTTTTTAGAGGTGGTGTGGGGGTGAAAGGGGGTTTAGACGAGATGGTGAGCATTCCTGTCGCACTTGGAGCTAAAAGTAGACGATAAGGTCGTCCCATCTGTTCCCCCGCACTCACACACACACACTAAAACACACACCTTATCATGGCTGCTGAAAGTGAAAAATGTCGATCATTCAAGCACCCACTTGAACTGTTTGCCATCCTGAGACAGCTGCCTCTTGGCCCAGTTTTTCTGTTTGGATTTAGGGGTTTTAATGGCAAATGTACGAGCACGTATCATAAAAATGGGAATTTGAACAGCTGCATGCAGCAAGGGGGGCATGTCTGTCACTCCCTATATGCCCCGCCCACATTTCCAAAATAAGAACTGACTCAAAAAAATCAAAAACATTCCTAGACAGAGAGAGACTGGTTCTACTGTGAAGGAAAACACATCGCTCTCAAAAGTGAATAATGTCAAAATAAACTTTAAAAAGATGACGTACTGAGTGTGTGTGAGTCTGCGTGTTTAAGTCTATATCTGTGTGTGTGTGTGTGTGTGTGTGTGTGTGTGTGTGTGTGTGTGTGTGTGTGTGTGTGTGTGTGTGTGTGTGTGTGCGTGTGTGTGTGTGTGAGAACAAGAGGTCTGGTTTTTTCCATCCTCAGCCTCCAGCTGCTCTCAAACGAGCTATTCTGATCCGTTTGAGCTCCATTCTCAGCCGGGCTTATCTGAGGTATGCCTGACCACACATAACACACACAGCAAGAGGAAACACACACACACCTAACTCCAAATTAAGGTGATTTTGTCAGCCTGAAAATACCGTCTGCACAGGTAAATTTGGTTTTGGAGCTAATCTGTCTAAATTTAAGAAGTTTGGAGATCTTACAGGTTATTGGTCGGCTTTCGTCAGCGCGGTCAGTGAGGTCACATTCCTGCTTCCAGGGATAACTTTGCTCATTAGATCAATGACCCTCAAGCTTTGGTACTCTGCCTTTAGTGGTACTCAGTGGTGATTTTGATCTGAATAATTTGCATAATTTACTTAAGTGTAAAGCGGTAGATAATGGACTAGAAATAAATCTTGTTGGCTTTAATTTAGATATGATGCTAACACCTAACTAAATCTGATGTTACAGTAAATCAGACTAAACTTTGCCTGTTGTAAATCAGAATTAGGATTGACAAAATTACTTATACGAATTAAATTTAGAAAGACTTTTTGCTACTTTCCTCAAATTCAGGAGTTTTTATACATATTACAGTTTTTCTTAGTCATTTTGTTCAATCTTCAAATAATTATCAATGAATGAAGGAAACTGATATCAAGACTTTGCAAAAGACTCCGCCTGTCACAATAAACAATAAACCAATTAATCGCATGATAAATGAAAAGAAACTCAATAATTTTCATTTGCCTGATTTATTGTTTTTCTTTTTTTTCTCTATCAGAAACTGACTGATAAAAGTCTTCAGTGTTTTGGTCTCAGCTATCCCTTTTTTTAAAGATAGTTTTGTTTACAGAGACTTTATTTATTTTATTTCTTGTTTCTGTTGTTTTCTTTATTTACTTTGGATATTAAATATATCTCTCAGTTCCAGTGTTAAAATGTTCATTAAAAATGTAAGTATATTGATCTTTGAGAATGTGTTCTTGCATTTTTGTGCCACCATTACAATTGTATTTCTTGAAAATGGCCTCAACACAACAATATTATCATTTATCGCAATAAGTTCTGGGACAATTTATCGTCCAGCAAAATGTGTAATTGTGACAGGCCTTCTTTGCAAGCTGCTAGGGGAATTTCTATTTTACATCTCAATCAAACCAGAAAGGAGACAAATTCTGTCCACAAATGTTGGATAGAATTTATGAAGGCTATTTATGAAAGAGTGCCTTCTTTGAAAAAGTGTCTTTTCTCATTTTTGATGCTTCTTTCCATCTGTATAGGCAACATAACCCTCCTCACAAAGCTGTGCTACAGCAGTTCCCTGGCCCAGAAACACAATTGTACAACAGCTGAAGTTTAAATTAAACTGGACCTTGGCCAAACACTGCTGCATGAAACAGGAGGCAGGACAAAAGCTAATCTGCAGCAGAACATTGCACTTTTTTGAGCAATGTGAATCCAGATTTTTCATAGATAGATAGACAGATAGATAGATATTTGCTGTAGATAGATAGTGTAGATAGATATTTGCCATTGCACAACTGTACAAACAAACTTAAACGTGCGTCAATTGATATGTTGCTGTTACGTCATTGAAGAGGTGGAGAAATATTTTAAATAATGTTTTCTTTATTCATTTTATAATTATTGTAACAATGCTAATTAATAACAATGAAAAACACTTCTTTTCTTTACAATCTCAGTTTAAACTGTAAACGTTTAAAAATCACAAAACCAGCTCAGCACATTAAACTTGCCAGATATTCAGCAGCTTTTTTACATATTTGTTTTTTGACCACTGTACCTTTGCCACCTGTAGAGGCTTCTGCTGCTCCGCTCCTCCTTGCAGCCTGAACCCCCACGGAGCTCCTCCTGACAGACAGACCAGGATCTCCTCCGCCACCATCTCTGCTCCCAAACCGCAGACCGAGTGTATGTGAATGTGGTTGGGAAGTCTGTTCTCTTCTTCCACAGTTCCTCACACTCTGGAGGTATCAGACACTCTCTCTGATCGCTCTCCAGATCACCCCACCCTTTCATTGCTAATGCTGGAACGCAGCGTGGGGTGGAGGGTTGGGGGGTTGGGGGGTTCAGCGTGTGAGTGTTGGTGACCGTCATCCTCCGGTGGATTCAACACTTGCCACGTCAGTCTCAAGCACCACATGCAGGAGGGGATGCTTGCTGATATACACTCCAGAAATAACCACCAGCCCTGACCTCTTCAACACATTCAGTCTGTCGAGGAGCGGTGGAGCAGATTTCTGCTAGTTTTCCCCACAGGATCCTTTTCAATGAAAGGAGGGGTTAAAAAGTGTATCTATTGAATTTAAAATGTTATTTATTATAGTAGAATGTGCAGTGCCATAGAAGTACAGTCAGGTCTACACTGGTATCTACTTGTATATCAAAACATATTTATGTTTTACAATAGCCCAGTCCATCTTAGACTGACTTAAATTGGTTTAAATTTAACAAAGAATGTGTGGCAACACTGTGTGCATGGTTGTTTGTCTCTGTGTTGCCCTGCGACAGACTGGCGACCTGTCCAGGATGTACCCCTCCTCTCGCCTGGAACGTTAGCTGGAGATAGGCACCAGCAACCCTCCCGACCCCACCAAGGGACAAGGGTGTAAAGAAAATAGATGGATGGATGGATGGATGGATGGATGGATGGATGGATGGATGGATGGATGTATGTGTGGCAACACTTGAAAGTTGCTTTTACATGAGTTTTTCATCTAATCTAACTGTACTTAAGGTATTTTGTAAAGCAGAATGGATAAAAACTTCTATAATATATACAGTATATATAATAATGTTTTATGAAGGGATAGTATAGTTTAATTTGTTGCAAATGCCTGTACCTTTTCAGTCAAGTTGTTTTGAAGTGTGGATAACAAATTATTTGATGACCGACTGGATAAATAAATTAAAAACTCACTCATTCAGTGCAGTTTCTCTGGTTGTATTATTATTATTTCATTTTGACTTGCCCTATTGCTGCAGTGTACAAAAACAAATAAACACAACCAAATTTTCCTTGCCACAGGATTATAGATCCTACACTATAATTAACCATGTGCAATGGTTCCACTTTAAATGTAGGTATTTAAAAAACACAACATAATTAACAAAATGTGAAAAAGTTCAAGATACATAAATGCCTTTGCAGTATGTTATTGGTGAATAGCATGTGTAAGGAAAAGGAAAAACAAAAAAGTAGATTTCTGCTTTTATTTTTAATTATGTCAGTTTTGGTCCTCCACAGTATCGAACCAAGCGATTCAGTTCTCGGGAAAAGAGCCGGGAAGGGGGAACGTAGAGGAAGTCGTCGTACGTCGTCCGGATGTGGACGTGGCACAGCGTTGCAGCAGTTCCGCTGAATGTCCGCTTCTGCTACCAAGAAGGGATTAGTGAGCAACACCCCGGGACGGCTTCGAGTTCAGTCGGCCACAGGGCTTCTCCGTTTGCCACGAACAACGGATTGCCTTACTATTTACACCTCTACCGAGGTAGGTTTTGTTGGGATGCGGCTCCATGTCTGACACCGTCACCCAGTTTTGACAAGGGGAGCTCGGATTTCGCTACCTCTGCCGATGCTAAGCAATGCTAACTGATGCTAAGAGACGCGGCTAGCAGCTTTCTGGGAAGTAACTGGAGGTTATTAGCTTCACTTTCGGCTAGCATCATATGTCAGCGGGGCTAGCATTAGCTTTCTACGGCAGGCTGTGGCGACTCGATCCCAGCTGATTCAAGCACCTTTGCTGTCATGATTCAATCTGGCCTGTTGCTAACATTAGCATGCTGAATTAGCACTCACGTATTCAGGAGCTAAACATTGTTGTTATGTACCAGCTTCTCGTATGTATTTTTGCCACTCTTCTAACTTACACATGGTAGCAACACGATGTTTGAATCACTGTTTTCCAAACTTTCTCTGGTATTTTACTATGCTACAGCTAGTAGCTACTAATCAGCTAATGTTGATGCGGCACTGCTACACTCTCCAGCTCGTCCTCGGGTTTTGCTGCAGTTCGGGACTTGTGTAGTCTCCTTTAACTGTGGGATTAAGTTGTTTTTGTTTAATTTTAGCCCAGTTTATCGTAATTTACCGTTGAGGCAAGAGATTGGGTTCTTTTAGCGGGCCTGACTTACTAGACAGCGATTGTATTTCTCATCGTGGCCCCTTCTCTGTTGAATAATTCAAAGGCTCCGCTCGTTTAGCCCATGTTTGTTAGATGATACTCATGTTTGTCGTATAAGTTGGGCCTGCATCTAGAAACTTGAGTGTATGATAAGTAGCTCATCTGGAACACATCTGTTAGTGGATTTGATCTGAAAGTGTCAAACGAAAAGTTATTATCAGGATCCGTCAGTGTTGTTGAGCAGTGAGACAAGAGCTGGTGTTTCTCACAAGATATGGTTAGAGAAAGTGCCAGTAATTAATCTGCCTTTCAGTCTTTCAGTTTTGTCACGAACTTCATGTTGCCATGATTTGAAACCTGAAAGTCAGAGGGAAATTTAAATTGTGTGGGTGTGATCAAAGAACCTGGAAATATTATGAAAAGACGGTTTCATTTAGTCGGAGTGTGAGCATTTTCTTTTGACATATGTTAATATGATCATTTAATCTGAAATGTTATCAAAAATATATTTCTTACTTCAGAAACTTGTATGTAGGTGAGAAACATGTTTCTTACATTTTTACCAGCACTCATATTTATATGCAATTAAATTACAATAATATGTAAAGTTGAGACTAAATATAGCAAAATTGCTTTACCTCAATGAATATTTAATGAAATGTTGAATAATTTTTTTTAAATTAATGTTCTGTTTTTTTAAAAATTAGATTTGCCCAAAGGTAAAATGTTAATGTAGAACATATCATCACCATTAAAAACACTGACAGCGAAGCGTCTCTGCTGAATGATGACATTCAACCTCTACTTGTTTTTGTTTTCTTTTTTTTCCAGTGTAAACAATTTGGCATTGGCCACATTCTGAAATTGAGATAAAACAATTTCCAAGTTTTGATACAACACTATCATCAGGAAAAATAGACAACAACAAGCAACATTCTGAGTTTGTGTTGTCATTGAAAATTCTCACACCTTCAACCCACAACAGCAAATAAATCACTTTTTAGACGAGGTTTTCGGTTTGCTAGTTCAGTTGAAAGAAGATTGATCAACAAAGACCAAATTGTTGCAGGATGGACATTTAAAACTGTCTTCAGTGTCATTTTAGTGTGGTTTGCATGGAGAGCAATACAAACACCTCCGTCTCTGTGTTTATATTCTGAAAAACGTAGTCTGGGATTTCCACAGTTTTGTCAACATTTCCAAATTCAGCGGTTCAAAATAATAAAACAGAGCAACTTTGCTGAAATACGTTCAGTCCTATGCTAACCAGAGTCCTGCAACAACATTTAATATAAAATACATTTTGCTGTTAAAAGGCCTGCTGTGGGTGAAAACTCCTCACTAATGCTAAAAATAGCTAACTTTGATACATGTATTCTTGGTGGCAACCTTCAGACTGAAGAGTGCGGTGTGAACATTGTGATGCATTTACTTGATGGGAAAATGTCAGATTTTTGATTTCCAACCTCCACTGCACTTTCCTCCTTCTCATCTTCATAATCAGGTTAAAAGCTGTGATGGTGTCAGATATAGCGCTGTAATTCTGTCACTGTCTGGTCAAGCTTTAGGGATGAACTGAAGATGAATGTAAACCAGCACACTCCAATGGCCTCTCCCTACGGCCAGCCCCAGCCTGGCTACGCTCAGCCCGGCTACGCTCCCCTGGACGGAGGATACCCCGCCCCTTATGCACCTTACAACGGCCCCGCTTCAGCCTATCAGCCTGGCGTTCCTCCACAAGGTGAACAAGAAGCATCCAGATCAGCAGCTGGAACAATTATGATCAACTTTAAACTGTTCACGCTTTTCAAATGTGAAAATCTCATCACCTGTGCAAACTAATCTGTATCTGAGCCGCCCTTTCATTACTTCATTTACCTTCGCGCATCTCTCTGTATTTGCTCCCTTCCCGTATTTTCTTGTATTTCAGGTTATTCTCCTTTCACAAGCTTTCCCTCTAAGGCTGTGGCAGCCAACCCAGTCTCTGACCTCTCCTCTCCTCTTGATTTAGGTAACTGCCTCTGTTCACCCCTCGGTTCTTTCTCACCTCACACATCCTGCAAACATCAAATCGCCGCTGTGTCTAAAACATCTTCTTTCTTTTCTCATTTTCCTCCTCTTATTTAGTTCAGTATATATTAAATCTCTGTCGTTTTTTAACTTGGGTTCTTATTTTCATGTTGCTTTTCATTGTTTTTATTGGGCAAACTTGATTTTTTTTTTTATTGACTTGCATGTTGCATCTCATAAATGTTAAATGTCTGGTGGTTATTTTTACTCTAGTTTGGCCTAAAATGTTGTTTGACCCACTTTTAAAGTGAAGCCTGAGCTTCTGACCCCAAAATCTAAATATTGGAATGTTAATTGTTGGATTTGGAAACTATTTATCATCTCCGTGCCTTTTTGTCATATTTTTCTTTTGGCACTAACTTGGATTGATAATGGGACAAATTGAGACAAGAATTTGTTGCCTTTCTTTCTAAACAAAGTAATTAACCCTGTCAGACTGAGATAATCTGAAGAGACATTATATTATATTTCAAGGTCTTTCTGCTAGTGATGGGAATTTTGGTTCTTTTGGCTCCCAAACGGCTCTTCATTTATTATCATCTGCAGCCCCATATATTAACATAACTTAGCAAAAAGGAATGTTTTATATGTTGAATAATTTTACGTTGAATGTTCTCTAGATGAGAATCCTTAAACTTCCTTAATTTTATATATTCTGTTACGAAAGCAGACATTCTTTTTGTATAATATTTTAATCAAACTTTTAATTTTTAACACAAAAAAGGTTAATTTATCTAACGCTTTGGTCTCAACGTGCCATTTTACAAATGCTTTTTTTGCGGGGGGGAATTTTGTTTATTTATTTCGAGTATTTGAAATAACTTCCAGTTCCAGTGTTAAATGTTTTCTAAATTACAGTTTGCTGATCTATGAGGTTTTGTACTTGCATTATTTTGACATTATCATTATATTACTTCATTTAGTTAAATGAAGTAATATAATAACAATATTATCATTTATCACAATAAATTTTGGGACAATTAATTGCCTAGCATTTGTTACCGCTGCAGGCCTTATTGTAGATTCAGGTTGATTTGAAGTTTGTTTTTATTCAATTTCCATTTAGTTTTTGCAGCTCTTCCACAAAGACCAGTTTGTGGAGGTCGAGACTAAAAGTTGTGAGCTTTAGGTATCTGCTGCTCCTCTAGACTCGCGCTGAGGCTGTTGGCTGCTTCCCAGAATAATACTCTCTTTACCTTTCAGCTAAGGTGCAATGCCCACCACTCTTTTCTCGTTTTCCTTCCACTTTATAGTTGCGCACAAAACTGTTGGTGCATCACATAAAATTCCAGTAAAATCCAGTAAAGTTTCTGATTTTAGTGTGACAAAGTGTAGAAAAGTCCAGTACTTTTCCTTTGTGCTGTTAGCAGTACATGTTGATGATCTTGGGGTTTTTTTCTTCAGGCCAGGCTCGGGGTCCTCCCACCGCTGCACCGCCTCCTGTCTCAGCCCCTCAACAGTATAACCAGTACAGCCACAGTCAGGCGGACATGCAGAATGGACCCCCAACTATGACACAGGCACCACCCAGGTAACTCTTGTAACTTTTCGTATTTAGACATGAAAATGTGACGGTAGTTTCAATTTTCTAACTTCACAGCATCTATACAAGCCCTTGGTGTGCACAGGTTTCCTTAATTTTGGGAGATTGACGATCAACTGACACTCTGAAGCTGATCTTATCTACGAAAATCAGCAATCTCTTTCTGGTCAAGTCTACACATGTGCGGTTAGCAATAGTCGCCCCACTGTTGTCAACTTAGCAACTTTTCAGACAACTCCAAAATCAGAATTTGTCAGGCTTTTTAATCCTCTGAGGGTGCTACCCGCTCTGGAGCGAGCATGATGTGACGCATTTAAAAGGCTGCTGCAGCAAACATGGCAGCATGCTCATTTCAGCTCGACAGCACGAACTTCAAACTTTATGAAAGTCGTGTTTTTATTTTGGTTTTGTTTCTTATTTACTTCCAAATAAAACCAGATTTATGATCAATCATTTTCGCCATAATTTTGTGCACAATTTTTGCATTTGCTGCTCATTCAGTGAAGTTTTTGTGACAAGGAAGTGCTCGAATGCAATGTGACACCCATTTTTTCCAATTTACTCAAATGCACCACATTTCTGAAGCACCCCCGTTTCATGACTGAAACATGAGAAGATCTCATTAGGAAAGATGTTAGAAAATGATTTAGCGTATTCAGATATAACCTAAAATAAAGAATAAAAGTAAGTGTTTCAGGTTCTTTATTTTTTTTATTGTTTGAAAGGTTGAGGTAGTGTTACTTGGTGAAATGAGCCCATGATGTTTGGATATTAATGTCCTGACTGGCACCGCTTCAGGAAAATCCAACGTTGGTATCAAAGCATTACAGAGCAGCTATAGATCCGTAGATACAGAATTTCTTTCAAGATATTCTGCAGAAGATTTATGTAAACCTGCAGGTGTTTAGTTGTATCACTAGTACAAAGACATTTTTAACTTTTTAAGAAAATTATTATCAAAAGATGCTGTGTTATACATCCTTGGGAAATCTGGTTGAAAAACATCACAATATAAACATTTCACATCAGTAGATATTGATAAATATTGATTAGTTTTAGTTTTTCGAAATACTGCCAAATTGGTGACGTGACTTTTCCTCACACCGGTCTGTTTAATTTTTAAGTAGTTATGAGGCAAACATGAAACTGTTGCTACGTAACTCAACAGGTTGTTGCTAGGTAGTCAAAGATGAAGTGAGTTTGTTGATGCCACCAACTTTGCTTAGCGAGGTTGAGAGGCTGAAGCCTTTCCTCTGCCTACATCTCCCAGAATGCCGTGCGGTTCTGGATCAGAATTCAGTGAATTATTGAACATTCTGATGTATTTTCTACTGATATTGATTACTTGGCTATTGCTTTAAATATTATCGTCTTATTGTCCAGCCCTACTTGACATAGAAGAACGGTGAGAGCAGTACGCACATTTTCTCCATGATGTTTTTACTCTGCTGTCATTAATTTAGTTAACGTAAAGCCCTTTTCATCTTGGTTTCTCTGATTCTTCATCACCACAGCAGAAACTGTAGGCAGCCTCCACCTCCACTTATGTCTTCTGTGCATTTGCAGGCCTGCTGCAGCCCAGCCATACAGCCAGGGACATATGAACATGACCGGGCCGCACCCTTCCTATCCACAACACTACGGGCCTCCACCCACGATGCAACAGGTCAGCAGTCAGATGACTGGGATGCAGATCACGTCCGGACCACCAACCCCTGCAGGGCCAGGATATGGTGCGTTTAAATGGATTTGATTTATGTGACGTGATGATGTTGAGTATTACCACTAGGAGATTTTGCAATCAGTCCCTCCTGGATGTCACTGGCTTTTTTTTGGTTATTATTCCAGCCTAAAACGTTGGTTGTTTCTGTTTTTTTTCCACACCAATTTTTTCAAGAAGTTGCACATTTAATTCAAGTTTATTTCTTTGCTATGTCACTAACATTACACTACATTTTGCATTTGAGATTAAATGAACCCTGTCTGTAAATATATTCTACCCAAAAGTCAGTTTTTAGCATAACCTGGTTCAAATTCTGTTCGAAAAATAAATAAATTAAAATCTCACATTAAGCACCGTTTTGTGAATCAGTTCATTAAATAAAATTAAAATAATCACCAGATCAGTAACTACACTGTATTGATGGGTTTTTAGCATGTTGATGCTAGAAATATGTTCTAGCTGCAGATGCATCCTGTGCTACAGGTGATCAAATGATCGCTAAAAGAATGCTATTATTGAAGTTTGGCCAATTAAATGTTTTATTTTCTTACTTGAAGAAGGAGCTAAATTATTCATTTATTTACATCTTTTAATGTGTTTCTAATATTGTATAAACAGGCTTAAGTGGTTAAATGAAAAACTTCTTGAATGTAAATGTTTCGCTTTCATTCAGAATGATCTATTACTAAAATAATTATTTGCAGCCTTAATTCTTACCAGTATCTCTGTGTCTTGCTCCCATCAGCTCCTCCTCACAGCTCCCAGCCCCCCATCAGTACCTACTCTGCCCCGCCCCAGCCCTCCTACACCCAGGCTCCGCCTCCCGCTTCGTCTGCTCCCACCCAGCCTCCACCTCCAGGCGTTCCTGCAGCTTCTCAGCAATACTACGGCGGCCCTCCGCCTCCCTCGCAACAGCCATTCGACTCGTCTCGCTCCCCCACCTCCCAGCAGCCGTTCACGTCTTCTGCTCCTCCTCCGCCCTCCCAGCAGACTTTCCCCCCCTCCTCTTTTTCGGGTCCCCCGACTCGCCCCCAAGCGGCGCCGGTGTCCCAGCCGCAGCCGCCCTTCCCCGCTGCTCCGCCCTCTTTGTCATCAGCACCTCCACCTGGCAGCCAACCTGGCTTTGCTGGCGGCCCGCCTCCGATTACTCAAGGCTCCTTTCCACCTCAGCTGCCACCGCCTTCCTCTCAGCCAGGGTCTTTTCCTCCACCTGGTCCTCCTCCCACCTCAGCGGCCTCGGGTCAGTACCCCCCCATGTCTCAGCCGCAGCAGCCCCCGGCAGCCCAGCCGTCACCGTACCACTCAGGACCGCCGCCTCCCAGGGCTCAGATGCCTCCAACATCTATGGGACAGAGCAACCACTTGCCTCCAGGACCGCAGGGTCCACAGGGGCCTCCGGGGCCCCTGCAGCAGCCCCCTGTTCAGCCTGGCATGCAGACAGGATACCCTCCTCAACAAAACGGTGGGAACTCAACAGTTTGGTCAAACGAAAACTGTTTGATTTGCATGGAAGCTGAGCGGTTTTGTGT
This sequence comes from Poecilia reticulata, assembly GCF_904066995.2. Taxonomy (NCBI): domain Eukaryota; kingdom Metazoa; phylum Chordata; class Actinopteri; order Cyprinodontiformes; family Poeciliidae; genus Poecilia; species Poecilia reticulata. Next base: position 9,608,173 of record NC_088848.1, on the reverse strand, counting down.
TTTTGCATTAGGCGCGTTTGGCCAGGCCAGAAGCCCCCAGCCTGGTTATGCAGGTCCGTATCCTGGACAACCGAACTACGGGGCCCCGGCACCGGCTCCCACCGCGGCTACTGCTCCACAGAAGAGACTTGATCCGGATGCAATTCCCAGCCCGGTGAGCAAACATAATACGCCTTGTGCTTGAATGTAAATGTTTCATTTATTTTTCACAATTAAAACCTTCTGAACTTTTTCTGCCAACATTTCCAAATCTTCTGTGACAGAAGTAGAAACCTGAAATGGGTTAAGCAAAACAACTTGAATGTACTAAGCTAGCCTTCCCGTTCCTAAACTGATGCAACAGTGTTCTTTCCTCATCACCTCCTCACTGAAGAGTATTATTGCAAATTGCACAATTTGCTCAAACACACATGTACAACGTTAGTTTCTGAATTTTTGGGCATCGATCCGGACTAGTCCAGCATAAAAATCATTGCCTTACATCTTGGTCCTTCTCTACTTTAAATGTATTATGTATTTATTGTGTTTAACTTACACAGATGTTCTCATGCAATTGTTTTTCTGTAGATATAAAATAATAGACGGATATAAAATAACAGACGGAACAGAAATGTGTGCGGTTGTCTCAGCTTTTCAATCATTTGGTTGAGCAACTTTTGTTGATTTAGATATATCAGTGTTGCTCAGATTTGTTGAAAACTTTGTGTATTTTAGATCCAGCATTTAAAATATCTATTAGCTTAGTAAGACATGTTAATCAAATTTGTCACTTAATTAATGAACATTTATTCGATGTTTAGAAAAAATACTCTACACCTTCAAAAGTCTAACCTCTTCTCATGATTTAAAGCTTTTGTGACATGTGTTGATGCTTAGCATGTTTCTACAGTTGGACTAACATTTAGCAGATACTGCTGTGTTAACAGTTCTGCCTGAACCAGATAAGTCTTGCTGTGGCTTTTCTTCTTACACTTCTTTTTTTTTTTTATCTCTTCACTTTTTGTATGTATTTATTTTGTTCTGTTTTGCACAATTTGCCGGACAAACTTTTGATTGTAAAGCAAGCGTCTGACATGCCGGCTGTGCAGAAATCAAGACATAGAATAGATCCAGATGCTATCCCCAGCCCAGTAAGTTTCTGTATGCCTGTCCTCTCCTCTTCCTCGTCTTCTCCTAAATGTTTGGTTGCAACAATCCCTTTTCTCCTCCTGTTGGTTCTCCTACCTCCTCAAAGTCAGTGGCAGTCGTTGTGGGTTTTTTTGACACTGATGTGTTTTTGTTGTTTTGTTATGTTTAGCTACAGAGTTGCAGCTAAAGATCAAAACTGATGAAAGAATATGAGCTGAAAGTTTTTAGTGGCTTTGTTTACATTTTACGTTGAGTAGGATGTTTGGATAAGATACTAGTTTACATTTTCAAAAAGACATTTTCAGTTTGAAAAACTCAATATTTCCACATGTTTCATTATAGTAAGATTTAATATTATTTGGGCATCAAAAAGCCCTAAATGTGCATTTTTTTTGTTTTGGATTTTTTTATTAGTTGTAAAGTGAATTATAGGCTTTTAAAAGTCCTGATGCACATCTGTTGTTATGAGTGCTAAACATAATTTTTTAATTTAAAATTAAGTATGTTGCATTTTTCATTATATTAAAACTCATCCTAAAAAGTTCATTTTTGACCTTTTTAAAAGGTCCAGTTGTGTCCTAATTTTTATTATAGTACCTAGGTTTCGTCTTTAAAACTCTTAAATTGCCTCAAAAGTCAAATATCTCAAATTTTGCCATTTATTTGTAATTTATAAGTTGTAGTTCTGGCTGAGGAATAAAGATTAAAACTACAAGAACCAATTATTCAAAGGCAGCCATGATGAAGGGACTTTGTTCCCAAATGGCTGACTGCAGGCTGGCTGCTCTGCTGATAGCCTGACTAACTAACCTTTATTAGATTGTTGTCCTTGTGTTGCTTTTTAAGAAGCAAAATTGCAGTAACATGCGATATTTTGCTCTTTTAAAAACTACCACTAAAGCTGGTGTTTTGTATTTTTCTTCATCAAAATCAAAACAACAATTCATGAATAAATATTTGCTATAGAAAACATGCCCATAACCGCAGTAATCAAAATGCTGTATTCTTTTAGCTGGATTAGTTATGGACTACTTTTGTTTTTAATGAAACATTATATTATGGTAAATTCCCCATCATTCCCTAATCATGTATTAGATTTTTACACCAAACAAAAACTTTTGCTATTTTTCTGTGTTTAAGTTGACGCGTTTTGTTGTTAGGAGCTCGAGATAATTATTTTTTTTGTGCATTGTGAAACTTTTAAAAATCCCCTTCACTTGAGTCCCTTTTCTTGCCCTGCATGCTACCGTTGCCCTTTGACCCTCCTCTGACTTGTTGCATTAAAAGGCATGTGTTGGGAATAAATATTTCCTCGGGATTTCCTTTAACCTCTCCTCCTCGTCTTGTCCTGTTTCTGAGAGCAGCTTGAGCACAAACCGGTTCCGTTCCTCTGCTGTCCTGTGAAGGTTTTCATTGTGCATGTGAAAGTCTTTTACTGCATGGATGTTTGAACGTTTTTCAGTTCGATTTTATGACGTCTGAGCTGGGAAAACGTGTCGCTTTCATGTTAACGACGCAAAATAAATCCTCTCTCACTCTGTTTGTTTTAGATCCAGGTAATAGAAGACGACAAGGCTAAGTCCAATGAGCCATTCACAACAGGGGTCAGAGGTCAGGCTCCACCTCTGGTCACAACCAACTTTCGGGTCAAAGATCAAGGTAGACACCATTGCATGTTATGTTTGCCTTGTTTTTGTTTATTTAAAAGATATGAGATCTTTTTACCCAGCTTAACCTTCCAACAGAACTGGCACAAAGTGAAATGTTTGAATAATAGTAAGTAATATTATTTCTTGGTTTTGCAGTGATTAACTGTAAGACGTTCTGTGTTGCAGGAAATGCCAGTCCCAGGTTTATCCGCTGTACGGCCTACAACATGCCTTGTACTTCTGACATGGCCAAGCAATCGCAGGTCCCCCTGGCTGCTGTCATCAAGCCCCTCGCCACGCTGCCCCCCGACGAGGTGTGTGTCTCCTTTTTTACCTTCCTTCTTTTTTTCCCCCCTCCATCTCAAACTTTATGATAAAAGGATGAGTGCTTTGAAATCAACTTCAGATTCAATTTGGTTACTTTGCATTTTTCCGTTAAGCAGTTTCTGACAGGGAATACAACAGCTCTGGAGGAAATTGAGACCACTTAAAATGATTGCTGATTTTACTCTTTATAGGTTTATGTTGGAGCAAAATGAACATTGAAATGAACGTTGTTCTTTTATTCTATGAAAAAGCAACGATTTAGTACTTATTTAAATGAGAAATGGTCAGAATAATGAAAAAGATTGCAGTGCTTTCATATCTCAAATAATGCAAAGAAAACAAATTCATATTCACTGAGAAACCACAATAGTAAAGTTTTAACTCAGGAAGAGTTCAGAAATCAATATTTGGTGGAAAAACCAGGAGGTTTTCAGCGTGTTCAGTGCAGTGGGCTCTTGGTTTCTTACAGAGCTGTGAATGTGTTGCATGACAACTGGGTTCACTGTTTACGATGAGATGGAAGCTAAGGGTCAAAAGTGCATGCATGTTTTGTAACAGTGCCATCTAGTGGCCTGGCATGAAACTACAGCTGACTCAAAGTGTCTTGGTCTTGCCGTCTGAAGTTGGATACTTTTCCTCAACCAGCGCCCGAAAATATGTTCAGTTTCCAGGCAGTAGTCTTATTTAATGTAGCTTTATCATTCTGCTCCACCTAACTTACCAGTAACATTTTTCAGAATGCTTTTTTTTTGTTTCTTTTTGGGTGGGTGGGGGGTTTGACAGCAAATGCATTTTTTGTCACCTTTTGTCTCAAGACAGGCCTCACAGCTCCAAAACACTCGGTTATTGAGTTTTAAAAGCTCCTATAGTGCTCTAACTCTTCACCTAAAGCACAAGCTTAGCTTTATCATTTCCTTCTATCAGCACAAATGGCTATAAAGAGCCTTTGGAAAATGCATAACGCGGTTTTATTACAGTTTGAGGCCTGATTTTATTACATGATGAAGTCTTACACTGTTGTTCACTCACATAAACCAATAGATCTAATTTTAATTGGATCTAATTTTCACAGCAAACATCAAACCTGCTGCAGTTCTTATTCAAGGCACTGAAAGCAAAACTTCTGCTGTTTTTTGATAACCTGGTTACCCCAATGCCCTGTTTCCTCCCAACCCTCTCTCTTAGTTTTGTTCTCTCTGTCAGATGTTGGTTTTAAAATGTGGCTCCATCACCTGCTGTAACAGTTTGCAGTCAGCTGGATTTGGTAAGATTAGTTCTGTCTGTAGAGATAATCCGTTTGACAGCTGCAGAGGTTGGCTTGTCTGTCTGAGGGGTATTTTTTATTTATTTATTTATTTTTTACTATTTTAGCTCCAGTGTCCATCTGGATTAGGTTTAGGTTACATAATTTGGCAAAAACAGTTTCTGGGATTTTTAATGATCACTAAATCTCGTATTTCGTTCTGGTGTGAATGAATCATGCTTGCCCGCCTCAGGAAAACGAATAACATGTTGCTGATTGTCTTCTCAGACCCCTCCATACGTGGTGGACCACGGCGAGGCCGGTCCGATCCGCTGCAACCGATGCAAGGCCTACATGTGTCCGTACATGCAGTTCATAGAGGGAGGTCGCCGCTTCCAGTGCGGCTTCTGCAGCTGTGTCACAGAGGGTAGGTGTGGTTCAGGAATGTCTTTTTCTGAAACTGGCTGCGCTGAGCTCATGGTTGTGGCTGTGATCGTCTCCCGCAGTGCCTCCACATTACTTCCAGCATCTGGATCACACCGGGAAGAGAGTGGACTGCTACGATCGGCCGGAGCTGTCGCTGGGCTCCTACGAGTACCTGGCAACTGTCGACTATTGCAAGGTATGAATGTCTTCTCAGAACACATGAAATGCATTTTAACTGCCTCACCGATTGCAAGAAAGTCAGTAATTTAGAGTTTGTACATGTGCTTAAAATTCTTGAAAATTTTTGAATTTCAATTAGGTGTTTTCAAGGTTTGGCAAGTGCTTGATTTCTGTATAAAGTCCTTCAATGTGCTTGATATTCATCAAGGTTTCCCCCAGAAAACTTGCTGAGCCTGGTGGTTGGGCGCTCGGCAGTCATTCATCCAGCGGCTGTCGTGTTTTTGAGTTTTAAAAAATATTTAAAGTTGACAGGAAATTTGAAAATATCACTTGATAATTATGCGTTATTGGAAGATTGGAAGATTGATATCTGAACACCAACTACAAAGTCTTAAAAAATGCAAACATTAAAAAAAAAAACTTAAGTAAATAAGCAAATGCTAAGCCTGGTGGGGGCACAAGTAAAGCCTGGTGGCCCACCAGGCTTATAGTACACTGGGGGAAACCCTGTTCATACTGCGCAGTTTGCTAAATTGGAAAAATATTATTTGCTGTTGAAACCAGATATTTTCATACACCTCATTAAAAGAGACAGACATTTTTTTTTCTCACTGTCTGAAGTTAAATCAGACTAAACTTTTATTGTTTTAGCTCTGTTAGAATTACCAAAATAATTTCTATTTGCTAATTTCCAGGAAACATTTTTGTAACTTTGTTTGTATTTTGTGTTTAAGCATCTAATTTGTGCTGGAAGGTAATTTACCTTAATGCAATTTATTTGGATTGTTTCAATGTGATGAATATTTATTATTCCTAATGGCTCAGTGGCTTATTGATTTGAGTCATTGAAATAAAACTTTGCTTATATTTTATATGTTAGATAATGCTACTGAAATTGGGGGATTTTTTTGTTAATTTGGCGTTTTGTTCGTGAGAGACATTTTAAAACGTAAAATTTTCCTATGTTTTAGTTCACGTTGTTCTTGCTTCACAATGTAGAATACCATCACCAGACACTATTAATAACAGTAACTGTAGAGCTTCCTTTTTTATTTCTTTTGTTTTGTTGTTGTCTCCAAAGTGTGATGCTGGAAAAGTTTGAAAACTTTCCAAGAAAATGCTTAAAGTGCTTCCAGTTTAGGAAAAGTGTCCAAACCCTGATGACGAAGTACGTGTTTATTATTCAGTTATTTTTTAAAGCTGTTTGTCTTCAACAGAACAACAAGCTTCCTCAGCCTCCAGCCTTCATCTTCCTCATCGACGTGTCCTACAACGCAGTGAAGAGCGGGATGGTCAGCATAGTCTGTAACGAACTCAAGAGTCTGCTGGATCTCTTGCCCAGGTATCCAAACCCAGTCCAGATGGAGAACTGAAGCCCGGTCAGACGGGAACGGAAACTTTGTTTAGATTCTTCGCTTCTCTGCATCCAGGCAAAACCCAGAGGTGGATTCTGTGATTCGGGTTGGGTTCGTCACCTACAACAAGGTGCTGCATTTCTACAATGTGAAGTCGACCCTCGCCCAGCCCCAGATGCTGGTGGTGTCGGACGTGTCGGACATGTTTGTGCCGCTGCTCGACGGCTTCCTGGTGAACGTGAACGAAAGCAGACAGGTCATCGAGAGGTGGGCGACCTCAAAGCAAACAAACGCATGCTAACGTGTGAGTGTGTGTATGTGTGTTGCATCGTTCTTACTGATGTGCGGTTTGTGCTTTTCAGTTTGTTGGACCAGATCCCAGAGATGTTTGCTGACACCAGAGAAACAGAGACGGTCTTTGGACCCGTCATCCAGGCGGGACTGGAAGCATTAAAGGTAAACGCGTTATCAGGACCGCAGGGAAACATTAATTAATATAATCGGTTAGTAACGATGTTATGACCTGCAAACAAAGATAATATTTTTCTACCGCCTCCATTTTTCTGTGTGCTTTGGCAGATTAATAACGGTCAGCTCAACTAAAGAGCTACAGATACAAGTCCTTCTCAAAAAATTAGCATATTATGATCAAGTTCATTATTTTCCATAATGTAACGATAAAAATTAAACTGTCATATATTTTAGGTTCATTGCACACCAACTGAAATATTTAAGGTCTTTAATTGTTTTAATACTGATGATTTTGGCATACAGCTCGTGAAAACCCCAAATCCCTGTCTCAAAGAATTAGCATATCATGAAAAGGTTCTCTGAACGAACAATTAACCTCATCATCTGAATCAACAAAGTAACTCTAAACACCTGCAAAAGATTCCTGAGGCTTTTAAAAACTCCCAGCCTGGTTCATTACTCAAAACGGCAATGAAGGGTCAGACTGCTGACCTGACTGCTGTCCAGAAGGCCATCATTGACGCCCTCAAGCAAGAGGGTAAGACACAGACAGAAATTTCTGAACGAATAGGCTGTTCCCAGAGTGCTGTATCAAGGCACCTTTGCGGGAAGGAAAAAGTGTGGCAGAAAACCCTGCAGAACGAGAAGAGGTGACCGGACCCTGAGGAAGCTTGTGGAGAAGGGCCGATTCCAGACCTTGGGGGACCTGTGGAAGCAGTGGACTGAGTCTGGAGTAGAAACATCCAGAGCCACATTGCACAGGCGTGTGCAGGAAAGGGGCTACAGGTGCCGCATTCCCCAGGTCGAGCCACTTTAGAACCAGAAACAACGGCAGAAGCGCCTGACCTGGGCTACAGAGAAGCAGCCCTGGACTGTTGCTCAGTGGTCCAAGGTACTTTTTTCGGATGAAAGCAAATTTTGCATGTCATTCGGAAATCAAGGTGCCAGAGTCTGGAGGAAGACTGGGGAGAAGGAAATGCCTAAATGCCTGAAGTCCAGTGTCAAGTACCCACAGTCGGTGATGGTCTGGGGAGCCATGTCAGCTGCTGGTGTTGGTCCACTGTGTTTTATCAAGGGCAGGATCAATGCAGCAGCAATCAGGAGGTTTTGGAGCACTTCATGCTTCCACCTGCTGAAAAGCTTTATGGAGATGAAGATTTAATTTTTCAGCACAATCTGGCACCTGCTCACAGTGCCAAAACCACTGGTAAATGGTTTACTGACCATGGTATTACTGTGCTCAATTGGCCTGCCAACTCTCCTGACCTGAACCCCATAGAGAATCTGTGGGATATTGTGAAGAGAAAGTTGAGAGACACAAGACCCAAAAGTCTGGATGAGCTTAAGGCTATCGAAGCATCCTGGGCCTCCATAACACCTCAGCAGTGCCACAGGCTGATTGCCTCCATGCCGCATTGAAGGCTGCAAAAGGATTCCTGACCAAGTATTGAGTGCATAACTAAACATAATTATTTGAAGGTTGACTTTTTTGGTATTAAAACACTTTTCTTTTATTGGTCGGATGAAATATGCTAATTTTTTGAGACAGAGATTTTGGGTTTTCATGAGCTGTATGCCAAAATCATCAATATTAAAACCATAAAAGACCTGAAATATTTCAGTTGGTGTGCAATGAATCTAAAATATATGACGGTTTAATTTTTATTATTACATTATGGAAAATAATTAACTTTATCACAAAATGCTAATTTTTTGAGAAGGACCTGCATATGGAGGGCTGGGGGTGACGAAATTGAACACTATGAACCATACATGTAAATCTCCTGATAATTAATTCAATGTATCATAAATTGATTTAAAAAAAACACCATTAAATAATTACATTTACCACTAAATAATTAAATCATAAAATATTTCAATAAATAAATATATAATAAAATTTTGAAATATGCAATTAAATAATTAAATGTCGAATGAAAAGATTTTTGATGGCTGGGTTGTCTGTAAATTATTTCGTGGCACGATCGCGCACACAGGAGCCATGAAATAAATAAAGAAATAAATAAATACACAGTGAAATAATTGAATTGAAGTTTTCTTCAAAATTACATTTTACTGTTTAAATTCATTATTTAAAATTTAGATTTCATGGGACATTTAACCATTTAATTGCATATTTCATAATTTCATTCTATATTTAATTAATTATATATATTTAATTATCTAGTGGTAAATTTAATTATTAGTGTTTTTTTATTTTTATTTCACAATTTAATTGTAATTTTCTCACTCTTTAACCTTCCATACATACATAGATTTGTCTCTAGTACTTACTGCTTATCTGTCTTTTTGTATTTATTTATTTTATTTCATTTTGAGGCTTACAGCTATGAAACCCGAGCTGATGGTTAGGATAGCAAATAATAAAAACTTTAGGTAAAAAGACTGTATTTATTATTTTATTCCTGTACAGACAAATTTGTTAATGTGGAAATATATAGCTCCATAATAATGAATGTATGTATATATATATATATATATATATATATATATATGTATATATGTATGTGCGGCGTCAGAGTGTCACAGGTTGTGGTGTTGTCGTGTTCTCAGGCGGCCGACTGTGCCGGGAAGCTGTTTGTGTTTCACACCTCTCTGCCCATCGCAGAAGCTCCTGGAAAACTGAAAAACCGAGAAGATAAGAAGTTAATCGGCACTGACAAGGAAAAGGTAAACACAAGTAAATCCAGGAGGAAGTTTCGGCTTTAACCGTAACCGTGTTGCTTCACACCAACTCTGCTTTCGTCCACAGACTCTGTTTCAGCCGCAGGTCGGGGTCTACAGCAGCCTGGCTAAGGAGTGCGTGGCTCAGGGCTGCTGCGTGGATCTTTTCCTCTTCCCTAATCAGTACGTGGATTTGGCAACGTTAGGAGTGGTTCCTGTCTCCACTGGAGGCTCCATCTACAAATACACATATTTCCAGGTGAGAAAATACTCTAAATGACTCAAGTCACCACCTTGTCCACATAGTCGGGTTGCCGCTTATTTGCTGTAGCTGGTCCAAAAACTGTGGAATTAATCAACAACTTATTTTTGTTTAAAGATTAGCTAAAAAACAATTTCTTTTAGCACACCATAGAGCTGTGACATTATGTTTCTACCAATGCTCTCACTTTATCTATCGTGTTTGTATTCTGTTAATTTTTATTACTGCATTAATGGAAGCCACTTTGGTTCAGTAGTCGCTGTTGTTCATATTCAGGAAAAATCGTTCCTTCTGCTGACGTTCTGACTGAACCCAGGAAGTTGGAGCACATCACACCAGTTCTAAAGTCCTGACACCTGCTCCCTGTGGCTCTGAAAATAGACTTTAAAATACTGAATTTAAATCTAGACTAAAACCCTCCTGCTTAGAGTTGCTTTTGAAACATTATAAATTAAACATTAATGAGAGCACTTGACAAAATGTAATGTTTCAATTGACTGTGTGTTGCTTGATTTTGTGTTTTTATGACGTAAAGCACTTTGAGATGACTTGTCGCTGAAATGTGCTCACATTTGATTGATGGCTTTGTGTCGGAATTTGATTTCTTCCAGAAACATTCTTTAACCTTTTACTGTAAATTTTGTCCTCGTCTTCTCAGGCTCAGACAGATCAAGAGCGATTCCTGAACGACCTGAGGCGAGACGTTCAGAAACAAGTCGGGTTTGACGCCGTGATGAGGGTCCGGACGAGCACAGGTGGGTCACCCAGATCAAAATCAAGCCAGACTTAAAACCGTGCTGAGCGAAGAGGCATCCGGCGTTTTAAATTTTATCCGTTGTCGTCGTGCTGCAGGGATCCGAGCCACAGATTTCTTCGGATCGTTCTACATGAACAACACCACGGATGTGGAGCTGGCGGGTCTGGACTGCGACAAGGCCATCACCGTTGAGTTCAAACACGACGACAAGCTCAGCGAGGAGACGGGAGCGCTCATGCAGGTGAGAGGATGGGTCAGGGTGAACCTGTGAGTATGTAATTTACCCGTCTCATTTAAAAGTGGATTTATTTCAGTAATTCAAAACGTAAAACTCACCCAGGTTCATGACACATTTCAAGTGTTTCTTTATGTTAATTAAAATAATTACGTTAAAACAACAAACAGAATTCATTTCCAGAGGAAAATATTTTCATCGTCAGCCCAGATAAGACGCTTCTGACCATTTCAGAAGAATTTACCAGAAAGTAGGAACTACTGATTATTTTAGTTATGGATTAATTAATCTACAGATCATACTGACGATTAATCAGACGAAAAGAAATTGGCACATTCTGCATATTTTTCATGTAAGCTATTGTTATGTCATATTAGAAACGAGTTAGAAAATGTCAAGAGTTATTTTGACTCTTGACAAAGAGTCAAAATAACTCTTTGTCTCACTTATTTTTTTCTCACTTAAAAATAAGTGAGAAAATAGTTGCTGTTCCTTCAACTAAACGAATGCAGGAACAGCATTCGTTTAGTTCAACGCTTGATCGTTTGTAGCAAATGGAGCTAAAAAAAATACCTGACTTAACATCAATCCAGGACTAATCTGCTTATTTGGATTAAGTATTGAAATAAAATGATAGTTCTTTAGATCTTAGAGAAGATACTTATTAAAAATTGCAAGCAGTCTTTTTTTCTTTCATCTAACATTTTTATCTCTAAACGAGTTTAATGCAGATAGACGGAAAGGCTGTTTTGATTACAAAGGTTTGATCTATGTCAGATATTAGCTCTTTGAATGGAATTACTTTGCATCTGCTGAAAAAAGTCCTTTTGGCACCAAACCGTTGGAAGAGCATCCAACTCTGTTGGATGAATCTCTCAGTTGTTGTCATGACGATGCTTAACAGAAATAATGTTATTTTTTCTCTCTCACCGTCTGCCTGCAGTGTGCCGTTCTGTACACCAGCTGCAGCGGCCAGAGGCGCCTGCGCATCCACAACATGGCGGTGAACTGCTGTGCGCAGCTGGCCGATCTCTACCGCAACTGTGAGACCGACACAATCATCAACTACTTCGCCAAATACGGTGAGTCCAAAAGTCCTCTGGAGATTTTGATCTTGCCTTTCTAAAGGCTCTGAATCAGGCGGCTGATTGCACTCGGGTTGGGTAAATGTGCATTTTTGTGCCTTGCAGCTTTTAGGGGTGTTGCGAATAATCCCACCAAGGCTGTGAGGGACACTCTGGTCAACCAGTGCGCTCAGATTCTGGCCTGCTATAGGAAGAACTGTGCCAGTCCATCATCTGCTGGTCAGGTAATGACGTGGATATTTGAACTATTCATTCTCCTTTTTGTTTTATTTACACTTGAAGGTTCAACCAACATCAATGCCTCTAATCCTCTTCTTTAGTTTTACTACCCACGTGACGTTTATACATCCTCACTAATGATCTGTTAATAATTTTTTCTGTGTTGTTTAAAGATGTGTTGTTTTTTTTCCCAGCTCATCCTGCCGGAGTGCATGAAGCTCCTCCCCGTTTACCTGAACTGTGTGATGAAGAGTGACGTCCTGCTGCCGGGATCCGACGTCTCGTTGGACGACAGGGCTTACCTCAAGCAGCTGATCGGCTGCATGGACGTCGCAGAGACGCACGTCTTCTTCTACCCCCGCCTGCTGCCAGTGGTGAGACACAGAGATCTGCTCTAGAGCGGAAACAGTTACGAATAAATCGGTTGTTGGAAAAATCGTCAACTAATTGAGTAATTGGTTAGTCGCCAGCTGAAGAAGACAGACTCAGAAAAGGCCGTTTGCTGATAGAAACATTCAGATCAACAGTTAATCCAATTTATACATTTTGAGCAAATATTAAACACCTTCTGTTATCCAATTATTATTTGGTTAATCCAAAAAGATGATCACCAGATCAGCCCAGCACTGCATTAATAAGTCAGGTAGAAAGACCTGAGATTTTCACATGTCTTTAGTTTTTTTTTTTTTTTTTTTTTTTAGATGAATCCTTTGCTTTATTTTGCATTTTCTTATGTATTTATAATACTGTATAAATGAATGAAAAATGTGCAGAATGTGCCCTTTTAATAATCGTTAATGACAGCTTTATAATCGTCTAACGTTCCTTCAACCACAGTCGGTACTTCTGCATAAATATCTCTTTAATAGGGAATTAAGTGTTTCACATATTTTATTATTTTCAGCTTTTATTTGTGTATTCCGAAACCTAACAGGTCTAAGTTGAATAATATGAGAGAACCACAATTTTCTGTTTATTCAGTCAGGATTTAATAGAGCTGACACAAAATGTTAAAATTTATCGATTTTATTTATTTATTTTTCTTAATTCGGCATATTAAAAAAAATGTAGACCTTTATGTTATGGAAAGACGGACGGTCCTCTTGATACAAAAAAAAACATAAGTGGACGCTTATTAATTAATGGTTAGTTGATCAATGAGATCAGTCAACTCTATATTCGCTGATTAATACGTTACTTGCATCCAGAACTGAGTAGAAGATCCAAAATTGTACTAAAGTAAAAGTAGCTTCAACATATTTTTACTCAAGTAAAAGTAAAAAATAGTCGTCCAAGAAATGAAAACGTGACTCATCAAATTATCAATCATTTAATCTTTAAGAATTATATAATCAGACAGGGGGAAATTATTCAGATAAGTAGAAAAAATAAAAATGTTCCAAATCAGTTTCTTTCAGTATAAAACTTATGAAACTTTAACAAAAACGGCAGGCGTGTCTTTGGTGAAGTTTTGGTTAAAACATGTTTGTTTGTCATTCAGTGAAATTTCTCAGTGGGTAGAGAATCCAGAAATTTTACTCAAGTTGGAGCATACTTAAATTTATTCAAGTAAAAGTAAAAAGCGTTAAGAAATACTCCTAAAAGTAATAATAAATAAAAAGATGTAGCTGAATAAATGTGACTAGTTATTGCCCAACTCTGCTGCTGTCCCTCCATCTTCAGTTCCTCGGTAATCTCTAATAATCCCGCTCTTCGTGTTGCTCCGTCTCTCCTGGATTTTCCCAGATGAAGTTGGAAAGCGGGTCGTTGCCGGTGGCGGTGAGGGACTCCGAGGAGCGGCTGTCTAAAGGCGGGGTCTACCTGATGGAGACGGGGCTCCACCTCTTCCTGTGGGTGGGAGCCAGCGTCCAGCAGGAGCTGCTGCTCAGCATCTTCGGCACGCCGAGCTTCAGCCAGATCGATCCGAACATGGTGAGGCGAAACGGACCCGCTCTGGTTTTATCATATTAAATGGTGATTTAATTCAGAAAAGGGATGATGAAGTAAAAACCATTTTAGCCAGAAGGGAGCGTTTATCAGAGAGAAGGGAAAACTGCAATTTTCAGAAAAGAAACTCAAGAGCTGGTTTCTTAATGTCTGCCTCTGGTTACAGCAGTGAGTCTTTTATCCTGTTTTTATGTTGTTTTTGTTTTATTTGTTTTTTTTATACTATTACTAATAGAACTACGTGTGCTGTGTTCTGTCATGTGAATTATGTAGTAAAGTGTTTTTTTCTGCCTACTTGTCTTGGAACACGGGTTGAAATTTAGCTATTGTGCTAATTCCTGCATATTTATGTTTACATAAATCGTGGTAATGTGGATTAATGTGCACTGTCCTGTCCAAATAAATCAAATTAACTACCATTTTGAGGAAAATGAAACTAAAATCTCTCTATAATCATCTGTAAGTCACAGACTTGTATGTACTTAATCTTTTCATCTGTTGCTGTCATAACAGTGTTTAATCCTAATCCCCAAGTGTTTTAAATACGGAACATATAAGTCAATAAAAGGCAATAAGTTCTGTAATGAGGATCAGATTTATGATCAGTTTTAATTCATGTGTGACTGAACATGGTTTATTCAAACTGAGCTCTCGAATGCAGTCAGTTGGTTTTTAATAACGTTTTGTTTTACGCTCTAATCTTGATTTCTTCATAAAATCCAAAAAGATAATGAAGCTTTACTGTTTTCATCAAGCAGAAAACATAGATTAGTAATTTATCTTATGATTTGCTTTTACGTTGGAGATTTGTTGACTTTCTCCTGAGTTTTGTTTCCATATTTGGCGTAAAATGGTGTCTGCACCCGTTTTCTGTTTCAGACCAATCTGCCTGTCCTGGACAATCCGTTCTCACAAAGACTCAGAGAAGTCATCGAGTCCTTCAGAGTGCAGCGATCACGATACATGAAGGCAAGCCTCATCATTATTATTATTATTATTATTATTATTATTCTATGACCAAAAGCACTTTTCAATAATTTTGGATCCAATGGTTGCACAAGCTGAGCAGACAGTATTTGAGACATAAATACACCACAAACATGAAGCTACAAGACAAATTATAAACAGTATTCGCTTAGTGTAAAACATAATACTTGTTCATTAAAAACACTAAATTAAGATAAATGGAAGCTAATTCCAGCTTAGAAAGTTTGAGGATACAGAGCAGCTCTGAGTTCACAAACCAATATGGCCGCCATCCAGAAAACACAGAGAAAGCTGCGGACATCAAGTTGCGGTGGAAAAAAGTGTCTTTTCCTTTCTTTTTTTCTTTGTTTCTGTCTTTCTTTGTTTCTGTCTCACTCTTTTTCCTTTCTATCTTCCTTTCTTTCTTTCTTTTTCTCTTTCTTCCTTTCTTTCTTCCTTTCTTCCTTCCTGTCTTTCTTTCCCTCTTCCTTTCTGACTGTCTCTTTCTTTCCGTCTCAGTTTTTCTCCCTCTTTCTCTGTACTATCTCTATACTCTCGGCTCCTTTCAGTCAATAATAGTTTAAACTCGCCTTGAATCGGCTACACAGTTCCTGACGACCCCACCAGGGGGCGCCCTAAACCCTGCTCACCCTGCCCCTCTCTCTCTCTTTCTCAGCTGATGGTGGTAAAACAGGAAGACCGAGCCGAGCTGACGTTCAAGCACTTCCTAGTGGAGGACAAGAGCGTCAGCGGCGGAGCGTCGTACGTCGACTTCCTGTGTCACATGCACAAGGAGATCCGCCAGCTTCTCAGCTAAGGGCTCGAAGATTCCCACCTTTCACCCACGAGCTCCAGAAACCCCTTCACCCAAAAACTCCCACCCCTCCAGTCACCTTCCACCCTGCAAATGATTTTTTTTTTCTTCTTTTTTTTTAATCCTATAAAATAAAACTCTCCTTGCTGTCTTGTCAGCCAAGGTCCGGCTCGCAGATCAGATCTTGTACGATCGTTTGTGTGTGAGTGAGAGGCGGAAAAGTTTTACTCTGCCTCAGATCTGCTGCTCCTGCACGTCCAGGGCGCAGCCGACGAGGAAGGGTGACGAGCGCAAACACAAGAGAACAACTATGTATGCAACAGACTGATGACGAAAGAGAAAGCTCGATAACTGTAGTTGTACTGTCTGCATTAATAGCACTGAAAGGCTTTTCTTTTTTTGGTTGGGGAGGGCTTGAGCGACTCGGATAGCAGAACGTTTTTTTATATATGATTGAGTCCCGATAAAGTGATAGACATCTATGTATGGAAATAAAACTAAATAAATGCTGTTCTAGATGTCTCTTATCCACCTTAATCATGGCCTTAGTCCCCCATGCTGCTCCAATCTGTCTCTGTGTGCGCGTGCGTGCGTGTGTGTGTGTGTGTGTGTGTGGGGGTGGGGGTGGGGGTTATTTTGAGATGTGAAAGGATTAGCCGCCTTTTTTTTTTTTTTTTTAAATCAGCCACTGTTGCATCATCTGAATTTAAACTGACACGAAAATGATTCATATTTAAATCAAATATAAAGATTGAAAGATCTCTCGGTAAATAAATAACGATCAGTTTTAAATGTGACAACATCTGGCTCCGTAAATCTGATGCAAACCAG
This sequence comes from Poecilia reticulata, assembly GCF_904066995.2. Classification (NCBI taxonomy): domain Eukaryota; kingdom Metazoa; phylum Chordata; class Actinopteri; order Cyprinodontiformes; family Poeciliidae; genus Poecilia; species Poecilia reticulata. The sequence continues at coordinate 9,591,593 of NC_088848.1, read as the reverse complement.
ACATGCACTTCCGATCACTTTTTGTTTCTGCGCAGCATCAAAAACAAACAGGTGGATCTCAGAGGTTTTAGTTGCTTTTTCATTCAAATGTGAAGGAAGCTTTAGGAGTACTGACGTGCAACGCTGCAGACTTTATAACCGGATCGGAGGCACCGGGTGTGTGAAAGAGGAGTGTCCGGCTGAAAGAAACGAGCAGAAAATGACGGCAGATGAGCCAACTTTCACTCGTATCCGCACTGAGCAGCCGCTGAGCTTTTCAGTGTGTAAATAAAATATATGATGTGTACAGAATTAATAGAAAATAAAAATTTTAAAGACCTGGCAGAGGAGCCGGGGTGTCGTGGTTTCTCTTGTCACGATCAACTGAGATTTAAAAATTGTGGATTTACTCGAGAGATGGGCTTTTTGATATGTTTCTGTGTGTGTGTGCGTGTGTGTGTGTGTGAATGTGGGGTCGGTCCTGATGAATTTCTCACGGGGAACAGAGGGATCAGCCAACACACACACGACCTTTAGCATCAACTCATTTATCACTTTCTGTTCCGTTTTAATGATGTGATTTTTTGTGTCCAGTGTGTGCGTGTTCAGCCCTCTGTTCTGTCTTTATGTTCGCTGGTTCTGATCGACCCGCCATCTTTACTGTAATCTTAATTTCTGTTCCTCCATTTTTTTTCTTCCTCTATTTGTTTTTCCATTGCCTCCTGGGACTGCTAATAAAATGATTGTTTAAAGTGAAATCAGAAATTCTGATCCTCTTCTTTTCATTTAAGGAAAGACAATTTTAGAAATTGCAACAAAAAAAATAACATTTTTAAATTCTCAAAGCTATTTATGACAAACTGGCATTTTGTAGATAAACTGCTACTTTCAGGGGATTTTTTTCATTATAGTATGGAAGTAAGGCTGCAACTAACGACTATTTTAGTAATCGATTATTCTGACGATTAATAGAAATAAATTGCTACATTCTGCTTGAATATTTTTTTACACAATATCAAAATATGTTGGATATCAATAAGCAAATTGAATTCCTTTTGTAAATAAAAACATTTTATTAATGTAACTTGATCATTTGTAGCAAAGGATGCATCAGCGGCTAAAAAATACTGTCAGCATCTTTGTTTTTTATTAATTGCTTAATCTAAAATGTCAAAAGAAGTTGACACTTAAATGGTTGCAAAAGATGATCAATATATATTTTTTATTTTATTTGAACCAGGTGAAGCTACAAATGGAAACAAACATTTACAGACAAAGCTTTATCTCTTAAATGTAAAAATGTTTAATTTTTTTTGCACATTTGCCTTAATTACTGCCCTGAGTTCATATACTCCAGTTAACGGTTTACTGATTATTAAATTAGTTCACGATTACTTAAATAATCGATTTATCAATCAAGTAATTGTTCAGTAAAATTAAATTCCAGTTTATTGCATAGTACTTAATGTGATTTATAATTCGGGTCAAAGGTTCATATTTACACAGCTTCTTTTGACATTTTATTACAATTTAAAAGCAAGGATGTAAAATAGCATTTTAAACTCACAGTCTTCGATTTTTTTTTTTAATGCTCAGTTCTAATATAACAAACACATTTTTGTTAAACTTTACAACATGAAAACACATCATCAGGCTCAATCATTGCAGTACTTGGCTCAGGTAGCAGTCGATGCGCCACGCGGACATCGGAGAGAAACTTCCGGATTAGCATAAGAGTACGGTTGAGTCGACCCAGCCAAGATGGAAGCCGGGGTAGACGGGCTCGGTGAAGGTGGTGTGGAAGGTGTGGAGGAGAGTCCGGTCACCACAGGAGACCCTAAAGAAGGACAGCGACCCCGCCGTCCAGTCCAGGTAAACTCCTACTTTATTGGAGTTGGGTGTAACTGGAACAACGTCGTTCATGCTCCCATGCAGAATCCGGTAGCCGTTTCTGTTGCAGTTCAGGCCCCAGGAGACGTCATTGCGGCCCAACCAGCGGTCATCACCCTCTCCTTTCCTCAGCATCCGTCTGTAGGCCACACCGATGCAGACCCTCCCTACCCACTCCGTCTCCCAGTAGCAGCGCCCGGTCAGTCCCTCTGTGCACAACACCTGGGTCCAGTAGTCGAACCTGTCCGGGTGATCCGGATACGAGTTCTTGGTCCAGCGTGTTGCTTTCTGGTTTCCATTGGAAAGAGAAAGATCTCTGTGGGCTGTGTTTGGGTCCAGGGTCAACTTCTTAAGGTCTGATAGGAAAATAAGGAAGAAAGAATTAATCATTTAGATGGGTCAAGCAAAAAATAATCAAATATGTTGGCTACTTACATTTCCTCGGACCAGGTTGGATCCTGGATTCGCCACATTGCTCCACACTAAAACAGATGGCTAAATGTTATCTTGATGCTTTTGGGTTAGGAGCGGAGGTGGGTAGAGTAACCAAACATTGTACTCAAGTAAGAAGAGTAGTGATACTTCGACATATTTTTTACTAAACTTAAAGTAAAAGTAGCCGTCCAAAAAAAAAAAAAGACTCAAGATTAAAAAGGGATTTGGTAAAAAGTCTATTCAAATACAGAGTCACTCATCTAATTATCAATCATTTAAAATTGCATAACTGCCTTGACTATTAGTTTAGATGGGAGGTAGTTGGTACTTTTTCCATTCAAATTAAATCTAATTAATTAATTGTAATTCTAATGTTAATTAACAAAAATAGTTAATTATTAACAACTGTTAATTGGGATTAACATTTAATAATTGTTAATTAACAATTTACATTTGTTAATTAGAATGGAAAGAGTCCCAGCCAAAAAATGCTCACCACCCACTAAGTTAATTGTTAATCATTAGCAATTAATTAACAATTAACTGTTAATTAATTGTTACTTAATTAACTGTCAATTATTAATTTGTACCATTAATTAAAAATGTATTAATTGTTGTTAACTAACTATTAGTTAACAGTTAACATTAATTACATAAATATGTAAAGCATAATTTTGTTTTCTTTACATAATTACCAATTTTGTGAAGCATATAAAATTGATAAAGCAATTTTGTTTGCTTCATCAGACAAAATTTCAATACAAAACACTTTATGATCAGAAATTGTGAATAGATTACAAGCTTATGAACATATTTGCAAAGAGCCAAATGTAAAGTTTTTGGCTGATCCCTGGCAGACGGATGCTTTCTTACCTGAGTGTCTGCAGTGTGCAGAGAGGGTCCTCCAGCAGAGCTGAAAGTAGCATCAGCCCAGAGTTTCCTGGATGGTTGTAGCTCAAGTCGAGCTCTTTCAGGTGGGATGAATTCAGTGCAGATGCCAGGAATGTACAGCCTTCTTCTGTCACTCTGCATCCTGACAAACTTTGACAAAATTATATTTAATCAAATTGACCCGTACAGCAAAAATGGCAGCAACAGAGAGCCATTTCTTCTCTGAGGAAGTATTGCATGTTATACCGAAGCTGCTCCAGTTTGCAGTACGAACTCCCCAGTCCAGTCGAGAATGTTCTAACTCCATCGTCCTTAAAGTCGTTGTCGGTAAGATCCAGGACTTTTAGGCGGCAGCAGGAGGAGCTGATGACTGATGCTATAGTAACCGAGCTGTTCTCTGTTAGACTGCAGCTTCTTAGTCTAAGCAAACAAAAAATACAAGGACAAAAGTTAAACCCACATATAGTGTCACTTGCATTTATCTGTGGAGCAGACTTGGTGGATTTCGACCTCAGTGTCTCCAGTTGGCTGTTCTTTAGCCCGTCAGAGAGTTGCTTCAGTCCTGCGTCTGTCAGGTTGTTGTTGCTCAGATCCAGCTCTCTGAGTTGGGATGAGCTGATGCCACTGGCCAGGTTTTCACAGCACATCGCCGTGAGGTTGCATGCTTTCAAACTGGACCAGGAAAAAAAATGTGTGACATGTGAAAACTGTGCCAGACTGTCCGTATTTGACGACATAGTAGCTAGATAAATAATAACTTGACTGACAGAAACTCTACAGTAAATTCAATCCAGAAAAAACAACTGCAGTCACGCTGAGTACTGGAATTCCTCAAGGTCGTGTGCTTGGCCCATCGTTGTTCACACCCTTAAAACACAACTGTGCATCCAGAATGAAGGAAAAACTGATCATTAACTTTGCAGGAAGTTTGAATTCACTTTTAAGATATGGCACTGCTGAACTAAGCACTGGTGCTCCTCAAAGAGATGTACTTAGTCCGTTATTTTTCACTTTATATACTTTTTAGGAATAGGTTTGTTTCAGTTTTGCTGTAATACACAAACAGCCTCCCATCTTTTCTGGAGTCTCTTGAGTTTGTTTACTTTGTCAGCCATATTGCCTGAACACCATCATATCCGATGTTAAGTGAAGCCTGGGGATTCCTCAGGGGTGTGTGCTTAGGCCTCTAGTTTTTCTGTGAGGTCATAAAGTTTGCTAATGGTACAAACGTGTCAGGATTATAAAGATCTTGCAAAGCAGTTTTCTATCCATTCTATGTAAAAGTATATTTATTTCTAAAGCATTTATAACTTTTAAGTACCACAATATCATGCATTAAAGTGAGTGTTTGGAAAGTCTCAATCTGAGCTAAAAAGAGTCGTACCAAAGGACTTACTTTGCCACTTGGACTGTTTTCACAACAGGCATTAGTCTGAGGAGCCCCTCTTCTGACCTCATGTAGTTACTCAGCTGAAACACATTGAGTTCTTCTTCTGAGGTCAGCAATACAAAGATCAGTGTGGCCCACTGGGCAGGTGAAAGGGTGGCTTGGTTCAAAATGCCTGAGCTGAAGATGTCCTGAACTTCCTCCACAAGAGAGTGGTCATTCAGCTCATTCAGACAGTGGAAGAGATTGAGGCACCTTTCAGGTGACTGGCTGTCTCTGATCCTATCCTTTATGTGTTTGATGATTTCAGTTCTGGTTCTTTGATGAGTTCTGTTGTTGGTCATTAGATGCTTCAGCAACGTCTGATTGGACTCCAGTGATAGACCCAAAAGGAAGCGCAGAAAGATGTCAAAATGCCCATTTTCACACCGCAGTGCCTTTTCTACAGCTTCTTTGTAGAGAATGATCTCTGATGATTCTCTGGACATTAAACGGCGTGACACAGATGACTTCTTGACCAAAACGTTGTTGTTTTCGTTGTGGAACGTGAGGTAGACGTACAGCGCAGCAAAGAACTCTTGAATGCTCAAATGAACAAAGCAGAACATCTTCTCTTCGCACACTGTCATCTCCTCGTTGAAGATCTGTGTGTAGACGCCTGAAAACATGGAGGCCTCTGTGACCTTGATGCCATTAAGGATGAGGTCACTCTCGTAGAAGATAGGGTGACCCTTCTCCAGCTCTTTGAAAGCAAGTTTACCCAAAGCAAGGAGGTTAGTTCTCACACAGTCAGTAGTGGAGTCTCTTCTTCTCAGCAGTCTTTTCTTCATTTTCTCCACATAGAGGGACAAGAAGTGGATGTACATCTGTGTGAGACTCCTCGGTGTCTCTTTGCTGTCTTTATTTGACAGGTTCTTCTCAAGAACACTCGCCGCCATCCAGCAGAAGATTGGTAAGTGACACATGATGTGAAGACTTCTGCAGGATTTCACGTGTGCGATCACCCGATTTGCTACAGTTTTGTCGGTAATCTTTCTCCTGAAGTACTCTTCTTTCTGTGAGTCGTTAAATCCCCGCACCTCTGTGACCAGGTCAATGTACTCAACTGGGATTTGAGCTGAAGCTACTGGTCGAGACGTAATCCAAATGAGAGCCCAGGGAAGCAGACTTCCCCTGATCAGGTTTGTGAGAATCACAGAAACTGTACTTGGCTTTGTAACGTCTGACAATATTTCACTTTTCTGAAAGTCAAGCGACAGCCGACTTTCATCCAGGCCGTCCAGGATGAAGAGGGTTTTGCTTTCAGGCTCGTTAAAGATTTGTGTGTCTTTTATTTCAGGGAAAAACACACAGAGGAGCTCCACCAGACTAAAAGCAGTCTTTTTCATTAAATTCAGCTCTCGAAAGGAGAGGGAAAACACAAAATCTATCTCTGTGTTTGCCTTCTCCTCTGCCCAGTCGAGAGCAAACTTATTGGCCGACACGGTTTTTCCAATACCGGCGACTCCCCTGGTCACCACGGTTCTTATGTGCCGTCCGGGTTGACACTCAAACAGACGATTGCAGTGGATTAACTTGTCCTGGGTTGCACATCTCTGTGATGCAATCTCTATCTGTCTCACTTCGTGCTCTTTGTTAACCACACCACATCCACCCTCGGTGATGTAGAGCTCCGTGTATATCTGATTGAGAGACATCTTATTTGCATCCGTTCCAGTCCCTTCATGCAAATGACTGAATTTCCTCCTCAGAGTCGCTTTCACTTTCTGTTGGCATTCGGCTAATTTATCTGAGGAAAATGGCACAGGGTTATTAATTGTGTATTTTGGATGTTGTGCAACCATCTTGCGAGGAAGAGGAAGTACTTACTTTGGTTCTGCTCAGCATTGCAACCGTCTGCAACGTCTTGCTTCAGAGATTCTTTGAAGAGATAATTTGATTCTGCAGAACAAAGTAAAACTTTAAAATACTAATCCAATTAAACCCCTGTGTTGAGGTGTAGACAATAGGACTTCAAGTATGCCTACCTTTGCCCATTGATATATTAATGTTAATGCTGCCAACGCTGGAGCCAACGATGGAAGGAGCCACCACATTGCTGCCGCCTTGAGCAGTGAAGCTGGGCTGGAAATGATGAATTTCAGCCTGAATTGAGGAAATTCCTAAAACGACACAGTGAATGATTAAACTCTAAACATTTAGTGACACTTTAGAGGTCTGTCGGCTCAAAGCGTCAAACAAATTCAGTAAGTTCAGCATCTGGTGCAGAGGGCTTAATAAAAAATGAATTTGCACATCCGTATCTGGTTTTCAACTAAATATGCTTCTGCACAGACTTATTTTGGTCTCTTTTTTTGTTGCACATCGTCAAACAAATGCTAATTCCAGACAAAGGTGTCTTGAATAAATAAAAACAGCTGTTTTTAAATCAATAATTCAAACCAACATGGCTGCAAGTGCATCCTAAACGTGATAGCTGGTTTTGCTGATCTGGCTTGCATTCTTCACTCTTAGAGACAATTTTAGAGACATTTTGGCTCAATCTTATTTGCAGTTATGTTTTAATTTCAGCAAGAGAGGCATGTTAAAGGTTGGAGGGAAAGTGCTGGTGCTTTTTCATCAATATTAAGAAATTATTGAGTTAAAACAAGCTCCTATATGTTGCTGAAAGATTATCTATAAGTTAGTTTTGTTTTATTTCAAGTGTATTAAGATATTTGCACTAGAAGCCAGAAATACTTGGTAAGATTTTTGCAGTGAGTACCTAGAGCCTTATTGAGTTGGATAACAATAAAATATATAAACTTAAATATTTTTCCTAAGGTTACTTTTGTCTGATGATGAAATTTCTTTGGTGATCTGAAACATTTAAAAAACAATCAAAATCATAAAGGAGACAGATACTTTTTTACAGCTGAGACGACCTGAACCAATTCTCTTTTTAAGAGTTACGACATTCTGAGTCGTTTTTCTTAAAAAAAACATCCATCCTTACCTCTAGAGTCTTTAGTTGCTTCATCTTCAGCCTTTTGCTCCATGTTTTGCCACGTTTCTCATCCTTGTCTTGATTCTGTTAGCGAATACGTTTCACCTCCTCTGACACTTTTTCTGTCGTTTTCTCCCAGCAAGTCACAAAGACAATCTGACAAACTGCGAGAAAAGAGCAAGCAGCTTCCCTCCACAACATGAATACAGACAAGTCTTAATGATATCAGGGTAAAAGAGAAGCTTGGCAGCTTTAACAATAACAGTAGCTGCTGTCTGTTTCTTACGCCAATGTTTGCATGTAGAAGAGAGAAGAAAACAGGAAGTGTTGAAATAGTTTGTCTGAGTAGTCTTCTGTGACTGAGGGGTAGAATGAGCAAACCACAGCACTTTCGTTTGCTAGAAAACGAAATTAAGTTCAGTAAACTATGCTTCAGTGTGCCGATTAGTTTACTGTACGACCAATGAAGAAAAAAGAACTTTTATTCTTAAGTAAAAGTACAAATTCGGCCAAGTGAACCCAAAGCAGAAAGGGAAAGAAATCTATGCAACGCGTGAATTCACAGGAACAGTTGTTAAAGATTTACAGTGAAGACACTGATTTATTTCTAAGTGTCGCTTTAATTTAATTAAATATCTCATTTGTTCTGTATCAATATCAGATAAAATGATTTTCAGATGATAAATGAAGCAAAAACAAGTGTAAAAAATTCAAGGTAAATTGTGAACATCAGACGTTGTTCCAGAAGGGAAAGCACCAATTTAATATTGATGTTTGCCAAATAACAGATTTTTTTGTTTACCTTTAAGTGAATTAATCCTTAAATGAACAGTTATAAAAATGTTCACGTGTTTTATTTCCCAGAGCCTAATCAAGCACAAGCATTTTGTGGAACTAGTTGAAGAAAATGCCATCCTAACATGAGATTACATTACAACTAAAGATTCATTTAAAGAAACAATTTAAAGCAGTTTTATGAAAACAAAATGGGTGAAGGGAAGTCAGTGTCAATAAAGCCCTACTAGAAAGGATTTTTTAAAAATAAAATAACCTGAGGAGCAAAAAGAGCATTTTTACTACAGATTCCATTTCATCAAGTTGGTAAAATTATTTAAATTACTGCATTAGAAAGATGTAATACTTTTCTCCGTTAGTTGTTAAAGACTGTTTTCCAATCAGTAAAATTTTCCTTAAACACAGAATTTAAAAAGAGTGAAAGTTAATCAGCAATCATGAGGCCAAACCCTTCATCACTGCAATTCTGCACCGGCGCCATCCGAACACAAGGTGGGAGCAAAACTCAAGGTTTAGTCATCTGGTTTTCTCTGTGTCTGCTGTAACAAACTGCAACCTTTGTCATATCAGGATAGTTTTCACTGTAATTTTCCCCAAAGCAAGTTTCAGGGACGACCTGAAAAGAATGAGCCAAACAGATGGTAATGTTAAAAAAAAGAAAAGAAAGAGAGGGAGAGAGAGATGACAATAAGCCCCCAAAGGTCAATAATAGTTATTTTTTTCTACAAAAATTAGACCTTTTTGCTTTATTAAAATTTTTGATCAACTTAGTATGTCATTGAAGAGATAAAAATGAGTATCTCATTTTATATATATATATATAAAACCCTCAAGCTCCCAGGCCTCTGGTAGAGGACCCGAGCTCAGAGGATGAAACAGACCACCCGCGGAGGGTGAGAAGGGAATTAATTATATATATATATATATATATATATATATATATATATATATATATATATATATATATATATATATATATATATATATATAAAAATGCTTTGTATGTTAAATAACCTGCGACAGACTGGCGACCTGTCCAGAGTGACCCCGCCTCTCGCCCGGAACGTTAGCTGGAAATGGGCACCAGCAACCCTCCCGACCCCATTAAGGGACAAGGGTGTAAAGAAAATGGATGGATGGATGTTAAATAACATTAAATAATACACACTTAATACACATGGAGACAATTTCTATATTTTTATTGTTCATATACAAATGGAATGGAGAAATTAAACTTTAACTTGTTTATTTCAAATAGTTAAAATAACTTTGGAACATTTAAATACCACTCTGCATTTCAAAATTCAGATATATATTTTTAATGTGGTACTCCTGTCTGATTAAAATGAACAACCATAGCAACACTAGTACAATGTAAGCTGAATGAGTCATCTGCTGTCGACCTGTTGGAGTGAGGGGTCCCCAAATAAAAATCTGCTTAGTGCCCCAAAAAGGCTTGGGCCGGCCCTGCTTCTAGATGACTTGTCACAAATTGCAAACGGGATTTCTTCTGCTTCTTCGGCTGTTTTGTCGCCAGATTCTCGTCAACAAAATATGATTTTATGAGCAGGATCTACGGTTCTTGTTGGTTTATGTGCACAAGAGAAGCCGGCGGTTGACATAAGTAGACAGATTTCTTCATTTATCAAAACCTGCAGGAGATGAGAATGTGTCTGATTTCTGCTGCGATGTTAGAAAAGCCGGCCATCATTTATTCATTCCTGTCCGAGCTGACTGAGCACTCTGGCATTTAATCAGCAATGCCCTGCCTCTTTTCTTTCTTTTTTTTCCTTTTTTTTTTTTTTTGCCTCTGTGCAGCCACACAAGTTGACACAAAGTTGCTGCGCCGCTCAGCCACGACTAACTCGCTGAGCATCTGGGGGTCAGACGCTTGTGGCTGCAGGGCGTCACGACAACAGGAGCTGACGGAGGAGAGACAGTGTTACTCACTCACTCTCTCCTCTGCCCGACATCCAGTCGGATCGTTGCTCCAAAGCTACGGAGAATGGGAGTGTCATGACTCAACTCTTGGCCCCGGCCGCCTTGTAAGTTGTCATGATGTAACAGATGGCGTAGTCATCCTCATTAGTCACAACAAAGGAAGAAGTCTGACCTGAATGCATCAAAGCTGCTGAGACTCTAATTTCACAAACTTGTGTTTGCAGGACACATTCAGAGTTTGTTGCAAATGAAATGTAAGATTTAAGCTCTGCAAAAAGAACCAAAAAAATATGTAATAAACAAAATCCTACAAAGTATTTTGGTTCCGTTTCTTGTGAAAATATCTTATCTTTTGACAATTAATTGATTAATCAGATTAAAAAATTGACACATTGTACAGATTTTTCATATAACCTCTTAAGAATGAGTGAAATTCTTTTTAAATAAGAAAACAAACATTTTATTGCCTAAAATACAACAACAGAGCATTCCTTCAGTGAATTTGAACTGGGTGAAGCTAACACAATGCCATTTGAGGAGTTTATTATATTTACAGACAGAAGTGTTTTCATCTTAAATGCAAAATATATGAATATATTTTTACAACTTTGGATTGATTATTGCTCTGAATATGTTTTATTTTTCAGTAAATTGACTTTTTTTTATTAGTTTTTTTCCTCCAGTTGAGGATTAATCAATTATTAAATTAGTTGCCAATTATTTCAGTAATAATGATTAATCCAATTAATCATTTCAGCACTTTAAGATGCTCCTAATGAGCATACATTTTTGCTCATCTGCCTTTTCTCTGAGCTTCCAGCACAACAGTTTGTTGTAGAACAGGCTGCTTCATGCTATTTTACAGACAGTGGGTGTTTTGTTTTTAAATGTGGAGTGGCATGGGAACAGTAAGTGATGGCAACATAAGTATCTGCCAGATTTTCCATTACAGAATCAGGAGGGAAGCTAACATCAGCTGGTGGCCTGCAGAGGATGGCAGAGTTGCTTACTGTGCCTCAAACTAACCTCATTTTTAATACAGTAGATTAATATCAGATAGTTTAAAAATCTACAATTACTTTATACATTTATTAAATTTTTTTTTTTACTTGAAATCATGGTGTTGATGCTTTGCATAGCTCCCTTTTACCAAGAGAGCATCACTTCTCTTGTAATATTTCACAAAGCTGCATGATCTCCAAAGGTTTTCTACAGGAATTAAAGAAGGTTGAGTTTGCCTTCTTTATTGATTTTGTCATGTTTTAATCAATCAAATTTTATTTGTATAGCACATTTCAGCAGCAAGGCATGTCAAAACGCTTCACATCATAACAAACACAAAAACACAGTCATGCAACATAGAATAAAAAATTGAAACATTACATTAAGTCAGTGTTTCAGATGTTTTACAGTTTTCTGGAACTTTGTTCCAGATTTGTGGTGCATAGAAGCTGAATGCTGCTTCTCCTTGTTTGGTTCTGGTTCTGATGATGCAGAGCAGAACCAGAACCTGAGGGATCTGGAAGGTTGGTACAACAACAGCAGATCTTTGATGTATTGTGGTGCTAAGCCGTTCAGTGATTTATAAACTAACAACAGTATTTTAAAATCTATTCTTTAACTAGCTGAGCATGCTGCACTGTTTGATAGCTATGATCAACTGGAATGTATGCATGGCTGAATTGAAATGATTTTTTAAAAGTGCTTTCAGGCGACATTGTTGTGAATTGGCTCTATATAAAAAAACCAACAAATCTAACTGATTAATTAAATGTATCTAGATTAATCTAAGACCCGATGATGACCTCTTTTAAGATTTTATGTAAAATTGCCTGATCTTTTAAAAAATTCATTACACCAGCAATATCCTGCACACATGAGCGCTTTTAAAATTCAAGCAATGCAAAATCAAAGGAGTGGAAATGATTGTGGTTAATAAACAGCGTTTCACATATTTCATGCCAAATAAGGCTCATTATAACGAGTTAAGCAAACCAGAGGCATGTAAGGCATGCCTCTGGTTTGAGACGGTCGAAGTTTGTTTAATCTTGTTTTTAGTTTAGTAAGATATTTTCAGTATAAATGAGAAATATTTGGTCAGATTTTGTGTTTCTTCAAGTTTTGTGCTGATGTATTTGCCTTCTGTCAATTGCATCCTCTCTCTCTCTCTTTCACCGTCACTCTCTCTCATCAGTTTGTCTAAAAATGTATCATAAGTATCAAGAGTACAGAATTTTGTTTATCAGATGAGTCATCAAAATAATTGATATAATAATCAATTACTGATATAATCGATAGTTGCGGCTCTAGTGTGAATCTCATCTGACTAGAGAGCGTCCTAATTAAAGTCCAACCACCACTTCACAAACTACACATTTATGTTTGTGATGGTAAAGCAGAAAGTACTCTTTTTCACAGCATTTTTATTAGCATGTAAACATCATGTTGTGGTTGTTATGGAAACTGAATGACCCTCAAAAGTTTGTTTTATCAACATTTTTCAAATTGTAAGCTTTTGAGGTTACAAAAGTTTACAATTTGCAATCATATCTAGCTTAATGGAATGGCATTTTCTCTTGCCTTTTCCATTTGAGGGGTGGTTACGATAACTAGGTAACTACTTGTTTTAGACTGAAAACCCAGAAACAGGAAGTAGTGGATAACTAATTAAAAATCATTCTAGAAAGAATAAAATAGAAATTATAGATTGCGTCAGTAAACATGGATCTTTTGTATAAACTCAATGTGAGAATATGTAAGAGCACAAAATTTATATTTATAACATTTGCCGATGTTAATTTATGCTGTGTATTTGTGCCACCATCATGGTCTGGTTGCAGCTACGCGATGCAGAGAATAAGCCTAACGCTTGCTGAAAAAAAAAATCACATAATTTCTCTTAAATTAAATCCTTCTCACTCCTCGCTTCCTCCTCTGCTCTTGTGTTTCTTCTGAACTGGGCAAGGCGTAGTGGTGTGTGGTCGGTGTGAGATAACTAAGGCTGAGGAGTTCACAATTATATAAGTCCTGTGGAGGCTGTGGAGGAAGAGGAGGAGAGGCAGCAGGGTTAGCACGTAGGAAAAGGAGGGCAGGAAAGGGCCAGTGTAGCCTGCGTTGCAGTGCTCATTTGTCTTGCACACCGACAAACACACACTCTCTCTCTCTCTCACACACGCACACACACACATGCTGGCCTCCTTTCGCTGCTCCTCATCACAGATTCAGCAAATACTGCCTCGCAATATCTGAACTTTTCACTGTTTTATGTTCCCACGCTGACAACCACGCAGAAAGATTTTCAAGTGAAATCACTATTATGCTTCTTTTTTTTCTCTTTCTCTCTCTCTCTCTCTCTCTCTCTCTCTCTCTCTCTCTCTCTCCCTTTCGCTGTCAGAGCTGTTTGCTGTCCCACCTCTGGGCTGGAGTGCTGAGCAGGCAGCCACACTGCACACACGCACACACACTCTGAGCCTCTAACTGTAACTCTCCAGCTCTATAGCTGCCTGCAGCCCCACCCGCCTGTCCTCTGATGGCCTCCCACTCATGCCACATTAAACATTTAGTGAGGCACTCTGGATCTCTGTGACACCATCTTTTAGCACCGCCAAGCTAACAGCCCTCACTCTGTGGAAAAAAACATAGGTGCACGCCTGTCAGTGGAAACTTGATATAGCGGTCGCAATGTTCCCACTGCCCCTTCCTGTCCCTCTTATTTACCTACAAGCGCACGCTCTCAGTTACGAGGTAAAATCTGGGAAACCTTTAGTCTGTATTCAATATACACGTGTACTGTGTGGGGTTGTTCTTTTGCGTCACAGCTTAGCCAGGTGGATTTGAGTAAAGTAAAATATCATCAAAAAGTACATTTATTTCAGTAATTCAGTTCAAAACGTGAGCTGAGATATTGTAAAAAGGAAAATCCAAAGTATAGTTCCTTAGAAATTTAGCTTATTTAAGATAAAGGAATTTTTAATACAGAATGTTATGCATTGTCTGGCAGACGATTACAAATAACCTCCACAAGATGTTGGCTATTCAGAGTGCATAGAAAGTTGAGTGGAAGGAAAAAATGTCAGTCTAGACACTGGAAGATGAGCAACACCAGACTCAACAATACAGTCGAGCTGAAGGCAACTATTCTTTTCAGTAGGCCGACATTTTTTATGAAATATGAATTTTAAATTCTGGTTAGATGTAAGCATGGCTCAAAAACAAAAGTTGTGTATAGAACTTAAATTTGAAGTCGTACCTATTTGGAATAAAACTCAAGCTGATGTCTTGAAATGTTGCGTCTATATTCTTTTCTTTTCCACGCAATTTCCTTGTAACATCATCAGGTCATATCCAGTTATATAGAATCATTTTCAATCCAAATTTATTTGAAATTACTCCTGTTAGAGTCCAGCTCAATTCAATCATACAGTCAGATTCAGAATCGTACAGTCTAATTTAATCTAAACTGTGATAAAACACAGTCAGATTTAGTTTATTATTAAATGTCATTTGGCAAAAATACAAATGTATCTTCCTGAGCAAGTATGTGGCGACAGTGGAGTGGAAGTACTCCTCTTGAACTGGAAGAAACCTCCAGCACAACATGGTCCAGGATGGGTGTCATTTTGCTGCGACTGGTTAGGAAGATAAGAAGGAAATAAAAACCAAAACAACATAGAGTGAAGGCTAAAACCCTTAGCTTAGTTGTGTCTCTATCTGGAAAAGATAAAAAAGAAAAAGAAGCTCATTATACAAGCAAAACAAAGTAGTGCAAAATCTCACAACTCTGCATGAGCTGCAGAAATTTCAGACAAAATAACCACCAAGAGACACTGACTGCGATGACAAATGAAAAATCAAACTAAAACTAAATGTACAGTAGAAGAACTAAGTTTTGGAAAGTGAAATCGATAAAATCAACTGAAACGTAGCCTATGAGAAACAAAATGAGTGCAGACAGAAAGTTACCAAAGCATTAGTCATCCAAAGACCAGAAATCATATCTGCCTTG
Organism: Poecilia reticulata; assembly: GCF_904066995.2. NCBI lineage: Eukaryota > Metazoa > Chordata > Actinopteri > Cyprinodontiformes > Poeciliidae > Poecilia > Poecilia reticulata. The sequence continues at coordinate 9,576,284 of NC_088848.1, read as the reverse complement.
TTTGTGGTTCTTTGTGTGTGTGTTAGTTAGGATAACAGCAGTCTTCTGAACTCTTTGCATTGAACCATGTTTGTTTCATAACCTGTCTATAGGTATGTGTCTACTGCAGAGAGCTGTGCCCCAGGGGTCGAGTGTGTCCCAACAAGTGCAGTGAAATGCTGCTGGGGTCTTCTTTAGAGTATTATGAGCATGTAAGAACAGATAAGGATTCAATTTTCAAACGGTTTATCAGACCTGATAAAGTGCTAAATGGACCTGAAGATTTTCTAACCTTCCAAGATGGTTGCTTATGTCAAATGAAATCACCAAAAGCATCAAGCAAGTACAATGAAAATACTTATCGATGTTCCGGTTGTTAGGAATCAAAGGCAACTATTTGAAACAGGTGATTTAAATGAACTCAGTGTTTCAGGTATTTTGAAAGTTTGTTCCAGATTAGAGGAGAATAAAAGCTGAATGCTGCTTCTCCATGTTTGGTTCTGGTCTGGAAATGTTGATACAACAACAAGCAAGTCTTTAATGCATTTTAGTGATAAGTTTTTCAGTGATTTATAAACTAACATCAGTATTTTAAAGTTTGTTCTCTGAGACACAGGGAGCCGGTGGAAGGACTTTATAACTGGGGTGACGTGCTCAATATTCCTGGTTTTAGTCAGAACACCAGCAGCTGCAGCTGGAGGATTGACTTTTTAGACAGATCAGTGAAGACGCTGTTGCAGTAAACAGTGCAGCTAGAGATAAATGCATGGATGAGTTTCTTTAGATCTTATTAATCTTGGAAATGTTGTTCAGGCGACAGAAGGCTGACTTTGTAGCTGTCTTTATGTGGCCCTGTAGGTTCAGGTCTCAGTCCATCACTACAGCCAGATTTCAGACTTGATCCCTGAAGCTGTGTGTTGATTCTACATTGTTCCTCTCTAGATGCAAAGGTAATAACTTCAGTTTTGTTTCTGTTCAGATGGAGAACAATGTGGCACATCCACAGAATTTATGTTCTAAGCATAAATTTAGTGGTTGGATGGGTTCTGAAGGCATTAAACCCATAGGATTGGGTTTAGTGCAACTGAAATTGAAACATGAAAACAAGGTGATTACAACTCAGAGTACAGATATTGGACAATGGACTTTGTGGACTGGTGCCAGTGGAACCACCTCCTGATCAAGAGAACACCAAGGAGCTAATGGCAGATTTCTGCGTAGTGAATGGTTGTTCCCACGCGGAGGTAACTAGTATATATATATATATATATATATATATATATATATATATATATATATATATATATATATATAGCCTTCAAGAAAAATAGTTTCTGTCTTTTGTGAATCATTTCAAAAATACGGATGTTGTGCTTTCAAGTTCTGGTGTCGATCAGTTGTTGGTCACACCTGGAACGTCCCCAGTCTGGCCAACTCTGAACATTTCTATTTTAGTCCAAATTCTAGCATTTTGTCTTTGCAGCTAAAATCAAGACTCATTTAGATCAGGGAACATTTTTCCGTTCTGTTATTGTCCATATAATTTTTTTTTTTTACCCGTTTCATGTTTTATGCTGACAGGAATGAGCTGCCATGACTGAACTGCTTCGGAGTCTGTTCAGTTGTGTTTTCCAGCCAAGAAGTGGCTGTTTGAGCCATGGTTGTCTTTCTGTCATCTCAAAACAGCCTGCATATTGTCCTCTGATCTCTGACATCAACAAAGGCTGTTTGTCTACACAACTGCTGCTTTCCTCTTCCAACCAGTCACATACAAATTACCTTAATTTGCCTTTCTTTCTTTACTATTTTGGTGAGCAGTTTAAACTCCATTAAGTAATGTTAGCCACAGCTAGGATGGATTGAATGTGATCAGCTCTATTTGTGCAAACAGTGCTCCTAATAATGTGAATATGTTGGGAGTAAATGCATGAAGCTTAATTTCGTTATGAGTTGTGAAAACAATCATGAGGAAAAGCATGGTCTTCTCTGTTTTTTGCCCTGAACCGTGCGTGTTTCATAACCTGTCTGTAAGTATGCGTCTGCTGCAGTGAGCTGTGTCTCCCAGGGGTTGGGTGTATCCCAGCCAGTGCAGTAAAATGCTGTTGGGATCTTCTTTGGTTTATCTGGAGCATGCATGAGCAGAGCTGGATCTCCAAACAGCCAGTCGTCTGCACCACTTTCCCCTTCCCGTTTTCCCATCGAGGAATTTATTATGAATCTCTCGTCTTTATTTTTTCTTCTAAATGACTGAAGTGAAGCAAATATTTCACAGCTACCCACGTTTTCAATGACTTCATTAGAACTGGAGGCACTGGTCTCATGCTGCACGTGCCTAGTCTCGCGAGGATTTCTCCCCCGTTTTCTTTTTTTTTTACGACACACACACACACACACACTACACACACATCATCATCACTCCTCCTCCCCCGGCCCCTCCCTTTCCGTATCTGCTCGCCTCTCTCCTCTCTTTTCAGTCTTGCTTGCCTGTCAGAAAGGTGCTCTAGTATCGGAGGCTAGGCTACCCTCCTCTCGGACCCCCCTCCCCCGTACGAGAGCCAGCCGCCGTCGAATCCCCCCCCCCTCCGCCCAAGGCTAGGGCTCCCCACCCCTCTTTCTCTCTCACGGCTCCAACCATGGCGACCACCGCTACTTCCACCCGGTTCACCGACGAGTACCAGCTGTACGAGGAGCTCGGGAAGTAAGCAGCATCGTGTTTGGCTTGTCGTTTTGTCCCCCACCCCCGCAGCAGCAGCACCACCAGCAGCAGCCTCGCTTGAACATTATTTCTGTTTAGCCAGCTTAGCAGGTTATGTCTGGCACAAAATGCGCATTGGGCGAGTTTTGGTGATTTGTTTGTGTGTTTTAGAGCCGGGGTGCTTACTGTCGTCAGCTAAAACAGCCGTTCGTTGTCGGCTAACTGAACTAGCATCTCCCGCAGTAACGGACGTGCTACAATGGCTGATATTGATAAACTAGCCGAGTTAGCCCGCTACTGTTTCTCCTGTAAAGACGAGATAATCACACAGAGGATGGTGCAGTGACAGCTGTTCGCCCTTCCGTGTTCGCCAGCCGGTCTTTTCTGGTCTGCTGGAGCCGCCAGCGGGGCCCCGAGAGACTCCGGAGTCGCAGCCCTCTGACATTTAACCGGCCCACGGCTCAGTCTGACAGCTCCGTGCGGGCTCGGTGTACCTGCGGCTAACTAGGCCAGCCACTGTTGATAGTTCCCCCCCTAGAATAATTTCTGTAACCACATTGAGTTTGGCTCCGTACCCCTGAATTTTTAGATCAGGAAGTTATTCGTCGCTCGATTCGCGGGGTTCTGCTTGCAGTGAAATAATGTCAGTACACCGACCGACACCGACCTGACCATCAGTTGTCAATAAAAGCTTTCTCCTTATGGATCTGTCATACAGCTGCTTCTCCGCTGTTGTGGCCCTTTACCGGGTAGGAGGCAGGGGTGTGTTTTCTCGGTATTGTGGTGACTGTAACACAGAATTATGTGACCCAAATACTTCACCAATTGGGAAATTTATTACCACTGGTAAATGTTTAATCGGACTTTGTCCAACAGACCTCACCCTTAAGGGGGCTTTACTACTGTTTGTCACTATTTTTAAAATCAAAATACAAGATGCATTAAATTTGACAGGAGTGATTACTTGTATGCAGCTACTGTCAAGTATCTTTTTTTATGATTAACCTGTTGACAATTTGTATTTTTATTCATGGCAATTTCATGTTTTTCAAGGTATTATTTGATCTTTAGAGTAACATTTTCTAAAATAAAATGTAAACAAAGAGTTGTGACTCTTGGCTAAACTAAAACCCAGCACTTCATAAAAAGTACATCAGACTGATAATTATGGTTGATCCAATCAATTACAACATTAATCTAAAGTGATCCAAGTTGGCAAAGTTTTCAAAGTGTTGCATGTCAAAACTATATAATCTGAAAGAGCATTAAGCTTTTCACTTGATCCTAAGATTATCTATGTTGGTTAAATAAATAAAAAAATTAAATGCTGAAATTCTGCAGTGATTTAGGTCCCTTAATGTGCATTGTTCCTTACAGTTTTCAATTTGTATTAGTAGCTAAGTGGCTAAATGACTGGTGATTTATTTGCAGCCTTACACTCTTGTTCAAAAATCAGATTTTCCTCATTAAAATATCAAGAGGGACATTTTGTCTTGAAACAAAATATTCAGGTTATTTTCTTTTTTGAAAGTAAACCTTGCCACTAAATCCTGAAATACTGATATGAAATGGTAAAAAAAAAAAAAACAGAAAATGTGTTAATTACTTAGTCTAAGCAGTGATCGGAGCATTAGGAATGCTCCGATCAGTAATGATCGGTGATTGGCAGTGATCGGAGCATTAGGAATGCTCCGATCATTACTGATCACCTGGATTGGCAGTTAATTTTTTTGCGTTATGTATAAATGATACTGCATAATCTGGAAAAGTGGAACAATTATCTGGCAATAAATTCGGCTAATTTAGACATAAAACATGCAAAATACTTGCAGACACAATACAGCAGCTATTCAGTCAGAACGACAACTGAAAAACCTGCAATTAGTCAAATAATATTTAACATCAAGGTTCTCAGTACCATAAATTATACATGAGTCAAATAAACATCACAAATAAATAATGTCAGGAAAAAGGGGAAACATTCATTTAGTGTTAAATGCAGGTTCCATCAAAATAAACAATCCTGAGTTACTAAATCAAAACTTCCTGAGAGGATGGCTAATTGTTCTGTACTGGTTCTGATTGGCCAGCTGATTAATGCTGGTTCTGATTGACAGAGTAATTCTGCAGAACACAGGGAGGAAACAGAGGAGATCGTTACTTTCCCCAAGAGATTATCTGTCTCATGTTAGGACATAGCGAATGTTTTATGTAAAATAAATTTTCTTTTTTGTTCAAGTTGCATGCTGCAGCTTTAAGCAGACGTTCGGTGTGAAAGTTCACTGCCGGGTGGAGCGGAAACGCCATGTCTACTACCAGTAGCGCGTAGCGACGGCCCAGACGCGCGAGCAGAACCCAGGATCTTACACCGCCAGCTCGAAGATTTAAATTATTTTTCGGTTTATTTGTTTAGCTTTCTGACCGTCATGCTGATCCGGGCGAGTGTTGGTAGTTGTGCGCTGCTGTACCGGCAGAGTGATCCACACGGATGTCTTTTTTACCCGCAGTGAGCCTCGATGTAGCCAAACTCCGTCAACTGTTTGTTTTTTAAATATTAGATTTGATGTGTTGATGCATTTTGACGTGCTTCACCCCCGAGGTGTTTTCCCCATTCACTCTCAGAGTGTTATAGTTTTACACAACATTAGGATTTGCGATTGCGCAGTGTGAAGGGAAGGGGAGATGAGCTGCGAAGTGAGATACAGGTGATCGGTTTTAGTGATTGGCAGCAAGAGACGGTGATCGGCGATCATGATCACATACATTTTCACGGAAATCGACTGATAATGTTCGGTGGCAGATTGATCGACACATCCTTTGGCGACTTCATTTTCGCCCGTAGAAGAAGAAGCGCACGGTGCATACTGGGATAATTGTCAGAACGCTGGTTTGTAATCTATTAAAATTTAACTGACCTATCTACCTACCGACTGTCTAGAATCAGGTTGTCTGCTGGTCATTTAACACCACGTTCTCCACGAACATGCTGTGCGCGAACGGAGAAGGGTGACCATCGTCCAGCCCAGTCGCGGAAGGCTCTCCTCGCCGACCGGAGTTGGACTGTTTTGTTGACATTCCGTTTAGTGCAGCTCCATCTAGTGGATGCATAACGTAACTCCAGCCTCTACTATAGCGTCTAATCTATGCGCCTTATAATGCGGTTCACCTTATATATGAAAAAAGTTTTAAAATAGGCCATTCATTGAAGGTGCGCCTTATAATCTGGTGCATCTTATAGTGCGGAAAATACGGTAAGTTTTTCTTTTTGAAACACGAATTTGGTTGATTTCAGATTATTCAAGCAAGGTTTTGTCAAACTACAACTTAAATAAACTTGTAATGTTTTGTAAAAAGTAATTTAATTTTAAATAGATAAATAAGGCATCATAGAAATTCTCGAAACTGCATAATAGCAATTTAATAAGTAGTTTTTCAGGCAAAAGTACAGCTAGCAGCAAAATGACAATGAAATGATTACAGAGCAGTTAGCAGCCGAAGACTTGCCTTTTGTAACTAAATTTTCTACAGGCCTAAAATGGACTCGTCGTATTAAATTTTTGAATACAAGAGACACAGAAGTAATAAACCTGGTGTGTTTTAATATTCTAATATACATTGAAATGTAAGATTGTGGGTTCACAAAGTGAGATTTTAGATATTTTATAAACTAAAATTCTTAAGAAAAATGTTGCTTTCACAAAGAAAAGCTCCCCAACTTTGAAAACAATCTCATAATTTACTCCAGATTTGACTTGTTTATTCCAGTTTGCATTATTGTCAAGTAGAATAAAGGTTTCACAAAACTGTGTGTTTGTAAACCAGTATAAAATTATCCAGTCCAGATTCAACCAGATCAAATGTAGTAGATTTTTAACTAGAGATCATCAAATGCAGTCCATTCTCATCAAATAAACCCCTGATTAATATTCCTTTAGCTTAGCGTTCATAGACTACAAGAAAATGAAATGCCTACTTATCATTTCATACTTCTTAGAAATCGTTTGTATGTTGTCTGATGCGGTTATTTTTAAAAGTGTTGGAGGTTTCTTTAATGGCTTTGTGCTTGGTGTTGTCCATCCTGATGAGCAGTTTGTGAGCAGACTCTGTCAAGAACTGCTTTCTGTCTGAAATGTAGACTTTGGCAAACTTGAAGCATTGGCGTGAGACAAGAAAATGTCGGGGAATGTTGAGATTAGAGCTGCAAAGTATGTTGAATTGCAAAAAACACCTTGCGCTGCGATATTTGATAGCATGTTGTATATATGCAAATTCTGCATCTCAGTAATGCATCTGGCCTGTTAGATGGGGATTCACTTCCCTCTACGCTCACACTTAATATTTATTTGCAGTATCTGATGCTAAAACTAATAAAATTGTGATTAAATAAAGCCAGTGATGTAAATTGACAGTGCTCATTGGTGCTGGTCATTTTAGCCGTGAATAAATTTTAACTTGTAACAAGAAGCCACTGAGTTATTTATTTGGTGCAATTTTCACCTCCATAGATGGCCACTTGTTATTTAAACACCGTCCAACTCAGTTTTTACGTCAGTGAGCCTCAGAACGAGGCTGTCATAAAGCAGAGTTGGCGAGGAATTGCAAAATGGGACGTGGTGTAAACTATGCTCCATTAAAAAAAAACTAACTGCTGGTATTTGCTGGTATTTGCTGGTTCTGCGCTGTCAGGCTCTTTATGTCTGTGGCCAAATCATGAAGCCTTGTTTTGAAACTAACCTGTGGATGAAGTTGTCCAAGATGAGAGCGAAAGGACACGGTGTTGGGGAAAGAATTAAAGATATTGTGCTACATTCAGTAATCAGGTTTTAACTGTGGAAAATTGTGAATGATGAAAAGCTTAACATCCCAAGATAGCTGAGTTATTACTAACTTTGTCAAATCTGTCTTATCTTGGGCGTAATGGCATGGTAAACATTTTATCGCTAATAAAAGAAGTCGTATTGACCAGAATTATCTATAATTATGGAATTCTGTCTTATTTTTTGACAACTATTGAGAATTTGATAATAGATTGGTGTTTTTCACTAGGCTTCCTTAGACAAGAGATAAAAATCCTTAGTGATACAATAATCACAATTCTTTTAGAGAGAATTGATAATTATTGGTTCTTTTCCTTCATTAACTCACATTAAGCTGGTGACGACTTGTTTATTTCAGCCTGCCTGGATACTTGCAGTGCAGCCATTGTTCACTAAGCGAGGCACGCTCTACATGCCTGCTATGTCTGGAAAGAGCTTTCCAGTAATGCTTCATCTGGTCACCACAAATATTACAGAAATTTTAAAGCATCAAATGTGTTGCCATTCAGGATTTCCCCCATTATAAGCCTGGCGTGCCACCAGGCTTAGCATTGCTTATTTATTTAAGTTTTTTTTTAAACGTTTGCATTTTTTTAAAGAGTTTATAGTTGGTGTTCAGGTATTAATTTTCAAATAACACAAAATTATCAAGTGATATTTTCAAATTTCTTGTCAACTTTGAACACTTTTTTTAACTCAAAAACGCGACTGGCCACTGGATGAATGACTACAGAGCGTCTAACCACCGGGCTTTGCAAGTTTTCTTGGGGAAACCCTGCCATTGAATCATTGGATATATTTTGGACACTGTTTATATTTTTGTCCAGTTACAAAAAGACAAACCATTAAGAAAAAGGAAACAAAGGGCGAACAGGAGCATCAGGTTTATGTGTACTTAACATTTTCTCACAGTTTGTAATATGCAATGTTAATTATGATGCTGTTGATTGGCGTTTGCAAAGCAGCCAATCCAGAAGTACTATTTATTTTCCTTGGTGCTTATTGGCTAAACTTCCATGAGCGGTGACAAGGAAGACTGTCGAAATTAGGACGTCTCAAGCATTTGCTGATTGTAGTTATTCATGTGAGGCTAAATCACAGTTTCTAAGACAATCCTCTTTTTTCCCTTTGATAGTTACTTATGATGCAATCCATATTTATTAAGAAGTTTGCTGATAAAAGAAAGTGATTCTCACTAACCAAGGTGTACGTAATGTCCAGTCTAAAGTTGCTGCATTTTAGGACAAAGTGAAACTTTGCCAGTAATTAACAATACTAGTGCATTTTGAAGAACCACTAATTCACTGATCAGTTGGTCTGAAATGCAAACAAAATAATTAACAAAATGGAATAATTTCAGAAGCGGGAAGTTCTCGGGTCTTTCGTCAATATCCTAATAAGGGACCTGACCACTGAATGGCACCTACTTTTTGCCAGTTGCCTCTGACATTGCAGTGCTACAGCTACTCATCCTCTACGTCTTGAAACTACAAAGTATCATTCATATTACTGAAGGCTGACATGGCAATCGTTGGACTGCAGTTTTCCTTTATGCAATCTTGTTTTAAAGAATTTAAGCCTAATTCTAAATGGAAGATATTTCCTTTTCAGTTTCTTTAATGAATTTACATATCCTTATACCAATTTCAGACTTGCTTTGAGGTCTGAAAAGCAGGTTCCGACTTGGGCTGATTCAGATTTTTGTTTTTTTATTTAGTATTTTCAGTATTTCACCGGCCAGTCATGAGCCAGTCGAAGAAAAAAAATGGCCTATAATAATTTCTGGTTGGTTGATTGGTGTATCTCTAGACAACTTGGGAGGAGATGATGATAACTGATGCAAAAAGTTGGACTTCAAGTAGCCAAAACTCTTTTCAGGTCACAAAATCTATATGCTGACAGACATTCAAACAATAAAAAGCAAATCAGGCTACTAGTGTAAGGTGTCTCCCCTTTTACCTAAATCATCAGCAACAGCAGCAGCCAGAGGAGGAGGACATTGCTCCTATAAAGATATACTGTCCTTAATTTGCAGCTGCCATTTCCACTCTGCCCCCTGTAATTGAGATAAATCAATGGCACCAATAGCGCAGCCAGTGTACACACCTACACATCGTCCAAAGTGGATCCGCTGGCCTCTGATTCTCCCCTGGACTTGACTCTGCTTTCGTCTCAGCGATCATTATGTTAATGCATTTTATATATATAAATATATATATATATTTTTGCTCTGTCGCAGTCTATTACTATCCAGGGACTGACTTGTACTTGTGTCACCTGCCACCTCTCATTTGCTGTTAAATAATTGAAGATCCGAGCAGAGTGCAGCAGAAAGTAGCAGCGGGTCGCTCGTCGTTAGGAATAATAAAAGTCGCCTTCATATGACAGGAAAGCTAGAAAACTTGCTGATCACACAGGCTGCTGTAATTATGTTTTCCAAAATACATGCAGATCTTTTTCTGGGTCAAAGTCAAATTCTAGCTTTTGCGTTTGAGCATATTTATACCCGTATTATGTTTGCTTTTGAAAACTGATTTTAAAGGGGGGGTGTTTTCCCTCCCTCTGGCTAGTTTTTTAAAACATTAAAAGAATTGCAGCAGATCTTAACAAATGTGATATATTGTTGATTTATCTCACCACTTCGTCTCTGATGCCCTGATAGCAATGACTGTTAAAAAAGAAAAAAGAAAAAAAGTGTTTGTGTGAGCAAGCGAGGGGGAACATTCAAAAACAAACCACTGTGACTAGGCTGGAGCGCCGCTTCAAATGTCACACTTTGTTGAATGTGTGAGGGGAGCGCGTTTGAAAAGGAACTAATCTTTGGTTGTTTGTGCCCTTTGTTCGTAGGGGAGCTTTTTCAGTGGTGCGTAGGTGTGTAAAGAAGTCATCAGGACAGGAGTATGCTGCAAAAATCATCAACACTAAGAAGCTTTCTGCAAGAGGTATGGTATCTCCCCCAAACACACACACACACACTCTCACACAAATAATGTGCATGCTTGATTTGATTTGTTGACTTTAAATGGTGAATTTGTTTTGTTAAACATTTAAAAAAATAAAAGTGAAAGTGTCTTTACAGGTACACCTACATAAATTAGAATATCATTTATTTATTTCAGAGATTCAATTCGAAACGTGAAACTCATCCATTTCACAGAGTGATATATTTCAAATGTTGGTTTTGGTTATTATGGCAAAAAAAAAAGAAAAATCCGTTTCTCATGAATTAGAATATGTTTCAAGTCTATTAAAAAATTGAGGATTTTTTAAGAGTGACCACATACTCAAAAATGTCAGTTCAGTATATTGTTAAGGCTCCTTTTGCTTGCATTATGGAGTCTTGACGGCGTGGCATGTTAGGAGATCAGCCTGTGGCTCTGCTGAGGTGTTAAGGAAACCCGGGTTGCTTTAAAGGCAGCCTTCAGCTTGGCCGTGTTGTTGGGTCAGATGCCATGCTCATTAATCCAGGTTTTGGTACTTTTAACGGTGTGGGCCAGAGCCAAGTCCTGCTGGAAAATGAAATCAGCATCTCCATAAAGCTCGTCAGCAGAGGGAAGGATGAAGTGCTCTAAGATTTCCTGGTAAACGGCTGCGCTGACGTTTAACTTTATAAAGCAAAGTGGACCAACATGAGCCGATGACACGGCTCCCCAAATCATTACCGACTGTGGAAACTTCAACCTGAATTCTGTGCCTCTTCACTCCTTCTCCAGACATATTTGGTTTCCAAATGAAATGCAAACACAAGGAATGTGACAGTTGTAGGCCAAGTCTTGGATCCGTTATATGTGTGTGTCGACTCATGAAGCACCGTCTCCAGCTTCACACTAAAGGCTGCAGTTGTCTGTTATTTTGCACTAGGACTGAAACGATGCATCAATTATTGAAATAACAGACAACTAATTTAGCAATAGATTAATTAACAAGAGCATAAAGACTGAAAAAAGGCCATTTCTGCTGTATATTCAGAGCAGAAATTAAGCCAAAACTGTACAAAAAATATAAACATTTTGTATTTAAGATCATAGGAAAAACTTGACCTCCTCAAGTTGCAAAGTATGAGCTTCACCTAGTTCAAATTCTGTTTAAAAGAAACACTTTTCTATGCATCTTTTGCTATCAATTAACTTGTTAATCCAAAAAATAATCAACAGATTAGCCTGAATTGATAAGCCGAGCAGAAAATGGCTGAGCTTTTCACATATTGAGGTTTATAAGCATTTTCTAGCTGCAGACAGATTCCTTGTTACATCCTAAACGAATGCTGTTATTACATTGTTAGGCAATAAAATGTTTATTGAATTATTTGCTTATTTGCATTTATTGTATTTCCAATATCGTATAAAAAGGCTTTGATTAAAAGTTTGCGGAATGTGCCAATTAATCGTCAGAATAATCAATAACTTAACCTTTTACTAAAATAATTATTTGTAGCCTGGTTTTGCACCATTTTTGTCATGTTTTCCTTCAGCTCAACTTTCCACTCAAATGCTTGTACACTGCACTGTGTGAACAGGCAGCGACCTTTTCTGGCTTATCCTCCTAATGGAGGGTATAAGTGTCTGCCTGCTGGACAACTGTAGAGTCAGCAGTCTTCCTCTTGATTGTGTAGGCCGTAACTCAACATTTCAAATATCGCTGGCCAATAAGTCGTCCCAGTAATTATTGCGATAAATGATAGCATTGTTTTGAGGTCAATTTTAAGTGATATATTGATAATAGTAATGCTAGCTTGCCCTTTCAAAGACCAATAAACTATGATTTTTGTAAATAACATCTAACACTAGAACCAGAAGATGTTTTAAATATCCAAAATAAAACAGAAATAAAAAACCACTTGCTACTGAAACCATAAATAAAATGGATTACAATGTCTGTAAACAAAATTTTCCTTAAAAACATTAATCAGAATGGAACATATCAAACTCAATTAGTTAATCATGCAATTAATTAATTGCTTATTGCAACAGACTTATGTTTAAGATGCACCTGATCTAAACACTTTTACATTAAATTATTTTGAGTGTCCAAGTAATGCAAATGTAATAGTATAACGAAGAGGTAGCTGCTTTGTCCACATTAACAGATTTCATACTGTTTGCGGCAGTAACTGTCAGATTAAAGGCAAAGTCACAGCAGTTCCAACAGCAAAGGAAATATTTTATTAAGCTGTTGTGTCTGTCAGCAACTTTTTAATCGTTTATTGATGCTCTTAAACACCTAATTGAATAAGTTGCTATAGCTGCTCCAGTATGCAATTGCACCACTGTTGTACAGTTAATCGATTCAGGCTCATCGAGATCCAAACTTAAATGACAAGACATAAACAATTTTCAGGTGTCTCTGAGAAGGTTTCTCTTTTCAGATTGTCTTGTGTGTGTTGTACGTACATGTGGAGTTCACTGACATCTGCTGTTGTTCGTAATGATGATGAAATATCTCACTGCGTTCTTCTGTTTTGTATCTGGCAAATTAAAGACCCAGATCTCCTCGTAGTTTTCACACACACCTGGGCCTCTTTGTTCTTCTTTCTTGCCTCCTCTCATTAGCTTCTCACCTCTCCTTCATTGCCCGTCTCTGGTCTTTCTGAGCAGGGAGATTGGTTTGTATTGAGGCTAATCCACTTATCCTCAATGTATCTTCATCAACCACTAAGACCCCACAGAATCCATAGGTGCCTCCCTGTTTGCCCTGTTGTTGACTGTGATGGTATTTGTCTGCATGTAGGAGACGAAGAGCGCACAGAGTGATGCTAATAGTGCATGTCTGTTTGGTGCGAGCTTGTAATGCTATTATTGCTCCATCCGTACCATCAAGTGTCCACATAGTGCAGCTTCTAGTATTAATGTCCCAGCCATGAAAAGTAAGAGCTCAGCAGAAAGCTGTGGGCTCTTTGCAGAGGCAGAAAGTAAAGAGGAGGTGTGTGTGTCTGCTTAGAGAAGAGGGTGAGTTTTAAAAGCATAGTTCAGTGATGCCTCTCCAAAGAAGCATGGTAAAGTGAAATGTAATAATAAATGATAGAATCTATAGATTGAGTTTTGTAGATGGGCAGCTTTACAGATGGATACATGCAAACAAAAACATTCTGCCTGGGAGGATTTGGGATTTTTTTTTTTACCCTTATGAGGTGAGTGTGGCCTCTTGCTTGGCCTGGTGGGTAAGTCTGCCAAAGCTCTGGTAAACACTGCAGTAATCTGAGGAAGGGGGAGGGGAAAGGAGGTGAAGAAGGAAGGAAGGGAGGAAACCAAAGAAAAGGTGTGAAGGGAAAACATCTTAATGGAGATGAAGTTTATGCTGCCTAGGACTGGACTAACCACTAGTAAAAAGTAAGATTTGAAGCAAAAGTGTCGAGCATTAAACATCTAATTGCTGTTGTTTATAACAGAAATGTAGGTTGTCATGTAGCTGCGAAAATATGTATATGTTACAGGGTTTCCCCCAGTGTATTATAACCCTGGCAGGCCGCCAGGCTTTACTTGTCTTTACTTATTTATTCAAGTTTTCTTTTAATACTTGCATTTTTTAAGACTTTATAGTTGGTGTTGAGATATTAATCTTCCAATAACATATAATTATTATTATTATTAAAAATTCTTTTAACTCAAAACACGACGGGCCGCTGGATGAATGACTGCTTAGCGCCCAGCCACCGGGCTTAGCAATTTTTCTGGGGGAACCTTGTTATGGATTTTTGTTTTGATTTTCACAAATGGACCTACAAAAATATAGAATAAGTATCAACAAGTTTAACAATTATTTTAGGCTTTTTTGTGCGGAATGATGTCTCTTTTGCCATTCTGCTCTTGGAGCACCATGGGAGTATACAAGGGCAATGACACACTCATACCTGGTCAAGTCTCCTGTTTTAGCCGAGAAACTACCATATTTTACCCCTCTGTCCCTGGTGTTCCAGGGTTAGGATTTTCCCATAAATTTCCCATATTAGAGTAATTACACCCCGTTACAACTATTTAACCCATTGTTAACATGTCGTAGCGTGTTTTTCTGAGCTGTCTTTAAATGTAAGATGAGAGCCGGTTTTACACCTGCGACGGAGACGTTGCTGCTGTGCAGAGCTGCACAGGTGTGTCTCAGCTCAGAATCATGGCAGCAAACCAGCAAAAGGCAATAAAATCTCTGCATGTTTTTTCCCTTCAAGCTAACAGACAGAGTTGATTAATGCTGTTTGATTCAGATAATGTTAGATAAATGATGCTACTCATTTTGTTCTCTATGTGAATAAGTGGGCATTATTAGTTACATTTACTTGAGTAACTTTTTGGGGAAAAATGCACTTATAAGAGTAGTTTTACTGCACTGTGCTTCTTTCTTAATATTTTTATTGCTACTCTTGCATGAGTAGATTGATTTTGCACTTAAAGAAATAGACGTCAGAGATTAGAAACATTAGATTCTTAGATTTCTGCAAGGTATGAACGAATATTTATGCAAAGTTAAACATAATTACTCAACATTTACTTATGTTACCCAACCCACTTCCCTCCCCACCACCCCACCCTCAGCCCCACCCAAAACCCCCGCTCCGACAGCAGCAGGGCACGGTCGAGATGGTCAAGTCCAAAACTTGACAGGTATGCATACTAGAAAATCTTAAGATTTTGGTAAGTTTTTTTTATTCACTCATTTTTCTCGTCTTACACTGCTTCCAGTTTTCCTTGCAAAAACTTAACAGTTCATTGCGATATCAATACTGCACACACTATTATTTGTAAAATTTGTGATGCTGAATTGGATGGCTAATTAACCAGGTAACCAATATTGAGCAAGGCTCTGGTATTTATACGATGATCAGTTGGGACTATAAAGGGCGCAACGTGTTGTGATTACTAAACATGTCAGCAACCTCGACAAAATTCTCTTCTTCCACCAGAAATATTCACATCTAAATATGTTGAGTTCATGTCAAATAATTGGTTGGTTGGCTTGTTTTTCTGTCTTAAATAAAAATAATAACATCTTGTTATAAAATGTTGTTTTGTATCTTTGTAGTTCATGAAAATGTGGCATTTTAAGTGGAAGTTATCAAACCATGAGAATTATAAACCGGCCCCTGCCTAGATGTACATTAGTTACTTTTACATGGCGGTACTAAAAAGCGTAGGTGTAATGTGAGCATCTGAGCAGAATGAATGTTCTAATTCAGTTGTTGAAGTGACACTGGAAACTGGGCCCTTGCTGCATTGTCTGCAGCAACTGTGTGCCGAGGCAGAGAGGGAGGGTGAGATTGAACATTTATTTTATCGCACAACCCTAAAGTTACCACTCTTAGGCTGTTT
The DNA here is from genome assembly GCF_904066995.2 of Poecilia reticulata. Classification (NCBI taxonomy): domain Eukaryota; kingdom Metazoa; phylum Chordata; class Actinopteri; order Cyprinodontiformes; family Poeciliidae; genus Poecilia; species Poecilia reticulata. The sequence goes on along the minus strand of NC_088848.1, from coordinate 9,560,496 downwards.
AGTTGCTTTACTGAAAAGCATTATAATGATTCTCATTACTTTTGAGTTGTTTCAATCTTCAGCTCATGTTATCAAATTCTCTTTATCTAATTTTCATTAGTGGTCTTTGTATCTGAGTACATCTCTGATTTGCGTAGCCATTAGGTGTTTAATAGTGTCAGCAGAGATGCACAGATTCTGCAAAATGTGCCTGATTCTAGACACTTTGTCTTTTGTAGGATAGAGTGATGAATGCATGATTTAATGGCATAAAAATTCAGCCTGCCTCTGTTACACCACTGACTCGCTAGGCGAGGTCGTCATAGACCCGCATCACCTGACTTTCATTTAGGCAAGTCAGCTTTGTGGGTGGGGGCAGTGATGAAGAATGGTTTGTGAAACTAGCCTTCAGCAAGGTTTACAAATGTAACAAGACTCAGAAATCAAGTCTGACAAGAAGAGTAACGAGGTGAGATGTAGAATATAAATTTTTGGGCGTTCACAGATTTACAATTTTGATGCTATAATTGAGACGATCGATTGGTGCATCACCAATTAAAATAAAATTTTTGTCGAGTGGAGATATTTTGCATTCTAATGATTTTTTTCTGTCTTTAATGCTAGCATCTTGAAGCAGTACTTCTCTTGAACCTGGCACACACAAGTCGAACGTAGATGCATGTATTTTTGTTTAGGCAAATCAGGACCTATGCAGCTATCTTTAGAGAGAATGCCAAACCTCGTCCCTGAATGACTGCCACATTATTAGCATCGAGTTTCCTCAGCTGTTTTGACAGCATTTCCTCATCCTAACAGCTTGGATCAAACTCACCCAAAACAGACGGAGCTGAATTCACGAGCCTTCAGTTGAACTGTCAACTTTGTGTGGCTGTTAAAGGGGGTGTATATGCATGTGTGCAACTATGTGGGGTTCTCGCTATCCTTTGCAGCTAATGTAAGACGGCTTTGGGCCTGCCCCATGGCAAAGCAGATGGCCAATTAGAGAGCAGCAGGAAGTGCCAGTAATTACCCTCCAGCCCTCTCTTTCCTGCTTTCCTTTACCACCCTCTTTCTCTCTCTTTCTCACACACCAACAAGTAAGAAGATTGAATGAATTAGTGCTGCAGTGACACTGCACTGTGGTAGACAGTTTTACAAATGCGGGCGCACGCACAGGAGAACTGTGATCCTCTCCCAGCAAATGGACGCTCCACGTAATCCTCCCTCTATCTCTTTCTCTGTCTGTCTCTCCATCCTGCGTCACCGGTGTAATTAGGAGGTGGTTCAGGTCTCTCTGTCATTCAGTCGCTTCCTCACAGTTGAGGGAAATGCACACCTACAGGAAGGTTAGTTGAAGGTACTTGAAGATTGTACTTGGAACTCCTGTCTTCAACTTTAAACTCGCTTTATCAACAAGTTGAGAAGTGTTTTAACTGCAGGGGCGGTAAGATAAGTGATGGGTGATGTTTTTGCTGCAGCATGTGAATTTTATCTGGGGTTGCTGCTGCTCTGGGGAAATGAATGCAAATCTTAGCCAGCCGGCCTCTGTGTCATGTAATCGCCATGGAGCTGTGTGGAGTTAGTTGGCTTAACCACAGTGATAAAACGCGCACATCTACACACATCGACTTATAGTGCGTCCTCCTCACACTTACGCCATCTGACTCATGACCTCAGCTCCTTCTTCTTCACTGGGGTTTTGTTTTTGCGGTTTCTCCATCCCGTAGAGATTAGCCAATTGAGGAGTGTCGGCTGGTTTACAAACCAACAACTCTAAAACACACACTCTCTTAGAGCTGCTGTGGGATTCGGTTAAATCCTCAAACAAGGATGTAGGTCTGGACATGAAGTGTTTTTCTTGTGAAAATCTCCTCCCAGCTTGAGGAGTAAATACAGCAGAGTTTGTCTAATGGGTTTCATAGGAACCCCTTCTGTATACGTGTACATAGATATGCAAATGCTCACACCTGCTTCAACACAAAGGCTTATTTTACGACTAGCGGTACACTGATCCAAGATTTTGTTGCAGATTTCTGATCTGTGTTTTCTGGAACAATCTGACGACCTACCAAGGTCAATTTTAGCCAGTTGATTTCCAACCGGTGGATTGCTTCCCCTGGGTTGAAGGTTAGTTTGTGCTTCAAGGAGAGAGTATTAAGTGTCCTCACCTTGTTCACAAGTGAGCGTTAAGTCTAGGTGAGGAAAGGTTAGATGGATTTGATTGGAGCTGGGTTGGTCGTAATCTGGGCACTGTTCGGACTTGCTGTGGTTTAAGGGTGCATTCACACCAGCCCTGTTTAGTCCGCTTTATTTGAACTCTTGTTTGACTAGAAAGTCCGGTTCATTTGGGGAGGTGAAAATGCGCAATCAAACTCTGATGCGGGCCAAAAAAGTGAGCTCTGATCCGCCTAATAACCTAGGTCTTGGTTCATTTGAAGTGAACTGTAATGTGCCTCAAATGTAGTAATAATAATAACAATTTTATTATAACTTCCTGTATATCTTCAATTGAAATCTCAAAGGGCACATTCACAAGCTGATGCTGGCAAGCCACTGCATTGTAGCTACAGCTGCCCTAAGGCAATCTGACAGAAGTGAAGAGTTTTGCACGAAGCGTGAAGGGTCTTGCCCAGGGACACAAATGATGAATGTTGGCAGACCAGGAATCGAACTGGTGATCCACCGATTGCAGGGTGAACTCCTACCACCACCGCTACTGTGTATGTAGGACTGGAATCTGAAAGGCTCATGATCTGTTGCCAAACAGAAATATGAAAACCACCAACTCCATTTTTGTTTGTATTTCATAAAAAATGAAGTTGCCCTCATGTCTTCTTCAGAGGTTTTTGTGTTGTTTCCTTTAGTAGATACTGGTGCGGCGCCATCACAGGCGAATGGGGAGAAAGTTTTTCAAAGGGTTTGGATCGTTTGACACAGTGCAGTGTGAAAGCGAACTGCACCAGATGAAAATGTAACAAATGTTGCAATTTTGGTCTCAGAACTGAGTCCATCAGATGTGAAAATCAAAGGTCTTGGTTTACTGACCATTTTCCAACCTTCAATAATGATTATGAAATTAGATTTTAGACATTTTATTGGGGTGCTATTGGTAAAAGTTTCCAAGCATGGCTCACTTAGGAACTACACAGGAATACCTTGGGAAGTTGGAGAGTGTTTCTTGGATCGGGGTATCCTGGATTCATTCCTGGGTACCACCAAGACTCGATCTCAAATAGGCGGAAGACAATTAAACATGTTTTTTTCTCCATAAATAACAGCTTCTTCCAGAGATGTTATTATATTATTTATTATTCATTCTGTACATTCTCTGTACACATGATTAATGGGATTATCTTGGTTCTGGTCTGTGGTTTTGTCTCTGATCCGTCTCTCCCTCTGCTGTAAGCAGTAACTAAAGTCGACTGTGCAGCAGAGCATCGTTTCTTCTTTTTTCCTTTTTTTGTTTACAGTTTCAGTTAACGTTGTGAGAACATTCTGCTAGGACAGTGCACCTCTTGTAATGTAAAATTTGAATAGTTTATTTTTTCAATAAGTTCATAAACCTGTCAAAGTGGTTATTATGTAAAATAGTGATAATAATCAGCTTTTTACTGCTTTCATATCATTAAAAAAGTTATGTTTCTCTGAGGTTACTTCTGTTTTAAACATTTTTAAATAGTTTTTATTTTTTCTATCTTATTCTAACTTGTTCTTTTTTTTTTTTCTTGTTTTCCCTCAGACCACCAGAAGCTTGAGAGAGAGGCTCGTATCTGCCGTCTGTTGAAACACCCCAACATTGGTAAGTTTTTGTGCAAATTATCAGACGTGGATTACGTTTCTTTTTATTTTCTTCTTCATGAATAAAGAATTTCCAAATGTATTTATTTATTTTTGAGAATAACCCCCTGAGATGTACCATCTCCTTTTAAAGGGAGTCCTTACTAAAACATAAAATACAAATACAGATTATACTGAAATTAAAAGTTAAAAATGCAGGTTTTTTTAATGGTGTTCTTGTCTTTTACCATTATAACATTGCAATAAAAAGTCACCCTCCACCATTATTGTTACACACTAGTATTTCAGACTGCCATTAGCTTTGATTAAGGGATTCACTGTGTTTGTTTCTATAAGCTTCTGCAACGTCACAATATTTATTTCCATCCAGTTGCAATAAGTTTTTCACCAAAATCTTGGTTAAGAAAAAAAGAGTTTGACCTCCTTCAAGACATCCCAAAACTCTCAATGTGGTTAAATATCTGGACTCTGTGGTGACAGAGGTGTGAAGAAAATGTCATGCTCCCTGAGCCACTCGTTCATAATTTGAGCCTGATGAATCCTGGTATTGTCATCTTTGAATATGGGCGTGCCGTTTTGGAAGAAACCAGTCGTTGATGGAATAACCTGGTCATTCAGTAAATTCAGGTCATCAGCTGGATATTATAGCTCGGCTACAATAGACCCTGGGCATGATGGGAGCATCACTTCATCTGAGAAATGAGAAGCTACTTGTTGCGTTGGTTGGTGTCAGTTTGTTGCCAACTGACCTCATCCTTTATTTGCTTTTCATTTATTTCAACTGGATTAGATGTTGCCCAAAAGGTTTAGTTGGTCTCCGTTGACCAAAGCTCATATCTGTTCCTTGTGGAAAACTCTAAATGTATCTTTTGATTTTTGGTTTTTTTCTTGCCACTATTCCATAAAGACCAGATTTGTGGAGTGAACATTTAGTGTTTCAACTCCTGAAAGCTGTGCATTTCTGCAGCTCCTCCATAGTTACCCCAATCCTCTTTATAGGTTTGTAGTTGTGCCATAATCTTTACTTTTTCAAATTATGAGTTGAAGAGTCCTCTAAGATGTCCAAAGCTTGGGATATAACTTAATGCTGCCTTAGATCATTTCTCAACTTTACCCCTGACCTGCTTCATGTGTTTCTGGTCTTCCTGATGCTGTTTGTTCTCTAACAAACCTCTTAGTTCTTCACATAACTGTGTTTATTACTAACTGGGTGACTTCATTTTCTTTAGGGGTATCAGAGTAAAGAGAGGTAACACCAGGGCAGCACAATGTATCACAGATTTATCTTGTGAGCTAATTTAAGTTCTGTGCATTCTAGGGCTGAAACGATTCCTCGAGTGATTCGAGTCCCTCGATTATTAAAATTCCTCGAGGAAAATTGACCTGCCTCGAAGCTTCGTTAATTTATTTTTTATCATTTAGCGCACCGTGTTTCAGCCGGAACATTATTTGCGTTGAGCGGAGCTCTGACTTCCGCCTCTGAGTTGTTGACGGAAGCTACGTGTTAGCGGCATAACGTCCAATCTTCAAGTTCGGCCCGCGGGGATTTTACTGATTGGTGATAATTCCGGGTTTTCATCGTTTTTGTGGGACCAATAAACATCCTTAAAATGACCGGCGCGATGCCGGGAGTTCGGCAGCCTTTCTGCTCCGGAGCTGCTGGTTGAACGGCGGGAAGAAGCTGAGGAGGATTTATACAAGTGAGCGGAGAGACTGAACACGGCGGGCGGCTGAGGGTTGATGCTTACAGGGTGCAGCTTTACGGACGAACCGCACAATAAACTTATATCATCCCGGTCTGAACAAACGGGAGGTGGAACATGGCTGGTAGATGAGTTTCTGAACGGAGGAGCCGTAAATATCCCGTATTGCTACAAAAAAGTAACTGGTAGGGAAGCTCAAATGTGGAAAAAATAGACTGATGTTGATATCCGATAGTAACACTGGTGTTATGGAAGATTTACCAATATTTTATTTCATAATTGTTTTTATCCGATTACTCGATTAATCGTAAGAAAAATCTATAGATTACTCGATTACTAAAATAATTGTTTACAACAGCCCTAGTGCATTCAGACTTTCAATAAAATGTTTCTTTCAGGAGGGACACAGTATTTTTTATTTATTCTGGTAGCTGGGAAGATATTACTACTGTTTATAGTAAGTAATATTGCTACAGCAAAATTATCCTGCAAGGTAGCATATCAGCTCCTTTCCTAATATTATTCAGTCCCGGTGAACGAACAGGTTTCAAATTTTTATTTAGAAAATTTGGATAAGTACTGTGAATTTAGATAACATTATGTGGCAAAATGTAAAAAAGTTGATGGTATGATAAATGTTTGAGGAACAAAAATTTTTTTTTCTTTTGTTAGTTCTGTAATTCATGAACTAACCATGAATTACAGAAGCTACCATTTGTAAAGCACACAAAAGGGGTTCAATGATTTTTATTTATTTATAATCAGAGTTTCAGAAAAAGTAACTCCTGGAGGAAGTTGGAGTTTTTGAGTTCACCATGAAAATCACACATTTGTATGGTTAATTAAAGCAAAAACTCAGGAGCACAAAGTATTGTATAATTGTCTCCGTTTTAAATCCACCTTGTGTATTTCTATTATTTGTGAACCACTGGGGTGTGATTGGGTTATTTGTCAACATTTCTGTTTTGTTGACATATTTGAGTGCATGTATGCTTCCTCACCTGCACAACATCCTTCACATAATTTGTCACTGACTGAAACTGTTAGAAAATTAAAAGCTACTTTGAAATTAGCTGAATAGATATGAATAGATTGTCACTGAGATCTAATTAAACCCGAGTCCTGCTGCTCATGCTAACATTTATTTTTCTTATTCAGTGTGATGGATCATTTTTATATGCTGTACGTTTATACAATTGTTTCGGTTTCAGACATTTTTATTGCCTTTTTAAAGCAGCACTGATTAAAAAATAATGCAGAGTCCAGCTTTAATAGAGATGTTCAATAGCGATGGCTACAATGAAAGGACAAAATCAACGCCACCTTTAGCGCTGCTCTGCTTATTTCTCTTCTGCTCATGTCCTACTTCTCTCTCGCCCCCCCAGGCATTTGCTCACCCCTCACCTAATCTTCCTGTTATCTGTCTTGTCTCTATAGATTTTTTTTCTCTTCATCCTTTTCCTTTCTCCTTTTCTTGACATATCTCGGCGTTGTCTACGTTCAAACTTTAGACAAAGGAGGGTACAAAAGAGGAGACATATGGAGACACGAAAGCAGAAAGAGAAGGAAACAGATGGGAGGAGGAGGGAAGAGCGGTCACACTTGTTTCTTGCTGCAGGGGCATCCTACTTCATCTTATTATACAACTGATATGCACTTTACATAACTATAACTGTTTGTCTGCTGACACTGAACCTAAGCTGTATCTTAGCAGGCGTTGAGGCCATCGGTTGGACAGCGTCCTGCTTTGTCACCATGCTGCTGTTTACTTAACTTGACAAGTTTGGCTGCTGAGGTTGCTGCATGACCGCAGCGCTCTGGCAATATGCAGTTCTCTTTACCAGACTGGGTTATTTGTGGCACCAATTAGAAAACAAAGTCTCTTTCCCATGAAAATTAAACTCTAAATGTCTAGTTTGCTTTTCATTTTTCTAGTTTGAGCTTAAGGAGCCACAAAGCAGATGTTGTCATAAATGGACATTTAATAGAAGTACTAATTACTACAATCATTATTGGATCAGCAACTAATGTCTTATTTGGACAAAATGTTGTGCAGTTGAAACCAGGGAAGCACCAATTGCAGTTTTCTGGCCAACCCCCGATTGCCAACCTTTAAATAGCCAGACCTGACGACCCCGATTTTTTTCGGATGCCAATTTTTTTTTGTCTGAAATGTTTTCTAAATATAGCAAGAAAGTCACTGAATTGGCAACAGTGGGGTGACTATTGTTAACCGCAAATGTGAAAACATGACCTAGTGGGCCGGTCTAAGAGTAGAGCAGAAGAAGACAGCGGTTGATTTTAAGACCTTCAATAAGGTAGATAAGATTGGTGGATTAGATTGGCTTCACATGCAAGTATCGGCCGATCACCATGGTGCCAAAATTAATGAAATCAGCACCGATGAATTGGTGCACCCTTGGTTGAAACCATAAGTTTATGTACACCAAATAGCAAGACATGGCCACCTTTTAACAAAACATGAACACCTTGTTTTTGTCACTGTGAAGTTAAACCAAACTTCTCTTGTGGTCAGAATTACAAGAATTACTTGTTAAATTCCACAATAATGAGAGAAATTATCTGTCAGATTTATCTGTTGTCTTCAAAATCAGAGCTTTTCATAAAGAATAATGACCAAATCTAAATACCATATTTTCCGCACTATAAGGCGCACCGGATTATAAGGCGCACCTTCAATGAATGGCCTATTTTAAAACTTTTTTCATATATAGGGCGCATAGAATAGACTCTTCAGTTTGGGTTGCCAATTTGTTCCGTACTCTATTATTACACATCCACATTTGTAAAGAAATGGTCCCCGAGTACTTTATACAGTAGGCTGCCCCAGTTATTGTTTCACTCACGGTGTTGCGATATTGTGCCCAACTCCTTTCTGGGTAACACAGACCAACCGACACGCTGCCGCCGCAGTCTCTGTCTCTCTTCCCCCGCCCTCCCTGGCTTTAAATGTATTATCAAACTTTATTAACAAACCAGTGTTCTGACAACTATCCCAGCATGCACCGCGCACTTCTTCTTCTATAGGGAAAATGAAGTCGGCGGCTGCTTACCGTAGTTGCTAGACCTGTTGTGGCTCAATATTGGTCCATATATAAGGCGCACTGGATTATAAGAGGCACTGTCGGCTTTTGAGGAAATTGAAGGCGCCTTATAGTGCGGAAAATACGGTAGTTGTTAGCCAACCACTGTGAATGTTTTCCATTGTTCCATCTTTTCTCTGTTAGTGGACAATTTCTCTCACTGTGGGTCACTAGAGTCCCAATCCCCTAGAAATTGTGGTTTTTAGATGGATATGTTAATAGTCATCTATAGTCAATTCTTGCATAGCTTTACATCAGAGCAGGATACGTTTTCGAGATCTTGGAAACTACTTCAAGTTCTATTTAAGCTTTAACTTGACTTTAGTGAATCAAAGTCTGTTTAATCAGTTAGTTCAGGATTTATTAAGGGTGGCGATTATTTTTTCCATATAGAACAGGCACAGATGAAGCTCGGTTTGAATGATTAGTTTCCTCTGCAACGCAAGAGTGAGGAAAATATGAAAACAGAAGAAATGCCTCGGGGGGCACAGTATATTTGACACCCATGTTTGTTGGAGGTGCTAACTTGCCCATACTTGGGTAAAGCTGAGGTTTCACAGCATTGTGCTGGTTTCAAAACAAGAGCTATTTCCTTTGGCTGCTGCTACTTCTGTTTCACATGTTATGCAGTTAAAGACAGTTTGAAAAACTCATTTCATGTTTGCATGATGGCAAAATTTCCACTTTAGTGATTGAACTTCTGTAACTCTTAAGATAAAGAAAACGTGCTTCAGGAGTTTCGGTTTTGCAGTTTCTTTCTCTTTAATTTATGTCTAGATTTAACCACCAAACACTGCAGAAAACCTTATTTCTTTCATCTCCTCGCTGTTTTTATTCTGTGCTCTCACATCCTCCCCTCTCTCTTGCAGTGCGACTTCATGACAGCATTTCAGAGGAAGGCTTTCATTACCTCGTCTTTGACCTGTGAGTATATTCTGTGCACGCACACGCTGACATTTCATCCATGCACATAACCTCGCTTTGTTTGTGTATGCTAACAACTTCTTTCTCTGTCCTTCCTGTCTCATCGACTCTCTCTTCCTCCAAATTCTTTCTTCTCCTGTCCCTCAGTGTGACAGGCGGAGAGCTTTTTGAGGACATTGTAGCCAGGGAGTACTACAGTGAGGCTGATGCCAGGTAAGATTCCCCAACCCAAATGTAAATATCTGTGCAGATACAGGCAGAAATGCACAGTGAAGCCATGTGAAAACGTATCATTGCCACACACAGGCTCATTTTAAATGCACCGCTGTGTCTTGATGTGCTCACACACATAATTGGTTGGCTTGTATTCTTGTCAGGAAATGCATCCTCCCTGTCAACAAGTGCAGTAATGTAGCTTTCTCCCTTTTCTCACGCTGCATTATTTCTGTCAGTTTTGTTGCGGCAAGAATAAGGCGGTAGAAAAGATTTAATGGATCAATTTTGGTTATTTATTGATTGTAATAATCTGCAGTGTTTTAACCCTAGTTTAATATCTCCAGCATTTGGGAAAATGCATTTTTATTATTTTTTCGTCTATTTTCCAGTTGGAGAATAAGAAATCTGCTTTGATCTTTGCTAATTTTGTCTGTGGAAAAACCTGGTTGTCAGTTATAGATGAGAGATACTAGAAGTTAAAGCTAATCCAATCTATGTTGATTGCATTTCATCTCTAATTAGATCTATACAATATATTAAATCTGAATTATCAACCAGTATTGGTGTGTGCTGTATTACACAAGATAATATTACGATAATACATTTTACTGGACAAAATCATCCCATAAATTACTGCTATAAAAGATAATACAGTCACTTTGAGCCCATTTTTAACTAATTTGATTATAATGGGAAAATAATCTGAGGTCATCCAGTCAAAGATTAAGAAAAACTTTGATTTCTAAAAGCATTGGAACTGGAAAACATAAACACCCAAAAATAAACAAACAAAACAACAATAATTAAAATGGATTATGAAGTTTCTTTTCAAGCAGTTCTAGTTATTTAACCAATTGTCTGGTCTCTTCTGGCTTTTGTTGGACACTTTAAGTTCTCAGAAGATAATAGGAAAACTGGAATGACTAAAAAGAGTCAAGAAAATATTAATCTTACTTTCTTTTGTCACCGGTATATTCTGAAATAATATTGCAGTAATAATGTTGTGAGATATCATGCAACTCTAGGTCTAATTCAAAATTATTAAATACTCAAATAAGGTCTGGACTAATTACCAGTATAAAGGTAGACCAGAGTTTAAAATTTTCCTTCTTGACTAACTGGGGGAAATATCGACAGTTTAATCGACTCCCTGAATAATCATTAGTCCCAGCCCTAATTTAGTGGTCGCAGACGAGCATTTTTTATTTATTTCCGTGTCGAGGTATGTGCAATTTGTCAGACTTTTGAGCTGAACTTTAATGGGTGCATCTCTTCGAGCTCATCTTTTGGGAAAGTCCTGATTTTAACCTATTTGTTATAAATGTATGTCCTCTTTAACACCCAACCAGCCTCCTAACGCTGCTGTATGTTAAACTGGGTTAATGTAACACTTTTTTTTCTAAAATACTCTACATTTTTTTAAGCTTAAAAAACAAAACAAAAAAAAAAAACGCAGTGCCGTTTAGAAGTTCACGTTCACTCAAAATGCCAACAGCTGTCATATTTATTTTGAGCTTTTAATCATACATTTTGTTTTATTTCTTTATTTCATTATTTACTGACTACACCTGTTTTAAGCTTTGATGAGCACTGGGAGCAGAAGTTTCTCTAATCCCCACTGGGTCATAATTATACATACAAGCTCCAATACACCCGGCAAGACGTTATTGTATCCATCAATAAAACTTCTGAGTGGATATTTGATAGAGTTGCAATGCAGTTGCTGAATATTAGTTTTGTTTAACCAACTGCCCTTAATGACCTTCAACATAAAATGTGCATCGCTCAAGGAACATTATGTAGGCCATACTTGTTTCTTAACATCTAATAATGATGCAACATGCTGCATTTGGTAAGATGTTTAATATTATCACCAAAGTATTTGTGTCAGTGCAGACCTTGATATTGTGATTTGTGCAGCTTTAATATTTGATCACTCTTAGCAGAATTAGTAGACAGAGATTTAAAGTAGTTGGCTTCCTGGCACTAACTGGCCTTTTGATAATAATCCAAATAAATTCAGTATATCAACTATGGCTGCAACTCCTGATCATTCTAACCAATTTCCTTTCATCCAAGGAGGGCAGTTTGGGTTTAATGGTGCAAAAACTGGACACAGTTGACTGTTCCTGCTGAGAAATGCTTGTCAGGTCTGGTTTTGAAGTAGACACATAAAGGTTGATATCAGTGATGGGGAAATTAAACCATTAGTGTATTCTATTGAGAAACAGAAAATGTTCAATGACGATAACCCTGATAAATTTAATAACACACTCAATGCACAGCATGTGGCTTATCAGGCAGCTTTTTTACAAGATGGAGAAGAGATTGCAACTAGTTGTGTGAAACTGCTTGTTTTAAAAGATGCAATATTTTAACTCTTGAACAGTACTGCAAAATGTGTCTTTACATCATTGTTGCTAGCCGAGACAGTGGAACATGTTTTACTTGTTTTAGGTGATGTGAGTTTAGTTTTGAAACTAAATGTCATTGTTCATAAGTCACATGTTTGATTTGTTCTTGTACTCAGTTTATATAAAAAATATTAAAATAAATGCAATTTTAGAAATTGGATTGTTGGTCTGAAACGGTTGTGATAATTATTGAAATCGTTAAAGAAAAATGTTATATGCAGTAGTCTATATTAACCTTTCAAAAAAAGACTACCTCATTTTCACTGAAAATGTTTTCACTGTATGCTTAAATCGGATTACAAATGAGTTTAAATTAACAAATCGTCAAGTTTCCCATAAAATGATACCAAATTCTAGAAAGTGTTTAGTCAAATGGAGGGGACATTATGTATCTGATGTACAATTTTAACCATTTGTGAATTAATCTAAGAGTCATATACTGTTTAATGTTTATTCATCCTGAAAGAACTGTTTAAATAAATAACTATTACTTACATCAATTAGATTAACTTCTGATGCTGCATCTGCACAAACTTCCTACTTTTTTCTCGAAAATGTACGCCATAACTGCCCTTAAATGCACAGCAGATGCGTCTTTCGCTCCCAAGTGTCTCTCATGAGGCTGCTCTTCCTCATGATTTCTAGATAATGTTGCAGTGAAATGCAGTTTTGTAGTGGCACGAAATTCCCGCAGGCTCCGGCGAAAACACACGACAGACAAATCATGTGCAGCGAACGTCATGTTTTTGTGATGAAGGCCAGTGGCTGACACTTCGCCCTGTTTGTCCTCTTTTCTGTCTCCCTCTCTGTAGTCACTGCATTAGTCAGATCTTGGAAAGTGTCAATCATATCCACCAGCATGATATTGTGCACAGAGACCTCAAGGTGAGTGAGACGACCACGCACACTCTCTTACCCACACCTCTGCTCGTGGCCATGGCAACACACAGATGGCTCTCAGTCTCCGTTTCTTTCTCTCTGCAGTTTTTCTTCCATTTCTGTGTCTTTTTTTCTCCCCTCATCTCCTGTGTTCCCCTCCCGTTTTATTTCCCCCCCCTCTGTTTCTCTATCTGTTGTCACATCTGTCATCCTCTCTGTCCTTGACCGGAGTTGCGCGTATGTGCTCATGCATGTGCGCCCATGCAGAGCACAGAGATGGTGAGTCATGATCACGTGGAGGGGTTCGTCTCCCACCTTTGGCACGGAAAAAGACGACGACTCGAACAATGCATGCATGCATGCAGGATTACATGCATGCATGCATTTTTAGTTCTGCCATGAGCAAAGAGGTTAGGGCACAGCCACAGGAGTTGCCAGGACAACCTGCGTGACGACATGACTCTCGTGCAGCATCGTGGGAGGGGCTTGAGTTGACCTAGATTGCTGATTGGCTCAGTTTCTGATTGGCTTTCAATGCAGGAAGACGGATTCTATGCAACCTCTATTTTTTTTTCCTAACATAGTTTCTCCAAGTCATAGAGACAATCTCTTCACAGGTTCAAATGTTCATTTTTACAGATTTTTACACAGTTTGAGAACTTGTAAAGGTTGCACCAAACAGTTTCAGTTGGTCACATGGAGGTAGAGTAGTGCCCTCTGACTCCCAGCTGGTTGCTTAGGAGACATCCGTCCAATCATCCATTCATTCCATCCACCCATCTGTCCATCCTTTTAATCATCGTTTGTCTCTATCCATCCCTGTTTTCCATCTCGGTTTCCTGTCCATGCGTCCTTCTCTCATCCATCAGTCTGTTTCTCATCCATTTCTCATCCACCCATCCGTTTCTCATCCACCCATCTGTTTCTCATTCACCCATCTGTTTCTCATCTGTCCATCAGTCTATTTCTCATCTGTCCATCAGTGTGTTTCTCATCCACCCATCAGTCTGTTTCTCATCTGTCCATCAGTCTGTTTCTCATCCATCCATTCATCTGTTTCTCATCCGTCCATTCATCTGTTTCTCGTCCGTCTGTTTCCATCCATCCATCCCTCCAACCGTCTTTATTCATTCATTTATTCATCCATCTGTCCATTTGTTTTTCTATCTGTCTCCATTTGTCTAACCATCAGTTTGTTCGTCCAGTCACTCATCCATATGTGCATCCATCCATCTCCCTCTCATCCATTTCTCCATCTGTCCATCCACCCATCTTGCAGGTTCCATATTTAAAATTTGTTTGCCATTTCTCATTTTCATCTGCCGTTGTGAATGTTTTTATACTTTGCTGATTTGAGTCAAGTCGTGTTTTGCTGAATTCTGACGGTTACTGATTTCCCCCCACATCCTCACTGTGTCACCAAGGACTACAATGCTTAAAAGAAAGAACATGTTTAGTAGTTTTCTTAATATTTGGTCATTTTTGTTTGACTATGAAGGAATTCGCAAGGCGAGGGTTGCCAGATTAATGTCTGTTCCACCTTTATGTGATTGTTAATAAGGTAAAGAAAATGTGCATCAGCATAGATGTTATTGGTTGTTGTATTAAAAGGCTGAAAAGGGCAGTGTGTTTTTAGCTTTGTCGCATTTAATCGAGGAATATAATCCAATTTTTCAGTATTTGACCTGCGTCTCGCCGACGCAGAACCTTTCGAGGGAAGCATACGATCTCTGGTGGATTGATTGGTGCATCGCTCCTGAAAACATGCCTCAGACTTCGATGTGCGGTTCCTGTGTCCCAGAATAACGCTATTACTTTGAGCGCTGCATGGCTGATTTGTTAGCCTTTTATCCAGAGTGGGCTTTTTCCTGCGTTCCTTCATGTCCCGCTGCCCAAACTACAGCCCTTTAAAACGCTGCCACACATGCCGCCTCTCGCTAAGTACGCTCTCCGTTTAGCATGCAGCGTGCAGCTCTGCCCAAATGCCTCCCGAGTGGTTTCCATGGCTACCAAACCATGCCCATATAAGGTGTTGTGAAGATTGTTAACTACCCATCCTTTCCCCTTTCTTCTGTCTTTCTGTGGCTTTCTCACACCTTTTCTCCACCCCCACACAATCTGTGTCAAACGCATCAAAAATAAATATTTCTGAAAAAGAACTCCACTGACGAGTGTCTGCAATTATCTTCATCTCTTGTCCTACATTCTGCTTCCCCATATGTGTGTGCGTGTGCGTGCGTGTGTGTGTGTGTGTGTGTCAGCCTGAGAACCTGTTGCTGGCCAGTAAGATGAAGGGAGCTGCAGTGAAGCTGGCAGACTTTGGCCTCGCTATCGAGGTGCAGGGAGAACAGCAGGCTTGGTTTGGTAAGAAATCACACAGAAACTCATGAATGTCCTTTTAGCAGTGGGTAGTTTGAGTTGTTGCTGAATAAGTCTGATAATCTGCAGAGGAGCACACCCACTGCCTCTCAGAAGCCATAGATTATTTGCAGGCATCGTTGCTTAAACAAATCACTTCCACTTTGTAGTTTATGTTTGGGTCATTTTGTCTTGGCTGACAGCTGAGCTGCCTCTGTTTGGCAGAAATGAGTTGATTGAGATGCATTTTCTTGTGACTCCCAAGAATTTTTTCCAGTAAGAGTAGCACAACTTTTACGTAAAACGTAACCATTCTAGAAATTACTCAAGTAAGCAAAGTATTTCATAGAAAGGCGACTCGAGTACTGATCGTTTCATCATAGTACCTGATTTTATGCTGTATTTAAAAATGTCTGACAGAAAAAATATATAAAGGAATGTTCAAATTCTTATATTTTAAAGATGGAAATGAAAAAAATACTACAAATAAATTGTTACAACATATTGGATTTACTCAGAAGAAAACCCTTGCAAATAAAATCTTTAAAAATAAAACTTAAAATAAAACACACTACCTACACAGTAGGTAGTATGTGTGTTTATAAGTGCTTTAGATGACAATATTTAGTGTTTACTTTATATTCTTGATTTCCAAATGGTACATCAGGCTAATATTAGAATAACAAAGCTTGTGTGCAAACAAGAGGTCCCACTTTTACATAAATTCTAGGTGTGTTTCCTTGTCTGGTGCATTTCGGTGTTACACTCAGTTTTCAGAAACTAAGAGTAGCTATTCTTCATATTACTCAAGTAAAAGTAAAAAATACTTCTCCAAAACATAACTCAAGTGAATTTAACTAGTTACTATCCACCTCTATCATCTGTTCTTCCATAAGAAGACAAAAAGGGCACTATCATTTGGAAATTTCATACAAATATTCAAAGTCCAGGTGATGATTTTACTGGTGTCTGATCACAATTTCTGAATTTTCTTTGGGTCAGGATTTGCTGGAACTCCAGGCTATCTTTCCCCAGAAGTGTTGAGGAAGGATCCCTACGGCAAGCCTGTGGATATATGGGCCTGCGGTGAGTTTGAGCTCACAGTTTTAAAGTCCCACATCTTGGCTTTAGCTAAATAAAAACATTTTCCTAGGGCTTGGCAATTCATCGATTTTATCAATTCGTCACGTTTGGATTTTGGAAAATCAGAATTTTTATTTCCGAATATTACCAAAATAAAGACGTAATTTTTAGTACTCCAACAACAACAAAAAAAATCAAATTATTATCAGTAATAGGACTTTGAAATGTTTGTCTCTTTCAAATACAGAACCGCTGAGCTTTTGTCCTCATTAAAAATACCTTTTTTTTTTTGTAATTTTAAGAACTTTCTTCTGTTAATATTATTACTGTTCTCGTAATTTAACAAAAAATATCATAACCGGGCCCTAACAACTCATAGAAGGGATGATTGAAAAAAAAAGCCTTTTTGAAAATATTTCCTGTCATTTGTAATTTTCTTTTTTAGAAAAGAGAGGATGAAAAAAATGTATCTGGTATAAATAAAATCAGATTTTTTTTTTACCATATCTCCCAGTCTTACTACTTTTTCTAACTTTTCTTTGTGGTGTGATCTCTCCATTCTGATATAACAGTTTTATTTTTGTTAGTCTGACAATTACAGATCCATGTCAAGAAATTAAAAGCATCATCAAAAAGCATTTCGGTTAATTTTGATGATTATGGCTCACAGCAAATGAAAATATAAAATGTAGTTTCTGTGAAAAATGGGCAGCATGTTTATGGTGTAATCACTTGTTCAGGAAGGAATTCACGCAGATGTTGACTTGGTCCTAGATGTGTCCATGAGTGGCGGCGCTTGAAGCTTGTGCAGCCTTTTATACCACAGTTTTTCCTTCCACACAACTTTCCATTATTATGAATGGATAGAGCACTCTCTAATCAGCCAGCTTTCTTTTTTCGGCTCACGGTTTTGTGGGCCATAAGATGAAAACAATAAGAAATAAATTGTTGGAAAATATCACTCATACAATGAATCCATGTAGCATAATGTTGCTTTTTGAATGAACTTGCTGAAATAAGCTAAGTTTTCTTCTGTGTTTCCTGTTGTGGAGCGAACCACCTGTTGCTGAATGCTCCTTATTGCCGACCACTTCATCCGGCTTTGTAACATGATCTTTCTTCCCGCCTCTTCCTCCGCCAGGTGTTATTCTGTATATCTTGTTAGTTGGATATCCTCCTTTCTGGGATGAAGATCAGCACAAACTCTATCAGCAGATCAAAGCTGGAGCGTACGATGTAAGTGCTCTTTGTTTCTCTCCGTGCGTGTGTGTTGGTGTGTATTTGCGGTGGGTGCAGTGCAGAGGTTTGGCTAAGCACTTTTTGAATGTTTAATAGTGTCCAATCGAGATCTGGTCCAAAGCTATTGATCCTATCAGGGCTTTCCTGACGCATTGCAGAGGTGTGTGTTTGTGTGTAAGCAGGAGAATGGGAAGGTGTATCCTATCTTCTAGTTGGTGTTTAATCAAGTCACACTGCAGCGTTTTGTAGAGTTCCTCCTTCTGCACTTGCAATATAACAATGGCTTTTACAAACTTTATAATAAATCTTAAAGTGGTGCTCAGATGTTTGTTTGTTTTTTTTATGGTCAGAAATCTGCAGAAAATCTCCAGCAGGTCTCTTTCGAGAGGAAATATGGATTTTAGCTCTGTTCTTCCTCCCATGTCTTCATTTATGTTCAAAATGTCCACAGTTCCCATCTCCAGAGTGGGACACTGTCACTCCAGAAGCGAAGAACTTGATCAACCAGATGCTGACCATCAATCCAGCCAAGAGAATCACTGCTGAACAAGCCCTGAAACACCCATGGGTCTGCGTAAGTGACCCAGTCACACAGACTGCTTTAAGCTATATTTACTGATATATGTAGATTCAGAAACGTGTTAAAGCCAATCATGTTTTGTTCTCTTACAGCACCGTTCGACAGTGGCGTCCATGATGCACAGACAGGAAACTGTTGAATGTCTGCGTAAATTCAACGCTCGCCGAAAACTCAAGGTAGAAATCTTCTTCTGGGATTTTTCTTTTTACACTTTACAACCAATGTAACGATTCTTCTGTTCACTGCCACTGTAATGTGGCAGGATTTAAAAATGTCTGCCAGTAGGGTTTCCTCTCATCAAACTCAATTTCACTCAGTACGACTTATTAAATCTCTAGTTCATTGCTAATCTCATGTTGGTCAAGTTTATACCAAGTTATGAAGGATTTAGTTTGACTCGAGTTGAATTCAAATCTCTCTGCTTTACTTAAATAAAGTCAGATCAATCACAGTTTGACTTTATTTCAGTCCTAATTATAATATCATACTGTTGAGTAGTTTTTGTACATAAGGCCTTATTCACACGGCAAGATATTTATGCTGATTTTTAACCAAATTTTCCCCTTCCGTTGCGTCGATTATTATCTTGTTGTCATCTAAAGATGATATTAGGAATGTTGGGGATATCCAACATGTTGGATTGTCTTGGCCCAGTATCCCAAAGGACAAACGCTTTTTAAATGAAACATGTAGCCAATCAGGAAGTGACGTGACAGAAAGACTGAGGGAAATACAAAAGACAAAACTGCTGCGATGACGCACCAGAAAGTCCGGTTCACATCTGAGACGGTTTTTTTGTCATTTTTATTTTCTCTGTTGGAAATAGTCTACAGCCTATCGCCATTGCTCCTTCCTCGTCGGCCATGTTTGTTTACTCTGATCTCAAGTGTTTTTCTTTTGGAGATTTCCCATCTGAATGTGTTGTCTTGTGGCTGTACACCACACAACTGTTGTCTCTGTTTTTATCATCATGTTTGACTGCTCAGGTTTTGAAAATCAACCAACAATTTTAAAATCTTGCCATGTGAATCAGTCTACATTCAATCTATAAGGGCTATAAGTTTCCATACATAGGAAAAATAAACATTTTATGTTGGACAACCGTTTTTATTTTTGTGTGACTTTGTGTAATCGCTGCACGTCTTGGACCACTTCATGGTTGATCTGCAACATTTTCAGTTTACTGAAACTTGCAAATAAGTTTTGCCACAGTGTCGTGTGTGTGTGTGTGTGATGCTCATTCCATGTTTTCTGTTAAAGTTTTGCAACCATGCAACTGCTTCCCGATCCAGCCATCAGAATAATTTCAGTTCTTTGCTCTTTTGTGAAACGGATCTTCTTGGGTATCTGAAATATAAAAGAAATACACATTTTACATTCTCCTATGTATGGAAACTTACGGCCCACCCTGTAGTCCAGTCCTAGACTTATCCAGAGAAGTACGAGAGTGGGAATGTGATGATGTGGTTCTAAGATGGGAATTTTTGATATGTCATAATTCTGCCATAAACGGCAATGGATACACAATATCAGGAGATGACTCAATATGCAGACATATTTCTGCCTGATAACAATCCAAAGCAAGCAGAGTTTCTGAAGAAGACAACGCTTGATGTAACATGAGGACCTCCAGTGAAACACACAGCATGATGGTTTAAAAGCAAAGATAGCAGCTAAGCTCTCCTGCAAATGGCAGCAAAAAGAAACTATAGCTTTTGATTACTAGTTATACATTTCTTGATGTTTTTAAAATATTTTGTTTTTTTTGTTATTCCATGCTTGCAACAGGAGTCCTTACATTTAGAGCTACTGTACAACTAAACACAGAGCTACCTAGGATTTAACCTCCTGATAATTACATTTTAAACTGTTTAATATAAACATTTTGGGTCTCTGCTATCATGTGTATGCAGGACTCTGTATTGTCATCACTTGATTTCTTATGTTATGCCTTCACT
The DNA here is from genome assembly GCF_904066995.2 of Poecilia reticulata. Lineage (NCBI taxonomy): Eukaryota > Metazoa > Chordata > Actinopteri > Cyprinodontiformes > Poeciliidae > Poecilia > Poecilia reticulata. Next base: position 9,540,261 of record NC_088848.1, on the reverse strand, counting down.
TTAGCATTCATCACAATTTTCATGCTGTATTTTTTGTGTTGCTCTGACGCTATCTCAGATGTCTAAAAATACATCTTTCTTGCACCGCGGCATAAAAAGCCCCCCTGTTTTTGTAACACTTTTACGATCATCACTGATATGTAGCCCAGCTTTATTCCTTTCTAGGTAGCAGCACTGAAATGCTTTAAATGATGTCTAGTAATAGTTGCTGTAGTTTGCATTCATGGTCATTCATGCAAACTATTGGAATCAATCAGCAACTGTTCTGCTTCTTCACATCATTTAAATTCTTTGCATAAATAAAGGTGTAACACGACTCTGAACTTACTGAACTTACTGTAACGGTGCCTTGCAAAGGTTTTCACACCCTTTAAATTTTTTTCTTTTTCACGTTACAACCACAGACTTCAATATTTTTCAGTAGAATTTTTTACAAGTATAACATCAAGAACTACTGAAGGAAACAACACGAAAACCTCAGAAGAAAATGAGTGCAACCTCCTTCTGCACAAAATGTAAACAAAAAAAAATGAAGATTTTAGAGGTTTTAGGATTTCTCTTTTCTCTTTGGTAAAAGACAACGAACCATTTCTCCTGTTAGCGCCAGACACTTGCGGCTGTTTTGGTTGTATTTACCCAGAATGCCCTTCGCGGTAGTCTGATTCCTGCATTTGGAGTGGCCTCTGATGCACTTGGCATTTGATTATGCATTCAAACTGCGTCAGTTCACTTCAAGGGAAATGAGCGGAGGTTTTTAAGTGAACCAGAGTTCATGTTTTTGATCTCCATCAGTTCTGTTTCACATTCACACTTCCGAAAACAATCCGAACTTTCTAGACAAACAAACTAGAGTTCAATTAAAGCGGACCAAACAGGTGTGAATTCATCCTTATATGCAACAGTTTTGCTTGTAGGGCCTAAAGCCTAATTTCTGTCTCCTCTAGCTGGATGCCCTTTTAGTATATATTAACTGTTTGCACTACATGGATTGTGGCAAAAACATTCAGATTTGTGGAGAGCACAACTAACAGTTATTGTGTCAGCCGATTCCCCCTCTATAAGCTCTATCTCTGCAGCTCCCCTCATTGCCATAGGCCTCCTGACTAGTGTTCTTGTCTGGTCTTTGCTTAGTTGGCGTTAGGCCTGTCGCGATAAACGATAAATCAATTAATTGGACGATAAATTAAACCTATCGATCTCATTTTAATTATCGTCGTTATCGTCTCTTCCTGCCTTTTTTATTTCTGTTGATGACACTGAATGAAAAATGGCTCAGCTCCGGTGCTCTCCACTGACCCTCCCTTCCTCATTTCCTTAGTCTAATGTCCAGCGCACACTACACAAGTTGTCAGCCGATTGTCGGCCCATTTTCAAAACCCGAGAGACACATTAGCCGACAGAAATCCCAGGTATAACGGTTCGATCGGGTTTGTCGTGCCGTGTGGTGTCCAGCCACATGGGCACAAAATAATGGCTACAAGTCCAGTTAACAAATTTTAAAATCGGGCATTAATCAATGCTTTACTAGAATCTACCTGTGATGCATGTGGCTAGAGTCAGCGTAAAGTCCTGATTGAATGAACATTATAACCCATTTATGTCACGTTAATGAAGAACAGCTGAAAACCTACTGGGTTTATCAACTGCGGTATCAATTTGGCTCCAACTTCTCCCCTTGTCATTTCTATATTCTTTGCACAAAATGTTGAATAAACATTAATGATGTTTCCACATTTCATCTCCAATGTCTGCTGGACTTCGGGTTGCGTGTCAGCTGTTTGGGATTCCCCTCCGTAATTTCCCCTCAGAAAGCACAAAGGAGAATCCACACTTTCTGATTGGCTACCTGTCGCATTCAACGGGCTGCGTTAAGCTCCACCGGGGAAAACCTCTGATTTAGATCGGAGCGGCCACAACGATCTACCGTAACACACCACACACTGCAGGATGATCGGTTAGATCGGCCAACAATCTAAGATTTTCGTAAAGGGAAAATAGGGGCAAAAAAATGGTGTAGTGTGAACTACTGCATTAGGTAGACGGATGTGCCTGTCTTCTCTATTTAAATCTAGTGATTACTGAAGGGCAATATACATACAGACTTCATAATCTGCACTCTTTTGGTTGAATGCAGTATTTATTTCCACTTTGGCTTTATGTTTACTTTTTATTCAAGTACGTTTTTGTTAATGGAGACTGAGTATCCATTTTATTTTTGTTTTTGGTTGTTTTATTTAGTTCATCAGTTCCAGCGTTACGTGTTCTTTTGAAAATAAGGTGTATCTATCAGGAAATTGCATGTATTATTAGTCATTTCCATTAAATCTGTGTCAAAAGGTCTTGAAACAATATTAACGTTTATCGTAATAATTTTTTAGACAATTAATCGTCCAGCAAAATTTGTTATCGTGACAGGCCTAGTTGGCGTATGAATTGGAAACTTTGTAGACTGAGCCGTAATCCGTCTCTCGTTACGTTTCACAACATAACCGGACTTTTAAGCTTCTCCGCCATTTTCTTCTTGACCTGCCTTCTCAGTCTTCATGAGGCTGTTTGTTCTCTGGTTTTCTCTAACAAACCTCTGAGGCCTTCACAGAACCTTATCTTTAATTGCACACAGGTGAATTCTTGTGAAGGTAATTGGTTGCACTGGACTTTATTTGGCTGAATATAAATGCATGCCACTCTTTTTTAGATTAGCATTAAAAAGTGAAGAAAAAAATCCCTTCCCATTCATGGTAATTATGTAGTACTTTATCACATAAAATCAAAAAGAATATTAAAGTTTCTGGTTTTGATGTGACAAAATGTGAAAGTGTATGGATATTTTTGCTTGTGCTAAATTTGCAGAATAATAAAAACCTTTTGTCCGATTTGAAAAACGGTTTAAAGGAAAAGCAAAAATCCTACCAAACTAAAACTTCTGTTCTCTCTTCTCGTCTCTTTCTCACGTCTTCTCCTCCTTCGTCTTCTCCTCCAGGGAGCCATTCTCACCACCATGCTGGTGTCCAGAAACTTCTCAGGTGGGTGTGCCCTTCGCCCTCTGCCTCCCACGCAGAACATGCAGAGGGAGAGGAGGAAGGAGAGTGGATAGAGTCCTCTGCACCTCTTTTAACCCCCCCCCACCACACACACACACACACACACTCACACACTCACCCACTCACTCATCCTTAAAATAACAATATGCTTTTGTGTGTGCGCAGAAGAGTTTGGACGCTTAAAACGTTAAACAGATCTGAAACGTGATGTTCCTGTGTGTTACAGTAGTCGTGATAAATCTTTGAGAGCTGATCTGTTTTTTAGATTGTCATGTATCAGATTGTATGTGAGTCCAAGTTCTGTCTTTGTCCATGTTAATGTATCTCTCCCTGTTTATCTGTCTGTGTGCGTCTCTCTCTCTTCTGCTGCCCATGGAGAGTTTGCATGTTTAAAAGAAGGACAACAGACTTTTTACTTATTTGTTTTTTGTTTTTGTTTTTGTTTTTTTTAGAAGATTTTGATGTTTTGGGGAAGCATGTTGGTAGAAACGAGTGACAATTAAGATTCAGTGTTAGTTTTTTTTTGTTTTGTTTTTTGCTAAGAGTGACTTGTTTTTGCTGAGGCCCTGCTCTCAGTTTTCAATTAACTGGTCAGTCGATGGTTAGTGATTTCAGCCCTGGATCTAGGAGTCCACAGCGGGTGCACATATTTGCTTCAGCCCGCTTCAATAAAGTGTTGAGGTGCATCTCAGTGAAGTTGAAGGTCGTTGATAAGCTGATTTATGTTTAAAAAGCAAAACTTGAAACTTATTGCACACCTGGGATACAAACTGAATGCTATTAAAAATTAAAACCATCCCAAATTCAGTGAGTCAGTAAATTAGATTAAGACATAAAAAAAATATTTCTAAACCAGAAATGGAGAGGACTACCCAAGCAGTGAATAGACAAAACTTAACCATTGGATAATGTCAAGAGGAAGACAAAATGCAGAAACCAACAAAGCAGCTGAAACAATCTGAGATTCATAAATTAAAAAAATGCTGATCTCATCAATGCTTCACTGCATTGATGCAGAAATTGTTGTTAATTTTCCTGTAAAAAATATCCAATGCATATAGCGTATAGTATATGAATAAACATTTCAGTCTGCTGATATTTCTTGTTTTTATTTGTAATTTCTGAAAAACGAAACTTTGGATTTTATTAGATGCAAGTCAAAATAACCAGAAATTATTGCAATAAATGAAAACGTTGTTTCGGGTCCATTTTCAGGTGATGTATTGATAACGACGTAATAATTCAACTTTGTCCTCCCAAAGATAAACGCACTTTTAATTGTGTGAAGGACGCTTAACACTGGAACAATAAGTAAAATGGAAATAAAAACCACACACAACTGAACCCATAAATAAAATGCATTTTCTTCTCTAAACAAAATTTCCCTTCAAAACCTATTAATCATCAGAAGGGAAATTATTGATTGATTTATTGCGACAAGCTTTAGATGCAAGCCATAATTATTGCAACTTGAAATATAATTTGTGCAATTAATCAGTTTAATAACCCTTAGCGACAACTCTCTGAGATCCTCCTCCATTTGGGCTGAAGCCAGCACACCGCTGTGGTTTTCTAGACCCAGACCGGAAATAACGAGAAAAGAGCCACCTGTTTTACATAGCTCCTCCCAACTGTAGCATTTTTGTCCAATAGTGGGCCGGCAGCATACCAACTCTGCTGCTGCCGCCTCCTCCACGGCCTCACTGGCTCAGGAAGGTACGTCCCAGAGACACGCCCATCCACTTCCTCTCTACACACACAGCCTTTTTTTTGGGGGTGGGATCCATAGCACAGGTTGGCCCTCATTGCCATCCCCCATATTCCTGCATGCAGCGTCTGCCAGCTTCATCATTAGCATTTTGCACATGACTGCATGCATACTCACATTAGTTTTGCTCACTCAGGGTTTCATTAATTTGTTTTTGCTCTATATGGCAGAGACATCAGATTTCCCTCACGATATCATGAACATTAGCATCAGTTAGCAGTAATCAGCCTACTTTAGTTTGCACTCCAGAGTTCACATCTCTCCACCGCTCAACCACAACCATTTCATTCACTAGATTAAGTAATCGCACCCCTGCGATCCTCACCAGCTGGATCTGGGAAGGCTGGGAAGCAGGATGAGGAGGGGCTTGTGTTCTGGGGGCGGGAACCCCGAACTGCAGGGGGTTGGCAAGAGCTGGGTTGGCGTGCTGCCATCGTCAGACCTGGTTCTGGAGAAACGGACGGACGGGGCAGGTGTTGAGGGGAGAGAGGCTTTGATGGAGACGCTAGATACTATTCAACCTTCCTGATTAACCTCTGGAAAAGGAAGCAGTCTTAAGGCTCATCTCTCCCTCTTGAGGCCTGTTTCAGTACTTTTGAGCAAAACTTCGCCTCTTGAAAGTGCCGAAATAGGTCTCTCCTCTTCTTCTGCCTGAGTGGAGACGGATGGCAAAGGTCGGCGATTCCAATGGTGGCTCCATGGATACATTAATGAGAATAAGGCAGTGCAGAGCAAAGTAGATCCTCTTTCAGCTTTTGACAGGAGAACCTTCTTTGCTCTGCAGTGTGTGTGTATAAAAGGAAAGTTGGGTTTTTCTATTAGCATGTGTGATTGTTTGAGCTGAGCTTTTGGGGTGTTTGTGGTGCCCTCCAATGCGGGCTTCCTCGCTGACAATGGACCACGGTGCCTGTTTGTAAGTTTGTTAATTTCATGTGTGGCGTCGTCACTCTAGACTTGACTCCTTATCTCTTCTCCTTTTAAAATCATCTGAATGTTGTTTTTTTTTGTCCTCTTATGTTGCGGAGCCCCGTACTGTATGCGGGGGTGATTTATTTATTTATGTACTTATTTTTGTGTTACCTTGCAAAAGTATTGAATTTCGGCGCAGTAAATTGGTCTATTTTGTATGAGATGACATTGATGACAAATGTCAATTTATAATTGTACATATGTAGCCTGATAAAGGTTCTAAGTCAAAACATGTTTATATATTTCTTTTATGCAAAATTCACATTTTACACATTTTTATACGTCCATTTGGATCTCAGCTGCTTCTAAAAACAAGTGCTTAAAAAAACCACACAGCCATTTTTTGATCATTATGTTAATATTTTTTGGTGTCTGGAAAATAAGAAATTTGAAACAAATCCCAATTTAGTCAAATTCAACCGGCACTGCACTGTTACTTAGCAACCCCAACTGAGCTCCAGCACATTTGGTCAGCTGGTTTTACCGCTTTATGTGCTGTACAATGGCTGCAGGAAAAAACAAGTGCTTTGTTGTTGACTTGCCATCCAGAAAAAAACTTGCTGCATTGTTGTTAGTTGCACAGGAGGTTCCACTGCTGCTTTTCAGATATGTACAGTTGCATAATTGCTTATTGTTTGCAGCCATTTTCATGTGCGAGTGTAAATGTTGAGTTTGAGGGGGGTGCGGCCAGCAGCAGCTTATTTGGATTTAAAGTGACTAGAGGCTCTAAAACGTCTCATTCTGAAAGGAGATCAATACAGGCAGAACTGACCAGGATAAAATCTCATTATTTATGCATGATTTCCTGCAAAAAAAATGTGATGAAGATGTTCTTATAACCCATAGACCTATGCTAACCTGTTCAAGGAAACATAATAGGTCACCTTTAACTCTTATCAATCTTGTAATATATTTCGGTGTAGATGGGACTGCACATGAAAATGGCTCTTTATTAACCATTCAGACTAACAGACACCACCACAACTGTCAGATATCGATATCGTCCTGTGGGGAAAAAAAATCAAAAATAGTTGTTTTTTTGCGAGCTAACACAAAAGAGAAAGAAATCCCTCACATCACAGAGGGGGCTCCGTATTATTTCACTCATTACTGCAAAATCCAAGCCTTCCTGACTGTAAACGCTTTCCCGCACTTATTTAAGTCTGGCCAAAGCGGGGCTTTGCAGTTTGCTCATGATGTTACCCTACAGCGACATTACATGTAAAAACTGGCATCTCTCTATCGTCTTTGAAGTTGTTTTGCTTTGCTACCTTTTGCATGTGGGTGTCCTGTGTGGTGAAATCCTATAAAATGTTCTCTGGAGATGCCTCCTTCTGATGCTTCCTAATGCAGTCTCCCCTGCTGCTCACTATTCGGCGCTTTGCTCGAGTGGTGCAGGCTTCCTGTGGTCGGTCATCTTGACTTCATCTGTGCTGTCTTGTGTAACTCGTGATCCTTCATAATTTGGAGGGGAGGCCATACTTGGGAAGCAAACGAACAAGGCAACACTACACCTTCACAGAGTGCCTTGTAAAAGTCACATTTTGTCAAATTACAGCTACAAACGCCATGGTTTTTATCTGGCAGACAAACAAAGTGGTGCATCATTGTGAAAACGGAAGAAAAATATGTAGCTATCAAATTTCACATTAAAAAAATCTTTCTCCTGTATTCTGACATTCGTAAATAAAATCTTACTGAAGATACTGAAGTAAGTATAGTTCAAAAACAAAATCTTGCCAAGTATTTTTGGTCTTGTTTGAAGTACAGATATCAACTTCCATTACTGAATAAACTTTAAAATTAACCCGTTGACGGCTCCATTTATTATTGCGCTCCTGTGTTCTTCTTCTGCACATGCGGGTCGCTTTGGGGAAGTAAACTGTTCATACAGAAGTCCCATTTTGGTTTAATTAATAGTATGAGCGACCATGCAAAAAAACTGGATTTCTGCAAAAACTATAATTGATCATAAAGACACACCTGCTGTGTGAACATAGACTATCAGTTGCGCAATCCACAAATCTTGTTTTATGGAAGAGAAACCATGAATAATTTTCTTTTCACGTTAAAATGCACTACTTTGTGTTCATGTGCAGCATAATGTTGTTATAAAAAACTTTGAAGTTTGTTGTTGTAGCATGACAAATGTTTAGAAAGTGAATGATCACTGCAAAGTAGTACCAACACTACTTTGCACTGCAGATGGAAAACAGTTGACTTTTTTTTCTTTTTTTTTTTAATCCAAGATTTCACTAAATAAGGAACATGTTTTGTTTGATCCGTCAGTTCTTCTGTCCCCAGTTGTGGAATGAAAACTTTTCTTCATCACACATTTTTCCTCTTTGGATGCTGCATGGCCAGATCTCAAGATGAAAAGTAGCCTATCAGCCAAGATCGAGGAGCATGAGTTGTCACTTGAAACTGTTTGCTGCTGTAAATGCTATGCTCCTTATCTCTAATCTCTCTTGTAGTGTAATTCTAAGCCATCTGTTACAACCCTCCCTTGAACCCTCCCCTTCCCTTCTCCCATTTCTTGTTTGAAGGTAAGAAACACAAGATAAGAGTTTTGAAAACTGTGTGTGTGTAGGTAGCAAAACAAGTGAAAAGGAAGCAGACATGGAGGAAACTGGTCGGAGCCTTTAAAGGAAATCAATGATTTACATTAACCTAGCTCGTCACAGCGAGTCCTGGCGGCCGTTTGAGTCTGACCATCAGCCTCTCCTAGATCTGCAGGGGTCTTCTCTCAGGCAGGAAATGGATTTAGGAAGTTTACTTTGCTCTCAGGTTTCTCTTTTATCCCCCAGATAGCAGTGAATGGATTAAGATGTGAATGGGTTTTTTGCAGAGTGTAGCAACCTGTTCAGCTGAGGGAAAATTGCACCACAGGTCCATTAAATGCATGTTATTCTCTGGAAACATCTAGCCTTACTCGGTCACAAAGGGAGGCCTAATAGGGTTTCGTAGATACGAAAATTGGAGATCGAGATCTCAACAGAAGCTAAAAACTGGGTGGATGTTATCACCTCAAATGAAACTTTTTAACAGTTTTTTCCCCCTCCCCTTTTCCATCCTCTGTATTTTCACAGCATGCAAAAGTTTACTCAACAAGAAGTCGGATTCTGCCAAGGTGAGCTCGTCCTTAATACCCGTCTGGTCTCCTGTGTCCTTTCTGTCTTTTCTGTCTCAGTTCTACCTGCTGTTATTCTACTGTGTTAAAACTTAGTATATAACATAAGATCAGACATTTACTGGCTAAGTTGTTTCTAGCAAGGTGATGATAACCAAGCAGGATCTCTTTCTAATTGTTCACTAGCACTGATTCAGCACTGGAACAGATTAACCAATGTTCGTATTTAAAACAAACCATCAAAGCTCAATTATTTTTGCAATCAAAGTTTGCAAACAAAGTTATGGTGTGTCTCAAACTATGCTTTAAAGGTTTTTTTATGTAGGATAATCCAGGTTAGACCTTTTATAAATATTGAAATAAGATGCGCTCATTCAGAGACCAAAAAATTATTGTAACTATTTTCCACATGACCAAATCAAAATAACTCATTCAGTATAGAATAGTTCAGTTTATGTTTGACTTGTTAATATTGTAGTATTTTGCCGTTTGGATCATCTTGAGAGTTGAACATTTTGGCATTTTTGTTGTTGTTGTTTTTTTGTTGTTGTTTTGTTTTTTCTGTTTGTTTTTTTGTCCATGAAAGTTAAGGTTTCATAAATCTCAAGCTGTTTTATAGAATCTTTTTATCTCTGTTGAATTATCCAGCTCAGGGTTTATCAGACTGAATGTTTTAGATTTTAAACAAGAGATGATGTAAAACAGTCCAGACTCATTAAAATACATGCAACTGCCCTTTAAATCATTGGCAATTGGAAGTTAGACGTGGAAGCTGCGTTAGCATCGTTAGCAGCTAAGAGTTAGCCAGGCATGTTATTCTTTCTGTGCTTGTAAATAATTTGGAATAGTGTTCCCAACATGTTGCCCAACAAACTAAAAAAAGGTGAAGAATACCTTTGTAGCTGAGCACCTTTAGCCAACTGTTTCTACTTTCTTTTTCCCTTCAAAATAAGAGTCTGAAACATGGATGCAGAGTGCTAAGTTTAAAGCACTTGCCTTCATTTTCAGGCTTATTTTAATAGCTTAGATTTATTCCAGCAATCACTTTCTTACATTAACTGGGTTGATAGATTTCACTTTGAGAAATATCAAAGTGAAATTTTAACTTTATTTTACAGTCAAATTTTGTTGTAAATGCAATAAAAACCTGTCTACAAAAGTTTTAATTATGAAACACTCATTTTGTATTTCCCCCTGAAATTTGACTTATTTCCTGTTTTTCCTCCTTTTTCGTCATGTTTAGACCCTAAACTTCTCGTACTCCCATCCACAAGCTTTTCAGTTTCCAAGTTCTGCTTCGTTTTTCCCAGTTCTTGATCCAAAGCTTTTATTCTTTTACCTCAAGTCAGCTTCAGTCAACTTCCTTTCCGAGCAGTCTCCCATCACTTCCAGCTCTCTCCTTCTCCTGCTGCCCTCCCTGTCTATATTCTTTTGCCCCTGGGGTTTTCTGTGTGTAGTTAAGTGGCACAAGCATGGAGAGTTAGTGAGGCAGTAAAAAGGATGATCTAGAGGCCATTCTGTGGCACTCACCCCTCTCATTTATCCTGTTAGCTCTCAACAGCCCTGGAGCTCGGAAAAACATTAGCCCCCTTTCCCGAAAAAGGCGTTTTAATTCAAATGCATCTGTGTGTGTTTGTGTAGCTTTTGTGTTTCACTTTGAGTGTTTGCGTTCTCGTCCCAGCCTTCTACCAACAACAGTAAGAACAGTATAGTGAGCGCCATCAATGCCCTGAAAGACACCAACATGGCAGCCAACGCCCAGATGGTACAGTAGGCCGCCGCAGTGCCAGTTCCCGCCTCTCTCCTCCCCCCTCCACCGCCAAGTTGTTGCATAGTTGCCCGATTTATTTTTCTTGCCTCATCCTCCATCATCATGCTTGTCATCCTTCATCTACGTTCCAGGAGATGTTGCTTTGTATCATTCCGCACCCCAGCAGTGCCAACTTGAAGCCATAAAACCTCCCAAAGGTGCACAAGTGTTACTGAGATCAATGTACATTAAAGACCTTTGGGAATCCTTCAAAATGATAAAATCATTACTTTAAATCTCAGGCAGCGCATGTGCACCCGTTTAGTTTTACCCACAATAAATTGGAATATCATTGAATAGTCGATGTCTTTCACTTCTTTCAATTTAAGGAGGGAAACTTGTTCAAGTGTTTATTTTTGTTTATTTAGATTGTAATTTAAAGTCAGTCAAAACCACAATATTAGCTTATCAGAAAATTTAAATATTCGTTTTTTTAATATAGCACCAATTCACAATAAATGCCGTCTCAAGGCACTTTACAAAAAATTATTTCAATTCAAATTTATCCTAGTTATCAAACAGTACAGTATGCTCAATGAATTATTAAAAATAGTTGAGAAAGTTTGTAAGGAAACCCAGTGGATTGCTTTTTCTATTACATAGGGATATACAAAATATTTGTTAGCAGTCACTGACATTCTCAACAAGGATGCCAAGCCACAAAAGTTTATTTCTATATAAACTGGCTCCCACCGCAATTAATCGAAGCATATTAATAGAAAGCTGAGTGGAAGGAAAAAGTGTCTGGACTGCAAAGCCTAGAGTAGATTTACAAGATGATTATGGCATTTATTGGGATATAAATAAAATGGGTGACTAAAAACTATTCAAAAGCCTTTTTAATAGATTGTGAAGCTGAAGTAAGGGCTTCTCCACACACAGGCGAATCCAGGATGGGCAAGAAGTGTAACTTTTATTGTGTTAAATTATTCCTTAGGCAGAGACAATTTCATCTTACCTGGGCTAAGATGACAAACGACTGGGCAATAGCTCGGTGACCCAAAGTCGTCTTTTCAGGGGAAAGTAAATAATACATTTCATTTGGAAATAAAGGAAAAGTGAAGAAGAACTGAATCAAAGTTCCTTTAGGTACAGCATGAAGTTTCCTCAGTCATCGATGCTTTGAGTTGCCATGTTGGCGTGAAAACGCCATTGCAAAAGATGCATAATATTGGAAAGTTGAGTGATAGGAAAAACTCATGTAACGTTATTGTTAAGAGGAAGGTGAGATAGCAGACGAATTTAGTAAGTTGTGAAAGGGGCTTTATTTAAATATTGAGTGTAAATACTGTACAATATAATATTCTTCTTAAACTAATTCAAAATCCAAATGAATAAACAAAACAAGATGGTCGTCTTGGGCAGGGTGACGTCACTTTGAACCATGGTGAAAAAAATCCAGATTTTCAAAAACTTTAATCTTCAATATCCAAATTTCTATGTTAAAATCTTTTTTATAGGTTTTGTGTTTGGTTTCAGTATCATTAAAATTACCAGAGACAAACACTTTAAATAAATTTGCTTCTAAATTATTTGCATAATGAATGAGTTTCACTTTTTGAATTGAATTAATGAAATAAACCAGCTTATCAATCATATTTTCCTTCCCAGTTGCATCTGTCTATAAAGCATGGGCTTGTTGGTTGGACTATTTACTGCTCACATCATGCAGCTAGCAGTTGAAGCATCAGACAGTTTTTTTTATTGTTTTTCCAGGCCCTCTGTATAAACTTTAACATTCCAAACCTAACTACATATGCTTTTGGCCTTTTTTCCATTTCAACCATCTATTCCAACATTTTTCTTTTTGCTCTGAACTTCTTTAGCGAATGTTTCCTCACTTCAACCTGCTTTCTTTCCTTCATTAACATTCTTACTGACATGCTGGTTCTGCTGCCTTCATCATGCTCTTGCAGCATGCAGTGAATGGTGTGTTGCAGTGCTGTGGTTTGGATTAGGTAGTTTGCTTCAAAGGTGCTTCACAACTGGTGCAACAGGACCCCAAGTTGTATTATATGTGTGCAATTTACAACTCAAATGTATTCAGGTTTGCAGCCTAAAATTGTTAGATTTGTTACTGTAGCTAAAGGAGATTCAGTCTTTGACTTGAGTCAAGTGGGGATTTTTAGTTTTTTATTTGAAGGAGATTTAATGAATCAGAATTCTACCAAGGAATTTATGGAAACCCAACTGTTCTGAAAACTAAAATGCTGCCAGCATTCAGAGATTGTTACAATTGTTCACTTATATTTACGTCACCAGTAATCCGTGTTTTGTTCTGTAAAACAGTGAATGGAAGCAGCTAAAAGTCTGTAGTTTTTTTTTTACACAAACACAAGGATGTATCTGTGCTGCAATAATGTCACAAAATGTTGTAAAGACAGTCTAGACTTTTTGTCTCTAGATAATTCTCTTTTATGTTGTTTGACCCTAAAACATTTATTCAGGCTAATGTTGCATATGTTGTGGTTGAAACAGATGTCAAATTGTAGATGTTGTCAGAAATCAGCTGAAGTGAAACACCACTGCCTTCATGTGGCTCAGGCCAGGTGTTAATAATTAAGTGATCCTTAGTTGTATTGAAAAGGGGCTAATGGAGATAAAATGGAGTAAAATTAACCTCAGAAACTTCTCATGTCCTCATAAACCACTGGGGTTTCCTGAATGGAACGGTTGCTAACTCTGTTGAAGGTAACTCATCATCTTCGTATGAACTTTGCCGTTGGTCCTTCCCCGTAACCCAAGATTTTTCTACAAGAGAAAGATTTCAGTTTACGCTTCCAGTGAAAGACCCGTTTCTGTGTAAAGGATCTTTTTGATCCAAGATGGACTTAAAGTTTTATCACAATATTTTGTGAGGCTTTTATGATCATGATAAAAGTGAGTTTATTACTCCTTGTGTTACTGTGACTGTATGGAAGAGCAATCTTAGCCCCTCAAACACTGCTCTTGAAAAACAATGCCCGTTATTGTTACGCTGCTTTAGGACACTGCTTGCATAAAAAAAGTGTGATTTGTTTGACTAAACTGCACTAAGCTACTGCATTTAATCATATCGGTATATTTGACAGTGATATTGAGCAATCAGTGGAGAAAATAATAATTCTGACAAGACGGCAACAACCACAATGTTTTGGGATTTTTAACATCATTTATGGAAATTAAATCAAAATTCTTAGGAAAAAAATGGCACCATAAATGGTAAACAATACAGTAAATGACCAACACCAGTCAGAAGTCTTCCCATACCTTTTTTTTTTTTAACGATAATGGCGGATGTCCTGTTGCTGATTGAATGCTTCAAATGTAAATTGTATATCTCAACAGCTTCTTGTTCTCATTGAAAATTATTTCCAAATCTTTATTTTTGTGGAACCTGTAACCACTTGAAAAGTAAGTCATCGCTGTTTCAACCCAAGAATCCAGCAGAGGTGACGCCGCTGTGACGACCTCAGTTGACGAGTCGGGTGTAACGGAGATGCTTTTGTGAACGTGGCTCACACATTTACAGCATAAGGATAAAATGTACATATATATATATTTGGCAGATATCTGTAATTTTACCAACCTAAACAGTCTTTCACTCTAAAAATGCCCTGTAGGCTGTGAATGTGTTGGGGAGGTAAAGTAGTTGGGGCCGGTTCAAACCCAGTTGAAACGCACCATTTCAGAGCAAAAATATGCCAGACTGACTGTTCTGTTCTGCTCTGCAGGAATCTCAGAGCACAGTGGTGCACAACCCTCCTGATGGAGTCAAGGTAATATTTTTGTTGGGTGAAAACACGGCGCTACCCTGGTTGACTCGCTCTCGGATCTTTCCTGCGTTGGTTTCAGTGTCTGTCTGTCCCTCTTCTCGGTCCTCAGGGATCAACAGAGAGCAACGCCACAAACGATGAGGAGGAAATGAAAGGTAGGAAAGGTACTCAAGTGTTTTATTCCCTTTTCCCTGTTTTCATTCACTGTCTCTTTCTTTCTCCCTTTTAGTGAAGTGTGTGTATTTGACTGTAGTGATCGGCAAGTGTGTTGCGGTCCTAAGCGTGCCTGTCGTATGTGTGTGTTTGTAATTATTGTGTGTTTGGCTACATCTAGCGGACAGTTCGGCGCTGAGTCAGAGCAGCGCCGCTGAGGAGATGCCCCCTCTTCTGCCCTCACCTCAAAGCTCACCTGCCAGTAAGTTTATCTATGGCAAAGAGAAGCTATATGGTTGCCCCCTGTCCCCCCTGAAAGGACCCGACACCCACTCCTCCCACTCTCACCTCGGTTTCTTGTAGCACTGGCAATAATGTCCTCCATGTTTGAGCTCTGCTCACACCCCGATCTACCAAGCCTTACTTTTTTATAGGGTTCCCACTGGTTTTTTAACGTTTCTCTTTCTGGACTAAATCAGATTCTGATGCAAAAGAATTTAATCTTTTAGTTTATTGCAACTTGGATTCCCCCACTGCTATTACCTTTTTCTTTGTAAAACAGGAAAACCTCAGCTTCCTTTTCCTTGCATACATGCAGTGATTTCAAAAATCATTTAAAAAACTTCCCAATTTTAAAGTCACAGTCAACGGGCACAGCGCTGTTACCAAGCAACTCCAGCCAAAGCCAGCCTATCGCCTAAGTACCCGAGCGAAATTCCAACGTTTGGTCAGTTGGTTTTTCCACTGTATGAGCTGTACAATGGCTGCTGGAAAAAAAACAAGTGTTTTGTTGTTGACTTGCCATCCAGAAACCACTTGCTGCATTCTTGTTGGTTGTGTGGGAGGCTCTACTTCTGCTTTTCAAATATATATATAGTTGTACAACTGCAGCAATTTTTTCATGCGAGTGAAAATGTTGAGTTGGGGGCGTGGCCAGCAGAAACTTATTTGGATTTAAAATAACAAGATGTCATAAAGCAGCTCATTCTGAAAGGAGCTGAAAATAGGCAGAACTGGCCTGATTAAAATCTCATAATCTAAGAATGATTTTGTGCAAAAAAAATGTAATGATGTAATGTAATGTTTTGTATAACCTACAGACCTGTCATACCAGGTCAAGGTACTACAATAGGTCACCTTTAGCAGAAAAAGGATTTGTTGTGTGTGTATTTTTCTCCTCTTTCAGAAACCTTTCTTCCTAAAAATTATTCTTGAGTAGCTGGTCTATCAAATGCAAATGCAAATGTCATCTTTCTAGATTTTAGTATGTTTAAATTTGGCTGAGCTGAATTATTTTTTTTATTTGAAAAAGTTGAACTACACCATGTAAGAAAACTGATTTTCAGAAGCCAAAAAAATAATAAAATACACGTACATGTTAAGTTCAGATTACACAAAATCCCTAGTGTGATATATATTGATGATTATGGCTTACAGCTCTTGAAGACCCAGTTTATGTAATCAGAAATTTTAAATAAGATTGGCTTCATAATGCTTAAATGTCAGTCTAATGAAAATCAGGTTCACCTACTACACAGTGAATGCATTCAGTACTTGGTCAGGGCTCCTTTTGCATGAGTTACTGCATCGCTACATTGTGGTCCTGCTGCCTTTTGCTCTGGTGTCCAAATTTCTTGGCAGACCACTGCTCTGACTTTGGAATTGATAAAACATGGTGGACTAAGACCAGCAGATGCCTGAAGCTCTTAAATGGTCTTTGCTCACAATTCCTTCAAGGCTCCAGTTTTTTCTGTTGCCTACGTACCTTTTTCACTATCCCATTTTTTCCTTAAACTCAACTTTCCAATAAAATGCTTGGATCCATCCAGGCAGCTTCTTTTGCATCAACCTTTTTGTGGCTTGCCCTTTTTGTGGAGGGTGTCGGTGGTTGCCCGCTGGGCAGCTCTAATCCAAGTTGAAATAAACTGATTCATTTCGAAGAGTTCCCCGTTTAAAACGCTTTAGTTTTTGTCATTAATGCATTCCTTTTATTGAAAAGTACCAAAGAGCATGGCTACTTTGATTATTTAAAGCGAAAGTAATGCACCAACTTTAAGAAAAGTAAAAAAAAAAAAAAGTTGTACATCTCTGATTTTTGGCCACTGTGGGAACCTTGAAGTGTGTGTGAGTGCGCGTGTGTGTGTGTTTCCTGGTGACCACTGCGTATGTCCTGTCCTCCGGTGGAGGTCCAGCTTACCTTGCAGCTGAGCGTCCCAAACCGGCCCACTGCCCATCTGACTCTCCTGGAACCCTGCACAGCAGAGCATCATGTTTCTCTTTGTGCTCACACAGTCTCCCCTCTGTTCTCATTTACATGTTTTGCTCCGTTAAGATTCCTCCTCTTCATGTTCCCTCCTCTCTGCTCTGAATCTTTCCTTACTTTTTTCTGTAGTGCTTTTCTTCCTGTTGTCGAGCGAACACCCAAATGTTTTCCTTGCTATTACTCCTCAGTTGTATTTTCCATTTCTGCCTTCTTACTATAATATGCCGACTCCCTTTAGGCATCGCTGAAGCTAGTAAAAAGCAATGGCTTCGATCTCTTCTGCATTTGATGCTACCGCTCATCAGAGAAAGCTCCGTTAATCCATACGAACATTATGAGTAAAGTAGTCACAAACATCACAATTAGAGCTGTATGGACCCTGCTTCCTGCCATCATCTCATGTTACCCATCTGAATGTCTCTCATCAACTTAAGTTGGAGCTTTAATTCCTACCAGTTGTATTGGAAACCAGCCCTACATCCACCTTTCCCCCTCAGTTTTTTTTTATTTTGTTGCATGAAGTGTGTGTGCACGTTGCTTTTTCATCTTCCCTGTTGTCCGTCAACATGTATGTTTCACCATCCATTGTGTGTTTCAGTTCCACCGCATGATGTAAAGCGCATGGCATGGAACAGCACAGGCAACAGCTCCTGCCCCGACTCTGACCAATCACAGTCCTCCATCCCCTCCGCTCCACTAGGGGGCAGCACTGTCGCTACTAAAAGCAACACTAAGCTGAGTAAGAGCACCTCTCTAACTGCCTAACCCAGCTACACCTGCCTTCTGTTCTCAGTAGCTGCTTCCTCTCTGAAGTGCAATAATGAAGTATTAACACCCCTTAGTGTCATGTTCTTTTGCTTTATTTTTGCTTATTGTGTTATGACTTGGAATTATTGGATTTCTGTTTAGAGATTCTTTAATCAAACTCAAGTGATAACTTGCTAAAAAAAAATTTTAAACTATGATAACAAAGAAATATATACAGCGTCACAAAAAATTATTCACATCCTTGCATTTGTTCTAGGGTTGCAAATAATGATTATTTTAGTAATCGATTATTCTGATAAATTGGATTTTTAAAAATTGTCCCATTATGTAGATTTTTCAATAAAGCCTTGTATACAATAATATAATACATTAAAAGATGCTAATAAACAATTCAGTTCATTTTTTTTAGTAAGAAGATGCATATTTCATTGCCTAAATTATAATATATATGCTAATCTGTCTGACTATTTTTTTGGACTAACTGATTAATATTTGAATAGGAAAAGCTGCTTAATAGATTTTATTTTTTTTTATTCAGAATTTGAACCAGGTAAAGCTAAAACCACACCACTTGAGAAGTTCTGGTTTGAAAATATTTACTGACGGATTTTTTTTAATATAAAATGTGTGTATTTTTTGTACAGTTTTGGCTTTACTTTTCTGTGCTGTTCTTTTAGCAAACAGCCTTTTTTGAGTATGTACTCTAGTTAACAATTAACCGATTATTAACTTAATCATTTCTGCCCTAATTTGTTTTTCAGTTTGTCTTTAAATGATAGGATAGATCAGGAGACAGACAGATGGATTAGGGTTTCGTCTGCTCTGCTTCGGTCTCGTCGCAAAACAAAAAGCAAAACTCTGTATTTATGGTCCAACCCTCAGCTGTGGTCGTGGGACATGTATCATAGCTTTCTCCGTAGGGTGGCTGGACTCAGCCTTAGAGATGGGGTGAAGGAAATCTGTCATTAGGTGAAAGCTTAAAGTAGAGCCACTACTTCGCCACATCAAAAGAATCGGTTAAGGTGGCTCAGGTATCTGATCAGGATGCCCCCCGCTGGGCGTCACCTTGTGGAGGTTTTCTGGGCACATTCAACTGAGATGAGACCCAAGGGAAGACTCAGAACTTGCTGGAGGGACTGTAAATCTCTTCTGGCCTGGGATCGCCTTCGGAGCCCCTATAATGAGCTTGAGGATGTTGAGGGGTTCCCTTCTGGACCTGTTGCCCCAGCAACCTGATTTGGGTTGAGGGAAAGACAATGGATGGATTCAAACCTACACAAAATAGACAATGATGTAAGAGTGAAAACATGTTTTAGACTTTTTTTCTAAATCTCTAAAGAAATGTAAATGTTTCAAAACAATAAACAAGTGTTCACTCCCTTTGATGGTGTAAGCTCAAGTGCTTCCTGTTTCTCCGGACTACTCTTCAGTTGCTTCTGCAGCTTGTCTGAAGTCCACTTGTGGTAAACTCAGTTGATTGAGAAGATCTTGGAATGAAAACCATTGGTCTCTGTATAGAAAGGCAGTCATCAATAAATTTTTGTAATTGTTTAAGCTATTTATTTAGGCTAATAAAATAATTTACAACTTGCCACCAACGCAGATAACCTCTCTTCGCCCAGCACAACTCCCGCACGCAGCTTTGCGGCATCTGCAGTTGTCAGAGGTTTTATTTTTAGCATGTCGTTTCTATACCTCACACTGCATCCCATTCAATCTGCTGCATTTTTAATTGGTGAAAGCTTAGTTTATCATCAACTATCAACCTCTAATGGTGGCCAAACTGGAAAGAAATTGTTGTATTTTATTTGTCCTATTCTGGTGCCCTTATTGCTCACCATGTATACCTTTGTTTTATTTAGAGGGACTCGACATATCTCATCGAGAGTTGATGATTTTACCGTGAACCAATTGCTTTAATGTTGTTAGCAACTAATATAAAACGTTTGGGCCATTTTATAGATTCACCTGCATTTAATGGTTATCGGTCATTTAGATGCACCTCTATGGTAAAGTGGACAGATGAGCATTGTAGAGAATCTTTATTTTGCAGAAACGCACCTTAAATGATCAGGAGAAAATTGTTTGGACTAGTAGAAACTTTTAGTCTCTGGGGCAGGAGGACACATGTGACGAGGCCCTGCTTGTCATGTGGATAACGTCATGTCAGCTGTGAAGCATGTTGATGGCAGAATCATGCTGAGGGGATGTTTTTTCTACTTGCATTCCAACATGGTTCTCAGCGATTTTTGGAGGCAGGATTCCTATGCAGTGTTAAAGTCTGGAGCTTGCCTTCATCATTTTCCAGGTACAAATAATTTGGGGGGCAGGGAAGGAATGAAGCTGCGTTTGTGAAAGTGTTTGGTTTCCTCTACTTTTTCTTCTTCCATTTTGTAAAGGCTGCAAATCTAATAATGCAATCAATACAGTGGAGTTCAGTTGATTTTTATTTACATGTCTTGTCTTGGATTTTACCATTGCAGCCAACAGTATTTTTGAGTCATTAACTTTGTTGCACACTCATTTCAAACACACTCAAACTGGAATCTGTTACTACTATTTTGGACTCTTGTGCTGAAATACACGACAAGTCTTTGTTCCACTGCATTTTTTCCATATGTGGTGAAATAAACCTTATGTTTCTGCCAAAGTCCTTTGGTATTTAATGTATTTCTCTTCTAACAGCTGTTTAGCTCTCATTAGCAAATATGCACAGTAGGAAAAAAAGATTGCTTAGGAAATAACAGTAGTTACTTGGGGCAAATTTAAATGCGTAAGAAATAGTTCTTGGTTTTGATACTGGCTTCGCCGCGAGAATTCACGGAATTTACGAGCATAAATCCTGCTCGTAAAATTGTTTTTATGGACAAATGCAGTCATACATATGTATTCTTTCATTCTTATTTGTGAAATGTAATGCTAATGGATGTAGTTTGTACTGTATAACGGTTCAGCACATCCATTTACCTCCGATCACTCCACTCTACAACATCCAAGATGGCGGCAACGTCAAAGTATGATTCAGTGCTCAATGAGGCGTCTACGTATTTATGTCATGCTAATGCTAACTAGGCACTTACTTGCCGTTGCTAGCTAGCTAGCGTTTTTGCGTCTGTTGGACCATTATGGGTAAGTTCAAGTTTATCGTTAGTTGACTGGACGAAGTTCGTACATCGTGAAGCTATAAACATTGAATTCCACTCGTAAATATTCTTAAACTAGTTACCTACCAATGTCCCAAGTACTGTGTTGTAGTTTTGTTTGATGTTTCTATTTCAAAGTAGTCTTAAGTTAGCATGCCGCCTTAAAAATAATATACCGTAAGCGGGGATTTAAAGAAGTTATATTTTCATTCTAGATTCTTTTAATGTTATATTTGGATCGACTCGCTGTTCCGTCGTTCCTTCTGATATTTTTGGATGTCGGATTCAAAAACGCTTCGTTGAAGCTCGGAATCAAAGCTGACAATCTGACCCTTAAGCTGAGCTGTTCTTGTCAGCTGAGGCGTTTACAGGCAGAAATGTGGCAGCGTGTGCTCCCACCAGAGTGTCGCACTCAAGGCGAGAAATTGAGCAACTTGCCATAACGTGGTCAAGCTGCAGTGAAGAAGAGGCTGCTTTGGTGTAACGGGTGTAGGATGAAGTTAAACATCTAATTCTCCATGTGGCTTATAATCATCCTCCACCTATTTTCTATTTCTTCTCTTCTGCAGCCCGTAAACAGGAGATCATCAAGATAACGGAGCAGCTGATTGAAGCGATCAACAATGGAGATTTTGAAGCCTACACGTGAGTGCGGCAGTTTCTTTAAGCTATGGGAAATACTTGTATTGACTGAATGTACAAAGTAACAGCTATTTGTAATAAATAAGATGGCTTTGAAAGTGATTTCTTGAAAAATGACTTTTCTGGAGGATTTTTATCTCACCTCTTCCTTCATGACAAACATATTGAACACTAAAACTGTTTTGTTTTTATGTCCTGCTGAAATCATAGTATTCTAATCGGCAAAGACTTCCAGTTAACATTTTGTTTACTTTCTGCCACCTCCTTTACCACGTCCTATCAAATTTTTGTTAGCTGTTTAAAAAAAAGTGATGGCTGCAGTGTCATGCTGATTTTTTATATTTATGTATGTATGTATGTGTGTATATATATATATATATATATATATATATATATATATATATATATATATAACCAAACATTAGTAGACTTTGATGTTTACTTGGGAAGGGCTGGGCAACATGGCTGAAAAACATATCACGATATTTGTATAAAAAGTTACTGATTAGTTGTTTTTTTTAAATATCTGGAATACTGCCAAACTGGCGGTGTGATCTTTCTCATTTTATCCAGTTTTCACTCCACTCTGTTATTTATTTTTATGCAGTTATGAGGCACAGTGGCAAAACCTGAAACTGCTGCTGCGCCAGTAACTTAGCAGGTTGTTGCTAGGTAACCAGTGAGTGAGTGAGTTGATGCTACAAACCTTAGCTTTTCAGTTGACCGTGAGAGATTGAGCAGCAGAAGTCTTTCCTCTGCCTACATTTCCCAGAATGCTGTGTGGTTCTAGATTAGAGTTCAGTGAAATTATTGAATATTTTATCGGACATGTTATCTAATGATAATTGATCGCGTGTCTATTGTGATGTTTATTGTTATTGATTCCCTGTGCTTGGGATAATAGCAGTTTTCTTTACAGCCTGCTTTGAATACAGGCTGTTCAAAGCAGTCCCAGAGCATCACTGAGCCACTGCTGTGCTTCACTCTTCCTCCTCCAGACATACTGCTGCTAAATCTCCCTGAATAATTTTGGTTTTAATTTAATTTGTTGCTACAAGAAAACGGAATACCAAACCCTCTTTTGTCTTATTTAAGTAGTTTTGAGCAAATCAGTGCAATTTGATTACAATTTGTTGCTTTTCAGTAATTATTGCTTTACGTCTTGCAGTTGAGTTTTTGACCTCCTGCATAATGAGGTTTGTTTTATGAAGATTTTTATTCACAAGAGTTAATTGTTTTGACTGCAGTGAAACTTGGTGTTGAATTTAGCTGAAATCCTGAATATTTCATTGCATCAACTGATCCTCTGTAATCAGTTTATTCCAAACACCTGAAGCACATTTTCAGTGCGTGTCGAGTAATTTTAGTTGTAGCTGTTGTCTTTGTTTTGTGTCTTTGTTATTCGACCTTTGACCTTTTTTCTTTAGGAGGATTTGCGATCCTGGACTCACCTCTTTTGAACCCGAAGCTTTGGGAAACCTGGTGGAAGGCATGGACTTCCACAAGTTTTACTTTGAAAACTGTGAGTGTCTTCCAGACTTGCAGGTTGTATATATTCTTATTTTCCTGTGGATTACATTTTGCTTCTAAACTATTTAGTTTATTCCCAGTAAGTGATGTAAAGTTCAGGTTTTGATCAGCCAAAGTCGTGAATCATGTCCTGTAAAGCCATCATCACATCGGTGTTTTATCTGTCCAGTGCTGAGTAAGAACAACAAGCCCGTGCACACCACCCTGCTGAACCCCCACGTCCACCTCATCGGCGAGGACGCCGCATGCATCGCCTACATCCGGCTCACGCAGTTCGTGGACTCCACGGGCCGCCCTCGTTCCAGCCAATCAGAGGAGACCCGGGTGTGGCACCGCCGTGACGGAAAGTGGCTCAATGTTCACTTCCACTGCTCCGGAGCACCGGCTGCACCACTACAGTGATCAGGTACAAACTGTGCAGTTTCAATGAAGTTTGGCTTAAAATTTATATGTTGATGAAATTTTGAGATTTTTTTTTTTGTTGTTGTTGTTGGTTATTTAATGTTTTGTTCTTGGATCAGTGAGGTGTGTAGAGTTTGTGAGAGAGACATTTCAAAACATAAAATTGTTTTATTTTAGTTTACCTTGTTCCTGCTGTAGAAAGCAGAATACTATCACGAGATGTAATAAATAGGGGTGCAACGATTTATTGGCCAGCCGATCTATCGGTGCCGATTTCCTTAACTTTTGGAGATCTGTGATCAGCCGATTTTTACATGTGAATCCGATCTTACCCACCGATCTTATCAGCCTTGGCAAAGGTCTAAAAATCAAACATTGTGCTTTTCTTTTCTCCTGTGAGAGACGTTTGACTGACATCCCGGTCATGTCTGCACATTTACAGTTAACAACAGACACCCCATCGTTGCCAATTCAGCAACTTTCTTGATATATTGAGCAACATTTCAGACAAAACGATGGTATCGGCCAAAATTGGAATCGGTAAGTTAGGCTTTTTAAACGATCGGTGATCGGCCAGAAAACTGCAATCGGTCAACCCCTAGTAATAAATTATATAAATAGTGAATTGAAACTGTCTTTTTTAGTTAATTTGTATTGTTTTTATCTTCAAATTATGATTTTGGAAAAGTTTGAAAATTACCTTAAAGTGCTTGAATTTTACTCTGTGAAAAACGTACAAACCCTGTTATTAGACTTCAGACAAAATTTGTGAACATCTCTGCAGTTTCCATACTTTTCTCATTTGCTTCACTCGGTATAGATCGTTATTATTGTTATTAATGTTTTACAAAGTATTTTTTGGAGACGCTTTATTTAAAGTGACAGTCATAAATTTGACATAACACATCATGAACATGAAGGAGTTTTTATGGAAGTGTCATTATGTAAATAATGCAACTTTTAATGAAAAGTTCCTTTAAAAATTTGCATTGAAAGTCCCAACTTATTTATTTGGTAAATAATGACTTTTAAAGCAACTTTGCATTGAAAGTGTCATCATTTACCGAATGACACTTCCATGACAACAGTCATAAAAACTCCTTCATGCTCATCATGTCAGTCTTCAAATAAAGTTCTACCTTTCTGTTTTCGTCTAAACGCTCTGCCTCTCTCCCTCAGCGGTCCTGAGGCTCCGGTCCTCTGGAGCGAGTTTATTGGGGGGCAGTGTTTTTTCAGCGAGCGTGTTTTCAGAGGCACGTCCTCTGCGTGGATTGGATAGTGCCAGGAAGCCCGGCCGGGCCAGAACGCATCCCTCTCCACGTCACCAACCAACCCCGACCCTCCTTTGACCTGCTGGGGGCCGGCTGAACACGAGAACCCCGCCTCCCCAACCCCGACCCCCTCCATGAGATGATGATGCATGCATCTGGCGCCTGACTGGAGGGTGCATCTTTGCCCTTTTGTCCCTCCCCTGGCAGCCATCTTTTTTCTGCCTGCGCGAGATGACATGTCCCTGGGGAGGAGAGGATATACAGTTGAACTTGTGACAGTTTGAGTATGAGTTATGAATATACTGTGTAAATTTATGGCTAGATGTACCAGAAACCACCAAAACCCAACCAAGCATTTATCTTTATCCGGGGAAAACAAAAGGGAGGAGCGGAGGGGGAGTGCTTAGATTTTGTACACATTTAGGGATTACCAGGTTGGAAGTGTTGTCCTCGCTACCTGGGTGTTGACATGAAGGGAAATCTTTCCTCGGCTGAATTAAAGAGGGAAAGAAAAGAGAAAAAAAAAAACAATCAGGTTTGCTCTGAGAACTTGACGACGAGAGAAACTTGATATCAAAAACACGAAGCACCAAAGTGTAGAACTTTAGTGTAGGCTTTCTACGTGTTTGTGTTTTCGTTCGTGTTCTTGTTTTTTCCGATGGATCGGAAGTCGTCGTTGTTCGTGGGATCGGGGAACGTAAGCGGAGGGGGGCGTCTGAACTAAAGTCGACGTGTTTCGTTGTGTTTTTTAGCGTCCTGATCCATTTGTGTTTTCGTGAACAACAGGAGCCATTATCCGTGTTTTTCCTTCCTTTTTTTTTTTTTTCTTTGCTCTGACTATAATCGAGGCTCCTTTTTTTTTTAAAAAAAAAAAAACAGCTGAGAACGTTTTGCTCTTTTTCTTCTTTTTTTTCCAGTAAGGATTTTATCGTGCACATTGGAAGCTAGCCGCGTTTCGTCGTGTGTCTATATGCAGTTGAGGGAGGAAGAGGAGCAGGAGGCCCGTACCATGAAAAGCCGCCGCCTGCGTTTTGCATGTTTGCTCGCTGCCTCTCCCTTGTTGACCTCTTTTAACCCGTTACTCTGCTGTCTGCAAGGGCCTGGTTTGTTTATAATCACTGTGTAAATACAGTGTATGTATAGATATATGTAGAAAAGTGTAATATATGTACATGTATCTAAGAGACACTCATCCTGTGCATTTAGGGGAATGGACCCCCTTCCCTCTGTAACCCCACTCTAGTTTAGGTGAAGCTTGTTCCTCCATTCGTAGCGCTCAACCCTGAAACATTTGAGGTATTGATTGCTCTAAAATAAACAAATCAAAGCTGTCCTGTAGGCGCTCCCATGGCCGTACGACTGTTTATGAAGAAAGGGAATAAAAACAAACGCCAAGATGGAAGTAATCCCCCCTCTCTCCCTCGCTCTCTTTCTCAGCAACACTCCAAGAACTATTTTTAAAGATACTAGTGTCCTTAACTCCTGGTCCCACGATGCTGTGAGCCGATTTTCATATCATATGCACCCACGCACTCCGGGCGGTGTGTTTTTAGGCTTTGTAACATATCTGCACCGCTGCTGTGACCGGCGCCGCCCTCGTCGTGCTGCTTTAGGTGTCCTCCCTCCTGATATCTCCGTTTGACAGATTGACTGACCCTTGACCTCTCCCCTCTGCTCTTGAAACGATTCTTTGTTCCTTTCTTTGTTGTTCCCGTGTTACTGGTTTTAAGTTTTTATTATTATATTATTATTATTATTATTATTATTAATGTTGCTGTTGTCGGTTGGTTATTTTTTGCCAATCTGCCAAGCTGGAGTTCTGCACTCTCCCTCACAAACATGTAGAGAAAAAAAGAAGAAAAAAGGGAAGAGGAAGTGAAGACAACGAAAACTTCTTAAGGGATATTGATCAGGACTTAATTATTTATCGGTGTAATCAACCCTTGGTGGTTTTATATGGCGCCTGCTGGGAGGAGAGACGTGCGGGTTGCGACACCTAGTTATTTGCATGTTTCAGTTACACATTTCTATCACAAACTATGGATGGAGCTAGTGTCAATATATGATATTTGCATCTTTTGAAATTCCATCCACCCAGAATGTTGAACAAGTGATATGAAAATATAAAACAAGATTTAAAAAAAAAAAAAGGATAAAAAAATAAAAGATTCAGGCACCGTAGCTTGGTATGAGGCCCTCGATGTTTTCCCTGCGTTGTAATGATATATTATCGGGCTGCGCTTCTCCCCTCTCCCCCTGCCGGCCTTCACACGAACGCTGGATTTATATTTTTCTTGCTTTGTTTTATTTTGCATGATCACAATGTACAATGAAATACAACCATAAATTGCCGACTATCAAAAGTGTTTGTCTGAGTGTTAGTTGGTCTTCATCATAGCTTTGTTATTCTTCAAACTTGGATCTTGGAAGTATTTAATAAAAATACTATTTCAGCACTGCCTTGCCTCAGCCGAGTTGTTCATTTCTTCTGTTCTGCTGAATCGTTCCCGACGTCCTCCCGGTTCAATCCTCCTGCAGAAAATGGTTTTCAAATCAATGTTTCGGTTTCGATTGAAGGTTTTGAGCCCAGTGTTTGCTCTAAGACACGTTTAATTTTAACCTCACAGGATGAATTACTGCTGCTTCAAATCAAATTACAAAATGATCAATATTTAAATTTGAAAATTAAAATGCATGAATTTCATTAAACATGTTTATTCCTGCTTATGATTATAGCTTACAGATGAGATAAAAAGGAATTATCGGAGACTGATCGGCTGGATTTTTAAAAGTCCAAGCAAATTTGATGGAAAATTGAGTGGAAGGAAAACAATTTTAAACACCATAGAGATGCTATGGATTATTGGTAAGAGGATGATGAGCTGAAATTGAAACGGAGCCACTGTACAGGCTGAAGCACTAGGCAGAACTGGATTAAATGGAAACCACTCATTAAAACTGACCCAACTCAACGCAAATATTTTCATGGTTTTCTAGTAATTTAAACTTTTTTTGTTTTAATCTCACATTAGAAACTGTCCAATATGTTTTAAATAAATGGGTACGAAAAGTTTTGGTTGATGTTGGAAAATTTTGGAGCAGATTTAGAAGATTTATTTGATTAACTGTAAATCTGAGGTTCTGTGTTAAAATGGCCGATCGACTGACTGATCGGCTGCTTCTGGTCCGAAGGAGCTGGACTTCTTCAAGATTCTGTCCAAGAACTCTGCTGGAAATGAAGACTAACGATCCAGGTTCGGTTTGGTTCTGGTTTGTTTTCCAGGATGATGGGAACGAACAAAAAGTCAAAAATGATTGTAATGAAATTCTTGTTGATGGTGGATGAAACTCGACTGCATGAAGAACCGTGGTCGGTTCTGAACTTCTGATCAGCTTCAACAACTGACAAAAGAACAAAATCTGACCGGATTTGACCCGGAACAGATTTTGCTGAACAGAAACTTCAGACCAACACTGATCAATGCCTTACGAAAGGGTTAATAATTGACAAATGTCAAAGTGTTTCTATTGGAATTTTATTTCTTACAAACTTCTAAGATCTGAAAGGGTTTTTCATCCTCCTTTTACTCTGGGACCCCTAAATAAAATCCAGTATAACCTTGAATTATTCACTAAAAACTCACCTTTGTGTAATTTGGTCTAAAAATAAATCCAGTTACGGAGAGAGGTTATAAAACACTGTATACAATTGTTAGAAAAGTATTATTTTTACAGCGCTCTAATTTAAAATGTTAAACCTCAAACATGAATATTTAAGTAAAAGTCAGGTTTTGTCTTTAGATGAATAAAATTATGTGCATAATAATTAGACAAATGTTATTCTGCTGACTTATTACTCTGCTTGATGAATTTATACATTTTCCTGTATACATTTTTATTTTTATCCCTCTAAGTGGGAATTAAAAACAACTTTGGATCTGTTGATCAACTTTTTGTGCTTCCCACATTTTCTTACAAGTTCTCATTTGGGTTCAGGTGAGGAATCAAACGTTTTTCAATTTTAACGCCTTAATTGGCTCGACTTTGATGAATGTAATGGAGCATCGACCTGCAGAGAAATGATTCTTTTTTTTTTTTAAGAAAACTTCTTGTAGCGCTGTCTTCTGTAAACTGGCAGTGAGTTTATTTTTGAGCCCAAGAAAATGTTTTACATGCTATTAACTAATGGAGGGATGAGTATTAATGCATGCCACACTTTTCAGATTGGATAAAAAAAAAAAAAGTTCTGAAATTGTTCTTTCATTTCACGGGGTTGCACCATTTTATTTTGATTTTTTTCCCACAAAATCATTATATATATATATATATATATATATATATATATATATATATATATATATATATATATATATATATATATACACGCAGTTTTTTATAAGTTTTATATGTTTCATAAGTCTTTTATTGACAGAAACTGATTTGGAGTCATGTTATTTTGCCTGATTTTATTTTAGTTATGTGAATTATTGTCATTTCGTCCTTAAAATACCAACATTTCCACTTTATATTTTGGTCCGTCTGATGATGTAATTTAAATTTTTTGTTACTCAGTACTTGAATATACTTTTTTACCAAATACTTTATTACTTGGATGGCTACAATTTAGTTTTACTTGAGTAAAAATATGTCGAAGTAGTGCTACTTTTACTTGTCAGCTTGTGAGTAATTTGCACACCTAAATGGGAGAAATGTCTTGTTTTAAGTGAGATAATCTGCAAGTGAAACTAGTAGTTTTTCAATCAATATTAAGGAATTGTTGACATAAAACAAATCAAATCTTGCTGAAAACGTTCTTATAAGTTAGTTTTGTCTTATTTCAAGTGTAATAAGATATTTACAGTAAAAACTAGAACACAGATACTTGGTAAGACTTTGTGTTTTTGCAGTGAGGAACGTGAATGGAGCCGCCCTTTCTGTCCAGATTTTCCGGACGCCCCCTCTCCGCCCTCGGGCGTTCTCGTTTCGGCTGCAGTGATCACAGCGAAGCGTCTGAAAATGGTTTCTGCTGGCCTTGGTGACGGTCCGAGTTATTTTCAGGTTTTTCTGTGCGTGTGCGTCTCTGGGATGTAGGACAGCTCCCCTGGTTCTTCTGCTTTCTGTATGAGTAATGAGCAGAGCTCAGCAGCTGGTTAACACTGACACACACACACACACACACACACACACACACACACACACACACACACACACACACACACACACACACACACACAGGCTTCATCAAAGACGCAGAAAGGAGAAACCTCGTGGGGGAATGTGTCCTGGTAGCTATCGCTGACCTCCGACTCTTCAGTGTCAAAGAAATTAGGAAGAAAGCCAGACTGAATCTCCTGAATCTAAATTACTTCTGACCTTCAAAGGTCTTCCAGAAAACTTCCCCATCATTACAAAGACGCTCCCCGCTAATATCTGCAGTCTTTCACAACATTTCTTTTCAGTGTAAACCTTTTTGACAAATCTTTTCTCATCTTCCTTCTGAAACAAAACAAGGTTTCCTTATTGTGCAGCCTCTGAGTTGCGGTGCTTTATCTTTCCAATGAAACTCCCCAGAGTGAACTGTGCTGCTGTATGTGCAATTATTCTGACTTTAAAAAGAAGGTAAACCATTTTTAAGTGCAATCACAAACTTTATTTTATTGGGATTTAATGTAATAGGCCAACACAACAGACTCTGGATGTGGAGGGAACTTTATACGTTTGATAAAAGGGTTTTAGCGAGCTGTAAACTGATAAGTGCGGCATGCTTTTGCATTGAGCTCTCGGGAGTCAATACCGTGTATTGCAGTGAAGCTGAATGTCATTTGGAGTAAAACTAGAGAACAGTTCTTGGAAAAACTTCAAATCATGACAGATTTTCAGTGATGTTCTTGCTCTCCTGCAACAGAGGAATGTGATGTGTTTTTTATTACTTTAACTGCAGAGCTTTACTGATGTCCAGTCACAGACTTAAGTATCAGTAACTAATTACATGTAACTTTTTAGAAAAAAAAAAACTTTTAGGAGTATTTTTAGGATGCTATACTTTTGTAATTTTACTTTATTATGAAGTATCACTACTCTGGAGTAAGATTTCTACATACTCTACCTGCTGTGAGCGTGAAAAGCAAATTTGTTTTTAGCCAAAACGTTCACCAGGAACAGACACATACCTGCAGTTTTGTTAGTTTTGTAAATCTTAAAATGAAACGCGTCAATTTTCCAAATCAGATTTTCCAATTCATGTGGACAAATGTTTTATTTCTGATTTTTGAAAAGTAAAAAGAAGTTGCTAGAGAAAAAGTATTCTACAAAAAACTTAAAAATTTCTGATTTCAAAAAGTCAAAAATTCTAAAAATAATTAAAAAAAATTCTAAAAAAATCTTAGTTTAAAAAGTTGAGAATTTGGTAGGGAAAATTTTTATTTTCTGAGCTTCAAAACTCAAACATGTTTGAGTTTTGAAAATCTTCTCAGTTTCAAAAATTGAAAATGATCAACCTTTGAAACTCATACATTTCAGAATTTTTCTTGCAAATTTTCGACTTTTTGAACTTGGAAGTTTTCTAGTTATTTCCTAGAAAATGTCTTTCTTCCCTCTACCTAATGGCCCCGATAGGGCGTCGTAAAACGGATCCGTTCAAACTGCCGTGAAAACGTTGAAAACGGATCGCATCTGGGGGATTCGCCAGCAGCTGGACTCGGTTTCTCTTCCTTTAAAGAAGCTTTTATTGACCCAGTCAGTGAACCCAGTGACCCTCGGAAAAAGCGCAGAGCGAGGGCTTCTGTGATCATTTTGGGGAGATCTACACCATGCCGTCACCTCCACAGCCTGTCTGCCCTGCAGCTCTTTTTTCCTTTTTGTCTTCCTCTTTACAGCTGGAAAGTTCCCATCTTGCAGTCCTCTGAAGTTCGGTGCGCCATGAATCCGTCCCGATGCGTCGCTGCGCTCATCGTTCATGTGTGGAAAGCTGCAGCGAGAGCAAATCTCAGGAGGAAACTGCTGCCAGCCAGCCTGCGCGAACTGCTGCAGTTTTTAGCATCTTCACTGCAGTGCAAAGATTTATTCCTCAAGAGCAAAGATGACGCCCTCAGGTCTCAATTTAATGACTTTAATTGACCCGATTTAATGAAATAAGTTCACATCAGAAGGTAATAGACATATAACAGCTTGATAATAAACGTTTACACGACACGGTTACAATGAATTTGTGTTTTTTTCCCCCCTTTCCATTTGATGTCTTTAAACTTTAAACACAATACACTGCAAAAACATAAAATCTTACCTGGCATTTTTCTAGTTTTTATGACAAATATCTTAGGACACCTGAAATAAGACAAAACTAACATTTTCAAGTAACATTTGAGTTTGTTTTAAGTAAATAATTCCTTAATATTAATCTAGAAAGTACTAGTTTCACTTATAGCAAAACATTTCCCCTTTTTTTCCTTGATCTAATTGAAATAATGCCAGTGGAACTAATACTTTTCAATGTTAAATCTATTTCTCAAAAGTTACTTGATGGTTAGTTTTGTCTTATTTCGTGTGTACTAAATTATTTGCATTAAATGTAGAAAATAATATGTGGTATGATTTTGTGTTTTTGCAGTGCAAGGTTTATTTTTGCATCAATAAAATATTCTGAATTTAATTAAATGTAGTGGAAAAATATCCAGGAGCTAATTAATAATTATAATTAAGTATTATACTAATCAACAAAACAAGTAAGGAATAAACTATGACTACAAACTACAGCTAAAGCTAAAATATGTCATTTCATGAATAAATCTGTTCACCATAAGAATATTTAAATTGGAGAAATTAAGCAATAAATAGCAAAATGTGTTTCATTGATTCACAAGTTCAAGTAAGTATTTCCAGTGGCGGAGCTAGAGGGGGGGCCAGGGGGGCCAGTGCCCCCCCAGTCATCTGATTGGCCCCCCCAGTGGCCCCCCCAGATGATGGACATGTCACGACACCAAGTCATTCCTGCACAGTAGGTAGCACTATGTACCACAATGGGTTGTGACTGTTGTGACTGTTGTGACTGCTCAAAAGCAGCAGGGGGCGATATGCACCATTTGTTTATTGTGATACACCATTTGGACACAGCGCAGTTGACCCAACAGAAGAAGAAGAGAAGGAGAACCGCGAAGAGGGGATAGAGAAATATTGTACAGCTAAGAGGAATACCGTCGATTTGACTCCAAAATTGATAATCTGACTTCAAAGGTAAGTTTTACAATGGTTTACTACAACTAATAAGAACACCCTAGAAACCATTTTGTGCTCAGCCAGGAAATAGTTTCTGGTAGTTGAGTTACTACAAGAAGTTGCGAGCATCAAGCTAACAATGCTACAGCTATAGACAGATGTAGACGCCGCCTTAGTGAGCGAATCGGTCAGTTGCTACTATACGTCACGTCTGCCAGTCAGACTCGTAATGCACGCAGAAGGAAAAAGTATTGTAAAGATATTGACGTGTTTACCACTCACGTCTGCCTGAACAATGTCAGCGAGGATAAATACGGGAAGTAAAACAAAAGTATCCATCGTGGTGCACCGTGTTATCAGACAGAATGGATCACGACAGTAACATTTCCTGATTATATGACCTGCCAAAATCCTCTGGTCAGTAATGCTCTTCCTTTCTAACAGCGATTTCTAATTAGCTCTGGCATTTAAAAAAACCCCTACAGAATGAAAAATGTTAGCTAAACTAAGAAAATAACAATCAGATTAGTTACTTCTGCCCAATATAATTACATGGGAAATATTTATTGGCTCAAAAGCTGACTTCTGGCCACAGTCAAAAATTCTGCTCATGAAATTGTGTTAGGTTCTTTCTTTCTTAGCTGTAAAAGGTAATGCTAATGGAGTCATCTTGTACTATAAGATCATTTTCTAACAATTTTCTATGAACGCTGCTCATATGGAATAATAAACTGCCACACTTTGTCAGAGGTTCAGTTTCCTCTAGGAAAGGGCATGAACTTGGGACAATTTAATCTGTTACTCCTTTTGCTTAATTATGTTTTCCATAGAATTTTAAATTTATTTAAATTCTTGTGTGTTTAACTTTGTCATTTTCTTTGACGTTTTCTTTTATCTTATCGCTGATGTTTAGCACTTTATTTCAGCTCTGGCTGCTATTAAAGCGCTTTATAAATAAAGTTGATAATGATTATGAACAAAAACAGGTCAGTCGGTCCAGTAGCTGAGAAGTTTTGAATGCTCAACATACGGCCACAGTCTGTTTGCCCTGACCCTACACATTTAAAGTGGGATCTATTAACACTGTAATAGGAAATTATACTTGGCATAACGTGACTGGCTTATTTTTTTTTCCTAGGGTCAGTTGAGAATGAAAAAACAGGGAGGCAGGATAGACAGCTACTTTATAAAAAGAGGCAAATCAGGCACAAATCAAACAGCGTTCAGCTCTGACATCAGCAGTCCTGGTAGCTCATGTCCTGAGACCAGTCACGAGAGGGAAAGTCAGGCAAACACCAATCCACCGTCACCAGGTCAGAGTATCTTCAGAAACAGTCAAATTACTACTCCGTTTTAGGTTATTTTTACTTGCTGGCTCTTGCTAATGTGTTTCTTTAATTGTTGGTTCAATTATGTTAATGTACTGTTTTTACAACGTAGTTCCATCAAAGGAGGAGTCTGAAAACACAGAGAGCTCCGTGCCTGACCAGGATGATGAGCCAGAAGGGGCAGTTGCAGGAGATACTACTGATCTCTTCTCAGCAGTGTCCAGCACTCCTTTTGCTTTTCCAGAAGGACCCAGTGGTAATTTTACTTACACCAACACCTGCTTAGTAGCTGCACAATTTACATGACATAATGGTCATGTAAATTGTGTTTACATGCCCATTGTGTTTGTGTTCCAGATATTTCAAGGTCAAAAGAACAAGGCCCTGTTCAGCCAAGTTTGACAAACTTCCCCAGAACTCAGCATGGAACAAGAAAGAGAACTTTTCACTGCTTCTGGTACAAAGACTATTCTTGGTTAGAATATTCTGTTAGTAAAGACTCCTCCTATTGCTTTGCCTGTAGGCATTTTTCTTTGCCTAATGCACCAGACAGTGTTTTTGCCTCGCATTCCGGCTTCAGTAATTGGAAAAAGGCGTTGTCCAAGGAGTCTGGATTTAAGCTTCACTCAAAGTTAGAGCACCATGTAAATGCAATGTATGCATGGAGTCAATATAAAAGGGCTAATGAGGAAAATACAACCATGCTAAATTCTATAAACGCAAACCGGAAAAAAGTGGTGGAAGAAAATCGTTATTATATTAAAACAATAGCCGATGTTCTTCTTTTGACTGCAACACAAAACATCGCTCAAAGGGGTCATCAAGAGTCTGAGGACTCTAAAAATAAGGGAAACTTTTTGGCCATATTGGATGAAATAGCAAAGCATGACAAGTTAATTGAAAAAAAGCTTAGAGGATGTTCCAATGCAAAATACACAAGTCCTCAAATCCAAAATGAAATTCTTCAGGGCTTAGCAGAGATGGTACAGACTGAAATTATAAAAGAAGTGAAGGAATGTGAAGTGTTCAGTGTTATTGCAGATGAAACAAAAGACTTGCAAAAAAAGGAACAAATGTCTGTGGTTGTACGATATTATTACAATGGTGTCATCCACGAAAGCTTCCTATGTTTCCAGGCAGCTGAAAGCCTTAATGCAGCAGGTCTTAGTGAAATGATCATTAACTGTCTTGAGAAACATGGTCTGGACTACAAAAATAACCTAGTGGGACAGGGTTATGACGGCGCATCTGTCATGAGTGGGAAGCATTCTGGTGTATCTGCCAGAATTCAGAGCAATGCCAGATTTGCATTTTATGTTCATTGTAACGCACATTGCTTGAATTTAGTCCTTGTTGACGCTACCAAAGCAGTCCCTGAGGTCGTTGACTTTTTTGCACTTCTACA
Source organism: Poecilia reticulata (assembly GCF_904066995.2). Taxonomy (NCBI): domain Eukaryota; kingdom Metazoa; phylum Chordata; class Actinopteri; order Cyprinodontiformes; family Poeciliidae; genus Poecilia; species Poecilia reticulata. The sequence continues at coordinate 9,504,672 of NC_088848.1, read as the reverse complement.
GCAGCTTTATAACTTTGTGTCTGGCTCTTATGTTCATCTGAGGTGGCTTGATGTACAGAAAGAGTTGTATCCAGCAGAACAACCCAGGGAGCTCCAGGCACTTTCAGATACGAGGTGGGCTTGCAGGTACAAGGCATGCCGTACCATGAGAGATAGACTTCCAGCAGTTCTGAGATTGTTGCAGGATATTGCCTTTGAAAGAAACGGCGAAAGATCAGTGGAGGCGAGGGGTCTGCTTCTTCAAATAGATATCCAATTTTTAGGTCTTTTGGTTACCTTTTGTAAAGTCCTTGGTGATGCCAAATGTCTTTCTAACATGCTTCAGTCCAGCACTCTTGACCTAGCAAGAGCTGTAGATCTAGTAGGTGCTATTGGAGACACTTTCCAGGACTACAGAAATGAAAAGTACTTTGATGAACTATGGAAAGAGGTTGAGGAGCTTGCTGAAAGGAGCAAAATCAGTGTAAAAATTGACAGAAGATATCCAAGATTAAGTTCAAAATTTCTTGACTCACTTGTAATGAGCACTATAGGACAGAGAAAATGTGATGATGAGGGCTTCCCCAGATCACTCTTTAATCAGGTGCTTGACTGTCTCATAGTGGAGTTAAAGAGACGTTTTTCACAGAAAAATTGTGAGATCATGCAAGGAGTGCAGTCTCTAAACCCCAAAAGTACAACTTTCTTGAATGAGGAGCCTCTGATTGCTTTTGGACAGATCTTTGAGTCAGATTTAGATGACCTGAAACATGAGGTGCACCAAGCAAAGCGTTTGCTTGATCAGAGAATAAAGAGTGATTTAGACACACCTTCTACTTTGCTTGATTTTACTGTGTTTCTTGAACGTTATAAAGAGGTTTTACATGAATTATTCAGACTTTGCAAGATTGCAGTAGTTAGTCCAGTTAGTACTGCTTCTTGTGAGAGAAGCTTTTCTGCTTTAAAATTGATTAAAAGTAACCTAAGGACAACAATGGCTGATGACAGGCTAAGTCACATTGGAACACTTAGCATAGAGTCAAGGAGGGCACGGGGCCTCAACATGGATGACTTTGTAACATATTTTGCTTCATCTCACAACAACCAACATTTTACTTTTATGAGTGCATGAAGTAGTCTTGTGTTTCTCATCATGATTTAGGTCTTCAGCGACTGGTACTTGTACCAAAGATAGTTTAAGAGTCAGTACATTTGGTCATAGCTGCAGCAAGTTTGAAAATAAAATGCACATGTAGCATCTATTAAGTTTCCATATCATACAACCTTCTTTTTGAGATATGGTAATTGTGAACTGTGTGACACTGCATTCTCATTGTAAGTCTTGTCACAATGTTGTAATTTAGAGATTAATGTCCACTTATGCTTTGTGTGGCATGCATTGCTAATAAACTGCAAATTACATGAGCAAATCTAATTTCATCAGTCTTTATTTATATATAGTATGTGAATGAAAGTACTCTTACTGTTTTGTCATTGTCATAGTCAGTGGACCCCTTACAGATGGTCTTGGCCCCCCTTTGGCCCCCCCAGAAATAAAAGTCTAGCTCCGCCACTGGCTCCGCCGAACCCCTGAGACCGACTCACCGAACCCCTGGGGTTCGATAGAACCCAGGTTAAGATCCACTGGTCTAGTGTTTATCTTTTTCTCTAGAATACTCCAGAGTGTTTCTGTAGGCTTTGGTTGGGCCATTTGGCTGACTAATTATGCACATAGCTATTAAAGTCATTCCACTGGCTCCCTGTAGCTCAGAGAATAGACTTTAAAATACTGTTGTTGGCTTTTAAATCACTAAACGGCTTAGCAACAAAATGCATTAAAGATCTGCTGCTGTTGTACCGACATTTCAGACCAATCGGGTCTTCTGGTTCTGGTCTGCTTTGCACCAGAACCAGAACCAAACATGAAGATGCAGCATTCACATTCTATGCACCACAAATCTGGAATATACTTTCAGAAAACTGCAGAAACTGAGTATCTTTAAATCTGCCTGTTTCTTTAAACAGCCCAAGTGCTTAAAACAACCACCCGCTGTTTTTTTGGTAACAAGTTTGTTTTTTAGTGTCTGTAAAAAGAGCCGTTTCAAAAACCTCCAGAATGTAGCATCACAAATCAACCGTTACTTAGCAACCCCAGAGAAACCCAGCCTGTTACCTAGCAACCCAAGCTGACTTTAATGTCAGCTTGGGTTGATTTCCATTTGTTTGGAAATGAGATTTCCAAACAAATCTCATTGTTTGGAAAAGATGAGTGTTTTGTTGTTGACTTGCCATTCAGAAACCACTCTTGTTGGCTGTGCAGGAGGCTCCACTTTTGCTTTTCAAAGATGTACGGTTGTGTAATTGTTCATCATTTTCATGTGCGAGTGTAAACTTTGAGACGGGGGGGGGGGCGTGGCCAGTTCTTCTTATTTGGATTTAAAGTGACAAACTCCCTGAAACAGCTCAAAACAGGCAGAACTGACCAGACTAAAATCATTATCTGTGAATAATTTTGTGTAAAAAATTTAATGAATATATTTGTTATTGACCACAGATCTATCCTGACCTGTTCAAGAAAGCATAATAGGTCACTTTAAAACTCGTTGTTATACTGTAAAATGTAAATACATTGCCATTACATTGCAATTAGATTCTACCTTTGGAAAAAAAGAAGGTAATATCACCACAGAGCCTCTTACAAACGTGGAAAATGACTGGAAACTGTCTCCTGTATCTGTGTGTGTGTGTGTGTGCGTGCGTGCGTGCGTGTGTGTGTGTGTGTGCGTGCGTGCGTGCGTGCGTGCGTGCGTGCGTGCGTGTGTGTGTGTGTGTGTGTGTGTGTGTGTGTGTCCTGTCTGTCTTTCTGTGTTGACCTGTCCAGGGTGACCCCGCCTCTCGCCCGGAACATTAGCTAGAGATGGGCACCAGCAACCCTCCCGACCCCATTAAGGGACAAGGGTGTAAGAAAATGGATGGATGGATTACAATTACTAATTATTCACATGTTGTATTCAATAATTTACACATGAACATGAAAGGTACAACACAACATGTCAAAGAACATTACTAATAAATTGGAAATACTTAAACTACCCACTTGTTCAATGGAACTTGGTTGAACAAGCTCATCACCTGCTTGACCATCAGTTGTTTCTGATGAAAAGTTTTCTGTATTAAGCTATTTGTGGGAGGAAAACATACAAAACCACATAAAAAAAGCATGAAGACTGTTGATGGAGTCTTCAGTGGAGAGTCAAAACTTGTGCAGGTCACTTGGAAGAGAGTGTCAGGAATAAATAATTCTGTTTTCCTCTACCTCTCTCAGCTCTTTGCATGCTCGTACATACGTGGTGGTTTTCACACGCCCATGTGCTCGAAGCTAAGGTTGAACGAAATGACACGCTGGGAACGCCGTCTTTAGGCCGTAGCTTAGACAGCGGCCAACAAAAGAAATTAGAAACTATTGTTAGGTTCCTCATCAAAAAAAGAATTGATGAGAAAAACACTGTTGAGCAGATTTAATGGGAAACCAGGTGATTGTGTTTTGCACATTGTAAAGCCTAAATCAGTTACAGCCACATTGGCTGAATCTTGTCTAAATTGTTGGAAAAAGTTACATTTGTGTTAATATGAATGAGTTTATTTGGAAATGTTTTGATGGGTTGAAACATCTCCTTCACTAGGAAGTGTGAATCACTTCAGAGCTTTTCCTGGTTACCATAGCAACTGTTACACTTCTACCCAACTGATGATGTCACTAGGAACCCAGGCCTTGTGTCATAGATTCTATGACATCAGCTCTGAACCCTTTGAATATCTTGTTACGTGTGTTCTAAAGCCAGATGCGCAGAACTCAACGGATTTATAGAGAAGTGCAATTTTTCACCCAGAGACTGAAACGCAAGATGGAGCCCCGTCGATTCCCCAGGAGGCAAGATACACCTATGCCTATGACGAGAAAGATATTTGACCCAGACCTCCCATGTGATTTTGGATTCAAGAAGAGCGTCAAATTTGAAGATCAGGACCGTACTTTAAGGAACTCGATTTTAAAGTTACCTAAAATTAAAAAGGATATCCATCCTACCCCCATACCGCAACAAAAATTAGATATTCAGGAGAATTCCGCCACAACTGATTCCAACTCTAGCAAAAGCTCAGGTTTCCCTCTAAGTTTTGTAGACGGAATTGATATAGACGGAATTGATATTCAGGCACTCATTAACCAGCATAATAAATTTCGAAAAGTACAGGAGTTGAAAGAAAGACACGAAGCTGCTCTTCCTAAATTACAGGAAAAGAAGCCAAGCCCAACGAATGCCTACGCACAGGATGTGCAAAACTGGAGAGACAAGCGGGAGAAAACTCCATCAAAAACGTTGCAGCAAATTGACAGAGATGTGCAAAAACCTCTCAACTTGTCCACGGATGTGGACAAGTTGAGAGCTGACAAGTTGAGAGCTTGTCCAAAACTCATTGTCCTTTCCAATGAGGATTCTGGAAAGGACAAACAAGGCATGCAGTTTAAAAAGTCTTCGTCACGTAGAAATGAACAAAAACTCAACAAACAGGTTAGAGAGAAGGCAGAGAAACGATTGGTAAAGCCAAGGCAAACACCCAGAGTTAGTGAAGGCAAACGGTCAGAATATGTACATGACGAGAGGGAGAAAAATGTTCACGAGCAGGTAAAATTTAGAGAGAAATGTAAGAAGATGGCCTATGAAAATATAGAGAATATAAGGAGAAAAGAATATGTCAAAGAAGCTGTTGAGGAGAAAAAGCTTAACCAAGAAAAAGCTAAGCAGGAGTTTGCCCAAAAGTTACTTGACAAACAGGAGAAAGAAAAGAAAGTCAAAATGCAAAAGTATTTGACTGATGCATGGGATGATCAAGTTGAATACAAACGGCAAAAGCAGATTGAAATGGACAAGATCATAAATAAAGGGTCTGATTCCTTGATGGAATCAGAGCAGTCGCATCGAACGGAGGACGTTGAGAAGAAGAAACAGAAGAAGCAGCAGACACTCAGAACACAGGACAAGACTGAGCAAAACATGAGGGACCAAAAGAAGACAGTGGATGACAATTTACAGGATATATTGAGGAAAGAAGCTGCCTACGACTCTGTTATGCAAAAGAAGCTATGTAACAGCATGGCTAAAGAGAAGGTTGCCAAAATGCTACATGAAGCACATCAGCAGAAGAAGGAAACTCCAAAGCCAAAGACTCTGGCTGATAAAGTGTTTGCTAGTTATGAAAATAAACAGCAACAGAAGAGGGAAATGGACAGGGCTGAAAGGGAAGGGTTGCTTCCTGGATATCCAGCTGAGGAAATTGTAGCCAGGAGACAGAAGAAGGATCCCCAGCAGAAACTGAAGACACAGGACGAGACTAAAAAACATACGGACAATTTAGTAATAATGCAGTGGGGAATACAGCACAGTGTAACTGAGCAAGAAAGAGATGTTCAGTATGAATCTGGCTTTCTAGACTATAAGAGTGACTGCAACATTCCTGATAAGGACAGAAGTCGTGAAATACGTAAAAAAATAGTGTACGACCAACTGTCACTTACAAAGAAGGAAGAAGCTAAAAAACGGGCTTTTATGGAGGATAAGTTACTGGAAGAAAGGAAAGAGCGGGAATCTGCAGAGCAAAAGCGTGAAAAACTGGAGAAAGAGAAAAAAGCTGCAGCTATAAAGAGTCTGACATATTCTTGGGATTCCCAGATTCAGCTCAAACGGCAGGAGAAAAAGGAACTGTGTGAGATTGAAAGGAAAAACATGCAGACCTTGATGGAATTAGACAGAGTGTGTGGAGCTGAAAACAGTAAGCCAAGCCACCAGACTCTGCCAGGGAGAAGTACCTCCCTGGCAGAGTCTGCAAGAAGATCTGCAAGAAGATCGGTGGGTACTGCTGACCAACATGACGACACAAGAAACAGACCTATACAGAGTAGTCAGAAAGTTAGGAAGCCAGTCACATTACCTTTACTCAAATCCACCTCTGTGCACTTTGCTGAGGATCACCAACAGCAAAATAAAAGAGTAAAATTCCCGTCCATTTCCAGTCCCAGATAAAATGTCTGTTTCTCAGCTGGCCAAGGAATGTGATGGGAATCCCCCGGAGGAGCTGACCCAAGTGGCTTAGGAGAGGGAAGTTTGTGCCTCCCTACTTAGGCTGCTGCCCCCATGACCTGAAGAAAATGGATGGAGGGATAGATGGATAGATAGGTTTTCTCTGGGTGCTCCAGTTTCCCTTCAAAAACGATCAATCGATCGATGGATAGATGTATAGATAGATAGATAGATAGATGGATAGATAGATAGATGGATAGATGGATAGGTTTTCTCTGGGTGCTCCAGTTTCCCTTCAAAAACGATCGATTGATCGATAGATGGATAGATGTATAGATAGATGGATAGGTTTTCTCTGGGTGCTCCAGTTTCCCTTCAAAAACGATCGATTGATCGATAGATGGATAGATGTATAGATAGATGGATAGGTTTTCTCTGGGTGCTCCAGTTTCCCTTCAAAAACGATCGATTGGTCGATAGATAGATGGATAGATGGATAGGTTTTCTCTGGGTGCTCCAGTTTCCCTTCAAAAACGATCGATTGGTCGATAGATAGATGGATAGATGGATAGGTTTTCTCTGGGTGCTCCAGTTTCCCTTCAAAAATGATCGATAGGTTTTCAGCTTCAGAAGGGAGGCCCAGACTTACCTCTCCTCAGCCACTTCTTCCAGCTCCTCCGGGGGAATCCCAAGGCGTTCCCATGCCAGCCGAGAGACATAGTCCCTCCAGCGTGTCCATGTCTTTCTGATTAGCTTCCCTGTGTATTTAACCCCACCTGTTGTCTCTGTCCTTCGTCGGGTCCTCGTCATTAGTTCATCGTTCGTCTGTCCGTTTCCAGTGCCGCATGTCTTTCTGAGTTTGTTCCTGATTCTTTATTAAATACATTATTTCCTCATTACTACCTGGGTTTACCGGCGTCTTCCTCACCTACAACCATGCACATATGACAGAATGTCCCTAGTATTAGCTACGGCAGATATATGGCCAGGGCCGTACAGAGACCACTACAGGGGCAGGTGCTCAACAACAAAAAAGGGCCCATCTAACCGCCTTCTAGGACAGAATATTAACAGCCTCTCAGCTTTCAGAGTTTAATAAACAATGATAAATTACAAAATTGTGAGACATACAATCAGAGCTAAAGGAAATCTCTACATAGAGCATAACACTATGCATATGTAAGATATTTTTTTAGTAATTTCTTTCTGCAGGTCTATTTTGTAAATCAGAGCTGGCGGTCTAGCTCTGGTTTACATATTTTGTCTTTACAGAATTACACTATTAAAAATATAAACAAGGGCACAAAGCAACCTTTGTGCCCTTGTAATCTTTTTATAGATTACAGATACTAATCTGTAATCTATAAAAAGATTACAGATTAGTATCCACTAGGACTGTAATCTATAAAAAGAGCTTCCTGTTTGCTGCAGTGGAGATGAAGACGGTCCAATCAGGAAAGCAGAGCTGCATCAAACTTTAAGGTGGAACTGCAGAAAAAAGAAAAAAACAAAAGCAAAAATTGAATTGTTAATGTATGTCACCATGAGAAAAGCCTACTGAGTTTTGCTTTAAAAACCTTTTTAAACATTTAAATCACACATTTGTCTCATGAACAGCAGTCTCATGTCTCAGTGATTGTTTTTGTTAAACTTATTTGTGCATGTCATAAATCTTTTCTTGATATTCTAAGTTTTTGTTTGACTCAAAGTTTTGCTTGTGATTCTCACATGACGTTGTGAGCAGTGGCGTAGCCAGAGGGGGTGCCAGGGGGGCCATTGCTCCCCCTGTCATCTGATTGGCCCCCCCAGTGGCCCCCCCTGATGATTGACATATAACGGCACCAGGTTATCCTGTACATTATTTGGAATCATTCTAAGTCAATCTATCTAAAGAAGAAAAACAATAATAAATATATGAAAAGAAAATGTATAAAACTTTATATAAGTCCATGTGATGACATAAATAAATAGATTTTTATCAGGCGCGATACCAGCCTCCTTTATACTCATAACAACAAGCTGATATTCTTCTCCTGGGTGTTTCAGTTGCTACGCTGTGGTGCAACTCAAAGGCTAAAACACTTCATACCTGGTGGTTGTAAAACACCAATAAGTTATTTATTGATCCTCCGCAAAATAGAGAAAAAAACGAAGAGGGGCCGACAATGTTCGTAGTTTGGAGCAGAGGTGGCGCTGGAGGTTTTTTGTTGTCCGTCAAAGAAAAAAATCATTTTATTTCCAATTTGTAGTCATCAAACGCAACATTTATTATTTCTCTGCGAGAACGTTTTTAAAATCAGGTAACATTTCACGAAATGTCACTCTGATCGGTTCCTGATCCCGCATCACTTCCCTCTGCGGGAGAAAAACCCCGCAGAAGCGGATCAGCTGCGCTAGGCGCTTCAAAGTCTCTGGTCCGTTAAAGCGTCCAGATCAGAGATGATTCTCTGACAGATATTGTTCTTAGTCTGATTAATAATGAGCTCCACGATGTTCTCTTTGCGTAAAGTTGAAACTGTCTGCGCACCAAGTGGTCAGCTGATCACATTCTGGACAGAAACCAGCGAACTGCTCTCTGTTCTTATCAAAATGAGGCTGAGGAGGGAATCTGACATATTAACTCAGTTAAGTTTTTACTGGTTTTGTTTTTAAAACATCATTAACGTAAGCAGTGTAACTATATATTGTATATTTGGCGTTTGTCATCTCATGTGTGATTAACTGGAGCATTTATTGCCCAGCGCTCTGCGCTTGTTTCTGCTTAACGGATCTGCACTTTAATTTCTTTCCTCTCTCAACAGTCAGCTGTTATTCCTCTACTTAAACTATAATAAGTAGATCCTAACATTCTATTTAGTTTTTCTCTGTGTGCTCCAAACTCATTAATGTAAATTCATCAGAAGCCCGAACCACCATCAGGCTAATAATTCTGGTCCGACCCGAACTATTGTTACCTGTCCAATCAGAGCTTCCTAACCAAGGTGTCCATAACTCTTCAACACGCTGTCAGCTCCCGGTCAGAAAGACGCATTTAGTTCAGTGTCCATGAGATGATATTCAGAAAGGATCTTTTATTTGATTGATTTTAGTTTCCTCTGCGATGAACTCTTTGCATAAAGTCTATCATGTCTCCATGTGCGCCAGTCAAAGGAGTTAATTATAACATGTCAAATGACAGAGGGGCTTAAAAAATAACCAAATATTCAGTTTGGTTATTTTTTTAAATTATAAAAAATTCCCTTCTCACCCTCCGCGGGTGGTCTGTTTCATCCTCTGAGCTCGGGTCCTCTACCAGAGGCCTGGGAGCTTGAGGGTTCTGCGCAGTATCTTGGCTGTGCCTAGAACTGCACATTTCTGGACTGAGATGTCTGATGTTGTTCCTGGGATCTGTTTGAGCCACTGCTCCAGTTTTGGGGTGACTGCCCCGAGGGCCCCGATGACCACAGGCACCACTGTGGTCTTCACCTTCCAGGTCTTTTCCAGTTCCTCCCTGAGGCCCTGGTATTTCTCCAATTTCTCATGCTCCTTTTTCCTGATGTTGTAGTCACTTGGTATTGCTACATCCACCACAACGGCTTTCCTCTGTTCTTTATCCACCACCACAATGTCCGGTTGGTTCGCCATTACCATCTTGTCTGTCTGGATCTGGAAGTCCCACAGGATCTTAGCTCGGTCATTCTCCACCACTTTTGGGGGTGTTCCCCACTTTGATCTCGGGGCTTCCAATCCATATTCTGCACAGATGTTCCTGTACACTATGCCCGCCACTTGGTTATGTCGTTCCATGTACGCTTTCCCTGCCAGCATCTTGCACCCTGCTATTATGTGCTGGACTGTCTCAGGGGCCTCCTTGCACAACCTACACCTTGGGTCTTGTCTGGTGTGGTAGATCTGAGCCTCTATTGTTCTGGTGTTTAGGGCCTGTTCCTGGGCGGCCAGGATGAGAGTCTCTGTGCTGTCCTTGAGTCCAGCTTTCTCCAGCCATTGGTAGGTTTTCCTGACATCAGCCACTTCAGTTATTTGTCGGTGGTACATCCCATGTAGGGGCTTGTCCTCCCATGATGGTACTTCCAGCACCTTGTCTTCTGTTCCCCATTGCCTGAGACATTCGCTGAGCACATCGTCCGTTGAGGCTTTGTCTTTGATGTATTTATGGATCTTGGATGTTTCATCCTGGACAGTGGCTCTCACACTCACTAGTCCTCTGCCTCCTTCCTTACGGCTCGTATACAGTCTCAGGGTGCTGGATTTGGGGTGGAATCCTCCATGCATGGTTAGTAGCTTCCTAGTCTTAACATCCGTGGCCTTCATCTCTTCCATTGGCCAGCTAATTATTCCGGCAGGGTATCTGATTACTGGTAAGGCATAGCTGTTTATTGCACGGATCTTGTTCTTGCCATTGAGCTGGCTTCTCAGGACTTGCCTTATTCGTTGGAGGTATTTGGCTGTGGCTCCTTTCCTTGTGACCTCATCGAGGTTGCCATTTGCTTGTGGTATTCCCAGGTACTTGTAGTTGTGCTCTATGTCTGCTATTGTTCCTTCTGGGAGTGAGACCCCTTCTGTGTGGGCGACCTTCCCTCTCTTTGTAACCATCCGACCACACTTCTCTAGTCCGAATGACATCCCAATGTCAGTGCTGAAGATCCTGGTGGTGTGGATCAGTGAGTCGATGTCTCGCTCGCTCTTGGCGTACAGCTTGATGTCATCCATGTAGAGGAGGTGACTGATCGTGGCCCCATTTTTGAGTCGGTATCCGTAGCCAGTCTTGTTGATGATTTGGCTGAAAGGGTTCAGGCCTATGCAGAACAGCAGTGGGGACAGAGCATCTCCTTGGTATATGCCACATTTGATGGACACTTGTGCAAGGGGTTTGCAGTTGGCTTCAAGGGTGGTTTTCCACAGCCCCATCGAGTTTGCAATGAAGGCTCTTAGAGTCCTATTGATGTTGTACATCTCTAAGCATTCAATGATCCAAGTGTGTGGCATTGAGTCATAGGCTTTCTTGTAATCAATCCATGCGGTATATATATATATGTATATGTATATATATATATATATATATATATATATATATATATATATATATATATATATATATATATAGAGATGTGCACACACACATTTAAAATCCCCCCCCTGCCCCCCCCCCCCCCCCCCGAGAGGTAGTCCTGGCCCCCCCTTGGCCCCCCCAACTTTAAAAGTCTAGCTCCGCCACTGAGTATTTCTCCTTACTTGTACTTTATGAACCAGGTGTTTCTCACCTGGTGATTCGTGGCCGCATTCGGAAGCTGAAGCAGTTCTTCAAACGAGACTCATTACATAAAACCACATCATTGCTTCCTGGAAATTATGTCAGCTTTTTATTCATTTTTTTAATCACATATGTGACCTTTTTCTGTTGTCACCTTGGATACAGAGGCATATTGAATAAGATAGATTAAGCAGGATTAACTGCATCGCATTGTCAAACTGAAAACGCCACGTTGGAGGGGCTCCGGTTTATTTTCTGAGCAGGAAAATGCTGCATTTTCTGCTTCACAGAATCAGATCCTGAGCTGAAGGTGTGAATACCTAAACATGACTCAGCAGTTTCTCAGCTACTTCCTGTAAATCTGCCCCAGTTTCACGTGGCTGCTCTGCATCCAGTTTTAAACATTGACTTTAAAAATGTTGCTATAAAAATATTAGTTTGTGATATCTCTGAAAATAAATTAGTAATTTTTTGTATATACATAAGTATGTTTATTATTTTAAAAATGATTTTAATATTTAAACATGTTTAACAATTATTTTTTAAATGAATGCATAAAAAAAATTGGGTTTTATATCTAATTCATAAAGAACATTTTATGCAAAGAACTTATTTTAAAACATATGCTATTAAATACTGCTTTCTGCAACATCTCATGAATTTATTTTATTTGTCAACATGAATAATCAATATTTGTAATGCGAGTTATTTAATAGCATCCTGAAGGATGTTTAAAAAATTCAGAAAAAGTTATTTTTAACCAAATATATAGTGGTTTTATAGATTAATTCTTGATTTAAATGTGTTTATTAACTTCCACATTAAAGATGTAAGATATAAAATTTATTTTTCATTACATTTTCTATATTTTTTTAGTGTCATTAATCATTTGAAAACAGTTACATCATTTCCAAAGTTGGTTAAATATTTCAATAAATCTTTTTATTCCCAACCTCATTTAATTCTAAGTATATATTTTTTGCTATTTTAGATTTATTTAATGAAGCCGTAGGCGTAAATTCAACCTGTAAGACTCCTCCGGCATCACCTATCACCACGCCTTCACCCCAGCCACCCAAGACGCACCACTGCTCCACCTCGATCCAATCACCTGGCAAGAGCTCCTTCAAAAGGCGGAGCAACCTCAGATCCATCCGCTTCAGTTGTGCTTCAACCCACCTCCTCCCAGTTTCCACCACCAGCCTCCCGGACGCCTCCCGGTCCCCTCAAGACTCCTCTCTCCAAGCTCCGCTCCACCACCAGTGACCGGGCCCGGGGGAAGACCTGCCTGAGCTTTGTTTGAGCCGATCATTGAAGCTCGCTGCGACTCTCAGCCTGCACGTCTTCCGCCGGTGTCCGAGCGCCAAATTCTCCGTCCAATAAAATTGTCTAACTGCTGTTTCTCTCTCTGTGTGAGTGTGTACAGAATGAAATAATAATAATGTCTCTGACTCCTTCTATGGAAACACAAACACACTCGATCATCCAACTCCTAAATAGTTAAAAGGAAACAGCAACATGTCTGTTTGCAGTTTACTACGTTTAAATCATTCATCACTTGATTAATGTGGGAAAGCAATAAAGAGTCTTCAGGACGATTGAGTCCTGAAGCATCCATGACGTTTTCTCTCAATCAGTAATTAATAATTTAAAACCACATTTCATCTAAAGTGACTTGACGGTCAGAGCAAAGTTGTATTCCGTGTTGAGTGTTTATCATAAAATCACACTCCTCCATTCCTACGCCACCATTAATATTTAATTTTAAAAATCCCAGCCCATTTTATGTAAATCATTAAGAATCAATAAATCATCTGCATCCTGACAGGCTGCAGGCTCATTGCAGGGAATGAAAGGCCAATCCGCTCTGCTCCCTCTGTTTTCATGGAGGAACAAAGGAAATGATTAACAGCGCTCATGGGTGACCGAGAACAGCAACTAAGAAGATTTATTTTTCAATTACTTGCAGTTTTGTAACTAATCGCTTTATTTTGTTTGTCCAATTCTGTTTATCAATGAGAGCACTGCTCAGTTCATCATCATCCAAAGATGGGAAGTTTGTGGCTCAAATGCGAACATACCGAACTACAAAATGGCCTCCAGTCGGTGGTTGTTGCTTGAATTCTGCCCTTGACAATGGAACAAGCAGGTTACAGGAGAAAACTGTTTCTCCTTGGGTTTGACAAACCCAAATGATAATTTAAAGTTTATGTATTTCATCGTTTCGGTTTGCTTAGTTCCTTCTTTTCAGAATGAGACGTTTTAGGGCTTCTTGTCACTTTAAATCAAAATAAGTTTCTACTGACCACACCCCTCAACTCAACGTTTACACTGGCACATGAAAATGGCGGTAAAGAGACGCGCAATTTTACAACCGTACACCTTTGAAAAGCAACCCGCAAGACTGCAGAAAGTGGTTTCTTGATGGTAAGTTAGTCAACATAAAACACTCGTCTTTTCCCGCCATTGTACAGCAGGTAAATGTTGTTAACCAAACGTGTAGGAGCTCGGCTTGGGTTGCTAGGTGATGGGCTGGAAACTTCTAGGGTTGCTAGGTAACGGCACAGTGCCTGAAACGGCTCGTTCTTCCAGACACCAAAAAGCATATAACATAGGAAAAATGTCTTGTTGTAAGTGAAATGATCTGCCAGTGAAACTAGTACTTTTTCATAAATATTAAGGATTCACTGACTTATAACAAACTCCGATATCTTTCTGAAAGTAAGTTAGTTTTGTCTCATTTCAGGTGTAGCAAGATATTTGCACGACAAGCTAGCCAAAACTACGTGATAAGGTTTTGTGTTTTTGTACCCCAAAATTTTGTACTGTTGTGATTCTACAAGTATTGACTCAGGCGGTATAATATTTCCAAACAACTCACAAATGGGTTATATTTACTGTAAGAAAATGGCTACAATGGATTTTATTTAGGGGTGTCAGATTAAAGATTCGTGTTTTTATTTGAAAACCATAAATAACTTTTCCCTTAACCTCCTGATGGATTTTCTCATAATATCCTCAGAGATATTATGAGAATATTATGTTCATATTTGTAGTTACAACATGAAAAAAATGTGTTCCAGTATAAATACTTTTGCGAGGCGTTGGTTTATGATCTTCATATCTTGGTTCAGGAAATTCTCCTGACACCAGAAGTTTTCCTGCATGATCCTTTGTAAATTGAAGCAGATGCAGGTTTTAAAAATATTAACATCCATCGTGTCTCAGAAGAGAAATAAAAGCAAAACATGGAAGTTTTAGTCAGTAAATGCTTTAATACTCAACCATGATTCAACACATTACACCAGGGAGCAGCTGATAGGTTCAACACAAGTTTATTCACCCTGCAGCCTCACATCTCCGAGACAAACTGTATTTACAAGAGACCACTGAGTCTGAGGGGGGCTGCAGGAGTGGATTTATGTCCAGGACCAGAACAACAGGCGCAGGACAGGCGGTAACAGTTTACAAGATGCTTCACGACACAATGACTCACAGCACATCAAGCACGAGTCCGTACACTTATTACTGCGACCGTATAAAAACAACGTCAGGGCCGGGTCGTTTGGCAGCGGGCCGCCCTGTGAAAATACAGCAACGTCGCCCCCTTCTGGTGGGATCACACATCTGCGCAGGGAGTAACAGAAAAAGCCTCTGCAGGTTGGCTATCTAACACTATCTAAACTCAGGAGCAGCAGCTATCTATCCATCTATCTGAGGAACTATCTACCGTATAGGTCTAGAGCGATACAAAAAGGATATTTATCACCTGACGGAAGGCGTCCAATGGCTTTCAAACGAGATAATTTCCTGTACAGGCTTAGAGGACCATACCAGTGTTTTTGCTCCTTTTAAATATAGAAAGAAAATAAAAATGCTGCTACGCTGCTGTTTCTGATCACTTTAGGGCTTTAACTTGAGAGGGGAGCGTGGCATTTGTTTGTTATCTTTTATTTGAAGGGTGAACAATCAATGAACACCATAAATATCAGGGTTTTTACACATTATTTATCTGGAATATAAGGAGTCCAGCAAAAGGGCCCAGAACAACAACAACTCTCTGTCCTTTAGTCCATAAATGTGCAATTTGAATATTGAAGGAAAGAAGGAAGGAAGAATAAAAGAAAGAGAAAAAGGAAGGAAAGAAGGAAGGAAGAAATGGCAGATTGAAGGACAAAAGAAAGGATGATCTAAGAAGGAAGGACAGAGAAGCAAAAAATGAAGGAGCAAAGAAAGGAAGAAAAAGATAGTCTAAGAAGGGAAAGACGGAAGGAAAATTTTGATAAGAGAAGGAAGAATTGAAGGATAAAAGTGGACGACCTAAGAAAGGAAAGAAGAATAAGAGAACGAAAGAATACTTCAGGAATGGAGGGAGGAAAAAATTAAGGAAGGATGAAATGAACAAACTACCAAACAGGAAGAACTGGCGAAGGAAGTCTTAAATGCTGGAGTTTATCTTTTTTCCTGAAGGAGGAAAAAAGATAAAGGATGAAAGAAAGAGTGAGCAAAAGATGGAAAAAAAATGGAAGGGAAAAATTACAAGTATTTTTCCATATTTATCCAGACCTGGAAAACAATTAGCCGACTTTTCCAGATTAGCAATTCTACGCTGCAGCTTCCCCTTGTGGTGGATGAACGCCAGAGCAGACAGCAACTTTATGCTAAAGGTTATAGCCGCTAATATTATCATACGCTTCCCTTACTAAGACACCAACAACCATTAATTATTTCATCTTAGTTAGGGCTAAGTTGCAGGTCAGAGGTTATAAATACAGCAGCGCATGCTAAAGCAGTGGTATGGTCCTGAGTTAAGCAGCTAAATTACCTACGGCACTTTCACTTGTAACTTTTTAAGACAACAACCTGAAGAAATGAGCCCTGTTTGAAAAGTATAAGCACACATGAAGTTTTATATAAAAGCTAATCCGGGACGAGTCTGGTCTGCTGCAGGGAATTATCTACATGACTCATTTCAGAGGTGTGGAGGTTTTTACAGAGAGCCTAAATATGTTCTGATTTAGTTTCACTATTTTCCTAATAACTCACACAGAGGACAAATAAGTTAGATTAGCATAGATTAATGTGTGACCATGTTCAGTAAATCCCTCTGATAGTTTTTGTCATGCTGTTCTGATTTGTCCCTGATAATTATCATGCTGTTAATCTGGATCATCCCAAACTTCACACCAATTTCTGCCTCAAATCTGTTGATAAAATTGCTTGAATGCTAAGCTACTTCCTCCCTCTGGGTGGTCACGTGGCACAGGTGGTAGCCAATGGCACGGCCTCAATCAGACCTCCATCTGTTTGTTTTTGTCTGCATCCTCTGTGTGGAACATGTGTGTGTTCTTGAAGCCGGGCTGCTGATGAGTGTGTGTGTGTTTGTGTTTGAGCTCTTGGTGTGTGTCGAAGTGTTCATCGTGTGAAATGTCATCATCGGTGTGTGTGGGCTCGTTCCGCGTCGCTGCGGGTGCGCGCGTTTCCTCCAGACGCCCGTGCGTGTCGATGACCTCGTCGATCCAGCTCCTGAAGCGGCTCACCCGGGTGTACAGCGCCGGGGAGGACGGGTCGGAGCAGCCGTAGCCCCCGGCGACGACCCCAGCCACGACCCATCGGCCTGACTCCTCCTGGCACAGCAGGCCGCCACCGGAGTTGCCCTGGCAACCGTCGCCGTGAAGGAGGCTGGTGTCCGGCGGACTGCCGGCGCACAGCGTGCCGTGACTGGAGAAACTGTTACCGAAGCGCTTCTTGCATTGCCATGACGACATCAGAGCGACCCAGGAAGCGATGACTGAGTCTATGAGAAACAAAACGCAGGAAATATTTTAAACGTCAACAATAGATGAGCTGAGCAGAGGATTTAATTCCAAAATAAAATGTAGACTCTGCTGTAAGAAATGTGACGGCTTGGTATTGTAGTGGAGTCATGATAGTAGTGACCCTCTGGCTGTTTTCACATGATGGTCCGGTAGACTCGGACCAGAATTGTAACTTCTGTTTAATTTTCAGCTGGAGCTGGAGCGGTTCGCTTTCACACTGCATTGTGTCAAATGAGCCAAACTGTTGTTTCCACTATTTATTCCCACTATTTTGCTAGGAAATACTTCATTGAGTCCATGACGGCATGGACTCAATGAAGTCCATGCCGTTGCGTTCTGTCATAAGTAATAATACTTATGACAGTAAGTATTATTACTGTCATTACTCCGATTATTAGTTGTGGTAGTAGTCATTTTTTTATCATTAATTTTTATGTTCTTAATAATTTATTTATTCATGGGCAGTTTTAAGAATTATAAATGTGTCAATTTGAGAAACATTTTACTGTAAAAACTAATAGAACATTTTTCGAAAATATTCAAACTGATTAGATTAAAGTCAAAAGAAATTATATGTTATATGTTGTAATCAGTTTTTAATCATTAAATCATAATGTTTTCATGTTTTATTTAAGGTTGTCTCCGGTTGTTTTGCATGCTGTTTATCAAAGGTGAACGGGAGAAAAACCACAAACCCGGTCCAGTCCAGCTTGTGGTAACCATGACAACACATGACCCCGTTTTCGCCCCTGTAGCAGAGTCGGCAGCAGGTAGACAGGCTGCGTTTGTGTTCGCCTCAAACGTCACGCAGTGGCCCTTAGCGCTGGGCAGCCTCAGCATCGCTAGGTCGTGGCCTCCACTCTGACCTTTGAACTTCCTGTGAACCACGACGTGCTCTGGTTTGAGAGTCTGCTCCGACGACCCGACGCGAACCACGTACCTGGACGGGTCGCTGCCGAACCTGCAGCAGAGGGATGGAGGGCGCTTTAGGAGGAAGCAGTGAGAGAATCATTTTGTGACAGGAAGTGATGAAGAGTCAGGAGCCGGATTCACCTGCTGAGGCAGGAGGCAGACGTCAGCGCCCAGCAGGGGCTGACCAGAGTCCCGCTGCAGAGAGGCCCGCCGGATCCCTCATGAGAGTGAAGCCACACCGACACCTGCCAGGGCCACGTCGTCCTGGGAGCAAACGCAGAATAAAGAAACCATTATTAATCTTCTTACTTCTTCTGGTTTCTAAAGGAAACTAAGCTGACAGGTGTGAGAATTTTAATTCTGATCAGAGAATTTCACCTAAACCATTAAGGAAAAACTGTAAACAAAAACATGCGGAGGGAGCTTCAGCTTACAACAACTCATCACCTAAGATGCCAGAAGAAACATGCATGAATTTTAATTATTTTCTGTGAGTTTTTAAGATAAGATGCAAGAGAAGCATCATCCTTGCTGTTGACTGTTTATTTTGCACAGATAATATGCAACTTTTAATTAACCTCGTAAAAGGAGACATGTGTTTTATCAGGTTCTAGCAAAAAAAAATACACTTTCCACCTGTGGTCCCTGGACAGGAATCTGTTAAATAAGGTATGATTTAACAGATTATGAAGTGGAGAAATTCCAATAATTCATTTTTTACATCCCAGTAAAACCAAGAAAACCAAACTACAAACCTACAGACAGCTCATAAAAACAATGTTTATCTCGATATTTGAATACTTCTCTTTACAAAGAGCTTCTTAAAATATTCGCTTAGTAATTTCTAAAGGGCTGCACAGTGGTGCAGTTGGTAGAGCTGTTGCCTTGCAGCAAGAAGGTTCTCGGTTCGATTCCCGGCCCCAGTCTTTCTACATGGAGTTTGCATGTTCTCCCTGTGCATGCGTGGGTTTTCTCTGGGTACTCTAGTTTCCTCCCACAGTACAAAAACATGACTGTCAGGTTAATTGGCCTCTCCAAATTGTTCCTAGGTGTGAATGTGTGTGCATGGTTGTGTGTCTCTGTGTTGCCCTGCGACAGACTGGCGACCTGTCCAGGGTGACCCCGCCTCTTGTTAGCTGGAGAGAGGCACCAGCAACCCTCCCAACCCCACTAACGGACAAGGGTGTAAAGAAGATGGATGGATAGTAATTTCTAAACAACACCACAAATAGGAGTAATTATGCTAAGCTTCCTCATACCACCATTAGATGGAGCCATTGTAAAACCAGACGCTTGTTTGTGTCTGTGTGTATTTTCTGCATCAATGTTCACCCTCGGTTTACCTGAGCGTGCTGCCGTCTCTCTGACTTCCTGTCTTCCCCTCGTCCTCCACCAGCTTCCTCATCCCACAGCTCTCGTCCTGAGGTTTGGTCTTCGCAGCCGACCTCCGCGGCTCAACGTCACACTTCACCCCTGCGTCTTCCCTGCGTCTGCAGCCCTGGACGTTCAGGCCGAGTGAAGGGCACTCGCCCAGGAACTCCTCCTTCCCGGTGCACCTGACCTGGTCCAGATGGATGGGCCCTTTCCCCTGACCGAACCCTCTAGCTGCTACTGCTCCACCACTGAGAAAAACAAACACCAGGGAAGTCATCTCTCTCTCTTTTTTTCACAGATTAAAATAGGAAAGCCCAAACTCTTATATAAAACTAAACCTGTGTCCAAGCTGTCTGCACACCACGGCGGCGTTGAGGTCATTCCATCCTGAGTCGCAAATACTTCCCCAGTCTCCATGGAGATACACCTCGACTCGACCTTCCTTCCTGCTGCCGCCGCCCACGAGACGCACCAGGGGTCCTGGGAGGGAGAAAAACTCTCATTTGCATTCATTTTCGCGCATGTTCCTCTGCAGGGCCCAGTCTGCTGGGATGCTCTGAACTATGTGTCCGCTGACGGAGCTAAATGTCATCTCTGCATTCGAGAGCTATTCTCATTCTAATGACCTGAACATGTCGGCAGGCCGACCTGAACCCCAGAGGAGCGTTTATTTTATCTGCGGCTAGCTCTGAGACACACAGACACACGTGTTCGACATCTAGTCACGTTCAGTGGCCTGCAAAAGTATTTACACCTGTTAATCCTCTCACATTTTGTCACTTAATAGCCATAAATGCCATTGTGCTTTATTTAAATTTGATAAAATATCACAAAGTACAGTGTAATTTTTGAAGCTGAATACATGCAGCACCTTTGCTTCAACCAAAGACTTCACTGCAAAAACACAAAATCTTACTAAAGTTTTTGGTCTAGTTTCTAGTGGAAATTTTTTGTACGCTTAAAATAAGACAAAATTAACTTACAAGAAACTTTTAAGGAAGATACAGAAGTCTGTTTTAAGTCAGTAATTCCTTAATATTGGTCAGTACTAGTTCCACTGGCAAATTATTTCACGTATAAATGTATTGTTATAGCTGGAATAGTTAGCTATGCACTACTTTATTTTACTGGTCTATCACATACAAATCGAATAAAATACATTGAAGCTTATAATAATATTTGGAGTGGACTCATCTTTATGCTGTGCAGATTTAAGACTAATTGTGAAGCCACAGATGCCATAAACATGTTATTCTTCAAATCAAATGTTTAAATGACTTTGCCTGCCCTGAAGATAAGCCTGATTGATTGAAGTGCTATAGTTACATTTTCTGAATAAAACAGTTAAAAGCTTCAGAATATTAAAATCTCTTTTAGTTCTGGCCTGAGTTTAACTTCCTCTACACATTTGTCTCTGTGCGTTACCTGTTGAAGGTGCAATAACTGGCACTTCGTTGGTTTCCTGGCTTGATCTTCCTCTGCAGCGAACGCCAACGTCCTCGCTGTGGGAGCAGTCCGTCCGACCCCAGATCCCATGGCGACAGTCCAGCAGGGAAGTCTCGGATCCCTCGCAGTGGACGTCGTCCAGGAGGATCAGACCGACGCCCTCCCCGAACATCCCGTCCACTACGACCTCAGCGTGACCCCTGAAAAGTTCAGACGGCAGAGAGGATTTATCTTTCTAACTTCATATGCGAGAAGACAAGGGAATTAATTGAATTAAAAATTCATTCACTTAATTAACTCAATTAATAAATAGATATTAGATTATTTATTTTATTCTAATAAATGGTTTGTTGGATTAAAATTAGTTTAAATCGATTAACTTAATAACCTCAGCTAAGCGGACATTTACTCTTTAACATTTGCTCTTTAATTGCCAAAGTTACTTGAGGGGAACCAAATATTTCAGCTGTATGAAATAATCTTTTCCCCATCCGTAACATGGGAACTAATTATTTTTTCAAAAACTTCATAAGTCTATTTATTCCTCTCAACATGAACAATAAATGATGTATATTTGGAAACATTTACTTGTTAATTACCAAAGTTACCTGGGGGGGAATAAAATATATCAGCTGTCTGAAATAATCTTTCTGAAAATATGGTTCCAGAAATGAAATGTTATAGAGTCCCTGGCAAAAAATATTTGTAAATTAGCATGTCAACATTTTAACAGAAAGTGTATTTAATAAAGATGAACAAACGCAAACGCCTATTTATTTATTTATTTTTAAATTGAAATATCAAATGAAAATTTTCTTCAAGCGATACAAGCGACCTAAATCTCAAGAAAGTCTTAGACCTTCTTCAATGTTGCAGTTTGAACGCCATCCAGCAGAGGGCGCCGCTTGTCATCCCTAAGCGGAGCCGTTGATAAAGAAGCAAAAATGGCGGCGGGGCTATTCCAGAAGGGTAAGAGGAATGGTCCAAACGGAGTCCGGTGGGATGGAAAATGTACATTATGCGGTTCTGCTTTGAAATATCGACACTCGACAAGCTAGTTGAGTTTCACCTTAAAATAGCGCTCATTCAGCCGAGCCTCATGGCGGATCAGCGTCAACGTATCATTGAAATGTTACTGATGTGCTATGAAGGTGACGATAATGCAAAGAAAAAGCGGCTGGAGTAACGCAACAAATTTGTAGAAAGACGGGAAAAGACATGATGCCAAAAAGCAAAGTTGATTTTTGACGGCTTAAAGCGCTTCATTTTAACATTCCTGCTGCTCTTGTTTCAGTGTTCTACAGTGTGACAGAACCGCAATATTAAGTTTATTCAGTTAGCATTTAATACAACTGACACAAAATAATGTTAAAATTTAATTATGTTCTTTTTTTTATTGAGCATATTATGAAAAATTAACCCTTTATGTTATGGAAGGATGGTCAGACCTTTTATAAAAGCAACAAAAAAAAAAAATAAAGTTTTTAAGAAAATTAATTCAGTCAACTTTAAATTGACTCAATAACTTGCATTCCTACCAAAACATGTGGAGACTTGCACCAACACACAAAAGTACAGCTTTTAAAAAAATTATTACAGTTACAATAAAAATTAATTTTAAATATGCATCTTGCAAGATTACCGCTCCTACCTGTATCCCAGCTGTCTGCAGACCACCTCTGCATGCTGCTGGCTCCAGTGGTCGTCACACACCGTCCCCCAGTCGCCGTTGTGAAACACCTCCACCCGACCCTCCCAGGGAGTGTCGCCTCCAACCAGACGCACCACGCCATCTGAAACATCGCCGAAATCCTGATGTTTACAAACAAAACTGCTCTGATTCATTTTAACTTTCAGATTAATTATTGAGCTCACTTTAGTTACAGTAACTGATCTGTTTCCTGTTAGTTCCTGCTCGCTTCAGACAGAATCGTCATAAATTATTGATGTTCAGGAGGTTATAAATAGCTGCTCTGAGCCTGATGAGAGTGTTTGTTTATTTGGCAAAGGTTTTTCATATAGGCTGTTTCCCAGGGCGGCAATCAAATGGGAGTGGATGAGTGAGGCATGAGCACTATAACAAAAAAGATAACTTATTTGTCTGCAATTTGTGTCCTGAAAGCATGTTATTTAAATCTTTAGGGGGATTTTTTGGAGTCTGCTCAAGCAGGAAATGAGGAAATAAAGTTTTCAAAACTTGTGCCATAGGGGGGGGTTGTGGGTGGCAGAAGGAGGATCTCACACCTCTGTGTGTGTGGCCTTGTATTTGATGGAGTGTAAGGGCCATTTTTCCCAACAAATACTACTCTGTGAGGACCACCTGCTCCTTATGGGCACCATAAGAAGAAGTTCTGTTTTTAGGTTAGGTTTAGGACTAATGTGTGAATTGAGTTTAGGTTAGATTTAAGGTTAGGTATGTTCTGGTAATGGTTATGGATTAAGCTGCAGAAATGAATGAAAAATGGATGGGGACAATGCAAAAATTATTAGAAATACAAACTTGTGTGTTTGCACTTGTATGCACTTAATATTGAAGACCACTTTCACAGTATTTACCATCGAAAGGCAATCATTTGTGGACAGTGATTTTGTTTTCTTTTTTGCAGTTCCACTGTGCTTTAGAAGTAATATGCGAATTAGATTTTAGTTAAGGTTAGGAATAGACTAGTGATGGTTGGGGTTTTGGAAAATGTCTGGGTTTGGCATAAATGCAGTTACTAAAATGAATGGAAGTCAATCCAGAGACCTCAGTTTGTATAGAGGTATTGCGATGTGTGTGTGTGTGTGTGTGTGTGTGCGTGGGTGTGTGTGTGTGGGTGTGTGTGTCTGTGTTATGAGCTGTAACCTGTATAAGGGCTGCAGGAGACCCCAGCGTCCTCCATGTGGTCACAGTTGTGCTGCTCCCAGTCGCTGTGGGGGCACTGATCCAGGAACAGCTCGTTACCTGTGCACTTCATGGCATCCAGCAGGATGGGGCCTGATCCCTGCCCGAAGTGAGCCCACGACCAGGCCTTCGCCACACCCCTGCAACACACACACACACACGCTGCATGCCAATCAAGCTTAAACTGGTCTAAAAGAAACATTACAGATTATACGTGTTTTTTTATATGTGAAAAAAATATTACAGAAATGCAGAAATAATCTTTGTTGCATTTTAAAAATGTTTTCACTTTTTACTTCCACAACGTTTTCTGGGCAGTAAGAACAGGAAACCTTTGTTCAGACTTAGAAAATTGCTTCTTTGGTATTGTGGGGAAATATAAGATAAAGTCTGTCATAACTGAATAAAAAAGCACTTTATTCTGAATACATCCCATCTCCACAGCAGCTCCCCTCCAACCCACACAAAGTAACTTAAATGTGTCAAACTAATATGCTATATATAAAGTACATATGAGAAATCTTTGTTGAATAATAAATAGCTACCGAGTGGCTCCTTGTAGCCATAACTTATTGATGGAGAAATGCTATAAAAGCCCTCCTGCGGATGTGTTTTTGTCCCTGTGTGTTTCTGCTTGTTTGAAACTGATGTTTAACTTAAAGACAACCTGCAGGTGACTTGCTGAAAGCAAAGAGAAGCAGCAAAACCAACAGAACCAGATGCGTTGGAGCTGCGGAGAACTGAAAACTCATTCAAACACAGCCACATTATTCTTAATGTTACAAACTTTGAAATGAAGGCGCTTGTTGCAGAAGTAAAATGCATCACTGTGGTGTTTTAGTCAATAAAAACCTTCCAAATTCAGATAATGTTATTGTTGTGTTTATTAATTTGGCAAAACTTTGTGCTGGTTTAACACATAAATAAGTTTTTGCATGTCTTTGCAGGCCTTGTGAAGTTTCATTTGAACAAAAAGAAATAAACATAAAACAAATTAATAAAACAACAGTATATCTAAATACATGGTGAATGAAGATAATATTCAAAATAATCAGGATATTTCTCCAAAACCCTTAAAACATTAACACTAATGGAAGTTACAATGCAAACTTTTGAGAAATTTCCAAAATTTCCAGCGGCAGATTATATTGGATTGTGTACTAAATATTTTACTGGAGTTCATTAATTGGACTCTTGCAGATATAAAAAAGCCATTTTTGTTCGAGATGGTTCTGTTTTGTCAATGCTAAGAAGCTGCAGACAGTGAGATGAACATTATTTTGGATTTGTTTTTATCTAACAAAAGCATTTACTGAATAATTGTGTCTTTGATTGGCATGCATTATTGGAATTTCACCAATCTTAGCTTTCCAATAACGTAAATATGTATGTATGTGCATAAAGTTATAACGCAATACTTACTAAGCATTCTACTACTGTCATTACTTGTAATAGACTGAATTTAGGAAGCTGCAGTGATTCAAATAAATAGTTTTAACATTTTAAATGCTAGCATTTTTAATTTAGATGTATAATAAATACAATAAAATGACATGGACTGTTTTTGTGCTGGATCTCTATTTATTTATTTATTTATTTGCATCTGAAGTTGTAGGCTGTGTCCAGGGAGGATTTTGAGAAGTCTGGCAGCATGAAGCATGTTTGACACAGAAACTCACAATGTAAATAAACTGGACCCTGTAGACTTCAAGAAACATCAACCATTTTGCTTTGAATTGTCGAAACGTGTCAAACATGAGTCTGCGCGCAGACGCGCGAACACCTGCAGATCGTCGTCAGCTCTTCTTTTAGTTACAAACACAGACGCAGAGCTGTCCCCTGGCGCTTCGGGAGACGGGATGCAACCCAGAGCTGAACATGAGATTCACTTCTCAGTTACAACTTATCGGCTGTCTGACAGCTGGAGAGGAGAGGAAAACCTGCAGTGATGCAACATAAACAAAGTGTTTCCCCTGGATTGTTCCTGATCTACACTGCAACTCGTTGCTCTCCCAGTTTCTCCTGCCACTCAGTATTTCCAGCTCACTCTCTGCAACACAATCAGCCTAATGAAACTCTTAAGCAGATGTAGCTCTGTGCAGTTTTAGAGGAAACGATTAAAGAAATGAAGTCCCATTTGTTTTGTTCACAAATTCTCTATTAGCCTTAAAAAAGTCAACCAAAAAATGCATCTGTTTAAAAGTAGAACTTGATCAACCTGTAGAGTAAACTTTAGTTAAATATCATTACAAAGGTTTTCATTTGAACTAAAATAATAACATTTCTGATTTGACAGATTTAACCAGAGATACATTAATTGACTTTTTGTTGTTGTTAGAGTTGCCTTTGATTCATAATAACTGCAACATTTAGCAATATTTGATGTATTTTTTCTTTTGATGACTTTTGACAAAATGTAATGTTTATGTTCCACATAATCGGTTACTGTGTTATGTTTTTATGGTGTAAAGCACTTTGAGCTGCCTTGTCATGAGATGTTCTGTACAGATAAACTTGACTATTAAAAAATTTGAAAACATAAAAAAATGAAATAAATATTGGTATGGCAAAAGCATTTATTTCCCTTTGACTTTTTAACTTCAACATATTTCATTGTGATATTGTTTGACAAAGACAAAGCTGTGCAAAATTGTCACATTTTTTTTTTTACAAATAAAAATCTGATTAGTCATTCTGAAGAGGACTAAAGTAAAGAAAAATACCAGATTGAAGGATATTTAAACAGATTGATTAAATGTGGATGGAAACTATTTGTTGAGGTATGAAATGTAATTACACTGAAATTAAACTGAAGTTTTAAACTGTATGTATGTAATAAAAGAGAACTACTCAACTCATGTTTGGCTTCATATATTAAACATCGAACAAATAAAGTATTCTGCAACGTTTCTTTGGAATTTTTTTTTTAATAAGAGAAAACTTAAAAGATTTTATATTTCAGATGACAAAAACATGGATTGGCATACCCGTAACCGAGCTGTCTGCACACCACCTCGGCGTCTCTGTCATCCCACTGGTCGTCACAGACAGAGCCCCACCGGCCCGCGTGGAAAACCTCCACACGACCTTCGAAGTCTTCCTCGCTTCCCACCAGACGCAGCGGAGGGCCGCTACCTGCGACAGGAGGGTGGAATTTATAATATGCGTGAGCCTAAAGTGTTGGGATTATTCACAAAGAAAGGAGGCCACTTCGCAGCTCAGGTGTGACGGGGGAAATGTTCAGATGTAACTTTAATGAGAAGTCACGCTGACCTTCAGGTGGCGCACACACCACGGCCGCCTCGTTGCCATGGCTGCAGTCACCGGTGACGAACGTCCTGCTTCGGCATTTACTCAGGGCGTCCTCGTCTCCACGGCAGCCCAGACGTTCATAATGGAAGAGGCCAGAGCCTGAGCCAAACTGGGAGAGCTGCAGCGCAGTACCAATATCTCTGGAAAGATTACATTTAAAAATAAACTGGAGGGTTTTTTTTCTTTTTTTTAAAATCCTTTCCACTTTCATCCAAGGAGATACAATCATTTAGGTGCTTGCTGAATCTGACTGCATTGAACTAGATTCAGTTTTGAACTGCAGGGTAAATTGGATGTTTTTAACTAGACTGGAATCGAAATCTGATGGTATTGGACTAAATTATTGTTCAACTGAACAATACAGAGCGAGACTGAATTGGCTTGTGTGTAACTAGATGGTGAAATGATTTCAAATAGGTAAACTGAACTTGAATTATTGCTAAAGATAAACAAAACTGGACTGAATTGAATTTACCTGAATGGATGTAAATGCACTGAACTGAAAGAAAATGGACTGACACAGTTACAATGCAAATGAACTGTAATTCAAACTAAATGAACTCAGATACGATTGAACTGAGCTGACATGATGTTGACATGAATTGAATAAAAAATAAGAAAATTTTAAATAAATGAATCCACTGAACATATTTTAACTCAGCTGAAATGAAGTAATTAACCAAATTAAACGTATAAAATTTTACTGAATCAAAAAGAACTATTTGGAATGTGATCTGAACTGAATTAAACTGAAGTGAATGTAATCTAACAAACCTGAACTGAACTGATATGAATTTAATAGAAATGAAGTCGGTGAATACAAAAACAACAACCAACTGTTTTTAATTAAACTGAAATTAATTAAAATAAATCAAAGTGAATCTAAATTGACTCGAACTGTCTGACCTAAGTCAGACAGATTGAATCAAATCCAATTCAGCTGAACTGAGTTGTGATGAACAGAATTAAAGTGAACTGAATTTTATGAACCAATTTTCATTTCAATGATTTGAAATGAACAGAATTTTAAAAAATCGTAATGTTAATTCAATTCATTTGACTGAACTGAATCAAAACAGAACTGAACTTAATCGAAATAAATGAACTAAATCCTCTGAACTGGTTTTAATTTGAAATGGTTAATTTGAGATGAACTTAAAAGAATTTTAAAAAAATCGTAAATGTTAATTCAGTTCATTTGACTGAAAATTAAAAAAGAACTGAACTTAATCAAAATAAACTAAATCCACTGAACTGCTTTTAGTCAAACTGAACAAAAATCAAAACTAATTTTATTTAAACTAATTCTAAACGGACTGAACTGAACTTAATCAGATTACATATTACATTATTATTTTATTTCCTACCCCAGGCCCAGCTGCCGGCAGATAACAGTCGCGTCTCTGTCTGTCCAGTGGGAGTTGCACACCGCCCCCCACTGGCCATTCAGGTAAACTTCAACCCGCCCGCTATCGGAGGACGAGCTGCCAACCAGACGAACTGCCCCTGAAAATCACAGAGAAGCACAAATATCTATCTCTGCTGTAGTAGATTACAACTATTAAGTTGTAATAAAGACGTGGTCATTAAATAAATGTAAAAATTAATGTCACTAATTATAGTGTAGTTGCTACAAAACCAGAATGAAATCACTAAATCATGCTTCACAACCTCTCTGGAAAATGAACGGACATTGACCGAAGCTGTTAATTAACTCTGCAGAGTCCCATTACATCATGCTACATGCATGTGTTGGGTTTGTCTCTGCTTGACCCATCTCACTTATGGCAGTGGAGAAGAAACATTGATGCAAGAAGTCAGTAATACAGAAGATAAATAGTGTCCACCGGACACATGGGTGAGGTTTTCTGAACATAACCCTTACTTCAAGAAAAACCTCAATTAATTGCATAATAAATTAAAACAAGCTTGGTCATTTCCATTTGCATGATGGTTTGTTTTTCTCCAAAAGACTGGGCATTTTCAGTTTCAACTGTAATTTTGTTTGCAGAGACTTCAGTATCCAGGGTGTGCTCCCATTAATTAATATAGTTTCAAGACAACAATCTTATCGTTTATCGCAATAACTTCTAGGAATATTCACGATGGGTGTAATCGGACCTGAACACGTGTTGGCGTACCTTGGTGGCAGTCGCAATAAGCCCAGCCGATAGCGCCTGAGTTCTGCCTGAAGAAGCACCAGGGGTTGGACTCTCGGTCTGGGTTCCTGCAGTAGCTGTGGTCGCCCAGGCCGCGGCCCGGGTACTGCATGACATAGTCTGGAAACTCAGTCCACTTCAGACACGGGGCGCCAGAATCCGTCTGGGACACGGTGCCGTTGTAGTATCCCAACTCGGTGAATCCCTCAGAGCAAGACAGAGGCACTGCAGAGAGGAAGAAGAGCAGATAAGGGGAACTGCTGAGGAAGAGCAGAGAAAAAAGATGTTCTGGATGAAATGAGGAGGATTTAGGTCAGCATGAGTAAGAAAGACATGTTGTGAGGAGAAGATCACATTATCCCCATGTCTGTATTTCATTAAGAGATAAAAGCTAGCATGGATCATTCTCTGTCCACTTCCACAGCAGGATTCACCCGATCCACACTGAGCACGATCAAACCCGCCTTAATGTAACATCAACTACCTCGAGTAATCTTCTCTGAGGAGGAAAAATATGAGAGTGAAGCTTAGACGGACTGAGAGGGGAAACTGCTGACATCAAAGTGTAGCAGAATTAGGCCGCAAAATGTGGAGCAGTGAATGTGCTGAAGATCCAACAACAGCGCTAATGAAAATGATGAAAACAAACCCAGAGGAGAGATTATGCTGTGTTCCAGTTAAACGCAAAACCTGGAGCAGGTTTTGACATCACCCCGAGGTAACAACGTTCTAGTTAAGAAGTTGGAGTTTCAACGTGGCGATGCTCATAAACATGTTAGCGGTAGCTCTTAGAAATATGATTTTAAGCTTCACTTTCTATAAACAAACACCACTTTTATTTTATTTTTTCATTTTAAAGTCGCAGGCGCTACCTGTAACATTAGTTTCTTGTAAAATAAACATGTTTCCACCACATCATATTACTGTTGATGTGAGGAGCGGCCATATTGAATCGTCAAGTCCACCTTACAAGTTGTGACTGGGTAGTCACAGTTGCTCCCAGTTCCCCAGTGGGAAATCCAGTTGATTTATCTCACTGACAAGTTGGAATTTCCCAGTTCCAAGCACAACTGGAACATGACATTAAAACTGGGAGACCAAAAGCCTGAAACTAGAAAAATGAAAAGCATTTAATTAAAGGGAACTCAGTTAAGTGTGCTGAAAGTCTGGAATATCAGCGCTTTGCTTTGAGCTGAAGGCATTTTAGGTAGAAGGTAAATATGAACTTTTCATTTTTATCCATCTTAAAAGCAAAAACTCAAAACTCACTCAAAGCATAACACTATAACCACTAACAGGTGAAGCAAATAGCATCACTTATCGCTTCATCATGGTCCTTTTTAGTGGGTTGTTGCATCTATCAACATTTTATCTGCAAAGCTAATGCAACAAAATACAGGAAAATTGGAAGGCTAACTATTTGATGTGATGGAGTACTGCAAAAAAACGCACAATATTACACTGATTGTTCTTGGTCTAGTTTCTAGACCAAATATCTTAATGTGATGTAGTACGATGACCCAGATGATTAGTTTATAGGTTAACTGTATTCAAACTGTTGGGGTTGTGAGGGGATTTTTTTCTTTTCACTCTTATTTGTCTTTTCTTTCTCTTTCATTTTGCAACAATAACAATTCACTTCATCTGCATCCTTGTAATCTTAAGGTAGAAATCTTAAGGTAGACACCTCCATATTTCTAAATGTATTTTTGTTTTTTTTAGTTCTTGGGTGAATTCCCCTTGAAGTTCTTTGGGGATTTTCAAAGTCAAGCGGCAACTGAGCTATGATTAATGGTGGAAGGATTCCCGTGTTAGTGCTACAGTCTTATCTCAGCAACACACACAGCTTGGCCATCCAGGAGCGTTATCACCCAGATGCAAGTCGTAAAGCACACACACACACACACACACACACACACACACACACACACACACACACACACACACACACACACACACACACACACACACACACACACACACTCACAAATTCAAAAGGTTTTGCTTGACTGCAGCAAACACACAAACTTGATCCAGTTTGGATGAAGAGAAGATGGAGAGCAGTAAAAGCCAGGAAGTGTGAAAAAACAGCTGAAGAAAAAATTGAATATCTATGAATGATTAGGGAGCGTAAAGCAGCCTTCAACATGAAAAATCTCCACACACAAGAAATACGTGCCTGTCCCTTTAAGAGGCGTGGTGCAGGAAACAGAAAGTAAATTAGGTTTTCCTGGGGAGTGTTTAAAGCTTCAGCCGTCCATTTCTCTCAGCAGCAGTACATATATGTTGATATTTCTGTTCCTTTTAACTACAAAACTCCTTGTTTTCTTAGTTTTGTGTCTACAATCTGTTGGGATGGGGACACAGCTGTAACCTACAGGCCAGATAAGCAGCAGGAGAGGTGAGCTGAAACACGTCATCCTTACCAGTGTAAGGACACACAAAAACAAACTAATTAACATTCTTTCCCTTTTTCCTGCAACTCTGCCCTTTTAAAGTCAAAACTACACCGGGATAGGAAGTAAAAAGAGAAAAGCAATGCTTAGTAGATGTATGTAGAAAATGCAGTGTGAGCTTTGTGTAGCTTTTCAATGTTTTTTTTTTTTTGTCTGGCACAGTAAATATAAAACAGATTGGACGGTAAACAGAGAGGCTGATGTGTTTTGTGACAATAGTTGGTATTTTCAGGGCGTGGATCATCCACCACATTGTCTGAGTAACCCTTTGTGTGTATTCATTGACAGATTGCTTCAAAAGATGTATAGTTTATGTAATTATCTTTTAGTTTATAAGGAAGCTTGTTGCCATTATCTTAGAAGGAAGTTGCTAATATAAACCTTACTGACCTATATATAAAAATATATAATTTCTGCTTTAAAGGAGGTAGTTATGTCTGATTCTAGTAAGTGCCTTTCAGTAACAGACCACTTAATGGTGCTTTATTACTTTCACAGAGGCAAATTCAGCTACAGCCGTAAATGTTGATGTGTTTCATAGGATCAACACAAAGTACCAGTATGAAGTCTTTTTGCAGCCTTCAAGACGTTTTCTTCCAGGAATTACTTCTATCCATTTTCCCATCTACTATAACGATCTTCTGAGATTTGAAGAGGAATATCTGTAAAGCAGCAGACTGCAGGCTAGTAACGGCAGCAGAAAACCTATCAATTAACCAACTCGTGTCAGTTTGATGTTTTTGTGCAGTAAGTACTCAAAATTTACTACCAACATTTACTCCATATTTTATCCTCTTATGTATTAAAAACACAAGAATCATAACTAAACAAAATTATAACTGTAATATGTTAATTTGATATTTTCCAATCAATCAGCCAAAAAGTTTTGAATTTGAACAGCTCTAATCAGTGATCATATTCTTAAAATGCATTAAATATTTTCAGTCTATAACCACAGCAACCATGTATTTTGTATTAAAATACATGCATGTATTTTAAAGCGCCTTCTTTTGGAGTTTAGTAAAGCTGAAATGAATTTTATCAACATGTGCTTAGACTAAATAAATTAGGATAATCTTGTAATTCCTTAATTTTCTGTTGGATTCTAAACTACTACCTATATCCAGGAATCAGCCTAAAGCTTTGTCTGTCATTTATGTGCTAAAGTTTTTATTAAAATATTAAAAATAAAAGCGACCACTACACTGAACTCCATTGAAAACCTCCTGGTTATTCTACCAAATATTGATTTCTGAACTCTTCCTGAGTTAAAAAAGTAAGAGCAACATAGATATTTTTTTACATAAAATTTTTACTTAATACCATAAAATGCTGGTACTTTTTAAAGATGTTTTGGGGATTTTTTATGTAATTTTTTTGTTTTGGTTTTCTCCTGGGTTTTTTGTGCGTCAGTCAAAAAGCACCAGAATAGCTAAGAGATGTCTGATGCTTTTTGTAAGAGTTCAAAAACTCCGTGGAGATGCTCCAGTCAATCAGCCAGAGATGACAGTCAAGGAATTTTACTTGAAGGATCTAATACTGAAAAAAAGATACAAAAAACAAAACATTTTCTTTGTTTTTGTTGAAGGACAAATCAGAATTGGCAGGTCAGACCTCAAAGCACAAATCTGTGTGAGCCAGAAAAAGTCTGTCTTAATTCATTTCAGACATTTAGCATGATGTGTTGATGTAATTGTGCTTTGTGTTGTTTTAGAAATGGCATCCGGTGGAAGTCTCTTAACCGAGGAACACTTGCTGTGTCCCATCTGTCTTGACGTCTTCAACAAACCCGTTTCCACTCCATGTGGACACAACTTCTGCCTGCCCTGCATCACGTGCTACTGGGACACCACATTTGTCTGCCAATGTCCGATCTGCAAGGAAGAGTTTCCAAACAGGCCCAACCTTAAGGTCAACATCTTCATTGCAGATCTGTTGTCACAGTTCAAGTCCCTTCATGTCACGAACGTTCACACCCAAAGGTCAGCAGGTCAGCAGCCGGTCAGCTGTGGCAGCGAGGTGCAGTGTGACATCTGCAGCAGTCAGGCTGTGAAATCCTGTCTGGACTGTGTCACTTCGTACTGCGACAGCCATCTTCAGCCTCATGACGTCGCTTCTGAGCTGAAGAGACACACGTTGGTTGATCCCGTGGAGAGTTTGGGGGAAAAGGTGTGCAGGAAGCATCACAGGCTGATGATGCTGTTCTGCAGGAGCGACAACTCGGTGCTTTGCGACCTCTGTGTCGGATTGCGGCACGCCGACCACGATGTTGTTTCCGTGCAGAGGGGATACTACCAAATGATGCCTCAGGTGATTGGTAATGAGGCCAAAGTGCAGCGAATGATTCAAGAAAGGATGCAGAAGGTCCAAAACACAAAGGAGTCGCTGACGCAAAGCAAGACGGAGACAAAAAAGGTGATCGAACATGGAAGACGGGATCTAACGGAGTTGGTTACTGAGATTAAGAGGACCCAAGAGGAACTCAATAAGGTGTTTGAAGAGAAGCAGAAAGCAGCAGAGAACCAGGCGACGGGGTTAATTACAGACATGGAGAAAGAGATTTCTTGTTTGAAGGTGACGGCAAAGAATCTGGAGGAACTGAAGGAAATTAAAGACCCGGTGTGTTTTCTCAAGAGGTACCCAAACCAGTCCCTAATCCCACACACCATGGACCTGTCCACACACAACTTTATCAGGCACCTGGAGGTGAAGTACGTGCATAAGTCTGTGAGAAACTCAATATCTCAAATGCAGGACTTACTGGATAAACTGAACGAAGAACTCAACAGATTCTCAAACAGCACGGACACATCAAACAAGGCGGCACTCAGGTACATGCAGCAGTATGGGGAGAACATCGTGCTGGATTTTGACACAGCTCACCCCATGCTCACCTTATCCGCTGATGGGAAGCAGGTGTGGTACAACATGGGCACGGGTTTGTGGGGAAACCAGATCCCGAAACCCAGCATGTTCACTCAGCATCTTGCCGTTGTGGGGCAGAGAGGATTTTCCTCACGCAGGTTTTACTTCGAGGTACACGTGGGCCAAAAGACGGAGTGGTGTCTGGGCGTGGCAACGGCGTCGCTCCAAAAGAAAGGGGCAATAGTTCGGAGTCCGAACTCCGGACTCTGGGCCATCTGGTTCCTAGTAGACAAGTTTGAAACCTTCAGCTCTCCAGGCGAGGCGGTGTATACAGGGAAAGTGGAGCACGTCGGGGTTTTTGTTGACTACAACGCAGGTCAAGTAACTTTCTTTGACGTGATCAGAGCAGTACACATTTACTCTTTTACTGAGTGTTTATTTACCGAGGAGCTGTATCCGTACTTTAATCCCTGCGATAATGAGTATGGTTCAAATCTGGAGCCAATGATAATTGTTCCCATTTCTCCTGCAGAATGAACAGGGTATTTAGAGACTGACTATTTGATTTCAATTAGACGGCAAAAACACTAAATCTTACCACGCATTTTTGAAATAGGAGAAAACTAACCTACAAGTAACTTTTCAGCAACATGTAGCAGCTATTTAATAAATAATTCTTGAATATTTATTAAAAAGTACCAGTTCCAGTGGCAGATTATTAAATTTATAACAATACAGTTTTCCCATTTACAAGTGAAATAATCTGCCTGTAGTGGAACTAGTACTTTATTAACACGCTTCTGTGTTGTGCTAGGTAACTGGCTGGGCTTTGCTGTGGTTGCTAGGTGATGGACTGGGGTTGCTAGGTAACGGCAGCCTATCAGTTGTGACTCATCAGGAGGTTTTTGAAACGCTCCTCTTTCCATACACCAAAATATATAATATAGGAAAAGAGTCTTGTTAAAAGTAAAATAATTTGTTGTCAATGGTATAATAATAATAATATTTTGCTATGAAGTTACTTTGTAACTTAGTTTTGCTTTATTTCAAATTTGCTACGATATTTTGCACTAGAAACTAGACAAGAAATACTTGGTAAGATTTTGTGTTTTATGCCGTGCAGAACATAAGTGAAGCTAAGCTGTATTTAAAAGGCACACTTTGAAGACTATTTCTAAAAATGAAGTTCCTCCTTTTCTTTTAAGTTCTGGTTCTGATTTGAGTTTTGACTTCGTTTTTTCACTTCAAAACCCTGGTGGCTTTGAGATATTCGCTATCTGCTGACCTTCACTTGCTGTATTGATTGTTCGGTGGTGAAAACTGTCTCAGGATGCACCACTCTACTCCTGACGCCACCACATTTGTCCTCTGGTGTCATTCTAGATCTTTGAAAATGTTACATTATTTTGTAAAGGGTCTTATTTTTAAACTTCTAAGTCTCCTCCGATGTTTGATTTTTTTTTTTTGTATACTCTTTAAAGTTGATTTGATCAATGAGAATATGATCTGCAATACCATTTTGTCGAACTGTTAACAGGCAATCTGCTTTTTTTTATTATGTAACCTGTCAAGGGAATGCAGATGTATAATGTATAATCTGGAACATATTAAATTGTGATATTTATGTTTGAGCTGCATACTGTCCCTTTTTAATTATTAAACAACAACGCATAGCAGTGAAATCAGGATGAACTGGAATCGAATTTAAAATTGAGCATGGACAAAAATTTTTATAAAATTCAGAGAGATTGCTCACTTTATACCTGCATTTTTGTGCAAATCTGTGAAATTACATTTTTTATTCACCAGCTCATCCTCCTGTTAAACTTTAATGTCTGAAGGAAATCCCAACTTTTCAATATCTAACTTGAATATAGATTAAAGAAAACAACAGAATGACAGATTATCATGTTGATCAATCTGATCAGAAAAGCTGTTTTTATTCATCTTGAATCAGTTTTGATGTAAAAATCCACAATGAGTGCAGAGAAAGGTTTCCAGACAGTAACTCCTAAAGCTCCACATATGGTGCTTTTTAAATGCAAGTTAAATATTTTACACAGATTTACACAAGGTAAATGTTGCCATATTTATTAATAATTTATCTTTAACTGTAAGTTAATGAAGCACCGAGATTTAAAATATTAAATAACTTAAGCTCTCTGGAGTCAGGTAAGTAGTTGTAAAAAGATTAAAATTACATGATAAAGTTAATAGGGATTTGTTCAGGATTAGTAGATGCTGTAGTTTGATCCTTAAATATTTGTTTTCATTTTAATATTAATCATAATAATCCGCCTGGTTATGTTTGTCTTTTTCTCTAAGCCCTCTTAATATTAATGCATGGAAACCTCAGCATGTCGTCTAATAAAAAATACACAAGAAGCTCTAAATTTTTAATATAAAATAGATATTTCAGTGTCTGAGTGTTTGGGTTTTTTGGTTTAGTTTGCCTCGTTGAGCTCGTGTTATATCATTTTTTAGGCGTCTAATTGTAAGTTTTTGAGCTCAGTTCTGACATTTTTGGATAGATTTGAAAAGAAAAATAAAACAAGTTGATTTGATTTGTTTGGACAGATTAGAACATCTTTAATATTAACATCATTTTAGATTCTCCCCATTTAAAGGAGGTTTACATTTCATCTACAGGATCCAAGTGCTTTAAAACAGGCATAACATGTATGCCTGTTGTAAATTTATTTTAATTATGTTTGAATGCTTAAGGATTTTGTTGTTTATTGTATTGTATGATTATTGATCATCACTTTTATTTTAATCTACATTTTTATCTCTATAACCCCATCCTTATTTCTGTAAGAATCTTATACACATTTGCGCCTAATCCTTGACTTAAAAGATATTTATCTTTTCCAAACTATACTGAATTTAAATAAAAGCTCTGCTCGTATTTTTGCTCTATAAAACGTTTTTTATTCACATTAGCTCTATTGTAATGACTTGTAAAGCCATCACTTCAACCAAAATCCAGCCTGTGTGTCTCTCTGCATCAACAATAACCAATGTTTTCTACATTTTACTTCCTCTCTCATCGTTTCTGCCTCATTCAGCCTCTTTTATTCGTCTCAACACCCGCCGCGCTCCTCTCTGCCACGACAGCCATATTCTGCCCATCGCCTTGGGAACGCTCAGCCTCCCAGCTCTCATAATCCATTTCCCAGCCACAATGAGCGTTTGATACGGTTCACACTCGCAGGCTTGGAGTCCGTGTGTGTGTGTGTGTGTGTGTGGGGCAAAGGCGTTTTCCTCACAGAAATTAAACTAATAACCAAATGAGGTCATTTACAGCAGGCTTTAATTAGATTTTTGGTCGCGTTTTGACCTAGGCAGGTACTGAAGGGGTTTCTGAAGAGTGCAGAGGCATTCCCGTGACAGGAAAGCCGAAGCTGCTGATGGATGGTGGGTTTGGAAAAGCATTAAGCCTGAATTTCCCTCGTTTATCAACGTGGCATAAAAACACAGATATTCGCCCCACCCCCATCGTCGTCAGCATTATGGCTCCCAATCTTCTCAGAGACGCTCAGGAAAGAAATTGAATGAGGGGTGAAGAGGGGTGCAGGCTGTGAAGACGGAGATTTAAGACATGGAGATGTGCTTTTATGCTGTCTGAGTCAGAATGTGGGATAAAATGGAGAGAAGGGCTGAAAAAGTAAAGAGCGATGGCGTAGGAGAAGCAGGTGGAGAAACGGACGGTTCACTTCCCGCCTACCTGAGTTCTGCACTTCGTTGAGGTAGCTGTCCTGAGCCACCATCTGCAAAACGAGACGCAACATTAAACAGGCTCATCTGGATTATATTTGTAAGAGAAGAACAGAACATGTTGGGTTGTCGTACATTTTGTTGGAAAATTATCCGCTGAGAGAAGAGAAAGTAAAAATAGTTGCGTCTCTTGTGGAAAATTCACATTTTGCACATTTAAAAAAAAAGCACACACAACCCAAACATTCCAAAAAACCATCAAGAAATTTCTTTGCAATAACTTTATGTTACGTCACAGTTGGCAGGCACTGTGCCGTTTACCTAGCAACCAAAACAGAGCTCCAGCACGTTTGGTCAGCTGGTTTAGCTGCTGCATGTGCTGTATAACGGCTGCTAGATAAAACGAGTGTTTTGTTGTTGACTTACTATCAACAAACCACTTTCT
Organism: Poecilia reticulata; assembly: GCF_904066995.2. Lineage (NCBI taxonomy): Eukaryota > Metazoa > Chordata > Actinopteri > Cyprinodontiformes > Poeciliidae > Poecilia > Poecilia reticulata. The sequence goes on along the minus strand of NC_088848.1, from coordinate 9,465,976 downwards.
GCATTCTTGCTGGTTGTGCAGGAGGCTCTATTTCTGCTTTTCAAAGATTGACAGTAGTATAATTGTCATTCACCTGCAGACTGCACAGATTTTAGCTGACCCCCGACCTGTACAAGTCCTGGATGGAGGGAAGGTCACCCATGTTGGTTCTTCTGTTAGGTTTCCATTAACTTTTCATTGAAAAAGATCCGGAAGCTCTTATTATTAATTTATGAATGAGTTTCAGTTCTAGTGAAAACTTGACAAGCCATGTCTACAGAAACACTTAATGCACACAATAAGGACACTCACCAGCGCTGGAGAGCATGAGATGTTACATGACTTGGATTTTATTTGTGAGATCAGGAGACAAACACACAAGGACACAATAGCCTCTGTGGAATAACTGCAGCAAGGCCGATGATTTACAACCTGCTTCACCTTCACATGGACGATCTCTGCTGCCCGTTAACTCCTCCTCTTCATCGCTCAGCATCAACACACTGCACACACAGGGCCAGATCCAAGGGTGTCCTCCGGGGGGCCTAACACCCGGCCACGCTGTCTTTTCTTTTATTAAGAACATGCTGGCAAATTCAATTTCAACAATTGTGATTTAGAAGCCCAGACATCAAAAAGATGAGATGAACTTTGCTTCAAACAGAAGCGACTCAAACTGGAAGAAAAGTGGAGAATATCTCAAGAGCTCATTCTTCACTTTCCTCCTTTCTTTATTAGATAGGGCATCAAAGCAGTTTTCCACGTCCCTCTGAACCCAGCCCTGGCTACCATCTTCACTTTGTTTCACTAAAATAAGTAAAACTGATGTTTTATTGAGTTGCATGTTGTGACTTTCCTCAATCACTCGTATACACAGCTGGTTTTAGGGAATTTTCTGATCTCTTTAGCAACATTTGCACCCCAGTAAAGCTGAAAGGTTGACAGCAGCTGCCATTTTTATACTACTGTCATGATGCCCCGCATCTCCGTGTTTACCCTCAGCGGTCTATATACAGATTTAGCTTCTCGCAGGCAAAATGTTAATACAGACATGAAAGGACGGTTCTAAGGCTTGTTATGTAATTATCAGTCTTATAAATATTAATATAACTGAAGATATAGACACAAACTGTTGTATGGCAGTAGCTAGTCCTGTGATAACAAATTAGGCTGGATGATAAATTGTCCCATACATTATTGCAATAAACGATAATATCATTGTTTTGAGACCATTTTCAAGTAATATAATAATAATAATGATGATAATGGCAACAATGCAAGTTCAGCCTCACAGAAGTAATTTTGTAAAAAAAAAAACTTAAGACTGGAACTGGAAGATATAAAAAAAAAAAAAAGTTATATAAATTCAGACATTGGGACTGGATTTGAACTCAAACATCCAGAATTGGACCAGTTTGAGAACTGTTAGCATCTCAGCCATTGCCATTTAAATCAACTGTTGGTACAAGCTGCAATGCAGACCATTCTGTTGGCCACTTATATTACTGGCTTGCAAGAGATGAATGCTTGGCACTTTAAATATATGAGCCTGTTCCAGTCCAAGAACTCGTTTGGGTTGCTCACAATGTGCAGCTCTAGCAGAAACCGAAGATCTTTTCTATTTCTCATAAATGCCAGACAAGAAAAACAATAAAGTGAGAGTCTTCGCCTGGTCACCTTACAGTCATTTTCGACTCTGCATCATTTAAAATATTCTACAACCCAAGCTGCAAAGATTTCCCTGAGGAAACCGCCATATCTAATGATTTCGAGCGGGAACAGGTGACCTGTGGTCGTAAAACACGGCTCCTGATATTTCCATTCGTGTCAATCCCTCGGCTCGATTACGGTGGTAATCTGTTGTGATGCCTCACAGCTGCGCCCACTTCACCGCCATGCAAACATGCAAACCACCTGCTGCAGAGGCTAATAAGCTACAAGCACATCAGGGAGGAAGAACCAACAGAGAGATGAAGGATCAGAAAATGTTAATACCTTATTTTCATGATTATATTAAAGGTGACCCATTATGCTTCCTTGAACAGGTTAGGATCAGTCTAAGGGCTACAAAACATGTTTGTTACATTTTTTGCACAAACTCATCAATCAGTTCAACCTATTTTGAGTTTCTTTCAGAATGATCTGCTTTTAGGGCCTCTTGTCCCTTTAAATCCAAATAAACTGCTGCTGGCCACGCCCCCAACTCAACATTTACACTCGCACAAAAAAAACAAACAAGGAAGCAGCAAGTGGTTTCTGAATGGTAAGTCAACAACAAAACACTTTTATTTTTCCAGCAGCCATTGTACAGCACATACAGCAGTAAAACCAGCTGACCAAACGTGCTGGAGCTCAGCTGGAGTTGCCAGGTAACAGGCAGAGCTCCAAGGTGGTTGCCAGGTTACGGGCAGTGCCCGCTGATTTGTGACTTAACAAGATTTGAAACGGCTCCTTTTCCAGACAACAAAAAAATTTTTTGTAGAGACCCAAATGAAAAGCATTTCTATGAATTCTGCATAAAAGACTCCTTTAAAAGAAAGCATTTAAAAACACATTTATCAACAACAAGGACAAGGGCAGTATTATGCAAAATTTTGCTAAATTTAGCATGAGATGTTAAGCTTACATTATTCTCTCGGAAAAAAATATACCTGGAGTGTTGCCTTGATTCTTTAATGCATGTTTGAGAAATCATTTAAAGAGGCAGTATTATGTTTTCCAGAAACATAGGGCCATTTTATAGCTCAATCAAGTAACTGTGTTACCTTCAGTTGTTATAAAAATGCTGTATATATCATGACTTCCTGAATCTGTAGCTGAATTTGTAGCTTTGGAAAGAGCTACAAATTGTTTTTAAAGAGACAGAGGCCAGAGGAGACAATTTGATAGCATTTTTGTAACAACTGAAGGTAGCATACTTACTTGATTGTGCTATAAAATTGGCACTATGTGCCAGGAAAATACATAATACTGCCCCATTAAAGTCTTTAATTGTTGTTTTGACTGTAAATGTGGGCATGTTTTCAAAAGCAGTTACTTTCCTGTAACCAATTTCTAACCTGCAGATCTGCAGAATATGAATGTTTTCTTGCCTTTCCCCTTTTGAAGAGTCAAATCATGCGTGTAACCCAATGAATTCATAGACGGTGAACTGGAAACTGTAAAGTTTAAATTAAGAAATGATTCAGTTACAGTTATTTATAGAAACTGTTTGATTTGCAGCTCAATTGGGAATTAACCCCCCACCCCAAAACAACAACAACAACAACAACATTATTTTGTGTAAATCAGTGAAAACAGCCACGCTGCATCTGACAGCAGCACCTGTTCCCCTGCGGTTCCTCTGGGTTAACTTGTCCAGCTTTGACCAAACCGCTGTGACAAGCTTCAACCAGGCGTGCGGGGTTCATCTCTGCAACACCTGCGTGGACCAGAGGAGCCACCGATGGCTCCGTGTCATGATATCCCCTCCCCTGGAAGAGGAGGAGTGGAAGGAGGTGTGCCAGGCAGCGTTCATCTGCCACCGTGCATGCATGGCTTTGTGCGTGCGACGCAATCAATAAAGTCTGTTTAATTAAGCTGTGAAACATGCCATCAGTAGCTGGATAAGATGCGGATCTGCTGCTTGTTAACGCCCCGATATGCACCTGCTTTGTTGGGAATACCTCCCGCATGGATCAGCGGTGGATGTGTTGTGTAAAAAAAACAACAAAAATCAATAAATAATCCAAACCTCATCTCAGTTATCAGCCTAATTGAGGTGGGGTTGTATTAAAATAGGGGTGGAGGTAAGTAGAGCCTGACTATCTCGGGATTAAATGGTTAAAAAAAAAAAAAAAAAGAACAGAGCGTTAAAAAAAAATTAGATCAGGCCATATTGGGGTGAAAAAATAAATGCACCTCATCATACAGTAGCCACGTACCTCCGCAAACAGCGGCAGCCAGAGACAGGCGCTTCCGATCAAGCCTAACATCTCCCGGCTGGTGAGAGCCATCCTTCCCGCCCGGTGTGTCCGTGTCATAGCCGCGGATCCTCTCCCATCTCTGGCTCCAAACCTGTCCGGGAAGGTGCCGAAGCGTCGTCCTTCCTGCGCTCCAGCTGCTGCCGGAAATTAAGTAAAAATAAAAATATCTATCTGTGCCGTGCAGAGTGAGGATGTAGATGTGGGAGGTTCAGGGTGCGGCACTATGAACGGGAGGGAAAACACACACAGACATCCAATAGTGTTGAGATCTGCAAAAAGCTCCCCCACCACCTCTCTCTCTCGCTCTCTCTTGCTCTCTCTCTCTCTCTTTTTTTTCCCTCTTCTTCTTCTCCAGCACCGAGAAAGTGATTGATTCTTGCGCGTTTGTCACTTCATCTCACGCGGTGCTGCCCAAATATCTGACCTCTTCTGTTGTCAATGCAGTAAAATCAGAGCTCAACTCCGGTCAGTCACCAGCAGGAAACATAACGATAAGTCACTTTCCTTCCACATTTAAAATTACACACCGATGCATGGTTTTACTTATTTATTTATTTTACAGTTTAAGATCTTAAAAGTGTGGCGTGCATTTGTATCGTTTGAGAAATGGCTCAAGCTCAGGTTGGATGAAGAGTAGTATATGTGAACAGCTAAAATTAGGTTTCAACCTATTAGGATTGGATCGCTAAAGGTGAATATGAACCCGGTGAAGCTAAAACTGCCACTTGAGGAGTTCAGGGTGTAGACAATTTGTTTGTTTGTTTTTTTTTTTTATCAAAAATGCAAAATGTATATGTATTCTGTACAGTTTTGGCTTAATTACAGCTCTGACTATGTTGTTTTTGCAGGAGATGTCTTCTTTTTTCAGGTTGTGTTATTGGCGATTAATCAGCTACTAAATTAGTTGACGATTTTAGGAGCCCCTGAATGCAGCTGGATTTTATTTAGGGGTATCAAGGTACGTTTTGATGGTGACTTAGTTTGTGTTTTCTTTAGCAGGTTTGCAGATCTCTGCTGGTCGACGTGAGTTGGAGAAAAACAGGCTGAAGATTGGACTGAAGTGAGCATTTTGAAGGGTTCCTGTGCAGAACAGAGATATATTGCAGCTTCTAGCCCAGAAAGAAAGTCTGACTAATTAAATGCTAAACACTAAAAGCTCTGCAGTTATTAAGTTGACTTTTATTTCAGCCAAGTTGGACAATTCAGCACAGCTTGGGAGTGTTGTTTCCTTTTTATATAAACCAAGCTTTCTGTCACACAAAAACTGTTTTATAAGATGTAACATGTTTGATTTATAAATACTGTTTATAAGTCGGTTTTATTAACTAAAATGAATCCTTCTGTTTTCCTCTTCCAACCCCTTTAAGTTTATGTCTACTTTAAATAGGACCTGCTTAAAAGAAACATGATGTCAGCAGCAACCCAAAACTGTAAATTTCCACTTTTTTCAGGGTTTTTCATGAAATATTTAAGCCTAAAACAAAAATAATGAACACTTTTAAATAGCCATATTGGGGAAAAAACAATATATTTGCCAGATTTCTGTTTTTACAAATAGATTTTATACTGGTTTGATGTAATATTCTAATTTTAATGCAGTAACCAGAATATCATCATAATAAACAGAGTTAAAGTCTTTCAATTGTGTGTTATTAATTCATATAACACAATTCATTTAGTGATAAAGCTCCTGAAATAAACTGACTTTTCAAAAATATTCTAATTTATTGAATGAGTCTGCAGGTATTTCTTCCATGAATTAAGAAATTGGTAAATCAACTGGAGATTTAAAGAAAAATATATATACATGTTTAGACTTTAGCTCTTAAATAAAACATCCATCCATCCATTTTCTTTCACCCTTATCCCTCAGTGGGGTCGGGAGGGTTGCTGGAGCCCATCTCCAGCTAACGTTCCGGGTGAGAGGCGGGGTCACCCTGGACAGGTCGCCAGTCTGTCGCAGGGCAACACAGAGACACACAGGACAAACAACCATGAACACACACACTCACACCTAGGGACAATTTAGAGAGGCCAATTAACCTGACAGTCATGTTTTTGGACTGTGGGAGGAAACCGGAGTACCCGGAGAAAACCTACACATGCACAGGGAGAACATGCAAACTCCATGCAGAAAGACCGGGGCCGGGAATCGAACCCAGAACCTTCTTGCTGCAAGGCAACAGCTCTACCAACTGCGCCACTGTGCAGCCCGACTAAATAAAACATGAATATTTTCAATAAATTATCCACGAGAGAAGATGTTTGTACACAAGACTTGTACATATTAAATCATCTAAGCTGCTGGGGAAAACCCCAAAACTGTTCCAGCGTTTCCTCTGTTTGTTGTTTTTATGCATCTCTGTGATTACTGAAAACTGAACAAAGTGGAAACTGGCAGAAAAAAAATGGCTTCAGCAACACAAAGATTGACCAGATAGTGACAAGATATCTAAAAAAAAACAGACATTTTCTTTTGTAGCTGTTGTCAAAATTGTCTGAAAGTGTTGTTTGAAAATGCTGCATTTTAAGATAAAACAGGAAGAAGCATTTCCCATCAGTGCCGATAAAAAAAAAAGAAGGGAGACAACGGACAGATTTTGTTTTTCTCTTTACTCAGCAGTTGGACTGAGGCAGAGAGAAAGCATCAGCTCGGCCGTTTCCTGCTGCCGTGAGCGTTTCTCATCTGAACAGATGCACAGAAACGACTCGGATCAGCTGATGGACAGGAAATAAAAACATGATTTCACATCAAAGTGGCTTTGATGAGATACTGTATCATATGTTGTTTGTTTTTAAGGGGGAAACGGTGAGAAAAATAGATTAGAATTGAAATTCTGATGTGGTATATTAAAAAAAATCAGATATTTTGTTGTTTTTTCTAAGCCCTATACAGAAATAGATTATAAGACAGCTGAAACTAGAACAGCTTGTTGAACTTATTGATTAATAAAATCTTAAAAGGTATCAGATGAGATGCACAAAAATGTTTTTGATGATCTGAAACATTTCAGCATTAAATATCTGGACCGACATCGTCAGTATTTTCTCTGCTTCATGTTTTCATACTGAACTCGAGTTTGGTGTTTTTTAAAAATAACATTGCAACAGTCCTTGCATTAATGAATAGCAATAAGCATGTGACCTAATTTAAGCTGAAATATTCTTATAGAAAACAACTTTTAAACATAAAAAAGAAAAAAAATTTAAAAGAGCATGTTGTATTTGGTGTCACATTGTCTGTTGTGACTCAGGTGTCCCTTTCATTCATAGACAGCAGGAAATATCTGAGCTCTTACTCATTTTTAGCATGTTTTTTTGCACTTGCCAGAACAGCCATCATCATTCTCACACTGAACGAAGAGAGTAAGATGTCTCCGTTTTCCAAATTTTTTCTTCTCCAAACCAGGCGCCTGGGCAAATTTCTATCCCTGTGCCTTTGCAATTCCCTGAAGCTGTGTGAGAGAGATTAGCTAAATTCATCTTCACAGAGTTTTGTTTTACCCATAAGCCCCAAGGGGGGAGATTACTTGTGAAATTAACTCTTTTTTTTTTTTTTTGGTTTAAAGTTTCCCACTTCCCTCTGCCAAAAGGCCTTTGATGTTGCAGCTCACTGATAACACAAATCCAATTTCCTCTTATCGCAATTCCCAATTTCCTCTTATCGGTGTTGCTATCTAGAGATTCCCTGTTATCAGAGTCTTCTTCTCACCATTTCTCTTCCTCCTAATTTCCTGTTTATTGCATTCTGGGTGAGTAAACAACACAGATGTACCTGTGTGAAGCGACGTCTGCCTTATCCTGATTAAACTTGCAGCGATGGGAACTTTTGAAGTTCAGAGTATTTTATGTATCTACATGTATGCAACATCCTGAATTTGCACCCCTGCATATTCCTTTCGTTCTGCTTTTTTTTGTTGCACTTATCATCCAGACAAAAACACCCAGAGTAAATACAAAAACAGATTTTAAATACTAATTTATTCACTAAGGAAAAAGCTACTAAAGCCAATCAGATCCAAAAGAAATTGCCTACCTATATTTAATAACTTCTTGTGCCGCATTTGGAGATCACGCCTGACTACAAGCATTTGTGCACCTGGCAACGAATCAATTACATCACTGTGGATGAGGGTATCCGCACATCCTTAAAAAGTCTTAAATTCGTATATCTAAAATTAATACATTAAGTTCTTCTCATTTTTTATTACAGAAAATGTAAGTTGATCTGAAATACGTCAATATAAAATTTTGTGATGGCAGAACTATTTTATGTTGTAGTTTATTTTTCTTGTTGGACGTTTCTGTCAGGCAAACATTTGAGACACCTGCAGACGTATTTATTGCGTTCTGGCTGCTAGGCTAACACATCCTTGCTAGCTAGCCAGCCAAACACCACGATGTGGGGTAAATACGTGTTACCACAAAATAGGAGGTTGTGGGTGGAGAAAAAGCAGAACACTGAGAGAGAATAGCGTAGTTGTCCAGACTTTTATTTAATCTTCCTTCAACAGAACAGAACTAGTCTCTGGCCTTCATAAAATTAAAAAAAAAAACACCGAAGAAGAAAGAAACAGCTCCTCTTAAAGGTACAGCACAATTCCTTAGCTATGGATCATCTTTAGACAGACCCATCTTTAGTAACTGATCTTGTAGCCACATTAATTGAAATGCAAAAATAAATCATCTTACAATCATCACTGGCTCACTTTTGCCAACCCATACAATGCTAGATTTGTAGCTCTAGAAAAAATTAAGAGACCACTGCCCTGACTCTTCCTGAGTTAAAACATTAGTTTTGTTGTTTCTAAATGAATATTAACTTGTTTTCTTTGCATTATTTTACGTTTTTGTTATTTTGACCATTTCTCATTTTCTGCAAAAACTAAGTTTTTGCTTGGAATTTCAGAGACATGTTGTCTGAGACGTGTTGTAGATCAGTAGTTCATAGAATAAAAGAACAATGTTAATTTCACTCAAACATATACCCATAAACAGTAAAATCAGAGAAACTGATAATTTTGCTGTAGTCTCCCATTTTTTTTCCAGAGCTGTATATTTATTATGTGCAAAAAGCCTCTGTACTATTTATATATAAAATATGCTATTTTATTTTGTGCATTTCTGTCATGATAAAGGTCTTACATTTCACTCATAATGGTCTTAAAAAGTCTTAACACTTGTGGGAGAATTTTGGCCATCTTTGTTTTTTCAAGAACAGGCAGTCAGATTAGGTCAGGTCATCACACTTTATATGGTTTTTTTCTGTCTATCGATGTGAAACAGGCAAGTGTGACAAAAAAGCAAAAGCAGAAGAGATCTATAAGGCAAAAATTATTTTTCACAACACTAAAGGATGTATATCTCTGAAAAAAAAACATGTTCATGTGCAGTATGCAGTGTGTGTGCTTGCTTGTGCCAGTGTCTTTGTCCTGAACCTATATATGATCCTGGACGAGACTTGACATCACGGGAATCTTTGCCAAACGGCTGGTTGCTATGGCAACGCAGCATCCCCTGCTCAGCGCAAATGCATCAACCATCCTTGTCTGCTTGTGTTCGTGTCCAGAACAAAAGGCTGAAAAATCATTCAACAAAAAAAAAAACAAAGGACAGCAGAAAAAATAAAATGCCTCTGTGCCTGTCGCAATTAATATATACAAAAAGAAAAAGCTTTGAAGATGAAATTTGAACACACACGCACACACAGACATATTGAGGATATGTATTGAGTCTGTGTTATGGTTCTACCCCAGAAGCGCATCCTTAAATCCCATTACAGCCCCTCCCCGACTCCCCCAACAATATTTAGAGGATCCAACTCCCACAGCCAAGACAGTTGGTGTGGAAACGGATCAGTAAAGCCCCAAATCTCTCTTTTTAACGACTCATTACCAGTTTCTGCTGCACATTATTGTCACCACTTCAGAGCCTCAGCAAGAGGCATCACCAACCCAGATCGCCTCAAGGAAGAGGAGTGACAATCATCTTATTTGCCTTGCACACTTGCCTGTAATATTTCATTTCCCCTCTTCAGTTTAAATCTGCCTTTATCATTTGCTCTCAGATCCATTACTGTGCTTCTGTCTCAGAAAACATGACTGGAAATCTTGTTTTGCCAAATCCAGGTGAATTAAAAGAGCGCATGGGGTCTCACTCTACTGTTTGTGACACTTTACACCCCATGAAATCCATGCTGGAGCTCAGCAACAGTAGAAAGGAGGAAGAAAAAAAAACCCAGCCACAGCTGGAAGTGTGGGTTGAAGAAGCACAAACAGTATTGATTGCGAGGGAAAAGATCACAGTCACCCTGCTGTTCCGAGAGGCCGAGTTCCCCGCGGAGGAATCCTGCTTCTTCTTCCTCAAATCTCCCTGACAGCCGCAAAACTGAAACGGAGAAATCAGGGAGGAAAGGTGAAGCGGGAATCGAAAATAAGATGAAAAGACTGTCTCTAGGAATGCCTTAGAGGGGAGAGGCTTAATGTGGGAGCAACTAATCTACAGCCTCAGAATAATGTGATCTGGTGTGCAGGAGGTGAGAGCCTCTCAGATAATCTGTGAAAATCCATTCACACCCAGCTGCAGGTGGAAGTCACACCTGATAAGCTGCACCTTTATGTCTGGCCTGGAAATAACGCATGACAAACAGACACGAATCCATAGAGGTGATATTAGAATATAATCAAAAAAGTTTATTTTTTTCACTCATTCAAATCAAAAACTGAACTGAACTATTATACAAATGCATCTTCCACAAAGTGGAGTCTTTATATTTGATAAAAGATTTGCTATTGAGTCTTTGATAGGAAATAGTCAATAGTGATATAACAAAGCAGAAGTTTTCAAGCAGAAATTTGGTGCTATAACCAACATAAAGATGTTGGTTGCTCACTGGATTCTGTAAGGGAACATGCTGATGGAAAGATCAGTGGAAGGAAAAAGTGTGGTAGACAAATGTGCACAAGCAACAGGGAGAGGCACGACCTTCTATCCATTCAACAACATCACCAGAAACATCCTACAAGAAGGGATGAGCCACTGGAAGGAAAAACTCTAGTTGAAAAGGGTGCACAAGAAGTAGGAATAAGCAAAGAGGATTGTGTAGCAAAGAGCAATGAATAGTTCTGAGCAGGATTCAGAACCCCACACCATGATGCTGCCTCCACCATGCACTGCCTTCACTGTGATCAGTAACACTGGAGTTGGAACATTTCCCCAGAGATGTCAGGTTTGATCCTTTAAGATTAATCTCTTACAACAGAGAACATGAGAAACCACTTAAAATTATCGGTCTCTGATTTTACTTTTTATAGGTTTATGTTTGAGTAAAATGAACATTGGTCTTTTATTCTATGGACTACTGACATTTCTCTGAAATTCCAAGCAAAAATGTTATATGTATTTGCAGAAAATGAGAAAAGGTCAAAATAATCAAAAAGATGCAGTGCTTTCAGACCTGAAATAATGCAAATAAAACAAGTTCATATTCATTTAGAAACAACAATACTAATGTTTTAACTCAGGGAGAGTTCAGAGATCAATATTTGGTGGAATAACCAATGGGGTTCAGTGCAGTGGGCTCTTAATTTTTTCCAGAACTGTGTATATAACCAGGTACCGAAAGAAAATGATACTAAATCAGTTATACAGTCAAAATAAAACGAGTGCTTTAATACAAGCTTCTTGGTGCCTAACTTATCTTATTAGCACCAGAGAAGAAGAAGTTCCACTAAAAAGTTGTAACTATTGGTGTAGGTGGAAGCAGCAGAGCTGAAGCTCCTGCTGAGTAATCATTGAGTCACTCCATGTGAAATGTTATAAAATACTCGCATATGAACAGACGGATGTCCAAAACCCAGGAGAAAAAACAAAGATCCTGAGTTAATAACAGTTTCAGTCTCTGCAAGATTATTGTTTGGTTTTCTCTCATAGCAGCTGAGTCATAACAAAACCCGTTTTGTTATTTAAGGTTTCTGTGAGACAATTTGTTATATAAATGTGCCAAAACGTAAAACGCCATAAGAAAGAATAAGATGGATAATCTCCCATATTTATTGGCTCAAGATTATCAAATAATTTATGATCAGAAAGACGTTTCCCCAAAAGAAAACATCCACCAAAGGAAACGTCTTTTTGTTTTCATCTGAAATCAAGATCTGCTTCTGCAGCTGATGAAATACTTGATTTACTGTGATCTGTGGATTAGCTTCCTTTGGTAATGTTTTATCTTTTTAAATGAATACATTTACTGACAATATCATATTCTCTTTGTCTCTGGACTGAATAAAGGATTTGTAGTTGAATCCGACTCCCTTAGGCAGAGAAATTAAACAGAAAATGAAGCTACAGTGCCCCCAACTGGTAAGAAAGAGTACTTACAATGGCTTTGCGGATTTTTCATAAATTGAATCACTAAACTTTTTTCACATTTTTGTGTGCGAAATATGTTAAGCACTTGTTACTGAAACTGTATAAAAATAACATTTAAAATATAAATCTGATTCTAAATTTTGTGGTTTTTTAATTTGCACAAAAAAGACCAAACAAATACATTGCATGTTAATGTAGAAACGACAAAATAAGGTCATTTAAAGTTATCTTTAATTGATTTATTTCTGCTAATTCCTTCTTTCAAGCCTAATTCCATCCCTCAGAGCTAATGGTATAATGATGCTTAATTTCTTACTGGTCAGAGCCACCCATGTTTTTTTTCTGAAGACTGAGCATAATGAAGGATTTTACAAAATATGTAAATTATATATCTGAAGTAAACAGAAGTAGTGTAAGGATATGAGTACATTTTTAAGGTTTGAACTGCTTTTCTAGCTGAATGCATGTGAAAGTAGTTAGCTGTGAAAGAGTGCAAAGTTTAAAAGTTGAATGGTTGAAATAGTACAAAGTGAAGCAATTTGAGTGTACATGTTGCTAATAAAGAAAAACAGAATTTCAAGCCAGAGGGGGGAAGTCCAATATGCTGTTGGGGTCATTAATGTATATTTTTAAATAAAGATATTGAAAATTCAGAATTTCATTTATTTGTTTGATTAAATGCTGCTTCTGTAGTTTACTATTTTAAAAATATATGTACTAAAATTTATTTTACTTTCAAGCTAAAGAGAGAAAGAGAGAAATTTCTTCTTTCGTTGCAGCGCCCTCGTGTGGTGATGGTGAAAATGTCCGATGCAGGAAGCCCTGCTTCACCCAGGAGCAGGTGTAGAAGGGATGTGAAACGGCGGTAGATGAAGACCGGAAATAGGGTTAGGTTATTCTTCACAATAAAGGCACGACTTTTTGTTTTGTTTTGTTTTTCGTTTTCAGAAAATATTCGATTAAAAGTCCTACATATATAATAAGAAATGATCTACAGCAGATTTAAAAAGTAAAGAAAAATTATTAATTAAATGATTAATTATGTTTTAATTTTAAATAAGTTTCTTTCCAGCCACAACAGAATAGAATAAAAAGTAACAAACTTCAACCTTGCATTTTATAAAAACCACTAGATCTCTAATATCCTTATTTGGAATCACAAATCTTTATTACTTGTGTCCTATAGTTTCAAACTGATTATATTTTTGCTGCATTTTCTTAATGCAGCAAAAGGTTTCTGTCTTCTGTTTGCCTGATTTCCTCTGTCAGGGGTGATTTTAAAAGCATCCTGCAAAATTTGGTCGCCAAAAAAATTTAAATAATTAATATTAAAAATAAGTTTACACTTTTAGGTTTATTTCATGATACATTATTATAAATGTATAAAAATAACCTGATAATTTTCATTTTATTTTTTGTATATGATATATACAGTGATTTATTGGTAAATGGGAATTACATATGGTTTGTTCTGATCAGTGGCGGAGCTAGAGGGGGGGCCAGGGGGGCCAGTGCCCCCCCAGTCATCTGATTGGCCCCCCCAGTGGCCCCCCCAGATGATGGACATGTCACGACACCAAGTCATTCCTGCACAGTAGGTAGCACTATGTACCACAATGGGTTGTGACTGTTGTGACTGTTGTGACTGCTCAAAAGCAGCAGGGGGCGATATGCACCATTTGTTTATTGTGATACACCATTTGGACACAGCGCAGTTGACCCAACAGAAGAAGAAGAGAAGGAGAACCGCGAAGAGGGGATAGAGAAATATTGTACAGCTAAGAGGAATACCGTCGATTTGACTCCAAAATTGATAATCTGACTTCAAAGGTAAGTTTTACAATGGTTTACTACAACTAATAAGAACACCCTAGAAACCATTTTGTGCTCAGCCAGGAAATAGTTTCTGGTAGTTGAGTTACTACAAGAAGTTGCGAGCATCAAGCTAACAATGCTACAGCTATAGACAGATGTAGACGCCGCCTTAGTGAGCGAATCGGTCAGTTGCTACTATACGTCACGTCTGCCAGTCAGACTCGTAATGCACGCAGAAGGAAAAAGTATTGTAAAGATATTGACGTGTTTACCACTCACGTCTGCCTGAACAATGTCAGTGAGGATAAATACGGGAAGTAAAACTAAAAGTATCCATCGTGGTGCACCGTGTTATCAGACAGAATGGATCACGACAGGAACGTTTCCTGATTATATGACCTGCCAAAATGCTCTGGTCTGTAAAGCTCTTCCTTTCTAACAGCGATTTCTTATTAGCTGTTGCATTAAAAAAAACCATACAGAATGAAAAATGTTAGCTAAACTAGGAAAATAACAATCAGAGTAGTTACTTCTGGCCAATATAATTACATGGGAAATATTTATTGGCTCAAAAGCTGACTTCTGGCCACAGTCAAAAATTCTGCTCATGAAATTGTGTTAGGTTCTTTCTTTCTTAGCTGTAAAAGGTAATGCTAATGGAGTCATCTTGTACTATAAGATCATTTTCTAACAATTTTCTATGAACGCTGCTCATATGGAATAATAAACTGCCACACTTTGTCAGAGGTTCAGTTTCCTCTAGGAAAGGGCATGAACTTGGGACAATTTAATCTGTTACTCCTTTTGCTTAATTATGTTTTCCATAGAATTTTAAATGTATTTAAATTCTTGTGTGTTTAACTTTGTCATTTTCTTTGACGTTTTCTTTTATCTTATCGCTGATGTTTAGCACTTTATTTCAGCTCTGGCTGCTATTAAAGCGCTTTATAAATAAAGTTGATAATGATTATGAACAAAAACAGGTCAGTCGGTCCAGTAGCTGAGAAGTTTTGAATGCTCAACATACGGCCACAGTCTGTTTGCCCTGACCCTACACATTTAAAGTGGGATCTATTAACACTGTAATAGGAAATTATACTTAGCATAACGTGACTGGCTTATTTTTTTTTCCTAGGGTCAGTTGAGAATGAAAAGACAGGGAGGCAGGATAGACAGCTACTTTATAAAAAGAGGCAAATCAGGCACAAATCAAACAGCGTTCAGCTCTGACATCAGCAGTCCTGGTAGCTCATGTCCTGAGACCAGTCACGAGAGGGAAAGTCAGGCAAACACCAATCCACCGTCACCAGGTCAGAGTATCTTCAGAAACAGTCAAATTACTACTCCGTTTTAGGTTATTTTTACTTGCTGGCTCTTGCTAATGTGTTTCTTTAATTGTTGGTTCAATTATGTTAATGTACTGTTTTTACAACGTAGTTCCATCAAAGGAGGAGTCTGAAAACACAGAGAGCTCCGTGCCTGACCAGGATGATGAGCCAGAAGGGGCAGTTGCAGGAGATACTACTGATCTCTTCTCAGCAGTGTCCAGCACTCCTTTTGCTTTTCCAGAAGGACCCAGTGGTAATTTTACTTACACCAACACCTGCTTAGTAGCTGCACAATTTACATGACATAATGGTCATGTAAATTGTGTTTACATGCCCATTGTGTTTGTGTTCCAGATATTTCAAGGTCAAAAGAACAAGGCCCTGTTCAGCCAAGTTTGACAAACTTCCCCAGAACTCAGCATGGAACAAGAAAGAGAACTTTTCACTGCTTCTGGTACAAAGACTATTCTTGGTTAGAATATTCTGTTAGTAAAGACTCCTCCTATTGCTTTGCCTGTAGGCATTTTTCTTTGCCTAATGCACCAGACAGTGTTTTTGCCTCGCATTCCGGCTTCAGTAATTGGAAAAAGGCGTTGTCCAAGGAGTCTGGATTTAAGCTTCACTCAAAGTTAGAGCACCATGTAAATGCAATGTATGCATGGAGTCAATATAAAGGGCTAATGAGGAAAATACAACCATGCTAAATTCTATAAACGCAAACCGGAAAAAAGTGGTGGAAGAAATCGTTATTATATTAAAACAATAGCCGATGTTCTTCTTTTGACTGCAACACAAACATCGCTCAAAGGGGTCATCAAGAGTCTGAGGACTCTAAAATAAGGGAAACTTTTTGGCCATATTGGATGAAATAGCAAAGCATGACAAGTTAATTGAAAAAAGCTTAGAGGATGTTCCAATGCAAAATACACAAGTCCTCAAATCCAAATGAAATTCTTCAGGGCTTAGCAGAGATGGTACAGACTGAAATTATAAAAGAAGTGAAGGAATGTGAAGTGTTCAGTGTTATTGCAGATGAAACAAAAGACTTGCAAAAAAAGGAACAAATGTCTGTGGTTGTACGATATTATTACAATGGTGTCATCCACGAAAGCTTCCTATGTTTCCAGGCAGCTGAAAGCCTTAATGCAGCAGGTCTTAGTGAAATGAACATTAACTGTCTTGAGAAACATGGTCTGGACTACAAAATAACCTAGTGGGACAGGGTTATGACGGCGCATCTGTCATGAGTGGGAAGCATTCTGGTGTATCTGCCAGAATTCAGAGCAATGCCAGATTTGCATTTTATGTTCATTGTAACGCACATTGCTTGAATTTAGTCCTTGTTGACGCTACCAAAGCAGTCCCTGAGGTCGTTGACTTTTTTGCACTTCTACAGCAGCTTTATAACTTTGTGTCTGGCTCTTATGTTCATCTGAGGTGGCTTGATGTACAGAAAGAGTTGTATCCAGCAGAACAACCCAGGGAGCTCCAGGCACTTTCAGATACGAGGTGGGCTTGCAGGTACAAGGCATGCCGTACCATGAGAGACAGACTTCCAGCAGTTCTGAGATTGTTGCAGGATATTGCCTTTGAAAGAAACGGCGAAAGATCAGTGGAGGCGAGGGGTCTGCTTCTTCAAATAGATATCCAATTTTTAGGTCTTTTGGTTACCTTTTGTAAAGTCCTTGGTGATGCCAAATGTCTTTCTAACATGCTTCAGTCCAGCACTCTTGACCTAGCAAGAGCTGTAGATCTAGTAGGTGCTATTGGAGACACTTTCCAGGACTACAGAAATGAAAAGTACTTTGATGAACTATGGAAAGAGGTTGAGGAGCTTGCTGAAAGGAGCAAAATCAGTGTAAAATTGACAGAAGATATCCAAGATTAAGTTCAAAATTTCTTGACTCACTTGTAATGAGCACTATAGGACAGAGAAAATGTGATGATGAGGGCTTCCCCAGATCACTCTTTAATCAGGTGCTTGACTGTCTCATAGTGGAGTTAAAGAGACGTTTTTCACAGAAAATTGTGAGATCATGGAAGGAGTGCAGTCTCTAAACCCCAAAAGTACAACTTTCTTGAATGAGGAGCCTCTGATTGCTTTTGGACAGATCTTTGAGTCAGATTTAGATGACCTGAAACATGAGGTGCACCAAGCAAAGCGTTTGCTTGATCAGAGAATAAAGAGTGATTTAGACACACCTTCTACTTTGCTTGATTTTACTGTGTTTCTTGAACGTTATAAAGAGGTTTTACATGAATTATTCAGACTTTGCAAGATTGCAGTAGTTAGTCCAGTTAGTACTGCTTCTTGTGAGAGAAGCTTTTCTGCTTTAAAATTGATTAAAAGTAACCTAAGGACAACAATGGCTGATGACAGGCTAAGTCACATTGGAACACTTAGCATAGAGTCAAGGAGGGCACGGGGCCTCAACATGGATGACTTTGTAACATATTTTGCTTCATCTCACAACAACCAACATTTTACTTTTATGAGTGCATGAAGTAGTCTTGTGTTTCTCATCATGATTTAGGTCTTCAGCGACTGGTACTTGTACCAAAGATAGTTTAAGAGTCAGTACATTTGGTCATAGCTGCAGCAAGTTTGAAAATAAAATGCACATGTAGCATCTATTAAGTTTCCATATCATACAACCTTCTTTTTTGAGATATTGTAATTGTGAACTGTGTGACACTGTATTCTCATTGTAAGTCTTGTCACAATGTTGTAATTTAGAGATTAATGTCCACTTATGCTTTGTGTGGCATGCATTGCTAATAAACTGCAAATTACATGAGCAAATCTAATTTCATCAGTCTTTATTTATATATAGTATGTGAATGAAAGTACTCTTACTGTTTTGTCATTGTCATAGTCAGTGGACCCCTTACAGATGGTCTTGGCCCCCCTTTGGCCCCCCCAGAAATAAAAGTCTAGCTCCGCCACTGGTTCTGATACTAAGTGACAAAATCAGTACATTATTTTATTTTATTTTTGAAATAAATCTTTGCCAAAAACAATTTTTTATCACTGACATAACTGCATCTGTACTTCTAAATTACACTGACTGCCAAAATGAAGCCGTAATTTTAAATAACCCTGACGTTACTTCTTTTAACGCGCTAAACACGACTTATTTTGAAAATCCAGACCGGAAACGCGATCAGATGGCTCCCCAGCTTCACTAGCGGTGAGCTGTCTATCCGTGTGACGGTTAGTGGGTACCGCACACCGGCCGCTGCAGGCGGGCAGGAGTCTCTCAGTACCGGCCTCTCCGCTGCTTTTAGCTATGTTTAGAAACAGAAATATAAATTGGATTTTCTGACGGGTTTTTAGCGGGAAGATGCTGGCAGACATGATTGTCGAAGAGGAATTTGAGATCAAGGAGGAGGAACCGTGGTACGACAAGCAGGACCTTGAACATGGTACATTTCCTTTCTGTCTTTGTTAAGGAACCCCTAAAGAGCAAATATATGTCTATGCCCTTTTTATTGACTGTCAATATGTGATGAAAGGTTAAATGCAGCAAAAGAATTGTAATACATAAACCAGGAAGCAAATCACTTTTAAATCTTTCTATGGTGGATTTGATTAAATTAATGTATTTTAAGGTAAACAACATGTGCTATTTAAGACACTTGTTTTTTCACAAGGCATCCAACTTGTTTTAAAGATTTAATTATTTTTTGTTGGATGCAGAAAAAGGCAGCCTGTGTCAGCAGAATATTCACATATGCGGCAAAGTGAGGAAAAAACACAAGAGCTTTGTTTAAGAATATCTTTTCCTTTTAATGTCTTTATTCCGGTCTATTCTCAAACTTTTATTTGTGTTAAATTGCAAATCAAGTAAGATGGAATGATGCAGTTTTGCAATGTGTAAATGTAACGTGTCTCCTTGGAACAAATTATGCTTTGTTAAAGCATCTATTATAAATTAGAAATAATGAATTAATGAATCTGAATAGTGTATTTTAAGTTTTGCCATAGAAATATTATGTTCCACCATTTCCTCTTTATTTCATGAATGCCATCACTTTTTGTCTTCACCATAAATAAGAGAAGAAATTAATTTTCAAAAATTTAAATTCCCGTTTGTTTGTTTTATTCCACACATGCAAATTTATTCAGATACTGATTCAAATATCGATTCTGATCATCTTTAATGTTTCGTGCAAAGTTGTTTGCAAATATATTGCTCCATCTGTGTACATTGTACACAAGAAAACTATTAATTTAAAAGATTTCTATAGAAACATCAAACTTTTAAAGTGTTTTTTCTTTCCCCTAGCTTTAGCGGAATATTGTAGCAACATCATTGATTCTGACCAAGTTTAAGTTTTTAATCTAGACTGGGATAAAGAAATCTAATAGCACTGGTTGTGTACTCAAAAGCTGTGTTTGTCCGGTGAGTTTTAAAAAAAATCCTCATTCAGAGGTGGAGAAAATAATAGGTTTATGGACAAAAAAAAATAAAACCCTCCTAAAGCAGCTTGCAGAAGCTCCCTATGCCCGTTCTGGTGGCTCTAAATGTGGATGAAAAACGGCGTCCGGTTCCTGCTCACCGCCCCGTCTCTCCTGCAGACCTGCAGCTGGCGGCCGAGTTGGGGAAGTCTCTCCTGGAGAGGAACCGGGAGCTGGAGCAGGGCCTGCAGCAGATGTACTCCACCAACCAGGAGCAGCTGCAGGAGATCGAGGTGATGGTGCAACCTTTCTGACAATAGCTTGATGACACACCTCCTTCACAAAACCGTCGATTTGACCTAAAATACGGCCTAAAAGTCATGCTATTGTCAGATATTGCTTTAAAAGTAAATCCCGGATTTTTTTTTTTCAGACCACATCCAATTTTCAATTTTTCTTGCTTTTTTCTTTTTTTTTCTAAAAAAAAAAAAAAAGGATTTGCAAATGACAAAAATATATTTTCAAAAAGTGGTTTTTAGTTCCATCATTCTTTCTGTGAGTTGGACGATTGAGAAATGTTGTTTAATTACAAGAATATAGTTATATTGGCAGGAAAAAAGATGCACTTTTACAAGAAAATCTTTTTAAAATTACAAGAAGAAAGTTGTTTGTAACTCTTTCTTCAAAATAGACGCAATTGTTTCCAAGATTGTTTCAAAGTCCTGCTACTGATAATAATTTGGTGCTGATGTGTTAGAAGATTAAGTACTAATCTGTAAGTTTATTCCAGAGTATAACTTCACAAGATGCTCAACATTTCTCATTTGAACTTTTTATTTTTCACATTTGAGTTCTCACACAATTCTGACTTTATTCTCCTGATATAATAACTTTATTCTCATAATATTTTGACTATTGTCGTGCGACTGTATTCTTGTAATATTATGACTTTAATATCATAATTAAGAAAAATAGAATAGCTTTTTCCTAGTACTCTGTGGTGGAGTTGACCTGAATTCAACGTCCTAATAAATAACATGCTTGTCAAACAAGATGGCGGTCCTGAGCGTGGTGACATCACTCCGAGCTATGAAAACCCAAGGAGTGCATTGGTGGGGGGGAAAAAAGAGATTTTCCAAAAATTAAATCTTCAAAAACCAAAAATTCGATTAGTCGCTGAAAGTAGCTTATCACCCAGCCCCATGCTGCAGGATATGTTACCTGATGTGCAAAACCGTTTTCATCTGGAGCTGACAGATGAAGCGCCACTGAACCATGACCAAACACAAAGTCTTGCAATCTGCCGATTAGGCAACAAAAACATCAATTTGCTGTTCCCGTGGAGAGCTGCTTCTTTGTCCTCCACTGCATGCACCGTAAGTAATGATTTCAAGAT
Organism: Poecilia reticulata; assembly: GCF_904066995.2. Taxonomy (NCBI): domain Eukaryota; kingdom Metazoa; phylum Chordata; class Actinopteri; order Cyprinodontiformes; family Poeciliidae; genus Poecilia; species Poecilia reticulata. Next base: position 9,444,721 of record NC_088848.1, on the reverse strand, counting down.
TCCTAACAGGTCCCCAGACTTTAATTACATTTATTTCAACCAGGTCAGCCTTGGGTGCCTGAGTCCAAACGAATAACCTGCTCATCCCTGCTGGTTACCAAATTAATCTCTTAAGAGTGGAAGTATTTACTGCGACTCTCAAGGGGACGCCCATAAAAAAACATCTTTGCTGGTCCTTTTTTTAAGCGTACATTTAGTACCTTAGTAAAGCGTTCATCCCCTTTGATCATTTTCACATTTTGTTACGTTACACCCACAAACTTCAATGAATTTTAATGAATTTTAATGGGATAGACCCACATTTAACAGTGAAGTGGAACTAAACATTTTCTACTAATATTAAAATGGACTCCTTGTACCTTGTAGCACAACTGATTCATTGTTTTCGGAATCAATTGAAATAAAAAAAAGATGAAAAACGTGTTCATTTTCTTTCTATTCATATTCATGCTCAATGTTGTTTTGATTTATTGCACAAAAATCCAAAATACATTGAAATTTGGTGCCAATGTCCAAAAATGTGGAAAAACTTGCTTGTATATTTGTTTAAAGTTGCACAATATTTACCAGACAGCAATGGTAATCATGTCCATTTCTATTCAGAATTTCATTCACTCATCATTGGTTTAATAATCCTAATATCCCGCCTCAGTGGGTTTTAAAAGCACAAACTGGATACACGAGTTTATACTTATGGTGACCTTTATTCCACACAGATTGAAAATTATACCCAGTTTTGTGTGAGGTGAACATTTCTCTCACCTGAGCCAATTTTCACTCAGCAGATAAGCTGCAGAAAGTCTCAGCATGTTCTTTTCTCATAGTAGATAAGATAAATTGCCCTCGGAGGCATTGAAGCTTACCTAAAACATTAAAGGTGTGCTCCAGAAAATAAAGACGTAGAAATTCATGATTTTATTGTGGATTAAATATAACCAATGGTTAACCATTAACCAAAGGTTAATTATTGCTGAGGAAAGCAGTTATTAACCACACTTCTTACCTTTTTTTTTTAACATTTCATAAACAATCTATGTGGTATTAAGTGTAATGATGCATCATTTTATTTACAAGTTTCACAGGGAAATTACTTCACTTATAACAATACATTTTTCCCATGTTAAAAGTAAAATAATCTGCCAGTGGAACTCACACTTTTTCATCAATATTAAGAAATTTGTTACTCATAACTCCTACTATGTATTGCTGAAAAGTTAATTGTATTTTTGACTTATTTCAAACTAGACCAAAAATACTTTCTTAATATTTTGTGTTGAATAGCTAAGAGCTCCAAACACGCCTAACAGGACTTTAGAAATCGTTTTCTTCCAGTTCCCTCAAACTTAACTTTCCCTCTTTTCCAGTACCTGTCGAAACAGGTTGACCTCCTCCGGCAGGTCAACGACCAGCACGCTAAGGTTTACGAGCAGCTTGACGTTTCCGCCAGAGAGCTGGAGCAGAGCAACCAGAAACTGGTTCTGGACAACCGGACGGCCCAGTTGAAGATCCACGGGTGAGCGATCTGACCTGGAAGGAAGGCAGCAGGTTTTTAATATTCCTTCTTACCAACTCTATGTGACGTTCTGTTCAGGCTGATAGAGACGGTGGAGCTGCTACAGACGCAGGTGGAGGAGCTGCAGCATCAGGTGGAGGAGCTGAAGCTAACTCCACGTCAGTCTCAGCGGTCTCCGTGCGGAGAAAGATGGCCGCCTCGCAGCACTCAGAGCGTGTGCTGCCTGCAGGAGCTGCAAAACGCACACAGGTGAAGATGCTCCCATTGATTTTGTTGCCGTGGGATCAAAGTCTGAGATTTATATATCTAAAATTAAGGCCTTAGAATGTCTTAGATTCGTGGGGGGCTATTTATGTTGGTCTTAAATTTTGTCGTTGCAGCATTATTTAATCTCATCAATGTTTTTGGGGGTTTTTCTCGCGGGACTTTTCTGTCAGGCAAAAGTTTGCGTTGCACTTAAATCATTTTTGTTGCGGTTGAGGCTATTAGCAGCTAACTAGCTGCTAATAAACCCTTCATAGCTAGCTAGGTTTTTGGCGTTTGTCCTGTGTAAGAGCAAATTTATTGCAAGTTGGCGGGATGGCATTGCTTCACAAAATGCTTCATTCTGTGAAGCATTTTCACAGAATGAAAATGCTTTGCTTTTTCATTCTGTGAAAAAGCAAAGAATTATGGGGGCTAAGGCTGTAGAGAGCATCGCAAAATGTGAATTTTTAATTTAAATGTAAATGGTCTTAAAGTCTTAAACTTGTAGAAACAGTGAGTAGGGTCCTCTTGTAAAGGAGCCCATGTTTTCAGTACATCTCAGGTTTTCAGGGAGTTTATTTCAGAGCTGAGAAAAACCATCGGCAACAATTTTCTGTGTCTTGTTTTGACAAGAAACTCCTTATTTCTTACAGTAAGCTACTTAGTCTAGTTGAGGCTTTTAAAATATTTCTAACTCCTTTGTCACAGATCCAAAAGGTCTTTTTAAGCTTCGCTAAGGGATCAGTAAATGCTCCCTCACACTAATCCCGCTCCTCAAAGCGGTGTGCTCTCTTCACGCTGCAGCCACTTCCTGTTTGTCTGCACTGGGACAGGTTCGATCACTCAGTTTAGTCTCTGTTGTGTGTAATCCTGTTAAGGGGGGGTGGGTGGGGAATATATCCAGCTCAGATGCCTGGACGTCTCTCCAATAAGGAGACTGCAGCGTCTGGAGTCAGAGCGCGCTGTGTTGGAGGACGTTGAAAGGAAGGAGGCCAAAGTCTGAGCTGGAGGGCTCGGACATCGGTCGATAACTCTCTCAAGCTGATTGATTTTAATCTAATCACATTACCTTCTTGATTAGATACATTTTTTAAAATATTTCTTCTCCTTTTTGTGTTTTCTTGTCTCATTATCAAACATAAAACAACACCTGAAAAATAAACTCTACCTGACATTTGTTAAAAACGTTATTTTTTAATGTTTATTTCAGCATCGCACTGAACCTCACTCCTTCAAGACGCGACCTGTCTCGTGAACTTTGACCCTTTAACTCTGCGTGTGCACTTCCTGGCACCTTTCACTTTGTTTTGCCCGTCTGAAGCGTCAGAGATTAGAATGAACACATGCTTATGCAACAGTGGACACAAATAGCTGATCTCTGTTAAAAATAACACTGATTCATCAGACTGATAGCCTGCAAATATTTAATAAATATTCATTTATATGTTAACCAGTTGGAGAACTACGACAGAGGATTAGGGCCAGACAAAGAATTACCAGAATAAAGTTACAATATTACAAAAATAAAGACACAATATTACCAGAATATAGTTGAAAAATTACTAGAAAAAGCTGTTTTAATGAGAGGAAAGATCTGACCAACTTGTCAAGTCTGTTTTTCTTTCTGCCAAATTGACAAACATTTTAAAGTCCTGCTGCTGATAATTTGATGTTAAAAGGTGAAATGTTTCCTTATCTGTTAAACTTGTACAGTAGTATAACTTTGGATGCTCAACATTCCTCATTTTGATGATTTTTTTAAAATTAATTTTCATCTAATAGTCATAATACTTCAACTTTATTCTAATATCGTAATACATTTGGTACCACTTTATTTGAAGGGGTGTGCATAAGACTGACATAGCACTGTCATGAACATGGAGTCTTTATGAATGTCTGACTGTTCCATGAAGTGTCATTTGGTAAATAATGACACTTTTAATGCAAAGTTGGTTTAAAAGTTTCATGAAAAGTCCCAACTTTGCATTATTCTGTAAATAGTGACACTTTAATGCAAAGTTGGCACTTTTAAGGGACTTTCAATGCAACTTTTAGAGCAACTTTGCAGTAAAAGTCATTACTTACTGAATGACACTTCATGAGAACAGTCATAGACATTCATAAATACTCCTTCATGTTCATATCGGGTGTTATGTTTATGACAGTGTCACCCCGTCAAATAAAGTGTTATCAAGTGTTAATCACTAGCTGGGTTAGTGATTAAAGTCACAACCTTGGGTCTTTGACTTTAAATGGCCTTCTTGTTCCTACCAGCCAGTGCTTATTTTTATTCTGTTTCTTTAATACAGAAAAGTTACTGAAAAGATGTGAAAGTAATGTGTAATATATCCACAAAAAAAATTATCACGGCTCCTTTTGCATTAATTACCACATCATAAGGGTGTAACATGGACACAACCAGACATGGCACTGCTACAGTGATTTTTATACCTCAGTTTTTCCTTCAACTCAATTTTCCATGAATACGCTTGGGTACATCACTCTTGCAACCGTTGTTTTAGTTTTACAGTCACATTCTGTGTTTTACCCATCAAAAATGAACAACAATGAAAGCTTGAAATCTAATGAGACACGAGAGGGAAACTTGAGATGTGGCTCAAAGACGTGTCCACGTCTCTCTGCAGGTATGAAGTTGATCCTGACGAAGGTTTGAACGACCTCGAAGTGTCAGTGGCGTCATGGCGTGAGGAGGCGCAGGCGACACTGCAGCAGTCCCTGCGCGCCCTCCAGACTCAGTTTGCCACTGAGCGCGCGCGGCGTGAGGAGGCGGAGACAGAGGCGGAGCTGCTCGCCAGAGAAAACGGGGCTCTGGAGCAACAGCTGGCAAGGATGGAGGGATGTCAGGTACACTAAACCCATCACCGCTCTACCAAGTGTCCAGTCACATCTATTTCTATTTAAGGGTGACCTATTAGTCTTTCTTAATCAGGTTAGGATAGGTCCATTGGTGATGTAAAACATTTTTTGCACAAAATAATTCTTGGGTGGGTGATTTTAGTCTGATCAGTTCTGCCTGTTTTGAGCTCTTTTCAGAATGAGTTGTTTTAGGGCCACTTGTCATCCAAATAAAATCTGCTGTAACTCAACCTTTACACTCACATATGAAAATGGCTGCAAACTGATGCGCAATTGTACAACCGTACATTTTTGAAAAGCACAAGTAGAGCCTCCTGCACAGCTAACAAGAATGCAGCAAGTGGCTTCTGAATGGCAAGTCAACAACAAAACTCTCGTCTTTTCCAGCAGCCATTGTACAGCGCATACAGGGTTGAAACCAGCTGAGCAAACTAGCTGGAACTTCGTGTGGGTTGCGAGGTAATGGGCTGGGCTGCGTTAACGAAGCAGTGCCCGTCAGTCGTGGCTCAACAATTTGGAGGTTTTTGAAATGGTTCATTTTCCAGACACCAAAAAAACATTAACCTACTGCCAAAAAACAGCTTGCCGTTTTTATTTTAAGTACTTGGGTTGTTTTTAGAAGAACATACAAGACGGGAATTTTGCACTTACCAGGTACTTTCTAGAACTTTCTCTGAGTTTGCTGGTTACTTGGGAAGGATCTTGATGCATGTTGAACACTTTTTTATTATTATCCCTTTTTCTGTTTTTTCTTGTCCTCCAACAGGCCAGAGTGTCTGAGCTGGAACAGGAGGCCGAGGAGCTTCGTCAACTCTGGAAATCACAATCATCTTCACGGTCACCCAGGTCAGAGGTCATCCACGGCCTGCTGTTACTCAACCCAGAGGAGGAGAACGAAGGAGCGCCGGCTGCGGTCAAAAGTCCAGCCGTCCTGAAGCGCTGGGCCAGCGAGCGTCAGATGAAGGCCACTCAGGGGCCCGACTCTCCCAGCAGGATCTACGACCACGAGTGCTCCTGCGTGCGTCGACCCGAGGTGGTGAAGTACCGCGGTATCTCGCTGCTCAACGAGGTCGACGCCCAGTACAGTGCCTTGCAGGTGAAGTACGACGAGCTGCTGCGACGCTGCGGGCATCAGGAGGAGCTGCAGGAGTCGGAGCTCAGCGGATCTTCTCCTCCTCCAGCGGAGGCGGACGACAGCGAGGATGACTTTCACCAACCGGAGTACAAGGAACTTTTTAGGGAAATCTTTTCCCGCATTCAGAAAACCAAAGAAGACCTGAATGAACACAGAGGAGGGGCCTCAGTTGATGAAGTGCTACCTACTTCGAATTAGTTTCTTCTGCAGAAAGTTTCGATTTTGTCTTCCCAGCACATGAAACAGCCTGGGTAAAGACTTTTATTTCCATCCAAAGCAGGTTTAGAGATAAAGATAATTCAGAAAGAATGGGGCTCAATAAAACCAGCTCATGTTTTAAAAAAAAGTGGCTCCTTTTGCACAGAAACACCAGTGCCTGAACATCCGTCTCCACTGTAATCCTTCCTCTTCCCTAAAAGTGAGATCCACCAGTCGAGCTTTTTCTGACTCAAACCTGCTGATTCTGACTTTTTTTTCACACATAAAAGAGAAAAATGTGCTGGAAGTTCTTTGATAGATGTAGTAGGTTTTACAGTAAATGAAGGAATTACAATATTAGCCTAATTTATGCCTCAAAGCATAAGTTTTAAATATTTATTACTTTTATTAAGCTCCAAAAAATGCATCAAAATGCATGCAGTTGGTTGATATCTTCATAGACCAAAAGAGTGGGCATTCTTAATCTTTAATGCATTAAATGAATAGAAAAAATTATGATTTTTTTTCTTGTATCTGATCATCAGATCAGAAGTGACAGTAACCTGTAAGTTAAAGTCTTGAAATTATCTTGGAGGTTTTTGAAAAGTAACCTCTAAGTTTTGGTGAACAAGACTTGTGAAGTAATTTAAACTTTACTTCATAACATATCTGATGTGGAGCATCATGTTTATAAGCTCATGACACATGCATTTGCCAACTGGGAAAATATTTCATAAAAAGTGTTATAAACTGAAAAAAAAAAATTAGAAATTCTGAAAAGTTTTACATTTTAAAATGTAAAACTTGCAGAAATCCCAAAAGTTTCTGTCTCGGTCATTGAAAATATCAGAAGAAGCTGCAGCAGATTTACTTTTAAGTAGTTCCTCTCAAAAGTATTCCTCCAAAAATCTTGACAAGAAGGATAGGAAATTCAATAAAAAAAAAACTAGATGTTTTGTGTATGTAATTTATTTTGCGACTGTGAAAGAGCACATTGTTTGCTTGTAGTTTGCCTGCTGCCTTTAACACTTACTAATGCAACTAGACAGTTCTAGTATTATTATGATTTCTGTAATAATACTGAGATTATACTTGAATTGTGTAGTAGCTTAACTGAATGCATAACGGTAGAAAAAATGACCATAATAATGACTGTATTTGTAACGTGTAAAAGCTTCATGAAGGAATGTGTGTAGATGCACTTCTTGCAAGATTTGAGTTCTTAAGCTGAAAGATGGTGCATCATAAAGCAAATGCACTTTAGAAATGAGTTGTTTTTGTGCACCATGTATGTGATGTTACTCCTATGAGCCATAAACTATAAACAAAGCTACCTTGAGCGTGTCTTTTTTCCAGCTTATTTGATTATCAACCTTTGATGAACCCCGACAAAAAATAGTGCTTAAATATTAAAAGATCTGCAAAAGATTAATTAGTTAAAAGATTAATATACACACCCTTTAACATTTTGTCATACTACAAACTTCCTGGCATTGCTAACTATGAGTTTTTTGTACCAACCCCGAACCACTAATTATAAATAATACCGTATGTTATGCTAATGCTAAAGCACTACACCAACACCTAGCAGAAGCTAATGCTAAGGCGCTAATTTAAAATGATATCGTCTCAAAGGACTAATTAAATTTTTACATGATTTGCATGTTCTATAGTACCTTTAGATGTATTTGTTCATATTTTGTTTTCTACAATGTGTTTCATGTTCTTCCTATTTGAAATAGTTATTTGAAAGGGGGAAAGGGTAAACCTAACCCTAACGGAAGTGCTGCGTAAACGGTCTTCACCCACTTCAAAATAAGAGCATGAAACTAAATGGCTAATTACTTGAAGAATTCTTAATCAATAACCAAAACGTCAACACAAATGTTGAACTTTAATAAACTAAAAGTTTGCCAAAGAGCCAAGTAAACTAGTGCTTTAGAATTTACCTAGCAAAAACGCTAACCGAAAAATGTGTTGGCTAAATGCACTGCTGCAAACTTTGTTGTGTTTTATTGGTTTTTAATGAGACAGACCAACACAGAGTGTAATTAGTCACCCCCCTTTATTGTGATACCTGTAGATAAAAATCAGTGTAATCGACTGTGTCCTGAGGTTCAGTGGGTTTCTCTGAGACAGCTGAGGTCCCTGTTAATTTGATCTCCAGGCCCAGTCTGGACCAGAACCGCCCCGAAACCAGGATTATCTCTTCAGGTATGACCCATTGACTTGAAACGGATCTAAAAACTGTCATACTGCCACGCAGCAGTGCTTACAGTGATGTTGGAGGGTGAGTCGTCTGATTCCAGATCTGCCTGTGCTTACAAACGACCTGCAGGGTTAACCCCTCACTGAGCAGTAAAGAGCTTAGATTTAAAGCTAATAATCTGTTGCATAACAGATGGCTCCAGGCCAGCGCCTCAAATCCTTTACAACTGGAGCTGCAGCCAAAAGTTTGTAGCACTACTTATAATATTTCTACAAGGTTTATATACTGTATAATGCAAAACAATAATGGCAAAGGAGAAAAAAAAAATCTATATTATTTTATGCCCCTTCCTCATTTTCTCTGAAGCCATAGCAACTGCTGTTATTCAGGTGGAGTTTAATAAGTGTTAGCTTTAGTGTATATATATCTTGATGTTTTATCTTTGGCACAGGATGGCACCATCAACAAAACTGGGGATTTTTAAGCTTAATAAACTTATCTTTACTTTACATATCTAAAATTGTGTGTTTTTGATATAAAAATATTTTAAATATCTATATTTCTTTTAATCAAATTAGAACAAAATAATAGGTAATTTTTCAAAGTGAAGTATATAATAAATACTATACTCTAAATACAATAATAATAAATATACTTTTTTGGCACTATCAGAGCTCCCTACACCATATTTTTGATAAAGGTTCCTGGTCACTGTCGCTTCCTGCTAAACTTAAATACGGTACTCAAATGGTTTTTATCAGCTTTTACCCAAGAGTCTGGCATTTCTGTGAATACAAACATATCCATATTTAACTGATTATTACTGACTATAGAAAAAAAATTGAAATGACCGTTAATGCCGTTATTTTGTGCAAGAAAACTGATACCCGCATTTAACCTGCTAGTGAGAAATCCCCTCATTCAGTACTCACAGGTTATTGTAAGTGTTTGAAAGCGGAGAGCAGAGGTTCAAGACAAAAGATTACAATCTCAGCACCTTGAAGCTTTTAAGTGGGGAACCAAAACGTCCTCTTGGTTTCAGTCTGAAGTTACATTATGTTCAAAAATGGAATATTCACAATTTTTTTACAAAAGAAAATGTTGATCTGCAGCAAACATACACATTAAACTAGCAGCTTTTTCTCCTCTGTTATCTGCATGCTCTAAACTGAATGTGGTCTCTGTAACATACCAATCAATGGTTTGCTTCTTCCTGTTGCTTTGCCAGCAGATTGTTCAGCTTCGCTGCTTTCCACATCCTGCTGCAGCAGGTTTCTACTTCAGAGATGACCTCCATCTGAAACACGGTCTGCAAACGGGCTTAACTCTTAGTTTCTTTAATCACTTTAAGAAAAATAATCTGGAGAATCTGTCCTAATATATGCTGCTAAATACACTGCTTACCAAGCCTGTGTTTTTTTGCATGCGAATTGGTCATTGTGTTACTACACATCAAAATATTTGGTTACAGTTCTTTATTAAACATGTAATTACATCTGCTAATCCTGGGTTTGTCTTCCACATTGTTTTCCACTCCTTGACCAACATTCTCAATTTAATTCAAGTCTGAACTTTGACTGGGCCGTTGTAAGATATAATTATGTCTTAATCAAACTCATTCTGTTGTAGCTTTGGCTTGTCAAAATATGTCCTTTTTTTTGCCTTTATTAACACCTTTGAATATTTTCGGGGTGCTGGTTATACATATTTTTATTTGCTCTTGAGTACTTTGAAGTTTATACTTGTAATGGAACAAAATTAAGGCCGTTTCTACTCTTTTTTTTTTTTTTTTTTACCTAATCAAAGCTTTGTTTTTCTTAACATAGCTGTAGACCCATCATACAAATATTGTAAGTACATTTTTTTCCAACTGTATTACATCTAAATCCATTTTAAAACAATAAAAAAACTCCTTTCATGCAGACAGGTGGGAGTTTAAAAAAGGCAAAAATAACACTTTTTATTTCAAATTGCATCTTTATTGGTTCAGTCCAGAAAAAAAAAGTTTAACTTCCAGGAAAAATTTTTTTTAAATGTCTGATCAGCTCAGGAAGCCAACTTTACAGTAGTAGTTTATTCAATTAATAAGATTGATCAATTATTACAGATTTGACTGATGGAGATTTCAGGTCCAGGTTTCCCAAAAAGCTTTTAATACAGTATTTACTTGATATGCATAATGTTTCCATGTTCTCTCCAGGAGTTAAAAAAAACTTCATACATTTAACTCCTTGCAGCTCCTACTTCTCCACCTGTGCGCTAAAGATGAGATAAATATGATGTTCTGAACCCAAAGTCAAATTTTTTAAAAATGTATTAAATTAATGGATCCTAAACTGAATAAGTTGTCTCCTGTAAACCGTATTTTATGGCCAAAAGAGGTGTAAAATAAAAACAGTCTGAAATGTTTTCAGCATTTTAACACTATCCAGGTTATAAAAAAGTCATAGAGGCAAAAAGAAATTATATTTCACCATTTCATTGTAATTATAAGCCATTTCTTCTCAGTCTCTACGGCTTTGAGTGAGTTTATTTCCTGCAGCTGCATTCAGAGGTTGTTCTTTTGTCCCAGTTTCTTCGGAGCAGAGAGCGCAGCCGACGTCTCCATCCTCCAATCCCCAGCTCTCAGCTCTGAACCGGCTGCTGTGATTGGCTGTCGGGTCTCGTCTCCCCTCCCATCGGACACGCGGGAGAGAGTTTGATTATCTGTTGGTGAACGAAGGCGGGCAGGTCATCGGGGTCAGGACTGCAACGTTCCCTTCAGGTACCAAAACCCTGCACTGCTGATGCAGCACTCCTGAATAAAATAAAAATAGAATAATAATAAAAATAAAACAACAGGTTATACTGATGGCAGAGAGGTGGTTGTAGGGAACGTGCCTTGCAGAAGTATCCACACCACTTTTCACATTTTCTCACAAATTAGCTTCAATATTTTTTTTTAATAATTTGAAAAAAAGCAGTGTGCATTCATCGCCTAAATAAAATACAGTGCATCCAATTTCCTTCTGAGGTCACATAATTAGTCAATACTTTATAAAACCTCTTTTGGGCCAGTGTTTATAAATAAATCTTGATTTAGATCAATCTAGAATAAGCATGCTGTCAAAAAAAACCTAAATGATTACGTACATCATTTACCTATGAACCGATTTCTAAAGAAAATTGATTGGACTAATTTTATTTATTTAGGGGTATCAGAGTAAAGTGGGTGAATAAGAATTTGTACTTTTTGGATTTGCATTGGAATACTTCAGCAGTCCACTATAGGTCTCAAACGTCAGTGTTGGTCTTACATGAAGCAGTCGATCGACTTCGGCTTTAGACACGTCGCCCAAATCCTGAGCAAGTCTGGCTTGGATCACGTTCCTCCTGACCCGGTGGTTCTTTGTGAAAAGGTCGTAGAGCAGGCGGCGGTGCTGAAAGACAAACAACTTCATAAGAAATTGTTGATATGTATAGATCAATGCTGTGTGGGACCTAAAGTTCACCTTGTCGAAGTTGTCTCCCGTCTCCCAAAGACCGAAAACCTTCCTTTCGTCAGGAGCTAATTTACTCTGAGCAGGAAACTAAAGTGCAAAAATAAAAACAAGAAATCACCATAAAACATTCCCTGATTGCCAAAAAGTGGCTGAGTTTTCCGGCTTTTAAATTGCTTGGGCTGTTTTTAGAAGCAGTGAAAGTACAAAAATGTAATAATAATATGTCCTCTTTAATAAGTTGAAAACACACAGCCTCTGAAGTACCGAGAAAACAGAAGAGCGCTCATTTATTTGAATACTTACAGGCACCATTATCTGTTTGCACTGGCAGAGCAGCACAGCGTCCTGCAGCATGTGGTCGGAAATGGAGCTGAAGACGTTTTGTCCCGCCGGTATGGAAGCCAGGTAGAGGTTAAAGAGTCTCTTCAGCTCGTTCAGCGTTAGCACCACGTGTTTCTGGAAAGTCTTTATCACAAAGTCCTGCAGCTCCGGGGTCAAGCTGTTGGAGGGGCTCCCTCCATTAGTGTGATCCATGCAGGGGGAGGCGGCGCTGGGGTAACCGTTAACAGAACCGTTGTGGATGGAGGAAGAAGTGTCCATCAGCTCCTCTGCGCCGTCGCTGTTGGGTTCCTGTTTGATCTGGATGCTGCTTCCTGCACGTCTGCCGTCCATGTCCCTCTGCAGCGACGCCTGGTTCTCGTGAGCTCGCTCCTGAGCAATCTTCAGGCGCTGCACACCGCTGACATGAACGGGTGCTACAAAATCACACAATGTGAGATTTATGTCGGGAAGAAAACACAAAACCAGGGTCAGACTGAGATATTACTCACCAGGTTGAGGGGGATTCTTTGGCATAAAGTCTTCTTTAGAGAAGCTGAAAACTTTTTCCAACCTTTAAAGAGAAAACAGGCCTGAATGTTTTTCAAAAGAGAAGAAATACCTAAAGAAGAATATGTACATAATAAGGAAGCAAGTTATTGATTAATGAGTTAATCTAAAGCTGATTGATCTTACTGATCAACTAATGATTAATTAATAAGTGTCCGGTTTTCTTTTGAATCAAGAGCCCCGACCATAACAAAAGGCACATTTTTTTCCTAATATTAAAAAAAGAGGGGAAAATAATCAGTAAGTTTTAACATTACAATGCACCAGCTGTATTAAATACTGACCGAATAAACTGAAAATTTTAGTTTTCTTACATTAAACATATGTACAGGAATATCTTTGGTTGCTGAATAGCAAAATAAAAGATAAAAAAAATAGAATTAGTAAAACACTTAATTCATACAGAACTACCAATCTAAAATGATTAAAACTTCGCTCCATTAAATGCTTCAACTCACCAGAGCCCTCAAAATCAACCGTGTTTATCGGCGCCATGTCTTTTAACATCATGCTACATTTTTCTCCTTTATCTCGTCCGGCTTTCTGTCATATCATCCTAGTGGCACATCAGTATTGAGCAGTTGGCTCCGTCATACAGCTCGGCTAAATGAGCGCTGATAATCTGAAACCTAAGGAACTTGTCGAGTGTTTATATTTCAAAACATAAAGTGCATTTTCCATCCCACACCGGACTTCGTTTGGCCCGTTTCTGTTTCCCGTCTCGGGAAAGCTCCGTCACCATCTTTGTTTCTTTGTCAATCCGCGAAAGGATGACCAGCAGCGCTCTCTGCTGGATGGCGGCCGAACTACACCATTAAAAGATTGTCTTGTGTGGACGCCAATAGTAAATCGACTGGAAATAATTTTTCACTAATAAACCATTAGTCGATTAATTGTTTGCATCCCTCTTACTTTAATGCATATTATACAAATACAACCTACTTGCTCTGGATACCGAGCCACAGCATGTTCTGTCTGTGAGCAACGTCTGGGTGCTTCTTGATGAAATCTGCATCAGTGGGCAGCAGGAACTCCCAGCCCCGGTTGACCCGAGGAGATGCCACATGCTCCAGGAACTCCTTCACGTCCTCAGGGGGAAGCTAATGGAGGCGGAGGGACGGAGAACATAGTTCGGCTGTTACCAATTGGTTCTGTTTATATTTGGAGGGACTTTTAGTCTGGAAAATACTGTATATAAGTAAAGTTTGAAATGTAAAGTTGTACAAGTCTAGTTCTAGAAATAAACAAATACTAAAAGTAATTAATATCACCCATTTCAGGCATCAAAGTGCTTCTTACCTTGATGATGGATGCGATCTCCTTCCTCATCACCGAGCGCTCCTGTGTGAACCTCCACATCTAAAAATAAGAACCCACTGATTTATGGCTGCATAATCTACAAACTGACCTAGACTCAGGTAATTTAATAAAAAACTGGAGCAGCATCTCACCACAAAGTCTCTGCCACGACAGAGAACTTCAGCAGGAACGCCACTATGAGCACTGCAGGTGTTTTTAGGATACAGAACATCACTGTGGACAAAAATAAAACTTTAAATATTCTTTTTTCTTCTATTTTGTGAACATCTTTCTTTAAACAAAAATCTCACCTCTTTACAACCCAGTTGCCCTGCACTAGCAGCGCCACCTGCTGGATGCAGCGCAGCACTGACGTCTGGTCAGTACCAGAAGCAAGAAGGCCCATCAGGTTGGCAAAAGGCATCACCTTAACTGCAAGGAGAAGTTACAAACTATAATAAATAAAACAGATATCTGCACAAAAGTAAAACAAACCAACTAAAACATAAGCAATGACTAAAATCTGAAGGTTATAAGTGTTTTTAATAGATTTCTGTTTTTTTTTTTTCTGTTACCGTTTTTCATCAGGGTCTTGACCTGCTCCCCCAGCGGCAGAGTGCGGAGCTGGGCCATGGACAGAACGTTACTGGGACCAACGGGCTTGGCGCTGACACACAGAGAGAGAGACGGTCACATTAACGATGCGCCTCTGCAGCTGCTTTACACCAACAAGAAGAGAAAAAGAAAAAGGTCGAGTGGCGCTTACATTTTCTCCTCAGCCAGCGGAGGCATGAGCATCGCCAAATACTCCCTGAGAAGAGCAGAGAAAGATGAAAACAGAACAGGAGTTAAAACCAGAATTTAGCTTAATTTATTCGTTTTTTTTCTTTACATTTATTCCTCTACTATAATCAGTTAGTAGCGTTATTGCTAAAGAAACAGTTTGGGAGTTTTGCATGTTTGCCTCATTAAAAGAAAGAGTCAAATAAGTATTTCAGACTCATTTGAAAATAAAAAAATAAAAAATGTATTCCATTCTACGCACAAGAAACAGATTTATGCATCTGCTGTATTCGATCAAGCTAAATAAATTAACTAATGCAGATTTTAATGAATCAAAAGTCTGCTTTACAGTAAAAGTCAGAATAAATGTGGTAGGATTTACCATAAAATTAAAGAAAATGCAAAAATACTAGTTTTTAAAAGTATTTTTAAACATTTTATAATCTCTAATAATTTTGTCCAAATTAAGATTTGGAAATATCCTGAGACTCAATGGAAAGATTAAGCATCAACCTTGTCAACATTCATTTTTTAAATAACCTTACTTGTTACATTGTTTGTTTTCTTTGTTTCATTTTGGGAAAATAGAAACAGAAATATTCTTTATTATCCCCCAATGAGGAAGTTTCTGTGCAGCAGCAGCAAAGTGAGAGCCACTCAAAGCAAGTAGATTCACACAATGATAGGAATATGCAACAAAAGAACATAATATTACATAAAAAGCATTCATTCTCCATGTTATGATAGCCTAAATGTCATAATGTGTTTTGGTTACACTCACTTTGGTGTTTTGACCAGCTCAGAGTTTTGCGAGGCGTCCACCGACTGACAGTACAGGTACTGCTTTTCATGATCCGATCGGCTGTCCTGAGTCAAAGAACGAGAAATGTAAAAAAAAAAAAAAAAATCTGCACCAAAAAACAAATAAAACCTTTCTGTAATAAATGGAGAGAGCTCCCTCTACCTTGGCACCGTGGTACTGCAGGTGGATCCATGGCTCCTCGGCTTGCTTCTTCTGCAGGAACTCGTAGGACTGGATCCTCCTTTGCCGGGCCTGTTCAGACTCGGGTCGGGCAAACCTCACCTGAAAATGAACACACCCAGAATAAACTCTGAAAATCCTCTTTTTTTCTTCTGCATGGTAACTTACAAAGTAATCCTCTAATTTGGTTTTGAATCTAAATACTCACAGTAATTGCTTTGGCTTCCTCCTCTGCTTCATCCTGAGAGGAATCTCCTCCTGCAGGGACAAAACTCTGATCACATGTGTGCAGAAACATCAAAACATACTAGACTCAAGATGTAATAACTTTACCAATCAAATGAGGGGAGGAATTAGTTAAATGTTGACTTCTAAAGACAACTTCGTTTCAGTTTTTAAGAGAAATATTCTGATAGCTGAGCGACAAAGTGTGGGTTTATTTCAGCAATTTTTTGATCAAAGAAGAAATACATATTTGATATGTATTTGCTGCACTTTTACTAGTTGTAAAAGTGCAGCAATTTTTAAAAATGAATGCGCCGAACAGACACCTTCGTTAGCCGCCTCGCGCTCCCTGGTTTTGCTGTCCGCTTTGTCCAGGTAGGAGAAGCTCGGTCTCATCTGCAGGATTCCCGTCAGAGGCGTGATGTGCAGCTCGCCTGCTCACATTAAAAGATGCACACAAGTATGTTGAGCTTTTCTACCGCTTCTGTTCCCACATCCTGTCCTACGTTCAGCAAAAAAAGTTAAAGGCAAAACCAGAAAAACACAGAAAGTTTAGAAGTTTGACGAAATGTGGGACGAGAATGAAAAGTGTCAGAATCAAATCATCGATAATGGTGCTATATTTACTTTGTATCAGATTGATTCCAAATTATGCATTATCGCACATCTCTTTAAAACCACGCTTCATTTTTATTCCACTTCACAATAATGTGTCACAGTGTTTTTCCGTCATAAAATCCCAGTGAAACACATTACAGTTTGTGGCAGTCACTTGATTAAACTTGCAAAAGCACAGGATGTATTAATAATTTTATAGGGCACCAGCTAATCAGGTCAGACCTTTGCGAAACACAGCAGCCGCATATCTGGACGTATTAGTGGTGGCCTGCATGGAGGAGAACGTCTGTTTGTCCATCATTTTTCTGTGGAGGAGAAAACAAGCAAGACAATCAGACCAGTAAACAAACTGACCAGTTTATTTTGTTTTCAGATATAAATCTGATGTTTAACCGCTGACGTACGCCCTGTAGGTGTTGGTTTCATCGTAGGACGTCCCGTCCACATTCAGCGCTATCTGCTCTCCTTTACTGCGACAGTAGTTGGGACTCATTGTGTTGATTGCCATTTCCAGCTCCAGCTGATTGACAAGCAGCACAAAGAAGCACAAATACTCAAAGACGTTAAATTTGAGAAGTATGAGAAAAAGATTAAAGGTTTAGAGCATTTTCTAAAAAATCTTATTCAATGTTTTTGACAAATCAGTGCAAAGGTGAGCTTGATAAGCAACTCCAACCAACCAATAAGTGAAATTATAAAGTAAAGATCAAGGTTCCTGTTCTGATGAGGGAGAAAAATTTTAATTTAACGACTTATAGAGGCTTACAGATGGGGGGGAAAAATCTCTAACATTTTCTAGAAAAAAAAAATTACTGTGCTAGAAAAGTAAAAAATTTGCTAGAAAAAAGAAATCAAATTTTGAGATTAATCTCAGAAAATTTCTAGAAAAAAAAAAAACCTAGGAAATCTCTGAGTTTGAAAAGTCGAAAATTTGATAACGTCAGAACTTTTCTAGAAAAAAACATCAACATTTTTAAACTTTTGAAACTCGGAAACTTCCATGTCTTTTTCTTGAAAATTTATTAGATTAACCTAAAAATTTCTGGGGGGTTTTTACAGGAATTATTTTGACTTTCCAAGTTTTTTTTATTCGAACTGAGATTTTACTGAGATTAACCTAGAAATTTCTGACTTTTTTGGTGAAAATTTACCGTATTTTCCGCACTATAAGGCGCACCTAAAAACCTTCAATTTTCTCAAAAGCCGACAGTGCGCCTGCCGGTGCACCTTATATATGGACCAATATTGAGCCACAACCGGTCTAGCAACTACGGTAAGCAGCCGCCGACTTCATTTTGCCCGTAGAAGAAGAAACACGCGGTGCATGCTGGGATAGTTGTCAGAACGCTGGTTTGTTAATAAAGTTTGACTGACCTATCTACCTACCGACCTGATAATCAGGTCCTCTACAGGTCATTTAGCACCACGTTCTCCACTAGCATGCTTTGCGCGAACGGAGAAGGGTGACCATCGTCCAGCCACGCCCCGGCCCAGTCGCGGAAGGCTCTTCTCACTGACCGAGGAGGGGGGCGGGGAGGGGAGAGAGACAGAGACTGCGGTGGCAGCGTGTCGGTTGGTCTGTGTTACCCAGAAAGCAGTTGGGCACAATATCGCAACACCAACACCGAGAGTGAAACAATGACTGGGGCAGCCTAGTACATAAAGTACTCGGGGGCCACTTCTTTATTATTACACATCCACATTTGTACTGGACGTACAAACGTACAAATGCTACTAACTATAACGTCTATTCTATGCGCCTTATTTATATAAAAAAAGTTTTAAAATAGGCCATTTATTGAAGATGCGCCTTATAATTCGGTGCGCCTTATAGTGCGGAAAATACGGTACTCCTCTATTTTTTTTTTTCTTTCTACAACAACCCTAATCCAAGAAAGGAGTAAAAACACAAACAGACTTAAAAAGACAGAAACCAAACAGTGGATATCACAAAACGGCCCACTTACCCTCTGTTGTTTGGGTTTGATCTTAGCGGACAGATGGCTGACGTCATCGTAGGTCATGGTGCCCGGCCGCACTGGGTACTGAGACAAATAAAGAGAAGCGAGCGACCCCAGATATTTTAAATGTTTAACAGCCAATCAAATCAAAGACAGTTCAGAGGAATGCAAAAAGAAAAACAATGAAATAAAAGCTCACCTGGAGAAGATACAGTTTTTCTGCAAGGCTTTTGGAAAGATATACATCAATCTACAGGAAACAGAAACGTTGTTTGAAAATTAACATCGGTGCAAATTTTTGTCTCAGACCACTATTTTCTTTTTCCCACAACTTCCTGAAATATATAAATTCAATTCCAGACAATTAAAACATTTTCACTATAGGTAGGAATCTTAAACATATGAGCTAGTAGGGAAAGCCTGAACAGAACCGTCTGACTCATCTATTGTTTATTATTATTCTAGTGTGACCAAACTAACAAAATATCTCATATGATACTTTCTAATTCTGGAAGCAAATAATACAGTCTGCAAAAAAAAGCTAAGGTCAAATTCAGAAGGACAACTTTGACAAACTATTTACCCTAAAACAACATCTGCTTCACTTTAAGTCTAGACAGAGAAATGCTAAAAAGGTTAGAGAATGAGTCTTCATTCAGATCTGCTGTAGGTTAGCAAACCACATCAGGTGCAGCACAGACGTATAAGCAGTCTATATATACACAAGACTTAAAAATTGGTAGCCCATTTTCAAAACCTGAGACCCCACACAGGATGATACAAAAAAAAAGATTCCTACAGTGTGTTGAGTACAGCCACCTCACAAACAGTCAGACGAAAAAACCGGCTAAACCTCTCAAGTGCAAATGCGAGTTCAGAATAAACAAATATGGCTGACAAGAAAGAAGTGAGGGCGATAGTTTGAGGGCTGTTTTCAACAGAGAAAAATCAAAACAAGATTTGCCACCATGAATTTTAGGAATATCTCCTAAGATTATCTTTAGAGCCTCTTTATAATTGTCAGAAGGGACAGAAACCATTCTCAATTGAGGATTTCAGACAAAATTTATATTCTTATATCTTCCACACTGAGCTTGAACTACACTGCGAGGAAAAACAAGCAAAAATGTCAATCACTAGACATGCAAAGCTGAAAGAAACATATCCCAAAAGATGGATATCTTTAGTAAAAAACCTCGAATGCCATGTATAATTTTCCTTCCACTTTATATCTACATAATTATGCTGATTTATGACAAAAAATATACCTCCTCTATAATGGGATCATCCTCATCACCACTAGCCATATTGATGTGATCGGAGCAGGAAAGAGGTCACCAGAAAGGACTGGCAGATGATACAGAGAGAGCCAACCTGGAAAAACAAACATAAATCGAGTTACAATGGCTGATGTCATGCTACGCAAAGACAGTTGGAACAAACAACAGATATGAAATCAAGAAAATCCTGAAACGATACATTCTTATGGTTAAACCACTACAGCCTTGCCAGGTTGTTATGAACAACAAGATTATGAGATAACATGTATAAAGATAGTTATTAAACTAGCAGATAATGCATTCACTGACAGTGCCCAGGTAACAGTCTAAGCAATCCAATCCAGTAACATGAGTTACTTCTATGCAAACGTCTAGTAATCAAAACTGTGTCTAACAGACCCATAAAACAGTGAATTCATACCGTTCAAACACCCACTGGAGACAGCAAGTCATTTAAAAGTCAATGTTTAGATGCGTTAGCTTCCTTAGCAAGCTAGCACAAACCCCTCATGAACTGGAAACCGGGCCTCAAAATAGCTAAAAACTTGAATACTAAAAAATGTGCAAGTAAAAAGAAAAAGTCGGACAAAGTGCTACAAGTTTAACATTACGATTTCCTGTATACGTATAAGATACGATTGTTAGCCGGATAGCAGCTAGCCTAGCATACAGTAGCACAGCCTGGCGTGCTTAAAGACACATGCTGAAAAAATAACAGTCAGTCTTTCTTTACGGAAATAACAACCATACCACGACATGAGTAACACTCACCTGCACACCTCGCAGTCCAGTTTAGCCCGTCACATCTGTAAGAAAAATGTGCGTAACTCGCAGAGGAGCACAACTCAGGCAGCTGAAGTTAACTGTTGGACTGAGGGTACCATGTTGAGTCAGCGCAGAGGACACGTGGGGAGGGTGGGGGGACTCATTTCAGTACGACAAGGCTACCAACCAGTCGTTTGTGAGATACTATCCACAGCTGATGCTTTAATTGCTTAGGTAACAATCCCCTGTCTTGCTTACAGTCAATGAATAAAACAATTGAGGTACAAAAGGATGATGGCAGCGGTGGGATTCGAACCCACGCCCCCGAAGAGACTGGAGCCTTAATCCAGCGCCTTAGACCGCTCGGCCACGCTACCTTGTTTCTGCAGCTCGCGCATAACGGTATAAATACAAAACAGTAATGCTACTCGAATAGTTATTTAAAGTAAATGCAGCCACCTTATATTACAGGTCTAACACTGCTTATTAAATAATAACCAATAACAACCAGTGGCGTTATTGAAATCTGATTGTCAATGAGTTAGTTCATATCATACCGAATATACTAGATTCTCATTATATCCACAAGTCATAAAGAGAAGTAGATGAGATAAATGCTTTCTTTAGTTGTTTTACAATCGCCATTAGTATTTCTATTGTTGATTGTTTAAAATTTATGTTTGAAAAAAATTATTTGAATGTATTTGCCTTTATATTTGCATTTATATGCAAATGCATGTACATGAGCTCATAGCCAAGAGTCTAATTTCTATCCCCATTGGTAGGTTGATGTATACAATGTTTAATAAAAAGAGGAAAAAGCAGCCTCATATCAATAAATTCTTCATAAAGGAGAAAAGGGGGTAATTAAACAGTTGTGTTGCATACAGTTAAGCTACGCTAAGCTAAACAGGCTAATTGTGTGACTAGAAATATTAATTATGTCCTAAGCCGCTTTAACTAACCTGTAACAAACAGTGGCAGCTGATGTGGCTGGCACCTTTTGACACCCTCTGCAAAATGTTAGCAATACTTATTGCCACTGCCACAGATTCAGCCCGACCCTGCAGGAGAGCAAGGTGTGGCAAAGAACTAGTGAAGGTGAGGCAGGACTTTTACAACAGCAAGAAGGGAGTGGTGAGGTGTTTAAGGGCGTTTAGGATCAGCCTTTTTTGTTTGCAGTGAGTTTAAATGGACAAGTTCACAAGCAAGGTCAGGGTTATGATGTTTGTGAACAAAGACTGTAGTGAGAGAATGAGCAGGTGTAAGGGAGCAAAATCTGCAGCGAAGAATAATGTCTTAGTATCACTAAACAACACATTTCCTGCATCTGCTTCTGTCACGCCTCATGAATGGAACTGGAGGAGTTAATTTCTGCTCCATACATAAGACTTTCAGCATCACTGCTCCTAACAAACTCAATTTGATGATTACAGACCTGGTATTTTTTTGCGGTTTTCTATATTCTTGTAAACAGTTACTTTTGCTCAAATATTGAGTGAACAGCTTGCATGTTTCAAAATTATCTAAATCAGTTGCATATTTTTAGAGTCTTATCTCAACATGTAGGATGATTTCAACAAAAATTGTTACATTTATGCAAGTTTATGCAATCCTCCTGCAGTTGCACAAGTACTTAAAACTGCCGTTACAGACAAAAACATTTACTTTGATCAGTTCTGTTTTAGTCCATGTGATATTTGACCATGTTGATTCATTTTTAGCTCCTGGTTTTTTTTAAATTCACCTTAAATTTTAAATTAAATGTTTTTATATATATTTACTTAACAATTTTGATAAAGGTATTTGACAAAATGCAATGTTTATTGCTTGCTTCATAATTTGTTACTGTTATGTTTTTATAAAGTATTTTGAACTGCCTTGTTCCTGAAATGTGCTATGAAAATTTGACTTTATTCAAGTCAAGTTTGATATTCTTCTATGTTAATATTCATTTAAAGACAATAAGAATGTAAGAACTTTAAAACTTTTTTAAGACAAATAAAAAAAAAACAATCAAAGATGAATAAAAAGCAAAGCAAACTTTATTTTATACTTTCAGACTCCATTTCTTTATAAATTCTTCCAACATTAGTTTGATAACATTAGAAGGGGAAAATAAGTAAACATTTTTATTTGTTCTGATTTATCAGACAATTTTTTTCTTATTTACACTTAAATAAAATGTCATGAGGGGCAGGAAATCAAAGGGAAAAGGAAGACGGGATGATCAACCTCAGAAAAAAAAGAAAGAAAGAAACAGGGAGATCTGATCGTCAATGGCTCAGCACACTCAAAAGCAAACCGCTAACAGTAAAAATTCTGTCATAAAAATATGTAAACGATAATCATTCAGGGTAAAATGCTGAATGTGTAAAAGTTCACTCCCACAGGCTTCAAGGGGATCAATAATGTCTCCATGATTACTCCTCCACCAGCGCCCAGGCCTCTTCGGCTTTCATGTAGTACTGGTTGGCCAGGCGACCCTTCATGGCTGCCATAGCAGCCTCCGCGGCTTCCGTAAACAAATCCCCTGAAACGAGAGAGCAAATATCAGTCCGTCATAAAATAACAGGCACACCTTATTCCTTTGAATCCCTTTTGTGTGCTTTCTGTGAGCTATAGAGCTTATAGTTTGTGAAAATCTGGTGAAAACGTATGAGTAACGACGGCTGTTGAATCTGTTTAATCAGGAAACAAAATGTCGGCTGCCACACTTTCAACCAGATGTGGCAGAGTATACAAAAAAACGCAGCACTACTTCAACATACTATTACTCAAGTAAAAGTAAAAAGTTGTCATAAAATTAGATTACTCAAGAGTAAAAAAAATAAAACATTTTTTAAAAAGGTTACGCAAGTGGTCAAAACAATCATTTAATATTTAAAAAAATACACAATCAGACAGACAAAAATGCAAAGTTATGTGGAAATGTTGGCATTTTAAAGACCAAAATGAAAATAAGTCATATAAATAATGCAATCAAGAAAAAGGAAACATTTTTTCAAATCAATTTCTTTCAGTAAAAAGACAAAAAAAAACTTATGAAACTTTAACAAAAACTGCAGATGTCTGGAGAATTTTTGGTTAAAGCAGGTTTGTTCTGCGTTTAGTAAAGTTACACACAGCAGGGAAACAATCCAGAAATCTTACTCAAGTAAGAGTAGCAATACTTCCTAACAAAATTACTCAAAGTAAGATACAGCACAGTAAAAATACCACCCAAATCTGCTCTCTACATTTTTCATTTATATCCTAAATAGCTGGTTTGACTTGATGCAGACTTTCAAAGATTATTGAAAAACTGCAATAAAACAACTAATGCAGATTTTCTTCCATTTGTTGCTCTCAATGTGGCGAACCAAAACCTCAGAACGCTTCAAATGTTTTCTAAACAGTTATATGGTAATAACTTTTCTTATCAGGTCTGGGATTTACATTTTTTTAACATTGGGCCATTAAGTGTCTCTTTTTAAGATATTTTATCCTACTTCTCTGGTGAAATTCTACCAAAAACTGTGTTCAATTGCATATATGGACTGGTTGGTTTGGACAGGCTTTTCTCAGATTCTCTCTGTCTGACGTAAACATTAGTTTAATGATTTCAAGTGCAAAAAAATTAAAATAAATGATAAAATCAAGAAATCTGAAAGGGGTCAGACATTTCATGACAGTTTCATTGAACACTAAAAGGCAGAGACAGAACCGAACCTGCTTTCTGTGGATTTGCAGTAAGATTGAAGCCGCCCTCCTGGAACATCTCCGCCTCTCTGGCCAGCAGCGAGTATCGCGGCTCGTCCTGCGTGCCATCGAACTCCCCGCCCTCATCGTAGTCCATCATGTTCAGAGCGCTGTCGTACCAGTTGATTGCCTCGGCCCAGTCCTGCTTTCTGTGGACGTGAAGCGCAGAAACAGAAGAGCCAATGAGGGAAAGCCTGATAGAAATAATGCAATTCTACTATGAATCCACTAGGGGGAGGAATACACTGTAACTGGAACATTTTCTTCAGTAACGTTCAAACATTTTTAAGAAAAGTTTTCAAACTTTTCCAGCAAAAGTTTACTAAAACAAAGAAAGTGAACTAAAAAGAGACAGTTTTAACTAACTATTATGATATTTATTACAATTATTAATAACATCTTATGGTACAGCAGAGATAAGATAGGCTAAAATATAACAACATTTTATGTTTTGAAATGCCTCTCACACACCCTACACGCAATAATCTAACAAAAAACTTTAACATACAAAATATAAGACAATCAATAACTAATTGA
Source organism: Poecilia reticulata (assembly GCF_904066995.2). Taxonomy (NCBI): domain Eukaryota; kingdom Metazoa; phylum Chordata; class Actinopteri; order Cyprinodontiformes; family Poeciliidae; genus Poecilia; species Poecilia reticulata. Next base: position 9,419,982 of record NC_088848.1, on the reverse strand, counting down.
GCCATTAGAAATAGTAAATATTCACTACATTGAAACAATCAAATTGCTTTCAGGTAAATTACGTTTCTGCACTAATTAAATGCTTAAACCTAATATACAAGAAAGTAAAAAAAAAAAAAAAAAAAAAAAAAAAAATATATATATATATATATATATATATAAAATGCTCACACCAAGTTTTCTGGCATTTAGCAAGCAGAAATAATTTGAGTAATTATAATTAACCTAAGAACAAGAAAAGTTTAGTCTGATTTAACGACAAACAGCAAAAAAAAGTGTCTGTGTCTTTTATTAGGCTTGTAATCACATGTTAGATTTCACTACTACAGAGCAATGCAGTTTGAGTATCAAGCATTTTCAATGACTTTATACAGAAGTAAAGCACTTTCCAAACCTTAAACCACTAAAGAAATTGAAGCATTTTTAAGGATGTGAAGCGCCGGTATGAGTCCTGTTTCAGTGACCCTTCACTGACCTGTCAGCAGACAGACCGGCTCCCGTATCAAAGGCTCTGGCCACTATGATCATAGAAGATCTGTCTCCCGCCTCGGCAGCCTGGAGCAGATACTTAAACCCCCTCATCCTGTTTCCTGCGTTATCCTGTCAGCAACACACGCGAGTCAAAGTGGGAACAGACCTGAATCAACTCCAACTAGTGAAATAAGCAGTAAAATGAAGCTGTGTGAGTTTTTACCTCCACCTCCATGTCTGGGAGGATGTGATGAGGCAGCTGCAGGTAACATTTCCCTAAGGCCACGATGGCCTCCAGCTCTCCGCACAGGGCGGCTCTCTCCAGGTGGAACATGGCCGAGTCCTGATCCCATGGCTCGTCCTTCTCACAGAACCGGCCCGCTTCGTGGTAGCGCACCATGGCCAGGTGGACCTGGGCAGCAGAACCAAACAATGACAGAGAGCACAGGTTTGGAAATCTGTGAGGATGTCAAAATGAAAATAAAAACGGTTAAATGCATTCCATCAGTTGTGCCAAAATTATTCATATCAGAGAATGTGTCGGATGGAACATGACGCATCTTAGGACACATTTTGTTTATTTATTTATTTATTTTTTATGCCTGCCACAATAACAAATTTTGCTGGATGATAAATTGTCCCAGAAGTTATTGCGATAAATGATAATATTGTTTTGAGACCATTTTTTAAGTAATAATGATGCAAGAACCCATTCTCAAAGTTCAATAAATTTTACATTTTGATGAACATTTTGACACTGGGACTGGAAGATATTTTAAATATCTAAAATAAATAAAAAATAAACTGAATCATGAGTCTGTAAACAAAATTGTTCTTCAAAATAAGGGCGGGCTGACACCAAATCACCAGACTGAAGACTTTTGTCATCCAGTGTTTGGTAGAAAAGAGAAAAACGATAAACTACGCAAAGGAAAATTATTGAGTTCGTTTTAATTTATCATGCAATTAATTGATTTATTGATCGTCGTGACAGGCTTAATAATGTCGTAAACTTACTAAAACGCAACTAATCTGAATCTGAATACATGTGATATTCTTGGATTTACCTTTCCCAGGATCGACTGTCCGATCTTCTTCTGCAGCAGAGCGTTCAGGCGCTCCACCTCGGTGGCCACGCAGGAAGGCCGGTGGACGTGGGCCCGAGACGAGTGGAAGAAGCTCCACTTCTCATCCGTCAGCTGAGGAGAAACGTCCAACCAAGATAAGAAGAAGAAGAAGAAAAAACCAGAAGCAGAAACCCAATTATGACCAATTCTGATGGAGTCCAGGAAATGACAAGCAGCAGGCGTTGAGCTGAGAGCTGCAGAACAAACAGGAAGCACACAGAAAGCAATTATCGTCAGAAGTGTCGGAGTGCGTCAACTGGAGGTAGATGGTGTTTCGTTTAAACAAATCGTTTTAGTGAGGTTCCGAATATTTGTGCACATTGAAACAGCTGCACACATCTTTCTGCTCGACAAAAAAATATGCAAAAGTAAAGCTTCTGGGAACAGAAAAAGCGCTTCAGAGGAAACAGCTGCCTTACAAAGCCTACATGCAGATAATCACCCCTTCGTTGCTGGGACTTTCAGAGTATAAATTCGCTGAGACTCTCGGAGGAGCTACCATCTTCCTCTAGTCACGGGAGGGAAACAACGGAGAGGAGTAGGAGCCACGTTACGGGAAAGTGGAGGGGAGGAAAATGTGAAAACATGATGATGAGTGAAGGAGTTAGGAGTGGATAACGAGAATGGAAATGATCCAGGGGAGGAAAGCATCCACATGCATTTAACTTGGTTTGTTTACCCGTCTGATGCTGTCGTCATCGGACTCAGAGACAGGCCTGAAGCGGTGATGGACCTGGATGATGATAACACGAATTATAAATCCTGCTGTCCTTTTTTTAAAAAGTAACTGGATTATTTGTCTATTTGCATATTTTAAAGCATTTATAATATTGTATAAAAAATACAAATGAAAAATCTGTAGAATGTGCCATTTTTTTTTATCCAATTAATCGATTAATTATCAGAATAAGCGACAAATTAATTGATATGTAGAATAGGGGTTAGTTGCAGATAGTCCTAAACTTAACAGTATGGAGTTGAGAAGAGAAAGAAACTTTACAATTTTAAGTGTCAACTACCTATCAGGAAGTTAAACGTCCAACTGTGTTATTAAAAACACAAAAGGTTTCTCCCTGTCAGTTTCATAAAATCTAATTTTATTGAGGTTAAATGACAGAAATGTCAAGTTAAAGTCTTTACCCCGTCCACATGATCATTAGGATCCCCTTCACTCCTCCTCTCGCTTGGGTAGCCGCTGTCTCCGCCGCTCTCAGAGTCCTGCAGACAGGAAACAAAACGTCGACTTGTGTTAAAAAAAAAAAAAAAGCAAGAAAAGCGATAAATCAGGAACCAAAAGGAGACTTAGAATTTTCATTTTATTTTCAATCTTTGATGAAACTGAAAACTCAGGAAAAAAAAAAATCTTTTTAGAGCTGTAAACAGACCAGCTGGTTCACATAACGGGGAGTGTTGTTTCAGGACATTGTTGCCTGTTTTCACAGGCAGCAGCGTCACAGGCTGTGCTTCTCAACACAAGCATTGTTGAGCCGGCCTCAGCCGCTGACGGCGCGATGAGCTTTTCCACAAATCAGCTTTGGACCCACGCAAAGCCTCCTCATCCAGGAGGCCTAATGGCTGTTTGTTTGCTGGCCTGCACACACGCAAATGTCTGCAGTGTTGCAATGAGAGCTGAATACCCATAATCCTCTGTGTGTGGGAGAAGGGATTCAAGCGGAGACAAACTGGGAACATTGAACTTCCCTCAGCAGGCGAGTTTCCAATCAGTTCAGCCTCCAGAATCACGAGAACATAGAGACGCAATACAACAGGATAGTTAAATAAAATTATAAATCCATACACTTAATAAATAAAATATGTTTAAGTGTTTCAATAAGGTTTAAATAATGTGCAAAACTAAACTGCTAAATGCAAAAATTAAATATTTATTGATAGTTTATTTTATCTGCCAGCCTTACGCATTAGAGTCAGTAGGTGGCGCTAACATTGCTACGGAAAAAAGTGATGAAACTGCAGTTTCATTTGTTAGGGACACAGTGACAACTTACATTATTATGAATAAATAAGTAAATAAAATAGTAACTAAATATAATTATTAAATGCTGAGCTAATTCTATAGGGCAACTACTCCTTTAAATTAATATATTTTGATACTTAAATATTTAATTTTAAATGAGCATTTGAGTAATTATACATACTATTTTGTGTTTTAAAAAAAATGTATTTATTAACATTTTATTCAAAGTACTGTTTGTATAGTTGTCTATGTTTTGTCCTCTGTACAATGTGGTAAACTATAAGTAATGTAAATTAAAGTAAACAAAAGCAAAAAATAACCACTAAAGTTGACAGATTAATTTCATATCAAAATATTTAAGGTTTTTGTATTGACACAAATGAATTAAAATCAGATTTTGGTATTACTTTGGTGTTTTGAAAACACAGACAGGAGACTTTAGTCTGTTACCCAAATAAACTATTTATTTGGGTATTTATTTATACTTCTTTATGGTTTATGCTGAGTTGATTAACCTGAGGTACAAAAATGTAACTTGGGATTTCTATTTTTTGAGATAATGTTTGTGTTGTTCATTTGCAGCTCATGTTTCTGTTTCCAGTTCACTTCACTTTGTCGTTGCTCACCTTGTGATCAGATGTGTTGTTGTTCAGCCTGTCGTGTTCGTACATTCCAGAAAGAGAAAAGCCTGGAAAACGCAGTAAAACGTTAAAACCAGTCACAACGGATGCTTTTGCCAGGGGAAAAAAAAAAAAGGTTTAGGAATGTACCCGAAGAGGATTTGCCCATGGATCCAGGTGCCACTATGGGAGAGAAGGGAAGAGTGAGAGGCGAGCAGGGGATGGAGTCCACGTCGCTCGCGCTGTCGTCCGCAGACGACGGTTCGGACAGACGGGACAGCAACGGAGGGACGCGGCTGGCGGAAAAGGTGCGGACGCGAGGCGAGCCGCAGACTTCCTCGCAGCCCCTCAGGACCGTCTTGGCCGACTTCTAGGAAAAAGCGAGGAAAAAAAACTTAGAGGCAAAAGAACTGAAAGAACTCAGAATAGTGAGAGAAGAAAGTTGCATTGGAGTGCTAAAAACAAACAAAAAACACAACAGGGAATCTAGTCCAGTCTATTTTAAGCTTGAATAGCTAAACACCAGTAGTCTTTTCCAGAATCCCATCTAAATGTTTTTTGAAGTAAAAATTAACCCCCAGTGAAGGGGGTTAAAAAAAGAAGTGGCTTTGTCATCCACAGCTTTGTCTGCGGATGTCGCTTGTGCGTCACATTTACAGGCGTACCAGAAACACAACACAAAGGTTCCAGCTCGGGACTTTTGCATGTAAAAAAAAAAAGAGATCCAATTAACTGTGTAAGATTTTTAACTTGTCAAAATATATACATCTAATTAAAAAATAAAACATTTTCTGTACTCTGGTTCTGTTTCCAGACTTTTGTAGGATTAATTTGGTAAGCTGTGGTTGATCTAACCAGCTGCTGCTCTCAGGAATCTCTCAGAGAGCACGAAAATGGTAAAATTACCAGAAGTTTGTTGGTGCAGTCCAGCTGGGACTCCTCTGGCTCAGAAATATCGAAAGGCGTCAGGCCCATGCTCTTGCAGATCTTGTTGCACAGGTGGGAATGGAAGAACAGAGCCATGCCTCGCACACCTGGAATGTTATCAGACTGAGGAATTCCTGTTGCCAGTAGGAACTAGCTAAATCCGAAAAAGAGAAGAAACACACCGAGATTTCCATCTCCGAAATCCGTCCCCTTCTCTGTGTGAATCTGAGGGTCTGTGTAGAGATCGCCGACTCCCTGGATATCGACCACGATCAGCTGGTGGCCCGAGCGCTCGAAGGTGAAGTGGCTGAAGGCCTAATGGAGGAAAGAGCGAGATCATGCCGGACTTCAAAGTCACATAAAGACAGTTACAAAGTCAGCCTTCTACCACCTGAAGAACATGTTCAGTATTAAAGGACTAATGTCTCAGCTAGATGTAGAGGAACTCATACATGCTTTGATTTTTAGTCACTTTGATTACTGCAAAGCAGTGGTGGGAAGTAACGAAGTCACAGTACTTAAGTACAGTTTTCGTGTATCTGTACTTTACTTAAGTAGATTTAATAATGGGGACTTTCTACTTTTACTTCACTACATTTTACAGTAAGTATCTGTACTTTCTACTTCACTACATTTCTACAAAAGTGTCGCGTTACTCGTTACATCCAAGTCGCGTTGCTCTTTTCTTCCGTTAAAATGTGAAGTTCAGGGTCTTAAGGTGGCGCCGTAAAATCCGAGCAATAACGTGACTTAGTGTCTGTTGTCATCCATCGGCTCCACCTTTACTCGCACGCGGAGCTCCAGACATGCGCAGTGGTTTCCTCTGAGCGGGAGGAGATGTCTGTTTAATGATAATAGCTGCATAAATTGATATGGCGACATGTAAAATCAGCAGCGCTTCGCTTTCACAGACGGGGGGACTTCGTCCAACTTTTAGCGTCACTTGGAAGGAAAGCTTAAAGAAAGGTAAGATCTGTGCTAGCAAAGCTAGCTGTACTGAGACACATGTTGCATCTGATGAAAAAAGGTTGTCACTCATGCGCTGAATTATTGTGTGGACGTGTTGACTGAGGTGTCGCATATATGGGACAACGCTGTGACCAAAGTCTGCAATATAGTGATATGACATTCAGGAACGATCCGATTCTTCTGGACGGATCTTTACTAAGTCCTAAGGACTGAAGCCTCACTGAGAGCCGTTCATATATATATATATATATATATATATATATATATATAGACATTCATTTAATCGCTGAATAAGTAAAAGTTGAACGTATGAACACAGAGCATGCTCATTGCTCATTGATTGATTTCTCTCCTGTCATGGTGGCAAACATCGCAGCAGGAGGGAGGGTGAAAACAGTCACGGTGCTCCTTCTGCTTAGTTACTTGTTGCGCCGTTGGACAGTGTTCATAGTTGAACGTTATTTACCGTTAATTGCGATGTTTCAGTTGTGGTTTCTGACATATGCAATATGGGCAACCGCCCACGGCGTTATTTTTCTAGGAATAGCAGGAGACCTCTGCGGATTGTAGCACAGCGATGAAAGCAAAATAGAATGAAGTGAGTTTTAATTGATACTGGTTAAATATATTTCAGCTCTAAGTATTTAATATCTAGGTGTTTTTATGGGAATGTGGATCTTTCAGATCAATCTGAAAACCAATTTTGATAGGTAAACTTAATGTTATTGTGTCATTTAGCGCGGGGCGCTGGTCTTGGTCTCGGGTTCGGTGGTCTTGACTACAACTCTGCTACATGGCTCCTTGGTTGCATATCCTCCACCCCGCCCGCACCTTCTTTACATCCCCTTTCAGTTGGATTTCTTTCTAAATAAATGTGACTAATGAAGTTCATGCTATGTTAGGACAGGAGACAAAATGTTTCCATCCCTGAAATTATGACTCACAGAATCACATATCTAAGTCTAAACTGTTACAGAGAATAAACAAAATAAAAACATGTTTAATCTGTGGTAGTGTTAATTAAAATGGCACATTTCTGATGTATTAAAATTAAATGCGATCGGCACACTTAATGATATTAGCGATTAGGTAATGCATTCAGCGAGTACTTTTACTTTTAATACTTAAGTATTTTTAAAAGCCAGGACTTTTTTACTTTTACTCAAGTAAAATGTTAATGTGGTACTTTGACTTTTACTTAAGTACATTTTTGACTGTGTATTTGTACTTTTACTTAAGTAAATTTTTTGAGTACTTTCTCCACCACTGCTGCAAAGCGTCTTCACAGATTAATAAGACAGTTGAAACTGCTCCAGATTTACTTCTCACTAAAACCAGGAAAACAGAGCACATCACCCCAGTTTTGAAGTTCTTCCTATAGCTCACTGTATTTCAGAGAATAGACTTTAAAATACTTCTGTTAGCTTATAAATCACCCAATAGCTTAGCACCAAAATATGCCGGTTTGCGTCAAACCGGCTAAGACCGCCTCAGGGTTTTCACATCTGCTCACTATATGATGTGTTTATGATGTTTTTTTTGTGCTTTTGTGATACAAAGCACCTTAAAATGCCATGTTGCTGAAATGTGCTATGAAATTAAACTTAACTGACCGGAGCGCCTTCTAAGCAAGATATAGCTTTTCTTACCTGTGGAGTCAGTCGGATGTTGTCGTCCCTTACGAAGCCCGAGTTGGAGTTGTACTTGATGTACTTCCCCTCGATGTAATGCTCCAGGTGGAAGAGCGGTTTTCCCGGTCTGTTCGTCATCTCCACCACACACATCTGCATGATGTCCACCTGAAGATTGCAATATATTTCCCTCTGAAATATCTTACAAAAATCAGGGTTTCTGCAGCTTGCACCAACTCAAACGCAATACTTTCTAAGACCATTATGAGTGGAATTTCACACCTATATATTCACAGAAATGTACAAACTTCGTCCAGCTAAGCAGCGATACATTTTTGTACGTGTCCATGATAGACGCAAAAAAGCTAGCTAGCTAGCAGAAGTATTTTCGAAGTGTACTTGGCGGTAACTGCCATAGACATAAATCTCAAATATCTGCTCGGTTCATCAATACATCACCTAATTGCAATATTGCTCTGACGTTTTCGGACCTGTCTGCTACCGCTGCGTTAACAGCCAGCTCCCCGCCAGCTGTCAGCTGGCCGGGCGCTCCAGGTTCGGTGTACCGAGAGAAAACGTCTAACTCCTGGCACATTGTTTTAAAAACTCCGGCTAGCTTTCCCCAATGAGTGGGAGTTAAACATCGATATTATTTAGACAGGTCTGGCTGAAAAAATGTTTGGTTTAATAAAGTATTTCAAAGCAGAGCACATCGGTTTGATTAATTCATTAAAATTAAGCCTTCAAACATAATAGGACATTACGGTTAAATAAACCTATCTGCGATGTGGAGAGTATTATATTTGTAAATGAATAATTTGTATTCCTTGTAGAAAAATGCAGTACACATTTGAACATTTTAGAATCAAACTAAAACATCTTTAATATAAAAGCTGAAGAATAATATAGAAATCAGTAATACATGACTGAAAAACAAACTACGGCTCCGTTGTTTTTTTGTTTTTTTTTTCTTCTCTCTCTGCTTCACGCTGTCACGGTTGCTTGGCAACATGAGTTACTCTGAGGTGTGGGCGGGGACAGTTGGTGAAGGCTAGACCTGTCCGAATCCACAACTATTTTTCTTCCGGTCTTTGTTTAGTCCCGGCCTTCGAATGACCCGTCCTACGTAGACCAGTCCTTCGAAGGATGCAGACCCTGAATTCGTACACAGCTGATATAAGTTTTAAATATAAGTAACGGCAACTGGTTTCTTCTTCTTGATTTTTATTGGCGGTTGGCAAGAAACATTAGGTATGGATTACCGCCACCTACTGGTACTGGTGCGACTCAAAATGTTTATTTTATTTAAACATTTTATTTAAATATGACCGATACTATAGATCATATTTTCTTATCGAAAAATATGAATCGATTAACAAAATCACAATCTTTTAGGAATCAAGTTTTCTTAAAAAACTAACTAAATTTGGAATACTTTTACTTTCTTAATCTCCCTGTAGTATGTTTGTTAAAATGTTATGTTTCTTTATTTTTCTAAAATAAAAAAAAATAACCAAAACAAATCTTAATAACAAAAAGTAACACGTTTCTTTCTCTCTCATATTTCCAACATACTAAAATTACACAATTTTTTCCAGTTCTCCACAATGCTCACTTTTTTTTCCCATATCATGTTTACTTCTTGTAAATAGTTTATAACCGAGTCCAGTGTGACCAAATGACCGTCTCAAGTCACAGAATGCAATGAAGACGTCAGAGTGCGATTCATACTGTTGCGTGTCAAACTACAAAATATAAGATCTGGGAATAACGCATTAAAGGCCAACTTACTTTTCAAAATGAATTTATGACATTTCAGGGCCTTCATTTTAAATAGACTATTTAAGAATGCACAAACACACTAAAAATTATTTACAAGGAATAGATTGTTCTCTTCTCCCTACGTAAAGGTGGACATTAAATGTTCTTCTTCTACCTGTTTGGGAGGTCTGTGCCGGTTGTACTCCTCCCCCCAGAGTTTGGCCTCCATCTGCAGCCGGACATCCTCAAAGTAAACCTCTCTGTCCACGGTCTCCATGTAGCGCTTGGCAACGTAGTTGGATGCCGACTTCCAGTTGCTGCTGTGTGAGAAGTTGGACAACTTCTTGCTGGAGGGGAAAAACAGAAATGCATATTTGTCTTGAGTATAAAAATTTATATCAATTCTCATAAAAATAAAAGAGACTGCCCTGAATATTTTAGTTTTTTCAACAAAAGAATCCAGCTTTTTAATCACAAATTAGCTGAAAGTGATCACAGATGTGGTCAGTTCACCCATACGTAAGAAAAGCAGCTTCATCTGTTAGGAACCAACATGTCTGGCCTTGTAGGGCCGCAGGGAGTTTATCTTAAACTATTATTTGGAGAGGATTTAAGATTTCAGATATTTCATGCGAGCCTAAGATTGACTGGTTTTGATTTTCCACATTACTGAGGAGTAATACATAGAAAAAAGATTGCTTTTTATGAATTAGAGGTCCAAGAAAGGAAATGGTAAACCACATTGTTAAAAAACTTCTAGGTTTAGAATCCTTTAATTTTTCTGACTAAGATAAGATAAGCCACGCCCACTTGACCACACCCAGTTAATCTGTTTTAATGGGATATATGCAAAACCTTCCAATAAAATCTCACCACTGTAATGCCAAAACATTACAATTCTTTAAGCAAGTATTGTAATCTCAGAAATGATGAAGAAATGTTCTGTGTTAGCTGGCTAAAAACTTATTTGGGCAGAAGTAGTAAGAGATGAGACTCATGATCAATAAAATGGATCCTGAGGAGACTTGGGAAAAATCCCCCACTAGGGGGCGCTACAATGTTTAACCAAAACATCACTGAGGAATTTGCCTAATAAGTAAATCCACTAAGACAATATCTAAAACATTGCCACAAATTATCAAAATAGCTTTACAACAATTTATAAATTAGATCTTTGCTCTGTAAAAGCTTCATAAAAGCATCAGCTTGAGCTAATGAGCTCAGATTTTTAAGATACAATTTTAAATAGTGTTTGAATCCATAAATCTCTTTGGACTAGTTAAATTAAATAACACACAATGTCTGTGGCAACTGTTGAATGTCAAATGAAGCTGTGATTTTGATTGAATATGTTACTGTATGTTAATCCTAATAAACATGGAAAAATTTTGTTTTTTTCGCTAATTCCTAAAATTATGTGTGAATTCTGCCTTTTCAGTCATGATAAACTATAATCAATGTCCTCCCATGGAGAGCCCTGTCAGTTTTAAACTGCATATATTTATTTGGAGGTAAATTAAAGGACATTTATGAATATCACACTAAGGAGCACTAAAAGTCAGGAGTAGTTGGCCAGACTTGCTAAGGAGGCCTTTCATAACCTCTTGCACTTCTAGTTTAATATCTTTACTCAGAAAATAAACATGGCAGGGCTTTTAATTTACTCAAACAATAAACATTATTGGGGAATCAATTTCATGGGATTACAGCCAGAACTAAACACCAAGTCCTATCTTTAGAGTTGTAGTCTAAAAATACGGCGCCATCAACAGCAGTCCCCACGAGTCGGAGCAAGAAGTGCAGGGAATATGGGTCAGCGATCCATCGCTGTTGTGTTTATATTGACTCAACGTCCCTACAAGAGGAACAGGAAACAGAATGTGGAGGAGTATTTCAACTTACGCTCTGAAACACTCCCTCATGGCTCCTTTCCCAAAGGGCTGTGAGAAACCAGACAGAGGAGAAATTAATGTACAATTTGCTATTTTAATTTTTTTTAATTTTGGGTGGGACAACAAATTCTCACTCAACGACCAAAGAAGACAGACAGGAAAAGGTTGTAAACATACATACTTAAGGACTTATCAGGCTTTTTGTGTGTAGCAAGACTTAACTCTATGCAAGATGTAAATTTTACTCTACGCAACTTTTTAAATGGAAAATAATTTAAAGATAAGCAATACAGACACTCGATAAATTAGTATGCATTCGATGAGACCCATTTGTCAGAGTAAAAGTACCTTTTAGAAATAACCTTTAAGCAGGTATAAAACATACTTTTTTTATTAAGATCACATTTCTGTATTAAAATGTTTTACTGGTCTTATGTAATATTTTTAATCTTAAATATTTTTTCCATCAGTTGTAAGCAGAAAATCATCACAGTTAACTGAAGTATGTGTGTAATTATTAATAAAATTATCAATAAAATGTGTTTCACTTTGTGAATTAAGTTATTGAAATGAATTAACTTTTCATATAGTTAATTCTATATGGAATATAATATTATCATATTATATTTCAATAATATAATAATTTCTTTATCCTGAATCAAACTAAATATATGTCATTAACATGAGGGCATATACCTGCGGACAATCTCATCTAGGACTTGTTTGTTAAAACTTTTCCTACCCACAAAGGTCCCAAATATTAATTTTTTTTAAAAACAAAATAATTTCTTAAACATTTCATCGCATTTCAACTTTAAACTTAGGAAAGGCTGATATTTTTCAAAGCTGGTGCAAACTGTCGGGTGAGAAGCGATACCTGTGCCCCCATCTTGACGTGGATCTGGTCCTGAGCCCATTCTCCTGTGACTGCGCTGTACCTGCGAAAAAGAAAACACAACTTTTTTAAAAAGAAAGCATATCTTTCCAAATATATTCACTCATTTTAATAGTTCTAATAACACACAGAGTACTAAAGGCTCAATGAAAGTCACAAAATGTTGATGTTTGCACTTTGTAAGTGAGAGGAAGTAAAAAAAAAATCTGTTTGCTTTTATGGTAGTTTTGCAAACAATACCATAAAAGTCTTAAAGTTCCAAATTATCTTGACTACAAAATTCAGAAGGCACAAATACTAACAAGTTGACTTTTTTTACTACAGGATTACTTGCATTTAATTTTTTTTTAACTTTTAATTAAGTTTGGGATGTTACATTTGGTCGTAAATGGATTTTGATGGATACTCAGTCATGTTTTATGTGTTGGTCACACCTGAGTCGACTAAATACAACCCATATATTAAAAAAAACAACAACAAAATAGCTACTCACCAAAAAACTGACTTATTATTTCAGTAAATGGTGGCAATAAAAGCAATATCTAACAGCCAAAAAAAATACAGAAATCCTGTTAACACTGAAATAAAGCAGCCAATCAAAAAAGAAAGAGTCTGGAATTAAAGAGACAGAAATTTAGTTTGCAGAAAGATGATGAGTTTATGGCCAAAGAACCGTGCCACACCATTTACATGCACTGCAAAGCACTCAGGCTACGACTGCTTCTGTGCCACATGATTTCTTCTGTGATTTTGCAATGCAGAGTTTTACTGTTTCTTATTACAATGTTTCGACACTATGTTAAAGGGAAATTCTGCAGCAGTCACACTCCACTCTGCAAGTTAGCAAACATAGTGAAACACTTGTTTCTTAACAGAAAGTGCTTTTCTTTGTCGTATTGCAGTTCAAAGCAAGTAACTTCGGCTGAGCGATGAAACCCTGCGACCCGGCGACTCTGCTCTACAGTAAGACTAGATATATCTGTTTTATTTACCCACCTGTTGCTTAGTATCACCCTTCCACACCTGTCACACAACTGACCCACTTTCCTTTCTCAGATTACTGCTTCCCTCCTTGTACTAAAGGAGCTGTAGTTCATTTATGCTTGCCAGACGCGGGACTTTGTCCACAGCTCATTATCTATTCTTATCAGGGAGCCACATGATTCATCTGCTCTCCCAAGTGGGTAAAACGAGAACAGAACGAAACGGGAAGGTTCTGGGAGGGAGTTCTTTTTTTTTCTTCCAAGGAGAAGTCACCCTCACTGCTTTCACTTTGAATGATGATGTTTAGCTGGGAGCAGAGGGAGGAAAATCAGCCAATCTGCTGATAGAAAACTCCTTTGAGGTCTGTATGTTTGCTTGAATTGGCAGAAAGTGTAGCGGGTTAATGACACTGCAGGATAGCCAGACATTAGAAAGTACAAAGAGGAAAATAACTTTATAAATGTCTAATCTTCAAGCTGGCTTGGGAACACAGAGTACCACAACAGCCGAGCTGCTGGGTGCAGAGAGGGGATGAGGTTACGCCGGGTAAATTTAGCACACAGAAATAACACAGCAGGGCAAATCCCAGGCTCGGACAATCCCTCCATCCACAGGAACTCATTTCAAAATGCTCTTTGCATACACCCACATCCTTTGTGCGTTCTTTCCACCCTTGATTAGGGAGCTAATAGCTGCCAAGCTGGCTTTTAACATCTGCATGCACATTTGGTATCCCACCCAAATGTAAGATAATAATTTTAAGAAACAACTTGAGGAACAGAGGGGCGTTCTTTTACATTGTCAACAGCGGAGGCCAAACTGCTGACATTTGATCCTGGGATGTGAAACGCAGCCGCAGGCCAAGCTGCGACCGCACTGGAGTTTGTAAACGAGCTACTGAATGACGGCAAAGTCATTACATAGACTTTTCCAGGAGATAAAATGTGTCAGCTTTGTGTTTACACGTTGAAATAAGTTCAAAGGTCATGTTTTCACGTAAAACACAATGTTACAAGTGAGCAACACCGCCGAGAGCTGCAGGAACATAAAAACGGTATGCCTGTAACTGAATATGGTTTTGCACATTAAAAGCTACTGACAGATTAGGAAAAGTGACTGATTCAACAGATGCATTACACTTCTTCAACATTTTGCCACAAACTCAAAGTGTTTTATTTAAGTTTTATGCAGCAGACAAACACAAAAGAGTGTGAAGAAACTCTAAAAATCTGAAAAGTGTGGCATGCATTTGTAATCTGCCCCATCAAGTCAATTCAATTTGTTGCAATCAAGACTGCAAGTGTTTTGGGGTTGTATACCTTGACCAGCTTTTGCACATGCAGGGATTTAAGTTGTTGCTCTATTTTTTGTTTTGCAAAAAATAAAAACAGTTCAAGCATCCCCACAGCACAATTCTGCCACCGCCGTGTTCCACAGTGGGTACAATGTATACAGGATTAGTTTTGCATGTCGGCTAAAAAGTACAAATTTAGTTTCAGATAAGTAGTGCAACTTATTCCATTTTTTACTTTACATAATTATCCACCGTCTATACCCAGTGTAGTAATGCATGCCACACTTTTCAGACCTTTATTAGCATAAAAATGTCATGTACTTCTTTCACGCTCCATAACCATAATACACTCTATTTCAGTCTTTCAGATAAACTTCCAATAAAATACTATGTAGTGACAAAATGTTGTTAGAGGTTACTAATACTTTTGCGTGAAACTGGATTCATGTTCAAGCTGTGCAGAACGGTTCCTTAATAAGAGCAGGACAGGAGATGTTCCAGCGAAAAGCAGCAGATCCCATAAAGAAGCAAATAAATGGTGAGTCGTTCATACCTGTAGCGAATGCAGGGTTCAGTCTCAATGTCCTCCAGGTGGAACTGCGCCCAGGGGTCGGGCATGGCTCGGGCCTTCTCTATGGCGTTTATCCATGCCGCCTGCAGCAGACAAACAATTGAGTCTCTGAAATGTAAATCCAGAAAGACACAGTTCCTGTTTTCCATACAGGGCTCAACAGGACATTGAAAACAAAGAGATGAATTTCTCACAAAGCTGCTCAATTTGCACAGTGAAGGTAATACTTGGCATATTTTTGCCTTTTCTGAACTTTTTCACTTCTTTCCCCAGGAACACAGCCACATCTCAGCGCACAACATTAAAATAAACTGTTATTACGAGGAATTGATGACCCCAAAATGTCAGTCTTTATTAAAGTTTTCTATTAGCAATATTTGGAGATTTAGTTTGTTCTGAGTGGTAATTAATAAAATTAACAAAAGTCCTCATCATGCCCTTTCTGACACAGTAGACGATATAGGCAAGTTTAGCAGGTAGATATTTAAAAAAATTGTTTAACTTGGATAAGAGGTTTTCATGGGTTTTCCATTTTGAACAGCAACTAAAAAAAATTTTATTAAGTTTTGAGCTTGCGATTATAGGGCTTTTGAGCTCATTATAGGGGTGCAAATAAATGCTTAGGGTGATAAGTGTGCAAGGATTATAATAAAGTAAAAGGTGAACATTTAATCCACTGTCCACAAATTAAAGTAGGAACCACCATGTGTTAAATAACTCTTAATCACATTTGAATCTGTTGCCAAGCACGGATACTTCGAGCTCATTCTGCACGTCTCCCTCGTGCTCCTGTCCCCGCTGATCAGCGGACGTGTTCAGTTTCAGAGCGACAGATTTACACTACGAGAAATATGTCTGGGACATGTGCTCGACCACAGGATCAGCATCTTACCAAGAACACGTCAGAAGCTGTGTTAGAAACATTGCAGCAAACATTGGTGACGCTCGAGGATGACACTGTAGTGTGAACCCTGAGTCGTTATGTAAAAGTGCCATGCAGAAGCATCCAAACATCTGGAGCTTCAGCACATTTTGTCACAATGTGACTATAAACTAATAGACAAAGACAATGCAATTAATATTTTCAAAGTGGAAAGAATACATATGTTCACATCTTTTTTTTTTGTTGTTGCAAGAAATATGTGGCACATATTTGTATTTATCTCCATTTACTCTGATATCCCTAAATAAATTCCAATGCAACCAGTCAGGGATACAGTTGTGGAGATGTTTAAAAAAGAGTTAGGCTATAAAACAACGTCACAAGCTCACAATGTGTCACACAGAACTACTCCGCCCATCCTCTGAAAATTTAAAGAGTATGACGCCTTTCAAATTCACAATATAAACAGATAAAAATCAAGCAAGCAGAGCATTAAATAAAACACCAGCCTTCACGGTTATTGAAGTGGCTGCAGAGAAGTTTGGTTGAAAAAACTGGAATTGCAGACAAGCCTGAGCTTATTGACACATAGTGGCGGCAGCATCATGCTGCGGGATGCTTTTGAAGCTTAGAGACGAGTCATTTGAGCTAAATATTAGGAAACCTGTTGCAAGATACTTGAGATTGCCTAAAATGAAAGGGTTCAGATCAACATATACTGATGTTTCAGAATGGTCTAGTCAAAGTGCAGAACAAATCTCTGTTAGGAATTGAAAACCCTCTCCATCCAAGATTAACTTGATCCATTTAGTAAAATCAAAGGTTTTTCAAGAGGTGCACACCAGGGGGAAAGATGATTCTGACCAGGTTGGGGAATTTCATACAAATGCATGCAACTCTTTTCAGAAAACATTGTTTTACGTCACAATATACACTACTTTGTGTTGGCTTAGCATGTAAAATCTCAGTAAAATACTGAAGTGGTGACGTGGCAAAATATGAAAAGGTTCAAAGGGTGTGAATACTTTGTGAGGCACTGCAAAAATAATTTATTGCCGTTTACACATTATGCATTTGCAACAAAAATTGATTATTAATAAACAAAAATACAGTGAAAAAACTTTTGCATACTGAAAAAGTATGCAAAAGAGAAGAGGAAGATGTGAAGCGGGATTTGTAATGAAGCAAGCATCAGTCAGCATGATGATGAGCAAATGATAAAAGGTGGAACCCAGGAGGAAAACAAAAGAGCAGGGAAAAGGACTGCGAACTACAGAGCAGGGAGGGAAGAATGGAGGCGTGGATGATCGCCGGCAGAGGGAGAGGAAAGTGTAACTTGAAACTCCGGAACATACCCGTGCGCTCTCAGAGATTACAGTGTACGATCGATGCTCTGCCTCGTTTTCATGCTATTTAGAGAAGGTAAAGAAATCGGATAGATTCCATTAATTATCCATTGGGAAAAAAAAATCAACATTATTACAAACATCATTAAGCAGAAAGAAGATATAAAATCAAACAAAAGTCCATTCATTCCTTCTAACGACAGCTGACTGGTGGGGCGTTCTCCCTGATAAGCAGCACTGAATAAACTCTTTATGTGCAGCCTTGCTGCTGCTCTGGAGGGCCGAGCAGCATGAGGCGTGTTTACATACTAATACGAGCTGAAACCAACCCTCTGGTACTTCCTGTTCTTCTTAAAAAAGGTACATTTAAAGATGATTGGCCCGCCTCCTCTGCAGTAATCGGATACAGAGTACACGCACTACCAATACCACACGTAGTGGATGGGTGTGTGCAGACATGCACGGATCAGCTGTCCTTTTAAGGCAAATATTCAAAGATTGCAGAACTGAGCTCTTATAAACTGTACTTCATGCTAATCTTCTCGCTAATTTCAATACTTGCTGACATCACTCTGAGCTGCTCACCCTGTATAGGAAGTTGCTCTTTGGAAGTGAGTTTGACAGCTGCCGTGTGTAAACCAGGTCTTTCAGGTAGTTGCAGACTTCTTTAGCAGAGTCGCACAGAATAGGCGAGATGAAGTGTTCCTCGTCGTCATCGTCGTCGCTGGCGTTGGCGTCGCTGAGCGAGTGAGCCCGGTGTTTGATGCCGATTCTCTGAGCGGAGGGTCTCTGGGCGCTGCCCTCCTCCTCCATGCTGAACATCAGGTCGTCATCCATGATGCCTGCTGCAGAGAGGCCAGAAGCGGCAGAGAGTGTAAATGTGTTTAACATGCATGGAGTAGAAATGCTGCACTGAAATTCATCACATCAGGTGCAGGCATGGAGGAAAGGAAAAGTCTCTCCATTATCTGCTCTGGACTCAAAACATAACATCCTAACAAGTATGGCTTCTAAGGAGTCGTTTATCATTGACAATAATTTAGCATAGTTCAGGATTTTGTGTATTTTTCATTGTGGTCTGATCTACTGTAAAGGAGCATAACAAATAAAAGAGAAAAATGTGCTGCATGTTTTGTATCTGATTTTACTTTAACTCAGTAAAAATGTATTTAAAGTCCCATTTTAGTGGGAGATCTTAGTTTTGGTGATTCTAATGAATAGGGAACAGAGATTATTTAGAACTGAATCTGATCTTTACCAATCAGAACCAGTCTAGGGGAAAAATCGGTTTCTGTCAGATTGATTGGTGCATCTATAGCAGGTAGCCATCTTACTATAAGAGCAAAACAACTCTGGACCGTGGATGCAGAAACTGCATGCAATGCGTAAGTGTGGTGGTCATTACAGAGGTGGCAGTACATTACAAATGGTTCTCTTCAATGAGACAAGGAGCATGCATTCACGTTTGTTAAACAACGGTATTTACATTCCTGAACAATCAGATTGTTATCAAATCAACGGTTAACAATGCAAACTTTGCCTGTTGTCTAATGTCACACATTCCAGCAGTTATTATTGTAAGCATTAAACTGAACTGCCATGCTAACTTGCTCCATGCTGTCAAATCCACGAATAAAATAACAAACCTTACAACTGGGAGCACATAGACTTCTTCGGTAGGGATTATTACAGTGACAGATTAACCAGCCGACTTCGTCTTCTTCCTTCCTTGAAGGTTTCCGTTAGCAAATAGATACAGAAGATCTCATGAGCAGCGATTTATAATCTCCTCCCATAACAAAGAGAGTGTTTACAAGTTCTCCGTTGAAACCTGAAGGTCCGAGGACGTGTCTGGCAGCGAGCTGCTATACTTGTACCGTCGATGTATGATGACAAACCCTCCACCACGACCGTGTTCCTTTGCACGTATCACCACACCATAATGTTCTTTTTCAGTGGCCACGCCCCTTGCGTCCCTGCCGCGTTCGGGTGCTGTCGGAAATATGGACTCTGTCAGAATTTTTGAAGATTTACGAAAACAAACCCGAACTGAGAAACGGAACAACCGCGCAAACTTGGCAATTTTAATCATGCGAACATACATTGTAGCCAAACCCGGACTGAACAAAGAGAAAATGGTAGCTTTTACGGTATAAGAACGTTTAGGAGAACACGATGTTCCAGTACAAGTCAACAGCCAGTCTCGTGATAAACAGGGAGTGTAGCCAGAAACTTTCCGAGCCAGGACATGTTCATTACTTATTGTACAGAATAGCTGCAGCAATGTTTACAGTCATCCCTGACAGAATTCCCTCTTTGGGAAAGCAGATAATTTCGGCTACTTGAATCGGCTGCTGTTACATAAGGCGTACTTATATAATAACAGCAGCTACATTAAGAGGATGGCTGCAGTGGACTTTCAAGCACTTTATTAGTTGCAACCTATTAGACTCATAAAGAGTAGTGAGACTCCATGTGTTAAATTTGAACATAGAGGCATTTATGTCCTCTGCTATGGAGAGCCATTTATTGATTTATTTTACTCATTTTTTATTTATTTCACCCATTTATTGATTTATTTAATTTTGGCTGAAATGGCTCTCCATACTCTGCAGTCTTGAAAGTAACCAAATACCAATAGTTAATTGGATAATTAATGCTGGGGAGAATCTCTTGAGTACATACTCTAATCAATCAATCAGTCAGTCAATCAATAAATCAGTCAGTCAATTAGTCCACAAACAGTTGAATGATTGTTGATTCAATATAATGTCACCATGAACTCTTACATTACTGACTGTACACATATGAAAAGGGATCATCAGAATAAACAACATTTTTGTGTAAACCTGTCCCTACAACATAAATTTCAAGGTTATACAGCAAATTAATTTACAGTGTAAGGTGCAACATCAATCTCTCTTTCTCTCTCTCTCTCTCTCTCTCTCTCTCTCTCTCTCTCTCTCTCTTTCTTTTTTCTCTCTCTCTCTTTCTTTTTTTCTTTCTCTCTCTCTCTCTCTCTCTCTCTCTCTCTCTCTCTACATTAACTCATATATCCAACATCTTTTCAACAAAACAAAACGATCTAACTAAATAGCCTTTCATTTTTCATTCCAATTAAATATTGTTATTTCTTCACTGCCACACGTTCCCTCTTTTTCCAAACTGTTTTGGTTCATTTTAGTCAATCTGGTCTGCTTTGGTTCAGAAAAATATCAGTAGTTAGCAAAACAACTGTACTGAACACAACAATTATTACTTATGGTTTTATTCACCTGTTGCTGAACTGCACAGGTCTTCTTTTCATTTGGTGGTTCACTACATAAATAAGGCTTGTTATTTGTTGCAGTGACCACCAAATGAAAACAAAAATCTCAAACGAGCTTTGAAAGCGTTTTATAATCAGGTAAATAGACATTGTGAACCATTATAACAGGTCAACTTGGTAAAACCTCAGTCAGCAAAGGATACTTTTTCCTGACAGTTTTATTCATCAGAAGACATCTGCAATGGCGGGATCGGTAGCGTGGCCGAGTGGTCTAAGGCGCTGGATTTAGGCTCCAGTCATTTCGATGGCGTGGGTTCGAATCCCACCGCTGCCAGAACTTTTGTCACAAATTCACACTGCAGGGTAAACAACGTGTTGGTTATTGTACTGCTACTGAATAAAATACCATATCCTGTTTTAGCTTTTGCTTACTATAGCATACTGTACTATACTACTTACTAGCACCAAGCACTAGAGCCATCTAGTGGCCACATGAGTTAAGGGAAGGTAAAGTATGTTTTGAAGGTGAACATGTATCCTACATGGATAGTTACTTAACTTTGGCACAAATCATACAGAGATACTGAATAGTTGATGTTTGAATATGTTATTTTGTAATCATCCAGTGCCTTGCACAATCACTCCAAGGGAAAATTTTTAAGATAAAATGAAACTTATATAAGTTATTATTCATTTAAATGACCTGCAAAGTGAATATATTCAATCGCTTTACTCTAAAATCCAGTTCAATCAATTATCTTCAAAAACCTCTAAAGGGGTGCACTCCACAAATCTGACCTTCACAAAGAAAGCAACAAAGTGGAGGAATATACTTTAGTTAGATAAAACCAAAGTTAGTTGTTAATACTACTATTTATATATTTTAACCTTCAAAATGCAAGTGGCTGTGTTTTGAATATCTGTTGCTCACATGTTAGCAAAGTAAAAAACAAACTCTGGAATGAATTATGAAGCAATTTCTATTTTATTTCTATTAAGCTGATTTACTTTAAAGGAAATTATTACAGCAAATCAATTATATCAATTATACATACATATGTATAAATGTTTTATTAGTCATACTAAAAATCTTTGTGTAACTTAATATTTCAAAATCAAAAAAAGAGAAAAGGGTGAAGATCAAATTGATTGAAAAATAAGAAAACTGTTGCACTGAAAGAAACTAAATCTCAACATCCAAAGATCTTCCAGTTGTATATTTTAGCACATATGAGCCCTTGTCAAGATTATTCCTTTAATATTATGTAGTTAGTGTTATTATTCAGACGTTCAGGTTCTACTGTTCAAGTGCTGACAAGCCACAAACTGCATTTTCTTGATAGCCAGCTGGGTGTCTTCAGGGGATATTCCAAGATGCCACACCGCCCTGATGGAGTTCCCATAATGAGGGAACATGAGAACCCGGACTCCCTGCCCCAGAGCCGCCTCTTCCCCC
The DNA here is from genome assembly GCF_904066995.2 of Poecilia reticulata. Classification (NCBI taxonomy): domain Eukaryota; kingdom Metazoa; phylum Chordata; class Actinopteri; order Cyprinodontiformes; family Poeciliidae; genus Poecilia; species Poecilia reticulata. The sequence goes on along the minus strand of NC_088848.1, from coordinate 9,397,912 downwards.
TCCCCGACCTGACCCATGCGGGCACAGACCTCCTGGGGACTCAAGGCAGGATCCTTTATTCTGAAACGCAGGATGTTTGTCTCCACAGCTGACATGTCCACATCAAACAGGGAGGGAGCGCAGTCGAGCAGGGCTGGTAGGAGGAAAAACACAAATAAATTAAGAGAAATATTTATTTATTTCCAACATGCTTGAACCCTTTCATGCTTGAATTATGATCCTTTGGGTAAGAATTTTTTTCCTTTTTTTTTTTTTCTTTTATAAGGCATAAAAAAAGGTAGAAAAAAAATGTCAATTTTTAATTTTTTTATTTTCTCCAAATACAAAGTTGTTATTTGAAAAATACATCAGTAGTATTGTTGTTTAGGGATTATCTGATGTCACAATATATTTTTTTTACCTGCCAGAGTCGTCTACAGTAGAAGGAGGAACCGGGTCGATTGGCTGCTTTTTTGTCTGTCAGCCATATTGGATTTAACAAAAGTAGTTTCTTGCATTTGCAGCTGATGGCCAGTAGTTGATAGTGTATTTTATGATATATTAGTGTCCACTTCAGTGGTCTGTGTACATTTATAACATAATAATCCACAAGAAGCACAAGAAAATGGCTTTTAGACATCTGCCCACTGTAGTGACCACAATGCATGAAAGGGTTAAAATGAATTTTTACTCCACGTGATATTTTCTACTCTTTCCAAATCATATCTGTATGACTAATTTATTGTTATGCATTCTACAACATGCTTACTATCTACAGTATCCTGAAATACATCCATACATGTTTAGCAAAACAATCTAAAACAAAATCTTTTCCTGGCCTATATAAATTTTGTTGGACGATCATTTTTCCCAGAAGTTATTGCAATTAACAATATCAATAAAACGTTTCAAGTAATATAATTGATGTGGTATAATAACGCAAGAACACATTCTCAAAAATTCTATTGAACATTTAACACTGGAACTGGAAGACATTTTAAACACCCAGAATTAAAAAACAAAACAAATAAAAATTAATTATAAAGTCTCGGTAAACAAAAGGGCTAGTTGAGACCAAAGCAACAGAGTTGTTGAGTTTTTGGTAGAAAGAGAGAGAATGCAAATGGAAATTTATGGAATTTTAATTTATCATGTGATTAGTTGATTTATTGCGACATTCTTATCCATTACATGTACACGTCACTCATAGCTCCAGTCATATTTAATCTACAGCACGGCCACCTCCCTCAGTTGGTGATGGACAACAACACCCAGATTAATTTATCTTTTTCTTAAATACGGGATGGTGAGCCACTCACCCAGAGCAAAGGTTTTGGCATTGTGGTGATCATCCTCAAGCCGTCCTACCATCTCCAACAAAGACAGCTTTCCAGCTGCTGCAAGGACACCAGTCTGTCGCATCCCCCCGCCTACGGCTTTACGGCAGCGCACTGCTCTGGATATGAAGTCCCGAGGTCCGGCCAGCATGGTGCCCACCGGCGAGCCCAAACCCTGAGACAAATAAAGCCTGGGAACGTCACACAACTCCATCTCTGGGAAAATCTACGTGGTTTCATCACGACCCACCTTGGAGAGGCAGACGCTGACTGTGTGTGTGTGCTGCAGTATGGAGGACGGAGGCACGCCGAGGGCCACGGCGGCGTTCATCACCCTCGCTCCATCCATGTGAACTGACAACCCGTAGCGATCTGCTAAAGCACGAACCTGAGAGTGATACAGACATGTTAGACTTGATGAAATCCCAGTTTGTTTGAGATACATTAAGTGTTCTTAAATTAATTATTCTTAAATTAATTATTCATAAATTAATTATGTTAATTAAGAACAAACCTTAAAAAATGACCTATTATACTTCCTTGAACAAGTTAGCATAGGTTTATGGGCTATATGAAGCATCTTCATTAAATCTTTTGCACAATAATAAGATTTTATTCTGCTCAGTTCTGCCTATTTTGAGCTGCTTTCAGAACAAGCTGTTTTAGGGCCTCTTGTCACTTTAAATCCAAATAAACTGCTGCTGACCACGCCCCCTCAACTCAACGGATGTGCAATTATGCAACTGCACGTCTTTGAAAAGCATTAGTAGAGCTGTCTGCACAACCAACAAGAATGCAGCAAGTGGTTCCTGAATGATATGTAAACAAAAAAACACTTGTTTTTTTCCAGCAGCCATTGAATATTGAATATGCCAGTAAAACCAGCTGACCAAATGTGCCAGAGCTCAGCTTCGGTTGCTGGTTGACCGGCTGGGAATGGCTGGGGTGGGTACACACAAAAAAATGGTGGGTTAACCCAGTGCTGGGTCAAATTTGGACTGACCCAACACTGGGCTAGCTTAACTCAACTGGGTTGGGTGGCTGGTTTGACCCAACATATTGGGTTTCTGACCACTACCCAAAGGTTGGGTTAAATTGACCATTGCTTAAAGTTAAAATGACCCAAAATTGGGTTGAAACGTATAACCCATATTGAGTTTAAAAAAAAAGATTTTTATTTATTTTAAAATTCACCACATAAAACAAACTACTTTAATTTCCATGTAATACATAAAGTCAGCATAATTAATTTACAAAAGTTTCAAAACATACAAGTACTATGTTTTTTTGTTTTTTTAAAGTATATATTTAAATCAGTTCAAGTTATTATTTGGCTACAACTCCAATTACCAATAGGTAATTTCAAACTTGAGTATTGTTTATATTCATAGAAATGGGTCTGTACGTTTTATATAAAGTGCAATTCAAAACATTCATTCATTACAAAAAGTGTCATTTCTTAAGTCTGGCCCTGATTACAGCAGTAGTTTATGAATAAAAAATAAATCCACATAATTCTAAAAATCTCCAGTGAAGCCTTTGAGAGGACACACACCTCCTGCAGGAAGGGCAGAGGCAGCACTCGTCCTCCCTGGATGTTGTGCGTGTTCTCCATACATATGAGGCGTGTGCGTGAAAAGTGGGGATCGGGGTAGCCGTGCCGAATCTTGGACTCCAGCTGCTTCAAGTCAAATGTCCCATCAGGACGAGTGGTCACCGTGGCGGTGTGGACGCCGGCCAGCTGTGTCAACACATAGGAGGACGGAGTGTCCCTTTACAGTGCGGCGCACAACAGGAAATGTTTTCTCTTTCCTCCAAACGTCTCACCTGAGCGCTTCCTCCTTGCTCGTAGATGTGCATGTGGGAGAGATCCCCCACAATCATCTCGTCGCCGCGCTCCCTGCAGTGCACCATCACTGCAAAGAGAAACACACGTTTACACATCCGCCTTCGCTCCGTCCTGCAAATGAATGCTTACCTGCGATGAGATTACTCATGGTTCCTGAGGGGACGAACAGGGAGGCCTCCATCCCAAACATTTCTGCTGCAAGTTTCTGCAACTCTGCAGAAATCAGAAAAGTTTTATTAGGGTCAAAAAAAGCAGAGATGTTTGTGTTTTATAGCGGGTAAGCTAAATGTAAAGCTCTTTGTGCAACTCGTAAACTCAGTAAATCATTAGCTCCTCAGTTAGGAACAATCAGTTTCCTAAAAAGTTACGTAAAATACTTATGCAGTGCTTTAATAAACTACTCTAAACTTACAAATATAGTGGGGGCTTTTTCATTCTCCTACATATTTTTCACATTTTGTCACTTCAAAGCTACAAACTTCTATTTATTTTATTGGGATTTTATGTGATAGACCAACACAAAGTAGCACATACATGAAAATACATATGAAAAATATGGCGCTTGTTTGTATTCAGATCCGTTGTGCTCTGATCGCCACAAATAACACAAAGCTGTTTGACATAAATATACAAGAAACCACCTAATGAAGACCAACAACAAGACAGTGAGGTTAAATATCAGAGAGGCTTAAAGAAAAGTTATGTTATAGAACATGCAATAATATTAATATTGCTAAGAAAAACGTGGACTGCAGAAAATCAATGCAATGCATTCAGGCTCTCTATGCTCGTGATATATTTGGTAATGCTTGTTGCTAATGCAGCAAAAAGAAAAGCTTTAGAAACAAAACAGTAGCTAAGAGGGGCATTTATTTTAAAACTACATGCAATGATCCTGGGGCAGAAAGAAACTACCACTTGTGAGCTGAGTAACTGTTTATACAAGTTGTTCATATTTACAAATATTATCACTTCTTTTAGGTTTTTCTAATATCATGCAGCCCTAATCAAAACTCTATTTAATGCGCCATCTGGAAATGGTAAAGACAAATGTAGCAAAAAGTCCCTCAGTAACTCTGGAGGAGCTACAGAGATCCACAACTCAGGTGGGGGAATGTGTTGGCATCCATTTGTTCTCTGTATAAATCTGTCCTGTTAGCACTTCGCCACAGCAAACAGGAGGAAGAAATGAAAATGCCTACATTCGTTATGTGTGGAGGGTAAACAGGATGGTGTTTACCCATCATGCTGTGGGGATGCGTTTCTTAAGCAAGGAAAGAAAACTTTTCAATTAAGTGCTACCCTGTGTTGGTCTATGATGTAAAATCACCGTAACTACAGTAAAGTTTGTAGTTTTCGTCTGGATCCTTTAGTTGGAATAATACTTTTGCGAGTAACTATTTTTTTTTAAAATAAATAAAGTAGTTGTGTTTATTTGTTTTTATCAACTTTCTCCCCGTTAGACCCATCTTTAGCCTCGTCTAAACTCTGACCGTTCACTGTCGGATCCTCCCCCATCACATCGTCTCCGACCTCGGCCTGAGCCATGGCCTGGCGCATCGCCGGCCCCGGCTTGGTCACCGTGTCGCTGCGGAGATCCACCACCCGGACGTGAGCCGCCTCGCCGGGTCCGGCGCACCCAGGTTTCCCGGCGTTATAGTAGCTCCGCTTGGGATGTGCAAGAGCCGCATATTGCGCACAGAGCGGCTTCCTGCGAGGAAAAGAGGCCAAAATTCTGCAGGAAAATGCTTTCAGAAACATGATGCTCCTTCTTTAGTCATCTTCTCTTCAGGTGGTTGGTTATACGTTGAACTTTGAATCGGTGGTTTGAATCGATAATCATTGACTGACGGAGTAAGGGGAGACAAATAGATCACCAATCTACACGTCCAGATGTACTGAACCAGGTTGGCCTCGAGGGGGCGCCAACATCCCAACATTGTTGACCGACGACACGTTTTATTCTTTATTTTTTGTAGATGGTTCATCAAAACTATCAATATGAAACTATCCAGAGAATAAACTCACCTAACTTCTGCAGGTTAATACAAACGAGTCTATGATCATAGACTCTTGAATATTAAAAATAAAACAAACAAATTAGGATTGGATTGGATTACACTACATTAAATATTTATTCTTTAAAACACAGGTGATAATTAGGTATGTGGTGGCATAAACTTAAAACTTCATTAGAAAAATTTTATTTATTGAAGCAAAAACTGTTTTTATAAGAATTGTCTATGAATTACAGTCAGAGTCTCACACCAAAAATTGTGATATTCAGCCATTATTGTCTGTAATTAGCCATACACATTTTAATTCATTTATCCGAAGCCAGATGAATGAAGAAAATTGAATTAAGCAGATTGATATGTATTAAATAACAGTTAACGATGAATATTCTGTTTATAAGGCTAGTTCAATCTGGAGAGACTCAGACGGAGAAAGAAAGCGATTAAAAGAGTTTAATGACAAAATGAACATGCAAATAAACAAAGTCCGTCGGCGTTCAGGCCCCGGCCGGGGACGTCGAGCTGGACTTCGATAAGCTCGATGAACATTCCTGATGCAGCATAGGAATGTAGACCCCCCGGGGCCTGTACTGGTGGCGGCGGTCGGAGGAAGATGAGGCCTGAGAGCCGGGATCAGAAGGTGGAGATGGGGCAGATGTGGGTTGATCGCAGCTGGTGAGCAGAGGAGGCCATGGGTGAAGGTCCTTTTGAACTGGAGCCCAAACGATGATTGGCTGGAGCGAGGCTTGGACTGGCGCTGATAGGTCCAGGTTGCAGGGAGGGAGGCGCTGATTGATGAGGCAGGTGCGACTAGAGTCTTCCAGACTGAACTTTTGTCAAGACTCCATATTTGAAAAGTAATTGAAACAAAATAAAATTAAAGATACACAAGGCAGGAAATTGATAAAAAACAAACAAACACACAAACTAATTACTATTGTTATTATTATTTATATTTTAAAGGGGGTGTATTATGTAAAATTTTATTTTTACATAATATGTCCTTCAGACTAGCGGCAGCAGCAGTTAGCAAACACCTGGTGGAACTACTCTAATAATAAGAACTACTTGTTAGTGCAACACTTGTAAGAATGGTTGTTCATGGCTTAATGGAGAAACATTGGTATGGTGACATGCTGAAGTGTCAGAAAGAGCAAGAGCTTCTTAAAGAGACAGTGGCCAAATTTTAAAGTGTTAAATTGCAAAGTCAACATTTTTTTAAATTCATGTTTGATTCATATATAACATTTTCAGACCAACTCAATTGTGCTAAAAAATGTCACTATGTGCCTGAAAAATACATGATACTGTCCCGTTAAGTAAATAGCAATAGTTGAAAGGAATCCATTTTTGTAAAACATAATTTTTGTGGAGTACATCTTCAATTTAAATCTGTATAGCTCTATATTTCAAAGCATGTAAATCCACTCATGTAACATCAACATGCACACATTTCTGTACCGTAAATCTGTAGGGGGGTCACACTTTTATCCTTGTGTCAATCTGCAAAGCCATTTCTGACTGATCCCACAACCACCACATTTCAAACCCCCAGTTTAACACAAACATGGCATGATGAAGCTGTGAGCTGAGGTCCAAACCAAACTGGTTATTTCTGGCATGATTCTGTATTTTTTTCTGGGAAATAAAGCCCCTTCCTCCCTAAATTTCTTGTGGGAATGCTGCCACTATGTAGCGAGGGAGAGATAGGCAGTGAGAGAGGCACTCTTGATACAAAACAACCCCTCCTCTCCCCCTGACACCCTTCTTTCATCCATACTAATGCTACAGCTGCATTCACATTACAGACACGATCGCTCTCCCTTCCTCCCTTCCTTGCACACATTTCCCACTCGCATGTATGCTCTCGCTGTCCAAGCCGATTTCCATCACTCGATAAAAGTCCCAGTGTGTGTTATCAGGGCTGCCCCACACTGTAGTTAAAGTTGATATTGGCAGAAGGAGAGCCAGGTTTTATGATCCATAACAAGTCGTCATTAAGAGTCATTAACAAACATCAGCTATTGTAAATTGGCCACAGTTGGTCTCGAGAGGGCCACAAGAGCTGTGAACAAGGGAGAGACAAAGATGCATCAGTGCGCAGGGCAGAGCAGCGATGGACGTGTGATAAGATGAGGAAAAAGATGGGAGACAATTGTCCCAAGTAAAGTTTTTACAGGACTGGTGCTGAGGTTGCACTCTGTGACCTCGCTTTTTATTTATTTATTTTATTTTTTTGCGTTGTTTCTCTCAGACGCCTTCCTTCCAGCATTTCCCCCCTCGTACGCGCTAGAAAGGGAGAGTGGTGTTTTGGAGAAAATATTGAATTAGAGAAAAAAAAAGCGAGCACGGAGGGAGAAATGAAGGAGAGGGAGAAATATTGACTCCTTCTGGGAAGGAGCGAGATGGCAACGCCTTTCCAATAACCATAAACCCACTGGGCTGAAAATAGATGAGCAGAATGAATAAACGAATGTGTTCATCCCACACGAGCTCTTCCCTTTCGCAGACTGAGGGGTATGGAGGTGACACTCTCCCCTCCTCACCTTCTTTTCTCTCTCCTCTTTCCCTGAGGCCATCATTTTTTCACCATGACAAGAGATATTAACCGGAATAAGACAGGTGTTTATGGGAAGCCTTCCCTCAAATTACCTTTTTTTTTTTTTTTTTTTTAAACCTCTCGCCTCTGTTTAGCTGAAAGGTGTCGACATCAGTGCTTGCAACAAAAAGGGTGACATCTGTTTCACATTTCACCCGATACCCCCCCTTCATTTATTATGAGCCTTCTGGATGTGTTTGACTTTGCACACTTGTGTGGTTATTTTCTGCAAGTACATTCAGTGACATAATGCACTATCTGTCTTTTATCGTTATTCTGGAATACATGGCTGATGCTACCTTGTGTTTAGACATGTGGCTCACAACAGTCAACCTAATTTACAATATTAAAAAATAGAAATATGTAAAACAATGTAAAAAAAAAAAAAAGGCGAGTTAACCGAACTAAAAACTGTAAACAGTAAACAGTCTTCTCCCATTTCAGAATAAGGGCGTAAATATAACCGTATAACTACTTGAAGAATTGTCAACAGTCGATTAACAAAACTTTTACATAAATGTCAAACTTTATTAAACTGAAAGCTTACAAAACATCCAAGTAAATTAGCACTTTAGAATTTGCCCAGAAAAATTAAACATGGGGAAGCTAGATGCTATAAGCGTTTTCAAAGATAACAAAAAAGCTAACGCGCTAAATGAAATATTAGCTTGGTGTTATTTGGAAGAGTACCCACCACTGAACAGAGGTAAAAGAAGCAAAAAACCCCCCCTAAAAACTGAGAGACGCAATTTCTGTTTTGGTTTTGAGTAATAATTCCCAAGAATCACATTACTTCATATGACCAAACCACTTATTGGTTGTTCCAGTGTAAGTTTTTCTACATATTGAGTTTGTTTTAGTGGTTTGAGTTGAACAACTTTATAGTAATGTAAACTATGTTCTGAGGACTCCATCTGTCATGCCACTCAAGCTTTAAATGTCACTCTGCAGATTCCTTGCCTTCCACAATAAGTTAGTTGGCCCTAAAAAAAATTATTTTAAGCTAACATGGTTGTTTAATAGGAAGTTGAAATGCTGATGCATAGCCAGACTCCAGCTGCAGTTAAATGTTCTCTTTCCTCATTTGGCTCAGTGAAAAAATGAGTCACAGCTGAAGCTAATTATATTGGGTAAACATGCAACAGGGTCATTTGGAGAGAGAGGTTGATTTCATATTATCAGCAGATGTTACATAGAAAACTAAAAACACTGTAAAAAAAAAACAGCAACGTTTTCTTACCTGATGAACTTTATGCTCACAAACAACACCTGGAATCATCCTAATGGGTTAGCCTTTGACTCTACTTGAGCTTAAGCAGGAGCTGTGTTTTCTTCTTTCTTTTATTATTAATACTATTGCTTCAGAGTGAAGAAAATGGCCGCCAACAAAAAGTGATAGGTAAAAACAAAAACAAATAAACTGTCTTCCCCACATTTTCTGCATGGATGATCATTTTAGCAGAAGTACATCTTAAATCCTTTTTCTGTCTGCTATACTTCCAGTCTTCTGCTCAAGATGTTCGACAGGTTGTTGCTAGGTAACCAAAGAGTGAGTGAGTTGCTAGGTAACCAAAGAGTGAATGAGTTAGTTCATTCCACCAACCTTGCTGTGCGGTTCTGGATCGGATTTCAGTAAATATTATATATATTGAGAATTGAATATTTTACCAGACATATTATCAATCAATATTGATCACATGTTTATCATAATATAGTGTTATTGATTTATTGCCCAGTGCTATCGTAATCTGTTCAATATTAGACAAAAAAGTAGCCATTAACACTTTCACCCTTTTTATAGAGTTTGTATGTGAAATTCTATGAAATGTATTCTCTCCTATCTACTGTCTGTGGCAGTGAACCAGCCTCCAAATCAGATACTGTTGAGCTTATTATTGGCTATCTGTATAAAATATGGGCTTTTAAAACGTGGGATATAAAGCCTCCCTCCAACTCATTCACTTGTTCAGTTACTGTAGTCATGTATCCTGAGGAGTAATTATTACTCTGTCAACTATTTTCACAACAGAAAATTTCCTCTACGAAACCCCAGCTACAAAACTCAGTGTGTCTTTTTGGTCAGCAATGTCGCTCCACTCGCCTGCATCCAAAGTATCCATGGCAACTAACTGCTAACTAGCTTGTGCACTCTAGTTAGCTTCCAGACAGTATTGCAGACTACTAAAGGTGTCGATTGGGGTGAAAGAAATTATGAATTTAGAAATGTGTCACCAATTTCCATCCACCAGCTTGTACCCGCAGTAACCATGGAGACTAAGTACTGACTGGCCACGGGATGTTAATGACTTTTGGTTGTATTTCAAAAGTTTTGAGATGTTCTTTGATTTGACTTAATTGAGGATGAGGGAGTAGTAGTGAAAGAAGTGGGACTTCCTTCTCAGTCCAAACCATCAGATGCTAACTGTACAGTTTATAGGATCTTGCAGCCATCCTCAGCTGTCTATGTTGATTCATCTCATCCTTCATTTTTCCACTTTGTTGACTTGGCCTCTCCGTCTGTTATTTCTCATCTTGTTAATTTTACTGCCATCAATCAGCCAGTACAATTTCACGTCCGAGAACCGTCGTTTATGTCTGTTTTTTCTACATCCATCCACACCAGACCTTCAATTCACACCTCACAGCATCGTCACCCTCTTGACCCTCTTTTCTCTCCTTTTCTTCATCCTCCTTCCCCACTTCGCCCTCTTCTTCCTCCCCTCTCAGTCCAGCCGCTCGATGGGAAGTCATGTGACTTCTCTGAAGCTGGGCCCTATAAACCAGCAGCACTTGGGGGGCTCTGTGTCTGTTCAGGGCTCTGATTGGTTCTTGCATTTAGATGCTGCTTTGTGCACACACACACACATACACACACACTCTGCAGACCCCCTGTTTCCTTCTTCCAGGAACAAATGTAATCCTTTGTGTTAGGGGAAGAAAATAGACGAACAGATGTCTTAACAAATACACATGAGGTAGAGCTATTTGAATAAAGCTTGAATTAATTGAACTGAAACATGCAAAGTAGAGAATTCATTTACTTCCATTGTTTGTCTGCAGCTTGGAAAAGTCTGGATTTTGACGGATAAAAGAAATCAAAGACTGGACAAATATTTTTAAACATATGCAGAAATATTTGGATTCCATCGGCTGACTGAAAGACTGAGTCGGAAATTTGAGTCTTTAACAGTATTTTAAAATGAAAAAGGTGTTTTGTATGCAGAGACTGCAGCGAGGCAGTAAGGAAACAGACTTCATTCACAGGGCTTTTTACATCCAACTGGATTCCTGCTGAGGCAAAACAGAAAACCCTGACATCTGTTGGCAGAAATGTGTGGCTGCTCACATTCAGTGTCTTTGAATTACATTGAAAGTATATGAGATGTAGCAGGGGGAAAAGACACAAAATCACTCCCAAAAAGATGTTTTGCTGATGACTCATTGGTGGTTTTTAATAGAGTGCTAGTATCCTGCAGCTGCAGCCTCGGAAAAGGGAAAGAGTTGAGTAATGACTTTTTTTTTTTTTCTGTTGAGACCACAGTGTAGGCTATTGATGAAGAAAATAAAAAGTATGAACTATGAACCCACTTTGAAGTCCACTGCCAGTTAATGCTTTCAGTTTTGCTGTTAAGGTAAATTTCATCTGCACAATAATATTGATTTACGTTGACTAGCTAAATCAAACTCACTAATTTTGACTACCTGGTGGGATTCCTTATACTACTGGTCCAAACACAGAACCCTGTGGAACTCCATGATTCAGTGCGGTTTAGTGGGAGTTTGTATTTGCATATACATAATAAGAGGTACACAAAAATAAGGGTTTGGTATGTGTTTGGGTTTTAAAATTGTGCTTCAATCAGGAAAAATAAACTTGGGTCAGCAGAAAGCAGAATCTTTCTTAATTACTGGAATTAATTAGATATTTTTATGTTCTTAAAATCTGGTTGGGAATGCAAGCAGGGAAACTGAGGGATAAAGACTAATTAATATGAAAGGAGCTGAGCTAAGACACAAAAGGAACCACAAACCTAATACTGATCTATGAGAACTAAATCCAAATGTACAAACAACAGAACAAAAGACTAAACCAAGAAACCAAGGAATTAAGTGTTATGGCAAGACCTGTAGAAATGAAGAGGAAATGATCAAAAAAGGCAAATAAAAACTACAATTCAAATACACAAGGACCAAGCGCCTAATATGCAGATGCTTTCTCTCTTCCTCTTTTCATGTTGTCTTTACGTGTTTTTTGGCTTCATTTTTCTGGTATTGGGTTTCTCTTCCTCTTTTCTCTCTACATTCAGACTATTAGGAAACTTAAACTTTTTAAAAATACATTTTACTTCCAGTAATTTTTAGCTATTACCACAGTTTGTTGCTGCAATAGATGACAAAAAAGTTTACATTTCCGATTTTTGGTCAGGAACAATCATAGAAAGTGTCACAAGAAGTAAGATTTCCTTGTTCGTAAAGCAGAGGAAATTTCTCAACCTCAACTTCTGCATTTTATTATATTGCTTATTCAGACAGCTTGCGCAGTAAACACCAAATCTTTGACTTTATCAAGTTGCTTGTTTTTGTTTTTCTTCATTCTAGTAAAAAGCAAGAGAAACATTTTGTAAGAGGAAAAATTCTGAATCACCATCAGTTTCTGCACACAAACAAGAAACTTCACTTTGCTTCCACTTTGCTCTAAGAACAGAAATGGAAAATAAAAGTCATAATCAAAGAAAAAATTGAGCATTTTATTACATACTTGTACTAAGAGAGAATCTCTTCATTCTAGCTCTGCAGCTTGTTCTAAAAAGATGGGATTCTGCCATTCATTCATGACTCAAAACCCCCTTTACTCACCACATATGCATGTGCATATGGTAGTGCTTGAACCCGTGTGTGTGTGTGTGTGTGTGTGTGTGTGTGTGTGTGTGTGTGTGTGTGTGTGTGCGTGCGTGTGTGTGTGCGTGCATGTGTGTGTGTGTATGCGTGTGTGTGTGTGTGTCCATTGCAGTGTCAAATTCAAATACTGTGCAGCCTTGTTGGCTGGTTGCTGTGGGGACACACAGTGACACCTGAGAGTGTTGGAGGGTTGGGTCTGACTCCTCGCTGTTACAGTAAGTCATTTGGCATTTGAGCTTTTCTGCTGCTACGTTTGTGCAGCTGCGGTCCGGGAGTTACAAGAAAGAACACTCAGAGGGAAAACAATGCGTCACATTTTTAAACTTGTGCAGTAAGTGACTTTAAAAAAATAATTTTTTTTTTTACATATTTGTTGGAACGGTCACTGTATTGTGACAGTATGGTATAAAACAGGTAACCTATAGAAAAAAAAACGAGCTTATCCCAGCACTTCCAGTGTTATCTAGACACAACCAATCAGAGCTAGGAGGCGGATCTTTGCGCTGTCAATCACCCTCCATTTGAGGCTGCTCATCCCCTCTTCCCGTGGCAACCATTCAACCCTGCAAAACGCCAGGGTGGACCGAGGGTCACCTTCAAAACGCAGCTCCTCCTTGGAGACTCTCCCACTGAGCTCCTGCAGACTAGCCAGCACCAATTAGCAAACAATTGCGCATCTGCTGAGCTCATTAAAAGAACTATTTCTCAGTGCAATGCTGATAAAAACGTTGCTAACTGTGGTGATCCTGGGTGCTCGGGTTGTTTTGCTGCGGCTTCTCGCTCCTTCCACCAGGGGTTAGGGTTAGGGTTAGGGTGGATGATCTCTGGTGGGCGTGACCGGCGACGCTGGGATCCTCACACCTGTCGGAGATTGCCTCATCTCTGCAGAGGCTTAAGAGTGGAGTCAGCCAACACATCGATGCCAGAGTGTTAACCAGTAATGGTACTGCAGGCCACCATCACAGCGTTTATTGACTCCTTGTGAACCTCCCAGTGACCCCTGTTGTGTTTATTCGTTTTCAGACAACTTCCTCGTGACGTCGTCGTCCAACCACTTGAGGCTTGAGCTCCTGGCTGTACCTGGCGTACTTACCCCTCCTTGGCTGCCTACCTCAATCTTCCCCGGTGAGCTGAGGTCCATGTCTGTCCGCCCGCCCGCCCTCCAACGCCGTCCGCTGAATTTCCCCCCAAACACCAGCTGGTTCCGCAGCAGATCCCCATACCCGAAAACATCCCGGGAAATTCCAGTATCCACCCCCGCTTACCTGCCGCCTGACCGAGTAAGACCGTTGCCGCTCGTTCAGAGCTCAAACATTCCACAGTCCTTAAACTCATCGCTCATCCTCTCTTCCAGCCCGCTCCAGTTGCCGCTCCCCCCAAGAACACAGTTGATCTGTACTGTTTTGGTGCTTTATATTAAACATCTTTTACTGATTATCGGTTCTCTTGTTTTTGCATGTGGGTCAAGAAGTTACCTTCCGTCATGACACTAAAGGGTTAAGAGAGAAGTGATATTAGGACTACTTTTGTAATGGGAACTTCAGAAAGAGCAAGAGTTTGTAGAGAGACACCAATTTCAAGTTGTTAAAATACAAAATCAAACTTCTTTGAAATCATACTTGATGTACAGCATTTTTATAACAACTGAAATTAACTTAGTTACTTGATTGAGCTATCAAATCACACTATATGTCTGAAAAAAACGTAATACTGCCCCTTTAAATAGCTGATAACACCTTTCAAGGGCAGTATTTTTGGTGCTTTGAATGCTTTTCCATGCCTTGAGTTACCTTTTGAAGAAGTAATATGCTTTTTTTTATCATTATCACACTAGTACCTCAAAATATCATGATAAAATGTTGGCCATCCCTAATTAAGATAAGTTCAGAATGTAGCATATGAAAGAGGAATAAATCCAGCCTTGTGGCAACAGTACAGGTGGCTGCTGCTGTGTAATGGCACGGTGGATACTTTCTTTGCATACTTTGGGCCTCAATCATCATTGAATATCATTGTTATAACACGTCCCTTTATGACTACAGAGATAGTCACATCACTGCATTTCCTCCTGCTTTGCCTTAATCACACCTTGAGCAGGTATTTGTCACATCCTTGTGTGTGGCATTTCAGGCAATAAGGGGAACCACAACTCGCTAATTATCTCAATTCACATCAAGTTAGTCACAAGATTGTAAAATGTAGTTAGGGAATGCTCCACTTAAAAAAAAAAAAAAGAAAGAAATTAGGCATCGACTGCGTTTGCATTTCAAAATGAGCGTATCAGAGTCTTTGTCTTTACAGGCCTGGATGCACACACATGGTATTTAAGTGCATTCGCCTGTCTGTGTGCTTCCCATATGGTTCTTATTGATCCATGTCCCCTTCATACTCCTTCTGCTGCCTCGCGTTCCTGCTGTTTCTGTCTGCTGCGTGCACTGATGGCGAAGGAATGATGGAATGCTGCAGGGTAATTCTCTGGTTTCCTGGAAGCTGGTCTGGCTTTATCAGAAGCGGCTGTGACAATACTCCAACTGATGGGCCAACCATCTCTCCTGTAAGCGTCGATCGGGCAACGAGTAAGCCTTCCTGGAAGGAATAATGAGCAACCCGGAGGCCCTTCCTGGAAGGCCGGAACAGATTGCCAGTTGCGAGGCATTTTCCTAACATCTTGAAAAAAATTTCCACCTTCAAGACTTGACGTGGCTGACTTTGGCAGGAGCTCAGTAATTTAAGAAAGCACACCAGGAGCTGTTGGTTATGCTTAGATTTTAATCAGGCTGCAAGTACGGGATTAGTCCAACGCCATTCCCGTTGCCCAAACTGCTTCCTTTTTTCTTGAGCTGCTTTGAAACATGCAGTTGAAGCAAAGAAAAGGGCGATGTCCAAACAACTGCTGCGAACGTATGATCGTTGGGGAAAGGAAAAGGTCCAATACACTGAGTTGTCTGCGAGCTGGGTGTTGTGCTTGGCTCAGGCGCTGTTGACAACTGTTGAGCTGGACACAGCAAGTCACAACCCGAAAAAATGAATCATAGTGGAAAGACTTTGTGCGAGCGTGTGAGATCCAGAAGAGGAGCGAAGGATACGGGCAAAATATTCCAGCTCTACTCACCAGTCAACTATGGGGAACATAAAATGAGTCACAGCGAGCTGAGCTGGCTTATTTAGACAATGTGTTTGTGTGTAAAACTGGATTATTCTGGTTGGATTTTTGGGAAGAGGGCTCACTCAGTTCTGTTTGTCTTTTGACCAACGTCACTTTTGTCAGCAAGTGCCAACTTAGTTTTCCCTCTCATAAACAAATAGTGTCTCTAACAGACACTCACAGATACACACACACGCGCGCGCACACACACACACACACACGAGGCGTCAAAGAAAAATGGGAACTGTCGAACTGAATTGTTGTAATGACCTCCAATCAGATAAGCTACAAAAACAGGCATTATAGTCTCAGAGGTGTACACTCACTACTCCCCCATTTAAATCCAAAGTCAAGTGTGTCAAAACACACTACAGACTACACAGTCATTATTTATTAAACAAAGATGAAGCTCAAATGGAAAAACTAATTACACATCATCTTTGAAAGCCTTGGAGAACCACTTTTAGCAGCTATCACGTCATTTTCTGTATGACTTTATCAGTCGCTCACTTTGCTGTGGAGGAATTTTGGCCTATTCTTCTTTATATAGCATTGCTTCATTGCTTGCATGACCCAGTTAGGCCAAGCTTCAGCTGCCAGGACATTGAAACTCCCTTTTTTTTTTTTTTTCGGCCCTTGCTGTTGTTGAATTGCTGTTGTGTTTGGGATCGCTTTGAGGACCCAAATTTAGGTCAAGCTTTTGGTGTCTGAAAGATGATCTCGTAATGCGTTGGTGCACAAAGGCGTTTGAAGTCAACTCAATGACTGCACGGTTCCCAGGTACAGAGGTTGTTAAAGGGGACGTGTTCTGTAAAATTCACATTTTGCACATTTTCTATTTGGGTTGAAATTGCAAATAAAAACAGCCAAAGTGCTTCAAAAAACCACCCAGATAATTTTTTGGCAATAAGTTAACATTTTTTGGTGACTGAAAAAACGAAACGTTTCAAAAACCTCCTGATTGTTGGATTGTTGAGTCATGTTCAATGGGCGCTGCCCCATTACCTAGCAACACTTGTGAAGCCAAGCCTGTTTCCTAGCACCCCGAGCTGAGCTCCAGCATGTTTGGTCAGCTGGTTTTACTGTGCTTTATAATGGCTGCTGGAAAAGATAAGTGTTTTGTTGTTGACTTACTATTCAGAAACCACTTGCTACATCCTTGTTGATTGTGCAGGAGGCTCCACTTCTGCTTTTCAACGACGTATGGTTGTACAATTGCGCATCAGTTTGCAGCCATTTTTACATACGAGTGTAAACATTGAGTTGGGAGGCACAGCCAGCAGCAGCTTACTTGGATTTAAAGTTGACAGAGGCCCTAAACATTCAGACAAAATTGGCAGAACTGACCAAACTAAAGTCTCATTATCTAAGAATAATTTTGCACAAAAAATGTTAACATGCTGTGTATAGGCCATAGACCTATCCTAACATGTTCAAGGAAGCATAGATCACCTTTAAGCAAGCCCAAATCATTACTGTTTCACCACCATGTTTGACAATTAGCATGAGGTGTTTGTGCTGATATGGGGAGTTTTGTTTTCTCCAACCATGGAGATGTTGATTAAGGTCACTCATCTCATCAATCAAAAGACATTGTTCCAGAATCTAGAATTCAAATTAAACTTTTAAAATTGGCATATTGTTAAAAATGTTAGGACAGATTTACGAGATATCTAAATGTAACTTTCTCTTAAAATACATAAGAGATTCATTGCTGATGTCTTTCCTTCCTGACATCGTGTTGCCACACAGAAGTGGTCACACTTGTTATGGAAGTGCATTTTTTCTGTTGACACACTTCCTCTTATCTCCTTTGGAAACAGAACAGGTTCTACGGGAACAACTCAACCAATTAGAATATAGGACCGTTCTACTATTTCAGTGACTCAAATCAAAAAAGTAAAACTTAAAAGTAGATGAATTGCGCACAAATAGTGAAATATTTCAAGCATTTATTTCTTATAATTTTAATGATTATGGGTTGCAGTTAATAGAAATCCAAAATTCACTGACACAAAAGGTCGTTGTGAAATATGTTGGCAGTTCACAGAGTGTTCTTTTCAAGCACACCACTCGAAAGTTTAGAGGAAGGAAAAACTGGTAGAAAACAGGGATAAGCATAACCTTGTGGGGCTGAGACGACTCCCCAGTTATTGGTGATGTCATCTGTAGAAGTTGGTCCAATGTGTTTTATGAAGTAAAAAGTCAGACCAGCTGTCCACCAGGTTATTATTTACTTCACAAGCGACATGGCGCTGGGGATTTCACTTTCCACAAGAACCTGTGCACCCTATTAAAGACAGTAGACGTCACTCTACTTGTTGGGCCAGCAAATCATCCCTGATCTAAAGAGGATGATGATCCACCAGTGATGAATGTATTGTTTTTAAAAATACTTTTGAATGTATCCAGGATTTCTGTATCCAGGGTTTGCTAGCAGTGAGTTAGCGGGAGCCTTAACCAAAGATATAATAAATGTACATATCATTTAATTGTTATGTCTATGACTTCAACAGTCTTGAGTCACAGGAAACAATGTAAATGTCTGAGTGCCTGACAGAAAAGAGATGAAATAGACCCGCAAAGACGAAATGTATGATCTGCGATTAACATATTAAAGGTTAGTTAACTTTTTTAAATGAATTTGAGACATTTAAAGGCTTCAACTTTAGATACATGAGTTTAAATTCACTAGTTGTGAATCAGAGGTGGCTATATATAATTCCATTTTTGTCTACTTTTTGTTCCATCATCAGTCACCGCATTAAATGTTCAACTTGGATCGTTAGTTTAATAAAGTTAGTTTAATAAAGGTTAGATTGAATCATTTCACGTGCAATCAGCTGTAGGTTTAATCCTCACGGACAGTCCCTCGTATTTCTGTTCCTCTAAGCCCATTACGATCATTAATTTTGCTACCAACTAGCAGAAAATATAGGTGCTGTCATGTTTTTTCAATAATTTAGTTTCCCTAGAAGCGGTTTTAACTGCTTCCCTTCCAAATCAGCAGTATAGCGGTAATTATTTTTGACAAATATTAATTTAAACCCCACTCTATTAATTTTGGTGTGCTATTTAAGACTATTTAAATTCACTAGTTGTAAAATTAACCTATAAGCCACTTTCTACATTTAATTATAAAAACAAATGAACTTTTTGTATTTAGTTTGTCACAAACTTTTTTCATTTTGGCTTCTTGTTTAATAAATGGCAGTTTGGTGATAGACCTGAGGTTAGATTTCAATATATTTTTTTTTTACCTATTTTTTTTTAAATGATGTCCTGAAGAGTAAAGTTTGAATTTGCAAAAGGTCTGCTTTTCCCCGTAGGACTAAGAGAAAGAAGTTTTGTATTCTGTTGCACGACAGCAAGCTGATTACTTCACATTTCCCAGATGTTTCAAAATTGAACAAATAAACCGTTTTCTCATCAGTGCTCTGTCATTTATCTCACACAAACACCCACTCACTCAGAGACAACTCATTCACTCCTTCTCGGACGCACACACCAACACCAGGCAAGCCGTAAAAACTCAACTCAATTAAAGTGCCTCTTTCCTGGAAGCCGGCCTCAGACGGAGCACAAGGTATGCAGGGAATGGGAACCGTGTGTGTGTGTGTGTGTGTGTGAGAGAAGATGTGGTGGAGGTGGGGAGCTGGGAAATGAAGGAACTCACCTCCTGCTTAATTTTACCAACAGTAATCTCACTTAACATACAAACACACACACACAGATTCAGCGTTTTCTTGAGAGTGAAACCACAGCCAGTCATAAATCTCGTCCACGTGGATGCGCTCACCTTTCTGACCTCACACACACTCCCCTTAGGACGGCACCCCTCTCCCTCTCTCTCTTAGCCGCCAAAGGCAGGATGTATAAAATCCCACTGCATTCCTTTTCCAGTTAAGTCCAGCCCAAAGTCAGCTTTTTGCACACTAACTGCTGTGTCAAAGGTTTGCCCGTCTCCGTGCTTCTGGGAATCCCTTTGTCACAGCGTGGCGCTCAGCTTTCCCAAACACACTCTGATTCACATGGAATTTACCCACAATGCTCCACTGACACATACGAGAAGTGAAGATTGCGGTAATTTCAAGCCCTCGGATCGTGCAGCCGTCCTTCCCTGTTGCTCGAAGCGATCTCTCCGAGTGTATAAACATGTCTTCGTCCAGCTTTGAAATCCCATCTGACAGTAAATAATCTTGTTGTGAAGCCAGGAATTGCTGGAATACAGACTACTTTGCAACACATTACAGTAAGTTAAAGCATATCCAGTCAATATTGACTCAGGGGGGAGAAAAGGAGAAGCAGGCAGGAGGCAGTGAGGAAGTAACACACAGGGCACACTGCATTGGCTTTTGTAAAAATAGTGCTCTTTAATATAAATTATTGAAATATTTTAGAAATATAAATATGTGCAACGTTTCTTTTTCATTTATTATGTAATGCTTTTGACATTGCAGATATTACAGCTTGTATTTTGCCAGACTAGTGGCCAGCCTTTTGCAAGTGAGTCTTTATAAAAGACAAATGATTCACATACACTCGGTCTACTGCTGCAGCACAACATGTAAGAACTTGGTGTTTGATGCAAGACAGTAAGACCCAGATCTGACCGTTACATACAAAAGGTGTGCATCACTGTGGCTACATAAACTCACACTGTTTTCATGATGTAAAAAGAAAAGAAGAGGCTACCATTCCAATATGGATTACAGGTGAGTATGAGCGCGAGAAAAACACAACAAAAAGATAATAATGTGGGTCAAATCTGAGTCTTGCAGTTAGTTTTACAAAAGGCATTTTTAAAAGAATCTCCTAAGGAAAGTATTTAGTTCCCTTGATGTTCTCCAGAGGCAAAGAAAAAAGGTTATAAACAGTTCAAATAACAGCATGTTTCCTCTTAAGTCCTTCATGAATGGCGCAGGAAGACCAGGAGAAAGAGAGAGAGAGCGGGCAGGCAACCAACACAAATGGCTTAAAAGGAAATAAGTTAATAAAAGTGTTACACAGAAAATGCACACGTCCATCTGCCTGCAAAAATAAAATATATAAGCATACACTTTGATGCACTTCTGAGTTCAATTAAAGTCATCACTGACATTTTTTAAAAAATGGATTTGAATCAAACTCAAAGGAAAGTATGAAATCGGTATTGGCCCAATCGGTGCAGCTCTACACTTTATAGCAGTTTTAAAGATGGACGCCATAGAAGATGGTTGCAATTAAAACAGAATTCACCTTTTTATTTACTTTTACTTGAGATAGGTTTTTCCTATCTGATAGCAATTTCTGATTTTTGCTTTAGGTCTGACCTACTGATTCTGATTTTTAAAAGGATTGCGAGGCATTAAAAGAAAACAAATGTGAATTATTTGATAGGAGTAGCATATTTGACTAGAATAGAATTGGAGGAAATTTAAAAAATAATCCACTTTTATTCATCAAGAATACACTCCTACCATTGGATTTACAATGCTCATTGCGGCAATTTCTTCATTTCCATTGGGATCCAAAATTGTTGCAAACGAACTAGAAACAGCATTTAGACAAATAGAGTTTCTTATAAAACAATAACGAAATCAGAGCCAGCAGGTCAGACCTCCGAGAAAACCAGATATCTGTATTGGCGAGAAAAGCCTGACCAGTGCATCTCTTTTATGATCAATACTAATTTCAGATTTTCCTTCCAGTTTTACTTTCAGATGCCACATATGAATGGACAAAATGGACTACATGTTCTTTGACAGAAATAGCCTCTTGTAGGTATAATCTCGTTTAGGTATAATCTCCCTAACCTTTATTGGATTTGTATTAAGCTCAAAAAAGTGCATCAAAGTACATAATGTTGGTTGATGCGTTTACAGACTGCAAATGGGAGTTCTTAGTTTTCATTTAATAAATGGAAATATATACATGTACTTTTCATTATTAGTTCACCATTAAGAGACCCCCCCCGCCCCCCACCCAATTCTGATCTCCAGCTGATCAATCGGTGCATCTCAATTTTTAAAATACGTTTTAAATGCATCAAAAATGAAAATTTTTAGCGTGTAAACATATCAACAAACATCACGCCTTTAATGGAGTTTTGAGTTTCATAAAAAATATTTATTAAAAAAAATCTCATGATTGCCTAATTTTCCTTTGGGTTTGTTGCTACTTCCTCCATCATGCAGCCTTTAGCTACATAATTAAAACATTTACATAAAAGTGTTCGTCTTACATACCTAAAAATTGGAAGGACAGGCTCTCAAAAAATTGGATATATTGGCATCAGCCAGTACAAGTTAGTTTGTTGCATTTCTAGATAAAATACTCTAAAAACTGATTTGAGACTAAGATGGAGCCGTCATATTTACACAAGCTACATCCTGTAGGACTGCATCATCAATCTAATCAGTGTTTTTATCAAGCTGTATACCAGTATGTCTCCTCCTCCTTCAGTTTCCCCTTCCCTAATCCCATTTCCCGCTCTTCTGCCCCCCTCCTCTGTCTTTCCACCCTTCTTCCTTCCCCATCCCTGGGATTATTACCACCAATCTCCAGCAATCTTTACATCTTTGCAGTCTGGATAAAAATAATTTCTTCTTCTTCTTTTGTTTGGTCCCTCACAAGAGCCTTTGTGTCAATAACAAGCTTTTGTCTCGGTGACTGTGGTCTGTTTTCTGGCGCTGTCAGAGCACACATGCATCAAAAAAAAGAAAAAAATGGAGGGAAGGATAATGGAGGAGGAATAAGAAACAAACATCAGAAGAAGAAATGAATTTTTTTTGTGTCCTACGCAGACAAAACCGACATGTGGGCCTGTACCTGCAAGAGTGTGTGTTGAGCTAGCATGCATGGCCAGCCCACTCCCCTCTATGTGGCAACATTTGCGGGAAAAGGGAATGGAAATATGTGCACAACCACAACGCACACACTCAGACAAACAAATACTGTATGCCGGGATCTCTCCCTCTCTCCCCCCTCTCTCTCTTCTCTCGTTTGGACTTTGCCTTTTTTCTGTTACTCCTCCTTCATTCGCTCGCTCCCTCCCCATCTCTCTGTCCTGCGATCCAAAGTGTTGAAAAAATGAGGATGTTCTTTCTTTAAGAGCGTTAAAACCCACCGACGTCAGCGGCGGCGTGATCCCGCCATCGTTTACAATCTTCTACGAGGCTCTGCTCTGCGTCTGAGTCGGTCATAGGAAACGCTGACCTTTGACCTCTGGCTTCATCTGCCACCCCAAACGGTAGTGGTCAGGTTCTCCTAAGGCAGGATAGACGAGGTAATCGCCGGTTACCCAAATCCAACTCCAGCATCTGGGGGGTTAAGGTAGACGGAGCCCAACAGCAATTTATTAGGAATCAAAAGTGCTGAGCTCGGCTGATTCTGGTTGCAGTGACCTCATTTCAGTCTGATCAGCTCTGAGAAGCGTTCTGTGCTGTTCCTCGTCAGTCAGATAGACGCGTCGTACTTCTTCATGAAGTCTCTGAGCGCCTGCGGGAGTTGCTGCACCTCTCCTTGGCCCGTTTGGTTCAGCGCCCTCCTGCATATGTGCTTCAGGGACGAGGGGCTGATCTTGAGGGGCTTCAGCAGCTCCAGCGGGGTTTTAATCCCACGGCTGTCCATCAGGTAAATGGTTTCCATACTTTCTTCGCTCACCCCATCCATTGTCAGCTGCATGTCCCTCCCTCTCCCCATGTAGAACGTGATGAGCTTCAGCACGCAGTCGAACCGCGGCACCTTCTCTTTGTTTTGGTAGTCGTTCTCGAGGAAGAAGCCGCCTTCCTCACTGTGGATGCGCAGGTTCCTGGTTCCATAAACCGTCTGTACTGACAGGGTGAAGAAGTAGCGGCGGTCCGACGAGTCGCGGATGAGGAAAGTGCCAGGTTCTTCTTTGCTCAGCGAGGCTTTGGCCTCCAGACCCCCAATGGGCCCAAAGTAAAAGCCGCTCTCCAGAAGCTTCCGATGAGCATCTATCACCTGAAACAGATTAAAAGACGATCAGGGTACACGGCTTCTCACGTCAATTCTGTTCAACTTCACTGCAAAACCATAAAATATCATCAAGTATTTTTGGCCTAGTTTCTTCTGCATATGTCTTAGTACACTTAAAATAAGACAAAATTAATTAAAAGTAACTTAGGATATTGCTTTCAGTCAATAATTCCCAAATATTGATGAAAAAGTACAACTTATAAGTGGAACTAGTACTTTTTTAATCAATATTAAGGAATTATTGGCTTAAAACAAGCAACTGAAAACTTACTTGTAAGTTAGTTTTGTTTATTTCATGAGACCTAAGATGTTTGCACTACGGCTGCAGATACCAATTATTTTAGCAATTGATTATTCTATTGATTACTCTGACAAATAATTGATTAACTTTGAAAATTCTACATATAAGTTTTTTTTATAAATATCAGAAATGGATTAAAACATGCAAATAAGAACCTAATTTAATTGTCTTCTTAAAAAAGAAAAACATTTTACTACCTAAAATGCAATAACATGACATTCTTTAATCATTTGTTGCAAAGTATGTCTCTGAAACTAAAAACACATGATAAAATGTTTACATTTTAACAATGTATGACTGAATATTTTTCAATAATAACAAAAAAAAAACTGGATAGCAAAAGGTGCTTCATAGAAGATTATCACCACTTGAAGATTTTTGAGCAGATCAAACTTAACCAAGTTTTTATTTTGTCTGAAATACAAAATATGTGTAGTTTGTACAGTTTTGGCTTATTTACTAGTCTGTGTATGTTTTTGCAGCAAACAGCCTTTTTCTTAGTATATCTACTCCACTAAGCGATTAATTATTAATCTAATTGACGTTTATTTCAATAATTAATTAATCACAATTAATTTGATTGTTTCAGCCCTAATTTGCACTACAAACTAGAAAAAAGATACTTGGTGAGTTTTTGTGTTTTTGCAGTGTTAAAATGTTATGAAACCTGATAGCAGGACAAACGCACAAACAAAAGCACTGATGAAAAAATGAATGGATGAAGAAGAGATAAATGGAAGAATCAATGAACAAACAGACTGATAAAACAAGATGATGGACAAACGAAGGGCTTAATTGAAAAAAAATGAATGTAGAAACTTGATCACTGGACAAACAGAGAAACGAATAGATCAAAGGGAAAAACAGATGGATAAACGGACAAACGTATAAATGACAAGAAAACAGATGAATGGATTAAGAAATAGATGCGTGAATCAATTAAACTTGATTGATAGATGGATAAACAGATGGATGGACAGATGGCTCAAGTTATTAAATGGATGCATGAAAAGATAAAGACAAGCACCACAAAAACAAAATCTTACCAAGTACTTTTGGTCTAGTTTTTGGTGCAAATATCTTTGCACACTTGAAATCAGACAAAATTAACCTTCAAGAAACTTTTCAGCAAGATACAGGAGTTTGTCTAAGTCAATAATTCCTCAATATTGATACAAAGTAGAAATGCACCAATCTGATATTACCATCTGTATCAGTGTCATATTGAAAAACATTCTAGATCGGGTATCGGTGACAATGTTGTGTTGTTTTTACATGTTTGACAAAGCTTGTGAAGATAATGGCGTATTTAGGTGTGCTGGACTGGTGTAGCGTTATCAAATGTCATGTCTATGTTTTAAAAAAAATAAATTTTTAAGTCAATTGTTTTTCTGAATTGGAGTCAGCCGATAATAAATGTCATATCAGTATCGGATATGAAAACAGTGAATTGGTGCATCCCTAATGAAACTCTTGACTCAAACATTTTTTCCAACATTGGAAGTGATAAAACTACCAGCGGAACTTTTTAATCAACACTCAATAATTTTTGACTTAAAACAAGCTCCCATATCTTGCTGAAATGTTAGTTATAAGTTAGTTTTGCCTCATAATATTTGCACTAGAAACTAGACAAAAATACTTGGTTTGATTTTTAGTTTCTAAACCTCAGATATTGGTATTTGAAGTGAAAAAGTGGATTGGTGCATTCCTACTACAATAGTTCTATTGAGAGATCTTTTAACAAACATTTTTCCAATGTTATAGGTGAAAAACTACCAGCTGAAGTACTGCTCTTTAATCAATGTTCAAGAATGATTGACTTAAAACAAGCGCCGATATCTTGCCGAAAGTTACTTGTAAGTTTGTTTTGCTTCAAGTGAACTAAGATATTTGCACTCGAAATAGACTAAAAATACTTTTAAGATCTTTTGTTTTTGCAGTGAGGTGAATCTAATGAATAAAAACCTTTTCCCCAACTTATTCAGATCTAGAAAATATCTAAAATCAAACTTCAGATGCTTCCAGAGAGCAGGAACCCAGAAGAACAACCCGGTTTGACTGACCTGCTGGTAGTGTTCATGCGAGCTGAAGGGTTTGTAGTGAAGTGGGGCTAAGTCTGACCCCTGAATCCTGCTGCTCTCCGAAGGGGTCACACTGCTCATTGCGAGGGGCCTGGCTACCGCGGTGCCATGGCCCCCTGCCTCTGCCCGCCGGTCGAGGGGCAGGGGGCCCGGAGCAGGAGCCCCGGGACGGACAGGTGGAGGTAAACGTGGAGCAGGGCGACCAGAGACGGAGGGGCAACGGGGCGAGGTCGGCGGAGTCACAAGCCGGGTCCAGGGCCCCGGGGAGGAGGGGTCTGATGCATCCAGAGAGGGGCTGGGAGAGGGCACCTAAGCACAGCTGGAGGAAGACAGAGAAAGATGGAGCAGGGATTAGGCATTTCCATCTATATATAGGCTGGTGACAAGCAAACACTGAGCCACGCTGGAAACTTACACTCCTTCATGAGCAGTGACATAAACAAATGAGCACTTTGCCACACTGGAGCTCTCAGTTTACCCCACATAAAATGCAGTTTTGGCGGCTGTGACAAATGCACGGAGCAGGAGCGGGTTATATTTAGTTTAAATGAATCCTCAGCGTACTCGCTGCTGCAGCGTGCAGCCAGACGGCAACAGGATCCTGATTGCTTTCAATTGTCTTCGATCGGCGCACCGCAACAAGGGATTTCTGAATCGGGGTCACAGTGAAAGAGTCCGGCACATTTTTTTTTTTTTTTTTACTCCTCCCTTCCCCCTCTTTTCTTCTTTCACTGAATAACTCTTTATCCCGGTTGTCGGAAGAGGCGGAGGGGGAGCTTCCTCTGGTTTCACTGGGATAAAAAAAAATAAAAATAAATAATAGTGGAGCCAATCTGGCTTGCTTTGCTGGGATCCTCTGCAGAGTACCGCCCGCTCCACCGGACAGTGATCGGTAGAGAGACGGTGAAGCTGAGCAGGAGGCGCCGTAACGGTACAGAGAGCAGAACCGAGCCAGGAAGTTGGCCTCCGATTTGAAAAGACACTTCATAAAAAGGGTCGTTTCACTCTTTTTAAGCACATTTAAGCCTGAACTGAGTTAACCTTCACTGAACACATTTGCGGAAACCAATTGGCTTCCCAATCATCATCCTTAAATTAACAAGACTGCAGGCTGTATCCATAGCAAATACTCGGGCTAATTAGCTAGCTTTTTAAAAATACATTTGTTACTCTATAGCAAGCAGAATTGCATAAAAAGGTAAAATATTCTGAGGAGAAAGTTTATTTTTCAATACAAAAGAGAAAAATGAGTTCCAGGTACTTTGAGCCAGGTAAACAACTATTTAGAAGAAAAATGAATTACAATATAAACAGATATTCTGACCTTTATCTTAATTTGACTTAGGATATTTTTAAAGTACATGGTGTTAGTTGGTGTGTTAACAAGCTGGCAATAGTTGGGAGTTGCTTTTAAATCTTGAATTATTTATGGATAGCTGAAAACATTAAACATCTTCAGCATTTGAGCTGCCAATCAAGAGAAAGTTGACTGGTGCACTAATCAAGCCAGTTTCTTTGACTTCTGCTGTTTTTAGATAATTAAAAATTTTTTTAAGTGCTTCAGTGTTCATTCTTTTATAAAAAATTTTTTCTAAATACAGGAATTCACCAAAGCATATTTCACTATTTTATATCTAGTTTTTACCAAACACACAAACGCAGGAGAGGGAAATGGCCCTCTGTTATAATTTTGATATCATCAAATTCTGAGAATATCTGATGATAAACTAAACATACCCAGCATATTATTTGTTATTTTAGTACCTGTAACTGGATTTTGGTTTTGGTGTAAAATCCAAATATAGTTGGTGGCCGTAGTGGCGCCACCAAGTGGGGGGTGGAGGTGTTGTAATGACAAAAGATGCCAACCTCCTTCCAAACAGTCCTATGTGCATATATCTGGAAGCACACCTGAAGAAAAAAAAATATTGATTCATTTTCAGTATTTATATTATTTTAAAAAGTACTTAAAACAGATTAGCCTGCACTGAAAAAGGCTTGTCATGTTTTCTATTTTGTTATCAGTGCTTCTTTTAAATGTTTTTATATCGCATAAATCAGCATCAGAATATTCTCTGTTGGGTTTATTGGCATAAATGTAATTTTATATAAACAAACATGACTTTTGATCTAGATAGAGGGACTACTACAAGCAAATTACCTGAATTTTTACCACTAAAAAAGGCATATCATTCATCAATGATATTGGCATTTAGATCTTTTTAAAAAGTTACTGAATGCCTAACTAAAAATATAGATTCATGTCAGTGCCCAGATTATTGGCGACCCCCATTTGGCCCTTAGATTTTTTAGAGGTGCCCCTGGAGAAAAGGAACAATCTTGATGAGTATTTAGTAACAATAGAATCTGCTTTATTCAATAAGTTTGTGCACAACAAAGGAATATGACTTTGGTTTTCAATTGCTCACAGCAAAGTATAGATATCAAACCAACTTAGATCAGATTGTACAACCAGTCGGTTTTAATGAATCACTGCTCAGGGTATGAAAACCCACTCCACGTTGCTATATTGAAGCTACAGCCGGTTTATGGTAGCTCAGGTTCCCTAAAGAGCGAAATAGCCCTTTACTGAGAACAAATCGGAAACGAACTTCGGCGTCGTATCCCTTTGCCAGAATCCGATGAAAACAAGATTAAATTTAATCCGGCCAGCAGCTGTGAGGTCTACATGACAGCAGCTGTCCTAAAACAAGCTCAGCGGCGGACTATTTCCCCACTTCCAGTCGACCCGAGCAGCGAGCCTCCTCTCACAACTTACCTTGCGGATGTGCTGAAGTCCGCACCGCAGCCGCTCGTCGCCGAAGGAAAAGACCCGCAAACTACCCGAAAGTAGTGCCAGCTGAATTATTAACTCAGGCATTAAAATCCAAAGAGAAGTGTCCCCCCCGCAAAAAAACGCGTGGGGTTTGGATGGGAGAGCGGAGGAATGCGGCCGGTCGGAGAGATTCCGTGTGAGTGAGTGAGCGAGTGAGTGTGTGTGAGTGTGTGTGTTAGAAGGTTACCGGAGGTTGTTCCAGTGTGAGTAAAAAGACGATGTTTAGGAAGGCTCCGCCCCCCCGTTCAGACCTTCTTCCAGTAAACACACGCACGCACTTACGCACGCGCTCGCGCTCGCTCCCGCTGCGCAGGCAGTAGAACAAGCGGCTGCGCTCGCGCCCGGGCAGATTGCCAATAAATAATCAGCGTGACCTTTGGCGCTGTGTTTCCTGGTACTGGGTTCCCTTCTCGACAAGGTGAAAAAGTTAAAAGCTGCACATATGGCACAATAAAACAAAATCACCCTCCCTGGGTAATTGCTTTTAAAAACAGGATAGATGGTTGAAATATTTTATTGAGCAAGCGAGGGTTATGGGGATATGAAAAGTGGATTTTAAAAAGCAAAAACAAGTCTAACTGTTATTCCTTCACAGAGGCTCTCCCAAACTGGTTGGGTAATGAACAATGTTTTATTTATTCATAAAGGACATCAAAGAAATCCCGTTTCAATACAATTTTGTCTCAATCTACTCACTAAAAACAGGATAGATGGTTGAAATATTTCAAGTGAGTGTTATGAGGATATGGAATAATTAAAATATGTATTTTAAAAAGTAAGACAACATATAAAAAAGGTCTGCATCTCTTGCCCCTTCACAGTTGCTCTCCCAAAATGGTTAGTTTAATTTTTTTTTAGGTTTTATTTATTCATAATTCTATTCTAATTCTTTTTGTGCAAAGTAGAATTAAAACCTCAGTTTACTCACAAAACTACACCTGTTTTTGTTGTTGCTTTTTCTATAATAAAACAAAAATAATCTAAATACAGTGGACCATCGGCCACTCAAAATTATTTGTAAAATTTACATATTTGTATATATTTTTGTAGTTTATCTAAGATACTCCAAAAAAAAAGAAGTATCTTTTACCTAACACTGGCATTTGCAAAGCAGCCAATCCAGGAGCATCATTTATTTTTCTTGGCGGTAATGCAATGTACTGTAATGCAATGAGTGGCAATAAGGAAGAGTGTGAATGCAAGCTTCTGCACCAACGCAGTTTCCTCTTTGCATATGAATACATATTAGGTTATATTTGGTGTTTGAACTATTACAATAGGCAGGTATAACCATCTTTAGTGGGAGTTTTAAGCATTTGCTGATTTTAGATATTTGCAGGCAGCTGTAGACCCCAACCACCACTCCACTGTAAATACAAAAAACCCCAATTGGATTAGATTCATTAATCTCTTTGTAAAGAATAATAAATCAACTGTGATTAGCCAAATGTTGGGAAAGCTAGAGTTCAATTTCAACAGCCACAATCAGGCCTGACTGGTCCCACTTCACACCAAATAAGCCAAAAAATCTAAAAAAAAACAAAACCAAAACAACAACAACAAAAAAGTATGACATCATGCCTCAATCTAAAGTAAGGCAAGAACAGATGCAGAAAAAAAAAAGTTATTGATGTCTACCAGACTGGTAAAAAGCTCCAAAGCCATTCCCAAGGCTTTGGGACTCCAGCAAAGCACAGTGAGAGCTATTGTCCACAAATGAGGAAAACATGGAACAGTAGTAAACCTTCCCAGGTGTGGCTATGTTACCAAAATTACTCCAAAAGAGCAACAATGACTTACTGAGAAGGTGGGATGGCCATTTATCTAATCGGATTTTGTTGTGAATATTTTATCAGGATAAGATTTGAGTAGTGATACTTCAACATATATTTACTCAAGTAAAAGTGCATCCAAAATTTACTCGAGTAAAAAAGTATTTGGTAAAGCTTACTCCACTACCGAGTAACTCATCAAACTAATAACCATTTAAAATTAAAAAATTACATAATCAGATAGACCATAATATAAAGTTTAGAGGACATTTTGGCAGCTTAAGGACCAAAATGACAATAATTCATATAAGTAACAAAAAATAACAAAATCAGGCAAAAGAGAATTTTTCCAAATCAGTTTCTATTAATGTAAAACTTTAACAAAAACTACAGTTGTGCATCTTTGTCTTTGAATTTTTGGTTAAAACATGTTTGTTTTTCATTTATTGGGTAAAGAATCCAGAAATGTTACTCAAGAGTATTGATATCCAATACTCTTAGATTGCTGGTGCCCATCTCCAGCTAACGTTCCGGGCGAGAGAGAGGCGGGGTTCACCCTGGACAGGTCGCCAGTCTGTCGCAGGGCAACACAGAAACACACAGGACAAACAACCATGCACACACGATAAAATTTCTCAAGTAAAAGTAAAAAGTACAGCGTAGTAAAAATACTCCCAAAAGCATTTTTTTCAGAAAAAGTTACGAGTAAATGTAATTGAGTAAATGTAACCTAGTTACTTCCCAACTTTGTAGCTACTTGTACTCACTTCTCCATTGTTGGATCCTAGAGAGCATCAATAAATTCAAAAATATAATCAAATGCAGCTATAAACTGATAAACTGATAAGTAAAAAAAACAAACAATCCCCCTTCTGGTGTCCTGAATATTTCAAGGTAGGTTGTAAATCCTTTTTTAATCATCACTTTTGTCGTGATCACAAAAAATACCTCAAAATATTCTGATGCAGTTTTAAATCTTTATTGACCATCTCTTTCCAGGAGTTCAGAAAAGAACAGAGAACCAGATTTAAAGCACTATGGACTTCATTTGTTTCTTCTAGGGGGAGTGAGTGTTCATGTCAATAAGAAAGCAGCAAAAATGCAAAAATAGTTTCCAAGAGAGTTCAATGGCAAACACCTCAGCTGACCAAAAAGAGCACAAAGACTTGCTTCATAATGGCCAAAAATGAGGCCAGGAAGGTATGCATCCTGTTAGACTTGATTTAAAAGTAACACTGTGTTTTGACAGAGTTCTGATCATATAGTCAAACTTGTTGGTCAAGACAGTTTGCCCACTTCTCAACCAACAGCTTGTCATCATTGTTAGAAGTTATTCAGATAAATTATTTCAAATTGATTTCTTCGATTGAACTAATTTGTATTTTTTTAATATACCCTCTGTATCTGTTGTATCTGTTAATATACCCTCTGTATCTGTTGAGCCTGATGTGTTAAACTGCATGTAAAAAGTTAAAAATAAAAGGTGAAAAAATAAAGACAATATATAATTATTCTGCTCTCAATCAGAATAACATCATTTGGCTATTCAAAGAGCTCTTGGGTTAAGCAGCATTTAAATTTGGAACAATAATCTGAAAATTGCTTTATATATTTAGTCAAGTTAACTTTGATATTCAAAAATGAGTTTCTGCAGTGCATGACACAGTATTAACATTCAATTAAATGTTAATTAACTTGAGCTGTCAAAAAATCGTTCCAATATTTTAGCATCTAATTAAATTATACAATTTCTAGAAATATGTATTTTAGTAAAAACATATTTTTGCATAATGAACTTCTGATTTGATCCGTTTTCTTTGTTTGTTTACTTCAGTTTAATCAGATATTTCCCTGTCACCTGCGCCTCAACAAAAATGGACTTCAATAAATAAATAAATAAATAAATAAATAAATAAATAAATAAATAAATAAATAAATAAATAAATAAATAAATAAAAAGAAATCCTTACCTTAAAACCTTGATGTATTTTAAAATTATCCAGCTTTAAATGCATCAAATGCAAATGCAAATCAATGCACTGTCAGTGTGTGTCAACATAAAAAACATATCTAACCTACTGGCTCATAAGCCAGCAAATGTATAAAGATAAGGATAAGGTCCCTCCGGGCAGTTGTCTTGTGCCAGGAAGTGTCTGGCTTACTGTAAGTGCTCTTGAGCAACAACCAGCAAAGACTGGCACTTTTACAAGGAAATGCCCTGCATTTTAAAACCCGCTGTGTTTGGATGACACCATAAAGATAATGAAAAGGAAAGTCTTCTCCATGCAAAACAACAACTCCCATGGCAAGTAGTTAAAAAATGAAAACAAGATTTTCATTTATTTCTACTAGAGAAAATATTCGATCAAGCCGTTTCCATACTAAATATAGAGCACATTTTTCCAATTTTCTTTAGTATTATAATCACAATATATTATCTCTTTTTAAATCTTTTTATGGGACATAATAACAGAAAGTAGCACATATGTGAAGTGAAAGTAATATACATTTTGTATCATATATAGAAAACAGCAAATGTGCAAGAAAGTGCAAACAAAATTGAACTTTTTGGTCAGCATGCTTTGTGTGGAGAACAAAAACTGCAAATCATTCTAACTACAACAACTCTACAGTTACAGGAAAGTGGCAGCATTATGCTCCAGGGGTGCTATTAATCATCAAGTACAGGAGAACTAGTCAGAGCTGATAGGAGGATAAAAAGAGCAATTTATATTTTCACACACCTTCAAATTCCCAAATTGAAAAGGAGTGATATTTTCGGGTGAATAGAACTATTTCTTGGATTAATCAATACACAAAATAACAGGAAACACCAGCTGCAGGTCCAAGATTACCAGGTCCAACAACTCTACTCGTTATTTTGATTCAAACAAGATCTAGAAGAAAATCTCCTTCAGATTGAAGGAATTTAGCTAGGATGTTCAGAAACCAACCAGAGCTCAAACCTGCAGTCAGTTTTACATCAACAGGAAGTGACATCATATCCAACCTAGACAGCAACACCTCCTCCAAAATCAACAGCTTCAAAGTCCACTGAAACTGGACAAGCTAATGCATTCTGTAGAAAGGTTTTATGGTCAGAAAGAAAAACATAAAGGTGTTGTGTTGTATTAATTGCACCAATTATGAAAGCATGGTGGTGGTTGCATCATGCTGTGGGATTCTTTTTGTGCCAGTGATACTGGTGAGCATTAGTTCCTAAAGTGGAGGAACTAATGCTCCTATTTTTTTTAAACTTCACCTGCAGTTAGGATTAAAAATTGGGTTTTTCAAATGGACCCATGAATAAAAAAATTTCTGTAAAACCTCCCCAGTTAATAAAATGACATATACCTCCATCTGTCAACAAGCTGATTGCAATAAAGACAGGACAACGAGCCACGCCACTTGCAGCCAACATCACATTTTAACCGGTCACATGGAGGGCAGAGATTAAAGGAATGCCACAGGAATGTATGTGTGAATGTGTTTTTTTCTATGTGCATACTTTACTTCTATTCACACCTTCACTTTTCAGATTGTGTTTGGCGCATATCTGTTCAGAAGCTACACGCAGTCAATAGCTTAGTCTTAGCTTCTTCAAATTTTTATGAGACAGAGATGAGCTTTCCAGCTAATAGCTATCTATGCAAGGCAGAAACCAAAGTAAATTTCTGCCTAACTTAAAATAATCCCAGTCTTTTAAAGGTCATATTGGTCATTGTGGTTCTTAGTAACTACTATTAGAAACTGAAGCTAATAACAGCATGCTTCTCTGAAATTTCTGTTTTCAAAAACTGTAGATATGATCAAAAACAGGTTAACAAATATAAACTATTGTGAAGCACAGATAAAAATGTTATTTCTACAGCTATGTTTTGTGCAAACAGCAGCTTCTGATAGAGACCAAAGTTGACGATGAATACTTGAAATTTCTGAATCTGAATAATAATTACTTTTTTATGGAGGCTTAAAGTAGTTGATTCTAACTTTTAGAATAGAATGTTTAAACAAATATTTTTTGATATAAACAGTTTATTAAAATCATTTTTGGATTTAAGTGGGTGTAATAAGTATGGAGGACCAAAACTGACAGATATGATTAACTGAGTTCTTTATCTAATTAATATTGCAATAATGACCCTATTTATTTATTTATTTATTTATTTATTTATTTACTCCTGCATCTTATTTCTGCCTGTCCTTTTTACTTTTCCTTAAGCATGAATAAATGAACGAATGAATGAACAGACAAACAAGACGATTAAATAAAGAAACCAATTAATTGCATGCTTACGTGGTTACATTCAGAGAATTCACTACACCAAATATATTTGATGAGAAGCTATTCTGAATTATGTCAGTGTTGGGCCTCCATAGACGTGCTTCTGATACTTATTAAATGAAGTTAAGGAAACCCTTTTTAGATAACACTGTCTCTGTTCACCGACTGTGGTACCGATAAAGTTTTGGAAATAAGTCGGCGCAGCAGCAATGGCAGCTCCCATGACTTGGAGGAGGCTGGTGCACTCTGTATACTCCCCAGCCATCGCCGGGGTTTTTAGCCGGATATCTGACCGGTTCTTCCGCGCCCAGGACAGAAGGAGAGGGTAAGAGTCGCAGCTGAC
Source organism: Poecilia reticulata (assembly GCF_904066995.2). Classification (NCBI taxonomy): domain Eukaryota; kingdom Metazoa; phylum Chordata; class Actinopteri; order Cyprinodontiformes; family Poeciliidae; genus Poecilia; species Poecilia reticulata. Next base: position 9,362,488 of record NC_088848.1, on the reverse strand, counting down.
TGCCTCAGACCCAAACGCTAGGATAAAACTGTGATTATCAGACTGAACCGTCTTTCCGTTTAGCAACGCTTGCTAACTGTGATGGGTTCATTATCGGACGCATGTAGTTCAGTGCCGCTGTTTTAAAGAAGCTCTTTAAAAATTCAGCTGGGTAACAGTTGCTTTTTAAACTTACATTTGTTCATCCGGAAAATCTCCAGAAAAGCCGTCGGGAATGCCTCTCTCTGGACTCTTAAAATCGCAGATAACCTCGACAGACAGTTCTGGTTAACTGAAGTAGCCGTTATTCAACTGTCAGGTTACAAAAAGCACACAACTTCATCTACATCACATGTATGAGGCACCTGATCTCTCTTTCAAGTCCATCCCATTGACAGTTCAGGTCTATTCATGAACGTTTAGCAGGTGTAGTCAATTCTCTGAATGACACACCCGAGTTTTCGTTGAAGTGAATCATTTATTTACAGAGTATGAATAACCTAATCTTATATTGTCTCTTCTTACTGGAAAAAACTAATTGGGGGGGTGGGAAGTGCTGCAACCCACCCATCGTTAATCATTTTATTTACGGTTTTATTTACCCTGGAGAAAAAAAAAAAGAACTGCTGAAGCAGACTTCCACTTAAAACGTAAATGTATTTTACTGGGGTAAACCAACACACAGCTTGCCCACCGTTGAGAAGTGAAAATGAAAATGAAATGTGGTTTACAACATTTTCTAAATATCTGGAAAGTGCAGTGTGTATTTTTGTTGAATTATAATTTCAACTGTTCTATGAAAACCTTTGAGATCTATTACTAACCTAATGATTCAATTCAACTTAATCCAAAGAAATTTAATGTTGCCGTAGCTCATATCAACCAAGGCTCTTCAAACCTTGGTTTGAAGGTTGTAGATGCTGAAAGCTGTGTTTGTTGTTGTAGTTTTACAAAGTGGATGCTCAAGGTTTTAAAATTTTTCTGTTCAAGTTGATAAGATAACTAGCAGTGTAACAAACTGAGGTTAGCTTGATAATTACTCGAGTTATTACTGTACAGACCTGCTAACATGCAATCAGCTCCTTTACAGATGTGCCACTTATAGATTATCAACTAGTTTTAAAATAAGAAAAAAGGTTCTAATAACCATAGCAAACTGTGTTAATAATATATATAAATACACATTTCAGGCAAACGGCAAACACTGCAGTTCTCATTCTACACAGCAGATGCTGCAGCGGAGAAAAACCTGCCTGTATTCAACAATTGGAAGCAAAAGAAGAATCAAAAACAAGTGCTTTTCTATTTTACAACTTGAACTACATTTTGACCTTAGAAGTGTTACTTTTCAGCTTCTCAGCATTTTGCAATGCAGATTCCTTCTAATTATATTCAGATGCCTTTACCCTTCCCTTGAGCTCTTTCAGGCTCGTCTTGTTTGGTGAGTGAATCTTGTACTGGATGTGGAAAGTTACAAAAATGGAAATCTGAACAAGCGGCCAAAATGGCAGCCCACACCCCGCCTTCAGGGTCACTGGAGTTCTTCCTGTCCCTAGATATCCTTCACTGGGACAGAAAGAGCAGGGTTGAAGTCATCTCACAATGATGATGATAGGTCTTTGGTTCTCACAGTTTGAAACCTGAGAAATTTGTAAAAATAAGAATTTGTCATTCTTATTAATGAGGGAAAAGTAGAAGCATTCTTTCAGCCAGCTGACCAGGAGTTCACAGCAGTGGAAGAAAACTTAAAAATCTCATTCAAAGAACTTTAAATTGTAGGAAATTGTATGATCAGTGTTGAAATTGGCCCATGTGTGGTTCCATAAGTAAAAATGGTTAAAAAGATGTTGCTTAATAAGCGTCCTGGGTGGCTCTCCATGACTTTGTCATTTTTTGTGTGACCAGAAATATTTCCCAACAGTCGTATTGTTCTTTCTTGTGAGGTATAAGTCCAGTGTTTCAATCACCTGACCAGCAGTGTGCAGCTACATGAAGTCCAGGAGTAAAAGCCCACTACTTTAACCAACCAGCTGGAGAAATATCTGGTCTCTCTAGCATTTTCCCTGGCATCTCATTTGAAGGACTTTACATCTCAGGAACAGAATGACTGAACATTTTGTGATCTTGAAATATCTTTTTTTTGTGAAGAACCGTCCGTTTTGTCCAGTTTTAAAAGTGAATCATAAAGGCCAGCCTGAAAGACTTGCAGTATTTGGATAATTGGTCCAGCTCTTGCAACCTTAACCCTATTTATGCTTATCAGTCAGAAAAGCTGCCTAGAAAACCACTATGTTTTATTTTTTTATTTTGGAAACCCTTTGTTTTATGCTCACCTCTATAAACGAGAACCTTGGCAAAAACAGAAGTTTAAAAAATGTGTATGGCTGTCATAAATAACTGTAGTCAGTCTAAAAATGGTTTCATTCTGTGATCTTAAAGAGATGTTTGCCTTGTGCATTTGAGACTGAGTAAATGATGACAAACAGTTCCAGTCCAAGAAACAAAATGCTCAGTATGTAGACAAAATATGTTTTATTTTATGATTCAGACAGCAGTCATATGCAAACTCTGGGAAATAGAAACATTGCAAAGACACTGACTGCCACACAAATCTCACACGATGTCTGCATTTTCTCTGGCATTGTAACCGATCAGGAAATGATGAGAACTGATTTGGGATGCCCGGTAGCTCTCTTGGTTTAGTTGTTTCTCTCTGTACCAAGGACATCTTGAATTTGAGCCTTATTTTTTTTCTTATTTCTTCACTAAATCACTAAAATAAAACAGAGGGATAAGATTAGGAAATACATAGGCCCCAGCCATGATTAGAGCATGTCTTATATCTGTAGAGGTTAAGGACAGGAATGTCCATTGTGCCTCTCTTATCTGTCTTAGCATGTTGAGGCTGTGCCAAAGAACAAAGAGATAAAACTTGGTGCAGTGAAAATGTTTGCCTCGTTTCAGATTTCTTCACTCCTAAATACTTCTGATCATTAAATAAATTTTAATGTCAGACTCAGTTAAAACCAAATGTAGTTTTCAAATGAATAGTTCTTTTATTAAGACGGGGAAAAACTGACCAAATGGACTTGGACCATTGTGAAAATATAATTCCTTCCACTGTTCATTAATGGATTTATGGTGGTTTTTGCTTTGGAAAGCTGAGTTCAGTGTCACGAGCCACACTTGCGCCTCATTAGAGCCTGAGTCAAGAAATTAATTTTATTGAACCTGTTTGTCTGAATGAAGTAGGCTATTGTAAAAAGCAACACATTATACTCAAAGGAAAACAGCAAATGAGAAGAAAGAAAGTCATTGACATATTATCATCTGGACAGGGTAACAAGAGTTGGAATTCCAGTGAGCCGCATTGAGAGCCAGTATCAACAAGTGGAGAAAACTGGAAACGGTGGTGAACTTCCTCAGGAGTGGCTAACCTGACAAAATCGATCCAAAAGTGCATTAACGACTCATCCAGGAGGTCACATAAAAACCTCACTTCCCTCATTTAAGGTCAGCGTTTATGATTCAACCGTAAGAAAAAAACTGGGAAAAAAAGTCTCAAGTCATTAAATCCTTAAAGAAAAGATTTAACGTTCAGGGAAATATTCTGTGAACTGACGAGAACAAAAGTGAAACATATAGGAAAGCGCGTCTCCATCATGGGGATGTATCTGACTTTGAAATCTGTGATGATTCACAAAAAGGCAACAGAAAAAAATCTGTAAGTGGTCAAGTACTTCCTCACCACGCTCTGCCCCAACACATCACGAGGCAGCGGGACGTCTCAGTTCTCACCTAAAAATGCTTGGAATGACTGACAAGCTTTGACGACTGCTGGTGATTCAGACAACTTGTTCCAGCTGTTCAAGATTTTTGTGCCGTTCGCTTCCTTGATCATGCTCAAGTTTCCTAGAAGGAAGCAGTTGGGTTTGCCGTCACCATCGCCAGTTACCTTTTCTTTGTTTCATTGTTGAAGTTCTGCATCATTTCCTCGTATCTTTGATGCCTTTGCACAGCAGTCCAAGCAGAACAAAATCAAAGCTTCTTTTGTTTTTAACCAGCATAAAACTGTAGGTAAAACAAGTTGATGTAAGTCTCTTCTGACAGCAAATTGAAGACGCACCACTCAGTTGGTTAGTGATCAGCTCTGATCAGCTCTCATTAGTGATGAGCAGCTCAAATGCTAAAAAGAACATTAAATTTAGCAAAATGAAGAACTCCTTTCTGGTTGTGCAAGAGTACATAAATAAAACCCACTAATGAACTGTTAAAAAAAATTATAAACTGTTGTCTCTGCATTCAAAAAGAATTTAAGATTAAATAGTATTCTACATGTTTTCACACTGATGCATTCCTTCTAGATATTGCAATTGTTTTTATAATTTTTCTTTGCAGGCAACATCACTATGTGGTGTTGATTTATAAATACATCAAGTCTTATATACGATGGAGAATGTGAAGTTTTTGTTACTCGCCATGTCGATCACAAATTATACCGTGACATCAAGTAAGGCTTAAGCCATGTAGTAGAAGTAAGAAATACTGCCACCTGCAGGTGGGAGGTACCAGTCACTTAAACCCAATGGTTTTGAGAATTTTTACAAAAAGATTGCAATAAACTCACAATTATGCATAAGTGAAAAAAAAAAAAAAAAAAGTGGACATCTTTTGATGCGAATATTTCCGCGATCATTGCCAAATGATTGATGTAATTTGGTAATGTATAGATGAAAAATTAATATCTAAGCACGTATCTATTATCTTGAAGGTTCTATTTATGTCTCCGCCTACATAAAAAGCTGCGTTGGGACGTATTTGGCCTTCAGGTATTGAGCTTGTCACGTGTTTGGAAAGAATGATTTCATATTTCTTTTTTGATAGAAAACAAAACTAGTTGCCATTTAGGTGTTTCCCCTCACGTTTTACGCTCATTTCCTCCTCTAACTGTTGTTCTTTTATTCAATAACAAAGATCTGGAAAGAGATGTGAGATGTGAAAGATCTGGTTACATGTAATAAACGAAGAATCTAAGTGAGAAATCTTATCTCTAGGGTCTTTTTTCTTCTTTTTGTTGCCAATTCCTTGAATGACTCCATAGATATAACTAGCCAAAAATAAAAGCAGCCTTTCCAGTTGGCTGAATGGATTCAATGAAATCTGTTGAACAGAGCTAGGATGTAGATCCTTTAACGATGTCAGATCACCTGAGATAGCCAGGTCAGTCCTGGTTATCTCAGCTCTCTGATAATAAGAGCTGTTTTTAACTCGCATACTTTTTATCAGCAGAAATGTGGCACAGCTACGATAATTGGCTCATTTTATTTCCTGATTTCACCACCTAAGGCTGAAAATTGTTACTGGAGGCCATCAGCGTAAATGGAAGTTACTGTCATTCTGTGAGAATGTTTATTCAGAAAAAGATGCAACTTTACGTTAATGACTATATTTTCTTAGTGATGGCGGAGTTCAAAGCTTCTTATCGCCCTCATCACACCGCCTTATCTTTACAACTTACTGAAAGAAGGCTCGACATCTTCTGCCTCAGTGACATAACCCTGTCTATGAGCTGGGTGTACTCTCATTTAATAACTCTTCCACTGCTGTAAAAACAAGATAATTCAGTGCATTTTAGGCTGACATGAGGAAGTAGTTTTTTGTTGTTGTTTTGTTTTACGAGTTTGGAAAGTCTCTCTGCCCCTCTGCAGTTTAAAAACGTAAGTGTTTGTCTTGAGTAGGTTTTAGTTGCAAATGCCAAGCAGAAATGCATGTATGCCACGAGGGAAACGGTGAGAGAGGTAAACACTCCTCTCTCCCAGTTTTAACACTCGCTGGTGAAAAGCTGGATGTATGCAGAAGGTGTTACAAGTCTGTTTTCCACATTGATATATTTTCTCTTAGTCCTTCTGGAACTGGGCTCTCAAACCTGTGATTAAACGAAGAGGATAATGAGTGTATTTTAAGCTTTGAATCAGTGTCGCACAGTAACTAAGGCGATACTGACTCTTTGTCACTAAATCACTCTGGGCGCCATGATGGACGTCGGAAGTGAGGCGCGGGAGTATTGCACAGAGCGAGTTAAACTGTTTTCCCTTTTTGATTTGTCAGTTTATTCATGGCTTCTTCTTGTTCGAGTCAATTCTAATGTGTCTGTGAATGTAGCACATCTGGGTGGAGCTAATAGACGGTGTTATTTACAAACGTTTGAGATGGCTAGCTTAGAAATCGACCCTACATCCTTCCTCCTGATGTGTTGATCAAATTACCGACCTGGCCTGAATTCAGACCACATGATTTATATCACTGTGTTGTAAGCAGCGTTTGCCCTCACCGGAGAGACACGAAAACGTACAAAAGACGAGATGCCAGCCATTTTTTTCCCCATACATGCTGACGACGCAGCATCGTCTCCATGGTTATAAATGGTTAGACGCGTAGCTTCTCTATAAAGCAATATTTGACATCTTTCTAATTATCCTAATAAAGTATATGAACGCAAATCTACTTACCTTGTAAAATGCTGCAAATCCACGATTACACTGAGGGCTGACAGTGATTATGATTGACGGCTGCTAAACATCAGCCGCGGCGTATCTTTCCTCATTAAAAATTGTTCAATAAAATAATAAGTTTGGTTTCTATCCTTGTCTGCATTCTATCAACTAAATAGAACCGATGTTAGGCTACCGGCTGTCTGTTTCTTGACAGGCTGACATCTGCGAGACAGTGCCATTTCTGTGTTGGCCCACTGGGAGTTAACTTTGTTGCTTCGACCTGATGAGACGATGGAAAAGAGTATTGCGCATAAAGGAGTTGCCATGAATTATTAAAACAATTCAAAATCCTTGCACTTCTGTGCGCTTATTTTCCGTAGGTCAGCCATGTTGCTGCTGGCTCCACTGCTTGCTCCAGCCGAGCCAGCGCCACGCCACGTTTCCAGGCCCACCGGGTCAGCCGGAGCTCAGGGCTCAGACGGCCTCTGCAGCCACTTCCGATGGATGGCGGAGCAAGTACCCGCCTTCCGGGTGCCGGGAGCCCACATCCAAATCCTGATGTCACCAGACCAGTTTTACCAGGCGATGAAGGTTCGTGTCGTTTGTTCACGTCTGCTGTCGCCTTTGATTAATAACGACACATTTTAGGACGGCTTTGAAAGTCAAAACTATTTAAGAAATCAACAAGGTCAGTGCTGTTAGTTATCTGTTTAACTTCAACACTTTGAAATCCTTTATCTGTCCCAAGAAAAACAAAGCGGCTGTGAGGCTGTGGCAGATCCATTCAAGGCTGATGCCCTGATATGAGGATGTTTAAAACGTGCTAAATGGTTTCTGAAATCCACAGTAATTTAATAACAATGCAAAGAAAGACCTGCTGGGGTCACTGGGTGAGAAGCGTAGGTACAACTGGAGAGATGACCAGTTCATCACAGGGCAACACAAGACAAACAACCACGCAGGCATACACTCATACCAGTTTAGAGACAGCAATTGGCTAACAGTCATTTGCTTGAGCTGGGAGAACCCATTCATGCATGCAGATTTTATAGAAACCATGAGAAACAACCCAGGCAATAAAATAAAATAAAATAAAATAAAAAACTTTATTAAATTAAATGCTGTAACTCATGCTGTTAAAGTCCTTATCAATAGTGATGGCTGTGGACAGAAAGACCACAAACTTTACTTTTATGTAATCAGTAGAAATATAAAATCTTGAGCTTTTAGAAATTCTTAGACTTTTTGGGGAGGCACAACTTCATTTTGTAGATATAATTTTTCCAACTTCTGTTTCTGACTATATAAAGACTGAACTAAAATTAAATACATTTTTTCCAGTCATCATGAGGGCTGTGCGTGGAATCTTTTGTTTTCTTAATCTAAATTAGGATTTGGTTTGAAAAGACTGAGAACCACTAATTTGGAGTAAAACTGAGCACCTGCCACGAAAATGGTTGCAAGCTTCTCGCAGCTGCTGAACTCGATTCCTGTACTTCCATATGTTTATCACAATTTGCTTGGAGAGTCTAGCAAGAAAAAAAGAGAACGGTGCATGTGCAATCATGCAAAAGATAGCACAGATCTAATAACTCTTAAGTGTTTTTATAGTTGATCTTCACATCTCAGTTTTTATCTCATCCAGTTTATGAGAAACTTTGACATTATTTATCTGGATAATTTTAATTTAAGGGTGTGATGCAATGTTTTTATTCGGTGACTATAATGATTACAGAACCTTGACATGTTTCAGCTGACAAATGGGCAGTGCTAAAATTCAAATGGTAAAAGTTATGAAACGCCTTTCCTTTTACCAAAATTACACTCCTACCAGTAATGCAGGTGAGTGTAGTTTACTGTACAGCCACTCCCACAAATAATAATAATAGTTTCATGTGACTGACACGTAGTTGGACATATTTATGGTACCTTTTGGCACGATTTCCAAATTGCGCTTTTGCAAAGCGTCACCAGCTTGGTTTTTTTAAGTCAGAAAAATTCCTGTGGTCAAAGGTTTTAAAACAAACAAAAGCAACAGCATTCATCAATACCAGCAACATACGTGCAATGAAAAAAGTGTAGTTTATAGAATGAAGTCATTCAGATATTTGAATTATTTATCTTAAAGATGATATTGCAGATCCTTTAATTCTAGGATTTGCACAACTTTCTTTTGACACAGGCCTTTGTTCAGTATTGAGAACCTGCCAAAGTATCGTGATGATTCATTTGGAGCTGTGTTTTTCTTCTTCTTTTTTTTTTTTCAGTGACGTTCATAAATGTCAGTGCAGCATTCAGTTTTTATTTTTAGCTCTGTTTTTTCTGCTAAATCCGGTCATTTCCTTGCAGCTGCAAAGGGCTCCTAATTTTCAGTTCTGAACTAAGCTTATACATACTTGGATTTTTAGACTTTTATTCATGAAAACAGTTTATATTTTGGACCAGAACATGGTGTCGTTTAAAATACTCGATCCTCTCTGGTGCTATTTTTTGACAGCCAGACCGTCTTAGTCTTGATAATTCTTCAGTTCACTCGCCTTGTTTTTGCAGCCAATAGTTTTTAGTATTTTCAGCAAACCAAAAACTTGGAATAATTAAATGGATGCATGTTAGGGTCCAGTTTGTTTAAAACATTGCTCTGCACAACCAACCTAAACAAAGAGTCAAAATGTTACCAAAATGTTACTCTGTTTGCACATTAACAGCAAAAAAATAAACGAATAAAAACAGTAAGCTTCATCTTGTTTTATGTTTTGCAAGTTTATTGTGTTTCTGCTATGGTATTTGTTCAGTGATGATATACAATGATTCAGCAAAACCAAGCAATAAAAAGAGCAATAAAATAATACATCATTAAGCAATACAAACACAACGCATACAATCATTTGAAGTAAACGGAACCAACAAAGTAGTAAAATCATTCCATAAAGACACAATAATAAAATACAATAGTAAAAACTCACTGGGTCATTATCAACACTTAAAGGTTTCTACTGTCTTAGCAGTGGTTATGTAAGCAAATATTATTCCAGAATAAGAAGCATATATATTTATAGAATATATAAAGATATTGTATTGTAAGATTTGTCTTCTAGGAATTGAACCTACATATGTAGTGAAAACGGCACAAGGCATAGATGGGAATAATTTTTTAAGTCCATATGTAAGGAGCTACATAACTGCCAAAATGTTTATTTATGTGGAATGAGAGGTTTGTTAAATAAATTATTCTATTTATCAACTTCTGTTGGAATAGATTTTTTCCTGTTGTCATTTTCCAGAATCTTAAACTCCGCTTACGACGCATCCTCCTTCACTTAATACTTTCCGTCTCCTTTCCGTTAAGGCCGGCATCAGAAGCGCACAAAGGCGTGTGGTGATGGCGTCCTTGTATCTGGGAACGGGACAGCTGGAGCAGGAACTGGTGAGGAAGAGCGTTTTGTTTCTTAAATATGCTTCTTTCGTTCGGGGCAGGTGAGAACAAAGCTGTAACAGCAGGAGAGTGAGCCAAATGACTGGTCAGAGTTGCCAGAAAATATGAGTCAGACTTCTCCTCCAAGAATACCGCAGTGTGTTTTCTTGAGATTGAAAAGAGAAGTTCAGGCCAGAACTACAAGGAATGACCCCAAAATGCAAGGGTTTATGGGTATGGGAGAGCAGCGCTGGCGTGTGAGGGCTTGCTGTTTTTCATGCTTGGAAAGCCTAGCATAACAACGTGAAACCAAAGCAAACCACAGTCTGGACCGGTGCTCATATTCAGCTGTTTTTTCGTGTTTTTAGGGTTTGTTTTAAATGACCAGTAATGGAGACGTAGATGGAGGCCAAAATGTTCAATCACAGCTAAAAGCACCGAGATCAGCTGCTAAACTCTGTAGCTCCACAGGATGATGGATTACTAGAAATGTGAGTCAGAAAGGTGCAGTGAGGCTGTATCATTTTTTCCCCCCCTGCTTTTTAAAGTCTGGGGTTTTGCTTTAAAAATGGATGAAACAAATTTAATTCAATCCAGTGTGAGGGTTCAGGCCCAGTATGTGGTTAGGACTAAAGAATGCAAACTGCAGGTGTTGTTTTAGTGTAAAACCTGGACTCAGGAACACAACAGATCCTGACAGTCACACCTGAACTGTGTATTTACTTTAGCGGCGGGGCCAGAAATGTCAGTAATCCGATAATTGAAAGCAAGGCTTATCTTACAGAAACAAAACGCAAAGTTTTTTTAAGACACCTGACACGAGACGTGGAGAGTAATTTGTTTTCATGTGTTGCACATGCAGCAGCGTGACCAGGAAGTTTTTCTTTTAGCCCAGGCAGTAAACAGAGAAGAAGAAAAAAGCTGCTATTTTAAGTTTTCAAAAATAATAATTATGAAAGAGTTTATTTTCCTAGTCTTTGCTCTGTTTGGATGATGTATAAGAAGTCAATAATTTATTACTACTACTAACAATAATTATCTCTTACTGAACTAACTACATTAGACAAAACAATTTTGAGTTTATGCTTTTTGGAATAAGACGTAATCGAGCTTAAGTGATGTCTATTTGTAAAGCTCATTTCAGCAACAAAGCATAATACAGTATCCAGCTATGAAATAAGCAATAACCATTACATTTTGTCATAATCAAAATCCATCAAGCAAATATACATCAAATACATTAATAAATGTTCCACTTACTGCTAATCAAAGGCTGCGCTAGACAGGTGGGTTTTTAGCCTTGATTTAAAGGAACTCTGTGTTTCCACATCTTTGCAGTTTTCTGGAAATTTCTTCCAGATTTATGGTTCATGTAGAAACTAAATGCTGCTCGTCTATTTTTGCTTCTGGTACCAGGGATGCAAATTTCATGACTTTAATGTCCTTTGCTTTTAACTGAATAATAAAATATGTTAAATGGTTGTCTTACGTAAAGCTTGTTTGTTAAATTTGAGGTATTAAAATAAAAAATTATAAACTTGGACACTGGTGAACAATTCGATCTTAAGTCATTTTGCATGTTTGAAACAGACAAACATGCTGAGGGTTTTTTGTTGCTCAACCAAATGTTTTGACTGCCAATCCACAGTGAGATTTTTTTATTTATATTTATATAAATTACACATCATTTTAGCTTCGTTATTAAAAAACATATTCCATATCTATCTCCCATTAAGGTGGACTGCATGGAGGAAGCTCTCCTACATGCAAAAGAAAACAGTCGCTCTCCTGACCTCAAAGTTTCGGTGCTACTGGACTACACTCGCGGATCAAGAGGTCGGTCTCCGTCAGACCTCTACCCTGTTGTTTGGCCCAGATCTCTGTGCTCACCGTGTTTCATGTGCAGGTCAGATTAACTCCCGGACCATGCTGCTGCCTCTGCTGCAGCGCTTCACCTCTCAGATGCGAGTATCTTTATACCACACTCCGGACCTGAGAGGCCTGCTGCGACTCCTGGTGCCGCAGCGCTTCAATGAGACCATTGGAGTCCAGCACATCAAAGTTTACCTCTTTGACGACAGCGTCATCATCAGCGGGTACGTAGAGTTTAATCCAAGGGGATTGGAAAGCTGGATAGGGGCCTCGAAAATGCAAACGTCTCTAGGTTCAGTGTGTGATCAGAAAGTGAAGTTTTAAATCTTAAATGAAACTTTGGGCAGATTTTTGGTAAATCTGCCCATTTCTCTGATTGACTAAACACCAGAATACTTCAAATTATTGAGCATACATAGCATACAGTATTGAAGCAGGGAATGGAAGAAGCTAAAAGTCTCACATTTTTACATATAATCAGTTTGGGAAGGTTTGACGCTGTCTATATTCATCTACGGTTATTTTTCTGATAGTGACATGTTGTTTGGCTGTAAAAAAAAAGAAAGAAGATTGGTACTTCCATCTTCATTTGGCTCAGACATGGGGGAAAAAAAACAACAAGTCGCAGCTGATTTTTATACTGAAGAAACTTTTGGAGTTTGGTACTCAATTTCTTTTTCTAACCTTAGAGACTTTGTGTTCCTGAAACATTGCCTCAATAATCAAAAGTTTACCCACTTTTTCTGCACAAAGAACCTCTGGTAAAAGTGTCCTCACACTGTCCTTTGGATGTGTCGCCACTGAGCAGCCAGACATTCATTGAGCATTAAAAAAATGTTTAAAAACCATCTAATTTCTGTTTAAGGCAATAAATAGATGAGAGATTACAAATGGTATGTCATGGTCCACATATTGTAAAGTCTTAATTAAATGTCTGCTTTGAAAACAAATGGAAAACAGATTGTAATGTATTTCTTTCAAACTTCCAGTATTTTTAGATTTCCTGTCGCTAAGTTATTACATATCTGACTTTTTAAATCAAACTGAAGAATGATCATTGTGCATATTTACTCAGAGCACAGAGCAGGTGTTTCCACTGCCTGGAAATGTTTTCAGGGCACGTTCTGTCATCTGAAGAGAAAATGTAAATCATGGGTGTGCTCTAAAGCTGAGGGCCGCGGTGGTGTGTTGTGGTTTTCACTCCATTTCAGATCAAAACAGACAAACCCATACATCATGCTAGAGAAGGAAGCTTTCCCTGCAGTGCTTTCTGAAGAGCAGGATGCGTCCGCCTCGAACGTTTGTCATTAGCGTCGTCCAGCAGCAGCTTATCTGCGTGATCGTTTGTCTTGGCTGCGTTAGACGTCCTTCACACCCTTCTGTCTCGTGAACTCCTCTCTGCTCTGGAACGCGGTCTGGTCAGTTTTAAATTCACATCGAGGCTTCCCACCGGGATCAATTAATCTCATTGTTTGAAAATATTGTTACATTTTGGTCTCGCCTGAAAATTGAGAACGCTGGAGCGTGCTCCAAAGCGAACCTTTAAGCACTTAAGACATCGGGCGCAATCTGTCTTGGCTTTGGTTCATTTCCTTCCTGGAATAACAATAGGTTACTCGAAAGTGCAGGTTAAACTTGAGTCAACAAACCATTTTCAGTTACTGATATTAAAAGATTTGTTTCAAGACATCTGCTGGTTCAATGACACGTCATGCTCCTGAAGCAACACTTATCAAAGGTTATTCGTTTTACCTCAACTTGTTTAGTTTTTTCACTAGAAAACATCAACTTCTCTTTTTTTTTCTGCCTCTTTTTTTTTGTCCAATGTTGAGCTTTTATTAGACGTTTTGAGTGTTTGCATAACAATCCAAAGCATGACAGAAATATCTATAATATTTAGAGTAAAAAGTTTGGTTTGAACTTTAAATAAAGTGTCTGAAAGTTGATACATTGGTAATGTTAACAATGCAAAAGTAAGGATCACTTACTTTTCAATTCAGTTCAGCACTCACCCTAACATACATTAAGGATGAGGGTGCATTGATCATGTGAGAAGATCCTGCAGCAACAAATCACCCCATATCATCATGACCCTTCTACCACCGTGCTTAGCAGCTTATATCAATTGTTTTGCATTTTCACCTAATTTGCTTCCGTACATTATGGCTACACTAGGGGTTTCCAATCTGCAGCTCTGGAGCCACTAGTGACTCTTTGGCTCTTTTGCTAAAAATTATTAAGAACTAACTAATGTTTTTTAAATATAGATATAATAAGAAATGCAGGTTTCTACCACTAGCATGTTGGGATATTATATTGTTGAAATTAAAAAGAGAGCACCTTTTTATTTATTTTCTTAGTAAACGATGAGGAAAAAGTCATAACAGCGTATGACTTTGTTAACCGAAACTCGTGACTGTAACTGATATTTATTTATTGTTGAGAAATTGTCTGTCACAGTTTACACTCCGTGTCTTATTGAGTTTGTTTCCTCTACGATGAAATTTAAGCCGCTCTGATGTACATCTAGATATTAGATGTACGTTTCCAAGTGGTTTTATTTACTTCAAGTTGAAATTAAAATTAGAAGAGTCAAACAATTTCACATAAAGCCAAATAAATGTAAATGGTTGCTTTGTTTAGCAATAAATAAAATGTCGCCTGACAGGACTATTTATATATTTAAAGGTCTAACTCCAGTAATTGCGTCTTAATGTGTCAACAATGCTGTTGTTCTGGGAAGGATGAGCCCTTGACGTCCTCCAGGGCTAAATAAAGTGCAGGAATGTGGATAATGACTTTCAGGTTTTCTCTCACACCAGCAGCAGAAAGGCAAAGCTACGCGATGCCTTAATGTTGAACGTAATGATAGTACAGTTAGGCAAAGGAATGAACTCGTCGGGCTTGTTTGGAAGGATTGTCGGGAAAGCTCTACGTAAAAAAAAAAACACAAAAAAAGAAACACGTGTGCATACCTTAAATACAAACTTACTTTTGTTTTTTGTAACAACGCAATACAATTTGAGCTTTTGACCACGATGCTCAGCACTACCAGGAGAAACGCCTCATGCAAGCTGAAGCACAGTGGAGGAAGACTCTTGTCTTGGGTCTCGGTTTGCAGCCGCAGAACCTCGAAACTGCAGGTTAAACTTTAGTCAACAAACCATTTTCAGTTACTGATATTAAAAGATTTGTTTCAAGACATCTGCAGCTTCTAGATACGACTCTGTTTCAACACACCCGAGTTAAATGATGAGGTGATTAGCTGGATATGTTAACATTCTTCTAAATTAATTCAAAGAATTGTGAATTGAAACTGTTTTTTATCTTCAAATTGTGGTGCTGGAAAAGTTTAACAACTTTGTGCTTGAATTTTACTGTTGGAAAAAGTAAACAAACCCCGATTAAACCGTAAACAGTGCAAATGTTTTGTAGAACCAGCGGTTTTGGTAATGGGAACCGACCCATGTCTGGTTTATTTGCTCTGATTGTGCATGAAATAAGGAAAATACACCAAAACATCCTGCAAGACGGAACTTTACGAACCTTGCTCATCTCTCTGCTGTTTTCCAGGGCCAACCTGAGCGACTCGTACTTCACCAACAGGCAGGACCGCTACGTGCTCCTGGAGAACTGCAGGGAGGTGGCGGACTTCTTCTCCGACCTGGTGGAGGCCGTGGGGGACGTCTCCCTGCAGCTGCAGCCGGACAACTCGGTCACTGTGCAGGACGGCATGGTACACCCCTACAAAGGTAGAAACCGGACACGCACAGACGCAAGCTGTTTTGACAACGCGTGACACTCGGCGCTCGGCTGTGGCGCGGCGCTCAGCACCGGCGGCTGACGGGTTTGGCTAATGGAGCTTGAAAGCTTAGACAGGCGAGGAGATGCTGGTCAGTGAGGAGGACAGAGAGAGCTCTTGCGGTTTGTTAGCCACGCAGCCGGATGTGAAAATGTCAGATTTCTATTCACACACGCACACACACACATTCATATAGCTTGTGTCTGTAACTGGAGCACAGCCTGCCAGGATGTTAGTTTAAAGGATGAATGACATCATGTCTGCAGGATTAGGCTGCAGAAACGGACACCAGGAATAGAGATGTGATGTCACAGTGTTGCTGGAAGAAGATATGGACAGTAGTGGGAACTGATATAAACACGCACACACCAGAGCCATTTGTACTGGATGACTTGGAAGATTTGCAATGAATTAGAAACAATGACGGGTCCTGATGCACAGCGGCAGCAGACAGCTTGGAGACAGGGGATTACTCATTCAAACCAAATTACCAAACACGCCTTCACACTCACCTTTTGGAGGAGTAGCACACATGATAAGCTGACTCACATCTAACTGCTTCATTTTTATGCTTTCCCATAAACAGAGTTTTCTTTGAGGGCTGACTTATACTGATTTCTTTTTTTTTTTCCCTCAAGGACTATAGCACAATGAAACTAAAGAATTACACAATATGATCAATTTTAAATGATTAAAGAATTTGTCTCTAAAGTTTTTATAATTTTTATTTAACCCTAAAGATTATTTTACAGCCCATGAATGATTACGTAGCTCCAGTACAGTAAAAGTAAAGCAGACAAGATGTAATTTTTGATGAAAAGTGTTTGCTGCTGAGGAAAAAAAAAAAAAAAACACACTTCCGGGGAAAAAAAGATGAAATGGGGAAGTACTCAAAGAGTTTGAGTTCTTGCAAAGAAACGAAACTGTAAATGTATATATATGAAAAAAATATTTCTTAAAAGACTTCACACTATAAATTCCAGTCATTTTAATGCCCACATGTAAGTAAATAAACCTTATTTTTTTTAGCATATCATAATCACTTGGACTTTATTACAATTTGTCACTACGAACCGTAATGTGATTCATTCTGACTCTGTGTGATAGAGCAGCACATAATTATGAGATGGAAAGAAAGTTATTCATAGTCATAAAAATAGTTTGCAAAAAAAAAAAAACATCTGAAAAGTGTGGCATGCATTTGTATTCAACCCCCCATGAGTCAAAACACGATAGAACTTCATAATAGTAGGAGCTACAACTAAATGTCTTAATCAACTTTGCATAGCTGGAAGCAAAAAAACTGATCCTTTTTTTGCAAAATATATCTAAGCTGTTCGGTTTTATCTCCAGCTGTGTTGTTGTCCTGCTGGAAGGTGAACCTCCAGCACTGACTCTCACCACATGATGCTGCCACCACCATATTTCACTGGTGGCGTGTTCAGCCTGATGCATGACGGTTTCCCATCCCACGCAGGTGGTTCTGCAGGTTGGGTGAAATGTAGAATTTTGCATCATGTTTTATGTGTTTATTGTGGGACCCGTATCGTATCGTTTATTGTTTATCGTGATGCATATCTTATCATAGTGTCACCATAAATTCCAGTTAATTCCAGTTAACGTTAACTCCTAAATCTGTCCTTATTGCTATCTATGCTACTTTTTTTTGCAGTGTTTGTTCATTAAAAGTGAATCAATAAATATCAATACATTTTGAAAATGTTCTTAGTTGCACTTACTGTGTGCGATTTAGTGAGACAAATCACACTTCTTTGTGATTGTGTCCTAAAGAAGCGGATTACAAATAGAGCAGCATTTGTGTTTGTGAGGCTCTAATTGCTGTGACACACAGAGCTATACAGTTGCCTTAAAAAGAAGTAATAAATAGTTCTTATTGTCACAATATTACCTCAGAATATCGTGATGAGATTTTAGGTCCAAATCACCCAGCCTTAGTTGTGTTCCCTACCTTCTAATTCTAGGTAGACATAAACGTTTTGGAACATTTTCAGTAGAACTGCACTCTTTCCATTTTCAGACGATGGGTTGAAGAGTCCTCTGAGAGACGTTCAAAGCTAGGAAAGTTTCTTTTATAAGCTAACCCGACTATAAACCTCTTCAGAAACCTGCGTTCCTCGGTCTTCATGATGGTTACAATCCTCTCAGACCGGAAACAGCTGCTTTTTTTATTCAGCGTTTAAATGCAAACAAGTGAACTCTACTTACCAATTAAGTGAGCTTCAAAGACGCAGTGTGTTTTACGTACGGATATAAAACGGGCTGAACATAAGTGCACTTTTTGTTGTTCTTCCACATAAAACCCCGATAAAATAGATTTTCTATGGCGCAGACTGTGAAAAAAATTCAGGAGGTGTTAATACTTTTGCGAGGTGTTGTGTTTCCATTTTCGTAGATTTCCTCTCCATATTTTACCCACAACCCACCACTGCCATAAAAGTAACAAATCCTTGACCAGAACGCCGCGACCTCCGAGGTCGAGCCGACCCCTTCTCCCTCTTCACATTAATTTGTGTCTCCATGGCGACCAGGAAACCGGGAGGACTTCTCGGCAGCGGCGAGGAAGCGCATCATGGAGGTCGTGAGCTTGGCCCGCGTGAGACAGCAGCAGCAGCTGCGGCGCTCCAGGGAGGAAGAGGCCAGGAGCGAGGAAGAGGAGGACACCTGGGTGTTCCCGCTGGTCCAGATGAAACCTCTGGGCATCCGGATGGATGAGCAGGTCACACAGGTGAGCCTCTTCTGTTCTGGTTTGTGTGTTTGCACAGCCTGGTCTCCTCGCATGTCGGGGGGGAGAAGATGAAAGCAGCCGTGTTTGTAAGTCGTCCGTCTTCTCCTTCTGCGTCTCCCCGGCGCTCCAGCGGCTGCTGACAGACGCCGGGCCGGACTCCACTGTGTTTCTAACGTCGGGTTACTTCAACCTGACCCGGGCTTACATGCGGCTGGTGCTGGAGACCGGAGCCAGCTACCGAATCCTGACCGCTTCCCCAGAGGTCAACGGGTTCTTCGGGGCCAAAGGCGTCGCCGGAGCGATTCCTGCAGCCTACATCCACATCGCCAGGCAGTTTTACAACCGAGTGTGCCAGCTGGGCCAGCAGGAGAGGGTCCATCTGCACGAGTACCACCGGCCGCAGTGGACGTTCCACGCTAAAGGTCGGTGAGGTTCAAAGGTCAATCTAAGACCTCTAAATATGTTTAGCTCCATCAGATTGGATGGAGAGCATCCATGATGGTGGGACGTTCACAGAGTCTTTGGTCCAAACGATATTTATTGTTTAATTGAACTTTTATGTTTTTGAAGATTTAATTTTAGGAAAATCTGGATTTTTTTTTTTTTTGGGGGGGGGCTTCTGTAGTTCAGAGTGATCCAGTCAGCCATCTTGTTTAAGCGTGAGATGTATTAGTTTTTCTTTTTTAGCTAAGATTTTAAATGTTTTAAATATAAGAAAAAAATCATACTATTACTATAGCATAGCGATAGTAATAGAATAATAGTCAGACTGCAATAAAGTCGAAATAATGCGAGAATAAAGCGTTAATGTTACCAGAATAAAGTCAAAATATAGGAGGATGAAGTAATAATAATTTTATCAGAACTCCAACACAGAAAATAACAAAAACTTAAATGAGGAATTTGAGCATCTGGTGAAGTTATACTTTGGTATCGGTTTTCCAGATAAGAGAATACTTCATCTTTAAACACATAAACATCAAATTGTTTTCAGCAGCAGGATTTTGAAACAGTTGACTAAACAACTGAGTCTATTTTGAAGAAAGAACAACACAGAGGTACAAACGTCACATCTCGATAACTTTTGAAGCTTTTTTCATCAAAACGAATTTTTTCTCGTAATTTAGAGACATTCTTCTGGTAAAATATTGTCTTTGTTCTTCCAATACTACGACTATACTCCCATAACTAATTGCATGTTTAGACTCTTTTCTAGCCTCTATCATCTTTTCTTCCAGTTTTACTCTCCATCCATCTTTGCATCAAATCCCCACATCATGATAATGCCACCGCCGTGTTTCATTCAGCACGTCGGTTTTCCTTCAACCTTTAAAGTTTGGATCTCATCTGGTCAGAGAAACGTTTTCTGGGTGTCTGCAGCTTCCCCTCCATGCTCCACAGCTCTTTATGGCTGTGAGTGAACTGTGTGCAAACATCAGGGTGATTCTGTGTTGGAGAAGCTTGTAAATGTCAAAGAACTCCAGGAAATTTGTGTTATCAGCCGCCTCCTCACAGACAGTAAATATTGCAATCTGACCTGCTGATATTGCTCTCAGTATCATTAGTTAGTTCTTTTAATTTCACTAAAGCAGATTTTCCAAATAACTTAACAACTCAAAGATAATTAGAGGTCCAGTTAACTGATATAATGTCATAAAACAAGGATAATAAAATAAGATAAATAGATATTAAGCCAGTAAAGTGGCTCCATTAGGGAGGGAATATAAAAACATGAAAAGTCTTTTAAATCTTCTATCTTTTGCTTTTCTAGCTGTTCCACTGGTTTTCTTTACACATTGAGTCTTAAATTCTAGTGGAATAAAATCAAACATTTCATCATCTCAATTTTATTCCTTAAATTGCACTAAATACGTCCAGGGTTTCCGTCTTTGGTCGCACATTTTATCAAAGTCCTTTGCTTTTTCCTTTACTTTTTTCTTTCTGTACATGTGTGAGGTAAAATGTATTTACTTTTATTTTTTTAATGAACGGTTGGTTCTCTTGGTTCTGTGTTGGAGTCCTGACTGAGGAATTATTTTTTGTTTGGCTCTTCCGGCGCGGTGGAAGTTTGCCTGAAATCTCTAAACTACCAACAGAGATCTGCTCAAGAGGCGGACTGTTGTTTTGTTCTCAAAACGTTATTGTTTCTGTCTCCACTACCAGAATAAAAAGAAATAAAAATTAATCCCAAAGGGAAAGTAACTGTAACAGCTGTTCTAATTCCAGTTTTGGCTTCAATAAGTAGCTTATTTACAGGCTGTTATGCAAACTTTAATGTCGGCATGACATTAACGATTTACTCATACATCAAAGCTGAAGAACCAGGACTTTTTGAGAAGGTTCTATTAAACTTATGTAAGTAGAAGTTATCAAGTCAGTTTAGCTTATTTTTCATAAATGATGTAGGTTCTAATTTTAAAAGGATCTTAACAAGAGTCTCAAAGTTACCGTTACATAACATTTATTGTTAGAGATGTGAAATAAATGCTGTCCAGATTTTCATTTTGGATTTTATTTCTGAAATTATATCGTCAAAGTAAAGGTGTGGGATTATTCTGCTGCAGTGCGAGATTATTTTAGGCTGAGGAGTATTTTTGTATGTATGGAGTATTTTTACTTAGTTGTACTTTTTAGTTTTACTTGAGTGAATTTGTTAGGAAGCATCTCGTAACTCTTACTTGAGTAAAATATCTGGACACTCTACTCACTGAGTGATTGATAAACTTGTTTTAACCAAAACTTCACCAGAAACACCAACAGTTTTTGTTTATAAACTTCATATAAAAAGAAGTAGATTTGGGAAAACTTTGCTCTTTTGCCTGATTTTGTTTTTGTAATTTATATGATTTTTGTTTCTTAGATTTCCACATCATTTTATATTTTGGTCTGTCTGATTATGTAGTTTTTAAATCTTCAACGACTGATGTTTTGATCAGTTACTCAGTACTTGAGTAGATTTTTTTTACCAAATACTTTTCAACTCCTTACTTTTATTGGAGTAAGAATATATTGAAGTAGTGCCACTTTTACTTGAGTACAAGTTTTCATTTTTGAGTAGCTAATTTCTTCTTAGTGTGGAGGGTTTTTGTAAATCTTTTGTGTTTTTTTTCTTTTCTATCTGTGATTTTTTTATCACTTGTTTTCCGTCAGCTGCTCCTGTTAGCAGGCGTGACAGTCGACCTCCTTTCTGCCGTTTCTCCTCTCCCTGTACTGTAATGGTTCCCTGGAGAGCCGGCAGAGCAGCTCAGGCTCTTTTTGGTATGGATCCATTAGTCACGCCCTCCACCTTTCTCTTGGCTTTTATTTTTCCTTGGCAGCACAGCCTTTTAAAACGAAGTAGGTCACCGTTTATGATTAATGCGGGGCGTGTGGGCGCTGTTAAATGATACGTTGTCACAGCTTCAGGGTAATTGTGCGAAATGGCGTTTTACTCGAACAGCGTTGCACGATTCCAGGTTTGCTTGGTGCCAGAAAAGTCCAGAAACAATGGGATTTCTTCATTTCTGGTGTTGTGCAAGGACCGTAAATGAGCCGTTCTCTATATGAAGCGGCCCATTAAGAATGATGGGCTCTGCTGTTTCTCTTGTGGTTGTGATGGTATGTAGGGTGACGCAGGAATCTTGTACACTCACTGTGTTGTAGCCTCAGGACAAGGATGCACGCTCACTCACTCTCTCTCTCTCATATTTTGAGGTTTTGGATCAACGCTGGGGATTTCTTCTTGTGCTTTCTTTCAGTTGTGGTTTCAGTCTGCTGAATCCGGCTTTCCGAAACTTTACTGACCCCTTCCCACCCCGCCATCTTCTTCACAGGTTTGTGGTATTACCTCTGGGGGCAGGACAGGCCTTGCCTCACTCTAATTGGCTCCCCTAATTTCGGTTACCGCTCGGTTCACCGCGACCTGGAGGCCCAGATCGCCATAGTGACGGAGAACGAAGCCCTTCAGAGCCAGCTCCAGGAGGTCTGCTCATTATGACGACGACGACGATGATGATGATGAATGGCTCTGCGTGGCGCGGCGCTCACCTGGCTCACCTGTGTTCTGACCCGGCAGGAGCAGGAGACGCTGTACCGGCGCTCCACAGAGGTGTCCGACTCCACGTTCCAGCAGGCGAACCGCTACGTCAAGCTGTGGGTCAAGCTGGTCACCCCCCTCATCAAGAACTTCTTCTGAGATCCAAAAGGTTCAAACCATCACACAAAAAAACGCTTTTTACACCTGAAGGCATTAATGTGTAAAAAGGGAAGTATTATGTAGAATCGACTTTTCTGAGCATTACATCATGTTACAATGTTAATATTGCCTTCATTCTTTCATGCATGTTTGAGAAATCCTTTAATCTCCATGGCAACCATTCGGATGTGCAAAACGCCTGGGTGGACCTAGCCCTGCCTGTGAGGCGCAGCTCCTCCTCAGAGCTGCAGTTTCCAATCGTCTCACAGAGCAGCCCTCCCCCACTCAGCTTCTTCAGACTAGCCAGCTGCAATTAGCAAACACCTGGTGGAGCTACTGAGTTCATTAAACGAGATGCTTCCCAGTGAAACTCTGGTAGAAATGTTGTTAAAAGGTTAATAGAGGAGCCATGTTGTGATGACTTTCTGAAGGAGGAGCTTCAGAAAGAGCAGGAGTTTTTAAAGAGACAGAGCCCCAATTAAATTACGAAGACATGATTGATATATAGATACATCAATTTTATAACAACTGAAGGTAAAAGTCACTTGATTGTGCTATAAAACTATACTGTGTGCTTGGAAAACACATAAACTACAGTATTTTATTAGCTTGGCATCAAAAGCACGTGATTCGATTAGGTGTGCTAAGGTAGACGAACATCTAAAAGCTGCAGGACAACGGCCTTCGAAAACTGGAGTTCTCCAGAGTAATTGTCCTCACAGTATAACAGGTTTTTCTTCCACTAAACTTTCTCTAAATTGACTTTCAAACAAACGCCAACAGCCAGTTTCCAAACCAGTGACCTTTTCGGGTTCGTTCTTCCTGAGGTTGTGACTGGCAGTCTGCTGGATAACTGTCGAGTCAGCAGTCTTCCTGGATTCTGGTCATTCCTGAACCTGAACGACGAGTCATTCTGGACTCGGCACACAGTGCAGGACACACGGGTTGAACTGTGGAGTTACAGAAACATGGAAAATGTTAAAATGATGTAATTAGTTCATAGAAACAACAAATTCAGGTTTTTCCTAAAATCAAAGTGTCATATAAAGACGACCACGGATCTCAAATTAGAACCTACATCTGGTGTTGTGGAAGGTGAAACTGCAGTGAAACGTCTGCTTCTAATCAAGTTGTTGTTTCTTTCAAAATAAGAGCGTTCGCAACACTCTACTGTCTGAAAGTCGCAGCTTAGTGTCACAAACAGACAAACTGCAGCCATAAAGTGTTTTTACTTCACAGTGTGAGCTGTAAACAGGTTTATTAAAGTGGATCTGGTCTTTGCCAATTGTCCCTGAACTCTGAACTGTTCTAAAATTTGCACATAAAGTTAGGGAACCACAACAAAACCTTTCTGAATATGCAATATTCCAACTGGGTAAAATGTAATTTCCTCGGCTCATTGCTTGGGATATTTAATTCTGCATTCACTTTTTAAACTGAGTTACTAAACTATGTGAACTTTGCATCAATATTTTGCTTTCCTTTTTTTTCATTTGAGCGCTTTTTTCCCTTCCACTTTTTCCCCCTCAAATTGCCCATTTTTGCAGCGTAAACAGGATGCACCCGTCAACATTTTGTGCAGCAGCGCCGCCCGCTCACACATACAGTAAAACAAGCTGCGGGTTCTTTGAAATTCCTGCAGTCATTGTGGCGATTCCCGTCCTCCCCTTCCCAGAACCACCGCAGGGAGAGCGGGGACAGCGGGTCGGCTCATTCGCCGCCGCCTCGAAGCGAAGTGAGTCAGCGCGGCGTTACGGCGATGATTCGACACTTTGGGCCAGGGGTCATTAGGAGTAAACGGAGAGGTCGCGCCGCATTTCTCCTGTCGCTCCGGCTGAAGGACGAGGCGTCAGCTGCAGGGCGAGAGAAAGCCGCTCGGTTTCTGAGAACAGGAAGTGTTTCTCAGGCTGGAAACTGCCGGTAAATGGGTGGTGTCTTATCACTACCTGGACATAGAGAGAGAGAGCGAGAGAGAAAAATCTGAGTCATCAGCTGCCAGAAGGAAACAGTTTAAAATAGATGATCTTTCTGCCCTGAAGCGTAACAAATACGCACGCATTGAATCCCTGTGAGAAGAGGATTTAGTGCTGGAAACTGCAGAAGAACCAGTTTGATTCGTGTCACAGGCTCAGTGTAAAACTTTGTTGTAAGTATCCTGGCAGATGAGAAAATACCAGAGGAAATAAATCGTTCAGATTCAGCTTTTGCTGAAATGGAGATAACTTTAATGTCTGTGTTATAAAGTAGCTGTAAAATGGAAGGTTTCTGACCTTTAACCTGTACAGTTCAATTAAAGCAAGCTGAAATCTGAGTTGCGTTAAGTAAGGTTGCATAAGAGTGTACTCTAATAACTGGGAGGGTTTTTCCTGACAGTTTCTCAGTCGGATCTTGCAGCAGATTCATGGTCTGCAGAAAGATTCAAAATCATTCAGTGTGTCGAAACGTATCAGGAGTTAAGAAACATTTTACAGAGTTGGACGTACCACGGATGCAACAGGAGGCCCGTCACCGTAACTAATTCTCAGACCCAGGAATGATCGTAATAAACAATAATATTGCTGTTTTGAGACCTTTTCTAGGAATATATTGATATTGACATACTAATGAAAGTTTGTCCTCTAAGCAAGATGTTCAAAGAATCCAAAATAAAACACAAAAACCAAAAACGATAAATTAAACATAAATAAAACCAGTTAAAATTGAAACCATAAATAAAATGAATGATGTAATCTGTAATCCAAATTTGTTTTCAAAAAAAACAATTGATCATCAGCTCATTTCAATTGATTGTGTGATTAATTGCTTATTGCAGCCCAACATTAATCAATAACTGGGACTTCCCCTTTAGTTGTTTTTGTTTCACAAGAACAACTTTCTTAATCTTGCTAAATTGTACAAACATTCAAAATCTCCCTAATCCATGTAATCCATGTTGGTAAATGTAATCTGAGGAAACAAAGTGTGAGCTAAGATACCCACAGTGAAGCACGGTGGTGGCAGCATCATGCTTTGAGCTTGGGTTTCTATAGCTGGAAATGGAGCGAATTATGAAAAATTTCTGTCAGTTTTAGTTTAAATGCATAACAAGCAACAGAAGTATTTTACTTTAAGTTTTTCCCCCTAAAAAAAGTTCTGAAATCATTTAGTCACGTCTGTGTAAATAATTTTATATCCATTACAAATGTGGGAAAAGATGGAGAAATTGAAATGATCGCACTAATCTTCACAACTTTCCGAAACAGTCGATCCAGTTGGGTGTAGCCCGGTCTTAAATGTGTTGCTGTGGAGGACACATAAAACCAAAAATAGTTTGCGCCTTTATATAGACGTCATAAAACCGAATCAAGTCATAAATGTCACTGATATAATTAAACCAGGCCAATCGAGAGCCATTAAGTCTCTCCAGAGCGATCAGCTTTAAATTACTGAGGCTGTTTCATGTAAAGACCTAAAAGTTTGGGAGTTGTGGGATTCGTCCAGCCGCTGATAAATAGTTTTTTGTAAGTTAACGTGATTTATGTGCGAATCGGAGTGTTTCTGAATTGCATTATGAGCTCCTGTCTGCAGCCTCATTTAATATCTGCAGGTAATTCAGAGAAGTGCGGCTCTTTCGGCTCATACCGGAAACCACAGCCAACTCCTACACACAAGAAAAAAAATCAAATAAAAAAAAAAATCAAATTTCTGACTTTGAATTCAAACAGTTTAAGAGGTTGTTGGTCGTTATTGTCGTGTTTCTGCTGCGTGTTTCTCTCTCTCTCCCTCTCATCTCCTGAAGAACTCGTTTTTGTTTTTGTTTTTTTGTCTGAGTTCAGTTGGAGGTTCCTTTATTTTGCGTTCCTTTTGTTTTCTTTGTTTGTTTCCTTCTGGCGTGTGATCGACTTCACTTCCAGTACGTCCTCTATTTTTATTTTCCCGAAAGAAGAGGGCAAAACAAAAGCCGTCCTCTCTCTCCAACAATAGCCTCGCCTGAGGAGGGTGTGAAGAGATCTTATCTGCGGCTCGGTTCGTCTATTGTTGGGAAGGAGCGACAAGCAGCCTCGGGCCTCTCCGGTTCGGCCGCGTTCACATGCAGCGACGTCCAGCACGGATCCAGAAAGGCTGCGGGCGTTTGTTTGTTTGTTTGTTTGTGACCGCCCTCTAGTGGTGAAATGTTGGCACTTCAGGGGGGGAACTTAACACGAGGTCAGAGGTTCATCTCAGTACGTTGGAAAATAATCAGCGAGTTAATTTGTTTCAGTAACAAAAACTTACTCTTTAAATTTGTTCTACGCAGTGAAATATATAAACATTTATTTATCTTAAAACAAAAATCAAAACTGTATTTTCTCATAATAAATGTAGTACGTTATAAAATATGGCCAGTGCTAATTTTTTATGAATTGCTGCTTCAATGAAATGTCTCATTGTGCTGAAGTGAATTTTCCTAAACTCCCTGAAGGCCCCAGTAATCAATGTTGCTGATTCGCAGTTTTCTTACCACATTTTCTTCCACTCAATTTTCTATTAATATTCTCAGATAAAGTAGCAAACACAAAAAGAGAGTTACATCAATTAATAGCATGATTAATTACAATTCAGTCAATTTCTACTCTGATTATTATTTTTTGAAAGGCAAGTTGGTTTACAGGCTGTAATTTATTTACGTTTTCAGTTGAGTGCGGATTTTATTTATCCTTTTTCGTCGTTTAGGTTATTTATTTTTGTCGTTTTTTTTTTCTTTTTCTTTTTTGGGGAGTTATTTAAAATATCTTCCAGTTCCAGTATTAAGATCTCCTTACAATATTAAAGTTTATTTATCTTTTGAGAGACCATGCCTGCATTATTCTGCCATTGACGTTATATTTGTTGCGTTTTCAATAGTTGTAAGCCATAATCTTGTAAATAGCATAAAAAATGTTTGGAATATATAATTCTGTGTGAAATTAATAATTTTTTTCCTATTTTGTGTTGAATTAGTGAAACAAATGAACTTTTCAATGAGATTTAAATTTATTCAGAGCACCTTTAGGCTTTATCATCAGAAATAATTGTGATTTTTAAATGTGCTGTTTAACAAAATGCAATGTTCCTAAAAAGTCAAAAGTATATGACGATTTTATCTAGTTTTTTTTTTTTTTAAATCTCTTTAAATTTGGGATTTTTCAAGACAAAAATGACTCCATTTCAAAAGTTACAAACTTTGAATAAGTTTATGATTTTCATTTGAAGCATCTATTAAAAATATTTCGAAATACATTACACATGCGTTCTCTTTTTTTGATAAATAATAAAGTCTGTCATGACGTAATAAGAGAATTTGATGCTTTCTCAGCCATATTTCCAGAGTTTTCACTTGATGCTCATCATCATCTGAATGTTTCTCTCTGTCGTCTGCAGGCGGTTCTTTTATTTCGGGTTGGACTCGACGGTTCTGAGCCGAGGTCCTGCACAAGGCGTTTCCCCCGCTGTCACAGGAAGTGACTCACCCACATGAGTTGGACGTACGATGAACTTAAAGAGGGGGAACCCTCTTCCACCGTTACATTTACCTCCACCATCATAACAATCTGGATTTCTCCATCTGTACTGACTGGAAACATTTCAAACAGGGAAAGCTACTGATCGCCTTTCCGTACCCTGTCGTGTCGCGTGCGTTCGGGCTGAACAGAGACGTGAACGTCTGCGGCGTAATGAAGGCTGACGGTAAGCAGACGGGTGTGGCGAAGCGCTGCAGTCCCTGAGGAGCTTTAATAACAGCTCTCACGGTTTGTTTACGGCTCTGCCCACAGATACGTGTACAGTTCAGTGTTATGTTTGTAAACCAAAGGATCTGCTCGATTTTTAAAGCGACTCAAAATGTTTGCGTGCTTTTGTTGGGAAAGGAGATGAAGATGAAGCTTCAAGAACTCCAGATGTTTTACTGAAACGCTGCAAAAAAAGTAGTTTTGGTCAAATATCTTGTTACACTTTAAATAAAACAAAACTCACAACTTTTCAGCAAAATATAAGAGCTTATTTTAAGTCAATAATTCCTCAACATTGATAAAAAAAAAATAAGTACAAGTTTCACTGGCAGATAATCTCACTGATGGCACAAACTTTTTCTATGTCATAAGTGAAATAATCTGCAACTGAATCCAGAATTTCAAGGTGATTTTCATAACCTTTGTCTTGCTCATTTTACCAAAACATTTTCAGCTAAAGACACAATAGAGTTTAATAAACTCCAATGACAGGACAGAAAAAGCTTCTTCCCTGGGTAATTTCAAATCGATGGTATCTAATAGTTGCTGCTTTCCAACATCTTGATGCTTTCTGGAAAAACCTCCCTCATCCTTCCTGCTCTGTAAACAAACGTTTGTCTGACAGCCCAGCAGAGGTGAGTAGAGCCAAAAACTTCACCCAAACTGGAGCTGTTGAAAGAATTAACAGTAATTAGTAAAAACATAATTGAAAAAATACTTAATCAGATGGACCAAATATAAAGTTATGTGGACATTTTGGTATTTATATGTTAAAATATCAATTTGGAAAATTGATATTTGTAAATTTTTCCAAATTGGCTTCTTTCAATTTAAAACTTATTAAACTAATAAAAGTGCAGGTTTGTCTGGTGAATTTTCGGCTCTTCATTCAGTGAAATTACTCACTTTTTACTCAACAGCATTGATTCTTCATAATAAAATAAAGTGTAGCAAAAATACTCCTAAAAGTATTTTTTATCCCCAAATCGTTACTCCAGTACACATAACTAGTTACCATCCAGTCCCAGTTACAAGTAAAAATGTAAGTGTGCTCTTTAAAACATTTAAGTTTTAAATGCTTTAAATGCCGGTTGTGGAGGAGGTGCAGAGGTGAACCGCTCTGTGCGGTTCGGACTCCGATTCACGAGGTGCAAAATCCAGCCTGTGTGAAAACGAGTGAAGGCAGTTTCTCATAGAAAGTCACAGGCCAACCATTAAAACGCCCAGTTTAACCAAACCCTGCAGAGCAGCACGGCGCTGCAGACTGTGTGGGCGTCGGTGGTAACAGAGCAAACCACCGCCGGCTCGCTTCAGGAGCGCTTCTTCGCCGTTTTGCTCTTCAGGTCATGAGTCTAGACGGGGAATCTCCCCACTTCCCTCTCAACTCTGTCCTTCATGTTTGTGCTGAAAAACGTGGTGCGATCAGATCAGCAGGAAGAGGCAGAAAACGCTGCTGCTGCTGACAGAAATGCCCTGCAGATAAGATCTTGTAAACGGTTTTATCTGCAGCGAGCATCGGCATGACTGAGTGGTTGTAAGGACCAGACAGACAGAGCGAGATTTTCCAGTCATAATGTTCAACCTGCTGAGAGAACATTTCTAATTTCCTCTAATCAGTCGGATCATTACGGTCAAATCCTGTTTAAATGAGATTTTATCAACTTTAGAAACCAGAACAGGAGACGCTTTTTTTTTTTTGTGCAAATTTTTAATACGAGGAAAAGAAACAATAAATTACAGGAAATATGGATAAATAAATATTAAGCTGTTGAACATTACCTCCATTTAAACAAGCGGTTAGAAATCGGGTCAGAATGGAGGTCCAGGCTGCGTTCATGATGACTCGGTTTACACATTTACAAACGGGTCACTGACGTTCAGCACTTCTGGGATTTATGCAACAACATTCGATAAGAAATGCTCGTTTCTTCCCTCCTTGTTTGATTCCAGTTGCAGTGTTTTTTGTTTTTAAAGGTTTTACTGCATTTCTCTCCTGGAGAAACAGTCTGAGGTCTTAACGCGCTGAAACCAAACACTGCGTGGGAAAAAACTCATCGGGTCAATATGACTCAATTAGGCCGTCGTAAAGGGAACAGTCCAAGCACAGGTGAGGTTTCTGACTGACTCAACCTGCCTGAAGTTTGGGCCAAACGCGGGAGGAATTGGGGGACGCTGGAGGTAACAGAGTCGTTGTCATGGTGATGGATCCTCTTCCAATGACGCCTACAGCCCCTTCAGGGACGAAACTTTCTTCTTCCGAGCCGCCAGCATCTCGTAGAACGGGTCTTTGCTGATGGCGGCCCTGCAGGGTGAGAGGAGGAGAAGAAGAAGAAGAAGAAGAAGAAGAAGAATCACAGGCTGAGTGCAAAGTTTGGTCCAATCATCCAACAGAACAATTAAAATGATAAACTACTGTTTTTAATATCCATTTAATTACTAATTCTGGTTTTACTTAGTTTTTTTTTTCAAACTCAAAAGTACTTTGTTGATCCCAAAGGATAAATGAAATAATTTTCATGTGATAAATTGATTTTCCACGACAGAATGATACTAAAGATGCTAATATTGTTTTTTTTCTTCTTCTTCTTTATTTTGAAACCTTGGACCTGAAGTAGATATTAATCCAAACTTATTTGCCTTTTTTTAAATTTTATGTTTAAGGTTTTTAAACATTTGTGGCGCTAAATAAAAATCGATATTAAAGGGGAAAATATGACTTACTGTCGTAAAAGTTGCAGACACCCGTTTAATCCGATTTTCGCTTTCACAAACAAAACGTCAAAAATGATCAACAAGTTGTATAAAAATAAATTAGAAACGCCTGAAGATTAAAAAGATTTCTCAACCCAAGTTTATCATGAGTTGGAATATTTTTAGAAAGAAAACACATTCACAGAAAAAGTAATAATGTGAAGGGATTTTATTCAACAAAAAGTTAACGTAGATTCTAGTTTTAACTAGAAAAATCCCACCACCAGTTGTCCAACTCTACAAAACATTACATTTTTATTTTGCTTTTAAGTTTAATTTTCAAAGGAAACACATATTTTAGTCCAAGTCTCTTCAATCAAACTTAATTTATGAAATGTAAAAACTGAGCATTATAAATTTTGTGGCATTTTAAGGTAAATTTTCTGATAAATTTAAAGCTTTCTCTTATGTTCCATGTTTCTAAATCAGAGCAGACGACCATTTGTAAACAAAGTGACACTTCTTTTCATTTTAAGCTGTAAGCAGATTTAATTAAAGAGATTTGATCCTGGTTTGATGCTCTGGAGCTTTGATCTTATCTAGAAATGAGATTTGGACCTTTGAACGTGAACCTCCCGCTGTTCTGTGGTTCTGATCCAGAAGAAGCTAAAGGTCTCACTTGATGCTTTTGATCCATTCGTCCTTCTCCTCTGCAGTCGGAGCAGAGATCCTGTAAAACGTGTGGTTGCCCTCGACGACGCGGCCGTCCGCCTCCGTCTTGCAGGCTTTGATCACCTGGTATTTGTTGTTGGGGATGAAAAGCTCGAAGCAGTTCTGGCCGAGGAAACAGAACGGAAACTTTGAGTCAAAACACAGAAAAAAGAAAAAAAAACACGTTTTCTTTATTTCATCCCAAATTAGAATTTGAAATTCGCCGGTTGCAATAAATAAGTTAATTGTATAATAAACTGAGTCTCTCTCTGCCAAAGACTGAATGACAAAAATATAATTTTGTACTTTTTGTCGTTTCAGTTGTTTTGTTTATTTATTTTGGATATTTAAAACATCTTCTAGTGTTTAATGTTCTTTAGAAATTAAAGTTTATTGGTCTTTGAGAGAGTATTTGCATTATTCTTTGAATATCGTCTCAAAACAACAATGTTATCGTTTATCGCAATAACTTCTGAGAGTTTATCGCCTACCATAATTTGTTATCATGATACGTATCATTTTCATTCCGTTTCTGTTCTTTTACACAAAACCCCAATAAAACACATTAAAGTTTGTGGCTGCAATGAGACAAAATGTGATCTGGTTTTAGAAATGTGAAAACTAATTTTCCGGTTTGTACCGAGAACCACAGAGTAAAGAAAACCGTTCAGATGTAACTTTTAAGAGCTTTTTGTTTCAGGATAAAAGATGTTTGAGGAACAATAAACACCTCTGGGTGAAGGTATATATATATATATATATATATATATATATATATATATATATATATATATAACGGGGCCTTAGGATATATATATCCTAAGGCCCCGTTTTGGTGGCCTTAGGATCGCATCTCTGCTTTTTGCGGATGATGTGGTCCTGTTGGCTTCATCGGAACGTGATCTGCAGCTCTCACTGGAGCGGTTCGCAGCCGAGTGTGAAGCGGCCGGGATGAGGCTCAGTGCCTCCAAATCCGAGGCCATGGTCTTGAGCCGGAAAAGGGTAGAGTGCCTTCTCCGGGTCAGGGGGGTCGTCCTGCCTCAAGTGGAGGAGTTTAAGTATCTGGGGATCTTGTTCACGAATGAGGGAAGAAGGGAGCGGGAGATCGACAGGCGGATTGGGGCAGCGTCTACTGTGAAGCGGGCGCTGTACCGGTCCGTCGTGGTGAAGAGAGAGCTGAGCCAAAAAGCGAAGCTCTCGATTTACCGGTCGATCTACGTTCCCACCCTCATCTATGGTCATGAGCTTTGGGTCATGACCGAAAGAACGAGATCACGGGTACAAGCGGCCGAAATGGGTTTCCTCCGCAGGGTGGCTGGGCTCTCCCTTAGAGATAGGGTGAGAAGCTCGGTCATCCGGGAGGGACTCAGAGTAGAGCCGCTGCTCCTCCACGTCGAGAGGAGCCAGTTGAGGTGGCTCGGGCATCTGGTAAGGATGCCTCCTGGACGCCTCCCTGGTGAGGTGTTCCGGGCACGTCCCACCGGGAGGAGGCCTCGGGGAAGACCCAGGACACGCTGGAGGGATTACGTCTCTCGGCTGGCCTGGGAACGCCTTGGGATTCCCCCGGAGGAGCTGGAAGAAGTGGCTGGGGAGAGGGAAGTCTGGGCCTCCCTTCTGAAGCTGCTGCCCCCGCGACCCGACCCCGGATAAGCGGAAGAAAATGGATGGATGGATGGATGGATATATATATATTATATTGGCAGAGCTAAAAATATAAAAGCTGCTGGAAATAATTTGCACAGTCATTTAAAAAAAAAAAATCATAACATTCTTCTAAACCAGAAGTATTGCAGAAACCTGAGGTCTTTTAAATCTGATTCTGAACCAGATGTGGAAACCTACAAAATAAAAAGTTTACCGGTTTCTTTGAGTCTTCAACTTCTCTGATGCTGAGATTTTCCAGTGGAATAATCCCTCTGGGTTCCTTATCCTTAGGAAAACAAATAAAGCAAATAAGAACAGGCTTTACAAGAACGCAGCAGAGCCTTCGCCTGCAAACCGACACTCACTGTGGTGTATTCAAAGTAGTAGAGACAGTTATCTGTGAGGATGAACCAGCGTCTCTTCCAGGTCTTCACTCGTCCACCTGAGGACAGATTAGACTTCAGAAAACAGACGCGCTGCGACACAAATCAGCTGGTTAATCAAAGTCCAGCAGAGGCAGCAGAGGTTAAAACGTGGATTTCACATCAGGATGAAGCAGCAGGAA
This sequence comes from Poecilia reticulata, assembly GCF_904066995.2. NCBI lineage: Eukaryota > Metazoa > Chordata > Actinopteri > Cyprinodontiformes > Poeciliidae > Poecilia > Poecilia reticulata. The sequence continues at coordinate 9,328,672 of NC_088848.1, read as the reverse complement.
GCAGAGCGTGAACTCCAGGGTTCGTACGGTAAAATTAAGCATTTCGAAGGCAAGTTTTCAACATTTTCCATCACCACTTTGGAGATAAAAACAATACAAATCAACTAAATACAGATTCAGTTAGTTATATAATTTCTCACTGCTATTAATAATATCTTGGAATAAAACTAAAATACAACGAAAATTTTATGTTTTGAAAATAAAAACGTTAATTTAACGACAAATCCCCCAATTCTAATAACTTTCTTTAACGTATAAATGCGTTGATAAATGACATAAATCAATAAATCATTGAGCCATTAGGAATAATAAATAATTACATTTAAACAATCCAAACAAATCATGTTAAGATAAATTACCTTCCTGCTCAAATTAAATGCTCAAACACAAAGTTACAAATAAAAGAAGAAAATCTCTAAAAAATTCCTTTTAGCAAATAGAAATAATGTTAGTAATTCCAACCAACATAAAACAAGAAAAGTTTAGCCTGATTTTACTTCACATGGTTTGTGTCTCGCTATTATTAGGTGGATGAAAATAAGTGGTTTAATCAAATGGTAAATTTCACTTTATTACCAAACTGTGTAGTTTGAATATCAAGAAATTTGCCAACCTTGAAAACACCAAACTGAATTCAAGCATTTTCAAGGATTTGGACCCGTATGAACCCTGGAAGCGGGACGTTAAAGAGCATCGTGAAGGAAAGAAGCAAAAACAAACACACACACACACGCACGCACACACACGAAGCACTGAGGGTAAAACGAAACGATACGTACCTCCTGGAGCCAGAACCATGAAACACAAACAGGAGGAAGAACTTTAACACAAAGCAACAACAGTTCTCCGTTTGTCTAATTCAACACATTTCAAGTAAACGTACCGAGTTTTAGCAGCCAGCCTTCTCTGTCCGGGTTGAAGAAGGTGTGTGTGAGGTCGTTCCCATCATCCTCTGGGATCTTAAACGGTTCATTCTTGATGCTGTCGTACAGATTCTGCAGATTATAACAGATATACAGTCTTATTTTATCTAAAACACATAAAACACACACTAGAATAATAGTAAATGTTGTTACAGTCAATAAAACCTCCAATTCCATTGAATTAGATTCAAAAGTCAAAAGGTTGAAAACGTTTAGGCTGTAGCTACTCAGCTTACAAGTGTTATTTATAAATAAATTTAAACTAAATTTAGTCCAGCAAATTTGAACAGAAAACACAGAACCGACATTTTAACCCAAAAGAAAAAAAGAGGAACGCAAAAGGATTTTAAAAAAAGTAAGAAAACCGCCATCAAAGATTTAAAATATTCAGCTTTCAAATCCTTTATAAACTGTGTTATGTTATTAATTAAAGATATTCTGACAAACTATTCACATACTTTCTAATTTAATATTTATACTTGATTGTTTTAAGTTATATGTCACTCCTAGCTTGTATCGTCATCCTTTTCCTTAAACAGTTTCTGAATATTTTAATGAGCATATTATTTTTTACTTTGTGCAGTTTTATAGTTTCCCAACTCAGCAAACTTTAACTAGATAAACAAAGCTTTGTTTAATTAGTTTTTAGTTGGTTCTATTCAATGTGATTTAATATCTTTATAGCTTTTTGGTAGAAAGTAAAAATGTTGGAGGTTCTATAAACCCAAAAGAAAAAAAGATATAGTTGTTTCCCCAGATCTCTACAAAATAAGTCAGATTGTATAGAGTTTCACTGCTGAATGTATGTCATGATGACACACACACGCACGCACGCACGCACGCACACACACACACACACACACACACACACACGCACACACACACACACACACACGCACACACACACACACACACACACACACACACACACACACACACACACACACACACACACACACACACACACACACACACACACACAAATTATAGATTACAGAGTAAAAACATGGAAGCCATTTACAGGAAAAACGCAGCAGGGATTGATTGTGAATGAAGCTGCAGCTGCTGATGGAAAAGCTGTGGTTACTGCTTGAACTTTGACCTCTTGTCTGGCTACTTCCACGGTGCTGTGGTCACCGTGGTTCTGTTTGACATTAGCAGGAGAACAAAGGCTTCAATGCAACCCGCAAGTCATTGCGTAGAGACAGAGCTGAGAAAAAAGTGTTCGCATCGCTACAGGCTTTGCTTTGATTTGTTTTTTTAATCCCACTCAAAAAGCAGATCAATAATAATAATAAGAGCAAAAATCTGTTTAAATAAATCCATTTTACCTGAGTGAAGTTGGCCTCCACACCTTCGTCAAATTAAACAAAATTGGTGTCAAATATTTGACCTTTGATGACCTCAAGAAATATTTAATATCTTTAAAATGATACGTTTTTTTTAATCATTTTAGAGATATTTGCTATGTTTTTCTGCGCAAACGTAGCACAGATGTTTGACACCAATTCCGTTTAATTTGAAGAATATGAAGGAGCAAACTTCATGTTAAACTACATTGCAGAAAAATCTGATCTGTGCAAACAGCAATCCTAAATCTAAAATGGAGACGTGTGAAAGTCGATGTGATTCACTTCAGTCTGTTGACACAGAAAGGAGCCTCGGCAGAGGAAGGAGTTTATCGCTGCAGAACAAACTGAACTGGACTCACTCTGAGCAGATCCTCCGGCAGATCTCCTCCGTCGTTGATTCCTCTGTTCATGGCAGTGAATCTCTGGACTGACGGTTTGTCTCGTACGTTCGGGTTGTGCAGACTCGTGTTCAACATGATCACGGCGAACGACAACACGTAACATGTATCTGGAGAAAAGGCAGAACTTGAATGTCAAGTTTCTGTCGTAATGCTCTTGGTTAGGCTTTCCTGAGAATAAAAATATGTTCTGTTTCCTGGAGACATAGAACATACCTGGAAATGAGACCTGATGGCTGCTCTCTACAGGTTACAACACAATTTATCTCAAACTCTCAGAGCTGTTTACATTTCATACAAGAAAGGACAGAAGGAAGGAGGACAAAAAGAAAGGAAAGAAGAAGGTTAAGAAAAGAGAGGAAGAAAGATACAATTTAGGCTGGAAGGAAGGGCAAGGAAATGAGAAGAGAAGGGAATGAAGAAGGATAAGAAGGAGGCAAGAAAAAGAAAAGGGGAATACAGGGTATGAGGAAAATGGAAGGGAAGAAAAGAGGGAAGGAAAGAATCAACAAAAGACAAAAAATAGAAGATATGTTGGTAGGCAGAAGGGAAGAAGAAAGGCAATAAGGATGGAAGCGAGAAAGGTAGGAAGGAAAGAAGGAAGAAAAGTAATAAGGAATTAAGAAAGGAAAGAAGGACGGAAGGATGGAAGGAAGGAAAGAAACGAAGAAAGGTGACAGATAAAGAATGATAGAAGAAAGAAAAAAAGGAAGGAAGGCAATAAAGAAGGATGGAAGGCACTAAGCAAAGGTGATAAGAAAGAAAGGAAAGACATAAGAAAGGTGATAGATAAAGAATGATAGAAAGAAGGAAGGCGATATCTGGGATCTAGAAATATTTTTTAATCCATTTATTTTCTTTTTAAAACTCTTATCCGGTAAAACACTAAAATAAAATCCTGTTCTACTGCAGACTGTCCCACTCTGAGCCCTTAAAGTTTCTGTGTGCACATCAGAACCGTTGTGTGTTTGAACCTGCGTCACACACCGGTGCTCTGAAACACGCCCGGGTTGCAGTGGCAGTATCTCTGGGCGAACGCCTCCATCATGCGGTCGATCTTCTGGGCTTCGCCCGGCAGCCTGAAGCTCCAGAGGAACTGCCGCAGCGCCTGGACCAGGTTCAGGTCCGTGAACTCGTGCAGCTCCAGGAAGGCGTGCAGAACCTTGATGTTAAATTCATCCCTGCACGACACACAGGATCCCACACAGACACACACCCACAAGCCCACGTTAGACGTTAGAAACAATGAAACGACGCGGGATTAAAGCTCGACTGGAGCTGCTTGTGTAACATCGTGAATCATAATTCCAGTAATGTGGATTAAATAAGCGCACCTCTCCCCCAGGTAGTCGCCGATGGCCGTCTTGTTGAGGCCCTCTCCTTTGTAGAGGAACTGAGCGATGTCTTCGCTGGTGTTTTTCAGCAGAGAGCCGTCGATCAGGAAGCGAATCCCCTGAGGAGGAGAAATGAAAACGAGCAACTCAGGCTGAGGATCCGAAAATATCAACTGAATAAGAACAAAATCAGTCTGTTTTGGCACTCATGGGCCACAAAAATGTATTATTTTTAATAACTAAAATCACCAAAAATGGAGTGATTTTTTTTTTTACCCACTCAACAATAAGATAAGTAGGGGTCAGCGATATAAAATAAAATCTCAAATTTTTCAGATTTGATTTCTCGCTTTCTTTTCTAAAAACAGACAGAAAATGTTTTCAAAAAGTTTTATTTGAAGCATCCTTTCTGTCCAGACTATGAGAATTTGTTAAATTGCGATAATGTTAATGTTGTTGCATTAATTTAACTTCTGCACTGAGTGTGTTGTTCTTTCAGGAATTAGTCTGTGTTCTCCAGCTAAGGATTAATCAATTTAGGGCTGCTGTTAACGATTATTTTAGGAATCGAGTAATCTATAGATTTTTCTTACGATTAATCGAGTAATCGGATAAAAACAATTATGAAATAAAATATTGGTAAATCTTCCATAACACCAGTGTTACTATCGGATATCAACATCAGTCTATTTTTTCCCACATTTGAGCTTCCCTACCAGTTACTTTTTTGTAGATCGGGGGAGCAATACGGGATATTTACGGCTCCTCCGTTCAGAAACTCATCTACCAGCCATGTTCCGCCTCCCGTTTGTTCAGACCGGGATGATATAAGTTTATTGTGCGGTTCGTCCGTAAAGCTGCTCTTACCCTGTAAGCATCAACCCTCAGCCGCCCGCCGTGTTCAGTCTCTCCGCTCACTTGTATAAATCCTCCTCAGCTTCTTCCCGCCGTTCAACCAGCAGCTCCGGAGCAGAAAGGCTGCCGAACTCCCGGCATCGCGCCGGTCATTTTAAGGATGTTTATTGGTCCCACAAAAACGATGAAAACCCGGAATTATCACCAATCAGTAAAATCCCCGCGGGCCGAACTTAAAGATTGGACGTTATGCCGCTAACACGTAGCTTCCGTCAACAACTCAGAGGCGGAAGTCAGAGCTCCGCGCAACGCAAATAATGTTCCGGCTGAAACACAGTGCGCTAAATGATAAAAAATAAATTAACGAAGCTTCGAGGCAGGTCAATTTTCCTTGAGGAATTTTAATAATCGAGGTACTCGAATCACTCGATGAATCGTTTCAGCCCTAAATCAATTACTAAGTTAATTGACTATGTCAATGTCTGTCACTGTTTGTTAAATGCAGAGATTGACTGATGCGTTCACCTTTGTGGGGTCCATGTTGAACTTCTTCCGGCCGATGGCCATCTGTTTGTTCCTCTGCATGCTTTTCCTGCAATCAAATAAGACAAAAATACTCTCAACACTTAACAATAAATGTTCAGTTTAGTTCTACAAATATAATCTCATTTTAGCAATTCAACGAACTGGATTTAAGCGAGACGATGAATAATCAGAATGTCGTGTAAAAGGATGATGCAAACAAGTTTTTTGTGTCTGTGAATGTAAAACAAAGGCTGAGCAGAGCGGCGCTGCCTACGCACAGACATGGTATTTGAGGGACACTTTACCTCTCTTCAGTCAGGCCCAGGTTTTCAATCTCATTGGTCACTTCTGCTATCTCATCCTTCAGCCTCTGAGAGACAACAGAGAAGAGGAACAGGGGAAATTTGGTCAGCTTCAAACCACAAAACAAAAACGTAAATAACATAAACAGTCACGATTTAATTTCATTATTAAAATAGTTTCTTTCTTTGAGAAAAAAAACCCCCCACCGAGCAGCTCATCACGACCAGCACCTCCCACTCTAGTCACAACCCACTAAAACCTCCTAAAAAAGTGCCGCCATGATTCAGTCCTGAGCGATTCCTCCTCTTAGCAGGAGTTTTGTGAAACGGCCTCGCTCTGCAGACATCCGCTGCAGCACCTGTGCTGGGGTCGCCGCTCAGCCCCTCTTCTCTTTGCTGACCCAGATTCATCGGGCCGCCCCTCCCTGACGCCCTCACAGGTCTGCCTGGGTGCCGGGAAGAAGACGGGAATATGACAGATCAAGACCGACCGGCTTAGCGGAGCTGCTCAAGCAAGTCCGAAGTTATGAGAGAAAGGAGAACAACAGGGTTCCTACGCACTTTTAAGACTCAAATGCCCAGAGTTCCCAGACCTTTATGTTCATTTTAAAACATAAAATATTAAATTTCACCATGAATTTTAAAGTAGATATATTTTTAAAAAGATTAACAAGATTTTAAACAAATCTGGAATAAAATATTGACGTTGGAAAAACAAAACCAGAAAAAAAACAAAAACAGGATGAAACTGAGGAAGGACAAGGAAAAGAGAATGAAGGAAAGAAAATGAAAGGAGGACAAAACAGAGGAAAATGGGGCAAAGAAACAAGGATAGAATAATGGGAAAAAAATGGGACAAGGGAGAAAAGGAGGATGGACCAAAAAATGAACAAAGAAAGGAAAGAGGTATAAATAAAGTTGGAAAAGGGCATGAGGGAGGAAGAAAAGAAAGAATGATTGAGGAGAAAGAGAGAAAGGATAATACTTAGTGTTAAAGTCTGTGAAACCAGTTTTCAATACTTCTGATGGTTTTTTCACACTTTTTTTGGAAAATATTAAACTGCATTTGATCTGTTTTACAGACGGTGTAATGAATCCTATAAGTAGAAAACTGAAGAACAGAAACAGAAAACAAATCTGGAGTCAAATATTACAAAAAAATAAATAAAAAAAATCAACGTCTCCCATTGAGGGAATCTGGAAACTACAATAAATACTAATTTTTACATTTATTTTTGATTCTGTTTCCCATAAACACAGAAACAATGCACCGTCTCTGTATTGCTGCAATGGTTCATAACCCATCTGTCCCTGAGGCTGGAAGTGGTCGGAGCTTCGGAGAACAACATGACATTCATCAGTTTGCACATCATCACCGCCTGCAGGCTGCAGAGCAGATAGAAAACACTTCAAATCAACATAAAACTTTGACCTGGATCCACTTTTCAAATCATTTTTTTAAACCTGTCTGGCTTTTTAATCACATTTTAGCAGAAACTACTGTTAGAAGATCTTGCGTATAGTTAATAAAGTCTGGTTTAAGAACATTTTCTAACCTGAAACTGAATCAAGTCTGCAATCAAAACCTCTCTATAATTAATATTGACACACACAAAAAACTGTAGTTTTAATTACTGCACTCTTAAACCCTTCAGTCTATAAGACAATAAAATTTTCCACTTTCCCAGAGCTAATATTGTCCAAGTTTAATTTTCCATGATCTCATGTTTGTGCAGCTAATTAAAAAGTTGTTTATTAACAGATTCATTATTATTTGGTGTTATCATAGGCTACAGATTCACAATGCAGTAAATAAAAAAGCTAATATTTTTGTATGTGTTCTTATTTTAACAAAATAAAATGTAAAATAAATAATGCATGTTATGTAAATTAATGCAGAAATTCTATTAAATCAATATGTAAACTATATATCTTTATTTACTTAAAATAATTTAATTGTCAGTGCTCATCAAATAGACCCAAACATGTAATTACTTAACTAGTTTTATTACCAGATATGCATTTTAAAGTTAGCCAAACAGACTAAAGAGTTTAAAATATTGGTGCTTTATTAATTTTGTTGTTTAAAATAAGAAAACCATGTTCAACAGAAATGGCTCTCTAGAAAAACAACCTTTTGCTCCTATAATTAAAGATAGACGGCTAGAAGCTACAATGAGCTCTAGTACAATTAGTTCCTAAACAAACCATCAAATCCCAGTCTTCATGGCTCAGCAGAATGATAATTATGACTGTCCTAGTCAAAGCCTAGGCTAAGATCACAATAGGGGGTGCGACCTTAAACGAGACGTTTATTATTGTGCCCAAAAAAAATCTGCAAAGAAATACTCGGTTTCACTATTAAATTTAGGGAGTCATTATTTCTCTTCTCAAAGAATAATGTAATTTGAAAACAGTTTTTAATCTTTGACATAAAATTAAATATAAAAAAATACATCTAGTTTTTTACAGTATTGCTGTTGTGTCCCTTTAAAAACAGATTATCTGCTGATTTATCTGTAAAGGGGGCAAAAGCAGGAGGGAATCTGTTCCTGCAGTCGTCTAAATGTGGGCCCCCCACCCCCAAACAAAGAGGATCATCCGTCTCGTCTGTGTACAGTGTCGCTCTGGTGATCCCATCCTTTGACCCCCATCAGCCCAACGAGACTCGCTGGTCCAGACATGAAAGTCTAATTTCACTCAAGGACACAGACTGGTATTCAAACAACGAGGAGAAAATGCAAACAACAGCTGCAACCTCAAGGTTTCACATGTGAAATATAATCCGGGTTTCTCCTTTATTTTATAAACAACTCCTCTTGAAATAACCTGGCTTTGAACGTTCAGGGTGGAACAACCCCATCAAATTATATTTGTAAATAGTGTACTTTCCAAGGTTTCCCCCAGAAAACTTGCTAAGTCCAGTGGGTGGGTGATAGTTCAGTCATTCATCCAGCAGTCCGTCGTGTTTCTGAGTTAAAACTGTTTATAGTTGACAGGAAATTTGAAAATATCACTTGATAATTATGTGCTATTGAAAGATTGGAAGATTAACACCTGAACACCAAATATAAAGTGTTAAAAAAATGCAAAAATTTTAAAAATACTTAAGTAAATAAGCAATGCTTAGTCTGGTGGGGGAACAAGTAAAGCCTGGTGACCCGCCAGGCTTATGAAACACTGGAGGAAACCCTGACTTTCTTCTAATGCATCGGCTTTTTAAAGTAGATAATAGGTAGATGAGTTATCAGCCTCCTCTAATATTAAACCAAGTGCTTTCTGAAGGTGGGCTGGCTCTCTAATTTTAATATTAACCTTAGAACTTAACCTTGTAAATGGAGCTTTTTATTATTTATGAAACTATCTCTTGGTTTCGCTGCCGTACACACAGATTACTTTTTGACCTACAAAGCAGCAGTGAGCGCCAGTACTTTCTATGTTACACATTTTTGGTAATTAACTCTCTGTTGTATTGTTGACTTTCACTCATCTCCTCACGTCTTTCTTTGGTAACTGTGAGTATCAAGATGTTTTTTGACTTATATGAAGCAGTCTAATGTAATTTATCTCATTCCCCCATTACTTTGTTAAATTTTTTCCCAAAATCAAAAGTGAATGGAGAGAATTGTGAACATCAAATTTCAGGTCTCACCACAGATTCTTAACTGGATTTTAGATCTATGCAACTTCTTCAGAGTTACACTGCAAAAACACAAATGTTTATTGTGAAAATATCTTAGTACACTTGAAATAAGATATTTGCAGTAGAAACTAGACCAAATAAACTTGATAAGATTTTGTGTTTTTGCAGTGTCATAGGACAGCTGGATTTATGCTGAGATTAAATTACAGACAGATGGACTGGATTTACCAATAAAGTGGCTTCTGAAGACAACTGTATTTTATTTAGGGGTATCAGTAGAAAAGGGGTTCAGCAAATATGACATTATGTTCCATATTTATTAAATCCCTGCTCTATCATGTAATCTTTGCCCAAACAAAATATTTAAGATGAAGGTTTAAATGTGTGTTTATGTTAAAAACAACCATTTTAAATAAGACCAAACTGCTTTCATTCATAGTCTAGATTTTTTTTTAATGCAACAAGAGTGGGCACAAATCTCTAAACACAAACAAGTGATTCTATTACTAACAAAGGCTTTAGATGAAATCCGTTTACAGTTTGAGAAATGATTATGAGAAATAAAAACGAAAGGAGCGGCTCACGTCTCAGAGTCGTACTTACTTGTATGTCCTGCAGCAGCTCCTGTTTTCTGCGGCGGATGCTCTCCAGCTCCTGTCGCTCCTCTGGACTCAGGTCATCAGGCACTGCGGGCAGAAACAAACGCAGCACTCAGGCAGAGATCAAATATTCCCTCATCCTACACACAATGCAATTACAGTACACACACACACACACACACACACATTTCGAAACAACAGCAGAACGGAGACCAGAGAGTCCCACCGCTCTGGCTCACTATGGCAACACAATCTGGGCTCCATCAGATTACACCACCCGTTACCACAGACACCGACGGGAAGACGGACTCAAGCTCATTGCCCAAAACAAACAGGATCTCAGACATAAAGCTGAAATTATATCGTTTAACTACAATAATGATGCTCTAATGAAAGGAGGGGGGGAAAAAATTATTATCAAGAACAAAATGAGATTATAAAAGCACTGACCTCTCATTTTTGCTCTGAGCTGTTTTATATGAGCAATAGAAACTGCACTAATCCAATAGAAAACAAATATTAGTTTAGAACAATAAAAGTGGCTAAATGGTTTTATCAGCGCTCGTGGAGCCACCAGACTTGGTCTTTACCCCCCACCCCCACACACACACAAGTTAGTGTTGAATAAAACAAAACCAGGAAACAACTGATAGTGGACTAAATCCACACAACTATAAGATTTAATAAATATAAAATTTAAACAATTATTTGAAAGTTTTTTCAATCCTATAATTACAGATTTTGCCACCATGAAGTAATTGTTAATTAAAGTAATAAACAAAACACTGAGTGTTAGGCATCTAAATAGTTATTTCTGTGATTAAAGAATTATAAAAATAATGGAAATAAATAAGATGTGTGTGTACTTCTTAATTTCTACTAGAAATTCTTTTATAACGTGAAATACTCTTATTAGAATTTTATTGCAAGTTTTGCCCACATACAATGAGCTGTAGAAGTACCAACATGCTCTACGGTGAAATATGAACGAGTCATATAAAAACAAAAGGGCGAACATTGTTAGCCTAGCATAAAAACAATATTTGGCAAATAAATATTAAATCCTAAATTACTCTGATTAGCATAGGGGATTAAAAAATCCTGAACATTTACCAAAAATGAATTAGCTTGGCACTATTTAACTATTAACTGGAGAGATTTACACTTTCAGCAGAGTAAAATACCAAAACCAAAAAGTTCCAACAAAAGGAAAGTCAGCAAAGTAAAGACGGGAAGCGAATTTCATATCATACTTTACAATTACAAGCTCAAATTGCGGCGTTGGCTTCCTCCCTGCTGGGAAAACACCCATAACAGTACAGGACCGAGTGTGGGCTCCGACAGAACAGAAGTTCATGTACCACAGACACACAAAACATCTGCAGAGCCGTGATAAATAGACCAACGCTGATCTGGCGGAGACAGTCTGGTGGTTTTTCTCAAGAAAATTTACGTAAGAAGAAACGGAAGAGGAAGAAGGCCGGCAACAGGTGGGAAAGTAAGATTGTGGTTTTAGTGGCACATTCGCATTTTTTTATTCCCAGACACAGTGCGCAGTAGTTAATTTATTATTTCATAAGCTTTATCAATGTTTTTTTAAAAAGGCATGTAAGCCAAGAAAATAAAAGCAGAGAACGAGCAATTAAAGTGGAGTAGCAACCAGTCAGAGGACAAATCAGCCTCATTAGAGGAATCCTGCTGAGAGATTTCAATCAGTTCATATTGTTCAGTTCTCCCTGCTTACATGACAATGTTACTCTGCAGAAGCAGGGCACACAGTGAGAACAGGCTTTATCAGCAATAATGCATGAATCAGGATCACTTAGTACATCAGCTCCATTTCACATGGACTACATTAGTTATCAGCACATTTTATTGGTCAAACACAGTAGACTAAAACGTTTAAAAACTCTTTGTTCCGACTTGGCAGTCTTTGAAACTTTCAGAAAAAAGTGGCATGGCTGCTACAGTCAAAATGGGGATATTCGTCCAAATATTTGTACATTAATTAAAACCTACAGATACCAATAGCGCAATAATACAACTAGTAAAGTATAGCCATCAATACTTATGCATTCAAAATCTTGTAACATTCGATTCAAAAATACTTTAAGTATCCTAAAGGGAAATTAAATGTTATAGTGACTCATGTTATTCAAATAGTCAATGTGAATTGTGATGCTGTATGCTTGAATGATTTCCAGTAGCAGTCAGTCTTACATCGAATCTGAAGGAGCCTCTGACCGACATTCTAACAGCTTACTATCTGGAGCAGCACAGATGATATTCCACAGCAGGAAGTCCTGGATGATACCATCAGCTTTTGGAAAGCACTGCTAATCCGCCTAATTTCTACTTCTCTGGGGTCGGAGTTCATTTGAGCCGTTAAGAGATTCTAACCAGCTCCTCCCAGTTGTTTAAATAAAAACTGGCAGCAGTAAGATTACACATTTCGCTTGCTTCCAAGAACTTGCACTTATCTGCTTCAAAATACTTCAGGTTACTCCATCATACTTATATTTACAAACAGATCTTTGGCTGGAAGAAACCCACACCTACACTGAGCTGTTTACTAATCACTAGTGAAAGATTAAAAGAGGAAATAAATTTTATGTGGAAACCATGAATGGTTATTTTCTTATGTTTTTACTCTGAAATTTGTGGTGATCAACTGTTTCTGATTTATGCAAATCAGATCAACGCGTCACAAATGTACAACATTAGTTTTAGAAACCTTTTCTATAACCATAAGGCATTAATGTGTTGCATCAACCCAAAAAATATACCCACAAATGTCTGACATCAGTTTAGATATGATCGAGTGCAAGAACACACCCAGTGACGCACTAACGAATCACACACATCCCATCATCGCCCAGAGGAGGCTTTAAATAGGCCGGAGCGGCTTTTGTTATTAACCTGAAGACCAAAAAAACACGCCGTTGTAAAAAAAAAAAAAAAAAAGGTAGCGAAACTGGCATTTACTCACTTCCTACAACAGTTTATTGCAAGAGGAAATAGGTTAGATTATTTATGACAGCTTATAAAGCACAATCCAGACACATCCGACATAAATAAGTTTTTTAAAACTCAGCTCCACATATCACAGAGTTTGCAATTGTTCTGCAACTTGCTGCAACCCTTCATTGTTGCAAAGCTACTGATGATCAGCTGCTCTGGATATGTTTGCTCTCTATCCTCCTTCCCTGCCTTGGTGGTTAGCAGGTTATGCATCACATCCTTTAAAATATGCGCAATATTCAATCTGCAGCTACTGTACGTTAAGCTGAGGTTTCCTGCTTTTCACAAGTTTTCTAAAGAAGACGTGACAACTCATGCATGCACACACTCATCTTGTTTTAAGTTTTGGCATTAAAAAAAAGAGAAAAAACTCTCACGCAGAAGTTAAGATGACGCACCGAACACCTACACATTTGTGTCACAATCTTGATGATCGTACCAGAAAACGCTGGCGTCTGCTCTTCTTCTTCCCCACAGCTCTTAAAGGTTCCAGAACAACAACTTGAGCCCAAAATAATAAAAAAAAAACCTCAGGATGGAACTTAGTCACCAGTTTCTCTTAGTCAGGTCAGTCCTGCGGTTCTTCAGTCACTCTGCTGCTCTAATCTCTTCACTACTGCAGACGGGAGAGAAAGCATAGCCTGCCAGAAGCTAAATGAGGACAAACTTCGTTTTTTTTTTTTTTAAGTGTGTCTGTGAAGGAGGAAAACCCTTAAAATCTCATCTCTCCCCCGCCTCCTTCTGGCCATCTTGTCTCCTCCCTACTCCCTCCCTTCGTCCATCCATCAAGGAGTGGAGCATCAACTGCAGGCTCCCTCCCTTGGCTCGATGAAGAGGAAAGGCATGTCTTTAAAACAACCGATGGCAAAGAAACAAGCAAGGCACAGACACTAGTGTGTTTTGTTTTAGCTCATGTGTTTGTTCACATAAAAGAACATGACCCGAGACCCGAGGCAAAGCAGTTTGTTTGTGATAAGAGAGAGAAAATGCTCTGTCAGGCACTGTTCACAAGGCATCAATTGTCCATTCTGGATTTGGGGGGGAAAAAAGGGAATAATTGTCCATTTTAGAGTTCTCTGGCCTGAGGATAATTGGCTCAAAAGATTGATGTAATCCTGCCCCGATTACTGATTGCATTCATGCAGCCTCAAGGCTTAGAAGTCCAGTAAGTAAGAACTGGAAGAAAGGAAGCAAAGAACAGTGTTCCCCACTGAACGTAGAGGAAATGAAAACATCCTAATGTGGCCGAGAGAGAAACTGGGGAAGTTTTGAGAGCGCGAGCAATAAACTAAAGGTGAACCAATCGGTTGAATAATAACTAGCAAGTTATGAATTGAAGCATCCATGGTCTAGACCCGCTGGTCGGTGTGTAGTCGCATGGGGCTGGAGTGGTCCACCCTGAACAGGTCACCAGTTCATCACAGGCCACCAGAGAGTCACAGAACAAACAACCATGCACACACTCACACCTAAGGGTAATTTAGAGACACCCTTTAATTTAACGTCATGTTTTTGGACTGTGGGAGAAACCTGGAGTACCCAGAGAGGCAGAGAGCAGCATTTAAAACTACTAAACAAAAGGTTCTGAAACAACTTTTTTTCTTTTCTATACATCAACATCTCAGACTTTAGGGAGAGCCAGGAATCAGTGTCGGTCTACAAAAACATGATCTAAGCATGATATTTATCCAACAAGAGACTACATGACTATCTTTTATTTTTGATACGCTGTTCCGTTGACAAATTTGTTAACATAAGCACTAATAGGAACTACAGTGGTCAAATGCTCTAAACTAATGTGGAAATCTACAATATTCATCAAATGTAATCTTAGTTTGTGAAATGAAAAGATGTGTTATCCTCAGCTCAGATTCCGGAGTTTCTTCCTAAGTTCTCCCTTTCACTCAAACTCAGATTCAACCGTCTTCCTGATATTATAACTGGGTGTTGTAACTGAATACATGGTGAAAGTGCGGCTCAGTTTTTCACAGGAAACACCAGTGCACAGCTGTGAAGGGCGGCTGATTTATAGCCTAAGGTTCATCACTGTTTTGGTCCGGTTTCTCCACAGATTCCTACCGCTGACAGACTCCAACTCCCTGGCTCCAAGTTAGGAAACAGAGAGCACAAAAGTACATCAAGTCAAGTCAACTGAGTATTTTTAGGACAATCCAACTAATAAATGGCTGCATTGATTGGTTTCAGAGACACGGGCTGCTGCACAATAAGCACAGACCCCCCCCCCCCCTCCTTGAGGGCTGGCCTCAATCCAGATAATAATAATAATAGATCCCTTGTGTCAGTCTATAAAGGGCTGCCAAAGAGCATTAACACATGAGCCAGATGAGGACTTGTTGCCCTGGCAGGAAACTGAAAGCTAAAACAACGCCTAACGATGTGATATCAGGACACAAACGAGACGTCAGTTATCCCGGGGACGTAAAGTTAAACTAGTTTAAACCAGCTAACCTGTTTAGCCTCTGGATTAGCGAAGCATTCAAACTAATAAAACCGTGTCTGGAAACTCACCGACTCCATCTTCGGACTTCAACACCATGTTGGTATCGCTGTTTCCGTAAGGAAATCTTATTTGGTCACTTTTTAATTAAGTTTTCGGGTCAAAGGGGAACCCAGGTTCACAGCTCCGTCACCGTTAAACTGCCAGTTAGTGACAACTGGCGGCGGAGAAACAGCCGGTGGATGAGAGGCTGCGGGGGCGGAGTCTCAACTCTCAGCAACCAATCAGACATCGCCTTACAAACATCTGCGTTTTGTTTGACCCCGTAGCATCCGTCTTTATGTTTTATGTACTAACAGTCGCCTGTAAAGTATTCGTACCTCTTGGAAGTCCTTTGCATTTTGTCACGTCAAACATTTTAATTCTCTTATACTCTGATACCCATAAATAAAATCCATGCAACCTTCAGAAGTTACTTAACTGGTAAATATAGGTCAACACTGATGAGCAGTTTGAAATATCAGGACGTTTTAAATTCAAAGTTGATGCACTCCACTTCTAGGCATAAAACGAGTCGCTATTGGATCTTTCAACCAGATTAGGAGTGTAAAAATGGTCAATTCAACACAGAAAAAGCTTCCCATGGCCACCTAAGTCCCCAAACTTAGATCTGATGGAAAAACTGGGGATAAATTAAAGAGAAGAGAGTACCATAGACAGTCCAGGAGGTTCAACAATCCCTTTCTCAATGCTGCAACTTTTTGAAATGTTATGGAAGAGGACTAAATGATGAGTTAATATAAATTGGTTTGGCACATAGCATTAGCGGAATGAGAACTGCTCTTTTCTGCTCTATTTTTTGGAGGCGTAACCTATTGTAGGTGAGTAAAATATATTTTTTCTTCACAGTAGATGTATCTTTGTAAAAAGCAAGAAATGAAAGCACCTAGAGAGGTATATGATTTCAAGCCTAATTGTTTATATTTGGGAAACCCTTCCTGATATAATATTTTCTCTTTAAAGGAGAGAAACTATCTTGCAAATGATATGAATTGGCCTTAGTTATAATTTCTTCAAGCTCTGAAAAGATCTTATGGAGTGTTTTCTTTGGACTTTAACTGTTTGCACCTTTTAAACTAGGTATGACAAAAAATAAAAAATAAATAAAAATCAAAGCCTACATGCTAAAAAGTACTCCAGGCACCTTTTGGGCTGTGGGTTTGTCCAACTTATTAAGCCGTATGAGAACATACCTGGCAGAGAAATCGCTGTTTCCACATTTAGGCAGGAAGAGGAAGCAGGGCTCACAAGATAGACATGAAAAAAGGAAATTGAAATAACAGCCCCACCTGCTGAATAGCAGCGGCATACAGAAACACATTAGTTTAAGGGGAAGCTGGTGTGCTATCAGAGATGGACCGTTTGGGAGCGGGCAAAAAGGGAAGGGAGAGGAGAGGGTGTAGCGAAGGACAGAGGAAAAAGAGGGCAAGGGATTGCAGCTGTGTGATTGAATCACTGCTTTATTCAGAGGCTGGACCCACCAAAAAACAGGATGTGGTCAGGCGTGGTGGTGGGAAAAAAGCAGCTGAATTTCACAGTTTAATCAAGGCAGCTTCCTAATACACAGCTAATTGAATAAGTTTTCAGACATTTTTAACTTTTTCACATCTTGTGACCACTTCTTACTGTGTTTTGGGAAGATTTATAAGCGTTAGATTGGCACAATAATTGTGAGCTGGGAGTAAAACCTGTTTCAATTGTTTTACAAACTGAAATCTGAAAAGTGGGGCAGTCCGTGGGGCAGGTTTGCACCAGATTTGCACAAACAGCTCAAGCTCAGTCAGATTGGGTGGAGAGCATCTGTGAAAATCGATTTTCAGAACTTTCCACTAACTCTCAGTTCGACTCCCGTCTGAAGAAGAGATTTAAACCATTCAAGCTCTGGCTGCATAAATATTTAGTCATTTTCTCTGAGTCAAAAGTCTTCTGCTGCATCTAAAAGCTTTTCTTCCAGAATTACCCTGCTCTGTCCACCAGCCTTCCTGTTATTGCTCAAAAAACACATTCCCACAGTATGATGCAGCCACCATCATGCTAAACCACAGGAATGGTGCTTTTTTTCCCCCCCTCCATAAACACAGTTCTGCATCTAGATTCAAAGGTTGGCCTCGTGTCATCTGCTTGACTAAATATTTTATTTACAACTAATTTATCATACAGCAGCTCAGTCATCCTCGGGTTTAATTATAAACTGCACAAACCAAAGATTTAAAAACAAAGAGCTGACTGAGGGTACAGACTTTGAGTCATTTTATTGAATTTGTATTATTTTTTTTACTCATCAGTGTTTCAATTGATTGTTTTGCCATTTTGAACATTTTAATTGGATTTTTTAAGTTTTAGTTTTGTTGTTGTTTTGTCTGACATTGGTATCTTTAATGTTATTCATTTTGAGTTATAATTAACTTCCCTTTGTTATTCATTTACTAATAAGTACATCTTTTTTCATAAATAACACTTTATTTATTTCACTGTTAGGTTTTGCTTTCGTCCTGGTGGAGATTTTTTCTCTTTAACATTTTACAATTTGACTAATTGTGAGCTACAATCATGGAAGTTTTTCTCTTCCTGGATAAAAACTGCTTTTATCTGATAGTTTTTCTTAGTGTGACTATCTCAGTAAACAGGAAGAGAATATAAATATTTTCAGTCTGAGAAGTTAGACTGAAGGATGTTTAATCAGTTTCATGCTGATCCTCACAACCTTTGATGATATTACATCTTCCTTTCAACTAATCCTTTCAGAAAAAGAAAATATTGAAATGAATCCTCCTCAATCCAGTCAAAATTAAAATTACACATATAGACACTAGCGATGGTCAAGGATTTCTCTTTTTGGCTGAAATTTTAGTTCTCATTCAAATATTTCAGCTTACAGGCATTTCTCTGAATTTTCAAAATTTATGGAGAATAGCATTTGCATTGAGTTCATTCTAGATGCTTAACGCTGGCCTGCTTTATCTATTTAAAACCAGTTTTATTGTTTTATTGGAACAATTCAACTGTGTTCAAGTCTCAACTGAACCAAACTGTCACTTTCAGATAAAATAGTTTAGGATGTTTAGGAACAAACCAGGAGCCACAAGGTTTTGCTACTGGAAATGATGGAGCAGCAGTTTTCCTGTCCAGTTTGAACATTAACACCAACTCAGAGGGTGTTGACCAAGGAAGGAGCCCCTCAGGCCCGACTGAAAGTGTCCTGATAGGCAAACCAAATTCCTTCCAGAGACAATTTTAACTGGCAGGCAAATTAAAAATTAAACCATTTGGCAACAATAATGGGAAACGTGTTTGGAGTACTCAAACCTGAGAAAAGTGCACCAGATGGTGGTATGGTGGTGGTAGCATCATACTGTGGGGATGTTTTAATGAACCCAAACACAGATTGGCACTGGTATTGGTTTGGATCAATCTGGCTAACGTTTGGCTTCTGGAACAGTAAGGATCTATAGCTTATTGAAAATGTATTAATTTTACTGGAAACTGATGATTTTAAAAGAAACTCTACTAAGAAGAGTGATCTAATGTTGAGTCAGAATCATGCCAGAATGTTGTTAGTGGCTACAAAAAGTGTGTAGCTGGTCTGCAACTTGCTAAAGGACATTTAGCCAAATGTTAGTGGGGGTGTATAATTATGCATTGTGCATAATTATGGCCTTATGTGGATCATACAAACTTAATAAAAGTCAAATATGTGCACCAAGATACTGTTTTTAAATGTCATTGGAGTGATACGCTGTATTATCAATGTTTTTTTTTAAGTACTTAAAAAAATGGATCCCTTAAATGAACTGGAGAGTGTTGCTTTGGACCTTTAACCAATCTTATATGTGTGGTTGTCAGAGTTGGGTAGCTATCAATCAATCAGTCAATCAGGTTTATTTGTATTGCACATTTCAGCAAAAACATAAAATTACAAAGTCATAAAGAAAACACCATACAGTCAACAATTTAAAAAAAACCATTACATTTGATGAGCGCCATCACCAAAATCAAACAACAAATATGTTGGTCAATGTTTCCATTTATTATGGCTCAAAAGCAATTCAGGTGAGGTTTTGGTCTTGATTTAAAGGAACTCAGTGTTTCAGCTGTTTTGCAGTTTTCTGGTAGTTTGTTCCAGAAAAAACTAAAATGTTAGTTGCACTAACCCTAAAGCACAAATCACACCCATCACTTCTGCTACACCACCCGGGTATTTAGCAGAAGCTAATGCTAAAGCTAATGCTTCAATTCGAATCTGCCTTTGAAAGACTATAGCACCAATTTAATGTTCTGTAATACCTTTACATATTGTATTTATTTTTTTACTACTTTGCTACTGTTTGTTGTTTGAAAAAAAAAGTTACTGACAAGGAAAAAAGGAGAGAAAACTGAACTGTTATAAATAAGAAATAAGAGCGTGAATATAAATGTCTAATACTAAAAGAACTGTAAATGGTCGATAAAACGCTTACAAAATTTTGCACTTTATAATGTATTTGTAAAAATTAATTAAGGGGAAGTTAAGTGTGTGAAACAAAAGAAATTAACTCAGCTTCTTGCAGATAAGAAAAAGTGTGCCCACCACTGGTGGATGTCAATAAATATAAGTAATTTAGCACTTTAGAATGTATTTGTAAAAATAAATTTAGTGAAAGCTAAGTGTGCTTAATTATTTCAAAGTTAGCAAAAGTGCTAAATAAAACAATTTGCTGCTACTAGAGGGTTAGTGAAAGTGTGGCCATCACTGGCAGGTATATGATTGAAAGAAAAAAATTACAATTTGCCATGTATGCAGATGATCTGCACTCCTACCTGGAACTATATTTCTACTAATATGTCAAGTTTTCAGGAAAGTACGACCAGAGGTGAAGACTCCCTGCAGTTCTAAATGGCTTATCTGAAAATGTGTACTTGTTCTCACAGTTTTAAGGCCCATTACTTTAAAATAAGGAACAAAAAGGGGAGAAATGACTGGGCTCAGCTACACTGTGTATTTATAAAAAAGCTGTCAGCCACATCAAATTAACCTGTGTGAGTGCCTGCCGAGCTCTTTCTAGAGTGTAAATAACTGCTGTTGAATGAGCGACGCTGTGAGAAACCACCTGCGAGGAGCAGAGAGCAGTGGGCAGAGATGGAGATTATGTCACGTCGGCACGCACAGGAGAGGAGGATCCTGGACCAGAATGTGATGGGAGTGCGTCATGTTCTCAAATCAAGCTCTCTCACACACACACACACACACACACACACGCACACGCACACTGACTCATGTGTGTACATGAACACAGAAATGTCAGAAATATAGAGAGCTCTGCGATCACCACAGCAACTAAACACTGGAGCCACTTTA
Source organism: Poecilia reticulata (assembly GCF_904066995.2). Taxonomy (NCBI): domain Eukaryota; kingdom Metazoa; phylum Chordata; class Actinopteri; order Cyprinodontiformes; family Poeciliidae; genus Poecilia; species Poecilia reticulata. The sequence goes on along the minus strand of NC_088848.1, from coordinate 9,307,867 downwards.
TCTGCTCTGCATTTCTTTTTTTACAACACGTCATTTTTAATGACATCAGGTCACAACAGCGATAAGATAAGTAAAGTACTCACCTGAGGCTGCAGCAGCAGGTGCTCCCCCTCGTACAGTAGGGCAGAGAAAAGCTTGGAAACTGGACGCACACAGCTCACTCACAGTCCCCATCACAACACAGCATTCATTCAGAGATCGCTGACAAAATAAGTAAGGTTAACAGTAACCTCCCAGCATCGCCCTCTATCTCTGTCTCTCTTGAAGGATCTCAGTCAAAAGCTGAGAATAAAGCGTTTGTGTTTTTCCCTCCCAACCATCACCAGAGTCTGACGAACTCTCCCACACTCCCACTCCACTCTCTCTCTCTCTCTCTCTCTCTCTCTCCTCCCTCCACGCTTGTTGCTCACACACTTGACCTCACTCCTGAGCTGCTCTCTTCCACCCCAAAAATACGCCACCGTCTTCCTCAAGTGTTTCTCTTACTTAAAGGAGTCCGGCGAGCGCTAATGGGCTTCCAAATCCTCCTCCCCTTCTTGTGTTACTTTGAACAGTTGTTCAAAAGTATTCTTGGTGGCGATGACAAATGCAAACACACGCATGCACCTCGCAGCGTCCTGTTTCACACCTACTCACAATGCATCAGAGCCCAGTTAAGTTTAGTCAGAGCTGAGCAAACACGCAGTAATAAGAGCAAGGGATACAGAGCCTTAAAAGAGCATTCATGTGCCGAGAGATGGAGGGAAAATGATACTTGATTTTCAAGAGATTTTATCAAGAAATATTCAAAACGTAGTTCAAACTGTTAAGCACGGTGGTGGTAGCATCATGTACTGGGACGGCTTTCCTGTCAGTGTTTTTTTTTTTATCAAGTCATTCAAGATTTTTGTTGATCAGGACCACTTCAAATATATTTGGTCAACCAAGCAGATTATTATTATTATTATTTTTGTTTTTGCTTTAAAGCTATTTGTTGGTTTATTCATTGGCAGCTTAGGTCTAAAAGTGATGATCTATGCAGGAAATGATTCAAGAATCTAAATAGAAATGGATGCATTCAGAGAAAAAATTTCCAGCCTTATTTCTGCACCTTTCCACGTTATGGACCGGAGGTGGGCTACATTTTTGTTTAAAGAGTGCTTAAAAAAGAAAGTTCTTTTTTTATATTTTCCAAATGACAAATCATTTGCAGTAGTTAGCAAGTCGGAAAGAAATGCAAAAGTAAAACTAAACAATACACCTGATGTCTCAGCAGTTTGAAAACCAGCAGCAGGAACTGAAGTCGTTTTTTGTTTGACTTTTTCAGTGTTTCACTCTTTATATTTTTACTTAAATTCATTGAGGTTTGAATACTTTTGTATCAAACTTTGTACTTTACTTGGGTTGAGGTGTGAATTTTAAGTGAGCCGTCAGGGATTTGGTCTTTTTCAGCCCTTCTGTTTTATTTTGGATTATTTTTCCACTGAGGACACATTTCTAGTCAAATTGTAGATGTTGAACAGACTTGCTCTCATGTTTGGAGTTTAAGCTGCTCAGATCCTGTGAATAACAAAGAAGCCCAAATTATTTTCCATCCACCTCCACGTTTGACCTGTTTGATTTTCTCTAAACATTGCTCTGCACAATATGATCAGAAATCCAATTTTCTTTTCCCTTATCTGTCAAATTAATGTTGATGAATGAAATCTAGTGATTCATTCAGATGCAAATTTAAAAATCTAATTCAAGTGTCTGCAACTTGCAGCTCTTTAGATTCAATAACTCTAATTTTCCCCATTTTATTCTGCATATTTTGGTTCTACTGACACCAACTTTACCCCAATTCTACACATTGAAATGAAAAACTTATCTTTAATTTTCAGCTTTGCAATAAGTTGATTTATTTCACCCAGATTTCTCAAGATTTATTCTTCTTATTTGAGGGCATCATAGTTTGTTTTAGCTCTCAGGCTCCATCGTGTCCAAAAGTCCTTCTTTCTTTCTTGTTTTATTAATATCAAAATAGTTTAAAAATCAGTTTTAAAACTTTGAACGTTTTTGAAATGAGAAAATAACTGAAGAATCACTGCCAAGGCGATTCAAAGTGGACAGAAGCGACTGTAGATTTATTCACCATCACTTAAAAGCGGGTCGTATAACAACTTGAATCAAATAGACGTTAAAAATGTCAGCAGTTGTCACAGCAGGAAGCTTCCTCTACATCTAAATATAAACTGCATCTGCTGTAAAGAGCTGCTGCTGCTGCTGTCTAGACCAAGGGTGTTCAATGTTGGGATCTGGGGGCCATTTGTGGTCCGTGGAATGATTTTTGACGGCCCCCACAACCACAATTCAAGAATAAATTGGAGCAAAGCAACAAAGCTTAGTACAAAAATATTTCCTTCAGTTTTTTTGGTGAATACCACAGCCACTCATTAATCTATGCTTTATATTACACTTTGTTGCAACCAAATCTGCTTTGAAATGCTGTATAAAACCCTGGTTAAATACAGCAAATGTTTTCAAATGGAAACTGACCCAGATCATGTTTTTGTGGCTGAGAGAAGGCAAAATATTTTAAATTTTTTTCTTCTATTGAGTCCAAAATAATAAGTAAACTGCATGGCTTTCATTTAAAAAGAAAAAAATTGAGAAAGTCACTTGAAGTTTGGGATCTACAATCCCATTTCTGCAAAAAAAAGAAGAAAAGTTGATTACTTGTTTAATCTGATTAAACAAGTAAAACATTTAGCTTATGTTAGAGTAAGTAGACAAAAAGTTGCTGTTTGTGTAATGAGCTGACAATTTTGACAATAATTTTTGATGCTCACTTTGAAGGAACATGATTTTTCTTAATTTTTGCTCTGTCATTAAATCTATTTAAGCCTCCTCTCTCTCTCTCTCTCTCTCTCTCTCTCTCTCTCTCTCTCTCTCTCTCTCTCTCTCTCTCTCTCTCTCTCTCTCTCTACAGACCTGACCTCCTCCTCTGTTGAACTTTCTGTGCCACTTATCCTCCCTGCCGTGTTCATCCCTCAGCAGATAACACTCTGAACAACCAGGAACGTCTATTTGCTTTGTGTGTCTAGATCTGGAAAGAACAAGAGCGCCACTGAAAAGAAAGAGAAAGAGTAGGTGTTGTGATGTAGGCAGCCTCTGTGAACTTTTTACAAGATTAGCATATGGATGGTAAAATTGCCAGTCAGGGTCTTTTTCTTCTTTTTTTTTCTCGTCTGTGCCGGAATAAATCCATGTTTTGTATGAATGATAAATACCATCAGGTTAGAGTTGAAGCGCCTGTTGCTGAGGATTTAAATTGTGTTTTATGGAAGAGAACAGCTGAAAATCAGCAGCATTTTATCAGTGGGTGGTAAATGGATCTCTTTTTCTGCAAAGCTTTCCCACTCAGACAGTAAACGCTACATTCACAAACATATTTGCTCCAGCATGCAGGTAGGTTACGGCTTTGAGGGGAGAGGTGTGGGCAAATTCTGAATAAATGCCTTTTATTTAATATACTAGTTTAAAATGCATCCTGTGAACCCCATCCTGGCTCGGTATGAGTCACTGCTGCAGGAACTCTTATTGTGACGGCTGTTAAAGGCTAATATTGAAGCAACATGAATAATAAAATCAACCCAACAACCTACATCTATATGTTCTCTTTATCCTTGCAGAGTTGCATCACAGAGTAGCACACACACCCAACAAGATAAAAACCTTATTGCAGAGAGATTTTTGATGTGGCTGTCCAATCAGGGTGGCATGATCCAGGGGGGTGACACGAGAAAATGTTGCGTCATGTAACATTAAGCTCCTCGAGGTTTGCTGAAGTATGTTTTTAAAATAACATTCCCAAATGTAATTTAGTTTTTTTCCAGCAATTACAAACTATTTCAATAATAGTAATATCAAAATAATATGCTCTATTTTATTAGAATAGAGCATAAAATAATTTGGATTTTCTTTTTGTCCCTCCCCAATAATTTTTTTTTTTTGCAGAATACACTGTATAAATACTTTAGAAATATCATAAGTAAGGCTACACATTTTTTGGAAACAATAGAACCAGCTGTTGACATTAAATCTACAAAGATTGATTCAGCTGAGGTAAGTTAAAGCACATTTATATTCGTTTTAGTTTAATAGATATCTATATCCAAGTGTTTTGTCTTTGGCACAAGTAGGCAAAGGCAAGCTGTATCTTTATTTACTAAACCTAATGAACCTACTATTACATGTCTAAGTTTTTCTTTAACATCCATATTTTTTTTATCTAATTATACTAAAACAATGACCGAGGTGTTTTTTTTTTTGTTTGTTTGTTTGTTTATTTGTTCTTTGGGAATTTACATTTTTTTATTTACTTTTTTTTTTGTGCAAAATTAGAAAAATCTACAGATTTTTTTTTTTTTTAAGATCACCAAAATGTATACTCAGTCTTTTTTTGGCACTATCAGAGCTCCATACATTTACTCAAAAACAAAAGCAACATTTTGCTCCAAAACAAACCATCTATCCCACAAAATAAATAACACAAGCTGAACCAGAAAAAGAAAACAAAAGTTTGAAGCTTTCAACTTGACTGTAAACTAAAAGGGCTAATTTGATGCATTTAAGGAGATTATTTCTTTCAACTTAAAATTGTTCGTTTAAAAAGAGAAAACATCAAACTAAAACACAAACACATTACTCCCTTTACACAAAAAAAACAAGAAATAAAATGACTCCTTAACTAAAATCTGAGTCAAAATGGTGACAATGTTCTGCAAAAAGAGATGAAAGTTGTTTAAAACAACTAAGTGACGGTAATAAATTCATGTTAATTTATTCCACACACACAGAGTAAATGTTTGGAAAGCAGTTTTTCCTAATTCTTACACTAGACAATTGCTGGTCTTTTTTTTAATGCGTTTTTATCAAATACCAGCATCTTCAGAGCAATAGATATCTGCTTTGTTTTTAAGTGGAGGGAATTGATTCCTTTGCCAACAGAGATTAATCACTTAGATTTGGTCATCTCAATACAACATATTATCAATAATTAATCCCTCTATATAGTGGCTGCTTATGTGAACAGACACAACAACAAACAATATTAATTGTAAACTCCTTGGTTTCAGTTTAAATATACATTTTAAGAAAATGTACACCTTTACAAACATTGCCAAAAGATGTGTGCTATGTTAGACAGAATGTTTTTGCAGAATATTGAAGTGGTCAGAGTGACTGGAAGTTAACACAGGAGCCATAATAATGGCTGTCGCAGTGAGAGGACAGATCGAGCCTTCTGAAATTGTGCCCACACTTTCAGAATGACCGTTATCACGATGCAGAGTCACACAGACATATTTTTAGAAAGAACTCAGTTCCCTGGCAACAGATTGAAGTTAGCTTGAAGTCTTTTAAGAAGAAATTCACCTGGGAGTGTCAGAGAACAAGCGGCTCCATAAATCTCCTACATGGTTTCAGACACGAACACAAAAACGATCAAATCTGAGCTTTAAATGAGAAAGGAATCGAAAAAATCTCTGGAGAATAAATGGCTAAAGAGTGAACTGTTCTCAAAAGAAGAAAAAAAGAGAAGAAAATATCTGACTTCTGACTGTTTTTGTTGCTTTTCGGTCAGAAATGTTGATTTGTTCCAAGTTAATTACTGTTACACTGGCCCAAAAATTAATGCAGGATGACCAGATTTACCAGTTATTTTGTACTTATATTTTGCATATTGCATTAACACACGGATCACTCATAAAATTTTTGAAAAAAAATATTTTTACATATTTATACCCACATTAAGAAACTAATGTTTAGTTGGGTGCATTTCGGTGGCTCAATTGGTGTAGCGCGCAGAAGCTGCTGTCCTCGGTGCGGTTGTGGTTCGATTCCCTGTCTCTGCCACTTTATGTATGTATTTCCCTTCTCCCTCCTTTTTACTGATTAATAAAGGCCAATAGTATTTTTTTAAAAAGGGTCAGTTTCTCTTTCACGTTCGTTAGGAGTATCAGGTTTTTTGTCAATACAATAAATAAATTCAATCTGTGACCTTTGCAGGTCCCTCCATCTTCCCATGAACAGCATGATGCTGCCTGTGGTGAGCTGAAGGGAATTGTAGTTTTTCGTCTCACTAATGTTAAGACTTTAGGCTAAAAGTACATTTTTCTCATCTGAGATCTTTCTTCCACATGTTTTCTGTGTCCACTGCAACTGGAAATGTACATAAACATTTTTTTTTTTAAGGTTTTTGTTGGAATGTAACAAAATGTGTAAAGCTTAAGCAGGTGTAAATACTTCTTCAAGGTACTGTAAATATGTGATCTGTATGTAGTAAAATAAAGTTTTACATTTATTTACACTTTGGTTCACTATTTAGATCAAGAAAAGGAACTTAAAACAACTTTTGTTTCTTTACATTTTATTTACTTATATGATAATTAATCACCATTGCCTTTCTTAATCAATTATTATAGATATTACAGATTTCACAGGTTTTAAGCGGTATGAGAAAACTGATGTGTCGCCTGGTGGCCACTAGGTGGCAGTAAAACTAAAGAAAAGAAATCGTTCTTATTTTAGTCACCGCCATACAACCCAAAAATCAAACTGCTCTTATTTAACTGTCTGATACAGGATTATAATTGTTATAATATTTAATATTTATATTGAATCTTAGTTTATGGTATGGTTGTAATCTTGTAATTCTGTAATTCTCGTCAGTTTTAATTTGGTTTTGTAATTACGTGAGTTGTATATGTTTTAATTGTGTGTATCTTTTATTTGTTATTCTGTCCTCTTTTCCAGGTCTCCCTAAATAAAATCGAAGATTTTATCTCAAGAGACATAAAATAACAATTAACTAACTAACTAAATAAAATAAATCAATATAGAAACTCAGAAATAACATAATAAATTGATCAACTGCTGGTGGATTGATGTATCAACCATGATCTACTACCGAAAACGGTCAAACGAAACGTAAGAAACAGACTTTTTTTTTTTTCTGGACAAGTGGGAAGTAAAATATCTGTTCACCAGGTTAATGACAGACCTGCGTCTTGTGTGTGGAGCCAACGTAGCTGTTACATTTTTCCTATAAAGCAACGTTGGCCCACAACTTTGACTAAGTCTTTAATTTTGGCCCACTGTGTGTTTGAGTTTAACACCCCTGCTTGAAACCGCCTGTCCGGTTTCTCTGCGTTGGCAAACCAGGATTGCACAGCAGATCTTGCAACATCATCTCCCCATCTACGTTCTGCTCTGGTTTGCTCAACAGCTTTCAGACACAAGCGTACAAGTAAAAGTTGAATTCTTGTTTGACAAAACGACCCAGAACTAGCATTAAAAAAATCTCCACCTGCTAAAATTACATCCTCTCTGAGATATATTGACCTGACCTGAAAATCCCTCCTGACTCAGGGTGATTATGACAGTCCTGTTTGAAATGATCAAGCAGAGAATGAACAGAGATGACAAAATCGCCTGATGCGGGCCTAGCCTCTACATTGCTCAAATAGTTTCCATGCTGAGTCGATTGCCACATCCACTTGAATTCTCACAGGACACAACTCAGTTCTGCCTGCGCTCCGTCCCACAGTGGGAAATTAAAACCAGCCAATAACTGAAGGTCAATTTTAACGCCGTGACATAAGATAAATATATAATGTTCAACTTATGTGCCCAGTGAAACACAACTCTTCTGTTTTATGAAGGTTTTAATGCAAAACCTTCTTGCTTACAATGTATTTTAATACAAAGACACAACTAAAAAGCAGAAAACACATTTCATTTGGGATTTTTATTACTTCTGAGTTCAGTGGTTCTCTGCTCTGAACACTGCAAAAACACAAAATCTTAGTTCAGTTGAAATAAGTCACAACTAACTTGTAGGTAAGTTTTCAGCAAGATATCCGAGCTTGTTTAATGTCAAAAATACCGGTTCCAAAGGCAGATTATTTAACTTACCACTAGAACTTTTTCATTAATATTAAGTATCTTTTGACTTAAAACAAGTTCATATTTTGTGCTGAAAAGTTTCTTGTAAGTTTATCTGATTTCAAGTATACTCTAATATTTGCATTAGAAACTAGACAACAAACAGTAATATTTTATGTTTTTGCACTGAAGTGACATTTTAAAAAGTTTCACTCATTCCCACTACAGAGTTCTGAAAATTTGAAGATTCATCACAGGTTGGAATGTTTATTCAGTTTAATAGTCAGAGTTAAAACAAAATGATCCAAACAGTTACTGTCATTAACATCCGTGGCCTCAACATCAATCTTTTCTACAAGCTTGACGTCTTTTCATTACTTTACCTTTACTTTTCACATAAAGTTGTAGAAAAATTGTTGAGATGCTTTGAGAATATTTCAATTTTTCTGAAAATCATGGGACTATTGGTGGGAATTTGGCAGCATAATTGGCACTAAATATAAGCTATTTCATATTATAAATGTTAACTCAACAAAACTGTAGTGATACGAAAGCTTGCAGGCGAAATGAGAGCGGTGTCATTATCCCGTGATGTGAGCAGCTCGTCGAGACAGTCTCTTTAAAAAGCAGTGAAGATTGAGAAGGGGAATTCTCACTAATGTTAGCTTTTACTGGGTTTTCTGGGTCAAGCCCGTTATATTTAAGACTCTCTGAAGTTTAGTTCTGCTGACACTCAGATTTGTAGTTTTATTGAGGTCTTAAGACAGATTAATGTTCCCGCACTGACTCACTCTGCTCTGGTAGGATGTTTCATCCTCTGCTTTTTGTTGGAAAACTTCAACACCTTTTGTGCTGAATTTTGTAGAAGAATAATCGGTCAGCAGAGTAAAAAATAAAGAACTGAAAACACAGTCTTGAGGTGCGCCTGCGCTCAGTTTAATGGAGCAATATTGAGAGTTGTTTGACGCTGTAGCAGTTTTTATTTGAAATGTATGGGGGAATTTTTTTTCCATAATTCGAGAGCTCACATTTTCATTCTGAGAGCAGGATTCCATGTCTTTTGTTCTCAAAACTTTTAATACTTTTGCTTACATTTTCATTTTGAAAGCAGGACTTCATGACTTTCCTCTCAAAACTTGTAATGTTTACTCAAACCTTTCTCCTCACACTCTTGCAGAACTCTGCTCGCTTACGAAACATTCTCTGCTTGCTTTTGGAACTTTTTAGCACTGTCACCTGGCAACCTCTCAGCCAATTGAATGAAAGTGTTTTACTGGGTGCGTTTGTTTCCTTCTAGTGGGTGTACCTGTGTGGCTACTAATGATTGTATCAACCTGCAGCACCCACTGGATGTAAGGAGTTGGTTGGGTGAACAAACTAATATTATAAGGCTGTTAGCGATCAGTAGCACACTGCTAAAAGTTGAATTCATGTTTGACAAAACGACCCAGAACTAGCATTAAAAAAATCTCCAACTGCTAAAATTACATCCTCTCTGAGATATATTGACCTGACCTGAAAATCCCTCCTAGCGGATATTTGGTGGAACATGGAGCAGAACGCTGAGGCTGTTGTTTCTTTCTACATCCAGTGGGTGGCGCAGGTTGCTACAATCAATAGTAGCCACACAAAAGACATGAAATCCTGCTTTCAAAATGAAAATGTGTGCTTTTGGATTATGGCAGAAAAATTCCCCCATAGAAATGCTAATAATGCTAATTTGAATAAGTGTATATCTAGCTGCTATACTCTCATTCTTGTAAAGCTTTGACCTGCTTTTAAGCTGAAATTTAAAGAGTAAAGACACTATTGTATTCTGGTCTGGAATATCAGAATACAATAGTTAAAAAATAGTATTCCGAGTTAAAATAATGAAACAAAAGCCAAATAAAAACCCCACAGACAAGCAGAAGAGACTCTTTCAAACTTGTGTTTTTATTTGATAATACTGAATATTCTGTCCTTTGCCTGGACTTACACAAAGCATCAAAAACATGCAAAGTCCTCTAATAAAACAATGTATACTTATTTCTCTACACTTCCGCTAAAAGGACTTGTTAACCGCACTCTCACGTTACTCCAGCGCAAGAGGTCCCTCTGTTTGAAGACAGCTAAAAACAATTGTGGACAAACACACAAAAATCATGACGGCTTTTATAATAACACTGAAAAGTACAAAGTAAATGAAAATGGAAAGAGTTTACTTTTAAATTATGCCTCTAATACTCCATCATACATATATTTTTTAGTTATTGTAGGTTGAGGTGTATAAAACATCACTGTAAACTTTGATTAGGTTGCTTTCTAGGACAGCGATAAAGCTTTTATTTAATAATAACTTGAAAGACAAGTCAGAGCTAACATTAGGCATGTAGAGAATACCATTAAACTGCTGTTTGCATTTACAATCGACAGATAATACAAAGACACTGAAATATCATCTTGCGAGCTCATCTCAATCCCTCTTTCACACATTCAATCTCCCCCAAGTTTCCCGATACCCAGGACTTTCACACGTCTACGGTTTTATTGTAATATTTTATTTTGTGTTATGACAAATATAGCGAAGATTTGCGTGTGTTCTTTCATCACCAGACAAAATCTGCACCAGAGGTGGATTTGGCAGTCTGGGCAAACGACAAATGTCACATCCACGTGCTAAGGCTCTTGTCTTTACTAGAATTCATCCTCAAAAAGTGCAAATCTAGTTCTAATGCAGTAAATAATAATTATCAAGTAACACCAAAAGTATATGCATAGGTACTGTACAGCTACATAAAGATGAAAAAAAGGAAGGGGATACAGTATTTAAGATTTGACTGCAGAGTAGTGAAGAGGAGTTGGCTTTAATTTAGATGGGTAATCTTCATCTACGCGCTCTATTTAAGGAAAGCAGGTTGTGGGCGTCACCAGTACTTATGGGGAGAAAATGAGAGAAGTGTAAATAAGAGATATTTAAAAAAGAAAGGCAACTTGAAACTTGCTTTGGAATAAAATAGAGAATGAGGTAATAAAAGTTGAAACAAGATGGAGAGTAAATGATGGTCTGAGGGAGCAGAGAATGACTGACTGCTGCTCTGATGTTGAGCGTTTTTGGACAGGGAGAGCTCTGTCTCAGCAAGCATGTATTACCTCCTAACGCCAGCCTCAGGAGGAAGTTGCACCGACACTCCACCAGTCTATAGTTGTGTTCAAATTGTCCACTCTTTCATTACTGAGTCCACTATTAGCAATTTGCCCATTTTGTAAAGTAGAATACAGGGAGTGTACACTGTTAGCATACGGTTTATGCTAACCATTAGCATTAGCAAATGTTAACTGTTAATGGACGTTTAGGAAACTGATTTCTAGGACCACTGTTGTGTTTTCACTTAAGGTCTTAAAAGACGAATCAAAGCTAACGCTAAGAAGTTACCAAATAGCCAAGTGGTAACCACTAATGCCAGCATTCTAATTGCTAACAGCAGTGGCAGCTAACTACAGGCTGACTTGAATAAAACAGGAAATTACTTCAATTATGTTGCTTTCAAGAAAACTAGTCCACTTTTAACAACAAGCAGACTGAGTGAAGGCTAATATTAAACATCTGGCCATTAAGGTAACTGAGCCTGACTGCTAGTATCAGTATGCTAGTATGCTAACTGTGGCGTGAAGTGTGTAAAACAGTGTTGTACTGCTAACGTCAATGCTAATTGTTTGATTTTCCAAATCCATCACCTCAAATTTAGGCCTCTATCTTGCTGGTGATTATTTATGGAATAAATAACTGTAAATACTAATTAGTTTAAAATGAACTTTACATAATGAGTGAGTGAACATTTCCAACACAGCCTAAGTCTCATAATATCATGTTTTTAAAAAATTTTTAAATGAAAATGCTGCATCTGACGACAACTTTTGAGCCATTTCTGAGTTGTTTAATCATGGGAAACTTTAGCATGAAAAGTGGTCACATCGACAAGAGGCTAAAAGTTATTCTCAGAAAGGCAGCTAATTTCTATCACGATAGCTTTACATTTTTAAATAGCCTAATTTTTTATTTCAATTGCCTTGTTTCCGTTTCTCTCTGTCAGGTTGCGGACTTAAGGGTCCTCTGCATCCAGAAACTCCTTCTTGGGTGGGGCGACGCCACGGTACCAAGAGCAGGAGCCATCTGCCCTCTTGACGCAGGCGTAGTGGTTGGCCTGGCGTCCGTGCACCTGCTTCTCGATCATCAGGTCCGTCCACAGACACTCCTCAGGGGCTGAGATCTCACAGGGCAGGGAGGGACAGCGCACAATCTGCAGAAAAACACAAAACAAAGCCGCTGTGAACTCTGTGCCAACATAAAACTGAATAATATTAGCGGGAGATTAAAGATATTGCTGATTCTTTTTGTTATTAATGTTGAAAATGCTATGAAGAGATTACTGGCAATTTATTTATAAAAGTTCTTTGTCTTAAAATGACAAACATAAAAGAATGAAGTGTGATTTTAAACAGAAATGTGCATTTCAGTGCATGGAGTAAAACTGTGGAATAGTTTGGATAAGTAGTTGGGAAAAATGCTCCACTATAAATCAATTTGTAACACTTTATAAGACAAACAACTTTAGGTCATACACTTCTGGAAATTATTTGTTGTTTGTAACTTATATTGTTCATTTAATGTATACCTATATGGAAATTTGTTTTGTAATTACTTAGAAAAATCCACGTTTATACAATATTTGTGTAGACCGAAAAAATTTAAGTCGAGCAAAAAAAAATTTATCATTATTTTACATTATTATAAGCTTGTCAGCATTTTCTGTGAGCTCCAGCATCTCACCTACTAAAAAACACAAATGGTTTTGAGCAGTTTGAATCTCCAAACACTACATGCTATGACAAATATAAAGAGGGACAGCCTTTTTAGAGAATGATATAAGCAGTAAAGTCTGGAAATAATGTTTTGTTTAACTTTATTCTTATTCTCCACCCAAATAGTCAAATCAAATACTCTTCAAGGCTTTTGCAGACTTGTTAGAAACCTTACCAAACCACTAAATAAGATGCTGTTATCCCTGTTCCTTGTGCATCACTTCCTAACCCAGTTTGTCCTTCCACTCAAATTAAATTAAGATGTTTGGATACGACACTCTGCAAACAGCCAGCTTACTTAATAATAAACTTTATAGCTGCTTACCCTCCCTGTTGAAGCTGTTGATGACTGTCTGCTGAACAACTATCAAAGTCAGCAGTCTTCCTTATTATTAGGATAACGTAGAATTTTTGTATTACAAATATCCGTTTTGGTTGGTGTTTTGTAATATTCTAAGAAATGCAATTGAGGGTTTTTATTCATAATCATCAGATCTAACTAAAAAAAACACTTGAATCACATCACTGAATTGAAAAGTTGCAGCTTTAAGTGGACGTCGAGAACTCCTTAAGCGTCGTTTTTACCTAATTTATTAAGATAAAATTAAAAACCAGCCACAAAAAGTGATCAATTCTAACTTTAAAATCCAGTTTGTTGTTGTGATGTCTTGTTTTCACCCAGCCTGCTTGTGTCTGGATTTTCTCTGCAGGAAGCGAATACCTGCTGCCTGTTTTGCTGTTTTGTTTAGTCATGCTGGGAGTTAAACAGACACAGATGGCCCTATGCTGCCTTACCTTGCAGTCGCAGCCCATCTGGTAGCGCTGGCTGAGGCTCTTTTTCTGGGTGGCGCTCAAGGAGTCCCAGAGCATGATGTAATCGCACAGGGTCACGTGCATGCGTCCGCCCGCCTCGGCCTTGCCTGGAAAAGAGCGAGTTGTGGCGCGGAGCGTCCAAACAGCACATGTGAGAGAACATTTCAGACGAAACAAGATTAGGCGAAAAACAACAAGCCCTGGATGTTCTCACAGGCTGAACAACAGATAACAGATTTGTTGGTACACCAGATAAAAAGCTGTTGCTTTCCAGACTGGAGCCCGCAGGCACCTACTCTTAACGACTGTGCCAGCGTCTGTGCAACCCACACAAGTGGCACTAGACAAAACAAGATATGTGGAGCAAAGTTTGCAGATTTGCTGAGATGTGCGTCGCTCCGTCTTCATCGCTGTCTGTCTGTAAAACGCCTCTCAGCATGTTGTGACTCACAACTCGTTGCAAATCTTCCAACTTTTGACCCTTCCACCTAAAAAGAAGATGAATAATTTTCCAAAGATGCCCCACTCAGCAGAAAGCTGACTGTTTTTTGCCACTGTTTGAGGCTGTGAAAGGAAACGCTGGCTTCAGCAGTTCCTCCTCTTACAACTCCGTGTAATTAGAGGGGGGCGAATGATTGCGGGTGCATCTCTGTCTGTGATGGGGAAACCAGAGCATGGATGACCTCATGATCTGCTGAGTCTCCTCGGCTTCGTCTGCCGCCTCATTCAGATGCTCCTGTTCGTTGAATTTACAACATCAACCTCTCTCAACATGAAAACATTACAGTGTGGTGAAAAAGTGTTCACTCTCCTGAGGCCTTCTCACACTTTGTCGTACTGAAGCAGGAAACTTCTGTGTATTTTTAGGAATTGGCTGAACATACAGTTGTGCATAAGTGAGAAAGGAAGCAAAAGAGACATGTTTTTTTGTTGTTGTTGTGCAGTCATCTGACCAGAGTCAACACTGCAACATTACAAAAACACCAAATCCTACCAAGTATTTTTGGTCTAGTAGTTTCTAGTGCAAATATTTTAGTAAGCTCGAAATAAGACGAAACTAGCATACAAGTAACTTTTCAGCAAGATATAGGAGCTTGTTTTACACCAATAATTTCTTTATATTGATGAAAAATTAATCTGCCAGCGGAATAAGACACGTTTATCATATTACAAGTTCAAACGTTTGAGCAGCTTGTCCCTTTTTTAAAAAGTTTATTATTATAAGTGTTTGATAGAGAATATCTCTCCATTTTGTCTTCCCAGGCTCACTAATCTTAATATTTTGTCTCGTTAGCAGTTCTCTTATGCTGCTTTGTAAATAACAAAGCAGCATAAGAGAGGTAAAATTTTTAAGAAAAGCGTCACTGGGAGCTACTTTTAGTCTTTCTTCAGTTTTTGAGAAAGAGCTACAAGTATTTTAACTACTTTTCTGACCTGACGGTTTAGATCACGTATCTCAAACTTGAGGCCCGGGGGCCAAATCCTGCCCGATATAGTTCTGTATGTGGCCCTCTAGATTATAAAGTGCCACATAAACAATCTTCAAATTTTTCATGAATCAAATTAAAACAGATTTTATCTGCATACTGCCAAGAGATGTTCATTTTGACTTATCAAATGTAGAGTAAGCTGTTTATTAGTATTTTTTAGTTTTATTTTTGCAGCTGCGTCCTGCTCTTTCCATTTTCATATGACGGATTAAACATCGCTCCATGAAAACAGCTTTATTCTTCCTTTGTCTTTATTATTATCATTGTTTCAGACTCTAGCAAACCTCTGAGGCTTTCAAGCATTCATGATCCTTTGTAAATATCACTTAGTCTCAGCCTGAACTTATTTTAAAATAGTGACACTCATCTCACTTGAAGATGCTCAATATCGCTAAGTCAAAAAAAAAGTCAAATTATTTCTATAAAACAGAAGCTACGAATAAAATGGGTCAAATATTAAGCCCTGTGGAGCTCCGTTTTTTCTTGAGTGATGCATTTCTCGTTAAAGCTGCGCTGTGTGTTAACATAGAAAAGATAATTACTCCTGTTTGCAGTTTTTGAGAAATGCACTGTGGAGTAAACAGCTACTCAACCGTTCCCGGAGACTCGAAGTGTCTTACGGCAGACGAAGGCCCACTGGTCTCCACAGGGTTTAGACAGAAACGTATCATTATCCATAATGACATAAACAGTTTCCTCCCCCAACATGCCCACTAGTCTTTATCTACCCTGTGTTTGTCTGCCTGGTTTAGCACACCTGCATGCCCAAATGTCATCTTTTTAAAAATCCCCCTTGCTTTCCTCACTGTCTCCACAAAGTTTCCTAACTTTTGTTTATTACACTGAAGCTGCTGCAATCAAGACAAAGAAATGTTCAAATTAACTTCTACCAATAGATCAGTCTGTGAATTTTCTTTCTTCTTCATTAACACAATAGTTGTGCAACATTATTTAGTATAAATACCTGAGATCAGGTACTCCTTCTTCCCAGCTGCGTCCAGGGTGACGCCACACACAGCAGAAACTGGTGCAGTGAAAACCGCCTCAATGTCCTGGTTGGGCCCTTTAAACATCTGAAATATCAACAACAATATTTAAGAGTAAAACACTGAAACCTTTTCTAACATGTTGGGCATCTGTAGGATGATTTAAACCTTGATCTGTTTGACGTCATACTGGATCCTCTTGATGGGGTTCCCGTAGATGTCGTTCCCAGAATCAACTTCTCTTTCGCCCACCACTTTTGCACGGATCACTGGAAAACAGAGTCAGATGAAGATTTAACTTAGAAGTATAGATGTGTCTGCACAAGTATGGAATAGGATTTCAAGATTTTCTCTGTCTGGATAAACGTGGGAAGAGATAAGTGTAGGAAAAACATTTGTAGTTCCACCTA
Source organism: Poecilia reticulata (assembly GCF_904066995.2). Classification (NCBI taxonomy): domain Eukaryota; kingdom Metazoa; phylum Chordata; class Actinopteri; order Cyprinodontiformes; family Poeciliidae; genus Poecilia; species Poecilia reticulata. The sequence goes on along the minus strand of NC_088848.1, from coordinate 9,291,418 downwards.
TTCGATTGTCTAAAAGTGGTGACGCATTCATGTCCCTTCTTATCTCATATCGTTTCTTCTTCGTGTCAAACTCAAGAATCCAGCCTTGAGGAACTCCAGGTGTTTGTTCAGATTTCAACCTGCCGACCCGGTCCACCAAATAAGAGCTGAGCACAAAGGAAGAAGTGACTTTCTATTCAGAAAAAGTCAAATGAAAACCAGAAATGTTAGAATTTGGGTGTGAAAACATAATTTGTAGGTATTTCGTCTTGATTTGTCTACATTGAGATAAATACTAAACAATGTTTGTTTATTAAAAAATAAAAATGCCCAAACTACTTGAAAATAGATGAACTAAAATCTGTTGTAACTGGAAGGTTTTATGCTTGACCAGCTGCAGGGCTAATCATGTCATCAAATCTGAATTAAAGAAATCGAAATAAAATAAGTTACCTATTTTCACCAGTGATTTTACAAAATAAGACAAAAGAAGCTAAAAGTTGACATCGGCCAGAAAATACATGACCCAGTGCATCTCTAGCCAAAAGTGAAAAGTTATTTTGAATAACAGATGTTAAAATAGTATTGATATTGTGCTTCTGGAAGAATGATTGCAGCGCAGCTAAGTGTTACATGAAGCTAGAAAATGACCATCTTAAAACTTTCATCCATTGATTGGTTTGAAATATTTGCGCAAATAATTGTACAGAAACTAGCATGTAGTAAGAATAATATTCAGGGAAAAGTTGAAGCAGCCTCACCTTTTTGTCTCATGTACATTGAGATAAGATTAATTTTTATGGCATTAATTTTGGAGAATGTTAGCGCTAATCCTGCCCACAGCTCAGCCTTTTATTGGTATAATTTCAAATAAAGAACTTAACTCATCTGCGCAGAAACATGTTGGCTTTTCACCTGTAAAGCCAAAATAACCCAAACTACAAACTCTGCAGCTGCTGTTGTGGCTTAACAAAACCTGATAGCATCAAATGAAGGACACCTCCGCTAGCAGCCTGCATGCACCAGCTACGGTTACAATCTGGGCTGCAAAACGTCTTACATTAATGATGGACGTTGGTAACTGAGATGCTTAATGAGCTGACATGTCTCCTATTCATTTATAATCCAATAATAAACATTTTCAACGTGAATGATTGTACACTGGAGTGTAAACGGAGTCAAACAGAACTCTAATATCCAGTTACCAAATATAAAATATGCAAGAGAAGCTGCATATTTTTAAACCTGGAGACATTTAAGCCCTTGAAAGAGTTTCTTTGAAAAGCAAATAAAACGTTACATATTTGCTTTGTATTAGATTGAAAACAAAAATCTAAAATAAAAATAAAAATTCTTAGAAACAAGCATTCGCACTCTTCGTTTTCTTCTTATGAACCACCATGTGTCCGTGCAGCTGATTATAAACGCAGTGCAGCCAACGCATCCTGCTCTAAATTACCCCTCAAACCTCAGATTCTCCATTCAGGCTAATAACAGAGCCTAAGCCCACTGAAACCACAACAACACCAGCTTACAGCAAAACAGGAGCAGGAACCAACGACAGGAACAGATTTAGGGATTAAAAAATTGGGCTTGCAGGCCGCAGCTCGGAGAATGACTCGGCCATGAGTGTGTGTGTTTTGTGTGTTTTAATGGCTTGACTGACTTCAAGCTTCAGCTATGCTACGAGCATTTATTTCAGAATGGAAAATATGAGCAATAAGAGTGTGGGTGTATGTGTGTTTGGTGGGGGTGGCTACAATGAGCATGAACAGAGGACGTGCACCGAGATAAAGACACACACTGCTGTTCTCACACCCCTTTGGCTCACTTTACTCTATATGCTTGGAGAGGCTTTTGCATTCTGCCGTTAAAGGTGACCTACTATGCTTCCTTGAACAGATTATGGGCTGTACAAAACATGTTTGAAACATTTTTACAGAATTATTCTTAGATAATGAGATTTCAGTCTGGTCAGTTCAGCCTAATTTTATCTCCTTTCACATTGAGCTGTTTTAGGGCCTCTTGTCACTTTAAATCCAAATAAACTGCTGATGGCCGTGCCCCTAAACTCAACGTTTACACTCGCACAGCAAAATGGCTGCAGATAAATGCACAATTATACAACCATACATCTTTGAAAAACAGAAATGGAGCCTACTTCACATCCAACAAGAATGCAGCAAGTGGTTTCTTGATGGTACGTCAACAACAAAACATGTCTTTTCCAGCAGCCATTGTACAGCGCACATAGTAAAACCAGCTGACCAAATGTGCTGGAGCGCCAGCTGGATTGCTAGTGCCTGTTGATTGTGACTCAATCAGAAGATTTTGGAAACTGCTAATTATTCAGACACCAAAAAGCATGAACTTATTACCAAATAACGCAGGGTTGGATGTTTTTTAAGTACTTGGGCTGTTTGGAGAAGCACCAGAAACCTAAATGGAAGTATTAAAAATGTGCAAAACGTGAATTTTCCATAAGAAGTCCCTTTTAAAAACCTCCCTGGGTCTCCTCCCGCTTTTTGTTTTTTCATTACAGTTTGTGTTCAATGCAACATCATTCCAATTCCTCCACACTCATCTACTTTACACATACGTTCCAACAAAAAACAAACACAGACTCATATTTTATCAACGTAACCAATCTACTCTGATGGTCCTGATTTTATAAAGTCCATCAAGCAATTAATATTTCATCTTCAGATATTCTCTGTTGCCCTGGCAGCTTGTCCATGTTGCATGCCCGACATGCTGCAACAGGACGGCAACATAAAGTGTTGACACAGGAAGCAAAACAATATGTCGGTTCTGCTTTAGAGAAACCAAAATACCCAGGAAAACTTGTACAATTCAGTTGCATTTGAAGCTTGTGCAAATGTGCAGCAGCATCAGCTAAAGTAGACAAATAAACACAGCTTGTACCAATTAATCGCATCTTAAACTAAAATAATCATAATTTACATTCTGATTATTAATATTTGTGGAGAGTGAATCTGTTTACAGAAATAATCCATTTAAAATTTTTTTTCTCGTTTTACTCGTTGATTTTGGTTGTTTAAAATATCTTCCAGTTCCAGTGTTATGGATTTTTTTCCCCCACTAAATTAAAGTTTACCAGTCTTCGAGAGTGTTATTATACTATTTCAATATCGTCAGTTATCGCAATAATTATCGGGACGACACATGTATCGAGAACTAATCAGATTATTTTTGTGTAAGATCTGGAGAAGCGAAGGATTACCAGTAAGGCAGTTGAGTTTGGCGCCGGTTGATCCTGAAATCGTCTGATCAGTGAGCGTCATCCAGCAGCCAGGACCCCCCACCCCCTCCATAAACCACCGAGTGACCCACATTTCAGTTGTTCCCCGATTCTGCCAGCTGAGATGATGCCTAATGACTTACACACATGTATCATTTGGAATATGCAATGATTTCCTTTCAAACACACACACACACACACCACAGAGCCCCCCACTGATTGTCTGTCAACTTGTTTTTTCGCCGTTCAGTGATCACCAAATCATCCGAGTGTCTTCTTTGGTCTGATTTAATCAGCTACAGATGTAAGTGGGCCTTCTGCTTAACTGGAGCATTAAATAAAAATCCGTCTTGCTCTCAGACTGTCGTGCAACATCTGTGTTCAAGCTCTGGATTTCTCTTTCTGAACACAAACAGAACTCTATGGAAGGTGTGCACCCAGTTACATCTGGTTTAAATGACCACAGTGTTTAAGGAAAGAAAATCCTGCTGACAGTAGGAGTAGGCTCTTATCGTATCATTTATGATTTATAAATAGGAATTATGATTTATTATTGTTACAGTAAATTTAAAACAACTGACTAAAATGTTAATTTTACTATATTCTGTCCTGTTTTTTTCATATAAAAATATTAGTACATTTAAAAATATGATGATAAATGAAGTATCTATGTGCAGCTTAGTGATATAAATCACACTTTTTAAGTCTATTTTGTTCTGAAGAAGCTTATTTCAAATAGAAATAATTTTTCAAAAGCAGCAGGTATGTTTGTGGTGCCACTAGTTACCTACAAAAGAATTAATAAACAGTTTTTTCTATCATTATTTTCATTTCAAAATATTGTGGTAAAGTCTTAAGTCCGTAACGCCCATCCCTAACTGATAGTCAAACACGGTGGAGGTGGTATGATGCCCTGGGGCTGCTTTTGCTTCTTCAGAAATCGGGTAACTTTCTGTAATGCATTAATTCATAAATTCTGGTCTCAAGTAGAAAATAAAGACGGAAAACATCCAGTCATCTGCTTATGACATTTATGTCAAGAACAAAATAAGAGTTCAAAAGTAAACAATTTTCAAAATGAAAGTTTTGGAGTGGTCTAGTCAAAGTCTGAATTAAACCTTATCAAGGTCCTGCGGCATGGCCTGAAACAGGAAAATCCTCCATTGTGGCTAAATTACCGGTAAAACAATTCTTACAAGAGGGCTGAAATTTCTCCACAGTGACCAAAAAAATTATCTGAAATTCTTTAAAACAGTTTTCACCATAAAGGATTTTTAGGTTTAGAGGAATTTTATTTTATTTATTTTTTTATTAAATCATTTAAAACTTTCATGTTAGATTTACTCTTTCGTGTTGTATTTTTACCGGACTTAATGTCTCTCTGAAATTCTAAATTTGTTTAATAATTTTAAGTCTTTAGAAATACTTCTTGAGACAAATAGTTTATTGATGAGATTTGAGCAAATTTTGATAATTTATTCCCATATTTGATCAAAGCACTCAGGTAAAGTCAAAGTTTATTTATAAAGCACATTTACAACAGCCTCAGCTGACCAAACTGTTTCACAACAAACACAACAGCACAAGTACATAAATGACAAAATAGAAAAATAAAATTAAGTCTAATAAAAATAAGATAATTATAAAAATGGCAGGCTAAAAAGTAAATTAAATAAAAAATTAAACAATACCAAATTTCAGCTGCTAACTCTCATAAACTGGAACTAATTTGATGATTTTATGTATTTTATATGGTTGAAGAAGTTAGCATTTCATTTTTTTTTTCTTCTTAGTGAATAGAATAACATATATGGATAAAAACGTTAAGATGAAAATACTATGTTTCTTTGCCGCTTCTGCTTCTGTGCAGACAGTTTGGTGACTCTGGTCTTCCAGACAATAAACCAGTCTGACTGGGCAGGGCAGTGGGGGGAAGTCCCCCTCTGTGGCCGAGTGATTTATTTAAAAAGAGGATGTTTGCATTGCTAGTTGCGGAGTGGACGCATGACATGGCGGGACTCTTGATGACTTGCGGTCTGACCTGGAGCATCACTTTGGATGAAAACTGAAGATGATGCACACACTCACTGAGTCAACCAGCTAACGCCAGGCCTCAGCTTACTAAAACAAACCTCCACTGTTGTATTTATGCAAATTTCTCCATGATTTTTCTGATTTGAAGTCATCTAAACTCCATTCAACCACATCCCTGCCCTCATCTATGCCACTGCTGTGCTTTCTGTGGGTGCTTCTGATGGCATGTTGCCGCTTTACCCTCTAAGTTGGTAAAAAATTATGCGCCACCAATGAAACTGGGAATTTCTGTGGTTTGGTGGTCTGCTTGACCATTAAAAATGTTTTCCTGACTCATACGCGCTCAGAAAAAAAAAAAAACAACACAAGCACACCTATGCACCTCTCATGCTAGACATCCTGTCTCTGGAGCTGACACCCGGCCGGCCAGAGATTGAGTCACACCTGAAAACAGAGCCTCCGTTTTGTGAAGCACACACACTTCTTGTGTGATTTGAGTTAAAAAGCAGAAAAGCTGAAGCCACAGTAATGCAGTTTTCCAACTTTCTTCAGGATACCATGCATATTTTAACTTCCACTGCCATTTTTTTTATTGCCTGTTTTTCCCTCTCCCAGCACTGACAGCCAGATGTCCTACATAGCCAGTGAGTGGGAGCATGGCATGGACACACAGGCCTTCAGTTGTGTGTTTGGTTTGTGAAAGCCTGCACACGGGTGTGTTGTCCCTATGCAGCACCGGAGCAAAAAAAAAAAAAAAAAAAGTTGGGAAAACCCCAGAAACATTCTTGCAATTCCTTCCCAGCACCACCCAGAAAAATGCACAGAAGTGGTATTTTAGATTTTTTTTTTCTAATTGAGAAAAGTTTGTGGTGTTGCATATTCTACGGTTGAATTTTACCCAGCATTCATACTCTCTCCGTCCTCTTGTCCCCTTCTGATTTCTGGTGCCACGTTGCACCGCAAAACCCAGGCTTCACCCTAGAGCTTTAGAGCTGAGTGCAATGATGGGGTTGGATTTTCTCCCGTTATATCAGACTAAGATAGTGCATATAAGGGTAGAAGGGAAAATAAAACCACAGGGGGAAATAATAACACCAACGGAGCAGTGACTGAGTGCAGATGCACTTAAGGCATAAATCTATTTTACTGGGAGCCACATGCTCCAAATGATCCACTTTGAAAGATGGAAAGTAAGTCTAAATGTTTAGAAGGAAAATTTACAGGAATAAGAAAAGACTAAAGAATTATCCACAGTACTGCTAGTGAAGATCAGACAGCCATGAGAACATATAGATCCGAAAGTGTGACTTTAGTATTTTTTTTAAAGGGGACCTAATATGCAAATATAACATTTTGCACATTTTGTTAGTTCCATTTGGGTCTCAACTGCTTCTTAAAACAACTAAAGTCCTTAAAAAAAACACCCAGCTGCTTTTTCGGCATTAGTTAATGTCTTTGGTGTCTGGAAAATGAGCAGTTTCAAAAACCTTCCGAATGTAACGTCACAAATCAGCAGGCACAAGCCCAGCCCGTTACCTAGCAACCCCAGGGAAGCCCCGTCTGTCACCTAGCAACCCCAGCTGAGCCACTGAGTGCGATGTACAATGGCTGCTGGAAAAGACAAGTGCTTTGTTGTTGACTTACCAACCAGAAACTATTTGCTACATTTCTTTTGGGTGTGAACGAGGCTCCACTTCTGCTTTTCAAAGATATATAGTTGTATGATAGCACATCTGTTGCAGCCATTGCAAGTGTAAACATGGAGTTGAGGGCGTTTCCAGCAGGAGTTTATTTGGATTTAAAGTGACAAGAGGCCCTAAAACAGCTCAATCTGAAAGGAGCTCGATAAAAGCAGAACTGACCAGACTGAAATCTCATTATCCAAGAATAAGTTTGTGCAATAAAAAAAAAATAACAAACATATTTTGTATAGCCTATAGATCTATCCAAACCTGTTCAAGGAAGCATAATAGATCACCTTTTCAAGGTTTTCGTGGACATAAAAAAAAATTATATTTCCAGTTTGTCATAGCAGAGTGCCAGATAAATGCCTATATCTGCCTTTAACACCAAATTTATGAGTTACTTCAGCCTTATGTTTCTCCTTATGTTGTGGCTTCTAATCTTTGGAACAACCTGCCCTCTGACATGAGACAGTAGGCGCTTCCACTTTTAATATTTATGTTTTCACTGGAGTTTAACACAGTTTGAGTTGCTGTTTTTCCCGATACTTTTACTCCACTTGTGTTCTTGTCGATGCTTAGTATCACTGAGCTTTTATTTTTATTGTTTTATTCTTTGCTTTATGTTGTGATAATTGGTGTAAACTGTGAAGCAATTTGGTCAACTGTTGTTAATTTAAATGGGCTGCACAAATAAATCTGACACTGACATTTTTAAAAAGCATCAAAATACATTTCAGATCTCAAAGGTGTAAGCACCTCTGACAAAATGATCGATCAAAGGTGTCCCTGAACAACCTCATGATTCGATTTTAGTTTTCAATCTGTCACATCATGTTGGTAACATCTTCCCACTCTATTTAAATAAAATAAAAAATCCTTAAAATGTTGCATCTCTTCCCTATTTCCCCATAAATACGGAGGAAATAGGAGATTGTTGTTAATGAAGAAGACAACCAGAACTTGTTGGACATTCCTGCTTCATTGTTAGAGCAGCCTCTATGACCACTTTTCATTTTACCCTATTAATTTTTGATAGGGTTCGATTTGATATTTTCTGAAATTCCTCACGACTCTGGAATTTTTTCTTCTGACTGATACCTTTTGTACCTGCTCATTACCTTAATCTTTACCTTGATTTTAATCCCTTGATGCCTTTCTGCAATCTATGGTTTTTGCTAAGGAATGAGGAAACGAGTTGAAGAAGAAAAAAGGAAAGTTTTTTTTGACAAAAAATGCTCTTGAAGCTAGATTCAGTTGGGAAGAAGGTAACTTTATTTTTCATAAGCGATTTTCTCTGCCATGTGTCGTCTATGTTTTGTGTTTGGAGCACATTGATGTCATTGCTGATCCTCTGCAGTAAATATTCAGTTTGAGGATGTTGTATTCAAAGAAAGACCATTAAAAACAAATCTGTAATTTTGGGAAAAGTTAATTTTCACGAGAACCCGGACTGAAAACTTTGAAGTGTAATCAACGATCAATCTGTTGCAATTAGGAGACTTGTTTGGGCAAATCAGATGCATTTGCATGACGCAAATGGTCCATTTCACCATATCTCAAAGTTAGTCAACTGGATTAAGATCTGTGTCTGTGGAGGCCAATGGAGTACACTGGGCAGGGCAGCAAAACTGAACCCAAGGGCCCACATCCTCTTAAATCCGGCCCTGGCCTGGGATAGTTTTAAATCTAGCAACGCCACTGACTTAGATTTCTGTTTATGTTAAAATTAATATAATCTTTTCTTGGAAATTTGTGTTTATTCCTTATTTAGAGATTACCTCATGTACATTTAAGCACATTTATAACTATTATTTCCCCCAAATATTGCTAAACTTTTGCTTTTCAGTTGGCAATTATTGGCAAAATTAAATCTGCGTAGGAATGCAAGTGTGCAGCTTGAATGTGGTGCAAGCTGCCTGAGCCATGGCCTTGACTCTTACGGAGCAACACCCCCCTCATCGTCAGGCTTTCCAGAGGTTTCCACCGGCCAAGGGCAGCCTGTGAAGCCGCGTCGGGGGCTCTGGAGCGCCGCAGCGGCTCCGGACAGCTGCCGGGCACCCTGGTGCAACACGTAAACAACAACAACACAACAACAACAGAGCTGCACTCACCTACATCGGCGTTGCAGAACGCCTGTTGCGGATGCACCGGAGCGCAGCTGCACGCTTCCGCGAGCTCCTCCGCGCGCCACAGCAGCAGCAGCAGCGCGAGCGCAGAAAGGATGCCGTTAACGTAAAACGGCATCTTGGTAAACACTGCAGCGGGGCTTCTTCTTCTTCTTCTTCTTCTTCTTTTTCTTCAGCCTCTTCGTCTCCGTCTGCGCAGATGCGTTGCGGAGTAGATCCAGAGGCTGCGCTTCCTCCCTCAGCTGGTTTCACCGACACGCACGTCAACAACAACAACAACCGGGCAGGACCTGCCGGTTCGACTCCGTAATGACAGAGAGGCTACACGGTGAGACCAGAGACCCGTCCTGACACTGCTGTCAGCAAATGTCTGTCTGCCCGGAGTGTTTTGACTTCAGGGATAGAGGAGGTTCTGTAAATCTGCGGCTCCTCCCCGCTCGCTACACGGACTACCGGCAGAGGGCGCTGTCTCCCACATGATGCGATGAAAAGTCCCCTTTTCCAACAGAACTTGAATCTGACCTACAATAATATTTTTTTATTACGCTGTTCTTTTCACTTTTAGCTTGAGTAATTTTATTAAGTATCGCTACTCTTGAGTAACATTTCTGTATTTTCTACCTATTGTAAGTTACTTCACTGAATGAAGAACATTGCGAAAGGTTTGGTGAATGTTTTAACCAAAAATTCACCAAACACAGACACACACCTGCAGTTTTTGTTACAGTTTCATACGGTTTTATTGAAAGAAACTGATTTTTTTTTTTTGCCTGATTTTTTTTTGTTACTTGTATGAATTATCATTTTATCCTCAAAATACCAAAATTTCCACTTAACTTTGTATTTTGGTCCGTCTGATTATGTCATCTTTAAATATGCAATGACTGATAATTTGATTAGTTACCAGTACTCGAATAGAGTCAGTTTTGTTAGTTTCAAAAAGTGAACATTTTCACCTGAAAATTGACTTTTTTTTCTTTTCTATATACAATGTAACGCAATGGCTGTTAATGAATAGATTCCGGTCAGCTACATGAAAATCACCCAAGGCTAGCTCACACGTAGCAGAAACTTAGTAGCAAAATAAAAAACGGTGCTTAGCAACCAATTATTCGGCCAAAATCACCAACAAATGTGTCCAACAAATGGCCTAATGACGCAAAAAACACAAAACTACCTAGTTTTGTTTGTTTTTCAAACATATAAAAGATGTAACAAATAGATAACTACAGATGACGGGGTATTTTAATGTTTTGGACGCTGAACATGCAGCTTTGGGGCCCCCTGGTGTAGTGGAGGTCCTAAGCAGTTGCCATGTTTAACTACAGCAAGAAACTGTCCACGTTTAAGGCACTTTTACAGGACTTCAATATTTATTTTTCCAAGTCTATCTGAAAAATTTATACCAAAAGCAACTAAAGTTTAATACCACTCCAAAAACTTTCTTGTAACTCTTGAGTGGTCTTAACAATTTAGTTTTCCTGGATTGTAGGATTGTAGAAAACATTTGTTGCTTTTCTACAAATTTTCCTCTAAACGCTTGTACTTACTTGTAATAGCATATTATTTTAAGATGGAAAAATTGTCCATTTGAGAGGAAAAGAAGTAATTTCTAGGTCAGGTCATATAATCACAGTATAAATCAAATTAATAGAAATCTAAGAAATAATAAGAAAAAAAAATCTAACAAACCCTGACAGATCCTGTAATACACATTATCATTCATCTGACTGAAAGCCAAGTTTTAGGTTAATACCTCTTTGGGAATTACCTTGTTGGAGCCAAACTGAATTTTGAGAATGAAATAGTCTGGTTTCTCATACTTGTTCAAGTTTTACTTTTGGGCATTCCTGCAAAGGTTTTAGGAGATTCTGTTAGTTTTTTGAGCTCCCAAGCCACTTTTCCGAGATCCAAAGTTCCCTTGCAAAGTTTTAAGATATAGAGCTCCCTGAATTGGCAAGGTCTCACAAAAGTTTTACAAGAATCTGAGTTGTATTTGCATGCTCCCACAGATATTTTTGCAACCCTCCAATGGACTTTTTCACCAAATTACTTTTGTGAAATTCTGAGGTACTTTTGTGAGCTCCAGCAAAAACGTAAGGTTCATTTTACATGAAAACCCCTTTATATTATATAAAAGGGAAAATGTTTAAACAGTGTAGCAGCTTCCACACACCAACATTCCCTTTATGGAGTAAACAGGAGTTAAAGTAAGAAGAAAATAAATTAAAGCAGTAAAAGTTACAATAAAAAGCCATGAATTAATCAGATTTCCTGTGCATCTTTTTTTCCTGAATTAGTCACATAAATCTGTTTCAGAGATTGATTTCTGCATTTTATTATGAGAAACTTACCTACTTAAACAAATAAATACCACTTAATGTTACCTTTATGTAACACTTTGATAAAACTGAACTGCAAAGCAGCTTGACCTGCTTCTAAAAACAGATCAAGGACTTAAAAAAACACCCAGCAGCTTGTTTTTTTAGCAGTCAGTCAATGTTTTTTGATGTCTGAAAAATGAGCAATTTCAAACACCTCCAGATTGCTAAGCATATGTTAAGTCACAGCCAATGGGCGCTGCACCGTTAGCTAGCAACCCTGTCAAGCCAACCTGTTACCAAGCAACCCGGTATGTTTGTTTAAGCTGGTTTTATCGCTGTATGCTCTGTACAGTGGCAGCTGGAAAAGACAAGTGTTTTGTTGTTGAATTACCATTTAGAAATCAAGTGTTGTATTCTTGTTGGTTGTGCAGAAGGCTCTACTTCTGCTTTTCAGAGATGTACAGTCTCAGAAATATTTCAATTTTCTAGAAAAAAAAAAAACTTGGAAATTTCAGTGTCAAAAGTTGAAAATTTTTGAAACTCAGAAATTTTCCCCAAAAAAAAATTCTAGAAAATTTCTGAGATTACTCGTACTATTTTTCTAGCACATTTTTGACTTTTCAAACTCAGAAATTTCAACGTTTTTTTCTTACTTAGATTAAACAGATTAAACCTTTGGTGGAAATGTATGCATTTATTTATTTATTTTCTTTCTACAATGTCCCTAATTTGCCACCATAGTTTGCAGCCATTTTGTTGTGTGAGTGTAAATGTTGAGTTTTGGGGCATGACCAGCTGCAACTTATTTGGATTTAAAGAGACAAGATGTATTATATAACCTGTTCTAGGAAGTGTAGCATAATAAGTCACCGTTTATTAATTTATCTTAGTGCAAGAGGAAAAAACACACAAGAGTAGTACTATTTAAGCTTCTGAAAACACCACTCTGAAATGCTCAGTTTTAAAACTGTGTGGGTTTTATTGCAGTTCATGCTGAGGTTGAAGTTTACACAGCTAAACCGTCAGGTTGGCAACCATTTCAAATGAAACAGCAAATCTCCTGCATTACTCCTTTCTGGCACAAGAGGGCAGCAGCTTCTACTAGAATGAGGGACCGTTTAAAACTCATCGCGTTCATAAAGGCATTTTATGGCTCCACAGTGAAGCCAACGGATAAAAACAAATAACTTGAGTTCAGCAGCGTTGCTCCTGTTGCTCTGTAAAAGGCACAGGCTGTAGCGAGGATCAGGACACCGGTGGCTCATTTTACAACAAAGGTCTACAAAGGCAAAGTAACGCTGCGTTCCTGAGTTGAAATCGTTTGGTTTCAGAACAGCTGTCCTCTCTACAGAGAAGGGATTGGTGACAAAGGAAAGCTGAACACGACGGACAAGAAGCAGACTCTGAAATGAAATAAACCTATAAATTCTTTTAGATCAATGATTAAAAATGGCGGCATGCTTTGTGAAAGCTCTGACTGCAGCAGCCCATGCAGTGTGCGACAGTAGAAACAGCAAGCAGCCCTTAGTCTGACCCTCAGAGGCCTTTGTTGAAGTAAACTAGCTGGACTTTGTCTCCGTACTGAGACACGATGGAGTCTCTGAGCTCAGGCTCCAGCTTCGACACGGCCATGGAGCTGCAGGAGGAGAAAAAATACATTAAAACAGAAAAAACATAATCAATTAGTTAATGAAAACATACAGCTTAAACTGATTTACAACCATAAAAATGTTTTAAATCAATATCAGTATTATAATCACCATTATTATTATTCATATTGTTGCATCAAAATTATCATTATAAATTACTTTCATTATCATTCTTATTATAATAAAAAGTACTGCTACTTATATTAATATATCATTTTATAGTAATAACTGATGACAACTTTTACTACATAATCATTGTCCTTATATCTCAATTCTTATTATTTTTGATATAATTATAAGTAACAGACAATTCTCATGATTAGTTATATAATTATTTTTCTCATAATAGATATCAAAATTATCTTTGTTATTGTTGCTATTCTATTATTTATCTATAATATAATTAATAATAATGCAGTTCAAATAATAATAATCATCATTATCAATATTATTAATAATATTGTATTTTTACATTATTAAAAATTATATTAGTAACATTGTTATATATTAACAATGATATCAATATTTAACAAATTAGTAACAATATTACTAACGTTGTTACTACTGTTAATATTAATTTAATAATAGCTATAATTATAATAAGTTATTATATTATTATTATCATTTATACTACTACTACTACTAATAAATAATAATAATAATAATAATAATAATAATAATAATAATAATAATAGTAATAATAATAGTAATGATTATCATAATAATAATTGTTATTATTATTATTTTACACCTGATAAATATTAATGAGTGACTTTTCTTCCTTACTGGATTCAAAACCAGATTCTAATTTATCTTAAATATCCAAGATATAAAGTGAAGCTGCATGAAAAACAATTCCTAAATTAATTATTCCTAATAAATACACTTCTTAGTTTGGTTCTGGCCTATATTTACACTTTGATTAATGTTTGAAGAGCGATAGTGAGTCTGATTGTAGCTCCTAAATTACTTGTTCAATTTGGTTTCTCCCACACATTTAAAATAAGCAAACTGTTGTAAAAAATTTAAGGGTCACTGGGTGTCTTCAGAGAAGGAATTAAACTTTTATCAGCTGTCAAAGTTTTATTACAGCTGAATTATAGAATCTTTTGTAAGCATGTGTCCCGTAAGACAATCCAAAAGATTTCAGCTCACTGTGTTTAACTATTTGACGCTCGCTTCTCTGCTCACAGCTCAGCTCCCCGTTATTATTTCCTCACAGACATTTTATTTCAGCATCTGAAGTCAGATAACAGGGATTTATAGATTTGTTTGCAGGTCATAAAAACCATCTGCTAGCCAGACAGCAGGAGCAGTTTTACGACTGTTTAGTCATCCAAGTAAATCAACATGAATGCAGCGAGAAAAACATCTGGACTGCTCAATAACATTTAGCAGACTTTTTAATTTGGGAGTTTCTTTGCTGGTCAGAAGACTTGAAGATTCAATGCAGTTTGAGTGGTGGAGAGATCCATTTCAGAGCTTCACAAAATACTGCAGAGAGCATTAAAATAAATCAAAGTTACAGGTTTGCATATATTAATCGAAGAAGTGTTGAGTGGAAGAATTATTTTATTGAAATTATTGCGAAGGTCACAAGGATGGAAAGAAACCAGAGAGTGAAAGAGCAAACGAGAGAAGGAAAGAAAGCAAAATAGTGAAACAGTGAAAGAAAGCAAAAGAGTAAGAGAAAGAATATGGAGGTGCAAGCATGCATGGAAGAAAGGAATACAAGATATTAGCAAACAGTTGTTTATATTATTTTTAGATATTTTTATATTCTGTATATTTTGTTTTTGTGCTGCTATAACAAGTAAATTTCCCCACTCTGGCATTAATAAAGAAATATTTTTATTCTATTCAAATAATAAACTAGTCCAGATTTAGAAAATACTGCATTCAGACTTTTTTCCAGATTGCATTAGAACCCTAAATATTATCAATAAGTGACAATATTAAAGTGAAATCATGAGGCCTTGGCTCAAGACTTTCTACAGCGCTGAACTTGCTTGGCATCTTTAACAGCTCACAGATTATAATTTCCTCTCCCCATTTCCAACTTGTTTGACTCAATCAGACATGAAGTCAAAAGGGACAGCGGAAAACCTGCGAGAGATGAGGTGTTTGAATGTGGCAGCAGGTGAGAGGACGGGATATTTTCATTACCATCGCTGAGGGAACAGGGAGCAGGCCGCCGGCACCATGAAGATCAGACTTTTAAAGGAGAGAAGATATACAAGTCACCACTTAAAAACTGTGGAGTCCATTAAAACTAATGTGACCCTGTGACCTTCTGTACTCACAAGACTCCCACCAGCATGACTTGAATTGGTCCGTGAAGAAACGTGATTCTCTGTTAACGGGCGGAAAGCGACGTGAGGACGGGCGGACACATTTACCTGACATTAGCACGCTGATGGAGACAAACGATCTGACCTGCATGAACTTGTACTTTTCCAGCCTCTGCATGATGATGGGGAGGATGACTGGGAGAGGAAGTAAAGGGAGTCAAGACGGGAAGAGGAATAAATCTCAACATGATGGAGATAAAGAAGGTAGGAATGTTTTTCTCACTCATTCCTGGTGCTGCCATGGTGATCCGGGAGATGACCACCTGAGTGATGCCTTTTACTGCTGCTTTCTGCAGGTGAGAGATGAGATTTCACGGTGGAAAATAGACATTATTTTCCACTGTTATGCTTCCCTGAACAGGTTAGGGTAGATATGGGCTACTCAAAACACATTCATCAAATGTATTTATTTTTTTGCACAAAATCATTCTTCGATAATAAGCATCTTGTCACTTTAGCTCCACATAAGATGCTGCTGGCCACGGCAACTCATCGCTGCAAACAGACGCACAGTTATACAGCAACACGTGTTTAAAAAGCAGAAGTGGAGCCTCCTGCACAACCAACAAGAATGCAACAACTGGTTTCTGTATGCCAAGTTAACAATAAAACACTTGTCTTTTCCAGCAGACAAGTGTTTTGTCTGCTTGTGATGTTGCCAAGTTTTCCTGCAGCCAAGGCTGTCGCAATAACACATTTTGATGGGTGATAAATTGTCCCAGTAATTCTTGCGATGGACAATAATTTAGCTGTTTTCACACCCTTTTCAACTAATATATCGATGATGGCATAATAACGCAACTTTAAGCTTTTAAAGATCAATTAATTTAAATACTTTAAGGAACTCTTAACTCTGCAACTGGAAGATATTTTAAATGTCCAAAATAAAACATGGCAACCAAAATAAATAAATAAGAACCATGTACAACTAAAACCATAAATGAAACGGATCATAATGCCTTTGTAAATAAATGTGCCCTTGGAAAAAATAACCAGGTTGAAAATGATCAACCTCATTTAATTTATTGTGTGATTAACTGATTAATTTCTTATTGCATACAGCAGAAAAACCAGCTGACAAAATGTGCTGGAGCTCTGCTTGGGTTTCTAGGTGATGAGCTGGGCTCAGCCGGGGTTGCTAGGTAACACACTCTAAAAAGTGTTTTTCATCCAAACAACTGCAAACAACTGTTTGCAGCCCATCTTATGGATGAACTTATTTTCATCCATAAGATGAAAATAAGTTCATCTTATGGACTTATTTACATTAATTTCACTTAATTCTTTTGCTTTTGCTATGACAACTTACTTTTTTGTGTTTATTTAACTCAAAACTTACAAATCTTAACCTAAAGGAACTTTTTACTTTGACTTTACTTGAAATAATTAAGTTCAATACCACATCTGTATCCCTCGTCTGACACAATGACTCAAGCTAACCAGGGACAGATTCCCTGGTAAGCCACCGTGTCTCTCTGGGTAGAGCAGTTGTCTTGTGATTGGAAGGTTGACGGTTCAATTCCAGCTCCCTCTTGACTGGGCACTTAACCCCAACTGATCTGTGCATTAAATAAATGTGTGAATGTGACTCTAGTGTAAAGCGCTTTCAGTGGTCAAAATGACTGGAAAAGTGCTATGCAAGTTTATTTACCATTTTTTAAGTAAACTAAGTGATTTAAGTAAGACTGACTTAAATCTGTTATCTTAAACATACTTAATAAATTTGTTAAAAATTAACAAATTGAGTTGGATGATTATGATATATTGAATTGGTTAAACTTAATAAATTAGGTTGGATAAATTTAATAAATTCAGTTGGATAAACTTAATTGAATTGCTTGTTACCTACTGAAGCAATTCAATTAAGTTGGTTCAAATATTTTCTTTTTAGAGTGCAGAGCAATGCCACCGATTTTCAAAATGGCAAATTTTCTAGACACCAAAACTTATTGCCAAAAAACATCAGGATGGTTTTTTTAAGCGCTTTGGCTGATTTTAGAAGCAGTTCGGACACAAACACGCAAAATGTGAAATTTACATTTCATCCAGGTATTAATTTTAAATAAATCTGTGAGACAAAAGTCATTAGAAGATTTTTTCTTAGTTTTTCAGTCAATCAGTGGCAGCTAAAGAACAAAGATTGTCCATTTCTGATTAGAAAAAAGGGAAAGCAGCAGGATTAATTAGTTTCCCCTGCTTGTAATTAGTATAATTCGAACCCCCTGACAATCCTGAAGGGTAGATCTGAACATTTTTCCTTTTTCACAAGCCAGCAGTAAAAGTAAACACTTTTTATGCAAAAGCCCTGCTAGATAAAACAAGGCTGCTCAAGTGTCTGAAAAAGTTCTTAAAATGAGTTATTATTTTAACTAAAATTTTAAAAACTAAATTTTTCCATTTTTAATCCACCATGTATCATCCTTAGCTGAGCTGAAAAACAAAACTATCTTAGTACAAAAAAAGTAAAAAACCTGTGGAAGACATTTTAAAAATTATTTATATCAAAATGACTAATTCTTAAGCCATGGAAAAGCATTACAAAACTATTTAGGTAATATTACTATTATGAACTAATAAGTGAAGTCAGAAGATTAAATGTAGTTAATGTCTATTAAATTATAGAGTTATAAATGTAGATTATGATGTGCTGACCTTTGAGTGACCTAGTTTGTTGCCGTTTTCATCAGTGACAGCAATGCCGTTCAGAATCTCCCTGAAAAACACCAAAAATTGACAAATTTTAGAGACATTCTCAGAATGTGACCCAGTTTTTGGCTTCTGTGGTCCAGACTGAAGATGGTAGATAAAAGCAATGAACATCAACATGCAGATGATACAATAAACTAGTTAAATTGTTCATCAAGATGTGCATTGTAGCTTTCAAGTCTGACAGCTAATAGGTAGATATGTAAAAAGTGCTGATAAGTGTTTTTAGTAAAACGAGATATCCAAGATATTCAACCAGACCACAAGAGCTTTAAATCAGTCCAGAAGCATATTGTGGCCTGATGATGCGTCAAAAACAACTCAGAAAAATAAAATGAATCTAGTCCTTTGTCAAAAACACAAAAATCTTACCAAGTAGTTTTGGTTTAGTTTGTAGTGTAAATATTTTGGTGCACTTGAAATAAGACAAAACTAACTTGCTAGTAACTTTTCAGTAAGATATAGGAGCTTGTTTTAAATAAATTATTGCTTAATATTGACAAAAATGTTCTAGTTCCACTCATAAATGTCTTATTGTGTCAAAGGTTAAATAATCTCCCACTTTTTGTGGTCAATATTAAAACAAGCCCCTATATCCTGCTGAAAAGTTACTTGTAATTTAGTTTTGTCTTATTTCAAGCGAACTAAGATATTTGCACCAGAAACCCGACCAAAACTACTTGGTAATATTTTGTGTTTTTGCAGTATAGGTTTAATTTCAAATGAGGTTTTCTTTAGGAAACTTCTAATGCAAATACATTAAAAAGCTTTTGGTTGTACGGTGGCACAATGTAGCAAGGTTTCATGGGTAAAGCAAGCTACACGGCAGAGGACTCACTGTTGCCGCATCATGGGAATGTTGACACAGTTGGCTGCTGCCACGGCAGCAAACGGGACCCAGCGAGCCACGAGAGGAGGAGCTTTCTGCAGAACAAATCGTCATAAACACCAATGACCTCCCAGGTCATCACATGATAAAATAACACAGATTCGTTGCAGTTATAGCACACCAGCCAGAAAACTGAACCAATCGGACCGCTAGTTTGAGGTGTGATGTGCAGAGGGACCAGTTTGTGCTGAGCGAACTGCTCTGTGTGTGTTTGTACCTTCGTGTAAAGGTTTAGTCCCACTGCTGTTGCTAAAGCTGTGCTGGTTGCTGTAACGTAAGCCACTCCGATCTGCCTGAGGAACAGGACAAAAGCTGTTAAAACTGCCTCAACAACAAGAATCAGAGTTAGAGAAGAGCCATTAGCATGTCTGATCGGATGTTTATTGAAGTTAAAATCTCATTTTGTCCCACAGATACACGCTCACTGCTGACACTAAAGCCTCCTGTCTTATGAATAAAGCATTAAAGTTATCGGAAACCTCTTCAAAGACAAAGGTATCTTTGCCGGTATCTCATTTGTCTAATTACTTTCAAATTAAATAATCAGTTTAATTTAAGTCTTTAAAATTGCAATGACGCAGTGTTGTGTTTGTCGCCCAACAGGTAGATTTTTTAGCACCAACGATGCCGCTTTTCATCATTTTATTTTGTTTCAAGAGTCTCTATAGTATTGTGTACATGAGCCATCTGACTGCAGAGCTAAACAGTTTTCCCTATAAACAGCCAGCAGTGCCCAGCTGACCCTGTGTTCACACACATATGACTGAAAAAGCCGAGCTGATCTAAACCGAACTGAACTGGTTGAAACCAGCGAGCTGATAACATTTGTAAGATGAGCTTTAATGTCTGAATGTTTGCATTGAAATCCCAACAAGGTCCTCTCTTCTTGTAATTTTCATGTAGGAAAAATTATATTTGGTGAACAGAAATTTAATTTCAACAACAGAGTATTTATTAGGTGAATTGTAGAGAAAAGTAAAAAATGGTGTGGCCAGAGAAGAGCTCATTCCTCCCAGAAAGCATATTTACAAGGTTGACATTTTCTGATGTCAAAAAGTTGTAAATATGCAGGAAAAAATATTTTCAATTATTGAAGGCAAAAAATCTATAATGTTAAAAATATGATATGATGACATTATGAAATCAAAAGTTTGACAGAAGTCAGGGAAACAGATTACAGGATGGATGGATGGATGGATGGATGGTGTGCTACGAAATGGTCGGTCGGTCGGATGGATCTTACTTTGGGGAGATGGGAGAGGCGGCGTTGCGGTTGGTGTAGTTGACCAGAGCGTTGAAGGACTGGTTGACCCACTGCCAGAACACCACAGCAGGAACGGTCCTGAAACCAGAGCAGCAGGTTCAGCTTCCGCTTCACAGCAGGATGGAAAGACATATGGAAGTGGGTCCGGTCCGGTGCCGGCTACCTGTAGAACTGCAGCATGAAGCCCGTGATGGCCATGCCTCCGGGGACCTGGAAGGACATGCGGCCGATGAGGTTCATGCGGTCCCCCGTGTCTGGGTGGAAGGCCGAATCATACAGCTTCTTTGCATAGTACAGCTGCTCCACTGAGGTACCTGGGGGAGTGGATCCGGCCCTGCACAGAACCACAGAACGATACCACTCAGGTGTAGAGCAGCAGATGATTAAATACTTCAGCAAATCGTTCACATGCGCAGACAAGAACCTAACTTGGCACAGATCTTCCCAGAGGCTTGTCTTTTGGAAAAAAAAAAACAAACAAAAAAAAAAAACATAAGACGTTGAACAATTCAAGATGGCCGCCATGGTCTTCAAGGAAAATATATTTTTGCACTAAATTTGATAATGTCGTTGGTGTCAAACCATAGCTGGACCCACAAGATCGTTTTTGTATTGTTTTGATTTTCCAAGATAGCCACCACCATTTTTTTTATATATAAAATTGATGATTATAGATGAATGTGGTTTGTGTCAAAGTTGAAATATTTTTTACAATAGAAGTCATATACATTTTATTTTCAAAATGGTCACTGTGGTTGCAATGGATAAAGAAATGATTGCACTAAAATCTTCAACAGTTATTACAAGTGAAGTGCACAGCTGACCAAAACATTAGGCTCACTGACCTCTAATTCGCTAAACAATTAGCGAATTGTTTACCTAAATAATTTGTTAATTGCTTAGAAAAGCTAATGGGGTTAAGCTGATTGGATCATTGGATAGCGTTAGCTCTGCTGATTGATTAGCAGAGCTAACGCTAAACTGCAAAACACAAAAGTTAGCAGAAGCTAACACTAGCCATTGAGACAACCGCTTCTCAGTCTGTTGCACATCTTCATCTCCTTCCAGTTGACGACAATGTCTTCAGTTTCTAATTTTGCAACATATTATTATTTTAAATTGCAAACATCTGATGTGACAAAGTTCATCCCAGTCATGGAAACGGGTAACATTTTATGGCAACGATTGGTTAAAAAGTCTCAAAAATGGCCGCCATCTTGAAAAATGGTCGTCATCTTGAAATTCAAGTAGTTAATGGGAAACAAAGAATATACAACCTGAGGAGCAAGCATGCAAATTTTTCTGCTTGTACCAAATAATGATTTTTACAGTAATGTGCCGCACTGGTGGGGAAAAAGAGGAAATGCTCCTCCCAGATGCTACAGCTGGAGTTTCGTTCATTTTTTCTCACCTGCAGCTTTCTACTAGCGCTTTGGCTTCATCCAGCCGTGAGTCTGGGAGGACCGCGGTTCTGCAGTCGGTGATGTTGAAGAAGTGCTTCAGCCGCCCCATAAAGGTGGACTGATCCCACCGGGGAGCATCGATGTCGAAGGAGCTCAGAGCCATTTTGTTAGTCAAAGTCGGGCTTTTTGCACCTTGTTCGCCCTGAAGGAGGTCAACAGGGGCTCCAGACGAAACCTGAGGACCAACGCAATATTCTCTAATTAAAGATATTACATATTTTTTATAGTCTGCATAACCATCAAACTTCTGCACTGCTCAGATTTGCTGGAAACATCCAGCGTACTCTCACAGCCCTGAACAAAAACAAACTCCCATTTCCCCTAGAAATAATTTGAAGGCCCATCAGACTGGAAATTGTTGACCACCTCCTGCTAAATCCTTCCACGGTTAGTCGGTTTGTGTCTCTGCAGCTGCTGCGCTTCATCTTAATCACCAAGACGAATCAAAACCTGCTGAATAAGCAGCAGAACATCCAAACTCTCCCCTATATGTGAAATGAAACCTTAAAGCTTCAGGTTAAAAGTAAACAGGAAAGAAAGAAAAACATATATATCTATAGTGTCTGACTGGAACTGGATTGTTTCTGAGGCTGTTTGTTTAGAAAGTAGGTTAAAGGGCTGCAGATGCTGGTGGGGGACACAGAGTATGACCAAAGATTCAGCTGCACTATTCACAGTGTCACAAGACTAATTTAAAGCATCAGGAGGGTACAGCAAAAATTGTAAGCTGGGATAATTGTCTCTTTAGCATAAACACTGATTATTCACCATATGTGAAACGTGAAATAAGGTCTGTTTTAACAGTGGTCACCCAAATATACCTCAAAGATTGGCTTTTTTAATTAATCATTTAAATTCTAAAGCAAAATAAGCAACGCAATGCAGCAGGACGCACTTATAAAAGCTAATGAGCTATTTTAAACTTTACAAAAACAGCAGGAGACAAAACAAATAGTATTTTTTACTGAGAAAAAAAGAGAAATGTGCAGCTGCAACCAACATACAACCAATATACAAGGTGCCAAATAAAACAAAAAATAGAAAAATACTTCCAAAGTAACGTGAACGTCTTCTTTTCTGGAAAAGGAAAACCTTTCTGTCGATTACTGATGACAAATGGTTTCAGATTTTCCCTCCTTTATTTGATGTGGCAGAATTATTTGTTTTTGTAAAGTCTTAAACTGGGGAGATTATGGTTTATATTGGGGCTTTTTACTTCATACCCACATTAAATATAAATAATGTTTATGTAGCCTTCCAAATGAAATAATCATCAATACAAACTAAACAATAATAACAAACCAGTGACATGTGAGCAAGAGAGAAAATGCTGAGTAATTATGATCTTATTAGCATAAACTTTTGCAAATATGTTACAGAAACTAAGGGATTGTACGCTTCCAATCTCTGAAGTCTCATTCTTCAAACTTAAAATCAGACATTGTTGAGTGAGAAATAAACTGTCTGCAAATGGAAACAGCATTACTGCTCATCTTAGCTATAATGACAAAAAATAATCTGGAGTGATTCTGAAATATCTGAAATCCTGCAATGTTGTCTACCTGGTTTCTCCCTGCAACAAATGTCTTTTTCTCACCAAGTTATAATCTCTCCTTACCTGCAGACCCTGCATCATGGTCCCTCCTGCTGGCCTCTGGTCTAATGTCTCCTCCCTGACTTTGCTCTATCTATTGCAACAATAAACATTCCTTAAATAAGTGAAAAACAATAGTGAGCTTCTGCAACTTCTGGTTGGGTTTTTTTCCTAGCATTAAATAACTAGCAATGGATGGAATATATGGTAATTTTATTCAAATGATAGTAGCTGTAGTTTATAATAATCAAGCCAAAGTAAAACTTAACAGTCAAGTAAAGTTACTCAGTTTTTCCCAAGGAGTTACTCAAGTAAATAAAACTAAATAACTACTCACATAGGTAGCAAGTTTAGTGTTCTTGCTAACAAGCTTAACATTATGAATTAACTAGTCATTTTAACTACCATTATCTGTCATCAACTAATTTACTCAATCACTCGGTTTGTTTGAAAAAAACAAACTGCAAAGTTTTTTGGCATTTTGCTGGTTTGTTGCTATGATTCTAACACACCAAAACCAACACTGCACATCACCACAAACACACCATCCCCACACTTAAACATGGTAGTGGCAGCATTATGTTGAGGGGTGTTTTTCCAGTACGTATAAGGAAGCTGGATGGAAATACAACCTCCAAGATAAGTCTTTTGGCTGCAAAATACAACAACGTATTAGGGCCACTGTGCATAGAAAAAAAGAGGAGTACATTTCCACAATAAAGCTCACAAATTTTGAGATTAATCTCGGAAATTGTTTTGGAAAAATCAAGGAAAATTTTTGCATTTGAAAAGTGGGAAATTTGCAAATATATTTTTTTTAAAATCTGGAATAAATCAAAAGATCTCCAGGTTATTTTTAGCAAATTTTCAAAATCAGAATTTTTTTTTTTTAGATTAATCTCAAAATTTCTGATTTTCTTTTCTTGCAAATGTTCCACTTTTCAAACTTAAAAAACTTCCCTGTCTTTTCAAGAAAATTTCTGAGATTTATTTGGCTTATAGCTCTTTTTTCCTATCTAAAGAGGCCACAATACAACGCAAAACACTTGAGACTTTGGTAGAGATTTCCAAAGATGAACGAGCAGTAAAGGTTTGTTGTAGTCTAAACAGGTAGATCTAGTTTGCGCAAATATACTGCAAATTTACTTGCATGCATTTTCCACCACTGGTTACTGTAGTTTAGGATTTACTCAGGCTTGACAAACCAGATCTGCAGGTCAGAGCACATCCAGCATCACAGCATATCTGGACAAATTTCCAGCTTGGGTTAAATAAAAGACAATCACGTGTTTGGACCGCAATCAATTTCCTGTGGAGTGTAAAAATCAAAGAGAGGAGGGATAGTTCAAAGAAACACGCCACACTAAGCAGAAAGTGATGCAACTCAGACCTGCAGTTACCAGCTCAGTCCGACACCCCGGAACATCCAACATACCTGCGATGAGATCTCCGAGCGCCACACGGAGCAACCTGTCAGGTAATCACATTTGCTCACGCGATACCGTGGTAACGAAACGCGCACGTGGCACGGCGTCATCCAATCAAAAGCTGGGATTGATTCCCCCCTTCCTGCTAACCCACCTCTTGTAAACCGGCGAGAACCAAACCCAACTCATGAGGAACAAACTGCAGCCTCAGCTTTACAACCAGTTAAGAATTACCTCCGTGACGTGTTTTTCCTGCTGCCAACGTGGGAGAGGGAAATTATAAACATCCACGAGCGAGTGTAGCTCACAATAACCAAAATGTTGTGGTGTTTATTTGTTTTTACCTGTAGAACATTTAGCACGCAGCTAAACAAACATGCTCTTCATACATGAAACTGGTGCTGCGTTCAGGTGAAATGGTTTAAAATATTTCTATGACAACAGCGGTGGTACGCTTTCGTCACCGTGCTACGTGGCCAAACTTGACACGCCTCCCAAATAGGAAATACTGGAACATGAAATCAGTGACATACAGAATAGTAGGCTTATCTCAATAAATAAAAAAGAGATAATTAATTTCCATTTGTATAATTGATCGTTTTTCTCTTTTTTTCCTCCCTCTTTCTACTAAAAATTGGTGCTTTGGTCTCAACTACCCCTTTTTGAAGGACAATTTCATTTCCAGAGATTTCATAATTTATTTTATTTGTTGTTTCAGTTTGCTTTGTTTATTCATTTAGGATACTATTCCAGTTCCAGTGTTAAATGTTCATTAGAATGTAAAATTTATTTATCATCTTACTATACCATTATATTGAAAATTATCTCAAAACGACAATATTGTCCTTTATCACAATAACTTCTGGGACAATTTATCATACATCAAACAGCTCTACAGAATATAATATAAACCAAATTGTTCCTCAGCAAAGAGACAGGATATTTACACGAAGGTAAAAGTAAAAAAAAGACAAATTTTATACTGTAGAACAAAAGATTTTGTTTTATAGTATAAATAAATAGGCAACAAATGTTAAATATCACCCATTTGTGTATAAAGTAAGCATATAATTGTGCAACTTTAGGATCATTAGAATTATGACTAGCTATTTCAAGAGTGAAATATTATATACTGTCTCATAATTATATCTAGCTATCATAACTAACTCATATCGATTATCTCATAATTTAGAGATTTTATTTCATTTTTAGGAGGGAATATTAGATAAACATGAGATGTTATGATGTAGTATCTCATACTCTCATTATGAGATATCATTTTGAGATAGCTATATCATTATTATGAGAGATTATCTCATAAATCAAGTGATACCAGTGTTTTTCATCAGAGTGCTGAAAATGGTCTTCCACAATTTTGCAAAGAAGAATGAGTAAATAAATACTGCCTTTGGACACATATACTAAAAGACTTAGCTAAAGTTGCAGTGTAACTCAGACAAAGTCGCTTTACAGATTTCCAATCACGTAAAACCCCAACAAAATACTCCGAAGTGTGATTACAACGTGACAAAATCTGATACAATTCAATGCAGTGTAACTCTATGATATGTAAGTATTTTTCCCCGAGTACCGTGAATGCAGCACGATCCCAAGAGTACGCACTGTGCGTCTGACGTCACCTTTAGCGGCGTCTCCAGGAGAGAATCCAGCAAGATGGTGAGTTTAATTTATCCCCAAAAATAGGCACTAACTGTTAAATATCACCCTTACTTTTGTGTATATTTATAGTACGTAGGTTTTACTTTTGCTAGGAGCTGATTTATCGGTTCTTGCGGTCTGGATCTTGAGGAGAAAACGCAGTCGGAGCTGTCTTGTTGCTCCTTCAGTTACCAGGGGAGATTAGCTCAGCTCGTTAGCTCGGCGCAGCTCCTGTTTGTGTACCGTTATGTGTGCAGCGCTGCGTGGAAACATCCCGCTCCACGGGCTCAGGAAACTCACACGGTTGCCTGTTATTGTCATGATCTGATGCGATTGGGGGAGGGTTTATTCAGGTATGAAATGAAAATAAAGTTTCGTTGCACTTGTATGGCCTGTTGGTGAGGAGTCCAGGTGGATGAAGGGAAGAAGAGTAACAACTCATCCTGTCCCCAGGCCATAGACGGATTAGTAAAAAAAAAAAAAAAAACTGGGGCCAGTGCAGAACATTTAAACAAATTCAAAAAAAATTTTTTTTTATCCCAGAGGAAAATCAAATGTTGTAACTCATATTATCCAAGAATCTTAAAACAGTCTGGATGGTGATGCTGTGGGCTGGAAGGATCTGGTAGCAGTCAGGCTTGCAACGAATCTGAACAGGCCTCTGACTTGAGGCTCATTACTGGCATGCAAGCAGCTCAATATCTGGGCAGCAGAGACGATATTCCACAGTAACATGCTTTGGATGATGCCATTAGTTGTTGGCAAGAACTGCTAATCCACTTCATTTGCTTTTGCCGCTCCACTTTAAACTTCTTTCTATCTTTATGGTTAGAAACCCATGATGATCGATGGCAGAGATGCATTCTTTCAGCCTCCATTTGTTACCAGTGTTTATAGTTCAGGTATTATTTGAGCTTTTGAAATGTCAATCAGCTGCTCCCAATTATAAAAACAATGTATTGGTGCCACGGTTACGTGTCATAACAACTGTCCAAAAGTAAAAAGGTACGAGTAAAAATTGTTAATAACAAACGTTAATTTTGAAGTGTTTCTCAGCAAACATGAACTCCAGATAATGAATAGTCTGTCTGTCTACTGGGAAAAATAAAATAAGATGTAATATTTCCATTTCATCCACAGGGTTTTTAATGGCTAAGTCTCTTTACTTTCAAAAACTTTTCAAGTGTCACCAAATATATTACAAGCATATAGTAATTTAATTTAAAGTGATATCTGCCAAGTTTTCATCAAAAACATCCATTTTCTTTTTGTTCATTTGTTTGCCTACTCGTGGCAATGCTTCGTTTCTGTCATGTTGTTACTTTAAACGAACAATTATGGATTTATGAGTAAATTTGTTGCATATTCTGTCATTTTCCCTGCTATTATAACCTCTCTATTCCCTTGGAACAATGAACCTCGCCACTGTTTGCTGCAGGGATTGCTGTCCATCCTTCGTAAGCTAAAAAGCACTCCAGACCAGGAGGTTCGGATACTGCTGCTGGGTCTCGACAACGGGGGGAAGACCACGCTTCTCAAACAGCTGGCTTCAGAGGACATCAGCCACATCACCCCCACACAGGTAGCAAAGCGCCGAAGACTCCTCCGCTCCCTGCTTCCATCGCGGATTGGCAGCAGCTCTGTGCTTTGTGCTCCCTGCAGGGATTCAACATTAAGAGCGTACAGTCTCAGGGGTTTAAGCTGAACGTTTGGGACATCGGAGGCCAGCGAAAGATCAGGCCGTACTGGAGGAACTACTTTGAAAACACCGATGTGCTGGTAAGGGGAGCTCCACCTCCCCCGCTGGGAGCTTATATTGTAGTCGCTGAATTAAATAAAGATGTTTGCGTTGATGGCTGAAAGGTTTTCCCTCGTTTCAGATTTACGTCATTGACAGTGCTGACAGAAAGAGGTTTGAGGAAACAGGGCAGGTATGTGCAATAAGCAGATGCATTTCTGTACTTTTAACATATTGTTGTGAAATTAAATGAAATTCAAATTTTAACAACCAAAAAGTATTTTTTCTCTGTTTTTAAACCTTTCTGGTAATACCAAAAGAATTATCCACTAATTGGCTCCTGCAATAGCTAATCAAATAATTTGTAATTCTATTGTTTCATACAGGAAATAATAACCTGCTCTTATTTATTTTTGAAATTTGTGTTTAAGTATGCTGCTGTAAAACGTATTTAGGTTTAGTTTGATACCTGGCATTGTCATGAATTATTGGTGCCCTTTCTATTCCTGAGCACTCTGAAATGTTGTTTCTGTCACAAAAGAAAAACAAAAAACTACCCGTTTTGATAAGATGCTGTTTTAATTTTGGCTCTGCTTGTTTATTTATCGAGAAACGCCAAAATAAGTGTAAAATTATTCCCAAATAAGTGATTTCATCCAATACATTAAGAACATTTCAATAAGAAAACATTCCACTTTGATTCATTACTGATCCCTTTCCCTGAAAGACACATTCATTTGAACGGATCATGATTTTTTAAATTCATGCTATAAAGGAAGTTAGATTTTGTGTTAATGTGTAAAAACAGATTCACTGCAGGCTCTGGTTTTTTTTTGCTGCTTTAACCAGCAGACAGATGGATTCCCTCTGTTTTCGTTCATCCGTGTATCTGATGGACAGATGTGTGTGTTTGTTGCAGGAGCTGGCGGAGCTGCTGGACGAGGAGAAGCTGAGCGGCGTTCCTGTGCTGATCTTTGCAAACAAGCAGGACCTGCTGACGGCGGCTCCGGCCTCGGAGATCGCAGAGGGACTCAACCTGCACACCATCCGCGACCGGATGTGGCAGATCCAGTCCTGCTCCGCTCTCACCGGAGAGGGGATTCAGGTGAGCAGGAAGCCCAGCGTCTGGCTCGTCACGAACATTAAACAGTATTCAACGAATTAGAAAGTTAATTCATGTCAGCAGTTCACAAAAAGGGTCACGGCATGTAAATCCCAAATTACATTTTTTAGAAAATGAGAATATTAAACAGTACCACTGTCTTTTTTTTAAAAGTACGGAGATGTTGGTCTAGTGAAAGTGATCGTACAGTAGATGCACTCAGCACTTGGTCAGGGCTCCTTTTGCATGAATTACTGGATCAGTGAGGCTGGAGGCTATCAGCCTGAGGCGTTCAAATTCAAAAATGCTTTACCGATCCTAAAGGGAAATTAAATGTTGTAACTCATATGAATTCAGATTCTTCAAAGAGTTATTGTTAATGGTGAGGGGTCTCTTGTAGCAGTCTGTATTACAGCGAATTTGAAGAAGCCTCTGACTGAAGACACTCTGGTTTCCCAAACAGTCTCATGCAGAGGATGGTCAGGTTGTCGTTGTTGTACATCGTATTGAGTTTAAGCATTTAATTTGAACACAATTTGTTTGGATAGTTTCATTGTAAGGAAAATTTATTATTCCTAATTTCTCAAAAGGCGACTTATTGATCTGTGTAACTGAAGTAAATGTTGGTTTATATTTTATACATTTAATAACGTTAATGAAATTGGGAGAATTTTTCTTGTTAGAGTTTTGTTCTCCATCCAGTTAGGTGTACAGGGTGTGTGGGAGACATTTTAAAACATAAAATGTTGTTATACTATCACAAGACATTATTTATAACAATAATAAATTATATTATGTAACTGTCTTTTTCTTTTTTTAGGTCATTTGTATTGTTTTTATCTCCAAAGTGTGGTGCTTGGAAAGTTTGAAAAGTCTTTGAATTTTAAGTGCCTGAACCCTGTACTGCACTTTTTTCTTCCACTAAACTTTCCAGTAATATGTTTGCCTACGTATGAACACCCAGATTATTTCGCCCCCAAACAGATTTGTATTTCAACTAAAATAAATCTCTGTGTGTGTAATGAAACGTTATGACTGTTAATATTCTATTCTTTTAGATTCACTTGTATTTCGGAGGTTTTTCTGCGCTCATCAAACTGTTTCTTCTTCTTCTTCTTCTACTCCTCAGGAGGGTATGAATTGGGTTTGCAAAAGTGTCAACTCCAAGAAGAAATAGCATCGCTTTCACTCCTTCACGACTCAGGATGTGCAGCAGCAGCAGCGTGCGAAACACACACTGACACACGCGACACGTCCTGATCCTCAGTACGGTGGGATTTACCTGTGAATGTAAACGCACTACTAATCCGACATGGACTTTTTCTAACCCCCCCCCCTCCCCCAAAGCATCACTACATCGCTGATGCGTACGAATCTCCGCGTGTCATCTGGCTTCCATGAAGAAGAGAGAGAGGCGTTAGCCTTCGAAAGGGACCAACCAGCACCACCCATGTGATTCTTACCGTCGCCTGTTGGAAGCGTTTCCATTCGTCTGCTGCTTCTTGCAGGATCTTCCAGCTCGTCTCCATCTCATTCTTATGTATTCCTGTTTTTATTTTTATTTTATTTTTTTGTTTTAATCATTCCACAGCGGCTCCCAGCCCATTTCCTGCTACTGCTCTGTTTGAAGTGAGGTATATTTTTGTAACTGTTTTATTTATGGTGAAGTAGAACGAGAGAATTGCCTGGACTCTCCCCTTTAAAAATGATACTGTGTTAATATGTACAAAAAGACGAATAAATTAATATGTGAGGAACACTACATTTTTGGATCAGTTGTATATAAGTCGGCCCTTTTTTGTCATGTCATAGAGTATTCTGCATCCTGCTGTACCGTGTAGTCTATAATGTTTGCATTTCTAACATGGCAGAGATAAATGTACTGTATGGTTCGAAACATTTCTATGTACTCCTTGGGTTAGTGAGGGAATTCACTGTTTTAGCATTTTCTTTTTATTATTCTTGAATGTAATCCGTCCGGTTTGAAAGAAAATGTACGTGGGATAAAAAAGAAAAATTAAAAGAGGTTTGAAAAGTTGGCTGAACAAAAATGGCTGCCTAAGAATTCAACACATTCACATACAAAAGGCATCTCAATAAATTACAATATCATCAAGTTAATTTCATTTGTTTGAGCTCAGGAAAACCTCAAATTGATTTTTTTTTTCCTCCTGTAATGAGTACTTTCATATAAAAAAAAAAAAAACATTTTTTCACACCACTGAATATCCACTGATTACTTGGTCTGGGCTCCTTTTGCAGTAATTACTGCATCAATGCACCATTGCATGGAAGTAATCAGCCTGCATGATCGATGGAGGGATAATTTATACATAAATAAAATCACATTTATCTCAACAAGGGGAAGAAAATGAGCTAATTTCAAACTCATGAAAAATCATTAATCTTCTCAAAGGGCCAGTTGTGCCAGAATGTTTATTTTATAAAGTTAAATTATTTATAATTATTATTATTTAGGATAATTGACAATATTTTTTTAAATATGATTTTTTTAAATTATAAAACCAAAAAATCTGCTAAGATATTAAAAATATATGCCTCTGCATCTGTCCTTTTTAAATAACATTGAACATCTTTTTACATTGATCTGTCCCTTCAGGATTTCAAGATTGTTTTTAGAATTTTTTGCAATCAAAGTCACAGATTTTATGTTGCTAATTTATAAATATTTTTGAAATATTTGCGCTTGTATTACATGAAATGTGACTTTTGGTACTCGCCGTATCGCTCATGGAATACAATTTCCTCCTGGAGGAAGCGTGTAGAAGTGAGAAATATCGCCACCTGCAGGTGGGAGTTAGCATCACTTAAACCCAACCAACCAACCAACCATCCATCCATCCATCCATCCAACCAACCAACCATCCATCCATCCATCCATCCATCCATCCATCCATCCATCCATTTTCTTACACCCTTGTCCCTTAGTGGGGTCGGGAGGGTTGCTGGTGCCTATCTCCAGCTAACGTTCAGGGCGAGAGGCGGGGTTCACCCTGGACAGGCCGCCAATCCGTCGCAGTAAACCCAACCATTTTGACCATTTTCGTAAAATAAAATAAAAAATAAAATTCACATTTATGCATTATGTGGGGATCTGTTGAGTTTGCGTTAAAAATGGGAGGGACTCAACAGGACCACGTCAATATCTATGGCGGGCCAGATTTGGCCCACGGGCCTTGACTTTGACACGTCTTCTGGACGTTCAAGTATATTTAGATACAGAAGAAGCGCATTTAATCCTTGCGCTTGAAAATACACATCAAGGATTTTCTGCTTTGCGTCCGCTGGTCGTGCCTGGAAATAATCAGTAACTCTGAGTTTCAACGCTCTGTTCGTGAGTCCGAGCTGCGGAATAAAAGCTGCGATCTGAGATCAGATTTGATTTGTTCGGACAGGCAGACGGGCGGTGCTGCATTGAGCTGCCTGTGTGAGAGCCTCACGGCGCAGAGCCTGCACAGGACAAGCTGTACAACTCCAGTCTTCACCCGCAGATATCTGGAAACAAACACGGGCCTCGTCCACCTGGAAAGACCGCTGCTTCTCCCGAGACCACCCGCAAGCTGCAGAGATCTGCAGGGGTGAAACATCTGCTGGACGACAGTCCTGAACCTCCACCCTGTGGAGGAATGTGTGTAAGGTCCACTAAAGAGCCAGCATTTGTAGCAGGCTTCAGGAAACGTTTATTTTTGTGATTCAGGGATTTATTTCTGTAAAAGTTCGAGTTTTCCAGACTAAACATAGAGTTTTCTGTTCTTTTTCTTTTTTTTCCTTCTTTCTTTATTTTTGGTCCTTGGTTGTTGTTGTTGTTATTATTATTATTATTATTATTATTATTATTATTATTATTATTATTATTATTATTATTACTAAATTTTAAAATATACAAGACGGAAGTTTAATTTATGCCAGATATTTTTACATTGATCGGGTTTTAATTATGGAACCTAAAATATACTTGAATGAAAGAAAACAAGGATTCAACAAAGAAGTATGGAGAACGGAGAAGACAAGGATAGCAATAATGGAAAGAAAGAAGGAAGGAAGGAAAAAAATGAAGAAAAGAAAGAAGGAAAGACGCAAACAAAGAAAAAGAGAGAAAAAAGAACAAAAGTGTTAATAGGTTTAAAGGAAAGATGACACAAGGAAGAAAAAAGAAGAATATAAGAAAAGAATAAAATCTGGAAATACACCATTTTTCCCTAATTCTTTGTTTTTTCTACCAAGACCTGGAAAATACATTAATATTTAATAAATTAGATACATCCTGATGAGTCCTGCTTGTCTGATTAAAATCAAACAACTGATATTACTAACCTTTAAGCAACTAAAGTACTTGCTTAAAGTAACAAGCAAGTATTACTTTAATAC
Organism: Poecilia reticulata; assembly: GCF_904066995.2. NCBI lineage: Eukaryota > Metazoa > Chordata > Actinopteri > Cyprinodontiformes > Poeciliidae > Poecilia > Poecilia reticulata. Next base: position 9,257,777 of record NC_088848.1, on the reverse strand, counting down.
GTTGACACATTACACCAATGGTCTGGTGTAATATTGTCAACGTTAATGCTGTAAGTGGAAAATCATCATAATTAACATAAATTAATTCTTTCAAACATCCATCTGTATGTTATCAATCTTTATAATATGTTTCACTTATTGATAAAGTGATATGACCTCTAATATTATTTTAATATATTGAATTGTTCTGTACTGAAATCATGTTTGTTTCTTTTCCAGACTGAGTGAGTCTGAGTAGAAATATGAATCTGTAAATATAAACATATCTGTAATACAAATTACATTCTTTTGGAGATTTTCCAGGCACTTTTGTTCCCGTCCGGTTTGGGAATACCATGGGATTCCCCAGAATGAGCTAGTAAATGTTGCAGGAAACAGGAACGTCTGGATTTTATCTCCTGTACCTGTTATTACTATTAATGCCACAAGTTTTATTGAGTCAAATGTGACCAGATGTTGGGTCACACACCATGACAGTGACCTTAGGAACAGCAAAAAAATAAAAAGTAAAATTAACAGAAGTGAGGTGAAATACTATATTTGATCAGCAAAACATTAACAACAAATTAAACTATTCTTAAATCCACTTAATCTATTTAAAAATAAACAAGAACATAATTGTTTCCTGTCTGAAACATCTGATTTCAAAGCCACCATGAGCAGGTTTGACTTAATGTGGGCTTTTTGCAGAACGCAGTTATTTTCAGATAATAAAAAGCGGCCCAGTTGAGGACATTTGGAGGTGTTAAATGTCTAACAGAGTGTTCTTGCTGCAGGAACAGTGCACAAAGTGTTTTATTTGGCTTTGCGTTGAATAATACCAAGGCCCTTCGAGGCTTTTAAGCAGCCTCCTCTTCTCGCCTCACAAAGATTGTCATTGTTCAGCCTTCCTCTTCTCTCACACAGACAGAAAGTACGAGTAGTTGTTGCTCCTCGTTGTCTGTGGCTTTTATCCGTCTCACATTATCGTTATTATCACCCTTGGACAAAACATAAAGCTCTAACAGATTCACATTTAGAAAGGGTTTTATAGATTCTATATAACCAGAAGAAATATCTTTTCAGGTTGGGAGTAGATTAAACAGTGTAGCTTACAGTTAGCTTAACATGCTACGTGGTGAAACAGTTAGCATGACCTCATTACAAGGGCTACTTAAAACAAACAAACAACGTATTTCACCTAGAAAAGCAACAAGGTTATGCTACAAGTCCGTTTTCTAATATTACTCATTTTTAAGTTACTTTGACGGAAAATGTACAGTAATTTGAGCTTAATGGATGCTAACACCAGCTTATGTGATTAGCTAGCAATGCTAATCAGTATTCATCAGTGTATTAGTGAATTTGGAATAAAATATAGATGGAAAAATGTACTAATATTTTATTCAATAGAGCAACAGTGAAAGCATCCTCGAAACCCAATATTCACTAACTATACAGAGTGAAGGAGGCTAAATATTAAACACACACCATAGATTTTTTATTTGTATAAGATATAAAAATTGCATCCTTTTTCCTTTTGAGTTTATTTAAGTAAAATCCCCTTCCACTTTTTTTTGTCAAACTTTCTCCTGACAACTAAAATAAAAATGCAGCTGCAAACACATCATTCACTGCTGACATGGAGGAAAACATGTCAATAAAATGTTTTAAATTCCATAGATTATTTAGAACAAGTCTGTATTTGTCTTGTGAGCTCTGCTCAGGAAACGTTATCTTAGTTTCCATCTAGAGGCGCCACGTTAGTTCTGTTTGTACATCAGTTTGTCACATGAAGCCGTTTCAAAAGTTTGCTTGTATTTATTGAAAAAGCAATAAAGAACAAACTGGAACATAACTAGATGTCAAAGATTTCTATACATATGTATACATATATGTTTTGGTGCCATAAAGTCAAGCTTTTGTTCTCTTAGAAACGTCTGAGTTCTGTAAAGAACAGCTGTATTTTTACTGAGATCAAATTACCCACAAGAATGGACTCTGTTGACTTACTGGTTGACATCTGAAGACTGGATGTTTCAAGAGATATCAAATTCGTTTGAATGTATCGTTTTTGTTTAACTTCACAATTATGTGTTACTCTTTGTTGGTCTACCATTTAAAATCAAAATAGAATGCCCTGAAATTTGTGCAATGCAATTACCTTCAAACTTTTCTTGGTTTAATTACATTTTTTGCCAAATTTGGTTTGACTTTGTGATGCTTTGCACATTATGAAAGAGCAAATTAGTCAAGCCGTTACGTTTTAATCCTTATCATCTCCCAACTCATTGAAGAAGACTACTTATGGTTTGAAACCAGATGAACTAAAACAAGTCTTACACTAAACTTAGCAAGCTCTTTTTCTCACCATGGAGACAATCAGATATGAATATTTGTGTCTCTGCAAATTTTAGATTGTTTCTACACTCCCAATAACTTCAAATATGGAGAGGAAAATAGCTTACAGTGTGACTAAAAAAGATCTGTTGCCTTTTAAGTTTCTGACCAAACCTTTAACTGAAAGAACAAACACTTCTGTGTTTTTTTTTTTTTTCTTTTTAAAGTTGAGTAATTACTTTTCTTTCCCTTTGCTGTGTGGGTAATTTAAAGGACAGTGTGTGTTTGTCACAGATCCATATCTGAGACGTAGGCTTACTGTCTCTCTTGCGGATCAAGCAGCTGTTCAGCAGCTGTGTGCACAAGTGTGAGAAACTGAGTGCGTGTGTGTGTGTGTGTGTCAGGAGATAAAAGAGGGAGTGTTTGTTAGTGTGTGTCAGAAAGAGAGAGAGAGAAAGACAGAAAAGCGGCGTTGTAATTTATGCTACACCTCCGACCTCTCGGCTCTTTGGCTGCCTGTGTCTCTGCTGAGGTTTGCTGACGTGAGAAAAAAAAAAGAAGAAAAAAAAAAACGCAGCACAAGGGAGTTGTGCTTCATCTCGAGAGGGGAAAGAGGTGGGAGGAACACGAAGGTGGAGCGAGATGCAGAATGACTGAAATGTTTGGTTTTACGTGTATGTCAACCGCGATATGTTGTTAGACGGGAAGGAGACATGGCGCTCAGAAACTGACATGTAAATGAATGCCTGCCGAACAAAACCAAGAAGAAAACATGAGATGAAATCCTGTATTTAAGGTTTGAAGCATCTTAAAAACATGATGGTTTAGGTTTAAGTTGTATCAGTACGTTTGGTTTTTGCACTTATTTCACCTCCTACCTTGTTGGCACTGCAAAAAAGGAAAGTGTTTTTTGTCTATTTTCTGGAGCAAAATATCTTTTAAAAAGTCAAACTAACTTAAAGGTACATTTTCACCAACATATAAGAACATGTTTTAAGTCAACGATTCATTTAATATTGGTGAAAAAGTGCTAGATATATGTGAACAATCAGAGGAAGTTATATTTGTTTTATTTCAAGTGTACCAAGACATTTGCACTAAAAACTGGACCCAAAAATATTTGGTAAGATTTTGTGATTTTACGGCAAAGTCAACAACTTTAGCATAGCGTTACTTAAAAACATGGTGGCGCTGTTAATGGTGCTTATTGGACAACAGATGGTGCAGGAAAGTGCACAGACTTTGTGCAGCACTGGGTAACAAAGTGATTTGTTAACTGGTATGAAAATGGTGGGAGGAAGGACAATGCGCAGACGCTAAGCGGGGATATCTGACCACAAAGATCTTCTTCCTGCAGTGATGCAGCCATTTTTTAAACAATCAGAGCAGGAAAAACATATAAGATAGTCGATTTATGTCACTTTTAGGTACAATGTGACTGTAGTAAAATCAACTTGTGTCAAATATAAAATATTGAAAATCACCAATTGGTGATTAAGAGAAAAACAAGTAGGAGAATTCAAAGCAAAATTGCAATAGCAATAGTTGTAATAATATGAAAATAAAGTTATATTTAGAGAATAAAGTCATATTGTGTTTATTGTGACTGTATTCTCATACAACTTTATTCTTATAATTTTATTATTTAACATTTTTCTTAGCGTGAAACTAATACTCTGTCGTATTTGACGCATAAACTTGGGAGGTCAGGAGATATTAACCTAAAACTTGAACTGTAAATAAATGCATTCCTTACCAAAACTGAGGATTTTTAATTGCTGCGGATCATTTAGAAAAACTTCAGCTGCGTCCAAGAAGTTCATTTTTCTTCAAGACTTTCTTTTTAACCATCAACTTGACAAATCACAAGAGGTTTTAAAATACTTGTTTTGAAATGGAGTCATGATGTCAACAAATTATTCCACTTTTAAAATGTTATTCCTATTCTGAGACCCTCCTCCACACTAGTGGATCATCCCTGCTGTGTGAATGGGATTGAGGCTCAAAGTGCTGGGTAGGGGAAAGCAGTAATGCAACGGCTTAATCAGGCTGAAGGGAACACACACACACACACACACACACACACACACACACACACACACACACACACACACACACACACACACACACACACACACACACACACACACACACACACACACTCTGAGTGAGTAGTCATCTCAAGACTTTCCATCCTGTTTTCTCTCTGCAGGCATCCACCCCCATGCACTCCAGAGCCTTCTTTGCACTGAGTGGACACAGAAGTATTTAAGGTTTTGACTAAATGGGTTTTTCCACCATCAACGCGTCCTTTAAGATAAACGAACACCCAACACGTCAAGCAGAACAGCGGAGCCAGGCAGATTAGTTGCTGAACTAAGAGGGCACAGTGAAACTTGTGTAACGTTACAGTGCAAATGGGAAAAGTTGTGTTTTTGTTATGATTTACTTTGGGGGGTTTACAGCACGGAAAGGAGAAAAAAAATAAATGTTATTTTGTGGGAAATGTTAAATCGGTTTGCCTTTAAGGCGTTATTGCCATGTCTACATTCATATTATGCTCAATTATCTTTTCGATCATGTGTTTGTACTGCAATAGCACAATCTGACTAAGTATTTTTTGTCTAGTTTTTATTGCAAATATCTTAGTGCACTTGAAATAAGACAAAACTAACTTACAAGAAACTTTTCAGCGAGATACAGTAAGCTCCTATAAATAAATAATTGCTAAGTATTGATGGAAAAGTACTAGTTCCACTGACAGATTTGTCCCACATTATAAGTTAAATAATCTTTTTCTTCAATATTAAGGAACTATTGGGTTAAAACAAGCTCCTTGATCTTGCTGAAAAGTTACTTGTTAGTTTTGTGTTATTTCAAGCGCAGTAAGGTATTTGCACAAGAAACTAGACCAAAAATACTTCAGGTAAGATTTTGCTTTTTTGTAGTGTATTTTTTGTTAAACTGCAGAAGCAAAAAAACAAATTGTATTTAAACTGTAAGAATCTGAAACCTTTTGACTAAAAGGTAATGTCTTTGAACCTCAATGTGACTTATTATGTTGCTTTAAGACTAAAAAAAACAAACGTTGAGTTACCAACGCTGTAAGATCCACATTCTTACTTCTCAAATGCAAAATTGTGACCTTTCTGGTTTATTAACTTCAGGTGGTGTTAAACTATGGTTATGTAATTACATGTAATTTGATGTATTGACACTTCAGAGTCCCATGTCTGTACAGAAAGTGATCTTATCGATAATCCAGATGAAAGACAGAGTTCCCATTACTGTCAGTCTAACTGGTCAAAGGGCTTAAAAACGTACAATTCTGAAAAATATGAAACAAATTAATCATAACTGACTTTTCTGTTTCTTTCAGAGTGAATATTAAACCACACATTTTTAACAAATGGAGCTTTCTGAGCAGCAACCACAAAAACAGCTATCCATATATTTATGATGGTTTTCTGTCTGTATCGGCACCTTTTATGTCAAATGAATGCAGTAAAGTGAAATATTTCACATTTTCAATAAAGATCGTCTATGCAAAACAGCTAAACTAAAACAGTCTCTCCACTGGAAAAGCCTTTTGAACCAGTAAAATGAAACTGACTCTTTAATATAGAAGGAAAGTTTCAATACTTTTTTTTGTCTTTCTGAGCCAAATTATCCAAATGAAGAATAGCTATGTAGCTATGTAGTGCAGCTAGTGAGTAAAATGCAAACCGATTGTGTGGCAATTGCAAGACTCTTTAATGTAAAACTTCCTGGAGAAACAGTTAGGGTTAGGCTACACCCGTATCGGTCAACGTGACACTGCTGGACAATAACCTGAATGTTGTCAGAACTTCTTACGCATTTTAAAGTTTGTTGTAAATGTTTATTTTCCACTGTGGGGAGTTAAAAGCAGTCTGAGCTTGCCAGAGAGCTTTTAAATCTCTGGGAAAGGTGCCGGCATGCTACGTCTCCAAGCTGCTGTACTCGGGCAACATTTCTCCTTTCCTGGATCAATTTGTGTTAATTTTATTAACACAATTTCAAGCAGCAGACTTCACTATACCTTTGTCCTCGCAGCACCGGCGCTTTTCATTTCGTCTTGAGCTAGCTTGATGCATACGTGTCGATTTCGAACATCGACTAACGTGAGCTACATGCCTGTGAACACAAACAAGAAGCTCGGAAACGCTGCTTGAAAAACATGCCGGCTCTGTACAGGAAATTACCGTCAGGGATTTGCAAGAAGTGATGAATTTTATCAGTCGTAGATGTCAAAGAAATGCCCTCATGAGTGGATGGATGTTTACCAGCAGAACACAACGCCCACATTGACTCGTCGCATTTGTACTCCAACTGTATCAACTGCATGCAATGCATAAAAATTTTAAATCACAGTCTATCGTCTCCCTTTACTACATTGGTCCATTTGTTTTCAGTACTCAACTTGGGTCAGTATGCAAATTTTGAGCAATCTGAAGCATCTTTACAAGTAATTTTTATGTTGTTGTGAGACATAAACGTTAGCACAAGTGCTAGCCTATATGTTTAATACTCATTTTTCCATCCAAAAGAAGTCCCGCAGGAAAGTAAGATAAAGCCACAGCTAGCACTGGTTTGTGGAAATAAAACGTCTGATTGCACAACCGATTCATACCAAGGAAGAACTTTTTTTTTTCTGGGTTAGTCAAGCTATTCTAGATTTACAAGCAATTCCTTCTGGAAACAAGAACTGCCAGTACATGTTAGAATAACTTTAATTCACGCGGAGTCTAACATTTTGACAATATTCCCATTACAAGTTGCAGAGAAACCAAGATGTTTTGTACGCTGAAACACAAATGTTACCAAATCTTTTTGGTCTAGCTTCTAGTGCAAATATCTCAGTACACCTGAAATAAGATAACACTAACCTACAGCTCTTATGTCTCAACTTATAAAGATATGAGTGTTTTAAATTAATAATTCCTTATTATTGATGAAGAAGTACTTTAACACATTTTCCCCATGTTTTGCAATGATGGTGCAATTATATTTCCAATGAAATAATCTTAAATGTGTTTTTTATCAAAAAAATTTGAATTTCTAAAGAAATATAAAGCAAAACCCCTCAAAAAACTGTATATATTATTGAGCTTAGATGAAAAACATTATAAATTTGAAAAAAAAGACCTCTTTACCATTTCTTTTTTAGGGTTATTTAAGTCTGTTTTACTATTTTAACTATAAAAACAACTTAATTTTAGTGTCTTCTAATCAAATTTTATCTGCAAAAACAAGTGATCTTCCCCAGGAACAAACAACTTTCACAACGAGGAATCAAGGCGTGAAACAGGATGTATTTGAATACTAACACACTTCTTGGTTTGCCTTTTTTATGGGATTTATTTACAGTAACAAAAATATAGGATATCACCACTTCTATCCTTTAAATGAGATGATGGGATTTGCACATGAACAGTTAACAGCAGAGACCAGATTAAATTTATTTGTTTATTTGGAACCCATCTCCAAATCACGTCGGAAACTTTTCTTTTTTTCCCTCTTTTTTTTTTTTTTTTTTACTTCCCATTTCACAAAATATTTACAAAAAAAGATATTTCTTTTTTCTCCCCTCCCATGTTAGCTGTTGTAACAACTCCTTTATAGGACGATGAATCATTGCTTACATCTCTCATCTTTGTTCTTTTAGAAAAAGTTCATGAAAAACTTCCTCCTCCCGCCGTTTGTTTCTTTCATACAGTCATTTAAAACAGCATACAATCCCCCCTTCCCCATTGTTCTGCGTTTGAGTGCTTAAAAAAAAAAACAAAGAAATTCTTCCTTGCATGCTTTCAGCTGCAAACAGGAAGCCAAGAGCTCATGTGCTTTTTTTTGTTTTTTTTTTTCTTTTTTGAGAGGAAGTGACATCTTTGCCCTGCAGGAAGTACAATTACAGCATCGTCAGATCGTCCAGATGCATGATTTGTTTTGGTTTGTCCAGTTTCTGTCTCTACATGATTCCTACAGATGTACCAAATAACACAAAGCCATAGTAATCACAAAGAAAGGGGGAAAACAGTCTTCGTAGGTTTTTGTTTGCCCTCTTGTGGCAGCAGGAAGGGAGTTTAAGGAATTAGGGGGCTGCTTGTGCCCCAAACACGCAGCGTTGTAGTTCCACCCCTGTAGCAGGAAGGCGTCCACAAGTGCATTGTGGGTGTTCCATGGAAGAGCGTTTTGCGTTCAAGCTGTGCGACGCATCCCTGAACTTAGCAAATGAAAAGGAAGAAGAAGTGCAGATGATAAAAAAAAAAAAATCAAAACGAGACGGAGAGAGCGGGAAGAAGTGGCGGCCATCTTCTCCTCTTTTTGAAAAAGGATCAAACAAAGTCAGCTTGTGGACAAAAATAATATATGAACATCATAAGGCAGCTGGGCCTCAGCATAACTGCAGGGGTGATTATATCAAGAGAAACACGAGCTGAAACCAGAAGCCTGTTATCTCCTTTTCCCTTTAGCCTCGGTGAAGCATTGTGTAGAAGAATGAAAACATTTTTTCTAATAACAGTTCATTTTCTATCAATTTGCATTCTATTCTATAAATAAAAAGATTAACATCACCCTCTTGTCTCCAGATAGTTTTTTTTTCTTCCCTGTGTAAAAACGCAGAGCCGAGTTGTGCCAAAGTGAGCAGAGTTTGTGTTTTATCTACATGAAACACTGGATGAAATTAAAGGAACAATTAAAACGGATCAACCCTGCCCCCGAATGTGTGTGTGTGTGTGTGTGTGTGTGTGTGTGTGTGTGTCTTCTACATCAGTTTCATTCACTGCAAAAACAAACTCTTAACAAATATTTTTGGTCTAGTTTCTGTTAAAAATGTCTTATTTGTAGCAAACGTTTTGAAAGAAAGCGACTCTTCAGCCTCAAATTTATCCTTTTGCTGAGAATAAATTTAATGTAGCGAGCTTGAAAAAATTTTTAATTTGGAACTAGATGCCTCTTAATACAGTAAGTGTGCAAAAGTATTTTTAATTTTTGAATCTAAAATGAATAACATCCCAGACTTACAAAAAAAAAAAAAATCCCCCATTTCCCCCCCCTTTGGTTCATGTGATGAAAAGTTTGGACACCCCTGTTTTTAAGTCAATAATTACTTTAATATTGTTGAAAAAGTACTTGGCAGATTATTTCACTTATAACAAGTAATTTTCTCCATGTAGCAGTAGAAATAATCTATTACTAATTTTTCATTAATATTAAAGGAACAGACTTAAAACAAGTCCCTATATCTTCCTGAAAAGTTATTTGCAAATTAGTTTGGTTTTATTTCAACTTTACTGAAGTATTTGCACTAGAAACCAGAGAAAAACACTTGGTCGGATTCTGTTTTTGCAGTGTTCGTGAGCTCAGCCACTATTTGCCGTTTTCAGGTTTATAAATCTGTAAAGGTGTGTGCTATTTTGGTGCCCGTCTCTATTTTAAGAGCATAACCGCTGCGTTAACTGGTGACGTAGTGCTTGGTGGACGGTTGCCCGTACAGCCCATAGAAATCTGCATGTCTGTGCGTCTGTGAGGCGTCTATCCAGTCCCTCACCGCCAGCCCCTGCATGGAGGGCCCTCCGGAGGCCAGGCCCGGAGGGGGCGGGTAGTCCTGGGGGCTCACCCAGGGGAAGGAGCCCGAGCGCGGGTAGGGAGGGTGGCTGCGGTGGCCCGACACCGACGGCACTCCGGAGCAGTAGCAGTTATCCATGGTGCAGACCAGGATCTTCCTGCCACCGTACTGCGGCAGCACGGCCTGCTGGGAGGAGTGGGAGGAGCCGCTGCCGCCCGGCGGGAAGTGGGAGGAGCCGAACACGGAGCCAGAGTGATGGTTGGTCAGCGAGCCGCTCCCGCTCCCGGCGCCGCCGCCCTCGCCGATGTGAGGCGGTGCACAGGGGCCCAGAGTTTGCTGGTTGGCGGACTGGCCCTCACCGGAGGCGGAGCCGGACCCCAGGTAGGGCTGCTTGGCTAATGACGAAGAGGAAGAAGAGGAGGAAGATGAGGATGAGTCTTTGAAACCCGGAGTGGCGTTTTTCCCCGTGCTGCCGTTTCCCTCAGGAAAGGCGGTGGAATGTTTCCGCTTCTCCGCCCCGGAGCCGGAGCTCTGGCCACTGGGGAAAGCGGCGACGGTGTGCAGGAACGCCGACGGCGGGGTGAGAGGAACTGAGACAAAACACACAAATTAAAAAAACATTTAATCACAGAGGTCAGGCTGATTCTCCATGTGCCAAATGTTTCGCTGCCTACCCTCAAGCGTTCGCTTCAAGCTCTTCTCTCGCTTTGTGATCTCAGAAAGAAACAGCTTAGAGTTCAGATTCCCCACTTTGTAAGGAGGGAGGCTGCTGCCCACGCATGCCTGCGACCTGCAACAAGGTGACAACAGCAAGAAATCATGATGAAGCATCGCAATAAAGTAGAACATAATCAAAACGTTTGTTTCTGTAATTCACTTCAGAAAGTTAAACTTGTTTGTTAAAGTTGATTTACGACACACAAAGTGATATTCTTCAAACACTCTTTTCCTGTTAAGGAATTTAGTTACAGAGAAAACTTAAATATTGAACAATATTATTAAGAAATATTTTTAGTACAGAAATGCCGAGTTGCATCATCACTGACAAAAAGCTCATTTCTAGAGAAGCTGGCTATTCACAAAGTACTGGATCCAAGAACATTAATGGAAAGTTTAGTAGAAGAAAAAACTAAGGTACATAAAATAAAAAAGCGGAGAGCCAGAGAATCCAAATTGCTGAAAGTCCAGTGTGAAATTTTCCACAGTAAGTGAAACCATCTTTCTAGTTTAGCTCAGAGGCTGAAGTTTCAAATCCGATTCTAATTTCAGCAAAATTAGTCATCAATTGTCCTGACTAATCACCCTCACATATTAGTGTGATGACCCTCACATGGCACCTTCACATGTCATCATCAAGCACGGCTGCCGTCTGCGATCTGGTAGATAAAAATCAAGTTCCCTCTTGTGAACTGAACCAGTTCAGGAACTCGTGTTCCTGTTTCCAGTAAATTGCTAAACGACACTTCTAAGACAAAATGTGCAATCGCCGCTGCTGATCGCCTGCATGTCACGCTGCATCGATGCAACAGTTTGCAAATGAGCCACATGGCTTAAAAATTACATTTAAACATTTCTCATACCAGATTGATTTTTTTCTCACTTTATTTTCTAAAACAAAAATTACAAATGACAGAAAACATTTTTGAAAAATGTATTCTTTTTTTTTAAAGCCTAACTTCTGCGAGTTAGGCTTTAAAACTAACTCACAGAACTAGGGCCAGACTACAAATTTTTTTTTTGCTAAATTATGAAAATAAGGTTTTCATATTAGCAGAATAAAAACATAAGATTTCCAGAACAACTTAAAATTACGAGAAAAACATCATTTTAATGACTTTGATCAAGTTTTGATAAGTTATTAAGCTCAGGTGAGACAGCATCAGTTCATGTGATTCTTTATAGTTAAACTGTTGTTTAAAATTGTTTCAAAGTTCTATTACTGGTAATAATTTGATGCTAATGTGTTAAAAGATTAAGCATTTGCTTATTGTTAAACCAACTTCACAAGACACTCAACATTCCTCATTTGGACTTTTTGTTATTTTCCATGTAGGAGTTCTCATAAAATTATTACTTTCCCTTTCTAAACATTATAAAAAATGTATTTACATGTAAATAATTTAATCTACACAATACATGAGTTCCCATTATGACTTGGTCTGCTGAAAAAAATGCATTTTTTGCTCATATTCTGCACCAGTATCACCCAAAAACCAGGCAAAAAAATGAGGCGATCTCCTCGTTCAGCTCTCTCACCTGTCTGTGAGGATTTTAACGGGTTTCGTGTTCTTCATGAAGCTCAGCTCCTCCGCCTTGCTGAAGGCTGTGTGGATGGAGCTCAGCAGCTTCTGGGCCTCGTGCCGCTGCTCCCCCAGGGCCAGAACCTGCGCCGCGTTCTCCTGGAAGAAGCGAGCCTGAGCCCGGTCCAGGGCCTCCAGCGTGCGGCCGAGGTCCTCCTCCAGGAGCTGATGCATGCGCTGGTACTGCAGGCGCACCTCCTCTTTCAGCTCACACACTCTGTCCTGTGGACGGTTTAAGAGTGAATTAAAACTGCTCTTTGGATATTTCTAGAAAAAAACTGTCACCATTTTGTGAAAGCATAGTACGAGACAGTTACCACTGGGCAACAGCCAAAAAATTGTCTGGGGTTTTTCCAACTGTTTTGGGGTGATTTTGATGGGCTGAATCCAAAAATCACGTTGGTTTTGCTCAGTCGGGTCAACTTTCTGAACTGAGCTACATATTAGTTTGGGACGCAGTCATGACGCCTGATTACTGTTGGACTCTGAAGTGAGACATTCCTGCTGCTGAGCATACGAGGCGTTCAAAGAAACAGAAGTTCATGCCCCAATGAAGACGTAATGTTCAATTTACAGAAATCCAAGTTTGTATCATTTAATTAATATACTCTGGTATAAAACACATTTTTTCCTCCTAAAACCTTTTTTGGATAAGAAGTATTAATGGAAATGAACTGATAATGTCACAAAAATATCATGAATTTAGTCAGAAGATCAGATTTCTCTAAACCAAATTAGAATAAAAACCTGACCCGATTGAGAAAAATGGATGGCATTTTTGGATTCAGTGGTGTAAAACAGTCCTAATTCAATGGAAAAAAGAGACAATTTCCAAAATATATTTTTTAGTAGCCCAGTGCAATCCCTGAGCTAATATTGCAGTCTACAGAAATGCACAGCTCCCGACCAAAAACAACCAATCGGAGTCAGGAGGCGGGTCTTAGCGCTATCAATCAACCTAATGTACACGCCGATACAAATGCTAATGACGGACAAATAACTTACATTTACAGAAAAACCAGTTATCTGCTGTTATTGGCTAGTTGGTCATTCTAGCTAGCCTTAGCTTTAAGACCTGCCTTCTCGCTCTCATTGTGAGAAGGCAGAGGAGTTAGATATTTTCACAGATTATCTGTCTCATACCATACTCAGGGTTTCCCCCAGTTTATTATGAACCTGGCGGGTCACCAGGCTTTTCTTGTGCCCCCACCAGGCTTAGCATCGCTTGTTTATTTAAGTTTTTTTTTAAATGTTTGCATTTTTTAAGACTTTATAGTTGGTGTTCAGACATTAACCTTTCAGTCTTCCAAAAACGCATGACTGTCAAGTGACATTTTCAAATTTTCTGTCAACTTTAAACATTTAACTCAAAAACATGGCTGCCGGCTGGATGAATGACCTAGCGTCCCGAGCATCGGGCTTAGCAACTTTTCTGGGGGAAGCCCAAAAAACTTGCCTACTGCAAGTCTTATATGTCAAATATCCAAAAATATATATTATTTATAAAAGTTGCGTACTGCAGCTTTACAGTTAAAATGTGTGAATAAAGTCCTTCATATGTACCTCCACTGTACACTTGTCAGAGTCAAGTTTGCAGAGCTGCTCTTCTATCTCCTGCACTCGCTCCTCCACGCGCTCCTGCTGTCTCAGCAGGTTTTGCTGGAAAAAAAAACAGAAAGCCAAGAAAAAAGGGAAGTTATAACCTCCAGTTAGCCACAAGCATTCGCTCACCATACCAGAGATACTAGAGCTCCTGGAGCTGGCTAATTTAGTCTCCATCCAACATGCAATCCCTGCTAGGGAGGGAAGGAGGGGGATGCTGCCATGGCAACCAGCAGCTATTTAGTGTTTGCATTAGAGAGTGAGGACCGAAGTTGGGGGAGCTGGAGGCAGAGAGCAGAGATAGATAAATGGTCAGTAAAAAGCTCCGGCAGCTCTGCTCTCCCCTTGGTGCACCTCCGCCTCTTCCTCCTCCTACTCCTCCTCTTCCTCCCCCGTCCAGCACTTTCCTCCTAAAAGACATTAGATCACCTACTGGAGGCTGCTCCGTGAGCCGTGGCGATGTTTTAGCAACAGCACCTGTTATTTCTGGGAGGAGGATGGCATGTGAGCAGCGGCAGACGGCTGCTCAGCCAAACCATCTCCCTGCTCGGCAAAAACAAAAACATCTCATCAAGTGTTTCTGGTCCAATTTCAAGTGCAAATATCTTAGCAAGCCTGAAATAACACAAAAAGGTACAAGTAACTTGTTAAGCAAGACATAGGAGCTTTTTTTAAGTCAATAATTCCTTAATATTGATTCAAAAAGTACTAGTTTCAATGGCAGATTATTTCATTTATAACTAGTACTCTTTCAAAAGCTGAAAAGTCACTTTTAAGTTAGTAAATTTGAAATAAGACAAAACGAAGATATTGTGTTTTTGTAGCGTGTTCAGCTGTAGCTGCAAATAAACTAGACATAGGTGTTTATTATCATTATTATTAATATTATTATTATTATAACTGGACAATCTGGCTTAAAAATAAAATGTTAGATTTTATTAATTGATACAAATTGATTTATTGTCCAGCACTAATTAACTTGGATTTGCTCAACTAATGGTGTCCAAAGTGTGGCCACGGGGCCTTTTTTAAGCCCCTGAACCATAATTTAAAAAACAAACAAACAAAAAAAAACACAATATAGGTTATGCTACTCTTACAGGGTATTGAATTTAATAATTAAATGCTTGAGCATGTCTACAGTGTAACCAATAACAGATCATTTTATGGTTGTTTATCATTTAAAGCTAGAACAATTGCATGAATAACAGAGCAGCGTTTCCAAAACAATAAAATAGGCCTATAAGTCTTATTATTGTATTAAAAATACTATCAGAGTATTACTGTTTTATTATGTTTATACAAACATGGAGAATCAACATTCAGTTTTGTACTTTACAACTCTAGAACAATCTTGGACAGTACCATCATCTACTTAGCAACCCAAAGCAACTAAATGGCAACATTTAGTTTTATAATCAAACATGGAGGAAAAAACCTACATAAATAAAATTACCTCATCATAACTTATGAAAATACTCTTCTTTATTCAAAACTGTTTACCCATAAACATTCTGCAATCCTCATCGATTTAGTATCAGGGATAATCCGCAAACTTGCATATCCTCACAAATAAAACAGAAAACTTGAATTATTAGACTGAGAGAGAGTGAATCCTAAACAATCAGCTGCTCCCTCCAGCTGAAGGTTTCTTCACATGCCATCATCATCCTCAGCACAGAGGCATTCCAGCACATAGCAGCTGATTTTACCATTAGCGATCAGCTGCTTCAGAGGCTGATAGGAAGGAAAAGCTGCACAGTGTCGGGTCTCGGCGGCACATGGTCGGGAATCGCTGCCCTACATAGCTCTGTTACATGCACAGTTGGTTGGATCCAGGACGGTGACCTGGTTGTGCTGACTGATTGAGTTAGGCTCTGAGCAGAAGCCAGCGCAGGACCAGGAGGAAGAGGAGGAGGAGGGGGAGGGGGCGTGTCTAGCTACATGTATGGGATACCTTTGGGGGAGGGAAGCAGAGGTTAAAAAACAGAGGAAGGGTGCTCTTCAGCTGTCATTTCACTACAGAGCCCCTTCCATCAGCACAGGAGAGGAGGGCTAGGGGGAAGGTCGGTTCTGGCTTTGGGCGGCTGCTGGATGGCGAGAGGGAGGTGGAAGAGGTTTTGGGGCTGATGGAGGTGGAGAGCAGGGCGAGGGAGGGGCTGCAGGGCGAGGGAGGGGCTGCAAGGCGAGGGAGGGGCTGCAGGGCGAGGGAGGGGCTGCAAGGCGAGGGAGGGGCTGCAGGGCGAGGGAGGGGCTGCAGGGCGAGGGAGGGGCTGCAGGGCGGCGAGTGCATCATCATCATCATTATGAGGACATGATGGCAAATATCTAACTCTACGGATGAACTGGTCCTGGTCTTACAATGGCTGACTAAAGTCGCATAATTACAAATTTCTGATAATTATTGAGTCAGTAAGTAATATTATTATTGTTATTATTATTACTTTGTTCTCAGTTATGTATGTTTGCTATTTGTCCTACTGATTTCTTGTTTTCAAAAACATGTTTGAAATAAATAAATAAATGAAAACAAAATTACTTTTTATGTAATATTTACATTATATTAAAATTAGGACCAGGACTTTAAAGTGTCAATTCAATTAATTAATTGCATAGATCTTAAAGTGTTAAAAACTTTAACCCAATTAATCACGTTTGTTTTTTTTCTGAATCTAAAAGTCCTGAGCCGGAACTTTTCTTGCGTGTTTCTAGTACGTCCATAAATGTGACGAATAAGCAGCGTCTGGAAACAAATCTATGGATGACAAAGCTGCTTCTCTTGGACCATTGGGGACTCAGTTTTGTTTCAAAAAGACTATTGCTGTGTTCAAGTTGTGCTAAACGGAGTTAGCCAATCACCAAAGTCATTAAAGCCTAAAATACCATGTCAATGCTAAACATGTTGCTATAGCACAGACGCCCCCGACACCGTCAGCAGTGCAGTGCACGGCGCTCTTAGTTCATTTATTTATTTCAAACAGACAAAAAGTAAAAACAATAAAAAATCAATTTAAATTAATTATCATGCATCTGTTCTGTTTGAAAAAGAGCAGGTCGAAGATACATGATTTCATGGTTTCCTGCTCCTCTCATACTCATCAACCTACAAACATTTAAATCTCTAAACACCAGATGAACTTCAATTATTTCCACATTACATGACTGATTCTTATCCTTAAATGTACAATTATTTATACATTTTTATCACTATCAACATTTTTGTTCCTTGGGACACCCATTCTATGCAACATATTTCCCAATGTTGCATAAACAGTTTTTTTTAAGCTGGTTTATATTTGTACTTTTTCTGAACTGTCAGTTGTCTCATTTCTAAGCATTTCAGTTTTTCTGTTAGGCTAAATGTCTAGTGGGCTAACTTAGATTTTACATTTTATAATGTTTTTGAGGTTTTTTTTTTAGGAAAAAAAACAATACAGTGCAAATAAACTCTCAATATCAGTGTGTGCAATATTCATATCACAAAGAACTACAAACTTGCCTTTTACATGCCAATGTAACATTTAACCAGGTGGACAAAGCTTTACAGTAGAAGGTGCTCCAATTGGACAAAGAAAGAAAATAGCAACCAATATTGGCATCGCAATAATTACCAGTATTGTGCAGCAATAAATAGATTTTTTAATTTTTACATGTCAAATATGGAAAACGTATAAAATAAAATGATTTGAAGTTTACATTTAAAAACAAATCCATTAATCTCTTGGATTTGGATGGTGACAACTCTGCTGATGTTTGTTTTTTACAAACGTTTTATTACTCATACAATCCAAACCGCATGAAAACCACCAGATTGCAAAGATAAACAAAAAAGTGACGGGTAGGGATCCACCGATCACAAGTTGGTGGCCAGGTTCTGTAAAGCCGTAACCTGCTGGTACTAGTTTTTCTTTTTAAAACCTATAAGAGCAGCTCTGAAAATATATTTATTCCAGTGTTTCTAGCAGTAATTATTTATATTGAGAGCAGAGGTCACATGTTAAACCAAGGAAAATGATAACAGTGTAGATTTTAAGCTAATAGCATTTAAGATGTTGATGCTTTTAGGGGTTTGAATTGTTAACAAGACTAAAAACAGACCAACAAAGCCTTAGTTTAACAAAAGCTGTCAATATTTCCAAGTTCAGAATATTCAATGCAGATAGTTGAAAAAAGATAAAAACCTTTGCTGTGCACTGTTTAGCCTACCCTCAGGAGCAACTTCCACACCGAAGTGTGTTGTTTCTAATAGCCCGACCTGGTAGCCTACAGGGTTGTGTGCTGATTGAACATAAAAAAATACCCTCAAAATTTTCATTTTTTAGAATTATTTTTCAATAATTATCCAAAGGTAGAAAACACCAAAAGTATTGGGGTTGAAACGATTAATCGTGACGAACCAATTATTGATATATACTGTCAACTAATTTAGTAATTGGTTAATTGTGGTTAGCTGAAGATTCAAAAAAGTAAATTTGCTGAAAGAACACAAAGCCAAAACTATACAAAAAAAAACATAAATTTTCCACTTAACACAACAATATCTTGGTTTTGGCTTCACCTGGTTCAAATTCTGAAAACAAATGTATGTAACTTTTGCTATCCATGTATCAATCGGCTAATCAAAACAACAATAAACAGATCAATGCTACACTGAGTTTTTTATGTGTTGATGTTAGAAGTATTTATTTATTTTGGCTTTGCTACAAATGTTTGTGTTCACTAAAGGAATGTTTGTTAGGCAATAAAATCTTCATTTTCTAATTTAAAAACTGAATTGATTTGTTCATTTGCATCTTTTAATGTTTTTCTAATATTGCATAAAGAAGGTTGAATAAAAAAATCTGTAGATTGTGCCCTTCTTTTTCTTATCCAATAGATAGACTAATTGATAATTTAAATAACCAGTATCGTATTTTCCGCACTATAAGGCGCACCGGATTATAAGGCGCACCTTCAATGAAGGGCCCATTTTAAAACTTTTTTCATATATAAGGTGAAAAAAGTTGGATAGAATAGACGCTACAGTTTGGGTTGCCAATTTGTTCCATAGTCTATTATTACACATCCATATTTATAAAGAAGTGGTCCCCGAGTACTTTATACAGTAGGCTGCCCCAGTCGTTGTTTCACTCACGGTGTTGCGATATTGTGCCCAACTGCTTTCTGGGTAACACAGACCAACCGACACGCTGCCGTCGCAGTCTCTGTCTCTACTCCCCCCCCTGGCTTTAAATGTATTATCAAACTTTATTAACAAACCAGCGTTCTGACAACTATCCCAGCATGCACCGCGCACTTCTTCTTCTATAGGGAAAATGAAGTCGGCAGCTGCTTACCGTAGTTGCTAGACCTGTTGTGGCTAAATATTGGTCCATATATAAGGCGCACCGGATTATAAGGTGCACTGTCGGCTTTTGAGGAAATTGAAGGTTTTTAGGTGCGCCTTATAGTGCGGAAAATACGGTAGTTACAGCCCTAAAAAGTAGTTTCTATAAATTTTTGCTTCTTGGGGTAAAACTGTAATGTTAGTAAAAGTACAAGATTCTGTTCAGTTTTTAATAGTTCCACCCGACGGCCATGTCACAGACCCTCAGAGGATATTTAACTGTACGTACAGCTGAGTCATAGCATTACCAACAGGAAAGGCAGCCTTGTATGTCATGGTTGACACCTAAAAATGTTGGGTGAACTATATGAGTCAGCGAGAAGTGACGCCTTCGTGTTTCTCCTCTCGGCACAAGCTGCGTTGTCACACCCCATTTAAACGTTTTTAAAACCGGCAAGAGCAACCGGTGTGACCCCTGTGCGAACCAGAGGTGGTGAGCACCCGGACCCCTCCCCCAGAAACCGAATAGGTTAAAAAAAAAAGAAAAGTCCGCAGAGGCAAGTGATGAATCACTTTAATCCCTCTTTCCTTCGACTTCTCTCCAACCGCCCCCCTGCCTCCCCTCGACAACTGGTGATCCCTGTGCTCGGATGCACCTGTGCTGGGGAGATAAGGCCCTCTGAGGGGCCCTCATTGTTCCTGCCTCCACCGCATTGTTTGCCATTCCAACAGATGAGAATGGAGGCTTGGAACTGAAAACATGCCGGATAAGAGTGGAAGCACTCAAAATGCACGCATTTCATAAAAACATGAACATATGATTTTGATATTTTTCCCCTGGATCAGATTTTCATCCCAAATTTCTCCAGTGAAGTAATTTTAAATGACAGCGAGAGATCACAGAACGTGGCACTTGTTATGTTGATGTTAAGAATATAAAGTAGATGTATGTAAAGAAAACTCTTTTGGTTAGAGAAGTAGCATTATAGATACACTTGAACTTTCCTTCTTGATAACCGATAATCCAACAAACTCCAACAAGTCAGGTCTGAAAAATTTGCAAGTGGATGTCAGTTTGCCTTTTTGGTCGTTTCTGGATTTAACTGGATATGAAAAGGAGTCGATTGCCACAGAATATTTTAGGGATGTTTCATAGCTGCTATGGCAAGTGATGATTTAAGGTTGTTTTTTTTAAATTAATGATCTAATCAGTTAGCTGTGAGGAGATGGTGTCTTTTGGCTGATGTCTAAAATTGACTCCCAGGAGGTTGCTTGCGTTTATTTTGGCCTGATTAGGGTCATATTTGTCATACTTTGCAAGAGTTAACGGTAACACTTTATTTGAAGCGGGGTGAATAAGACTGTCATGACACTTTCATAAACATGACATAACACCCGTAATGAACATGAATAAGCCTTCATGAATATTTATGACTGTTGTCATAAAGCGTCATTCGATAAATTGACACTTCATTCAAAATGCCTTTGTTATGACAACTTGAAATTAACCAATAAATCATTACTGTTTAAACTTTACCTTTAATAACATAAAGTTACCTAATTTTTAAAGTGCAATCAGTAATACTTTTATAACAAATTTATACCAGTAATGATTATTGGTTAATGTCAAGTTGTCATAAAGACATTTTGAATAATGTCAACTTTGTATTAAAAGTGTCATAATTTACAGAATGGCGCTTTATGACAAGTCATAAATATTCATGAAGGCTTATTCATGTTCAGGACAGGTGTTTATGACATGTTTATGACAGTGTCATGTCAGTCTTATTCACCCCCCTTCAAATAAAGTGTTACCGAGTTAACTCACCCAAATGGGCGTCAAAGCCTTGAATAATTGAAATTGGGTGCAATATATGTCTTTCCGACAAACACCTGAGATCAAATTTAAAAAAAAGAGATTCGATTTTTGATTTTTTTGTTTAGAATTCAGAAGAAAACTTAAAAAACAAAACAAAAAAATTATAGATAATTCAGTGAGTAAGAGGTAGAGGTGTGAATTAGAGATAAGAGAAACTGACCAATAGCCTGTTTAACTGCTTATAGAGGTGCACTGATTGGCTGATACCAATTTCTGTTTTTGTTTTCATTTTTTAGTGCCGACTGGCCAATTCCCAGTTTTTCTCCCATAAGGATTATAAAATGTTTTCTAGTCCAAAATGTGCTGCAGGCTCTTTGATAGATGCAGCCATTTTTAATCCAACAAAAAAATAAAGAGATTCAATGGTCATTCCCACCGTTATACAAATAATCAAAATAAAAATGCTTGAAACATATTTCAGAACCCAAGTGCAGTTCTGAGCACAATTTTTAAAATTTGAGTTAAATTCAATATTTATTTTTAAATAATCAATCACTCTCGCAACATGTCACCCTCCTTTGATTCTTATTTTACTACTTTTTGTGCGTTATCTTGCAGCGATTTGTGAAAATGAATCCATTTTGACAAGGGCTGAAATGACTAATCAGATTAATCCTGATGAATTGACTACTGAGATATTTGTCAACTAATTTAGTAATCGATTAACTGCAGAAGCATCAACAGCCTGAGAGCAGTTAATTATACGAAACTGGACAAAAATATACACATTTTTCATTTAAGACACGAGACCTGAAAATATGTTCTACACAAAACTCCTCAAGTGGCATAGTTTTAGCTTCGCCCAGTTCAAATTGTGTAAAAACCATAAGCATCTTTTACCACACATTTATTAAACAACTGATGCACTGATGCTGAGTCAAGCAGAAAGGTTAGAACCTATTTTTAGATGCAGATGATTTGCTACAAATGATCAAGTGTAAAGGAATGCTGTGTTATTGCATCTTAGGCAATACTTTTTTTAAATTTTCTTATTAAAAAAGGGAAATTAACTGTTGGCTTATATGTATAAAATGCTTAAATGAAGTACCTGAAGAATGAGCCGATTTAATGAATCGTTCAATCGTTTAGCTGCAGCCCCACTTTAGACAGAATGTTTCTCTGTTAGAAG
Source organism: Poecilia reticulata (assembly GCF_904066995.2). Lineage (NCBI taxonomy): Eukaryota > Metazoa > Chordata > Actinopteri > Cyprinodontiformes > Poeciliidae > Poecilia > Poecilia reticulata. The sequence continues at coordinate 9,235,634 of NC_088848.1, read as the reverse complement.
GGAGTGGTTCCCTCCCACTGTCGCCACATACTTGCTCAGAAGGAGCGGCTGCAGCTCGTTCAATGACTCAATGAAATTGGCTGGGCTTCCTGAGATAGAGACTCTTTAGCCACCTGGCTTTAAAAACTGAATCTGACCAGATTTAACTGGAATGTATGCAGTTGATTTTGACTCAATTATTAGATTCAACTCATTATGTTGCAATAAATCGTATGATAAAATTGAATGAGTTTAATCATTTCCATTCTGATTATTAAGATTTTTTTTGAAGGGAAATTTTGTTTACAGAGACTATATAATCCATTTTGTTTATGGTTTCTGTTGTTAGTCGACTTTATTTCAGTTTTAGTTTGGATGCGTCTTATTGTGGATGTTTACAATGTTTTCCACTTTTAGTTTTAAGAGTTCTTTACAAAAGTAAGTTTACCGTTTAAAAAAAACAACAATAATGGGACAACTTATCGTCCAGGCCTGGAGAGAGCAGAGATCGTCTTTACAGATAAACTAAACATTAAACTGAAAGCATTGATGTGTGAACACGGCATTTGGTGCGTCTTACTCTGATGTCGTTGCGCCGCAGCTCCACGTCGGTGACGGCGTGACCGTGGCTGGGGTGGCACCGGGCGAAGCAGCAGTACTGGCACACCGCCGTCTGCTCGGCGTCGCAGTGGTACAGCCGGTATTCGTCGTGCTGCGGGCAGGTCCAGGCCTTGACGGCCTCCGCCTCCACCAGCAGGTGCCCCAGGGCCGAGCACGGCTGCTGCAGGTGCGTCTGGATGTGGGACTGGCAGCACGGGGCATTGCAGCGCAGGCACACCTTGACGGCGGGGAGCGGCGGGCCCCGGCGGCACAGGATGCACTGCAGCGTCGGCGTGCTGGCCTTCTCCACGCTCAGGGCGTTGTACTTCTCCACTATGTTGGACAGTTTGTGGTTCTTCTCCAGACTGGGCTTCTGCGTGTAGGCATGATTGCACTCGGGGCAGCGAGCCAGCGAGGAGTCTTTGGCCCAGGCCTCGCTGATGCAGCCCCGGCAGAAGTTGTGCTTGCAGGGCAGCTGGATGGGATCAGAGAACACGTGCAGGCAGATAGGGCAGATGAGCTCCTCCTCAAAACAGTTCCTCCACGTCTCAGCCATGTCAGAGGCCATGGTGGTGCAGGCAGGCATACAAATCAGACCTTGTTTAGGCCGCTTTGTGCGTCTCTCTCCCAGTGGAAACCGGACACTCTCAAAAACCGAGTCCTGAAAGATCAATATTTGTATGCACACCCTCCCTGACAGATGACGAGTATTGCTTAGTAATGCAGCATGAAGGCAAATTCCCGGAAAACTGAGCTGAAGGAGGCTTCAGGCGAAACACCTTGGTGGATTTCAACACATAAAACAGACGGGGGGGGTGACGCTGTTCAGATTACAGGAAGCGGTGCTTTCCTTTCCTCCAAGTCACAGTCGGAACCACCAGACCTGTCTTCCGTGATTCAGTGTGTGCTCACAGAACAGAACCAAACCCCGTCCGCTACAGGTAAAACCAAGGCACAGAGAACCGCGTACCATCACCCAGATGCATGCATCTCCATGTGACACATGACGGGGATCTTGATCTTTTTTTCCTGCTGCCACTCCAGGCCTTCACTCTAACCTAACGACGGATTATGGTCGACTATAGCAACCAATTCAGAATGAAAAACGGGCTGCTCAGGTCCACACCCTGGTTGCTATTCTCTATTCACACAGAGAAACGCCTCTGAAAATGTGACTGTATTCCATAGGAGCCTCAAGGACGCCTGATTCCCTCAATAATGAGTACGCAGCGCAACGCTTTTGTCCGCTGAATTATAAATAAGCATCCAGCAGCAATCTAATCACACACAACCTGCGATCGTTTGGCCGCAGGCTGAGAAAAACCCGTCGTATAGCTCAGATGAGAGGGGGGAAAAAAACCCAAGCACAACCTCCTGTCTTTTTAATCATACACACACACACACACACGCACACAAAGCGATATTTCTGTTTGATGAATGTGGCATATATATGTACACAAGGCCTCTGCTTTCTGCTTTTTCTGCCTTATCCAGTTTTCTCTCCCACAACAAAAGGCCTTATAATCCAACTCTTCTGAAAAATTACACCCAGGCCATCACGTCGAGGCTGTTTACTGCATAGTTAATCGTTTTAATGGTCCAGTCCAGCTCCTGCGCACAAAACAAAGGCTTTTAGGATCCGCAGGAATGTTGGCTGTCGTTGCAGAGCCGTTTGCTTCCCCCCTCCTCTCCTCTCCTCTCCTCTCTCTCGCTCGCTCTCTCGCTTTGACACATCTATCAAATATCTCCTTTTAAACAATGATTATTACCACCACTCCCCCCCCCCTCCCAATGTACCGTTTGTTTTGTACTTTGGTCTCAAACCTTATTAGCCTATCGATGCCTCAGCCTTTAGCTAACAACATATTCGTCCCACTTCCTTATCTCGATTAAATCGCCTAAATTACCTCAGACGTCACCTCACCATTTTCTACCGTAGCACAGGTACACACAAACACCGGACAGACGCCTTTCATTATAGCTACACTCATAGCTTTCTCGAGGCAGCCATATTTTTCTTTTATATTTAGCTAATAAAAATACAAAAATATACCCTCCTGTTCTTAAAGGGGACGTCGCGGGTTTCTGTCCTTGTTGGGGCTAGCTGTCATCAGCCATCTTGCAAATCCTCACTTAAAAAAAAACGAAAAGGAAAAAAAAAGAAAAGGAAATATCCGCTGAGAAAAGGCTGTAGGCTGTCTCAACGAAGGTGCTTTTCGATAGCTGAGCTACGCACAAATACACGAAGGAAAAGTCCCGTCACTAAAAAATACAAATCTATGTCTTTCTTTCGATTTTGTAGTCCTGAAGGAGCCGTCTGAACCGGAGGGGGGTTTATGCTTATGTTTCGAGGCCTGATGTATCCGGTATGAGTCGATTCCGTGCTTCATAAAATCCTATACAGTTGTGAATAATAATGTGTGTTTTCTTCCCCCCTCCTCTTCCTCTTCTCTCTTTTCTTTCTGTCTCTATCGGCCAGGCTGTGGGGAGAGAAGAGGAATGCAGACAAGCTGACTTAACCTGAGTCAAGACCGACAGCGTTAGCACACCACTTCCGGAAGGGCCTTTCAAAATAAAGTTCTGAGTTCTAAAGGTTTTCCTCCTACTTCTTTTTTCACAACACACCTAAAAATAAACAGAAGCGGAGTTAAAACGTAACTAATATTTGAAAGATTTTTGACAGAAAGATTTATTACAATATTACCTTTTGGATGGTAATATTGAAGGAAATGGAAGAGGATTAGAACCACTAAAAAAAATGTATTTCACTTTAACTCCGAACTGTACAGAAGCACTTACCCGCCAGAGCTAAGGAATACATTCTGAAACAATACCTCATTGTAACATGACACAAAAATCCTTAAAACTGGATAAAAGAGAAACTTTCTCATTTTAATGAGATATTTTGTAAATTTAATAAGACATAGAACTCATTTTATGATGAGATTTATTTAATAAAAACCAGACTATGTTCTCGTTGAAATGAGAAATGTCATAAAAGTGAAACAGCAACACCTTTTCAAGTGTCGCCTGGAAGAACAGAGTGAATAAATGGAGACTCAGATGGGTCCCTTTTATGAACTTTTAGGAAGTCGTAACCTGTCAGATTTATATCTCGTTAAAGTGAGATATAAAAATATGTTCCTTAATCCCATTAAACTTGTTAAAACGAGAAACTTTCTTTTTCTCGTTATATACCAGATAGGATTATTTCCTATTTCTGGCAGTCAAAACCTTCTGTAGAATTAAATTTCTATTCCCTAAAATACCTCAGTTGATCCCATTTTGAGCTCAGATATGTGACATAATTCCAGGTTATATAAATAGACATTTTACAAGCATATTTGCAGATGCAAGCAAGCCACATGCAATATTTTAATGAAACAAAGAAAAAATTAATCGTCAAATAAACAATCTCAGACATATTTGCCTTGACAAATGAAATCTTGAACTAAGGCTTTTAAGATTATAGCAAATTAGCTTCTTAGCTAGCTAGTTAAAGACAAATCAATTTCTTTAATTTATGGCAAAACCGTAGCATTACAGTACAAATATTTTCAAACAAAATACAGTCAAAGATGATTTGCAGTCGATTTGAATAAGCCATATTTTTTAATGTTTTTGCTTTTGTGGGGTTTTTTTTTTTTTGAGTGGAGCTACGCATGCAGTTAGCTGCTCATAGGGGTGAGCCAGATCTTATTGATTGAAAAAATGTCCAAAAGTCTAAAAAATTCATGCTGCATTTCTTTTTTAGATTTGTATGTGTAAAGAAAAAGAAAACCAAGCAATGCATACTTTTCCATTCACTTCACAAATATATTGGTCTTTACCTTAGGTTTTTTTTATTTATTTTATGTATTATGACAAAATGTAAAAAAACAAAGTTGAAGGGGAAGAAATATTTTTACAACACAATGCTGCTCAAATTAAAATAAAAAAAATCAAGGTCAAAAAGCTTACCCAGTCATTCCTGAGCTTTATTTTGAAACCTAATGGCCGGGCTTCCTGTTTGATTTAGCGACTCTTTGGTTGACCTGACGCAGTTTCTCTTCAACATTAACCATATGAGCCGCCCCCTCTTTCCTTCTTCCACCTTCCTACCAGCTCCACTGTCACGTGATTTGGACAAACCATGGAGGAAAGGCCGGAATTACACTTAATGGGGTTACTGCATGTGTCAAGAGACCTGGACCCTCATCATGCAGTTTTTTGGACAACGGCTCATGTGCAGTACAAGTAGGTGTGTGTTAATGGTGAGGGAAATAGTTTTGTGTATGCAATAAAATCATACCCAAATATCAGCTACCAGCAAGTTAGACCTAAAAAGATGAAGTTTAAGTGTCCATTTTGTAAAATGGAAGTAGAATTTATTAGTTATTTATTCTAACAATTGCTTACACCTTTTTTTTTATTTGCTACTATGGTTGAGTTTCACTGACTATAAATTCATGTACAGTAGAGAGTTTACATACACTCATCATGAACATGGATTTTGAAGAATAAAAAACAAGATTGAATAAAAAAGTTTGATTTTTTTTGTTTTGTTTTCTATGCTCCAAACGTAGTCACAATTACACAGATAAGTTAAAATAATCAAAATTTGGTCCAAAATCTTTTAATAATTTGATCAGAATTAGTTTTAACCTGATGAGACTGAGGCCTATTAATTTCTGATACATGATTGTGATTGATTGGAGCCCACAGTTTCTCTTTGACAGCATAAAAAGGAGCCGTTTCACACCACTTATTGGATTGAGTAACAATAAGAATGAATCTTGTTATTGAATCTTCAATAACAAGAAGATTACATGAAGATTTTAAATCCTAAATGTATAACAGCCGCGTGGTGGTGGTAATGTTATACTTGGAGGCTTCTGCCTGTTGGAGTCTGTGTTTTGATTCAATGAAAAAAAACCACAAAAGTTAAACTTGCAATTTAAATTAGCAGATATTAGAAGGGAAATTGAAAATATTGCTAATATTTAAACACAGAATACTTTTTACAGAAAAGGAAAAAAGATTAAATCACATCAAAATATGCATTGCGTTTCTTATATGTTGTGTCCAGAATGTGTGGGATCTTCAGAGATTTTAGCCATATTCCATAAATATCCACCAGAAATTAATTCACCGATGATGAATTTATGCATGAACTCATGTAACTTAGAAATTGTTGCTGGGTAAAAAGCATAAAGTTGAAGAAATCCCTAATTTCCATTGCTTAAAAACATCTTTATTTATTTCTTTAAAACAACAAAAAAATATTTAATGTTTCATGTTTCATTTTATAGCAGTCTGTGCCGTAACTGTGTTCAGAAGACCTAATTGTTAGAGAAAATAATGGATTACTGCTATTTATTTGAAACTGAGATCAGAATTTAATGAAATAATAGAAAATAAATTACAAAAAACCCCAAAGCGACAATAAAATAAATAAAGATCCACAATAATTATGTATTTCAGAAACAGAAATCATTTTGATAAATGACTGACCTAAAACAGGGGAAATTTAGTTTGATTTAACATCAAATTGTGACAAAAATATCAATGGAGTAATACAACTGTCACAATTGACCACAACATGTAATTGCTCGGTTATAGTGAAATTATGTACGTAATTATGAGATTAAATGAAACACTTAGTTTTTACTGATTTATTATGAAATAAGGATTTACACAATATGCTTCGTCTTCCTGCTCAATCAAAATATCGCGATACTTAACAGTATGAGTACTCAGACTTCCCTAAAACAATACCTCTTAGTCGGGAGATAAAGTTAATATATAACAGTGAAAGGAAGCCCTACTTTCGCAGGGCGCTCAAAAATTGAGACAAACTCTTATTGTTCCTCTCCACGGAAATCTTTAGTAAAAGGCGAAAGATTTATACGATCTGAAGAGAAACAAGAGTGTACTGACTTCTAACCGGATAGTAAGCCCTTATATTCACGGGTACATAGCTTTCATTGACGGTCTCAAATGAGAAAAAAAGAGAAGACGCATAAAACAACGTAAATTATCTGAAAAAGTATAAACACATCATATACTATGTTTTTACTTATTTTAAATGAAAAATAATTTCACTTTATTTGTTTTAGGAAGCCTTTTTAACAAATTTGACGCAATGCATGATGGGATTTAACTGGCTTCCCCGCCCACCCTCTTTTTAGTTGAGCGGGGAAGGCGTAGCAGACAAACAAAAAGCTGTGTTTATTGACCCGAATTTAGAATATAATACAAAATTAATGCCCCATAATAGAAAACAGCATATTTGTTCTTGATTTTGTAATTTTCAGTAAGTTTTGGAAAGACACACTGAAAAACATTGCTAGTAGGGACTCTAATCATCCACCAGATGGTGCTATTTCTTCTACTTCTTAAGAAATCGCATTTATCTTGCCATTCAGTCCACAATTGTAATCAATTTATCGTGTGGAAGAACTTACAGAAATGATAAATACATTTACAAATGAAAGAAAAAAGTAAAAGAGAACAATCTCTGTCTAAAACGGTTTTCTCTCTTCTTATTATGATCACAAATAACCTTATAAATTATGATGATACTCAAAAACACCTCACCACAAACTGAGCCTCTATGCAACAAAATTTGTAATAAAATAAAATAAAATAAATGCAATAACAGCAAAACTACTTGTTTCACGCTCTCTGTATCGTCCAAGCTACACGCAGAATCGTTGCAATAGCAACTGACAACGATGCCACTTCAAGTTTCAGGATTCAACACCAAAAAAACACTCAAATATTTCCCACACAACGAACAAAACATTTAGTCTGTCGCAGTAGTGTGTTTTTAGGCTTAGTGTTTATTAAAAAGTGATCGCTGTGCCAGAAGCTACCGCGGCTCGTCTATCACAGCAGTTTGCGAGTTATGCTAATTTTCTGTATTCCTTACACATACAAACTGTAGCCCACAAAACTCATATTTAATTAAAAAAACAAAGCAAAATTTTTTTATTTCCGACTCACCTTTACTTATAAATGAAGTCCGTGAGTCGCTCAGTCTGCACAAAAATATCAGTTCATCCAAATCCCAAACGATTTTAAAGCGATCTGGCTTTGAATGTGAGTGGTCGACCGTTCATGTTTGGTTTAAGTCACAAAGTCCCATCTGAGTCCACATAGTGCCACAAGTTGAAAAAAGAAGGCAAGGAAAGCAGAAAAAGCAGTTTCTAGCAAGACATTCACAAAGCCTGTCTTTTCTTGAGAAGAGTGGGTATCCTTCTGCCTCTTAGTTTGAAGCAGACCTGTCAGCTCCTGTGTCGGTCTTCCTTTAGTTATTATTTCCTGCTTCGATTGAAAATCCACTTTAGAAAACTGTTTCAGTGTAAAAATGCAGTCATCCATGTTGACATCGGAAGAGTAAAAGTGCCACTTTAACATTTGTACTTAAGTAAAAGTAAAAGGTACTGGCTTTTAAAAATACTTAAGTATTAAAAGTGAAAGTACTTGCTGAATACCTAATCACTAATATCATTAAGTGTACCGATCGTATTTAATTTCAATACATTAGAAAAGTGCCATTTAATGAACAATGCCACAGATAAAGCATGTTTTTATTATGTTTACTCTCTGTAACATAGTTTAGACTTAGATATCTGATTCTATGCATCATAATTTCAGGGATGGAAACATCTTGTCTCCTGTCCTAACATAGCATGAACTTCACTTTTTTGCCACTAGTGGCATTTATTTTGAAAGGAATCCAACAGAAAGGGGATGAAAGAAGGTGGGTGGGAGAGGACAGGGAACCGAGGAGCCTCGTAGCAGAGTTGTAGTCAAGACCACCTACCCAAGAAGACCAAGTCAAGACCAAGACCAGTACCCCGCGCTACGTGACACAAAAAAATGAAGTTTTACCTATCAAAATTGCTTCTCAATTGATCTGAAAGATCCACATTCCCATAAAACACCTAGATATTAAATACTTAAAGCTGAAATAAATTTAATCAGTAAAGATACGTCCAGAAGAATTGTATCGTTCTTGAATGACATATTACTACTATATTGCACTTTGGTCACAGCTTTGTCCCATATATGCGACACCTCCACACAATAATTCAGCGCATGAGTGACAACTTTTTTCATCGCAGATGCAACATCAGTCAGTACAGCTAGCCTTGCTAGCATCACGTCCACATAGCTTACCTTTCTTTAAGCTTTCCTTCCAAGTGATGCTAAAAGTTGGACGAAGTCCCACCGTCTGTGAAAGCGAAGCGCTGCTGATTTTACATGTCGCCATATCTTATGATTTATGCAGCGCTATTATATTACTGACGATTAGACAGACATCTTCTCCCGCTCAGAGGAAACCACTGCGCATGTCTGGAGCTTCACGTGCGAGTAAAGGTGGAGCCGATGGGTGACAACAGACACTAAGTCACGTTATTGCTCGGATTTTACGGCGCCACCTTAAATCCCTGAACTTCACATTTTAACGGAAAAAAAGAGCAACGCGACTTGGATGTAACGAGTAACGCGACACTTTTGTAGAAATGTAGTGAAGTAGAAAGTACAGATACTTACTGTAAAATGTAGTGGAGTAAAAGTAGAAAGTATCCATTATTAAATCTACTTAAGTAAAGTACAGATACACGAAAATACTTTTGTACAGTACTTGTACTTTGTTACTTCCCACCACTGCAAAAAACACAGCGCATTATATACATAAACTCAATTATGAAAAATCAGTTCATATAATAAATGTTTTTTAACCATTTTACTGGCGACGTACTGCCAGGAGATGCATAACAGAAAGTTAGTCGCACGTCACTGATTATATTATATTTCATTTAGATATATATATTTTTTCCCCTTCTTTTTATTGTTCTTGTTTTGTCTGTTTATGGACCATAATTGTGTCTAAATAAAGAGATTGATTGATAAAGCTATTGATTGATCTATTTACTGAACGTTTTGCACATTCTTCGTTGCTAAACACCCCAAATTCAGTCAAATTGGATAAAAATTCTCAATTAGATTAATTACTAGCCTTTGAAGAGTTACTTTAAAACATAAATATGGTTTAATCTAGACAATACATTTGCGCCTGTGGCTGCATTTTACATAATCTCTGAACATTTTATGTATCACTGCTCAAGAGCATGATGCTGCCACCGTCATGTTTCAAAATTCAAAATTTCACTGACTTGTTAAAATGTAACTTTAAGCAGGTTACTGTAGTTACTCTAAAATGCAGCAGGTGGTGCTGTTCGTTTGGTCTTTCTGCAGAGAAATACGCATTACGTCAGATGGTTTACTGGCTTCAAAAGAGTGGCAATCAACAATGATGATTGGGTAAGCAAATAAATAAGTGAGGAAGTAATTAGTTATGAAAAAATATATTTATAATCAGATTGTTCTTCAGATAAAAGTTACACATCTACACAACAGAACATGCAGAATGAACTACAAGACAATTAGCAGCCATTCTTTATTTACAATGCAAAAACAGAACCTTGCAAGGAAGAATTCAGAGAAATTACTAAGAAATTTACTGTCTTGTTTTTTCTAAAATGACATCAAGAAAGTCCCAATTCAAGCAGTTTTTATTCTGGTTCAATGTATCACCATGCAAACACGTCAAACATGAAGGAATTTACACATATTTTTGACACAACCCCCCCCCCAGATGTTCCTCTGTTAACCTTTATGGAACAGCTAAAGGTTAACATGTTAAACTTGTTATTTTGGCTTTGCCACCTGAAGGGAAACGTACACAACAACAGAAAACCTGTCTGGGCTGCAAATGGCAGTTAATTATTTACTCGACCCACCCAAAAATAACTGCTGGAAGTGGAGACGAGAAGTTGTTGTTTGAAATGGAAGAGGATCGACGTTTCAAACTGCTTCTGTCAAAGGAGCAGAAGCAGGATAATTAGTGGGCAACCAACAAGACACAAATAGATCTGCAGCTGTTTCTGGTTGCAATTTATTTATTTATTTTTAGGTTTTCGGCTAAAAACCCCTACAATCTTAGTTATGTAGTTAATAAGTTGCAATTTGAGAGAAGTAGAAGAATAAAATAATATTTAAAGACATAAACGACAATGATTTCAGCTCTGCTGCGTTCAACGCAGCTCACACACATTTAACACACACAAAGCAATCCTGTCGTCATTCTGTACCACCCTAGAGGTTGTTGCACGTTTAAAATGGGTCATTTCACATTTAAAAGAAGTTACAAACAGCTTAAAAACAACTGAAATATTTAATACACCAAAGGGAGAAGTAACTCCCCCTGACTACAACATTTTGATCAATAAAATCCAAACTTGTAACAATTTTGATTCAGGAGATCTCCAACAGATCGCCAACTCTCAGGAAAAGCTCTCAGTTTTCCCTCATTATTCTAATAATTTCTATTCTCATAAGGTCAGACATTTATTCACCACTTGTCCCTCAGATATATTTATAACAGCATGCATTTTGTTCTACATTTATTAATAATTTGGTAATTTAACACTGCTGTAACTTCACATATATTATGCAAATCTATTATTTAAATGGCTAAATGAGTTTTATTTCCACAACCCAATTATTTTTCAGGTGAAATTCACAGAGTAGCATCATTTCTTCATGGGTACAAAGATACAAGCTGGGAGATGCATCTAAAATAAAATACTAAAACAAAGTAAGTAAAAAAAAAAAAAAAAACCTTCTCTGAACCGTTTATTTTCAGATGGCCAAGAATGTTTTTGTTTCAGTTCAACCTCTGGAAGAAAAACCATATAACGCTTTAAAAGAAGAGGATGAGACAGTTTTCCTCTATTCTGAATGTGATTCTTGAATAAAGTGCCATTTACTCTGTGCACCACGGCTGTTTCCGTCGATGTTTATCCTTGAGACTCAGTTTTTTGATAGAGTTTCATTACGTCTTTGTCATGGAAGTATTTCCACAGGTTCTTCTCCAGAATGAGGTCATGGTTGGCAAAGAAAATGACTCTGACCGGTAAAGGCAGACATGATGATGCTCCATAAATTAACTTCTTCTGGTGTTATAGAAGACTTAATGTTCATTCTCTGTTGTGGAATAGACCAGAAGATACTCTCTCTTCTTTAATAACAGCCTTGAGCCACTGGAAATCCCTCAACCCCTCAGGAATCAGGTCGTATTTTATCCCCTGTAAACAAAATCAGAAGGTTCAAAGTCAATTTAAGGAGTGTAGACAGAGCTACTGCGACTTTGCATTTATAGTACCTCATCATGTGGGGCAGATTTGTATCTGTATTTCTTGAATAAGGTAAGCGACGCAATGATTGAGTGGGCTGTGTGTGAACATACACTGATGTTCGGTTCCCAACGTCTTCCTCATAGCCTGCAATCACGGCGCCGTTCCTCCTGTTACACAAACAACAAAACGTTTACTTATTACATTTTTTTTTAGCAGTGATATATATAATTATAAACATGTCTTATTTGGTTTGAGCCACGGTGGAGGGATCAAAGAGCAACATGTGAGTTTGCAGACTTCCGGTTCAGAATCTAAGAGAAAATCTGACAGAAGTGACAAAAGATGTCCTCACCATCTGAGGCACTTTGAGAAATTTTGCAAGGGAGGCTGGGATATTCCCAAGTCAAGATGTGGCATGTTGACAAAAGACAGAATGTTGCAATTGATACAAAAGGTGTTTTCACAAGGTACTGTTAGGGATGTGCACACTTATAAAAACAAATGAATCATTGCAGTCAGATTACGTCTTATATCCCTTGTAGTTTCTGTTGATTTCTTTCACGACACGTTGCCCCATTGAAATGTCGTCAAATGTGTTATTTTTTGTATCCATGATTTCAAAATTTTTTATATCTGTAGCCCCATGTTACACTCAACCTCTCCTGTCAAGGTAGCAATCCCTGCCACCATTGAGCTTAATCAACCTCCAACGTGCATTTGTTTTTGTTTTTTTTACTTTATCACATTAAGCAAGTACATCTATACAATTATATTGCAGTTTTCACTTACAAGACGGTCAGAAAGTGAAGTAAACTGAAAATATTTACATAAAACAGAGGTTAAGAACAAAGAAATCAATAAAAGAAGATTAAAACTAAATGTTTGGTTATAAAACTATAACTAACTAGAAGGCTGTTTAAAAAAAAATGTCTCCAACTGAGTCTCAGGATCTTAAAACTGATTCTTAGCTTCACAGATAACCAAACAGTCATCATGTGGGCTCTCTTCTGAGCTCCGGTTAAATCCTTGCAGTGGCGTTTTGAGCCACTAGGAGGCAGTCAAGCTCCTTCCCATTAAAACAATTAACCGACTGCAGCAACAGTCAAGTTCTGAAGACATAAAATAATGGCTGTTAATCTAAAAATCAGTACTTGAAATGAGGATTTTTCAGGTCTGAAACTTTTCAGAGATAAAGTATGACAATCAGGGTTTATGTTTGATCAGAGCCCAGTTGTAAATAGTTATTTAATCAATGGTTGACGGCAGCTGAGCAGCTGGTTGAGGGAGAAAACTTTGACATTAAAGCTGCATATCATCAGCGTATATATGACAGGAGGACACACCATCATGTTTGCTAATAATCTGTCTAAGGGGGAAGATATAAAAAAAACTATGATAGAAGATTTAGACGTAACCTTATTTATGAAAACACTAAAAGTGTAATCCGACAGTTATTGTATGAAATAATCATTATAGAACTACTCCTGATATTCTAGTTCTATAAACCAGAGTGCATCATACTCTCGTGACCCTGAGCAGAGGTGAACACACCTTAATATTTTTTTTGTTTTGTTTTTTTAAGTGGAAGGCAAACAATGCTGCCTGACTAGAAATGACGTAAATTAGTGAATGTGTGTGTTACACGTCTCAGCATATGATGGACAGTTGTAACAAATGATGTTTTATTTTTTATTTTTTCTATTTTTTCCTTTTCTTCCTGCGGTGAATTTCTGCTTCCCCTTTGATCCTGAAGGAGAGCCTGTAAAGACGAACAGCGTCAGAGATAGAAAAAAAAGGACAACCGCCGTCTTCTTCCCCAAACTCCGTCTCTTTATTACAAATTATTGAAATCATGAAATTATTAACACTTCCTAGAACAATCACATTCCTTTTTTTCATTTTTTTTTCAATGTTTCAGCACATCTATCAAATTAGTTTCTCATTACTAACCTGTAAAGACGAACAGCGTCAGAGATAGAAAAAAACAGGACAACCGCCGTCTTCTTCCCCAAATTCGGTCTGAATAGCAGGGGGCGGGGCTCCTCACTTCCGGTTTCCTGGTGAGACGTTGCCCGAACCTTGGTTACTTTTTTTTTCTATTTAACAGGGTAATTTGGTCTGGAGTGCTAATTCAATTCTCCCACTTTATGGTGTATCACATGTGCATAATGCAGCTCTCGTTGCATATGCTAGCTTGATATACTGACTGTGCTGGGGGAAACAACTGCATTTATATTTTGAAATGTGGAGATATGGTTCTGTTTTTTGCTTTTCTAAAATCACCATTGTTATGTGGTGTAGCCAATAAATGTATTGAGGGTGTAATTCAGGACATACATGGTCATTGTTCCTAGAGCCAAAGTCAAAGATTACACCATAAATATTTATATTTTGCATCTATATTGCACTTTATTTGCCAAACTCCAGTCAGCTCAAACTTTTTAATGACAGACAGAAGCAAGATTTTAGCAAGTAAACAAAACAAAACAAATCGAAGCAGGAACACAAAAGAGCATAAACACACAAGCATACACTCTGTCTTGAAGACTTAAGCTGCAGGGCTTAAAATCTTTTGCTTTTAAACTCTGGTAAAACAAGTTGTCTTTGGACGAGAGTTAAAAAAAAACGTAGTCAGTCTGGATGAGATTAAATTGATCTCCGGTTGCAATGTAAAGAATCTCCGTGTTTTCTTTGTTTGTTGTTTTTGACTATCACTCGTCACTTAACTGTCACGCTCAGAAAGCATCATGACAATGATGAGAGGAAAAAACACTGCTAAAATAACAATGTTCAAACTAGCTCAGGCAAGTATTATTCTGATGAACTTACTAGAATTACTTTCATGAATCACTTTGAAGGAGTTCTGTTTCTTCGAAAGGGGAGTTTTGATGGGAAGTAAAATGAAACATTAAATTCCACATATTTTAGGTTTTCTTCTTTGCCTCCCTGTTAAATAATGCTTCTTTTGTCTCAACATGTGATTATAGTAAAAACTTGACCTATCGATACCCATTTTTATACATTTAGGGTTTTGTTATGTTGTACAATAAGGAGGCACACACTGTAAAACATTAGAAGGTGGGTTAACTTGAAAATAAAGCTCCACCTGCTGCCTTGAAAATACAATTTAAGTCAACAAGAAAATTGTTCTGGGTTGAACTCAGAAATTAAAGTTCATGAAGTTGATTAAATAACAAGAAACAAGTTGTTTATACTTTATTTTTCTCTTGAATTGCGAGTTTTACCATATTAATGCAATTTAAACCAAATAATTATTTCACATTATGCTAGAAAAAACTGCCACATTTCTCTATTATTTTTACTCATAATATCAAGTTAAAATAACTACTTATTTTAATTTATAATAATTTAAATTCTTGTTTCAAATTGCATGAACAAAATTTCTTATCTGATAATACATTTTATTAAATATCACAATGAATTCTGCACAAAAACATTTAGAGTGAACAGAACATTAAAATAAACATTTACCTTAATAATACAGTCAGATATAACGCACTTCCATCTCAGGATACAAAAACATGTCGCTAAGCATTCTGGGAAATAATCCCCATTCCTGTCTTTTTCTTTGTCCAGTTTTTATTTAAGTCTGAACCTAAAAACTCTAGTATATTCAACTATAGTTTATTCAACTCTTTTAAGTTTGGCAAAATTTATTTAAAAAAAGTTAACACAACTTACTACTGTAGGTTTATCTTTCACAAACATTTAGATTCAAAATCTAAAACTCGCTAAATATACTGCTCAAAAAAAATAAAGGGAACACTTCAGTGTTCACTTAAATGTTAAAGTGTTCCCTTTATTTTTTTGAGCAGCTTATATTTGACTTAAAGAGTAGAAGATAGTAGACACAACTAAATGCGGCTCAAATGCTTTACAGTCCATTAAAAACAGAACAATGGAAAAATACAAATGCTTTAATTAAAGCCAGTATAATTTTTAAATTGTACTGTGAACAACATATGCATAAAAGAGCCGCCCTTATCCGGAGGCCGTTGGCCCTGCAAGGCAAACTCTCCAGATATTTGTCATGCTGGTTCCAGCTAACTGAACTGTACAGTTTGGAAACATCGCAGTAAACTATTTTATAGTCTAGTGAATCTGGTTCCGTGCTCAAAGATTGACAGGTTGACAGACACAGAGCCTGCAGCAGAGGGAAACACCGCAGGAACCCAGAAGATCAAGATGGCTGCAACTCCATGCCAGCTGGATTCCTGCCAAAACGGAAGACAGAGATGTCACACAGCTGCAAGAACTGGACCGACTGCACAGATTGGATCAAATAATGCTGTAGTTGCACTGAAGACTATTGTTCAACCAACATTGCAAGCAAAACAGATTTGGCCTCTTATTTTTCTTTTTTTTTTACCGGAAAACGTAGTCATGAGCATCAATCTCTGCTCCCATCTTTGAGCCGTTCAGTACGCCTGCAGTTCCCACCACAGCGCAGCGGACCAAGTGTTTTTGATCTGTTGTTGCAGATCAAAAACACAACTTAGATTAGCTGTTCATTCTACACGGTTAGATTTTGTGTTTACTCCTTCTTGGTTCCTCCGGGGCCGTTGCTCTCCCTCAGTCTGCCTACCTGGTCCCTGCTCTCAGCTGCATCCTGCTACTATTTGCTCCTCTGTATTTAAGATCCTCATTCTCGTCCACTCTTTGATGGATTCTTCTGTTTGCTCAGTTCCTTGCCTGGTTACTTCCTGTGTGGCTTTTTGTTTTATCTCTGGTTTTTGCCGAGATTCCTTAGTTTTTGTAAATTCATGTTTTCTCATATTCTTTAAATATTCTGTAACACGTCGCCTCAGTCTGGTTTTCTTACACCATGACAGTGTGTGTGCATGTGTGTGTGAAATAATGGTAATGTGCTATATTTAACATTTGCAGTCATCCAATTTAAACATCCAACTTTTACAAAAGGAGACCAAAGGAGCTGGAAAGCAATTGTGGAAGGACAATAAACAGTTTGCTGCCTAATAAACACAAGAATGCTACTTGCACCACCGGCTTTATTTGGAAATTGTATGCAAGGATTGTGTAAACACACAGAAAAATGCCAAAAAAATGTCTTTTATTAGCATTTTTTTATTTGGAGACATTGCTCTGATTTTTAAATGCACATTTAAAAATCTGTAAAGCTTAGAAAGTAAACATTTTGCCACAAAACTTAAAGCAGTCCAGTTCAGTTTCAGATTAATAGGAGACCTATATTCTGTCCTGTCGTTTGTGGTTTTATAACCTTTTGATATAACCTCACATTGAAATGAAAGACAATATTCCAGAAACACACCCTCCTTCTCCTTTTGTTCTGAACTGGTGGTGTTTGCATGTAACTGGGTGTGGATTCGCTCTGTGTGTTACTGTACAGTCCAAAAACATGACTGGATAATAGAGATGGGTGAGATTTTATCATAATATTTCATGGTACTATTGTGAAGATGACAAAAATTATGATAAAAACATTAGTTTCTTGTTAGAAGACAACATGGTTGTGACTATGGCACACCATTAATAATAGCATCACAAACACAAATACTGTTCCTGAATGACATCAAAAAACAAATACGCTTCTTCAGGACGTCACTCTCTTAAAGAAGTGCCATTTATGTCAATAAAACTGCACAATTGACTATTTGTGGATATTTATTGATGCTCTTGTGGAACAAAATAATGGAGAAAATAATAGAATAAAGTTTTAGACATTATCAGTTTTGTTTTTTATTAATTGAAATTGATCAAGACAACGATGAATCAAAATTATTGTCGTGAAAAGAAAGTTTTCACCATAAATTATGAGGTGGGCTAAGTTAATAAATTCATCATAACAATAATATTAAATTCAGCAGCTCCAATATCTAATTTGACAGAAATACAATTTTGATTTAACAATGCTAATAGTCTTTATACCAAATATATCAACGTTTATTTTAATGCTAAATTAAAACCTGATCGTTATGCTTCAGGATGCGTCGAGTTTTTCAAACTTTCTCCAGATTTGTAGATAATATACCATTATTCTTGATCATTCTAAGTGTTTGTTTGGTGTAGCTTCAGTGAGCAAGTTTTTGTGGCACTAGTTCTCTTTGAAGAGAAAGAATTGCTGAAAGAAGATTGTGTTGCAAATGATTCACGATCAGGAATCTAAACAGACAACTTGATGACTTCTCTTCTTCTGAAGTGCATCATGAAAGCAAACAAAGAGACGGCGTCATGCTCAATAAACAGCTTTGTGACAAGTATAGTAGTGGCCCTGGAAACCAACGTAGTGTTAAGCTCATTCATTAAATTAAGAAAGTTTTCATAACTTTTCCCATTGAGACGTGTCAGTTGAGATGACTCAGGCTTCTGGACTTTTCAAAGCTTTGTACTTCCAATACATAAAAAGTTAATTAAAGGACTGACTAACTGACTAAGTGCTTTGTAATGTAACCAGGAAATGAATATAAAACGATCCTCCCTGGTTAGGGAAATTTTTATTTCCCTTAACCAGGGAATTTTTATGTTTTTGTTCCTGATACCGATGCGATGGGGTGCGGTTTGTAGTGCGGTTCGGGACATGCAAAGATGTTTTGTAACATTTCATCACTTACACAGACATTGTCTTGCAAACAATGCTGGGTGGTTGATGTTGAGGTGTAGAGATTTATTTTATGACCATTAAGATGTAGTTTGAGGTTTAAGGTCTAGCGCCAAGCCAAAAATTTGCTCCGTCATTAGCACATTAGCGAAAGTGTGATTAGCTTTATGGTGATTACTGGAGCTGAAGCAACATTTAAGAAGCTATAAACCTTGATTCAGTTGTTTTGGGTTTGATTCCTGGTCTCTGTAATGTGCTGCAAGTCTTCCCCTTCTCCACATTGTTTATATTGTCCAATAAAGGCCACAAAGTGCCAACAAATCTGCAAAATAATACTCACCTGATCACAGAAAGTCTCATTGTTCTGTAGGAAAGAATAAGTTCTGGGACATTCTTTTGCACAAATCTAATACAAATCTAAATTTGCCACATATTTTCTGGGAATTCAGATTAGACGCTGAAATTAAATCTTCATTTCATTCAGTCACACAATGTTTATTACATTTCTTAATATCGCCTGCAACATCTACACCAAAAATCTTCACTAGTCTATACATTTCACATTTATTTAAGCCATTGTAAAAGCATGACCCAAACCAGAGTAATTACACTTTCCGTATATTTTGTTTTGAAAATATGCAACAGTTATCCTCAGAGTTTCAGAACTGTTTGCGGATCCCATCTTGTGATCAAGTTCTTTGGTAAAGCTTTATTATCTTTTTGTCGTGAAGCCACTTCCATAAATTCTTCTCCATGACGTAGTCGTGGTTGCTGTAGAAAATCACGTTGGTTTTCAGGTGCCTCTCGACGTAGTAGCAGGAGTATTTTTTGTAGTCTTCCGTGATGAATCCGTAGGCACTCACCTGAAAAAGAACGTGGAGGAAAGGTGAAGGGTAATGAATTAAATAAAAGCAACAAAATGGCATTAAGTAAAAGCTGTATTCATAAATAAAGTGCAGTTTGATGTACTTACTGTGTCACAAGCGTGCAGAGCTGTAAAGACAGTGAATGCCCCGTTGGTTGGACGAACGATTGCCCAGTATCCTCGATTAAGATTGTTTGATTTTAAAAACCTGAAAGTTAAGGAAAAGGTTGTGGTTAAAGGTATGTCCAAAAGCTTTTTTTAAATATTTTATATGCATTAGTGATGGGTCCGGCAACACAGATGCGTCGGCGCATGTGTCAAGCCCACAGACCAAAACCCGTGTCGGTGCGCGTATTGGTTTCAGCAAGTCACGTGACCGATACAGGAAACTGTTTCGAAATGACATCAACGCGCCAAACTGTGTTTATAAGGAAGCGAATCTGTCAATCTGTCAAATGCATTTGCCAAACAAATTCTTGATCTTTTACGGAACAGCGTCAACTATGGAGCAGCCACAAAGGAAAGGTTTCCGCAGTAGTGTGGGACCATTTTGATCTTATATTGGAAAATAAATTTGTTTTCATTTTTGTTGTTTCATCCGGTTCTTGTCAGTTTCTACTTGATCTATCTGAATCCAAATTCAGCTGAAACTGACTTTTAGTTTACTTTCATATTATGTTCTGCAGGTTAAGTGTCGCATATGTTTAACTAAACTGTCTTATTTAAATAAATCCACCTTTTCAATGCTGAGGCATGATGAGGCCAGGCATGAGAATGAAGTCCCAGATACACCTAGATAAACTCAGATATACAGCCATTCTACAAATTACTCAGTTGCATTTTATAAATTATTTCATATACAGTGAACCCTCGCTGTAACGCGGTTCACCTTTGACGGTATCGCTGCTACTTCGCAGATTTTTTTGTGCAGTTTTTTTCACAGTGTTCTGCGTCCTGATTGTCTGTATGATTGGTAAAAACAGCCTCCGCGCTTCTTCTCTACCTGAGTGCCAATAACGTTACGGTGTTTAATACAGATTGGTCACTCAGGAGATGAAAACTGAAACTTTCAATGCCACCTGGAAAAAAACTGGCCAGAGGCAGAGCAAAACCCGCTTGACGAGATCCATCGCTCTGCCGTAGATACAGCTGTGAATCTCGCAAAGCAGGTTGGAGGAGATGCTTTAATGACATGACTGCGGATCACATTAATAAGGCCCAATTGATGCACATGCAGATCCGCTGACCTGAAAACAGGTTTTGTTCTTTGGTTTCAATGTAGAGTATTTATTTATGCTGTGTAATAACTAAAAACTAAAGGTAACTACTTCACGGATTTCGCATATCACGGGTTATTTTCGGAACGCAACCCCTAAGAAAAACAAGGGTTCGCTGTAAATGTAGTGTTTACTTAATTTTTTTTCTACAGCAGGAGAAGTTTTGTCAAAAAAGCGTAACAGGCTCAATTTCAAAATGATGTAAAAACTTTTTTGGAAATAAAAATTTGTGGAAAAAGAAACAGTCCATGCATCCTCATTCCAAACACATTCACTTAAATTTTTACTTCATGGTACATGTTCACATTATTTATTGACTGTATATTAAATATATTTTAAATTTAACAGAAGATATGACAATACAATATATAATATTCAATAAAATACAAAGACTTAAATCTTATTGTATAGACTGGGTCATCAAATCACTATGTTGCCTGTAGGAATTTTTAATGTCCAGCAGGTGTCAGTATTGAGTGACACAGTATCGACACAGAATCGACACAGTTTTGCTATGTGTCGAAACGATACACGACGCCTCATCTACCCATCACTAATATGCATCAATCAGAACATTATGGCTGATTTCTAATCTCCATTTTTGTGAAAGTTCGACCTTATTATACCGATGTTTGACACGCTACTGGTAAACTTTTACAATAAGAAATTATAGGTGTAACAGGGTTTTATTTTAACAATATTATCGATGTGAGGTTTATCAAAATTGGATTATTTGTTCATCAGATTTATTTTATTTAGTCAAAAAGTTATTGATATGTAAGTTATATTATTTAAGATATTTTTCCTTTTTTCTTCAAATTTTGGGGACTTGCATAATATTTTTTGTAATTTTGTTTTAGATGTTAACTTTCATCCTGATGAAAAAGTTGCGTGTTCACTTCTCTGGACATTCAGGAAACTGTTCAACACATTTATTTCCATTAAAGTTAAGCAAACAACTAAAAGGACATCAACCTACTTAGAAAAGACATTTTAAATAGTTGTCACTTTGCATAAATGAGCTGTAGCTTACACTGAAGACATTTAAACAGGATTATGATCAGAGACTGACCTGTTTCGTACGTATCGCAGGAAATCCTGGTGCAGAACATAAAACCGGCTCTCGTTGTACTGACCTGAATAGTAAATTCTGGGGCTGCAGGGCAGAAACACAAAGAAAACATCATGAAAGCAAAAAAAAACAAAACATGAATGGAAAGTTGCTTAATAATTTCTTTTGACAGTGTGAGAAACAGCTTTAGTGTTTGTTTGGTCAGCGAACTGGCCATATCTAAACTTTTGTAGAAAATTTCTGGAGTTTGTTTCAGCAGGAAGATAAAAAGACACCAGAACCAGCAACAGAGACAAGGTGACAATTTGGACGGATTGCCTCAATGAAACAAAACCTTTCTGCATCAATTCAAGCTAACGGAGGCTCGACTAAATGTTGAGTAAATATACCAAAAAGATTTTCTGCAATAATCAGATTTAGCAGATAATTTGAAGCTTTTTCATCTGCTGTCACTTGTTTAGTGCAGAGTATTTTGCTGTTTATCTGCATCCTCTACAGATAGAGAATAAATAAATAAACCGAGATGATAGTCACTTCTTTTTAGACTCCTGGTCTTCTCTGATCAGAGCCTTGAGAAACTTGTAATCCCTCATCCCCTCAGGAATCATGACGTACTTTATACCCTGCGAAAAAGAGCAGAACATGAGCTAGGATCTTAATGTTTGATGGGCACAATGACTAACACTTTGTGCTGACGCTTCTGCACCTCATCATGTGGAGCCGACTTGTATCCGTACTTCTTGAATAAATAAAGGGACGAAGAGATGGAGAAAGATGTGTGAACATACACTGATGTTCTGTTCCCCACGTCTTCCTCGTAGCCTTCGGTCACGGCGCCGTTCATCCTGCCGCAGAAACACATCAGAGCTTTCAGGTGTTGATGATGACACAAGAACAGCTGTGATTTTATTTCAAAATGTATTGTTTGGTCAAAATGTGAAGTTGGTAGAGTTAAATCAACTCTTAAAAGAGTTATTTCAGCAAGCGATTGAGCATTTAAAATTTTAAAATTATTCAATCTCTTGTTGAAATGTGCTATTGTTATGCTATTAAAATTAGATGCATTTTACCAAAGTCACAACTAATGTGTTGTTATCTGGTATTCAACTCTGTAATTTAATGCCAACTAATTCAACATTTAATAACAGTAAAACTTTCAAAGGACGAATAAAACAATATTTTCGTAAACTGCAAGTAATGTAAGCTCAGAGTTAATTATGTATTTAGCCTAAAGTTACCTGCATTCTGTCATGTTTTTCTTTTTTGTTTTTATTTAATTTCTAAAACTTGTTTTATTGGTGTGATGAAGTGACATGTGGATCCTAAACAAACTAAACTCTAAACTAAATCCTCTCAGTCTGATGTCTTTGTAGAGGAATCACGGCTCAATAGCCACAGATTCAGAAACGCCCATCTGTCTCGGTTGAGTCCAAATGAAAAGGCCACCACTGTCACCGAAGAAGAGACACTGTGCCAGACTTCTGGTGGACGCACTTGTTAAAAGAAGTAAACCACAATTCTGCTGCGTTCCTTTTTGTCAAGAGGCATTATCGCAGCAAACCAGTCACACTTGTTCATATAATTATCCTGTCACGAAGTTCAAGCCTGATTTTGAGTCACGTAAAGCCTGGAGTGAAGCTCTTTCACAGTTTCGGCGAGGCGAAGTTGGGGGGAAGATGTCTTAAATAATCTCACTCATGAATAATCATTCGTTCTGAAAAATGATAAACGTTTTGAATTGTTTTGGGAAAATAACCATTCCCACTTCGTTGAAGTCAGTGCTGATATTTTTGTGTCAAGCTCCTGCTTTTTATAGAACGACAGGTTCCGTTTACATTTTTTTATTTATGTTTTTGCGACATAAATTAAGTGGAACGAATACTCTGCATTTTATATTTTTACCAAAAGAAAGTTGAGATTTTAGGTTACATAAAAATTGTTTATGTAAAGCAGTAAACACTTAATTAAGACACAAACATCACATTTTTGGATTATTTAACTTTTGGCTTTCATTTGTGTTTGTTCTTCATTTCCTTTTTCCTTCTATTTGTGTTTCTCATCTTTTACAAGCGCACATCTGGACTGCATTCAAATTAAATAATCCAAATCCATAAATTTTTTCAGAATAGAAGCACCGACATATTTTTTATGTTCAGCACAGATTAGAGCTGTGCTTTTGTCTGCGCTGAACATAAAAACACCCGCAGCAGTATATTTTGAGCTGTTACTGTACTCTATTATTAAGCTATTATAAGCAGTAGCTGCTGGCTTTCCTGAATGACAGATTAACAAGTGTTTTGATTTCCCGACACCACACTGAAGTCATTAAAATATCATTCTGACAAAGGACACACATTCTTGGTCAGATCAGTTTGCCACAGACAACAATGATACGATCACATGATCAGAACCATAATTTGCTCATTGATCTTTTTATTGTATTGTTGAACAGTCAGGAACAGATGGAAGAGTAATTAAAAAGCTAAGTGCTTCAATAAGGATTAAAAGCGAAATCAAGGATACAATTTTGTGTTTTTATATGTTTCTTTATCCAGAGGAGTCAGTGCCTCACTGCACATCGCTGGATGACACACCCAGTTGTTGATTTACATACAACAAAAGACTAAACCACAAGGGGGGTTTGTGATTTTAAGAGGCCTTTTTTAACCAAGCATCCCTGCACAAATATGAACTTATCACGATGTTTTTATTTACACGTCATGGTGGCACCATGACCAGCCTGAGAACGTTAAAATAACTTTCAGTTTACTTGACTGTGGAAGACCAGGACACAGAGAAATAAAATGCTCAACTGTTAAGATGGTTGTATCAGAGTTCTTTGGAGATGAAAATATGTCTTCAGAGGTTTTTGGGTTTTGTAAGGTTTTATAAAAATTATGTAGCAATGCAATGTTTGGTGAATTGGACGACAGCCTCCCCCTAAGACAATTGATAGTCTAATGTCAGAAAGAATGTTAAGAAAGGAATCATCCTAAAAGGGGTGATAATCCACTTTTAGGATGATAATCTGATGCCACACCTTGAATTCACAAAAAGTATTTAACATTTTTCACAAAATGCTTTATTTACATTTTCTTGCTCCTTTTTTTTTAAAATCTTGCTCAGCCAAAGTTTTTCAAGTTGTGGTAGTTTGTGACCCTGATGGAGGAACTTTAAATGCCAATTTCCTATCCAATAGCATTCCAAGACTGAACAATAGGGCTCAATCTCTAAATTCGTATTTAAAAAACCCAGAAGAAAAGTTAACTTTTGTACGTTTCTTTTGTTATATTATTACAACGCTGGGTCTTACAGGGTTAAGATCAACTTTATTGTCCTCAGTGGTCATTTTGTTTGGCAGCCAGTAAAGAATAATTGCAAATAAAAGTACAAACACAATGAAATAATAACAACACTAACCACAAAATCACTGATTCAATGCACACAATACAATTATAAACTACCACAGTCTCTATGTGGGCGTATTATCATCTAAAATTATTAACGAGGAAGACTTTTTTAAGGATAAACGAGCATTTGAAACTTTTTGAGTTGCATTTTACCACCATAAATTGTTTTGGCTGTAACAAAAGGGGATTTAGGTCAGCAAGAATAGCGTCAGCTGTTCTGATTCTACAGAAGCTCTGCCAAGCTTTCGCTGCGCATCCTTTCAATGATGAGCTTATTTTTCAGGGCAAGCGACTCCAACAAATATCTCAAAACCAGCAAATAAAATTTTTAAAATACGTAGTGCACAATTATCTAAAGCAGCCTGTTTGGTCTGCTCTTTTCTTACCGAAACACGTAGTCGTGAGCATCAATCTCAGCGCCCATTTTGGAGCCGTTCAGGATGCCTGCCGTTCCCACCACAGCACAGTGAATGCAGCCATCCCCGCCTGGTTTTGGGCGGAGCAGCGGTTCCTTGGGCTTTGAGATCAGCTTCAACACTGGCATTACATCTGCAGACAAAAGCAAACGTAAGTCAGTTTGATGGTGATTTTTAAAGATATACGCTCAGTGCACTAGCGGAACAAGTCAGCATCGGGCCGGGGGGCGGGGCCAATTACCGGGCCCCTAACATCACCGGGCCCCCTTATGTGCATCAGTTACTGTAGGTTGTTGGGGGGGGAGGGGGCGAAACTGAAACTGTTGACTTTAACATTAAATACACCTTTCTCAACAGGCGAGGGCGCACTTTCTCCGTCTATAATCAGACATTTAAGCGACCTGAAACCATTCCTCCCTCCCTGGCACCTCCAGACCCGGGCCCCCATCCGACCCGGGCCCAGGGGCAGCCGCCCCCCCCAACTCCCCTATAGTGGCAGCATGTGGGGATGATGTGCAAGTAGATTACCTTTGCTATTCCAGTACAAAGCGTCAAATGAAAGATAAGAAATTCTGCAAAATTCTCCACACTTTCTTTCAAGAGAAAGTGTGAAGAAAAGGTTTATTTTACAATCACCCATCAAAATAGAGGCTTTTGATGGGTGATTAGCTAAAAGCAAAAGGTATGTTCAAACTTGTTCCAATAGTCTTTGCTAAATTACTTTATATTTTTATACAATTCAAACTAGTTCATCGTCTTTCATCTTCTTGAAAAATCAGTTTTGTTATGTGATTGCAACGAGTCAACTAGCCACACAAAAAGTCACTGCAAAGAAAGATATCGATTTGTCGACAAGTTAGTGTAACCCCTTTAACTAATAGAGAAAGTGTGAAGAAAAGGTATCTTTTACAAGTTAAGCAAACCCTTACCTTCATACGCCATATCCATAAAGCCAAAGGGATTGTTGAAATGAGAAAGGCGGTTCCACTCTCTCATGTTGATGTTATCTTTGTGCAGAAACATGCGAATGTTGGGAAGGAAAGCCTTCTGAAAGTCCTCATCCTTTGAGTTGCGCAGAGACTGGGCACATTTCTGAAGGTGATACAGTAGTCGTATTTTTATTTATCCATGAGATAATGCAAAAAATATGATTTTTTATTTTTAGGTTGTTTTTTTTTCTTAGGGAGCATTCACACCAGTCATGTTAAGCTAGCTTGAATGAAACTCTAATTCATTTGCCTACATAGTCTGGTTTGTTTGGGGTGATTTGAATGTGAAGTTGATCTCTGATGTGGACCAAAAAGCAAAGTCTGGTCCGCCTAAAAACCTACATCTCAGTTCAAGTGAACTCTAGTGCGACTTAGAGGAATATATGAATGCAAGCTAACCGGAGACCGGTTAGCTTGTATTTACCCAAGTGCAGGGCATTCTGGGTAAATACAACCAAAACAAACACAAGACTCTAACGTTAGAGGGAGAAATAGCTTGTGGTCTGTTGCCAAATACAAAAGAAAAATCCTACAACCTGTAAAATGCGTCTGTATTCCATTTTCGTTTACATTTTGTGAAGAAGGAAGGTGAGTTCATGTCTTCTTCTGCGGTTTTTCTGCCGTTTCCTTCAATAGGTCTTGGAGCAGCGCCACCACAGGCCAGGAGGAGAACAGCTATTTTTTTTTTTTTCAATTAGTTTGGATGGTTGATACAGTGCTGTAAAGCGAACAGCACCAGGTGAAAATGTAACATTTTAATTTTGATCCCCAATCAAAGTGAGTCTACCGGACTATCAGGTGTGAAAACAGAATGTCAAACATTTAATTTGGCTAGAGCCACATAGGCACACAGAGACAGGTAAAACCAAAGTATATAAGGAGGAAAGTCAACAGGGCCACACCAAAAGCTAATAAGTAAACAGAAGACTTACCAGACCTGCTAAACCCTATTATAATTCTACACTTACATTTTTTTCCCCCCTTACCGTAGGTCTTGGCGGAGCATCCAAGTTATAAATATCCTCAAAAGTCCACTGAGGAAGCTTCTTGAAATATCTTTTGTGTATCATTGGAATGGGATATTCAACACGAGATTTATTCATTTGATCCATCTCTAACATCGTCAGTGAATCCCTTGTAGCATTCCGTAAGGTCACATTTCCTTCATTTTGCCACAATCTTTCATTTTTATAAAAGCTTAGACCTTTGAAATGTTTTACTGCCGACATGGCTATCCATCTATATCTGGGTTTGGATAAAATAACAAAACAAAAAAAGAAAAAACTGGTGATCACAAAGCACTACACAAAACATATCAATATATATATTAAATAAGAAATCATAAAAGCACTTACCTGACGTTACTTGGTAAATTTCCCTGAGACATTATGAAAAGAACAACACTGAATAAAATCACCAACACAAAAGAAAACAGCTTGACTTCTTGATGTGCCATTTCTGAGAAATATAGGTGTGAAAAATGTGGACAAGGATGCACCTGATGAGTAAATGTTTTATGAAGGAGGTCTCACGCTTCTTTAAACATGTCAGAAACGAAAACACGCCTTGCTTATACATCAGATGAGTACTTCCCGTAAGATCAGGTGAGGAATTTGCTCATAGATAGTGAAGTCACACACAAAAGTAACCGGGTAGGACTGCAATACTTGAACTTGAATTTACTGCACAGCAGCAGTAAGACAAAACTGAAACATCTAATTTTTGATTAACATTTGGTAGTTTTCCAAAAGTCACAGCAGAAACATTGCTCCACTGTCCTTTATTAGCTTAGTGGTGTGGAATAACCGGATTCTTGCAAGTGTGCATGGATGTCACATGGATGTTGGATTTAAAGGAACAGGAACCTGCTGCTGTGAGGGCGTGGATGGTAAAACATAGTTTTGCAACAATATTTGTAACAGGGCAACTTAGTATAATTCAGTTCTGTTTAGATGGCACTTTTTAATGTATCCCAAAGTCAAAATCTGATGGTAAATCTGTTGAAAAAGATTTGCTTTTGGATAAGTCAAGTTTAGTTGTGCTGCACATGCCGGCAACAAGGAAGTTCAAAGTCCTTTAAAAGGCACCATAAAAACATGGCAACATGAAACAAGCGATAAACATTATGTTTTGTCAAATGACACCCTCAAAATCATCCAATATACATCCGATGTATAGATCAATGTTCTGGTTATTAATCAAAACAACAGGTGGGGTTTTAGCTTTTATTAAAAGGAGCTCAGTTTTTCAGCAGTTTTGCAGTTTTCTGGAAGTTTGTTCCAGATTTGTGTCGCATATAAGCTGAATGCTGCTTCTCCTCATTTGATTCTGTATCTGGGGTTGCAATGCAGACCAGAACCAGAAGACCTGAGGGGTCTGGAAGGTTGCTATGACAACAGCCGATCTTTAATGTATTGTGGTGCTAAACCGTTCAGTGATTTATAAACTAGCAACAGTATTTTAAAATCTATTCTCTGAGCTACAGGAAGCCAATGTAGGGACTTTAGAACTTGGGTGATGTGCTCTATCCACCTGGTTTTAGTCAGAACGCAAGCAGCAGCATTCTGGATCATTCTCAACTGCCCGATTGATCTAGACGCTGTTGCAGTAATCAATGTAACCAAAGAAAAATGCACGGATAACTTTCTCTAGATCTTGCTGAAACATTAGTCCTTTAAGCCTAAAAATGTTCTGCAGGTGATAGAAGGCCGACTTTGCAACTGTCTTCATGTGTGTCCAAAGGTTCAAGTCTGAGTCCATCACTACTCTGGGTTTGATCACTAGTTTCTGTCTGTAATAACTAAAGTTTCATATTTACATAATCCTACTCAAACATTTACAGTTTCAGGTAAAAATTAAAAGCATAAACAGCATCTTCATCCCAGACCCAGGAAGGGAGCTGGTGCAAGTTTACTTACTGTGAGAGAAAGGTTTGATATAGATGGATTATTTTTGTTTTTGTGCAAAACAGGGCAGGGCCATTGAGGGTTTTGTAAATGAGAAGTCAAACAATCGCCCTGCCTTGCTTATTCTAGTCTAAATAGATGATTGACAGCTTGTCCTGCTGTTGTTCAAAGGAAGAAAGTAAGATACGTGGATTGTGCTGTAACAAGTGCAGCATTCTACACAGCGGAATGCACACCGACTCTACCCTGCTCCGCTCCTATCAATCACACGTCCAAGAAGATTTGCACAAAGTGGAGCTGGAAGATTCCAAACAAATGCCAAAAGCGAGAGACGTTACACTACAAACCCCAAAAGGTGGTCTGAAAACGAAAGCAGTCAAGTCTTAATTAAAATAATACATCAGGTTTCCTTCAGGACTAGGAGAAAAAATAAATAAATTTCGCCCACATACCGTAAGCCATGAATCAGTGAGAGTGGGCACATTAAATACTTCCAAAAAGACTAAATTATTGACATTTTTACTCTAACTCTGTCTCAAAGTACTAAAGCTTAAAGCAGCATTCATCCCAATTGTGGTTGTTATTTTATTCAGAACAAAGAACAGACACAGAAAACGACTGATCAGATGCTAAAGCTTCCAACAGTAGGACTAAATAAATGTTTAACTCACCCAGTCAAAACATTAAATGTAGCAGAGCTCCTGAAATGTGAACTTTGTAGCTAATTACAAATCAATCTTCAAGATAAAACAGCAATGTAGAAACCATGGTGATCAGGAATACAAGTACAGATCAATCACTTATCAAAACATTTTAAGATGTTCAAATAAAGAGGCAAAGTTCATGATGCAGGAGAATATAATTTATCCTATTAATTTGTTCACATGCAATTAACTGGAACCAAAGTAAAATATGTTCTGTGATCAATTATTAATGAGTCAAATCAAAGCATAACACATTAAAAATGACATTCAAATACTCAAAATAAAAACATTCACAGATAAATTTGAGTCAGATGTATTATTTGAAACGGAAGGTTGTTTAAAAAGAAAACAATAAAAAAGAAGAGCAAATGTTTTCATTCTGATTGAACCTTATTAATTATCGAAGTGTTGAAAGTTAACCCTTTAAT
Source organism: Poecilia reticulata (assembly GCF_904066995.2). NCBI lineage: Eukaryota > Metazoa > Chordata > Actinopteri > Cyprinodontiformes > Poeciliidae > Poecilia > Poecilia reticulata. The sequence goes on along the minus strand of NC_088848.1, from coordinate 9,205,198 downwards.
TTTGTGTGCGATATATTTTGGTATTGATCAGATGCCAAGTAAATGACGGGCCAGTACCAATGCCGATACTTTTTATTATTTAAGTTTGATATATCATCAAACTTCTGACTGTTAGGAACATTTGTGTTTTTCCTCTCCTTTCAATATTTTGGACAAGTTTATGAATCTGTTTATTAAGAATAAACAAATAAACAGAAACAATAAAAAAACTAAACAAATGTGTGTAAATTTTTTCCTTAATAAACTAAGTGCAAAATGTTACTATTTCAGAGCAAAACAAAATCTTTTTGTTGAGCTGAGAAACTCCAACATAAAAATAAAACTAAATTTTAAGAGGGAATCTGAAACTGAAGTATTGATCTGGTATTGATCCAGTTCTGTTGCAACTTGGTGTAAATCTGATTTACACCAAGTTTGTAAATTGCCATTGTGGAAACCACTTCTTGACTTCTTTATATTTAACTTTAAACAACTTAGATTATAATTAAAAACCAGTATTATCAAAAGCTGTAAACAAACCGTATTTATTTAAATACCGACGTATGAAAAGTTCACAACAGAACATTTAGTCATTCTGTCCTGACAGAAAAATGGTCAGAGGTTTTAGTTTAGTTTAGTTTCAGTTTGAATTTTCAGTGAAACTTTTGTACTAGCTGGTAGGTTTGCAAACACTCCCTTTTACTTTTATTTGTTCTTCTCACGAACCATCTGGTTGAAGGCAGAGAGAAAGGAGAGGCTTTTAAACTTTATGATCAGGGAGTTCATCTGTTGTTAACTATTCAAACACTTAAACAATTCTTACAAAAACATGACAAACTAAATGACTTTTGATTATGAAATTACAAATCCCAATAAAGACAGACAATTGAAGTGCATTAAAATTTGTTTGACAACCTAGTGTAATGTTTGTTATATAAACCTGATAGTCCACAGAAAATAAAATTCATAACCATGGTTAAATAAAAACAAAAGTAGTTGTTCCATACACTTAAATACATCGATATGACTAAGAGAGGAAAAATATACTCTTTTAAAAGTAAAAAAAAAAAAATGTTATAAACCAGAAAATATCAGGAGAAACAATTCAGAACAATCTCTTAAAATTGGATTTAAGATTAAAATGCTTGACAATTTTCCTCGGATGTGAATAGAAGGGAAATTAAAAAAAAAAAGATGAAAATAAAAAAAATTGCCAAAAGATATTCAGCGCTGAGATAGTTCACAGTTTTAAAAGCATTCAACTGTAACAGGCAAACGTTTGTGATGCCAAAATATATTAATATTAAGGAGAAGTTTTTATCTTCAAAGCAAATGAAGGTTTTTGCCTAATTATTTTGCCTACATTTAGAGTCGTGCAGAAAGCCATCTGCACAAAAGGTTCATATATGATCATTAGATTTTTACACATGCTGGTTTTTTTTCTTAATTTACCCACCTAGCTATATAAATTACACTGCATAAATTGTCTTTGTTTTTTCCACTGAATTAGGACTATTTTGCACAGCTGAATCCAAAAATGATCATTTTTTTCAGTCAAGTCAGGTTTTTATTCTAATTTGATTCAGAGAAATCAAATCTTCTGACTAAATTGATTAGATTTTTGAGACATTATCAGTTCATTTCTATTTCTCATCCAAAAAGGTTTTAGAAGAAAAAAAAATGTTTTCTAACGGAGTGCATTAATTAAATGTTACAAACTTGGATCTCTGGAAAATAAACACTGATGCTCGTGTTTCATCCTTAGTCCTCAGTCAGTTCAGTCCTTAGTCCTCAGTCAGTTCAGAAAGTTGATCTGACTGAGCAAAACCAACATGATTTTTGCATTCAGCACATCAAAATTACCCTAAAACAGTTGAAAAACCCCAGACAATTTTTTGGCAGTTGACCAGTGTTAGAAGCAATAAAAAACACCAAAGCTAAAAAAAAAAGAAAAATTAATGAAATAAATGGCTGTAAAATTGAGAACATTTGATTCCCTGAAAGTTTTAGCCTGATACATGCAAACACAAAATCTTCCATCTAATTGCACAGTGAATATTCCTTTACAGCGAGTCTTCTCTGTCTGTACCCTTCAGATTAATTTTAAATATAAAAGTATGACTCTTCAAGTTCAGCAGCATAAGTAACTAAAACGTTCTTAAAGTGCTTATTATGCATCAGAATTAACAGGTTTTTCATATTGCTGATCAGGATAGCAAACGGTTTGACTCGTTTTCAGAGTGTCAGGGCGGTGGCGGCTTTTCTGTCTTTTCCTGTGGTTTAGCCTTTTGAAACAGCTTCATTATTTTTCTTTCATGGAAGCTCTTCCACAAATTCTTCTCCATAATGTAGTCATGGTTGGCGAAGAAAACTACGTTGGTTTTCAGGTACTTTTGAAAGTAGTAGTTGGAGTATTTACTGTAGTCGTCAGTCATGAATCCGTACGCACTCACCTGGGGATGACAGAACAGGGAGAAAACAAATAAATAATAAACAACTTCCTGTCTTAATACTGCAAAATAATTTATTGTGACGATAAAACGCGATGCACACATTCCTATGCTACTAAAATGCAAACCAGAAACACAACATTCTCATTGTAGTCTAGATAATTATATGATTTGATAACATGCCTTTCAGGTTCTTTAGAAGCAGTGAAATATTTCTTTCCATGATCATTAATAACCTGACAAGGTCAAAGTGAACCAGTAAAAGCAACATTTTCTCAGAAGTACACACCTATAATGGCTGCACCTCTTTTACAAATACTGGTATTATGATGAAAATAAACCTACTGTGTCACAAACGTGCAGAGCCGTAAAAATAGCAAATGCCCCATTGGTTGGTCGGACGATGGCCCAGTAGCCCCGATTAAGATTGCCTGATTTTAAAAACCTGTGGGCAAAGAAAAAGGGTTGAGAAACAACACTTTAAGCTACATGCTGGGAACGGCGGTATAAAGTTGGATACATTTTGATTTAAAGCAGCTAACACCCAAAAAAAATCTCTATATATCGTTTGTTTTGTTGGATATGGAGTCCAAATCCAATAAAACAGTTCTAGTTCATCTTACTGAATCTTTATGTGAGAAAAAGCTAAAACTTATGTTTGTTGTAGAAAAGAGAAGTAAATTTACAGGATGTTTGTTTGGAAACACTGACCTGTTTCGTACGTATCGCAGAAAGTCCTGGTGCAGGACATAAAACCGGGTCTCATTGTACTGGCCTGAATAGTAGGTCCTTGCGCTGAAAGGCAAAACAATAAAAGACAATATAAAACAAAGATAAATATTTTCTTTTCAAACTTGTCTGGGTTGAAACAGTTTCTAAAGTGGCACGACTATAAAAAACTTCTTTTCTGCTGCTTTTAATCCCCAGGTATGGCATTACATTCCTGCCAAATACCCTGAGCAGTGTTAAAAAAAAACATTCACAACAGTATATTTATTTTTTCCACAGAGTGAACATTCACACACACCCATCTATTCACTCCTGCCAGAAACTGGAGCTTGTTTTGTGGGTGTGTTTGCCAGTTTGGGGAGATACATATTTCATTACATGTGTCATGTAAATGGCTTGCCAGTCAACGTCACGCTATGTCAGCACCTGCTGGATATAGTTAGAAGAATACATTCTTCTAACTATTTAAACCATTTACAGTTAGGCTGATGACGTAATTTATGACTCACAGCCAGCGCAGATCGCCTCTCTTCACCCGGGGAAACCCGTACACGCAGCTCTGCGTCAGAGGTTTTACTTGTAGTACAGCATCTCTCCCGTTCAAACTTGCTGGACTTTGAACTTCTGATGGCTTAGAAATTCAAATTCGATCTCACCATGGATCGAGCTTGATGATTGTACCGTGAATAAAATTGCTTTAATATTCCAAACCAACTGCCTTAGTGGCTACAGCTACATGTTAATTTTTCCGCTTAATTGTGACCAAAATAGGAAGAACTTATATTTCATTTGTCCTTTGTACGATAAATATTAATTTGTTTTTTTTCTATAAAAATTTAAAGTTTTAGAAAAAATTCTTTCTCACCATGGATTGAGCTGATGATTGTACCATGAATAAAATTGCTTTAATATTCCAAGTAAGTGATATCTAGCGGCCATTGAAGTTTTGGGCATTTTTTCTTCATCATTTATCCACTCAGCTGCTTATGACTCGTTCACTAATGTCAATTTTGTAGCACAACTTATTTTATCATGCTGTGATAAACAGATGTAGGAGCCAACAACATGCAGGATAATGTTAAAACAGCAAGATAAATGTGAGTAACCATGGCAACTGGTAACAACCAGCTCTTTTTGCAGTCAAGTTGCGCGTATCCGCTGTGTTTACAATCAAATAATACTTTTGTGGTAATTTATGGTAAAGTATATCCCTGAATTATAGAGGAAAAAAATGTCAAAATGATAATATATCATGAACATTATAATTTAATTGTGTATTTTCCATTAAAACCATGATCCATCAATGACTGGGTCAATTGACCTATGACCCCTGATCAAACCACGGTTCTTGAAGCAGGAATTCATACTGCAGCCTGAAATGACCTAATTCCTATTTTTCATCAAATCTGATTTTTTTTTGTCATTGCCGTTCACGCTTCCAAAATAAAGGCGACCTCTGCAGTGTGAACGGGCAAACGACCTGAAAGTGTCCCGCATGCGCGGTAGAGGGCGCAATAACGTCAGCGTTCTACAGTGCCAACCGCCTCAAGAAGAAGAAGTAGTGCTCAGTGTTTGAGGAAGTAAACATGGATGCTAACGTGGAGCATAGCTTACACATTTGAAGTCGTTATCCGACCGGAGGACAATATTAACAACTTAATCCTCAGTATAGTCCGCCATGGTTGTTGTTTTTCTTCCCGCTGGAGCGTATCAGGACGCAGATTAGTGACGTATGTCGAGTATCAGTGACGTTCAGATCGGATGAACGTTAGGTCGTATCTGAATCGGATACGTATTGGATACCCAAGTTTTTCACTCCCATACAAATATACAGAAAATTTCACTAATAATAATAATAATGTGTAAAATTTGATGCGTACTTCCTGTTACGATAATCCCCTTCAGCGACTCTTTCTCCTTTGATGACGGCGTCGAGCCACTGGAAGTCCCTCAAGCCCTCAGGAATCAGGACATATTTTATACCCTGTCAGAAGAAAAAGCAGGACAAAGTCATTTTTATTTTTTTTTATAGAACATTAACACAATATTACATAAATTGTTGGTTTAATACCTCATCATGCGGAGCAGCCTTGTATCCAAACTTGCGGTAAAAAATAGGGGATGCTGTAATGGAGTGAGCAGTGTGAACATAAACTGATGTTCTGTTTCCGACGTCTTCCTCATAACCTTCAACCACCGCGGCGTTCATCCTGTCACATAAATTATCATTTGAAATTAAAGCTGGCTAAGCAATTAAATCTAGAGCTGTCCACTGGAATACTGTCAGGTTGTCAAAGTCTGACAAATTCCCAGGTGTTACTGAAAAAAGCTGACGGATTGGTTTAAACGAGTCATTTTATTTGTTAATTTTTGTAACTTGAAAAATGTAAGATTGGTTTTATTTTGTGAAGTAACACAATACAAGAAACAAGAATAAACTACGTAATGGAAAGACACATTGGTTTATAGTTGCAACAGCAAAACTTTAGTGTTTAGGTTTGTTCTGTTTAACCAGAAATACAAAACTTCACCTTTTTGTTCTCTGCAGTGAACCAAAAACTTCTGAAACAGTATGAGAACTATAAAACCCCCACATGCGTGGGTAAATTTACAATAACTGTTTTATTAATTTATGGTTTGCTCATAAATGAAGCAATGCTTTTTTGATGTGCTCATGTTGAGCCAAAGACACTCCTTGTGATTTGAGAAAATCAAATGTGTGGACATATTAATGGCTTAATATCAATGTGTCACCTTTGCTCTGATAACTACCAGAGCAGTTGAGGAGGCGGCTACTGTTTACAGACTTCGGTTTCAGATTAATTTCACAATCCAGATGTAAGAGTTCATGCTGATCAATTGCAAAAAGTGATATATAACTGTAATAGATTCAGTAATTCTGTCTGCTTCAAGAAATGTTAAATCTTTTTGGGGGTTTTTTGTAAGTTTTCAACTGGTGTCAAAGATTTTACCAAGTGCTTTGTTAAAGTATTCATAGCCTCTTAAATATTTAAGCATTTTGTGACTTTAAATGAGTTTAATTGAAACTCAGAACAACATACTTCATCATTGTGAAATGGCTGCAAAATGATACGTTTAACACTTTATAAAACTCTAAAAACATGTTGTATGAATTTATTTTAAATACCATTTTCTCCGATACCCTTAAATTAAACTGAACCCTTAAATTTTCCTTCATTTGTACAATAATCTGTTTGTTTTGATCTATCACATGTGAGCCATGGTGAGGTTTGAGGTTGAAAGTAAATCACAACACCTTGAAAATTTCAAGCGGCATAAATACCTTTGCAATATTTGCTATACATTCCTTTTTTTTTTTGCTTATGTTTGTTAAAGAAATTACTCTGTGACATCCGTGGAGTGCTGTTTTATACAGTTGATAATGGATTTAAATAATCTTTGTAAAAATAAAATAAATTCTGTGTCCCATCCTAGAACTGAAACTGTTTTCATTCTGCAGATAAAAGGTCTTTGAGTTCACACTGTAAGAAGAGTGCAGAACAGATTCCTTCTTAAAACCAACAGTGAAAAAGAAATACTTAGCTAAATTAATGTAATTCATGACCTATTTGCATTACTTTTGTCCATTAAATCTTTGAAGGTGCGACAGACTGTGAAAACCTACAATGCTGCGTCCATCCAGTTTAACCAGCCTGTCATTTGCATGCCTTACAGTCCTTGAGCTGCACAGCTGAATCAACCAACAGGTTTGTTCATGTGTGTTTTCCTACCGAAACACGTAGTCGTGAGCATCAATCTCGGCGCCCATCTTTGAGCCGTTCAGGATGCCGCCCGTTCCCACCACGGCACAGTGGACGCAGCCGTCCCCGCCTGGCTTTGGGAGGAGCAGCGGCTCTTTGGGCTTTGAGATCAGATTCACTACAGGCATTACGTCTGCAAACAAAAAAATTCCAACGAATTTCAGTCACAACTTCAACAGTTACAAGCATCTTTTTTGTAAATATTAAAATATTTTAGTAGATTGTAACTTAAGACCTTGAGAGTCTTCCTATTTACACTTATTTTCAGTTTTCTTTTACACAAATATTGGTTTCTACATTGTAAAGATGTAATAATCTAATTGAAAGATGATATGGGCGAAATACTGCAAACATCCATTTTTGATTAGTCTAATTTTCTGAGACACCCAATTTTGAGTTTTCTTTATCTGAAAGCCTTTATTGTTAAAATTGTAAAACATAAAAGCTTGAAATATTCCACTCATTATGTAACGAATCTCTACAAAATGACCATATATTGAACTTTTACGCAACATTCACATTTTTTGAGCTGTACAAATATCCTAGTAGAACAATTATAAGGAGCTTTCAGTTACTATGTGTAAGAAAATACATACCATCATGCTTCATTTGCATAAAACCAAAAGGATTGTTGAAGTGCGAGAGCCGGTTCCACTCTCTGATGTTAAAGTTGTCTTTGTGCAGAAACATGCGAATGTTGGGAAGGAAAGCTTTCTGGAAGTCCTCGTCCTTGGAGTTGCGCAGAGACTGCGGACAAGTCTGACCAGAGAAAACATCAAGATAAAGCAAAACTAAAACTGAAAATTCACAAAGGTGAGATGATGTGATAATCTGGCACAAGATTTCACAACATTGCAATGACACGTCGTGTTTGTCAAAGTGAAGTGGGACCCAGTTGCCAGGAAAAGGATCATTATAAGTTCTGGAAGTGAAGGTGAATAAGATTTCGACAATTATTTTGATGTAAGACGGGTAATAGATGTTTTAAGTGATGGTCACCAAAAGTTTTAAGGGCTGGAAGTTGAAAATGGGAGATAAAAAAAATTCAAAAGAGCTAAGAAACTTTCCACTGGGAATGAGAGGCACTTTAAACAAGCAATTATGTAAAGAATAAAATTCAGGTGTGACAGTAGCAAAGTGACAGACAAGTCACAGCATGTAGGTTTACACAAAAACAGAACTAACAATAACCTGTACAGTAGCGTCAAATCAACAGCATGAGAAAATACTGTGTTGTTATTAAAAACAGCTTAATTTTATTCAGACATTTACAAATTAGTAAGTAAAATAAAAATGTGTAATTTTTTTTACTTTAAGTATGAAAAAAAATGTAATAGAATAATATACTTTTTAAAAGAAGGCTTTAATTGCTGTAATCGCAAAAAAGTTTTTTTTTTCAGTGATTAATTATGAGTATAAATAGTTTTCAATTTAGCATTTTTCTCATGAAAATCTGAATAAATCTAGATAAAAAATGTACTCAAATTGATACTCCTTTTATAGTACTTTATTACATTTTGAGAGTCTCATGTCTCATTTACAGTCAGAAGTAAACTTATTAATTTAATAAAAATTACTTAAAACCTAAATCTGCCAGGGATATGAATAATTTTTGGTTAAATCGTACATGTGATAGTTGGACACTAAGTATTATTTTTGCATAAATAACATCACCTAATGATATGTTGAAAAATGACTTTGCCTTCTGTTTTCCACGGAAAACATGCGACCGCAATAAATCCAGTTTCTAGAAATCATCTATCCGGGTGATGTTGAAGTGTCCCAACCTTTTTACGACTGCATTTGATCCTCGCTGGTGCAAAATAAAATAATCTTACACTGATCAAATCTGATGTAAATAATTTGTCATAAACCTGAGATTTTCTAAAATAAGTTTTAGATTCACAACAGTTTTGGTATATTGTAATAAATTCAAAAGGGGAAAACGTTAAATGCACTAAAATAAGACAAACCCCCCCAAAAATAAAATTTTCTTGAATGAATGGAAAGATTCTTTAAAACAATCATTTGTAAAACCTTGAATCTGTTTGTTACAAAAAGCAAGGATTCCTAATTTTCATTTTTAAAAATTGCTATCGAAGTGAAAACCTAAAGATTTATAACACAAGACTAGGATTCTACAGTTTGATCAGAAGACAGCTAAGAACACAAAAATGTCAGACATTTAGTGATGAATCCACACCAAAGGCAAACAAGTAAAAACGAGTCCAAGCTGTTCTGCTGGCAACAACAAATGACACATAAGATTTTATCTTATCTTAAAATGCTTACCGTAGGTCTAGGTGGAGCGTCCAAGTTGTAAATATCCTCAAAGCTCCACTGAGGAAGCTTCTTGAAAAACTTTTTCAAAATCATAGGAATAGGAGTTTCAGAAGAAGCGGTAATAACTGGATCAGATGTCAGCGCTGTTGTATTTGTTGCTGCCAGCTCTCCCTTCATTTGCAATAATCCACCGGTGTGCAGCAGCTTGTCTTCTCCGCTCACTTTGTATGTTCCTGACATGGCTATCCAGCTATAGTTTAAACTAAAAGAGATATTAATTATCAAGACAAACCAAAACGGTGAGCTAATTAAACAAAAAATGGTTTTAATCTCCTGTTATAGAAACTTCAAAAGCACTTACGTTTTTTCTCTTGCTGAGTTTTCCAAGAATATAATAAAAAAGATAATAGTGGCCGATATCACCAGCACCAAAGACCAAAGTTTGAGTGATCGACCCATCATCATTGCTGAAAAGTGGAGGATTTTCTTTTTTTCTTGCTGCTCAGCTAAACACCAAAGTTGACTTTTGGGAGGTGCTGTATAGAGTCCTTGTTAAAGCTGACATGATACACTGCAGCTTATGACCGGAAAGAATGCAGAATCATGACTTATAGCTATGCCAGACCAGTAGTGCAAGAAAAGTCACTCAGACAAACTTAGGCACCCTATAATAATATATTACACACTAAGAGAGAGAGAGAGAGAGAGAGAGAGAGCTGAGTAGGGCAGGGCTACAGCAGGGTGTAGTGACTAAAGGCCATTTGCAATAAACTCCATAAAAACACTGCCAGTAAGATTTTATAATTTCACAAAGAGGAAACTCAAGGAAAAGAGCAAGTAATAAAACAGTCCTTCTTTCATGACGGTTTTGAAAAGCCACTTTTCAAAACCTGCTTTGTGCAGGTGTGTGCGTGTATGAAATACAGAATATATATTTATTCAAATGGGGTTTTTGAGAGAGCAGGAATATAAATGCAAACTAATGCAAACAGCCAAACGTACCAATGCATTGGTCCTGTAGTCAATCAGCAATCTCTCTCTTCTTTTTGATCGCCTGCTCCTGATCATGCAGCCATGCGGTACAAGTTTATGATGTGGCTACACTTACAATTTTTCATTTTTAGTTTTGCATTTGCAGGATTGCTGATTTATTTTTCATTTTAAGCAACAGGTGGCATTATTTCCAAAGTAAGCATCCACTAAAAGCTACTACGGTTTAATGAGCAACTAAATTAGTAACTCGTTCTGCCCTTGGCAGCAAATGAAGCCATCAAATTACATGACAAATAGGAAGCAGTGTTGTGCATGTAATGTATATATAGAAATAAATAAGAGCAATATAAATAACAGTATATTGAGTACCTACAGATAAAATTAAATGCAAATAGAAACCTGAAAAATCTGGGAGATTTTTAAATAAATAAATACAGACCATGTTCTTTTGTTTGTTCATTGCACAGCTTCACAAAAGTGTGAACAAACTGTTGGATTTCTAACAGGCGGAGTGGCCACCTGGTGTGTGGAGGCTGTTGTGGTCGTTGAGATTTAATCGCCGACCTTTAGACTTTTGCTGCATGAGCTTCTTTCTTTCTGTCTGTTTCCTGTCTTACAGCTGCGAGAGACAAATAAAACAAATTGAAAAATGAAAAATAAAGTCATCGATTTGGTGGAAAAGTGAATCCTGAGCGACAGCGAATCCTACTTTCTGAATTTCTTCCCAAATCTTTACAGATGGTATCTCCATGATATTTGAATCTCATCAATACATATTATTGGGACTCTGCGCTTCGATTGCAGCTTGCAGTGACCCGAGTGAACAGAGAGAACAGCCATATTGGTGGAGAGCAAGGATCTTACCCAGTTTAACCACAAGGTGGTGCTGTGTGTTCATCAACATGTGCAGCGCGAAGCAGAAATAAACTCTGAAAATGTTGCTGGTGTAGTTATTGCGACCGATTTTCTGTATTTTAACATAATTTAGTGATTTGTTTTTATTAAAAGTGATATCACACGGAATTTTGTTGTGCAAAGTTGGATAACAACAAAATCCTGAGTTTAAATTTAAAAGATGAGCATCAGCTTCCGAGGCGTTGAAAAGGATTTCTTTACCTGTCGTGTAGAGGTTTTCAGTGGCGTGAGATTTCTGTTAATAGGACGTTTTTTGTATATTATTTAAAAATTCAGTTATGTCTTGAAATTCCCAAGAATCCAACAAACAGCAACATGAAAGGAGCATTAAAATAATGAAATTCAGTCAGAAATAAATAATGCAATTAAATTTATATTTCACTTTACATGTAAATGTCAAAGTGCCGCAGAACTACAACAAAAGCATTAACCAATGTAAAAATAAAACAAATTTAAAATATCATCAATACATTTGGTGAGCAGAAATCTGTTCATTGTTAGTTAAAAGTTCAGTATTTTATTTAGTTAACTGCAGCAGTATTAAGGGCCATCACTTTTGTACTGAGACCTCTGTTAAATATAGAAGCATGTAATGAATGAGCTGTGTATTGTAATATATATTTATTTATATACATCTTAAAATATGTGCCTGTCTTCTTGTAACTAAGTATATAATTAACACAACTAAATCTGTCCCTGAAAGAAGTTGTGCCCAAGAAAGACATGGAACAGGTTTGTTTAGTTTACTGTGTCAGTTTATTTCAAAAGTGATTAACAAATAAAACAAACAGAAAAATATAATAACATACAAGCAACACTGATTTCCACACTATTCACAGTATATTAGCCGTTTTCTTCCACAAAATGTAGTTCTACAGTTTCCCCTGCTAATTACAAGCTACATAAATAAACAAAAGTTCATTAAATATATTTTTGGTTTTATGTATTTATTTTAAAAATGCTTGTTTTCTTGACAGTGTTAATCTGTTAGTGCTTTTTTAAAACTAAAATATTGCTACAGCTACCACATTGCAAAGATATGTCACCAACACAAAATGCAGATTATTACTGCAAAAACAATAATGCATCTATAAATAAATGTAAAAATATTCTTCATTTTAGCAACTTATATGCCTCAATACAGTCCACATGTAGGACATTATTTTACAACAAATATTTACACAAGTCTCTGCCACTTGTGTACATAGAGTTCATTTAAATAAGCTTAAGGTTAAAGTACAGTCATAAAAATAATAAACACCGTCATATTTTTTCAGGTCTTCTTGACTCCTGATGCTGAATCAGGAATCCGTTCGCTTTTCTGACCCAGTTCTTTGATACAGCTTCAGTATTTTTTTGTCGTGAAAGCTTTTCCACAGATTTCTCTCCAGAATGAGATCGTGGTTGATGTAGAAAATTACTTCGCTCAAAAGCTTCTCCGCATAATAGTTTGAGTATTTGCTGTAGTCTTCTGTCATAAATCCATATGCACTCACCTGTGGAGAGCAAAGATAGTACATAGTATTAGTTTTAAGCTAAAAACAAAAAAGAAAAGAAAGAAACAGCTGATTTTGGATTTTGATACACTTTTAGAGCTTAAGAAAGATTAACTTAATGTAGAGTCCAACAAATAATAATCAGGTTTATTGATTGGGACATACTGTTATTTAACTAAGAAATCTTTATTAAGAAAAAAATAAAAAACTGAAGATTCAGAATCACTTATACAATTAATTTTTCTTCTTTTCAATAAAACACGACACACGCTCGGTCAAAAGCTGCATTGACCCATGTTTCTGCAGTCTTTCTGAAGTCTGTGGCTCAAACAGGAAGTGAGCTTTTCAAAATAAAAACTGAATTTCAAATTAAAGTTAACTTACATACTAAGAATGACAAAAACATAAAGACAAAAAGCATTGCACAAACTATACAGTCTAAATATTCCTTATTTATGACTAACTTACCGTGTCGCATGTGTGCAGAGCCACAAAGAGAGTAAACGCCCCGTTGGTTGGTCGCACAATTGCCCAGTAATCTCCACTAAGGTCATTTGAACTTAAGTACCTGTTGGCAGTGAAAATGTTAGCCTGATGGGATGCGTAATCTATGCAATTAATTATATGGAACCAATTCACAATACAAGTGTCACTTTCTAAAAGAGAATGACTAAAGTTGATTTAATCCAATAACATAGATTCAAGGTCAGTTATATGCTATTCATATCTTATTTATCTAATTACAGCTGTTTGTTGAAATGTGTTCTCCTTTAAAACGGTGAAACCGTTTTTTCTTCTTAGTCATAATTCAGAAATACCGCATTTTCGGACTATACGCCGCTACTTTTCCCCCACACTTTGAACCACGCAGCTTATAACCCTGTGTGGCTTTTCTGTGGATTGTTCTTCAACCACCAGGGGGCTCTTTAGCAAGAAGTGAATTGCTGGAAGTCAAAATTGGAAATCAAAGAAGTGCTAATTTTCATTTAGAACAATCACATGCTAGCAGCAGGTACGACGGAGAAATGTTTTCAAACTCATACCCCCTCATCACGGAAACCACACAAAAAAGTTTGTATGATGCAACTTTTAAGCTGAGGGCTATCGATCTGATAGTATCCTTGGTTTGGCGTTGGAGATGGAGGGCTGCGTCCTTAATAGCAGATTTATTGTGAAAAATCGAGATCGGTACGTTTCCGTTTTTTTTTGTTTTTTTTTACTTTGTAGGTGCGACTTATAGTAAGGTGAACTCTATAGTCCGGAAAATATGGTATTTACTGATTTAATTTGACTGAAAGTGGACTCGTTATTTTAGAGGTAAAAAGAAGCAATAGCATTCAAACAGCTTTTAACACTGATTTTTAGCAGGATAGTATCGTATCTTGGTTCAAACACTGACCTGTTTCGAACGTATCGCAGGAAATCCTGGTGCAGAACATAGACGTTATCCTCACTGAACTGTCCTGAGTAATAAGCTCTGGGACTGGAGGGAGAAAGACGGTCATTGGTTATTTTGTAAGAAGAAGAAGAACTCTGTCAAGATGTTTGTTCACAAAGACAACAAAACCATAAAATACTCCACATATTCCTTCTAATATTCTCTTTGGTGTTTAAACAGTTTAGACTTTTAGCATAAATCCACCAGCTCAGTGTTCGCTTGGGATGTGTTTGGGATCATAATCCTCCTGGAACTATCAATCATGTCTGAGTTTTAATCATATATGATTTTAGAAGCAATTTTGCAAATAATTGTCGTCATAGAGATGCAAAATTTAAAGCTTGAAGCCAAAAAATACAGCTGTGGAAAAAATGAAGAGCCCACTGCACTGAACCCCATTGAAAACCTCCTGGTTATTCCCCCAAATATTGATTTCTGAACTCTTCCTGAGTTAAAACATTAGTATTGTTGTTTCTAAATGAATATGAATAAATTTCTTTGCATTATTTGAGGTCTGAAAGCTCTGCGTCTTTGCTATTTTGACCGTTTCTCATTTTCTGCTAATAAAAACGTTTTGCTTGGATGTAGTTTATAGAATAAAAGAACAATGCTCATTTTACTCAAATATAAACCTCTAAAAAGGAAAATCAGAGAATCTGATCATTGTAAGTGGTCGTCTTAAGTGGTCTCTTAATTTTTTTTACAGAGCTGTATATGTTGTTGAAGATGAGATGTGATCATAAAAATCCCTTGTTCCATTTCTACTAAAATTAGATTATGACAAGGATAGAAATAATAAACCTCAACATTAAGCACACAAACTGTACTCACTCTATATCTTGGTATTGACCGGAGGAAACTTTCTCTCCTTTGAGAAGACCCTGCAGCCACTGGTAATCCCTCAGACCCTCAGGAATCAGGACATACTTTATTCCCTGTAAGGAAGAAACTGTGAGAAAAGTGTTTCTAATCTACCTGTTATGATGGTTTCTGTGTCATTTTAATACTTCGTCATGCGGGGCAGACTTGTATCCGTACTCCTTAAAAATTTCAAGGGATGCTGTGATTGAATGAGCGGTGTGAACATAAACCGACGTTTTTGTCCCTACGTCTTCCTCGTAGCCGTTGATCACTGCACCATTCATCCTGTCGCACAAACGAAACACAGCTTCAACATTTGTTATGCAAATAGGAATGATCAATGTTATTGTAATTGAAACCATCTAAAAAATTGTTCAAATGAAAACAAAAATGACAAAACACTTCTAGATGTATCTGTGTTTGACCACAACTCATATTTTTAGTCTACACTGCATATCAAATCAAATTAAATAAACCTTTTAGTGTTTCTGTTTGAATATTTAATTAACATAATGCAGATCTTTACAACATGTTATGCAGTAACATGTTGTTATACAGCCTCTGCTGTATAACAACAGAGGCTGTAGCTCCAGATACATTTCTTTAGTAGCACAGTAAAGTATAACTTTCTATCCCCTAATATATTATAAGTATAGAAGCCCTGAAAGGCAAAATGTTCCACAAAGAGAGAAAAAAAAAAAAAAAAACTTTAAAATATCTTAATTGTTTCTAACTCGCACATTTCTTTTAAAGCCAAGAGAAAAATAAGATTTAGTCAGCTTTAGAAAATGGGTCTTAAAAAAGTTTTTTTCAAAATAATTTATTTTCTTTCTTACCTTTCAGGGCTTCCATATAAAGGAAGCATTTAGTTAAAGGTCCTATGGACAATACATAACATTGTTTTATGTCTTGTTGCTGATTAAATAAAATGAAATAAACATAGAAGAGACAGTATTATATTTGTAAATGTTCCTTGATACCGAGATGCTGTCAGCACAGTTAATGTTGACAAAAATAAGACGGATGTAATGATTTGAAGACAGTAAAATCCTATTTTTATTGGTCACACCAATAAAAATATTGGTTGCACCTGATGTGTGTAAATCACACACCTAGGTGCAAACATTCCTGCTTTGTCTTTCTACTATAATCCATCAAATCCTTTGGCATTTTGTGGCTGCTTTTTAAAAACGATTCCAAAGAAGACTCCACCAAATGGTTTGTTTTCCTACCGAAACACGTAGTCGTGAGCATCAATCTCGGCGCCCATCTTTGAGCCGTTCAGGATGCCGCCCGTTCCCACCACGGCACAGTGGATGCAGCCGTCCCCGCCTGGCTTTGGGAGGAGCAGCGGCTCTTTGGGCTTTGAGATCAGCTTCACTACAGGCTTTACATCTGCAAGCAAATATTTACCAAGGATGGTTACAGCTGGTTGATTTGCTCCAGCTGTACCTACAAAGGGTCACATGTTTGAAGCACTTATTAACTTTGTAGAATTACTTCAGTTAATTTATTGCTGCTAAATTTCCTTGGTGTTCCAACTACTTGGTTGTGAGTAAGCCGTTTACAAAAAGCAGAAGTGAGAACAAGTCTCCGTTTTATTTTCTACCTTTCAAAATGGAATAATATGCAAAAGCGATTCATGCAAAACCCTCCTATTTTAAATCCTGGGCTGTAGTGAATCGAGATACATTTATGGAAGAGGGAAAAATCTGACTCAGAATTGTGACGTTAATCTATGCTCACTTTTTAGTGACCCCGCCTCTTGCCCGGAACGTTAGCTGGAGATAGCTGGAGATGGGCACCAGCAACCCTCCCGACCCCAATAGGGACAAGGGTGTACAGAAAATGGATGGATGGATGGATTTTAATCATAGAATTTAGACTTTCTATTTTACAAATTCAGACTTTTTTTCTAAAAATGCTCACTTTAATCTTTTATCTTGTTTTTTTTGTTGCTCAGAATTATTACTTCATTTTTTATTTTAATCACTTTAATCTCAAATTTATGCTGTTTGTCGGATAAACTAGTTCATCAACCTGATAACAATAATAAGGTGATTAGTCTAATTAACAATCCATGATTTCCACAACGAGAGAGTATTTCCAATTCCCATAATTTAGGGCGTTCATTAATCTTCTCAGGAGTAGATAAACTGAGCTAAAGCTCAAATTAAGCAAGATAATAAAAGATTGTGACAGAATGACGTAGGTTTGCCAAGAATGTTTTTGGACACATATAACAAAAATTAAGAAAATTACAGCCTTGTGGTTTGCAATATCTGAATGATCTTTCGCTTGTGACCCAAAAAGTGAATCAGCCAATCACATGTCAGCAACTCAAAGCATTTGGGCATCTGGATTTGATGAAGACGACCTTAAGAAAGCTCAAACCAAGTATGAGAACTGGGAAGAGCAGCTTAATGCAACATATTAAAGCTCAGGTTTCTTGAATTTGACATTAATTAACTATCCTCTAATAATCTCCACAGTTTCCAGATTCCCTTTTAGCAAAGATCAGGGGTCTGCAACCTTTATCATCTAATGAGATTTGGCAAAAAAAATAGTTTAAATGTTACATAACATTTTTATTCTTCAAACATCTAATACATTTACATAAATATCTACTCATTTTAAAATCTGAAGTGTAACGGTTTGAGATACATTTATGGAAGAGGAATAGTGCCACTTAGAAAACTGTATTATAATTTATTAGAATGTTTAAACAAACACAATTTTACTTCTATTTTTCAGGATTTAAAGTAAAAATAAACATAAAATGTTGCAAGAAGAAAATTTTTGTCTGTGGGATGAAAAATAACAAGAATAACAGATTTAAAAAGATATTGCTGGTTCTTTTACTATCATTCTTTGTGGAAATTCAGTGCAAATAGTGCAGAAAAAAAACAATTAAAAACTGTTAAAAACCTGCATCCAAAACATGAGCTGGTTCTTTTAATTTTTCAGCCAAACTTACTGCCCGGTCCAAAGAGCTGCAGGTTGCAGACTCCTGATTTACATAATGGACCTGCAACCAGCAAATCTGCAATAACTGTGTCAAATTCTCCTACAAATGTTTCTTACAGCTTGTTGAATATTTACCAGGAAGAATTAAAACGGTTCTGAAGACAGAAAGGGGTCCAATCAGGTACTCACAAGGTGTAAAAAAAGCCTGAAGGATGTACATGAAAAAAAAAGCCACCTACCACTATATTTCATTCCCATAAAACCAAAAGGATTGTTGAAGTGCGAGAGCCGGTTCCACTCTCTGATGTTGAAGTTGTCTTTGTGCTGAAACATGCGAATGTTGGGAAGGAAAGCTTTCTGGAAGTCCTCGTCCTTGGAGTTACGCAGAGACTGCGGACAAGTCTGAGTATGCAAAACAAAGAGCTACATTTAAAGATAACTCTAAAATTGCTGTTTTTGTCTAGACAGCTGGAAATGAGGATTTGATTTTAAGTAGCAACTCGGAGACAGCTCAGGAGTTGGCAGCTTAGCCAGCTAGTGGAAACGCATGCAAAGAGAAAAGCAAACAAAGAACGGATTAACCCGAAAAGCAAACATGTAAAGACACAGCCAGTAGTCGATCACTACTCTCCCCAACGTTAACTCATGAGGTTCCTGTTCAGTCCCACAAAAATACTCACTGTTGGTGTTATTGGAGCATCCAGATTGTATATATCCTCAAAACTCCACTGAGGAAGTTTTTTGAAGGAACTTAAATCCATGATGGGGACAGGACTCTCAGGAGCTCTGCTCTGAGTTTTAACGTTTCCTAGGGAGTAAATGTTGGTTTTATTGGTTTTCCTCTCAATCTCTGTTGGCAAACCTGATAACAGACTCAGCTTCCTTATCATTTGCACAACATTAATCGATGTATCTTCACCTCTAGGTAGTACTTTTCCTGAGAAGACTTTCCAACTTTGAGAGAAAAAGAAAAAGAGAATGGTGAGAGGAAATAATTAGAATAAATAAATAGTTAAAAGGCATCAGAGGAATCTAGTGGAGAAACTTACTTTGATTCACCTTCATAATTTTCCCAAGAAAGAATAAAAAGAAAAAAGCTCACTGCCAACACCAGCACCAAGGAAAAAAATGCTGTTTTTTGCATCCTGAAGTGGTTCTGCTTTTCAGAAAATACGTTTCCCATGAAAAGTCACCTGCGTTTAAAGAGAGTGCTCAGTCACGCCTATGTAGGCGAGCCAGAGAAGTAATGTCATGCACTGGGAGGGGAATTTATTCAAACCTACAGAACCTGAAGTGCCTGATATGTGGGAACAGAAGTGACAGAGCAGGGCTGCACCTGTTTTCTGAGAAAAGAGCAGCAACTCCAAAAACACACAGAGGTTATACACAGCCTTGGAGTATGTGAATGACTGAAAAGCAGGAAAAGGAAGCGTATCTGTTCATTGACAGGTTAGCTTTGCATGTTCACCTGCTC
This sequence comes from Poecilia reticulata, assembly GCF_904066995.2. NCBI lineage: Eukaryota > Metazoa > Chordata > Actinopteri > Cyprinodontiformes > Poeciliidae > Poecilia > Poecilia reticulata. The sequence continues at coordinate 9,185,831 of NC_088848.1, read as the reverse complement.
TGTGTGGACAGGTGGGGTGTGTTCATATGAATAAGACAGTAAAATGTGAGAAATCAAATTACACTGTCTGCATTGAACAGGCAAATATTTGAATTTGTGGTCCAGGAGCAAAGAAACATTCTGGACAAACAAGATATTACATCATGTAAATCCAAGGGTTTGAACTATGGAGAAGCATTATTATTATAATACCAATTATGCATCCAAGTCTTTTTGCATTTTGCTATGTTACAAACAACAAATTTTATTGCATTTCATAGGGACTTTATATGAGCATACAATGTAAAGCATTGCATTAAATTATCATAATTTACAAAATCATGCAGTTGGCATTTTTAATGGACTTTCAATGCAACTTGTAGAACAACTTTGCATTAAAAGTGTCATTATTTACTAAATGACACTTCATGACAACTGTCATAAACATTCATAAAGACTTCTTTATGTTCATGACAGGTGTTATGTCAGTCTTATGCACACCCCTTCAAATAAAGTGTTACCCAATGTTGCTACATAATGTGGTGGGATTAAGAAGTAATGATTCTAAGCAATATAATCATCCAGCAGAGATTAGCCTTACCAAAGAGGCAGGAAGGGAATTTCCCAAAGACTGAGCTCAACTACTCTAAACAGAAATTTAATAATAAAGAATAAATGTGACTTATCTGCTGCAAACAATAACCTTTCCGAATTACCATAACATCACCATCATCATACCAGTTCAGAAGAGGGTATTGGGTTTACTTGGAGGAAAGAAATTGTGGTTTCCAATACAGAATAAAGTTTAAATGTTGAGAATAAAGTGACAATTTGATTTTAAAAATTATGGGAAAAAATGTCGAGGTAAAAATGAAACTATGTTGAAGAAAAGACTGGAGGCTAAAACTGTTGTGGTTTTAGGCAAATGTGGGCTCACCTGTACGTGCTGACTAAGAGAAAACGTCCAGACAATATTTATAAGCTAAATCCTGTTCAATGTGCAATGCCTGTGAGCTGGTTGAACAGGCATTGCACAGCAACAGGTGGGTAACTAGCAACCGGAGACACTATTCTCCATTCAGACTGTTCACTTCTGCTCTCCCTGTGGGATCTAATTAATATTTCTGTCTTTAAACCTTTTGAACATTTGGGATATTGATGCCAATGACCAGTCCAAGAACGGAAAATTATTTATTTTAGTTGCATGCCCTGAAAGTAGTTGAATAAAACTGTTTTATCATTTCTTTTTTACATATTCGTTCACAAGTTTATTAGTTTTCTTTTAAAGGGTTGTGCTCTGTAAGCGGTAATTACTAAGGGATTGGTTTTGACCAATCCCTTAGTTAAGTACAATTTTCGTGTATCTGTACTTTATGTAAGTAGATTTAATAATGGGTACTTTCTACTTTTACTCCACTACATTTTTACAGTAAGTACAGTAAGCTTAAAGAAAGGTAAGCTCCGTGGACGTGATGCTAGCTAAGCTAGCTGTACTGAGACACATGTTGCATCTGCGATGAAAAAAAGTTGTCACTCATGCACTGATTTATTGTGTGGAGGTGTTGACTGAGGTGTCGCAAATATGGGACAATGCTGGTACCAAAGTGCAGTAAAGTGGTATGATATTCAGGAACGATCCGATTCTTCTGGACGGATCTTTACTGATTAAATTTATTTCAGCTCCAAGTATTTAATATCTAGGTGTTTTATGGGAATGTGGATCTTTCAGGTCAATTTGAGAAGCAATTTTGATAGGTAAAAGTTAATTTTTTTGTGTCATGTAGTGCGGGGTGCTGGTCTTGACTTGGTCTTGGGTATGTGGTCTTGACTACAACTTTGCTACGTGGCTCCTCGGTTGCCTGTCCTCTCCCACCCACCTTCTTTCCATCCCCTTTCTGTTGTATTTCTTTAAAAATACATGCCACTAGTAGCAAAAAAAAGTGAAGTTCATGTTATGTTTGGACAGGAGACAAGATGTTTCCATCCCTGAAATTATGATGCATAGAATCAGATATCTAAGTCTAAACTATGTTACAGAGAGTAAAAATCAACAAAAAAACAACCCATCAGGGTGGGCGGAGGGGCGACGGAGGGAGGGCAAGAGTCCACGGGGAACAAAAAAAGAATCACTCAGTCAAAAAAACAGGGCGGTACCTGCCGTGGACAGTCCAGCGGGGGGCGCAGGAAGCGGAGTCCTGGAGACGGGTCCGTCGCCGACGCGGGAAGCGGAGTCCCGGAGGCAGCTCTGGAGGGCCGGCAGGAGGCTCTGCAGGGCCGGCAGGTCGCTTGGACGGAGCACTGGGACGCTCGGAAGGCTGCTCTACAGCAGCAGGCACAGGACACTCGGGAGGCAGAGTCTCAGGCGGAGCACAAGGACACTCGGGAGGCAGAGTCTCAGGCGGAGCACAAGGACACTCGGGAGGCAGAGTCTCAGGCGGAGCACAAGGACACTCGGGAGGCAGAGTCTCAGGCGGAGCACAAGGACACTCGGGAGGCAGAGTCTCAGGCGGAGCACAAGGACACTTGGGAGGCAGAGTCTCAGGTGGAGCACAGGGAAACTCGGGAGGCAGAAGCTCGGACAGAGCACAGGGGGCACTAGGAAACTCGGGACAGAGCAGAAGGGGCACTAGGAAGCTTGGACGGAGCAGAGGGGGCACTAGGAAGCTCGGACGGAGCACAGGGAAACTAAGGCTCGTCCGCAAACTCGGGAAGCTCGGGAGGGGCGGGGGCTGCTCACCAGCAGCGGGCACGGGGAACGCTGGACGCTGCTCACCAGCAGCAGGCACGGGGAACGCTGGACGCTGCTTACCAGCAGTGGGCAGGTGACACTGGGGCCGGAGACAGACGCCGCCTCGGCGCGGGGACCGGAGGCAGCGGGGACTGACGCCGCCTCGGCGCGGGGACCGGAGGCAGCGGGGACTGACGCCGCCTCGGCGCGGGGACTGGAGGCAGCGGGGACTGACGCCGCCTCGGCGCGGGGACTGGAGGCAGCGGTGACGGCTTGGCCCAGGGGCCGGGACCTCCGGCGGCTCAGGGCAGCGGTGACGGTGTGGCCCCACTCCGGGCGGGAGGATCGCCAGCCGTGATCCCCACAGCAGAGCTCCGCCACTGAAGTCCTCCAGCGGGACTGCTCCAAAGCACCGCCAAGGGGCTCCACCGTCTAAGCCGCATCATGCGTCTCTCACCTTCTGGTTGGTCGGATCCTACTGTCACGATTTGGGTGGTTGGAAGGTGAGGGAGGACGCAGGCAGACCCAGGTTGAAGTGATGAATAATGGTTTTAATAATGAAATAGTCCACAGAACTGAACAACGGGGAACAAGACGTTACACCACGAGGATCCGACAAGAGACAAAGATAACAGGTGGGGCTACATACACTGGGAGGGTAATCAAAGAAACGAGACACAGCTGGGATCAAACAGGGAAGACAGACTCACTGGGGAACAGGCTAATAAACACAGAAAATCCTCAAAATAAATACACAGAAATCACAGATCACAACACAAACAAGTGTGGCAGAAGCAACAAAGGCAGGAATTTAATTAAATAAACAGGAAATCAACAGCAGCAGTTTTCCTAGAAACAGCTTGGACTGAAACTGAATAGGCATACACAAATTTATACAACGTTCTGGTTTATTGTGCAACAGTTTGAAAGTTAAACTCATAGAACTAATAGAAACAATGCTCCATTGTGTTTTTCATAATTATCTGATCAGTGCAGGTGTGCGAGTGTGTTTAATACAAGTTAAAAACGATAAGCAGTTGTTGTTGGAACGGACAGCCGTGTTAAATACTGCAGGGAAATTAAATAACATATTTGGAGTCCTGAATAAGTCTTTGGAGCAGATCAGGTTGCGGAGGAGTCTCAGATGGAGTAGAGTCTGAGCTGCTCCTCCAAGTCTCCTTCAGACATGTCCCCGAATGTCTCCTTGTTGTCTTTCAGCAGCTGGAAAATGGCGGCCAGCTGCTCCCGCTGCACCCTGGGGGGGGGAGGAACAGACACAGAATAAAATGTTCAGAAAGTTTTCTCCAGGTACGTAATAAATACACTTTCTAATAAATAGGAGATTCTGCACAAGGATTTCTTTGTATCTGGTCTGGAAAATTTGGGCCTAGTTCTCCAAATGCAGAAAAAAATAACAGAATCTATATTTGAAGAAAACATGTACCACTGCAATATACAGCGTCTTGCAAAAGGACGTTCACATTTTGTTGCATTACAGTCACACATCTTCATTTATTTTATTGAGATTTTTGTGACACACCAACCCAGAATTATGTAATCTTAATGAAAAAGTGATAAATGGTTTTAAGATGCTATTACAAATGAATAACCTAAATTACAATCTTAAACAAAATAAAGCAGCTACTTTCAGAAAGGCAGACCTTTCATTGTAGCCATTCAATGAAAGGCAGACCATTAATCAGAGAGGAATCATTTTAGCTCAGGAGGAGCTGCAGAGATCCACTGTCATGACGTTTTGCTGGACGATAAATTGTCCCAGAAATTATTGCGACAAACAATTATATTTTGATTTTGTTTTTCAAGTAATATCATATAATGGCATAGTCATGTAAGTACATCCTCTCAATAAACTTTAATTTTTAATGAACATTAAAACCGGAACTGGAATACATTTTAAATATCCAAAATAAATTAACAAAACACCTGAAGCAACAGATAAAATGGAGACTTTTGTCATCTAATGTAAAGAGAGAGATACAAGAAAAACAAATCAACATGCAAATGGAAATGATCAGACTCATTTTATGCGATTCATTGATTTATTGCTTACTACAATACTGATTGGGTAAGAAAACATGTTTATTGGACATAACGCTCCAGCTTTGGAGATGGTACAGACTGAACCCAACAGGCTTGCAGCTGTAATTGCAGCAAATGATGTTCTCCAAAGTCTTAATTCAAGGGCTGCTGAATAAAAAAGCACTCCACACTTTTCAGATTTTTATTCCTAAAGGATTTTGATGTAGGATTTGAGAATATTACACTTTGAGAATATTTCGGCTGTTCTAAATGTGTGTTATATTTTGTGAATGTTATCTTTACTTGTTGAAGTGAAGTTTGAGTACCGCTATAGGTGAGTGTTGATTTTGGAAAATCACTCTGTTCATATTGACACACTGGAATCTCAGAGGTGCTTCAAGTTTACAGCTGACTAAATGAGAGATAAACATTTACTCAGATTTAGTAGCAGACAAGCCTGATTTCAAATGTATATCATTAAAATACTTTAAGTAAATGTTCAGGTTTTGCAAACTACTTAAAAAAAGTACAAAGTACAGACACATCGTACTCAATTATAGTGGCATGAGTAAATGTCTCATGTTACCTTCTGGTTTTATATATGAACAGTCTTTAAAGCAGAACAGATTGAAATTTTTTAAAGCAAATGTTCAGAAATAACTCCTTGTTTGGAAACTGTGTGATAACCTACTGAGAAATGACGTAATTAAACTAAATCCTATCAACATTTTAAGTGGGTGGTGCAAACTGTGCACCACCCACTACATCTAATGATATATTACAACATGTCTTCAGACATGTTGGGCCGCACAGTGGCGCAGTTGGTAGAGCTGTTGCCTTGCAGCAAGAAGGTTCTGGGTTTGATTCTCGGCCCGGGTCTTTCTGCATGGAGTTTGCATGTTCTCCCTGTGCATGCGTGTGTTTTCTCCGGGTACTCCGGTTTCCTCCCACAGTCCAAAAACATGACTGTCAGGTTAATTGGTCTGTCTAAATTGCCCCTAGTGTGTGTGCATGATTGTTTGTCCTGTGACAGACTGGCAACCTGTCCAGGATGAACCCTGCCTCTCACCCGGAGCGTTAGCTGGAGATAGGCACCAGCAACCCTCCCGACCCCACTGAGGGACAAGGGTGTATTGGAAATGGATGGGGTCTTCAGAGCAGTGTTACTGGATCAATTCAAGCAGATGGGAAATGGGAAAGCAGCCTGACTAAACAAAGCCGACTCGTCTAGCTGCTTGGCTAATCAGTGAAAATTAGTCAGCTGAAATCAGTGATAACTCATATTATTAAATCTTCACCTATTAGACCCAAATTCTGCTTCCAGCCTCGCTGATCGGGGCAAGATGCAGTAAAAAGCTAATTTATTAGAAAAATTCAACTCAGAAAGTAAAACTTGTAATGTATTGTACACTTCACTGTATACAAAGTGATTTTATTCAGGGCTTTATTTCTGTTGAATTTATAGCGTATGACAGTGACTCCCAAAGTGTGGGGCGCCCCCCCCCCCCCCTAGTGGGGGAGCAGTGTCATTGCAGGGGAAGCTTTTTGGATGAATGGGGAAAAAAAAGTTACACAAAAGTGTTTCACACTGTAAAGATGGTTTGTAGTGTGTTTTGTTGCAACCTGAAGTGTGAAATAAACTTCAGTGGAGTTTGAAAACAAAATATGTGTATAGGTTTATGTCTGAGGGCTGCACAGTGGGGCAGTTGGTAGAGCTGTTGCCTTGCAGCAAGAAGGTTCTGGGTTCGATTCCCGGCACCGGTATTTCTGCATGGAGTTTGCATGTTCTCCCTGTGCATGCGTGGGTTTTCTCCGGGTACCCTGGTTTCCTCCCACAGTCCAAAAACATGACTGTTAGGTTAATTGGCTTCTCCAAATTGCCCCTAGATGCGAGTGTGTGTGTGCATGGTTGTTTGTCCTGTGTGTCTCTGTGTTGCCCTGCAACAGACTGGTGACCTATCCAGGGTGACCCCGCCTCTCGCCCGGAACGTTAGCTGGAGATAGGACAAGGGTGTAAAGAAAATGGATGGATGGGTTTATGTCTGGTTGAACGATGTGTGTGCCCAGTTGATTATTCTTTTCTTTTTTGGTGGGGATTTTATTGTAAACCATTTTAATCAATATTAAGAGAAATATACTTGCAATATATAACACTATTTGGAATGAATTTTCATTCATTTTCTGAATTACTGAAATAAAAATGAACTTTCCAATGTTATTCTGCTTCTGCATTTAACTGGAGAGCCCCAAAAAGCCAAGGTGTCGTGACACTCTAACCCCCTCTTGTGGCGGAACAAAGAAAACCCCAACAAGGGAAGCAATCAACACCTGCTGAGGCACACCTGTGGACCACACTTCTAATGGAGGAAAACAGGAGGAAGACGTGGGATCAGATAAGCAACACTGTCACACCAGTCGCTTCATGGCCACATGAGGATGAAGAGCCGCTGAGGTAAACATCACTGCTGAGGTCAAGATTGGCTAATTGCTAATTAGCAGTTTTCACCCACTGGCCAGAAAGGGACTCTTTTAGGACAACGAGGTGAGGAGAACTCATACTTTACCACATATCTGCTCCTCTTTCAGCTTAACAGACACTTAACGTCTGCGTCGCTTTTACTCCTGCAATGATAAGAGCAGGATATGCAGATATGCTTCAGACAAAGAAAAAAGTCCCAACAACTTTGGCGTTTTTTTTCGAGCAGCGCTTTAACACTTGGATTTGTTTCTTTAAATCTCCTGTTATTCGTCCGTCAGACAGCTAATGGTGCTTAGCAGAGGCTCAGTCTGACCTTTACTTTCTTGCCCGTCTAAAGCTGAGCCCAGACAAACGTGCACTGTCCAGAGTCACACGTGAAGCAGCAAAATAGAAGATGGCTGCAGTGCTGATGTTGGCGATAATAATAGATCTGACCATATGGACTTTTAATGGAAAGTTTCATTGCATCTTTTTGTTTGGTTTCAGTGTATTTGAGTAGGGTTCATACAGATATGTTTTAGGCTGGGACTATTTTTTTTAAACTCTTGTAACAGATCAGTTATCAGAACTAGTGATGGGCTGTCGAGTCGTACACAAAAGTACAAAACTCAACAGAGAGAAAACATCTGACAGGTCAAATATTCACACCTTTTGGTCTCTTTATCCACCTTAATCTTGTCAAATGTTGCTACAGGACTGATTGTAGGGGAAACTTTTGGTGAGAGAGCACAAGTTGCAATAAAGCAATTAGTTTTATACAAGTAAAAAGTGTGTAATTTAATTTTTTTTTTTTTTTCAACTTTTCTGCTTTATGCAAGGCTGAAGCCACAAGTTATGCCAGTGCTTATAGGTTAACTTGTGGGTAGAGCAGATGTGTGTTGAATCAGAATCAACTTTATTATTAGCAATTTGACTTTGTTCAGTTTCTATCCATCCATTATCTTCTGTTTTCCTTAGGTAGCCCAAGGCGTTCCCAGGCCAGATGAGGAATTATACAAACAAGGACAGAAAATATTACATTGGAAGTTACTATTAAAACTGGCATGTTTGCCTCAATCAATTTGTCAACAAATAGTCCAGGGAGGAATATTTTTCGTGGTTGGTTCAAGAAGAATTGCCTTCTGAAAAAGAATGTGAGCTATGATGTTCAGTATCAGAAATAAAGAGTAAAGCACTGTTTGTATTTTATGATGCATAGCTTGTAATCCAACAGTGGTTCACTAAACCCCTAAGACAATGGTTCTCAATCCTGAGGGCCCACTGGCCTCACCTGCATGACTGAAAAAACCAACCCGGTCTCGCAAACACAAAGAGCCAGTGTATGCGTCTCTCCAGACAATAACACCAGAGCACAACACCGGTGTGAGGCGAATAAAAAATATGCCCAACCTCATTAAAGAAAACACGACAAACTTTATGACCGTGTCAGAAAAAGCTCTGATGTGCCGCAGGAGTTTTAAGCATCTGATTTATATTAACAAAGTTGGAGAAGCTGCTAAAAATGAGAGTATGCTTAGATGCTAATATTCATAACGGAAAGCTATTTCTTCAGCTCAATCTTTCAAAGATAAACACACGCAGTTGTGATTACATTATCCTGTTTAAGTTGTAGAAGTTCAGGTTCCCACGTGTCTCATCTGAATTTGCTCTGTTTGCTTAAATCAAGAGTATGCAACGCCAGTCCTCGAGATCCACTGTCCTGCTACTTTTGGTAGCATCCCAGATCCAACATAACAGAATGAAAAGTCTACATTACACCTTTTAATCTGCTCATTCACTATTTATTTGATTCAGATGTATTGGAGCAGGAATGAATCCAAAAGTTGCAGGACAATGGCACTTGAGGACTGGAAATGCAGATCTCTGGTTTACATGTAATTAGGCTGTTTATCCACAAAGCATCATGGGTCATATAAGAAAAGTGTATATTCTTCTAAAAGTTTTTCCCGGTTTGTGTTTTTCACTAACCTCTGCTCGTCTGCCAGCTCTTCTTTGGACATCATCACCTCTAAATGGTGCGATCGTGCCTTTCCAGGAACATACTTCAAGGAATTATTTGCATCCGATTCCACTTTCGCTGTTCAAGCAGAAAACGAGTACATGCTGATGAAACAGAAATAAATCCTGCCTGCCTGTTTGGTAACATTAAAATGAGAATGTAGCAAGAATTTCAGGTGAAAATGCTTACCGTTGTCCCCTGGGCTCTCTGTGGCTCCTTCAGTCTGGGGATAAGAGAAAGCACACTTTAGGAGCTCTGTATCAGAGAGCCCAATGAAAGACCTGCGGCCCATCGCTGACGAGACCTCGGACGATGAGTCTACCTCTAAACTGGGGACAGAAAGGCTCGATGTGGAGGAAGAGGACTCGACTGCTGCACCGCCTTCTGCGTGAAAGTGGGGGTGCCCCTGCTCCTGTCAGAGAATTATTACGTCAGAAATGACCTACCTCTTAAATTCATCAGTGACACTTTCTGCTTGTTCTTTGCATCTGATCCAGGTGGCTAAGTTTGAAAAGGTTCTTAAAGTATGCAAGTTGTTACACTGAGAGTTTCAGGTGGCATTTTGTGGCTATTTCTGAATGGTAAGCACAAATCGGAGACGGCCTCTGTGGAAGTTAAGGTATCCCCACAGGTGTTACCTTTCTAAATGAGGAAACTAAACAAAATACATCAGTCTGTAAGTCTGATGGATATGTTACCTTTCTATTGTACTGTCCTGTTGCACAGTTCAAATAAAACCAACCATTTTTAATATGAGATGCTCGGAACTGTTGTTTTTTGTTGCAAAAATGATTTAAAATAAAAATGTTTTCCATGTAGTTCCTCTGGATGCTGTGGATTATTAAAAACATTTAAACCAATATTATAGAAGTAATCAGGATTGCGGTTTGTTCAGATCCAGCTTCCTTCCCTATCGCACATGAGTGTATGACTGGGACTGACTGAATGCAGTTTTAGTGTAGAGCACTTTGATTGGCTAGCACGACTAGAAAACACTACATAAATTCAGTTCATGTATTTATCAATGTTAAGTCTTCTATAAATATTTGTACATTAATAAAAACATGTCACCCTTCTGAAAAGTGCGTCTATACTGTATATCCACTCAGTACTTGGTCAGGGCTCCATTTGGATGAATGAATGCATCAATTAGAACAGCCAAGATGCCTCTGACGACTTCCCTGGTTTGCTTGACACAAAAACTCTGACAGTTGCAGAACATGACCTGGATACATCTGTGTTTGGTGGCTCTTGAGTCCCCGACTTCAGCTGCAGTTCACACCTAGTAAATCTCAATACTCTTGAATGGGCTTTGCTTCATATTCCTCTCACACAGCTTTTTTTCTTCCACACAACTTCCCATAAAATATAAAAAAAGTGACTTCTTTATCATTTTTGTTTTAGCTTAGTCTCCTACCATAGTGTCATATCACCCATCTCGATTCATGATTGTGTATGCCATTAACATGAGTTTTTATTAGTTGCTAGACTTCATTATGAAAATAGGCAGAAATAAAGATGCGGATTTACAAAAGATGTGGACTGCTGGAGCCAGTTTGGGTGTCCTTTCCATTACAAAAGAATTATTCTAATGCAAACTACAATAAATTAACAGGTAGTCCTATACCTGAATTGGTGCATGGTAAGTTGTTCGCCAAAAATTACTATAACTTTTTAATTTAAAAAAAATGTAAATATTGTGTGTGTAAAATAAATATTCCAAAATTAGTCACAAAAAGAAACATCTATTCAATAATATTCTAATGTCCTAAGTTGCTTCTATACAATGCGCTTTAGTTTAGTTTATTTGTGGATCTATTAAAGCAGCCCAGAGCTCCTCCGGGCTGTTGTACATCCAGACACTGTCTTGAGTACTTAAAACAGATTAAGGGGGAATTACGCAAAACAAAACATTTTCCTGCAGCATTGCCAGACCTACTCACAGATTTCACTACATCCCAGTGGTCGTGTGAGCTCCCACTGATCTCACTCCAGTTGTCGGCTTCCGTCTTCCTCCCCTGCCCGGCTACATGGCCGTTCAGCTTCGCCTCGGACGTCGCTGATCCTCCGTCTCCTCTCTGGCCGAAGTAACTGCGCGCATTCGCGAAGTCCGCCGCGGGCGATGAGCCTTTGAGCAGCGACGTCGCGACCACCATGGCGAGCAGCGTGAAAATGATCGCGGCCAATACGAGAGTTGCCTCCATTCTTGTGATTCTTGTTGCGTCGCCGCCCCGGCGTCCACTCACTCGGCCATCCCGCTTGCTAGCGATAATCCCCCACCGTCAAACATCAACGGCAACGGCCGCAGTTTATCGGATACGGGACAATCTCCCAATCTTCTCTCGGACCAGAACGTCACATCCTCTTTTTGCACCCCGCCCTCTCCGTCGGCGGACTACGGGCGGTTGGACCGGGCAGTTGGACTGGCACGAAGCAGTGCAACGTGCTCGGCTCTGCGTCTGCAGATAATCCCATCAGCAGGACAAACTGGCGGACCCAAATGGTTTCTGACAGAACCCGTGTACTGGAGGTGTAGGCTGATAAAGTAAAGCTGTCAGCTGAAGGGAAAACATTCCTTACCTTCTAGTCAACACCTGAAGTTAAAGGAGGATACCGGGAAATACACCATCAGGGTAGATATCATGACTAGGCTACCAGAATAAATGTGCTGCTGAAAAACAGCTTTGACCCATTGACATTTTGAGGTGTGCTGCAACTTTTAAATCTTGTGAGTTGTATTCTTGCACCTCGATGGAACGGATTTGATTATCCTGTAACATCCCACAGAGGCTTTGATTGGATTGAGATGTGGGGGGAGTTGGAGGTCAAGTCAACACCTTGAACCTGTTGTTGTGCTTCCTCACAAAACAGAAAAGCAATACCAAACAACCTTACATTATGGCGGAGTACACTGTCCGGATGCAAGAGGCAGCAGTCCTTAGGCCGAATCCACAGGTAGACGGAAATCTGAGAAAACAAATACGCTTTGTCCATTGTTTTCACCGCAACACATATTTTTAAGTCAGCAAATGTATCTTTTTATAAACCCTGGAGACATTTTTTCAGCAAAGCAACCCAGAAGTTCACATCAGCAGGTGTATAAAGGGAGGTGCTGTGTCACTTTTCTCCAGTAAAAAGAAAACACCTCTTGTTGTACCACTTTTGAAGAGACTTTAAACATCAGGAACCATATAATGGAACATTTTAGATTATTTTAGAAAACCCTAACTATAACCACTCTGTGCCTAGTTTGGGCCGACACAATCAGATTCAAATAAAGTCTGCATTCTGGTTCAGGCAAATTCATACTCAATCAGATTCAGGTTGAAAAAATGCTGAATTGTTTCCCGTTCAAGCCAATTACAGTTGATTCCAACAAAATCAGATTCACATTTATTCCAGTTTAGGCCAATTAATTCTATTTTAATGCAATTGCAAGTCAATGACAATATGATTTCTACCTCGTTGAACAGTTTACATCCAGGACAGCTACGTATCACAATGCTACACACTGAAACCATATATATCAGTTTCTACATCTAGGCTTTTGCATTTTTGCTTACGGTAAAATTATTGCAGACAAATTTACATTTTCTTACAGTGGAAAATGTTGCAACACAAAGAATTAGCATTTAAGAACCACAGTATTTGCATTATCCATACCTTTAGGACTACATCTAGTGACTTTTACTAGAGTATACTTTGAAGCACCCACTTATGGTTTTAATTGATTTATAGAATGTGACTACATATCACAACATATTTTTTGTTTTTAATTTTCTATAAAATTAAAATTTTGTTGTAACTTGAGTATTTTTTAATTGTCAATGAAAATTGGTGCCTCACCAATTCAAGTCACCTCAGATTGCTTCACTTTTGGTTCAATGCTTTCAAGTTTGATAATTTTAACAAAAGCTGCATCAAATCTTCTTAGTGAAATTTAGGTTAGATTTGGTGAAATTGTAGCTTATAAATCTAGCTACATATCTTACCATATAAACCATAAAAAGTTATTTCTGAAGAGAACAGCCAGGATTTAAAAACAGACATAAAACACTGCTGTAATCTTCTACTCTGGTTTGCGAGACAAAAAACATAAAATCCAGCTAAACAGAAAAGTAAATGCAGGACTAAAACTTCCCCTAATAAATGAGATGGTTTATTATTTTACAGCAGCTCAGTTAACTCTGCCAACAGTAAGGCAGTGATATACACAACTTCCTTTCATGAATAAACAGTTAACAGTGGTATTCATTGCTGATTAAACAGTTGAACTCTTTCATGGAAGAAGTTCATGCAGTTTTCCTGTGAGGAAGTCAGTGATGTTTACCAGTTGAATGTACTTCACCTGCCTTTAAATTCCAGCTCTGAAATACAAGTGCATCTCAGTAAGTTAGGATATCACTGAAGTTATTTTTTAAAATCAGTATTCATGATTAAAAAAGCAACACAGTAGAAGTACTGACACTTCCAGACTGTTTGTGCCAAGTTGTCAAGTCTTTATTGCAGCCTTCAGCAGAGTTGGGTTTGGTGTCTCATCTTATAATTTTTTTTTATTTTCATGTCGGGGTGAATTTGGAGGCCAATTAAGCAGATGCTGTGGTGTTAAAATCAGGCATCGATACATCTGGCATTTACATATAACTCGTCAGCAGAGGACAGCATGTAGTGTTTCAAAACTTTCGAATGGATGTACTGACTCAAAAGTACTACAAAGTTTTGTAGACCTGCACTGATTTTGGACTTCAGAAAACACAAATGAGCAACACATCAGAGGCTTCAACCATCTTGGATCCTATGCCTCCCCCACTCTTCCTCAAGACTCTAGGAAACCAATTTAAAAATGAAATGTTGGGGAGAGACTTACTGTTCTATATTTAAGTCTTATGGACATTGCAGATTACATGTAACTAGTACTTTATACAAGCAAAAATATGCCGAGAATCATTCATATTTAACAAGCTACACTAAAAGACATTGAGGACAAAGTTAGACATTAAATTCCAACAAAAACCTTTATTGGCATTCATTTGATGCAGTTACAAGACATTTGAGGTACACAGAATGCGATTCAAAAGATTTCATAAGAAGCTATTAACTGCCCCTTAACCCTTCTCTTAGCGTCCCACTGGGCTAGTTTTTCAAAGCAAGCAAGACCAATTCAGTGGATAAACCACAGAAGGAAGGCTGACGTTGGGACACAGAAGAGAAGGAAGGGTAAAGAGGATAGAAGACAATATGTACAGCACATGTAGGGAAGTAGAGGTCACAGACAGGAGAGGATGGATGATCTGCCACACCTGTGAGCTTACAAACCGGCAAACGGCAGCGAAGGGTCGAGCCCCGGAACTGCACCGGGCACTCAGCACCGCAACACGCCACACCATGTCACCACCGCACTGCACCGCATCTTAACAGCTAACCAGCATTACTCAACTGCTACACAACTGCGCCTAGTGCACAAAAGATACACAAGAAAGAAGGTTAGAGTCATAGGAAAGCAACTTGAACTAGACAGAAAAAAAAGCAGAAACAAAATGTTGCTGGATTAAGCAAATCACAAATTTAAATGGCTTTTATGTCACTGTACACTAAGCCATTTCCCTCCCCCAGTATGAGTGGCAATACAGCTGTAAATACTGCAAACAAAGAGACATCATTTCCTACATCAACTTTTCAAATAAGTTTCATATTCAAAAATGAACAGAGCCTGCTGAAAATTATATTTTGTTTCAGAGGAATTTATTACAAATTCAATGAAAAAGCCCACCCCAAAAACGGTAAATTAAAAAATACCCCATAAATCCCTTTCAATATACTCAGCTTTACAAATGATGTCAAAGTTACAGAATTTGTCTCAACAGATTACAAAGGAACTTAAACATTTAAAACATTTTAGACCAAGATCCAATTAACCTTTCAGTCTGGATTCAGTGGTAATAGTAGAGTATTCTTGCCAAAAAGTGAGGCTGTTCCGGATGTCCTCAAAGGCTCAATGCAAGATCTGGAAGGAAAAACAGAACTTAAGTCACCAAGAGCAAAAAATAGACGCTGGTATCAATTCCTGAAGCTGATCTGAATATTTATTGCATGATCTCTGTCCTGACAGTTAAGAAATCTGAGGTAAACATTTTACTCAATAACTCACTTCCTTATTTTACATGTTTCCTGGCCCCAATTCTTCCCACACTAGCTCTAACAAGGGTCTTGCACCCGGGCATATTGGGAAAAACAAACCTCGGGGTCGGCTCCCTTTATGTGAGGCGGCGGAAACCACAGGCACAGGTGGATAAACTGCTCAGTGCATCTGCCTGTGAGCCCCGCGAGAACGTACCTCACCACACCACCTCATACACCAATTGACAGCCCGAACCACCGCCATGACGACCTGCTTCATAGCAACCACCGTTGCCTCGGTGACCTGCTCCTTAGCAACTGCAATGGCTCTCAGCAACAGGCAGGTCACATGGGCGGGTCACACACTAACTGCTCTCACACTGCAACACCCCCATCTCCTCCTCCTCTCTTTGCAAACAGGACTCAGCAGCTTGGAGGAAAGAATTCCACATTTAGGTGAACGGTTTGAGTAAGCATCCCACATCCCAACCACCCGCCTCCCACCCCAAACACATCAATACAAATGTGAGCACCCCATTTTTATCATGATGCTTTTTAAACCAAATCTTCTACTGCCTGTGTGTGCTTTAAATTGTCTGGGGGAAAAAACAGTTTCAAAATAAGGCACACACAAAGCTAATACTAGACATTTAACAAAGTTCTAACAGCAT
Source organism: Poecilia reticulata (assembly GCF_904066995.2). Lineage (NCBI taxonomy): Eukaryota > Metazoa > Chordata > Actinopteri > Cyprinodontiformes > Poeciliidae > Poecilia > Poecilia reticulata. The sequence continues at coordinate 9,169,818 of NC_088848.1, read as the reverse complement.
TCTGCAGTCTTTGCCACTTGCGTGAAGCGTAAAGCCTGCAGAACACAAATGTAAGAAATAAACATTTCAATAGATAAAGAATAAAATAAATCAACCCTTCCCCTGAATACCGTCATATTGCGTCCACATTTGGGTTAAGGCTCTGCTTCGTTGTTTCCTGGTGATTTAGGTCCACTCTTGGACTTAGACCTGGATCGGGACTTTGACCCCCTGTTGGAACCCGGGGTTCGACTCCTCGACTTGGACTTGGAACGGGATTTGGATCTGGAGCGAGACCGTGATCTGGAAGGAGACTTTGACTTGCTCCTCCTCGGCGTTCTGGACTTGGATTTGGACTTCGACTTGGACTTGGACCTGGACCTCGATCTGGACCTGGAGTAGGAACGAGACCTGGAGCGGCTGTAACGGTTACGGCTCCTGGATCGCGAACGGCTTCTGCTCCTGGAGCGGCTGCGGCTTCGTCTGCGACGGCGGGGACTGGTTGAGCGACTGTAGACCACACAAAACAACAAGGAATAAAAAAGTTAAACCAAACAGCAACAGGAAAGCAGCAATGCTGCAATCTGGCAGCTACACCTTTTGTTTGATATTACAAATATACGTCTCTTAGTTTTAGGCGCACAGTTTTACTGTTTTAACCAAACTAATACTGTTATCAGTAAATATTTCGACTTTCTCAACTTTGATATTTGAAGATCTTAAAAATATAATCTTTAGAAATTAACGTGAGCTGGAAACCAAGCATGATATGCTTTTTATACAACCATATCAATGTATTTGGTGAATAAAAAAACAAAAACAAAAAATTATTTTCAGTTAGCTATTGCTGGTATTTTTTTTTATTTTATTTTCTGACAAAGACAAAAAAAAATGTTCCATCATAAATGCTACAAGAGTAACTAGTGTTTAAATACAATTTATTAAGATAATCTTGTCCCTGCTCTTTTCCGAAGTAAGGCTTTTTTCTAAGATACAGTTACTATAATAAAAGGAAAATATGACATAAAGCCTAGTATTTCAATATAATATAAATTAATTTAAAATGCTTTGAAGCATGTTTAAAACATTTTATATGCTCTTGATATAATTGTTTTTGTGAACCTACTGAAAAAAAAACTTGGAGCTACGCTGCTCTGAGCTCTGTGACCACGTGCCCATTCGAGCACATGTCCAACAAAAACCTCATGCTACACCTATATTCAAAATTACCTCCTGCTTCTTCGTCCGTAGCCTCCGTACCTGCGAGGTGGAGCCCCTCTTCGGCTGTACATCGAGTCCGGCGGCCGTCCGTAGCGGGCCATCTGAACCCTCAGCTCGCGCCCGTCGAGTAGCGCGCCATCCATGGCGTCCATTGCGTCTTCAGCGTCGCGCTTGTCGAGGAACCGCACGAAGGCGAAACCGCGGCTCTCTTTGGTGTACCGGTCCCGGGGAATGTACACGTCCCCCACCCGACCATACTTCTCAAAAACTCGTCGGAGAGTCTCGGGAGAAGTTCTGTAAGTCAGGTTGTCCACTTTGAGGGAAGTCATCCCTTCGACGTCTGGCGGCGGCCTACCGTAACTCATTTTTCTTGGTCGTTTCCAAGCAACGAAGCGAGGCTGCTAAGACTGAAACTGTGAGGCCTATAACCTAATAAAAATATTTTTGACTTCAAAATGGCAAGAAGGTTAACCTCCGCCAAATCAATCTAAGTTATGAAAATACAACCACTCGGTGGTTGTCTAACCGCGCTGCTTTTCACGTGAAATGGCGGCAGTGAAGCTTCCTTTTCCTTTTTTCTTTGCGCCCGTGTTGGCCTCCTCTGATTGGCTATTTAGCTATCCGCCTCTTTCTGTGTGATTATTACACTGCCCCCTGTTGACTAGGAGTGCATAACATCAACCGTACCGCTTTGTTTTGTATGAAGTAATTTAGTTTAGTTTTTCGATTTTCTTGTATATCCTTTCCTATCCTGTTACTTTATTATTATTTAGTTTTAATGACTACACAACTACAATGGTATTTCATTCCCTAGATGCTTGCTATTTTATACTTAAATAAAATAACTCAAGCCTTTTACTAATACCTGCCATTTGTAGTAAAGTAGATTTAAATGTGGTGAACGATGTTTTAATGAATATTTATACGTTTAGATGTCCTACTTACCAGGTTTACCTAAAAGGCTCCCGTATAGAAGAAATGACCGAGCAAGTTTTGGTTTTTATTGATTTTTGTGAACTTACACTTATAGACCACTAGGTGACAGTGTAGGAATTATTATACTAGATTCCAATGAAGCGGTTTACATGCAAAGAAATTATTAAGATCCAAGATAACTGTTTTTGATTATCTGTCCATTGTAGTGACTTCTAGTCATTAAGGAGTTAGTTATCGAGTTCTTCTCAAGAAGTCGATATAATTTTATTAAAGTGTTTTAAACTTTGCCTGTGTGATATGGTCACTGACCTTTATAGGACAAATTAATTATGGTTTTTCAAATCCATTTTAAACCACAAAAGCACATTGGTAAAGACATAAAATGACAATGGAAAGTTGATTGGAAGGAAAAAGTGGGGTAGCAAAAAGGGTATACGTAACAGTCCATAACCGCAGTCTAGATTATGGTTCAAGAACCACTGGAAGCTGTATCCAGGTCATTGGTGTGTAACTGTTGCACCCATATCATTAAGCCAAAATGGCCATCAACTTAATTTCTTTTGATTGACACCCATTTCAATCAATTGTGCTGGTCTACGCTCTTTCCATAACCAATTAAACTTACCATATCCAATTAAATTCACCTCCATATCCAACTAAATTCACCTTGTACTTGATTTACTATGTAAAATTTTAAATATTCAGGGTGTTACCTTCACACAGAGAGATCAAGCTTCTGCATATGCTCCAAAGAATTGAAAAACTGCATCTAATTTAATGCACAGGCGTATTTAGGGGTGTGGGAATGTTAGGAGGTTGGCCACTCCAGAATCATATGCATTCTCAAAAGCTCCTTTTTTGTTTGTTTGTTTTGTTTTTCAGTTCATGTAAAATGCTGTCAGAAGCTGGACAGTTACTCAGTGGTCCCAGGCCTGAATAGAACCCCATAGTGTACTGTGAAGAGGAAGATGACACCAGACCCAACAATGCTGACAAGATGAAGGTCACTGCAAAAGCACCCTGGGATAATCACCTCCATGCAATGCCCTATTGATGCTGCATATACTCTGTATTACATGGAAATGTCCATGTTTTATTCATCTATAATGATCACACTATGTTACATTTAACATTTTAAGTAAAGATCATCATATCTTTAACAGTGTTCAAATCATGAACTACTGTCCTAAAATAAAAGTAACGTCTAACTCTTGTCCTTGAGAACTATGATCCTGCAACCTTTAGATGCACCCCTTCTACAACATTGCTAATTCAAATAAATGGTTCATTACTTGGTCTCTGTGGAGTTGAGTGACATGATTATGAGGGATTTCACTCATTTGATTCAGGTGTGTTGGAGCAGGCAGACAGGAATTCATGGAGAATAATACCCAAGGTACCTCTAAAAGGTTCTGCGTACTGTCCTCTTAATTGCCCTCTTTTGGATTGACTTAAAGTTTCAACAATCGCTCGTTAATTCATTTGAATTAATTTTTATATTTGGTGTGTTTTTTTTCAGTTGAGAAAACACTTATTCATAGGCGTAGGAAGCGGGGGGAACAGGGGGAACATGTCCCCCCCGGGAGTCAGGAATTCTGCCATGAATATCACTCGTTTATGACATCTTGTTGTCAGCTTATTTTCATATATAGAACGAAATCTTTTTGGTTAAGCTGTTTTAATTCTGGAATAGTCACATGTCCAAAATTTTACTGGTAACTTTGTTTAAAAGTTAGCTAGTCTAGTCACAATGATTTAGAATGAGACTGAAAAAGCAGCGGAATTAGCCTTTTTATTATTTAAAGTGAGCAACACCTGATCATACTCGACCACTTAACTTGAATTTATGTATTATATTATATTATATTATATTATATTATATTATATTATATTATATTATATTATATTATATTATATTATATTATATTATATTATATTATATTATTTAGATATTTAGGAGAACAGCAGTGCTAGAATGATGTTGAAGAAAGGTGAAGAAGCTCTGGTGAGGTCTTCATTTAGTGTAGTGAAATATGTATGAACTGTTTTTAATTTTTAAATAAGCTAAATTATTTTATCATGAGAGGAGCAGATCAGGCATAGGAGAGCCAGGTGGAGTTTCAGAGTGTGAAGATATAAAAATTATATTAATTAATTATATTAATTATATAAAAAATTATATTAATTACATGAGACAATAAGAAAAGTGCTTGAGGAGAGGTTTAAAAATAAATTAGTGAAATTTTTTGCTACAAAGTAAATAGAGTTGAGATGTATAATAATGTATACATCTGAAAATAAAGTTGTTTAAATTCTCATTCTGTATGATAAAAACATACTTTTTATATTTAGTTCACATTCTGATCCTAAAAATTACTGTAGTGTCTGTTGTAAATCCATGAATCCATGCAGGAACACCAGGCTGCAGAGAGTCAGAGGGAGACAGAGACAGAAACACACATCCGTAGATATTTTTAGTTAAATGTTTGCGGCTAAAAATGACAGGAGAATAAAAACATTTAGGCTTTTTGCTTCAGTGTTTTTTATAGCTCATGTTTGGTAAGTTACTGAATGCAGGGCTGGAAAGTGAGACTGAGTTAACAGTGAGGAGCTAAGGTGTCTGTTAAACGTGAAAAGTATCATTTTTATTTATTTTGTAGATCAAATTGTTGCACTGATGTAGAGAGTTGTTCAAGAAGAACAAAACTTGTTTTTTAGATTTTATTTTTGTTGGTCAAACTGCTGTATTGAGTTTAAAACTGCAGAGTCCTATTTTATTATTTGTTTTTTACTTTGGTTTTAGAAAGAAGTAGAACCAGTTCAACTGCAAGTCAATTTATATCAGTGCATTTTGACCAATAATCAAATGTTTTTTGACCAATAAGATAAATCAGAATCTGGTAGCCTGTCTGTGCTACCAGAGTATGTAGCTTGCTAGTTGTGAGGCAAATGCTAAAGTGAGTGTTCATCCTGGAATCCTGATTATTGGATTGTAAATAGTAACACTTGTTACTGAAACAAGGGTCAGATTAGAGTAACACATTACTGATGTGTTGATGGCATAATTGTTTGACATTTCTGCTCAAAATATTTACTGATCTGTCAGGTTTCCGATATGCGTCGCCCCCAATGACAGACTCGTTTCTACGCCCTTGCCTAGAACACTCTAAAAGGCAAAACCTATTCTTACTTAAATTAGGTTTGTATGCTTTACTCAAGTTTCACTAAATTGTTTATTCAACTCAAGTAATGTGAGCAATGTACATGTTTGGCCTGAGAAAAGTACAAGACTACAATATTTTGAGTAAACTGGATTTGACTATTTTTGTCACTGGAGTGAATGCTTCAGCTAAGCAGTGCGCATGCGCAGTAAAGAGCGGGAAGCTTCCATTGGAAGAAACAGAGCTTCTTTAAAGGTGAGTTATTCGTCTTCAGTATATTTTTATATGCCATGTATGCCTTTACTACTCGCATATATGGTTACAGGCAGGCACGTGCAGAGGGGGGAGCTGGGGGTGCTTGAGCACCTGCCCTTTTTGCTCCTTGCCCCCAAGTGACCTTTTGGTCAATGTTTATTTTATTTTATTATTTTTTTGTATTATTATTTTCTAAGCCCTCTTGTGACACATAACATGTACTAAAATTATTTATTTATTTATTTATTTATTTATTTATTTATTGTATAACATAATAAGCCGGTCACCTTGTTACCTTTGACCTTTTGCCCGTGACGCATGACGCAGTTGCCTCTAGCGCAGTGCGATAAGGCGGCTAACTGGAGTTCAACGTAGCGAAGGTTCCAGATTACAGAACAGTTTTTGGTGAATTATAAAAACCGTTTTTGGTAAATAAAGTGGAGTAGACTTGCTGCTTGTCAGATGACGGAAAACGTTGAAGTATCGTTTCTGCTTCAGCTCGGAGTCGCGGTTTAAGCAGAGATGTAATGAAATACAACAGACACTGACAGGCCTCTGCGTCTGCCTTTCTCTGAAGAACTACTGAGCGGGAGGAGACAGCCAGGTGAGGAGAAACTGTTCTTATCTATCGATTCACTATTTTTATCATACAGACATTAGGCTGTTGTTGGTGCGCTATTAGCTAGCTGCTAGCTAAAAATCTTCTCCCCTGTACCGTTAATGATATCAGTCATTCTTTAGTATTTATTATGCAATAAGGGCACATCGCCCCTCCAAAACCGATCATCTCCATAATGGATATATGACCGATCTTCTAATTTCCTTTGCTGCATAATGTACATTTCATTTATTCTGGCGTTAGGTAAATGTATCTTGAAGGAAAATAGCACTTAAATAAAAGTCCAACAAGGATATTCATTTAGAATTAAAAATAACTCACCGTGAATTACCATGATAGATATAATGAATGTGACATTAATGAAGGGGAAACAACTCAACCCAGACTTTTAAGTAAGTTTAGGGTCTGGTTCGCAGAGTCTGAAGTTAATTTTGTTTCCCAATTATTCAATGGAGGAAAAGAAAACTAACCTCAGTTAAGTAAAATAAAATTGTAATCAAAGCTTTTGGAATTGTAATGATTCCTTTTTTAAAAAAAACAAATAATTTTGTTTAAAAAAACATTTTAATTAAATAACTAATTTTTGTCTTGTGAACATAAAAAGTTATTTGCCAAACATAAACTTTTATTTGCACACCAGAAATCTTTTATTGCGATTTTAGGCCCTGCCCACGACGTCATGTGAGAATCACAAGCAAAACTTTTAGTCAAACAAAAACTTAGAATTTTTAAGAAAAGATTTGACAAGCGCAAATAAGTTTGTTTTGCAAAAAAAAATTCACTTCATGAGACAAATGTATGATTTAAATGTTTAAAAAAAGTTTTTAAAGAAAAACTCAGTAGGCTTTTCTCATGGTGACATGCATTAACCTTCCTATGGTGTTAGGGTCCCTATGGACCCGTTTTGAGTTTTAGCATGCATAAAAGTACTTCATACATTTGTTTTTTGCGTTGAAACTTTTTGACTTTGTCAGGGACTTCCATTTAAACAAAGTAAAATAATTTTTTTTTTTTTACTAAATTATAAAGTGCTCTGGTGAAAAAATGACTTTTGTGGTGTTTGGGTCATTTGTGACCCAGTTAAAATTTTCGATTATAAAACAATAAAAAATGACAAAAATTAAATCATAAACACACAATCAACCAACAGCCTCTTCCTCCAACCACTTGAAGTTCATTTAGGGGCTTTTCTCTTAGCCTTTTTGCAAGAACAAACAAAGGGAGACATTTCCAGGCTTGTCAAGCCATTTGAGTGTAGACGTGGTGACTTGCAGAGTACACATCTCCAATTCACAGGATTGAATCTTCTCACAACAATGAGGAGAAGATTCACTGTAAATGAAGCTTTGGATCACATCTTTGCTGAAAATGAGGCAGAGGACACACAGGATTTTAGCGATTGAGATAAGCAGGCCTCTGAGAACGAAGATGATGTGGAGTACCAATTGGAAGAAACAGACACAACTGATCAGTCTGAAGAGGAGGTCACTGGTGCTGAAGCTGCTCCTGCTGAATCATTCCAATCCAAACGTGGCAACATCCGTTGGAGCACAGTTCCTCCTGATGTGCATGGAAGGACAGCTGCTGCAAACATCATCAAAATGACCCCTGGGGTCAAGAGGTTTGCTGTGACAAGAGTAAGTGACATCAAGACGTGCTTTGATCTTTTCTTGCCATTGTCACTAAAAAAAGTCATAATTGCTATAACAAACCTTGAGGGGAAAAAAGTCCATGGCAACACTTGGAAAGACATTGATGAGACGTACCTGGATGCCTACATTGGTGTTCTCCTCCTTGCTGGAGTTTACAGATCCAGCAATGAGGCAACTGAGAGTCTCTGGGATGCATCAACGGGCAGAAATATTTTCCGGGCAACAATGTCTCTTCGGACCTTTCAGATGATCTCAAGAGTCCTCAGATTTGACAATCGAGACACCAGAGCAAAATCTGACAAGCTTGATAATATTAAAATTAAAATCTTTTTTTTGTTGAACATTTAAGAAATGTGTTTTAATATCTCTCAGTTACACTCAGGTAACACAACAACTGATTATTTTGTTGCCTTCTTCTCTTAAGGTTCATTTGACCACTTTTTAGACATTGAAAACGAGGGGTATTTTGTTAAAACAAAGGCCCAGGGGGCCACAAAAAAATATTAAAACCAATCTTTTCATGGATAAGGGAGCCCAACCAGCTAAACAAGAGTTAAGAAAAACATTTGATGATAAAAGATTGTTTTTAGGGCATTTTATGGCTGATTTAATACACGGGTCCAAAATGACCCGCTAACACTACAGATGGCAGGAGAAAGCTAACACCAGAGGAAGGTTAACAACTAAATATTTGCTTTTGTTTTTTTCTTTTTTCTGCAGTTCGACATTAAAGTTTGATGCAGCTCTGCTTTCCTGAATGGACCATCTTCATCTCCACTGCAGCAAAAAGGCAGCTGTTTTTATAGATTACAGTCACTAAAAGGTTGCATTGTGCCCTTGTTTATATTTTTAATAGTGTAATTATGTAAAGACAAAATATGTCTGGTGGTCCAGCTCTGATTTACATATCTTGCTAAATTGCGGGTTTGAATATTGCAATACTTACCTATAACAAAATGCAGAAAGAGATTACTAATAAAATATCTACATATACATAGTGTTATGCTCTATATGGAGATGTTCGTAAGGTTTGATTGTACATGTCACAATTTTGTAATTTATCATTGTTTATTAAACTTTGAAATCTGAGAGGCTTTAATATTCTGTCCTATAATACGGTTGGATGGGCCCTTTTTTTTTTGAGCACCTGCCCCTTTAGTGGTCTCTGCACTGGCCTGAGACTCATGGTCCACAAAGACATAAAACACAATAACACACATAAAAAATAAAGACTAAATCTTAGGTTGTCATGCTGCTCTAAATTGGCATTGCTGGACGATATTTGACATCTATTTTATTACTATTGTTTTTTTTAATGTTCCAAATATTTGAGCAGTCGTGATTTTTGTCATATCTATCTATCCTCAGCATAGTTCTATTGTGCGTATTTTGGATTTATAAGCTGAGCACAGGGTGCCCGGGGCTGTACGCACTGTGTGGACCTTGAGATTTTCCTAAAATAGAAAAGTATAATTTTTAAATTTTTTAAATTATCTAATCCTCTTTACTATTAACGTTTAGGAGAAAAAACGATCTATTGTGTCAAAACATCTTGTACGTAGCGAATCTGTGTGAGTCCGTGGAGGTGGGAACAAAGCCTAAATCTTATTGGTGAGTTTACTTTAGTAAATGTGGCTGCTTGGCACATATACTGTTAGTTAAAAATGAATGAGCGGAGTCTGAATTCTCCCGTAGTTCTAAGAGCGTCGTTTGGATCCAGCCAGAGCTTTTGGTTCTGGCGGGTCGCCGGTTTATGAGCTATCTAGATAGATAGCTAGACCGACCGACCTACCTACCTACCTACCTACCTACCTACCTACCTACCTACCTACTTACTTACTTACTTACTTACTTACTTACTTATCTAAGGGCTACCGTCCTACCTGGATCAAATAAACTGCTCATTTCAAGCCTATTGCAGAGAGGAATGAATGCTGGTGAAGAAATTCAGACATTTTGGAGCAGAGGTGAATCTAAAAGTTGCACGATGGTAGCCCTTGAGGACTGGAGTTGGTGACCCCTGGCCTACTGGATCATTTCAGTGGAGATTTCAGACTGTGGCAGGAAGCCGGAGTGCCCAGAGAGAAACCTGCAAACAGGAAACCTGTCAAATCTTTTTAAATTTTGTCCCATAAATTTAAATCAGACACATGTTTGGTCCCAGTCAGATTTTTCCAGCTCAAAATGATTACTAATTAGATCTTCTAGGATTCTTTTCTTCTTCCGATGTTAATATTTGTAGCTCCTCTCCAAAGGGCCCTTTGCCTTCTTCCAGAGGAGGGGCTGGAGAAACTAACCTCTGGTGTCTGATCACTTCTTCTCGTAAATGTAAATGAATCCGTTGTTGAGCATGTCTTCACTGCAGTCGCTGTCTGCAGTGAAGACATGCTCGTTGTCTGCCTTCACGGTTCGTTCTCCCTTCATTAGGTAACAGTAAATGTCTGTCTGCTTTGGATCCCCACAGATGACGGAGGACAGGTGGTACGTCTCCGTCCCACATTCTGCAGGCACATTGATGGTCTGAGTGGCTTTGGTTTGGTATTCCCTGGTAAACCTATGCAGAAAAAACACCAGGACCTTGTTATCGGTCAGACAGTGTTTCTTCTGCCAGGGTGACCCGCAGCCTGAACAACGGCGTTTGCACGCCAAATCCAACCAGTATTCAAGCAGTATAGAAATACTGGTTGAAAATAATACTGGTGGAAGGGCAATCATAGCGCCATTGTTCAGGAGCCTGAGGGAAGTGGCTCCACAGTTAGAGCAAGAGTCGTTGTCATACAATTCTCTATCTGTGTCGCCGCCAAACGAATCCAGCCAGACCAGCACAGACTCCAGCAAACTTTTTGTGTCGTAGTCCTTTCCCACGCCTGATGGCAGCTTCTTCTCCCTCAGCTCCATCAGAACTAGGGAAAGGTCTTCCTGACAAAAATGCTTGCCTGGCTGACGGACAGCTGAGAGGAGGAGACTCCCACAGCAGGGGATGGACGATGCCTCCAGAAAAACCCTTTCTTGAGCGAGACACCGCTTGGTGACGCTCAAGTTTAGGACGCTCTGGAATGCAGCGTTCACCCAGCTGTTCTGGAGCTCATTGGAGAACTTGAAGAAGTTCTCCTCCGCTTGTCCTGGTCCTGCAGATGTCGTCCCTACATCTGGCAGATCCGAGCCAACGCTATCTACTGAATTAACGTTAGGGGAACAGGAAACCTCGACAGCAACAGAGATATTTACATTTAGAGCTGGTTTTTCGGACAAACAAGCAACTCTGTTGTGTTCTGAAATACAACGTTCCCCGTCCGGGGAACGTTGTATTTCAAAGGCGCCTGTGAATGTGCCCTTCAGAGGACTCTCCTGTAAGGATGGGACCAGCGAAACCAAAGCTTTGGCTGTCACTTCAACCACAGCTTTGGCTGCGAGATCAGCCACAGACCAATCTTCCCCAGCTGGGTTAGATTTTTCTGCGACTGCAGTCTCACCCTCATGTTGTACCATCGTTTCTGAACAAACCTCCCCAGCCGGGTCGGTTTGTCCAGAGACGGTACCATCATCCTCTGTACTGTCTCGTTCAGAGGACGAGATGGAGTCCGAGGTCCCAACATCCAGCGCCTTTTCAGAACAAACCTCCCCAGCCGGGTCGGTTCGTTCTTTGGAACTGGATGGAAATCCTTTCCAAAACAGATCGTCCTCTTCATCCTGATCGTTTTCTTTGTTGCAGTCCTTACCTGGAAAAAAACGATCGCACACTTTCTTCATCCCAGTCGTCACGGCATATCCGATGCCCCAACCAACCGGGAATATCAGGGGAACAAGCGCCGTCGCAAAACTGAACATTGTTGCTTTACACAAATATGAAACTCCAAGAAATGTCTGGATCCTGACTGATGCTTAGAGATTCCAGCATTCAAGCATTAGAACTTCTTTGATCTACTGTGATGTACATAATGTCATCTATGACCTCATCAGTGAGCTCACTGGACTTCTAGTGCAACGCCTTGCTTCTGATTGTTGCTATGGAAATGATCAGCTCAGCTCTGCATGACTCAAGCTGGCATAAATATTTAAATAAAACATAATTTTTTATTTATTTAACATGAAGAGATTAAAAGATTTGTATATGATTTATTTTTTGCTTTTGTGGTTTTCCATACCTGCTGTGGTATAAATGTTCTGAAGCCTTTTTTCCACTATACTTTTTAATTACAATTATGGTAATTTATTAGGATTATTAATGTATTAATAATTGCACAGTGCTAGAAAATGTCTGTGAGTTATTATATTTATTTTTATAAATTTTCGCAGACAATTTAATGCTGTGACTATTTTACGAAACATAAGAAACAACAGGATCCAGCCCTGCACTTATACATCATTTTATTGAGGTCCAAAACCTAAAAGGGCTTCATGATTGTATTTCAAAGGCAGATTTCAAGAACAACTCGGGCAAGAGTTTGGGTCAGACTGTGCTATTCCGGTATGTAGAGGTGTGCTGGAATATATATATATATATATATATATATATATATATATATATATATGACAAACCCACTGAATTGATTTGACAGGTGCCATCATTTCAATTGAACAAGAGCGCGCGCCTAACATTACAAGTGCCCCCCCACCTCAAAAATGAATCCGGCGCCGCTGCCTGCACCACCTACTGGACCTTCACTGACTTTATTTCCAGGATTTGATTTCTGGTCAAGATAAGATAGTTAATTTCTTGTTTAGCAAGATGAACCAAAAAGAACTTTTTAGAAAAAATGGCCTGCAATCTGCACTGAAATGTTATATTGAATGTATCAGATCATTGTGAAGTTGTTAAACATTTTAAACAAGGTTTTTACAGAAGATCTTTTCAACAGGTGATCGAGAGGTTTTTCTAGTAATTATTTAAATTCAGATTGTTAAAAATGTTAGAAACATCCGTCTTGTTGAAGGTTTTAAAGAGATTACTTAGTTGATGAGTTAAATTAAATGAATGTAGCAACTTTTTATATTTATCATACATTTATTTATCTATTCTATTAGATGTTTGTCTAAAGTAGCGGTTCTCAACGTGGGCGGTACCGCCCCCCAGGGGGCGTTCAGAGGACGGCAGGCGGCGCTGGCGACATTTTTACAAAAGGGGGGCGCTGGGATGTCTTTGGGGGGCGTTTGGTAAAGTTGTTGTGGATTTAAATCCACAACAATACCAGTTTAGACTTTGAGCAACTTGGTAAAACTGTATTGTGTAACATTAAACCATGCTTGGCTGCAAATGTATCGATGGCAGCTCTTCTATTCAGTGTTTGTAGCTTCATGGCGCAGCTCCGCTCCGCATCAGTTCAGCGTTACACCGGCTGATGACGCTGCTGTGATTCACTTTGTCTGGTATTTATGTAGGCTACATATGACAGGGGGGGCACTGGTGTAACAGCACCAGGTTATTCCTGTACATTATTTGGAATCATTCTAAGTCAACCTAATATCTAAAGAAGAAAAACAATAATAAATATATGAAAAGAAAATGTATAAAACTTTATATAAGTCCATGTGATGACATAAATAAATAGATTTTTATCAGGCGCAATACCAGCCTCCTTTATACTAAAAACAAGCTGATATTCAGGCATGTGCAGAGGGGGGGTGCTTGAGCACCTCCCCTTTTTGCTCCTTGCCCCCAAGTGCCCTTTTGGTAAATTTTTATTTTTTATTTTTTTGTATTATTATTTTCTAAGCCCTCTTGTGACACATAACATGTACTAAAAGCCGGTCACCTTGTTACCTTTGACCTTTTGCCCGTGACGCATGACGCAGTTGCCTCTAGCGCAGTGCGATAAGGCGGTTAACTGGAGCTCAACGTAGCGAACGTTCCAGATTACAGAACAGTTTTTGGTGAATTATAAAAACCGTTTTTGGTAAATAAAGTGGAGTAGACTTGCTACTTGTCAGATGACGGAAAACGTTGAAGTATCGTTTCTGCTTCAGCTCGGAGTCGCGGTTTAAGCAGAGATGTAATGAAATACAACAGACACTGACAGGCCTCTGCGTCTGCCTTTCTCTGAAGAACTACTGAGCGGGAGGAGATAACCAGGTGAGAAAAAACTGTTCTTATCTATCGATTCACTATTTTTATCATACAGACATTAGGCTGTTGTTGGTGCGCTATTAGCTAGCTGCTAGCTAACGACTTTGCTAGCAAAGCTAGATAACTAAAAATCTTCTCCCCTGTACCGTTAATGATGTCAGTCATTCTTTAGTATTTATTATGCAACAGGAGCACATCGCCCGTCCAAAACCGATCATCTCCACAATGGATATATGTCCGATCTTCTAATTTCCTTTGCTACATAATGTACATTTCATTTATTCTAGCCTTAGGTAAATGTATCTTGAAGGAGTCCAACAAGGGTATTATTCATTTAGAATTAGAAATAACTCACCCTGAATTACCATGATAGATATAATGAATGTAATAAAAGTGTGTCAAAAACTCAACCCAGACTTTTAAGTAAGTTTAGGGTCTGGTTCGCAGAGTAAAATAAAATTGTAATCAAAACTTTTGGAATTGTAATGATTCCTTTTTTTAAAAAACAAATCGTTTTGTTTAAAAACTTTTTAATTAAATAACTAATTTTTGTCTTGTGAACATAAAAAGTTATTTGCCAAACATAAACTTTTATTTGAACATATCAGAAATCTTTTATTGCGATAATAGGCCCTGCCCACGACGTCATGTGAGAATCACAAGCAAAACTTTGAGTCACAAACAAAACCTTAGAATATTAAGAAAATATTTCTGACATGCACAGATAAGTTTGTTTTGCAAAAAAAAAAATTTCACTTCATGAGACGAATGTGATTTAAATGTTTATAAAAGTTTTTTAAGCAAAACTCAGTAGGCTTTTCTCATGGTGACATTCAACAATACAATTCAATATTTGCTTTTGTTTTTTTCTGCAGTTCCACGTTAAAGTTTGATGCAGCTCTGCTTTCCTGAATGGACCGTCTTCATCTCCACTGCAGCAAACAGGCAGCTCTTTTTATAGATTACAGTCACTAAAAGGTTGCATTGTGCCCTTGTTTATATTTTTAATAGTGTAATTATGTAAAGACAGTAGTCTAGATCTGATTTACATATCTTGCTAAATTGCGGGTTTGAATATTGCAATACTTTCCTATAACAAAATAGACCTGCAGAAAGAAATTACTAATAAAATATCTTACATATGCATAATTGTATGCTCTATATGGAGATTCTTAGCTTTGATTGTATACTGTATAGCACAATTTTGTAATTTATCATTGTTTATTAAACTCTGAAAGCTGAGTGGCTTTGTTAATATTCTGTCCTAGAATGCGATTGGATGTGCCCTTTTTTTTGAGCACCTGCCCCTTTAGTGGTCTCTGCACTGGCCTGGTTACAGGTTAATTTTTATTTGAAAAGATGACGCATAAAAGTCTTTGCAGGCTAATATGCTAATGTTAGCATTGGCTCATGGGTCCAACATTAGTTAAAACTGCCACGCCTTTTACTTCAGAGCCTTTAATGTTTTTGTCCATTGTTGTGGAAAAAAAACTTACCAAGCACTGTTTAGGTAAAATCACTCAATCAGGTTTATTTATGAATTATGCACAATACAGAGAGCTTGCAGGACAATCAATCATGAAGCAATTCTGGATGGAAATCTCTGCCAGGCAGAGACAACACATGAGTCTTTTACACACATTAAAGTTAATATTAAATTGGCTTCTCTTATGTCTAGAAGAATAAATTTCTAAACTCTTAAACATCCTTAGGAGTTAAACAACTAAGAATGATCATAATTAAGCTACCCAATTTCATGTGTTTTCTAGGAAATCCAACAAAACAAAAAAAATTACATTAGTGCAGTGAAGGTATAGATAAGTGTCCGTTCAAAACCCAACAAAGCGCAGATTTTCCATCTGGAAAGTAGGTAAAGCGTAGAAGCAGGAACACTGATCGCCTGTCTGCTCAGGAGGATTTGTTACCTGCTGTCATAAAAGTATAAATCTTCACTCTCTGCTTCGGTCACTCGACAGTGGACCAGCAATAGTTCTTTGAGTGGAAAGCCTTTCAGAAACATCTAAACTAGCTGTTGCTCTGGACATTGACCTCTTTGGTGTCAAAAGCTGAAGTACTTGATACTTGGTAGAGTGAAGTTTTGTTGCTCACTCTGTTGCTCTGTTGTTTCAGATTTAAAGTCGTGATCTAGATGGACATTACAGACAGGTCGTCCTTCACAGTGGTTGATGTGGATTCAGGTTGTTCCTTCCTTCTCGCCCCTCTCCCCCACTCGGTCTCGGCGTTGCTACAGCCAAATCCTCCCCTGTCTTTCTCCTCCGGCTTCCTGTCAGTCCAACTGGTTCTGGTGTTGGATCTTTGGGTTGTCCAGATCGTCCCTCAGGAAATGTCCATGTTGTCCACAGATAAAACAAGCGTCAACAGTTCAGAGTCGTCTTCTCTCACAGCTCTGAAGCGTGTTTAGCTTTTCTTCCTCTACGCTGATACTGGACAGCAGACCAGCGGAGGTTGTTAAAGCTCAGTCTCACACAGTTTTCAGTCCAAATGCCCAACAGGAGAGCGGCGCGCGTGATCCGCACCGAGTTGCAAAGATCCAGAGATGCACGAGGCGCTGCGACACGCTGCGCATGCGGCGGCGTCAGCTCGTGCGCTGCATGTGCGCTGCGTGTCCGCTTCAACGTTCACAATGAACCGAGCTCCGTGCTCATGATAAATGAAAACAAATTCAATAATTTCCATTGGCATGATTTATCATTTCTCTTTTTATTTCTCTTTCTTTCTACAAAAAACTGAAAGCTTTCAGGTTGGTGCTTTGGTCTCAGCTAAACCTTTTTTTGAAGGAAAATTTTATTTACAAAGACTTCAAAAATAATTTTATTTGTCGTTTTGTTTATTTATTTTGGATATTTGAAATGCCTTCCAGTTGCAGTGTTAAATGTTCATTATAATTTAAAGTTTACTGATCTTTTAGATTGTGTTCTTGCATTATAATTTCCCCATCAACATTTATTACTTAAAAATGGTCTAAAAACAACAATAATATTGTTTATCAAAAATCAAAATTTGTTATTGTGACAGGTCTACACACATATTATTTATAGTGTAGTTAGTTTATTGCCATGGATGGCATAGTTACTTTGAAAGAGTAATTTGATCACTCAATGAAAAATTCATCCATCAGCCAGAAAATGTGCATCTCTTTTCCCTCCATCGTTTACGTTTGTGTCGCTGGTGTTACATATGAAAACTATCTCCCCAAGGAAAAAGAAGAAAGCAACAATATGTGTTTTCTAAAAATAATCACAAATACTTAACTTGGATACGTAATTTTAATCTGATTATTGGATTGTAAATAGTAACACATTAGATTACTCGTTACAAGGGGTCAGATTAGAGTAACACGTTGATGACAGCATTGTTTGACATTTTTGCTCAAGGTTTTTACAGATCTTTCAAGTTTCCGATATGTGTCCCCCCCAATGATAAACTTGTTCCTACGCCCTTGCACTCATTTTCGTTTTTGCTCCCTCTCAAGGCGAAGTTGCCACTCATAACATGGTGGACGCGCTGACGTATCGTTACTAACTAGCAACGACGCTCCTCCGTGTTAGCCTCTTCCGATTGGCTATTCAGCTAACCCTCTGGTGCTTTACTGCTTGTAGCCGTTACATTGCCCTCTGTTGAGCAGGAGTCCATTATAAACCACAACCGTAGATCTCTATTTCTGTCTTTGTGTTACTTAGCGAGATAAAAGCGATCGAGACCATCGACCAGCTCAGGAGTTTTTCTTTTTTATAAACTACATCTATTTTAGCGTCTTTTAATTCATTTTTTTTTTTTGACAAAACTAAGCGCTTTGAATTATCTGATTGTTCTTGTTTTAAGATCAGATGGCTTAAATTAGAGAGCTTTAAACGTCTCTCATCTGTTTTTAGGCACGGAGCCACCTACTGCAGTGCAGCAGCCGTTAGCCGCTAGCTGCTGCTAGAGAGAAAGGGGGGACTGCGCAAAAAAAAAAAAAAAAAAAAAACACGGTCAGGATTTGTGCCTGAGTGACGTCATGGGGATCCACAGGGCTCTCTGACAGGACCGAGCAACGCCAAGCACCGATGGAAGAAGTGTGTGTGTGTGTGTGGGGGGAGGATACATGATCATCACCGTTCAGCCGGGCCGGAGGTGTCGAAGAGCGACTCTTTGCCACACACTGTCCGGTGAAGAAGCGATCTAGGCTCGGAGAATTTGGCTTTGGTCCACCATGAGAGCGCTTCCCATCTGTTAAAGAGACTGCTACCTCTATTTTTTTTTTGTTAGAGAGAGAGAGAGAAAAAAACAACACTCATACACTGGGAGCGAGAGAGAAAGAGAGAGAAAGAGAGAAGGGATAAGCAGCCAGACAACAACTATACTAATCCCCGGGACGGTCACATTCACGGCAGAGGCTCGGAGCCGACAGAAATGAACAGGGGCCGCACGAACTGGATTAAATGGTAGCGAATAAAGAGCCGCAGCGCACAAAGCGACCCTGAAGTGTTATGTCCGTTCGGCCGTGTGGTCTTTATTTGACTGGAAATGGGAGCTTTAACAAGCAGACAGAACATAGGCGTGGAAGAAGTGGATATTCCGTCCAATTCGGTGTATCGTTATCCGCCGAAATCTGGTAAGTCAACAACAGGTCGGCCTGGGGTGGGTTGCTGCTCCAAAGATCACTGCAGACGGTTTATTCTGAGCTCCATCAATAAACCTGGTTAACTAACGGGCCTGCAGAGCACCTCCTAAACCATCGTCTCTCACAATTAATGCTGCAGTTTTAGTTAAAATTATTCGTAGGACTTAAATAGCTTATTCTAGTTTATTTACAGAAGAATAAGAGTAAGATATCGGCAAGACAAAAACTATCTTTTTTCACTTTTTTCTAGCAGTGGCGTTACCATGGGGTGGGCAAAGGGGGGCAATGGCCACTCATATAAATTGGATTCCACCCTTCTCAGATAATGGCATATGCATAAATGTTATGTATATATTCATGAGAATCCTTGATAAGTTGCAACATTAGTTATTTCACTTATTCATTCTGTTTTTGTATTTTTTGAATAACTCCTTCCTCGCTCTGCCCTTAGATTAAAGCATAATCACATATTTTGAATAAATAAATAAAAAGAGGACATTTACTGTCTTTTGAAATCTTGAACATCAAATTTGACAAGTTTGGCTGACAAGAAGAAAAAGCACAAAATACACAAACATAATATTTAAACACTTGAAGCCTGAACCTACTGACAGGTTCTTTAACTTATAAGGAGGATCAACAGTTTTTAATGAAACCGAAATTTCTATGATAACGACTTATCTTACTAGAAATTTTAAAATTTATACAATACTTTCTGACGGCGCTTTTTAGGTCACTGGTGAATGATAAGCTCTACTAAATATGGAATAACAAAATATGATTTTGCTGGTATTTTTTTAATAGCAATTCAGTTCCATCTTTTGATTTATGATTGCTGGTGTAAAGCACTTTGATCAAGTGTTGTTTTTAAATGTGCTATGTAAATAAATTTGGCATTGACATCACACAAATTCTCCCGAATCAACCCCCTTGTGACTGTGAAAATGGCGGAGGAAGCACCATGCTTCCAGTTCACAATTCTGGACTTCTTTGCGCTGGTCCATCATAACAAATATGAATGGTATTGAATGATGCAAATATCATTGAATTGATGACATTGAAGTTTGTGTTTCTAATCTGGAAAAAAAAAGTTTAATGAATACTTTTGGAAGGAATTATGTGATTAAAAAACAACAACAGCACAGCAGTTTAAATGCCATGTGGCTTTTTGTCTTTGCCACATCATGCTTAGCTTCTCCGCCCTGATTTAGGTTTAATCCTATTTTAGCCTCAAAAACGAGATTGTGTCGGAACACGTCAAGATATTACTCTTCGGAGCTAAGGCTACATCAGGCATAAAGTAACATGACATTTCTCCCAAATAGAGGTCTGAAACCTCAAGAGATAAATGTTGAATGCTATTTGTTCTTAAACCTGACAAAAAAAAGCAGTGAAAGATAGAGGGATTAATGTTGATTTGTGGACGCCACTGTTGCCACGGCAGCTGTGTAAATCGGTTGCCTGAAGCAGAAGGTGATGGTGGCTGCAGCCAGTGAAACCGATCTCTCAGCCCCAGTTCCTGTCTGTGGGATCTGGTGACAAGGCCACTTTTCCCACCTGCTGCAAATAATAAGAATGTGATGAAGAGCAGAGACAAGCAGCTTCATCAATGAGCCTTTTTTCCCCTCCAGTGTGGATATGGCTGCCATTGTGTGGCAAAAATATCATTGAGAGAAGCTATAACTTCGTTCCCAGGTGGAAACCTCACTTGCTGGCTGCTTGTCATGAGTTGAGACGATGAACCACCATTACAGTCTTAAGATATTAGCCTGACCTGTCATTAGAAAGCAACATGTCCATTAAAGTTACTTGTTGTCCACCTTGAGTTTCTAAACATCTGAAAGGCTGCTTACTGACTTTTTTTCTAGTCTTTCTACATCAAAGACTGATTCATTTTCTTTTTTTTCCCATTGTTTCATAATTTAATTAATGGACTAAAATATAAATCTGTATTTTAGGCCGTTTAGACTCATGTTGGATCTGCTTTTTCAACTGACAGAACCACGTCTTTTATATCATGTTCATTTAAAATTTTTCTCACACATCAAATAAAATTTTCAATAGAACAGCACCAACTGCATAAAAAGAAGGCACACCTCCCTTTAGATATGAAGGTGTTGCTGTTTTAACAAACTCTGTCATTTTGCCTTCATTTTGTGGTTGGTAAATTATAGCAGTATGGGATTTCTGACCATGGCGTCAGTACAACAAAAAGAGAAAATAAAATGCTGAAAATTGCCAAGGACTGATGAGTCAAAAGTAGTACATGCAAAGTCTGTAGTCTTAATTTGAATTAATTAAGAAAAAAACAACTCTGCTGCACCTAATTGTCATTAAAAGGAAGGATTTCTTGCATGATTAAAGTTTTGCACTCAAAAAACCCTCCACAGTTTCCTCTGTGGTCTGGCTGTTGACTCTGCTTTAGCTGTTGGTCACAGGTAATACAACTGTGTTGTAGCCTCATGTCCCAGCTTTGTGTTTTTCCTCTTAGTAAATCCAGGATTTCAGTTCATAATCCTGTGGACAAAAACAATTTCTTCCAGTTAAAGATAACCTATGTTTTCTGAGGAGGTCGCCTGCATCTCCTGTATGGACTATCTTTAAAGCAAATGTTATCGTCCCATCCTATTTTTCTGTGTTTAATATTCACTTGACACATTCACTTTCAAAAGATAAAAAAAAAATTTTTGTTAAAGAAAAAGATTTTCAGATGGTGCCGTTACTTCCCTGTTTTCCTAGGCGTGACTAAACAGTCTCTATTTATGTCAAGAAAAAAATATTCTGACACAAATATCACCTCTTTTTGTAGGTAAATATAAAATGATTTACCTGCTTTGAAAATCAAATGAAAGGTGTGTTTCTTGTGGTTGTCATACTTTCAACATTTTTGGCTTTTCTGTCTCTGGGATATGATAATCTTTTCACAAATACTTTCAATATGGTGCCAAATGGAGCTGGATTCAGAAAAAAATCCCTCCAACAGTGTTATTTGTACACAAAGTTGTACAGCAATTTGCTAATATATATCTGAACACTGAAGTTTTTTAGCTTAAGTGACTAAAACTTAGTAACTAAAAGATTCTTGCTAAATGCTAAAAGCAAAAGCATCTTACTTTTAGGAACATTAAGTAATATGTGCTATTGTAGTTATTTCGAACACTTGCGTTGTTTTTGTACGCTTTAAGTTATAAATTACTGTAGGTCCTGGTGAAACTTTATGGAGAGCCATTTCAGCTAAAATTAAATAAATAAATAAATAAATAAATAAATAAATAAATAAATAAATCTAGAAATGAATAAATAGGAATAATAGAAAAGAAGCCAATTACTTCCTTATTTAGTTCCCTATTTATTTAATTTTGGCAGAAATGGCTCCCCATAAATACTGGACCATTGATGTCAGAACATGACAATTGACATATTTTTCTTTTTTTATAATTTTTTTTTTTTTACCATGGCTATAGTTTCTCCTTGCATTTAAGTTCATAGTTATTCCTTTAGGTATATGGGTTTGAATTTTATGGTTTCTTAAAGAACTGCAACTCCACACATCCTATTTAAACAAGGTTAAATTACCACAAAAATTAACCTTAACCAAACAATAGGAACATTTTCATCCTCTCTAACTGAGTCACTTATCATGCTTTTTTAATCTTGTATTGTTTCAAATTGGTCTAAAAGTGATTCTGTCATTCTCCTTTTGCAGGGAGTTACTTCGCCAACCACTTCATCATGGGAGGGGAGAAGTTTGACTCCACCCATCCAGAGGGGTACCTGTTCGGGGAAAACACAGATCTTAACTTCCTGGGGAGCAGACCAGTAGCAGTGAGTTTCTTCACACTGCCGATTAATTATAAAGTCTACTTTGAGCGAAAAATAGTCTAACTATATCTTGATTTGTGGTTGTCAGGCTTTTTGTTAGTACCACCTCACCATGTTTACTATTAATTACCATTTTTGCTCCATTTAAGCACATCTGTTTCTAATAATATCAAGCGACGCTGCTTCTTAAGATGTTTCTTGAAAGCTTGGGAACCACTATTTTAGCCCTGTGTTAGCTAATTTATTCATATATAGTTGAATATATTAGCATGTATTTTTTCCCTCTGTCTGAAGTTAAATCCGACCAAACTTCTTTTGTTTTTAGGTCAATTAGAACGACCACATTTATTCCTATTGGCGAAATTCCACATTAATGAGAGAAAATGTCAGAATTATGTATTAATATCTGCAAAGTCACTGTATTGACTACCATATTGATTTGTTCCTGCTGTGATGTCAAAGGGAGTTGCTGACTTTTTGGCTTCTTCAAAGTCAATTAACAGCCTGTCAAACCATCACTGATTGAAATTTATTTCATCTCAATAAACTAATTAGACAGGAAAATCATTATCTGCTGACTCCACATGCAGTGAGACTGACAGGCGACACATTCTCTGGAGAGTTTGTTCAAACTCAATCAAGAGCCTGAAGGTCAAACTGAAGAGAGCTGCACAGTCAACGCGCTCGTGCCTGCAGAGGAGAGGCAGAATTTGACACAGACGAGCTGAAGCTGATATAAAAATGCATCTCTCCCAGCACCGATCTCAGCAGTGCTTCTGCTGTTTCTGACTGCGGGGGCTAAAATTAGGCAAACAGTCTTCCCTTGATTTCCTGAGCGTATAATCCTTCTGTGGGCTCACAGGATTTAGTGTAGGTGTTTTTTTTTTAATTGAATTTTATTTTTTGCATATGCGGTTTCTTTTTTAAATGCTTTACCAGCATTGTATAATGGTGTTTGGTTTCACAGACTTTAGCCGCAGTTTTGCTTTCTGTCTGCCGCACCACACTGGCGCCACAAGTATGACAATGGCTCAGGCTATATTTATGGGTTTCTCCGAAAGTCATTCTTACACGACGCAAAAAGAAAATGGATTTTACGCCACAACGAATGAAATTGCAGAGTGGTTGATAAAAAGTAAACTCTTAGACGTTTCAAGAAGGAATAACAATAGTTTTAGGGAAGCAATTGTTAGGGTATAGTCTACAGTGAGGAAGATGCTTCATAACATTCAGAACAATTTTACAAACTGCTGCCATTGACCTCCTCTGTGTACCAACATATTCTGCACACCAGGAAGTCTACAGCAGAAGATCTGCAAATATCAGTAAATCAAGTTTTTTTTGTTTTTCGTCCTTGTCAGTACGAACAGGTTTAGTTCTTCAATGTTATGACGATATAGAACAGTTGAAAAAACTGCCAATAATTTCTCACTAATTGTTCTCACAGAATGAACTTTATCATCCCCTGCTGATATTTTTGGCTTTAGATGCCAGGTCAACAAGGTCAGCCTGGTTGGAAAATGGTCAGTGTTAAATGACCTGAGAGTAAATGTTCAAGTGAGCATTACACATTAAAGACTTGTCCAAAAGCTGCATGTATGTCAGAGATTTAAAATGTGTCCCGTTTAGTGACTGTTTTCACAATGAGAACATGTTCAGAAACTCATGATGCGTTACATAACCTGTAACTGCAGGGAAAAAGGAGATGTGAAAAAGCCAAATCAAAATGGTTCCTGCCGAAAAGAAAATGAATTTAAGACATGTTTGTGTTGCTGTATAAAACTAACAAGACGAGTCTGTAAATTTTATCTTAGTGTGAACATAGTACAAGAACTTAACAAGAGCGAGACTACACATTCATCCCACAAGACCAGACGATGCACTTTTAGATTTTAGTTTCACAAGAAAACAACAAATAAGGTTTCATAACATTTTGCCCAACTTCTAAGAATGTCATTTTAGTTTCACAAATCAGTTTTAAAAAAAGAAAAGGTTTAACTATTTACGAATCATGTTTGTATTATTCTAATTCAAAGGTTTTTGTAATTCTTGTGTTCTCACAAGTAAATTTGTCTAAACATTCTGGTCTACAGGCAAAATTAAGTTCTTTGAAATAAGCCTTTAGATTAGCACTAATATGTTCTCTAACAGAAATCTTGTGCCATAAGATCATGTTATTCACACACAAAAAAAAATAACCAGTTGAACTGCGGTAACTTATGGTTAGGATAAGTTTTTTTTAAATTTGCTCATAATGTTGGGAACTTTATTTTTTATCATCAAAACCATTGCAGACATTCATGTTCTCCCCACCAATAGGTTAGGATCAAATGCCGCAATGTCAGTTATTGCAATAATTTGGTCAAAATGTGTTAAAAACAAAAACAGAGCTGTAGGTTGTTGTTTTGTGACGTACATGGTTGCCAGTGAGGTTTCGGTGAATGGCCCGTTTCAGCACCAGCTCCTGTGTGTGTTTGTTTGTGTGGTTTGCAGGCGTGACTCCTGCTGAGCCCAGATGTGTAATAGTGCTGAATACGGCGTTATTCTCAGCCACACAAACACCCTTAAACACACGGGAGCTCAGATGAGGGGTTGTACTGTCGAGGTATCCCGACCACATCCTGCACGTTTCTTCTCCCGAGATCCTCGAACGACCCCAGCTCTCCCCTCGTGCTCATTCAGCAGCTTTTGGCTTCAGACACACAGAGAAAGAGTTGCTGGGAAAGAAACCAGAGACCAGAATCCAAAATAAACGATCTGTGTGGAGTTTTACGGCAAGCCATTTGAGTTAATATTTGATATCCTTGATGTTTTGCCTACTGTTTCTTAACTTCTTAACACTACTGCAGTTTGAAATTTGTTCACACTTAAAAGCTGTTACTCGTAACTTAACATCACATCCCTGTGCAAGTATTGCATTTTGAAATATAAATTGTACAGGAACATTGACTAGAGACTCTAAAAAGTGTGAATAATTTAATTAGCACATATTGTGGGACTTTCTAGTTATGCAACATAAATACCAATTAATGGCATTTTAAGAAAAACGAAACTGTCTGTATTGTCAGGATTGTTATTTTCACTATTTTCTCCACTGTTTTTTCAATGAGAGAATCATTGAAAAATCATTTATATATCAATAAATGTAGAACTTAATGCAAATCGGTGATGCAAATCACACTTCTTCATGTGACTTGTGTCCTAAAGAAGAATATTACAACTGGATATGTTTTCCAAGAGCATTATTTGTGACTGCTATATGCTGTCACAGCCGTACAGTAGGCTAAAAAAATAATAGTTTTTTTTGTTATCACAATAGTAGCACATATTGTGATAAATTTTATTGTGATAGAAAAAGATATCACATATCGCCCACCCCTATTAATAACTTGGTATTCTTCAGGTTCACCAATAACTAGTAAGAGTATAAAAGCTTTAGTTGACTAGTTTACACTTGTTGGAAAAATTGTAACTACTAAATAAGTTTTGCCATTGTGGTTTAAGGTAAATAATCTATCAAGACCATGTACGCAAATGACTTGCCATAGTATTTATACCAATTTTACATTTTGTTAGTAGCTAAAGTCAACCACAAAGTCAACAAGTGGAGCCAGTTGGAAGAGGTGTTTTTCTTATCAAAGACCACTTTAGTGCTGTAAGAAACTCTGTTTGACCCTGGAATGTTTTCCTATACTCTGGTCCTGTTTAGTACAGAAATAAAAGAGACAAAAAAAGAAACGCTGACTTGAAGTGTCAGCTTTGTCCCTGAAAAGACTCAATCTGAGCATTTTTTTTTAGCCCAGACTCAGCACTTGTCAGCACCAACTGCGTCTGTGCTGACCACCCAAAGCCCTTCGGCATTGAGGTTAAGTCGGATAGAGGTCATTGTGCAAACCCTGAATTTGCTGCGGTCAAGAAGAAGAATGCTGGTCTGGCTTAGGAGAAAACAAGGTTCTCACCCTCCTCTGTCTCATAACATGTATTTTACATCTAAAATTTGTTTTCTGTTTTGTGTTCAGTTCCCATATGCAGCTCCTCCACCTCAGGAACCAGTAAAGACGCTACGAAGCCTTATAAACATTCGGAAGGATACGCTGCGGCTCGTGAGGTACGCGCATGTCATTAAACAACTTGTTCAGGGTTTGGTCAACCTTTCTATTCTTAGCAGGGTTGACCAACGTAAAACTGATATCTTTAGAGGTTGTGTTGAATCATTCATGCTTTTTGTAATGCTGACATCCACATACTCATGTCAGAGGTAAACACAAGCTGTTTGTCTTGTTTTAGAGCAGAACTTATACACATTAACATAAATATGTTAAAGACAAAATGTTGTTCTTCATCCCAATGGATTTTTTTGTTAGTTTCTTTTTGATGACTATATGTTACAAATTAAATCCCAGTATTCACCCCCTTTGATTTTTTATTTTTTACAAACACCCACAAATTTAAATTTATTTTATAGGGGCTTAATTTGTTTTGCAAATCAAATTAAACCCATATAATCAACTCGAAAGAACACTTAACACTTGAACTGGAAGACATTTTAAATATCCAAAATAAATAAACAAAACAAGAAATAAAATTGATTACGAAGTGCAAACTAGCTACTTTTTACTGTGTGTCAAATTTTTGCAGCATTTTTCTGAATAGCGACTCCTCAATAATATTAAAAAGCAAAAACTAAACAAACAAGCATGCAAATGTTAATTTGCAATGCGATTAATTGATTTATTGCTTATTGTGACAGACTTAGTCTTGACATTTGTAGCTTTTATTTTTTTGCATTTTTCCCACCTTTGTCCAGGTGTAGTGAGGACCTGAAGCTGCCAGGCGACGAGGCGGCGGGAAAGAACAGGGCGTGCTACAACGTAGAGTTCACCTTCGACGCCGACACACAGGTTGCCATCACCATTTACTACCAGGCCATAGAGGAGTTTCACAACGGAGTGCCAGTGTAAGTAACAGTGTGTGTGTTTCAGGGGAGATGATGATGATGCTCTGCAACAGACCTGCTTCAGCTTTTCTTTTTACAAAGCCATTAAATATTTTTAGCTTTATGTGTTCAACTGAAAAAACCCAAAAGACAAACAGGTCTGCGATTTGGACTGCATTGATACATTCAGCTCACAAAACAAGACACTTAAAAGTGAGTTTTAGTGGAGTCCAAGTTTGATTTGTTCTTATGTTGACATCTAATTCTCAAAACATTTCAATTGTTCACTTTTTAATTCATTTGTCACAAACTGTTTCGTGTTGAATTATCCAAATTAAATCTGTCCGTTTATGTTTTTAGGATCAAAGGTGGTCGAGTCATTTATAAACTGTGAAACATACAGTTAGCTTAACACTGACAGAACGCTGCCATCTTTAGATTTTCATATTCATGCATGTTCTGCCCACCAGGTCCAGCTTTGCTTGAGAACGTTCTCCCTCTTGTTCTGAGTGTAGGCGTTTGCATATTTGGCATAAAGAGCCGTGTTTGATTTTCGTCCAAACGTAGGCGGGTGTTTCCTAATCTCCTCTTGACATATAGAAGTAAAATCCCTTAAATGCATCTTTCCCTCCTTTGATGGAAATGCATTTATGCAGAGTTTCTAGGACGTTCATGCTACCCGATGGCTTATTTAGCAGCTTCAGTGTACAGAAGCAGTGAGGTTTTCTTCCTGCTGACCCGTTGGTCCCGCTCTTTCTGCCCCCTTGCAGTTACCTGCCACAGGACAGCTCGCTGCAGTCGGAAACGGTGCATTTTAAGAGGGGAGTTTGCCAACAGTTCTGTCTGCCCTCACATACCGTCAACCTCAGCGAATGGGCGGACGAGGAGGTAAGCCGCCCCATACTGAAAACAGGCTCGTGTGAATCTGCAGGAGTGGGAAGGCGGCCTGTTCAGAATAACAAATGCTCTCTCTCCTCAGCTGCTGTTTGATATGGACAAGGAGATCTTCCCTATGGTCGTCCAGGCTGTCGTAGACGAGGGAGAAGGTAAGACGCTCTATCAAGCATCTTACCTTGATGCGTGATGGATGGCGTGAAAAGCACTGCAGCAGAATTTGAAGCTAAGGCGATCCGCTGCGTTTTGTCTTTCCAGATCATTTGGGCCACTCTCACATCCTGCTGGCTACGTTTGAAAAGGTAAAGCCAGGCTGTTTTATGAGTCAGAACCAGTGAGGCTGCAGGAACATAATGCTCTTACAGCTAAAAATAGGCTTTTGATTTTCAGTTTTTCACTGTCTGGGTGCTTGAAATCCTTGAAAAGAATTTCAGTCAGTTGTTTTCAAGGTTTGGAAAGTGCTTAATATTCAAAACTGCACAATTTTGTAATAAAGTGCAATCAAACGTTTGATTTGTAAAATGTTACTTGCAGCTGAAACCAGATATTTTAACACATCTAATGAAAAGACATTAGGTGTGTTAAATATATTTTATATTTTATTTTCATACTTTATTTTCACTGCCTGAAGTTAAATCAGTGTAAGCTTTTCTTGTATTAGTTCTGTTAGAATTACCACAATTATTTCCATTTGCAGAGACTTTTTTGTGTGACTTATTGTGTTTAAACAGAGCAGGAAGGTAATTTACCTGAACACAATCTGCTGTTTGGATTGTTTCGTTGTAATGAATATTTATTATTCCTAACGGCTCAGTGACTTCTATTTTATATGTTATTTCAGGACTTTTTGTTAAATTAGTGTGTTGCTGTTGAGCCTGTATAGGGTGTGTGTTAGAGAGACATTTCTAAACATGCTGTAGAGAGTAGAACACTATCGCAAGATGTTATTAATAACAGTAATAAATAATATTTTTAACTCCAAAGTGTGGTGCTGGAAAAGTTTGGCATCTTACCTTGAAAATGTTTGAAAAGTGCTTGAATTTTACTGAAGGGAAAACATAGGAACCCTGCTCTGTAACAGCAGCAAACTCTTAAATTAACACAATTCTTTGCCATGTTTTCAGCATATGGATGGGAGTTACTGTGTAAAACCTCTGAAGCAGAAGCAAGTGGTGAATATACTTGTTTTTTTTCTCCTCCCTTCCTTCCCCTTATTGTGTTGCTGTTTTTTAATACAAAATATAAGTTCCTGTTCATGCTTGACCCGTGAGACCGTCTGACTTTATTGTGTTTCTTTTCCCAGGTGGACGGAGTTAGCTACCTGCTGCAGGAGATCTATGGGATCGAGAACAAATACAACAGTCAGGAATCAAAGGTGGAAAGAACAAAGCAAAAAGAATTTAGCCGTCTTGCATCTGAAATGACATGGCAGAAAAATGCAACAAATTAGTGTAGCTGTCTCCTTTATTAGGACGGCTCTTTTAAAAGTGTCTCTCTTTTTTTTTTTTTTTTTTGCCTGCAGGTGGCCGACGACGAGATCAGCGACAACAGCGCCGAGTGCGTAGTGTGCTTGTCTGATGTGCGAGACACCCTCATCCTCCCGTGCAGGCACCTGTGTCTCTGCAACGCCTGCGCAGACACGCTGCGTTACCAAGCAAACTGCTGCCCTATCTGCAGGCTGCGTGAGTTTACCTCGCTAAATGCTTTTTCAAGAAAGCGGCTTCAACTGGGAAACTTCAAAATTCATCCTTACAATCAGCTTTTTATTTTATTGCAAGAATTCAAATTGCATTTGACATATATCTATAGATGTATAACCAATGTGTTCATTTCTGACAAAATCTTTGGGTTTGGGAGACTATTTGATCAACTTTACAGAAACACGGTTTTGTTGCTCGGTTTACATGCATGTTGTATTGTTTTTATTTTCCTGTTAGCCTTTAGAGCTCTGCTGCAAATTCGAGCAATGAGGAAGAAGCTCAGTCCTCTGTCGCCCACCAGCTTTAACCCCGTCATCACCTCCCAGACGTCGGACTCGGAGGAACATTCGGTGAGGCGCCGCTGAAACAGGAAGAAGGAAATAATATCCCTGTCCTACGCTAACCTCCCTGGTGTTCTTGCAGCAGGCGTCCGAGCATATCCCGCCTGGCTATGAGGCCGTTTCTCTCCTGGAGGCGCTGAACGGCCCTCTGAGCACGTCCTCGGTGGTTCCTCCTCCTCTCCATTCGGGTCCCAGCCAAGTAACCGGGGTGCTGCCACCGTACAGCAGCGAGCCCCACCCTGCGCCGACCCGATCCCTCTCGCCTCTCGACCAGTCCAACTCCAGTCAGGGATTAAAGCTAAAAAAGAGTGGCTCAAAGTGAGTCAATTAAAAACCTGAATCTTTACCGTTCAGATCTTTAAGGCATCTTCAGTCAAATTCGTCAGAAGATGCAGTTCAGTAAAAACAAACCTTGTTGCAGACTTGTTGAAATTCAGACCAGCAAGAAGATCATTAAAAATAAAAATTGTGAAAATTTATGCAAGGGAAAAACCAACCAATATATATTAATTTAACGTTTCCAAAAACTGTGTATAAAAGTATTCCTATTGTATTCCCAGACTGACAAAGTCTGGATTTTGATTCAAGTGTTTTTCATGTCTGGATAAATATGGAAAAGGAAAAAATAACAATGGAGAAATCTACCAACTTCAGCCCATGTCACATATGCATCCTTTCTCCCTTCTCTTTTTGCGTCTTTCTTTTCTTTCTTCCATTGTTCCTCTCTTGCTTATCCCCTTCATCATTTGTCTCCTATATCCATTCCTTTAGTAGATTTTTCTTTCTTTTCTAAAACAAGTAGGAATCTTAAAATCCAGGAGAAAAAATGTTGTACAAAAAGGGCAAAGCTTGTACTGCCAGTTTAGGTCATCATATCTCATGTAATGAAAAGAAAATATTCAGAATCTGATGCAACTTTGTTTATTTCAGATCACTTTCCCAGAATTCCTCTGTGCTTCCGGAAGAGGAGGACGAGAAATCTTGCAGTGAATCGGATGCGTGTCGTCCCAAACTGGCTGTGGACCAGCAGGAGGTGTGTTTCTGTGTCTGCATGTTTTATAAAGAATGTGAGAGGAACATGAGTTTGCACTTTTGCCTTTGTGTGTTTTTTAAATATCGGATCACGCAGCACTGTAAGCTTACTGCGGTGTCTTTCAGTGCGGCGTGACTCCAGACAGCGAGAACCTGACCCTCTCCTCGTCAGGAGCCATCGATCAGTCGCCCTGCACCGGCACCCCTCTGTCCTCCACCATCACCTCCCCTGAAGGTACGTAAAAATACAGAGACACAACTCCAGCCTCAAGCTTTTCTAAACCTGATCCGACAGACAGAAACACTCAAATCATTACCTTTAGTTGATAACAACAAAACAGCTGTTGTTCATCAGAGTAATTCACATTTTAGAAGTCGTTGCTGATGAACATCATTTTAATTAAATCAATTATCAATTAAAACAAGAATTAAGAAGGTTTAGTTTTTTACCAGCATTATGTCTCTATCAAGAAGGTGCCACATCCAAACAGAACGCCAGAGCTGGTGTATAAAAAAAAGTACAAAAGCTGGTGAAATAAAATAATGCAAATTGGAAAGTAGTAGAAAAAACCCCCCGGTAAAGAACAGTTATTAGAGATTTCTCAGGATAATCTTAGAATGAGGCATCAGAGAGGCGGAGCCAGGGACAACATAATTTATGAAAAATTAAAGATTTGATGTCCTGGAATGATCCTGCCCTTAACTTATTTAAAATACTGCGGTGGGACCTTAAGAGACCTACCTGTGAAGACATGATCTGAAGTAACATTGCAAAGAGGAGTGAGTCAAAATTCCCTCACACCAATGAGAGAGGCTGTTAAAGTCAGATGGGAAATGAGAGGTCGTTTGCTAAAGGTGGTTTTACAAGCTGCTGAATCATGTGGTGCACCAATGTTCCCCCATGACTGCATTTAAATGTCAGCTGGTTTTGTGGCAGATGTTAAAATTATCACAGCAGGACAACAATTCAGTAATGACAGGTGACATTGGCGGAACAAGGTCATGAACAACAAAGTTTGAATATTTCAATCTTTTGACCTGTGCTGTACAAACAGATTGATTAAGCGTAGGGTGACTGAACTAAGCCTTATGGTGCATTCACACCAGCTCTGTTTAGTCCGCTTTAACCCAACTCTAGTCTGTTTCCCTATACAGTCTGGGTTCGCTTGGGGAGTTGTGAATGTGCAATCGAACTCTGCGAACTCTAGTCCGGTCTGCTTCTCGGTTTGGTTGAAGCGAACTCTTGTGTGGTTCTTAAGCGACTGCATATGTGCAGGTATGCACATATGCAGTCGTCCATGGTCCAGATCATCCATGGGTGCAAGCAGACTGGAGGCTGATCCAAAAGCAGGAAGCAAACCATTGCAGAGTGCATTCTGGGTAAATCCAGTCAAAACAAATTCAAGGGTCTAACTCTAGTGGGAAAAAATGCTTGTGGTCTTTTACCAAAGACATAAAAGAAATCCTTCCACTGCAAAAATCTGACGCCACTTCATTTTTGTTTAAATTTTGTGAAGAATGAAGCTTCTTTGGAGGTTTTCGGGTTGTTTTCTTCAGTGGTTCTTGGTGCAGCGCCACCACAGGCGAGGAGATAGACACGTTTTTCAATTAGTTTGGATCGTTTGTCACAGTGCAGTGTGAAAGTGAACTGCATCGACTGAAAATGTAACAAGCATTGCAGTTTTGAACAGAACCTACGGGACTATCAGGTGAGAAAACACTATTAGAGAGAGGGTGAGTGTCTTCATGATCCGGGGGAGCTCATAGTGGAGCCACTGCTTCTCTGCATCAAAAGGAGTCTGTTAAGGTGGTCCAGGCATCTGATCTGGATGCCCCCTGGATGCCTCCCTTTGCAGTTTCTCCAGGCACGTCCCTCGAGGACCAAAGCATTTTTTTGTGTTTGCTGTGCAGAGGAAGAACAGATCCTTGTTTTTGTTGAGGTTAAATGAAATATACACTGGATATAAAGTAGAAAATCATCCAAATCTTGAGCTGGTGCATCACTTGTATCTCCTTCTGTCCATCAGACCCGGTGAGCAGCAGCCTGGCCCAGTCAGTAATGTCCATGGCCTCGTCCCACTCGCAGCACTCTCACATCAGTGCTGACACCATGTCCTCCATGTCAGGGTCCTACCTGGCCGGGGCCGAAGCGGAGCCTGCGGGGGCCGACGAGGTGGGCGAGGTGGACGGCGAGGAGGACCGAGACGCTCCCATGGAGAGCCGAGCTGCACCGCACCAGGACGGGGTGAGTAAGAAACGAGAACAGAAACGGCTGCACGACAATCCTGTTTATCTGAAAGAATCTTGAGATTTCCCTTTTTCCTTTATTCAGGAGTTTTCTAGGGAGTCGAAGGGACACAATTACTCTATGGCTGTAGAGGAGCAGGATTCAGAGGTCACTGTAACACAAACACAGGCAGAGTCACTTGAGCTCATTTTCAATTTCACGTTTTACAGAATTTTGCTTTCTTGTTTTCTTTCAGGGAAATGACGTAACAGAAGAGGATTGCTCCTCTCCATCAAATGGGAAAGGTAACTATGAGACTAATCCCTCACCTTTTGCCCCAAAGCAGCTCACCTCCCTCTACATTTGTTACTCTTCAGTCATGAAGACAGCGTATGTTCCTTCTCATTAAATATTTAATTATCCGGACAGCTGACCTGCATGTGCATCTCTAAAAATAATGAGAAAAAGAACCATACACATGCAGTGGCATCGTTTGTCCTCTAGATGGGGCTGTCTAAGCTTTAATGCATTCGGTTTTGTCTGAATAAGTGTAAATCATCTGATCTGGGGTGAATATTTAGGTATTTTAATCACAACAACAATCAATTAATCCTTGATTATATTTAAATCAAATTGATTCTAACAGGGTTAAAAGGGGACAAAAGGGCTGCTTTAGGTTTCCTTAATGATAACTTATGGTTATCATTAAGTCTGCTGTCTTGCTTTTTTCTTTGTCCTGCATCTTCATGATGATGGAGAGACAAAAGTGCCACCATTTTTGTTTAAAAATTAAAATAAACACCCAGATAAACTAGGGTGTTTTCACACCTGTTTTATTGGGGACCAAAATTGAAACATCTGTTGCATTTTCAGCTGGTGCGGTTTGGTTTCACAATGCACTGTGTCAAATGATCCAAACCCTTTGAAAAATGTGTTCCTCCCCTCACCTGTGGAGGCGCTGTACCAAGAACTATTGAAGGAAACAACATGAAAACCTCTGAAGAAGACACTAAGGGCAACTTCCTTCTTCACAAAACGGAAACAAAAACGGATGAGATTAGATTTTAGCGGTTGTAGGATTTCTTTTTTGTCTTTGGCAAAAGACCAAGAGCAATTTTTCTGCTAGCTCTACACACAGAGGTTTTTTGGGTTGTATTTACCCAGAATGCACTGCACTAGAGTCTGCTTCCTGCTTTTGGAGCGTTTTCTGGTCCACTTGGTGTTCACGTATGCATTGGAACCATGTAAGAGTTCACTTTAACCGCACTGAGATCTGGGTTTTTAGGCAGATCAGAGTTGCGCATTCACACTTCCCCAAACGAACCGGACTTTCCAGGCAAATGAACTAGAATTCATTTAAAGTGGACCAAACGTGGCTGGTGTGAATGCTTCCTCAATTTGTTACAGATTGTTTTCTTTTAATTATTGTATTTACAAAAAGTATTTATATTCATTTCATTATTGAATAAATAAATGAATAGTGATTCATTTATTTAATGGTGGGCAGCAGATTATCTATTGTATCCATCCGACAAGTCAGTGGGCGGGTACAACACGGCTCCAGTCAAGTTGATTGGTCTGATGTGAGCTTGCTGTACATCTAACATTGAAACACAGTAATAATTTAAATTATTTTATGGTGAATTGTTGTAGAGGAAGCATATAATGAATTAAATATATTCTGAAATAACATGAATTTCACCTTTATCATTTGTTTTGCAAATTACTGACACATTTATATAATTATGGATAACTTAGAATTATTTCAAAATTTCTTCAAAGTTATATATATAAAACGTAAAGATTCACTCGTCTATTGGATTCTTCTTCTTCTAGCTCTCTGTGCTACATAGATTTTTTTATGTGTAACAAAGGTGCAATTTGTTTTTTATTTCAGTGTTTAATCAGAAAACTGCTCCTTGTTTGTGTGTGTTTGTGAGTGAGGACAGTGAGCGAATGAAGGTTAATCAAATGGTGGGCGTGAGTCGGGGGGTTCTTGGAGTTTAATGCAAACATAACGAGGTTAGCTGTCAAACTGACAGCATAAAACATGTTTATGTAAATTAGTTTCTCTGTAAATGGTGTTTTTGTGGGTGTTTGTTGGGACCTAAAGACCTTCCAGGTTGAGTGCACCTGTGCAGCCTGCAACAGAACGTGTGGGTTTGAAATCACGTGTGCGTATGCATGTGTGTGTGTGCATCTATGTGAGTTATTGCAGATACATCCAGAATGCTTCCCATTGGTTTTTGAAAATGGACAGAAACACTGTAACCTTAGTCAACTTGTGAGGACTTATGTAAAGTCAATAGAGAGACAATAAAGTGAGGATGGTTGTTTAAAGGCAGTGAATTCATGCTCAGTTTCATATTCACAGGTGTGTCCATGGTCACCATTCAGGGCGAGAACAAATTGGGTTTTTACATTTTTTAAGCCACAAATATCCACTGACTTTTACTGGGTTCTGCAGCTGTTTTTGAAAAAACAAACACACACATTTTTCTAGACCAGAAGCCTTCACATTTTGTAGGTCTGGAGCACTTTCCTTATGACTTCTCTGAGGTTTAGTAGAGAGACAAGAAAAAACTAAAAAAAACCTTCTGGTTGTCTCACACCCCTATTTAATCACATGCATGACTCAGCATGTTGTGGAAAATACATTTTAAATAAAGCTGCTTACATCTATTTATTATTATTATTGAGAATTGCTGATATTGAGTCCTCACTTAGTAACTCCATCCACTCTGAAGATTTTAGTGCTTAAAAAAACACAGTTTTCCAGTTTTCCCATTAATCAAGTTGTACATTGATTAGTTCTAGACTGCAGGCTGTCTCTCACACATTTCTTGTTTTGTCCAAATAATTTTAAACCCCTTCAAAGTGAAACCTCTGTGAAAAAAAGGAATATTTTTTTTTTGGAAAAGCTGTCGGTTTTATCTTTACAAGGGGGGAAAATGACACATTATTTTACTCAACCAATATAATATTTCAAGCCCAGGCTTGAATGTTAAAACTATTTGACCAGAGAGAAATAAAGTAGAAGAAAATTGTGCTTAAAACTTTCAATCTGATTTGAATGTTTAGTCAGAAAACAGTCAGCTCCTGCAGCATGATGTCTGTTCTGTCAGTAATGTGTTTCCATATTCCATCATCTTCATACATTTTCTTGTTCTAATTACATCTGACACCCATTGGATACATTATGAGATCCATTTTAGAGTGTAAATGCTTTGTTTTCCCTGGTGTAGAGGAACGTTGCTGATGTAGTGTGTGAAGCAGAAGGCCAAACTTAAACACATTTGGTCTAAACTGAGTCCAGACC
Source organism: Poecilia reticulata (assembly GCF_904066995.2). NCBI lineage: Eukaryota > Metazoa > Chordata > Actinopteri > Cyprinodontiformes > Poeciliidae > Poecilia > Poecilia reticulata. The sequence continues at coordinate 9,133,036 of NC_088848.1, read as the reverse complement.
CTGTGATCGTTTAGCAGAAAACCTCCTAAAGATGGCTTTTAGAGATGTAGCTTATCTCCAGTTTCCATATTCACCATATATTCTGATTGTTGTTTAATCATTCTCCACTCCAGCATGGCCTCCTTCCTCCTCCCTCCTCCTCCTGCTCCTCCCTGCTCGTCTCACCCCTCTTCCCTCCCACCTCCACCCCCCCTCACGCTGTGCCTGGCTGCTCTTGTTTGACCTTTGCCCTCGCTTGCAGGTGGGCGGAGCAGGTGTCCAGAGTTGGCCAATAACAATCAGGGCGTCGCCCACTGTGACACGCCCTCTTTGGGGTTGGATAATGAGCAGGCTCCCGACAGCCGATTCGCCGGTGAGTGGCAACCTGTCGAACATGGACCAATGAGAGCTTGAGGATAGAGGAAAGGAAAAGTGAGAAGTGCATGACTCGGCAGCCGCAGTCAAAAGTGTCAACTTTAAATAAAAAAGGAAGTTACTAAGAGGGGTTTTATAGCAAAGCATGAAGATCTGGTGCCTTACTTCTTCTCTTCATCCCTATCCGTTGGTGTTGTGGTTACTCCAGTAATTCATTTTCCCAGTACTGATTCGCTGTGCACTGTTTCCTTCCTCTTCCTTTGAGCCGAAGCCCCGTGAGTTTGTGAGCGGGAGCATCTGTCGGGTGTCTGATGAGCGATTTCCGCATGCAATCATTTAAAAGAAATAAAAAATTTAAGAATTTGTGTGCGTGTATGTGTGTGTGTGTGTGTGTGTGTGTGTGAGTGAAACTGGTATTTCTTGGTGATTCAAGTTCATGTTCGGTGTCTGCCAGCTCTGAGCCGCTTTGCAAAAACATCTGCACATCCCGTTGTCATCCATCATTCTGACCCCTCCATTCTTTCCCCCAACCCTCCTGTTGGAAGAGCTGAGGGTTCTTGGTTGGAGTCTGACTTAGTTTACAAGTGCTTACGCCTTACAGCCAATGATCAGAAATTACAATAACAAATAAAAAGTGAACACAAATGTTGGTTTTCTGAAAATGATGTGTAGTGTGTGGATGAAACACTCCGTTGCGGCTCCTTTTGCATGAATTACTGCAGCAGTGCAGTGTGCCATAAAGGGACTGTAAAAAAAGACACTACTTTCAAAAGGTTTGGTCAGTTCAGACTCTTCTGATGTTGCGTAAGTGGTCTAATACAAGCAATGTAACAGTTGTTGCACAGTTCCTAGATACTTAGGGATGTTATTACTGTCGAAGCTCCGACTCAGCCTTTTAAATCTCCAGTAAACTTTTAAAAATCTACTTTCAACTAAAAGCTGCTGCCTACACACCTTTTTATACATCAGTTTTTCCTTTCACTGAACGTTCCTTCATTATAGTGGGTTGCAGCACTCTGTGTAGAGCCTGCTTGACTAAAAAAAAATCTTATTAACTTTTCAACTCATGAGTCTTCTCCGTGATTGTCTAGGCCAATATAATGTAAAACAATAGCATTTCTGTTGGCTCTGTTTCAGCTGCTATATGGATTAAATATGATTTTTTTCCTTAAACACACATTTTGATTTGCGCTGTACGAGTTCAAACTTCCCCAAAACCTTCAGCTTTGCATCTTTCTTGGTTTTCAACCCTTCCGCTCTCGAGCTCCCAGATCCCCCTCATCCCCACGATGATGTTTTATGCTGAACGTTGTGACATGTTTCCTACTCGTGTGTTGTAAAAGTTCTGTTATTTCTCTGTTTCTCTCCTTCTCGATCCTGCCATCGTTGTTCTCATCCTCTTCTGTTTTTTCCTGAACATTGTTTCCTTTCCTGCCTCCCCCCCCCATCTCTCTGTCTCTTCTTCGCCATCTTTATTTCCTCTTTGGCTCTCTTTCGGATGGACAGATGAGGAGTCGTGCCCAGTGCACATTGAGGACTAGGTATGGAGTCATGGTTAGATGAAGGATTAATCATCAGGGGGATTTTGGAGCTTTATTTTTCCTATTTATACTGTACATAGAAACAAAATTGTAATAGGAGTGATAGTCACAACTGTGGGACTTTTTCACATTTTAACCTGATTTTGGCTTTTCAAAATAGTTTGCAGGTCTCCATCATCCCTTTCAACTGTAAAAGGTGGTTTTATAAAGTAATGAAAGCATTTTTAGGTGTTTTTTTATCTATTTAAAATCAAAACATACTTAATTTTCTATCTTTTCTGGTTAAAGAAATTAAAGGATATGCTGTACCAACTGATTGAAGTGATTTTAACAAACAGTTGCACAGTGTGGGTCTAAATGTGGATAAAACATGTATCTTTAATGTGCCCCCATAATGTGTAGCACGTGTTCAATAGGGTGGAAAATGTAAAATTCACAGTTTTCTGCTGCGTCCTGATGCAAACGCCACGCTTTATGTTGATAACGTAGTGCGAGTTGAAGAAACGCGATCATTTAAGAAGCGCTCGCATTGATTTTGTAACATTCGTCACATGACTGAAGCTGAAACAATGAATCAAACTAGTCGTGATAAATCAAGTATTGAAATTGTCGTAGTCTAATTTAGTAATTAATTCATCGTTAACTGGGGTATACAAGCTAAAAAAGAAAAGCTAAAGCAGGTTTTGCTGTCCAGTTATTGATCAGGAATTCCAACAAATAATCAACAGATCAGTCCCACGCTGTATAGATGTTAAGTCAAGCACTTATAACATGTTAAAAGTATTTTTAGCTGCAGATGCATCCCTTGGTACAAATGAACAAGCAAACATTAAAGGAATGCTACGTTGATGCATGTTAGGTCATGAAATGCTTATTTTATGATTTTAAAAATAACATATAAAAGATGTTTATTTGCACTTTTTATATTATATCTAATTCTGTAAAAAAAAAAGTGGCTAAATATAAAATTAGCAGAATATTTCAGTTTTTTTTTATCTCATTAATTGATGAATCATTAGAATAATTGATTCCTAAAATAACGGTTGTATATTTGCGTCTTCTTGTAATGCAAGGCTCATATGTAGTGGAGCAGAAGGGAACGGTGGGGTGAATGTCCGGGTTAAAAAGGACTACACCAGTTTAAATTACGCAGTAGACTCAAACCCCTTTTCTCCTGTGAGAAATCAGTTTACTTTGAAATTAAAATAGGTTTTTCTCTAACAACCTTCAATCTGTTCTGTCTGCATTGATTGTTTAGTGTAGAGATTTAAAGAAAATTCAGCACAGTATGACTGGGTGATGGCGTAATGGTTCTGTTTTTCAGACTTCATGTATCTCGGGGGCTTCAGGCCTGCTCTCGATCCGCTCTCCCACCACATCTCCACCAGCAACATTAACCTGGCGGAGCAGGGGGCGGAGAACAGGGACGGCCAGAGTCCCAGACATCCCCGCCGCGGACCGCTCATCGTGTAACCAGTCTAAACCGCCCCGCCCAGTCAGCCTCCCCACCCCCCGCCGCCCTGCCCTTTGGACTGTGGGTCCCGACCATCCGTCTCAAGATTTCTGTCGCCGCTGGAAACCGGCTGGAGTTAAACGAGGAAGGAAGAGGAATCACATTTCACATTGTTGGTGCACTTTTATCACGCGTTTTCCTCGTTTCGTCGTCAGTGACTATTTCTGGGAATGATTATCCTTCTGCTATTTTCTTATTTATTACCTATATAGGGTTATATGAGAGCTCTGTATTGTGTTAGTGTCTTTAGAGAAATACATGCTGCTCCTCTTTCTCTACCTTCCTCCTTCCTTCCTACTGATCTACCAGCCAAACAGTCAGGGGCTACTGTGATCGGCAATCTGATTTATTACTACTAACTTCTTCCTCTGTGTCAGAAACTGTGCTGTGAGTGAGTGGTGGGACACTTTGACCCTAAACATCGTCTCTCACTGGAGTCAAACGACGCTGACCCCTCGCTTCGGATCAGGGAGCTTCATTCTCAACGTTTGCATGCAGCTTTTCACGTTTTTCCTTCCATTCCTTGTCACGCTTTAGAAACTCCTGAATGTAAATTTAGAAGAAGAAGAAGAAGAAGAAGAAGAACATTTTTTGATAGCTGAGCCAACAAACGGTGGCCAAAATAAACCTGGAGAAACAGACATATAAGGTAGAATGTAGAACAGCGACGGTGGATTTTATTGAAAGGGGATCATTCACACTTTAAATCTTCACTTAAACTGGAAATAAATCCAAACTTTGATACACACAACCTTCCATCTCCATCCTCTCCTTCATTTTAGCATGTCAGTATTAATGCAGTGCAACAGCAAGTACGACCAAGCAATAAAAAAACTCCTGCACCTCCATCTTTTCACCTCCTGCACTAGTTTAGAGCGGACTGTGTTTGCACTTCAAACCTTTCAGTATGTTCTGATTGTCTTCTCCTACTTTGATGTTGCCATTATGAAGGGAATCAAGGTGAGGAAAACCTCCTGCAGGGCATTTGAAAATGATGTAGCAAGGATTTTCCTCCACCCTCGTCCTCCCCCAGAAACCTCTCCGATCTTCCCGATCCGCCCGCCTCCTCTCGTTTGTGAGCCTTTAGTTGTTTTTTGGTTTTGTAAAACTTTTGATGTATATCTCACCTGTTGTCAAATCGTTGGTGTTTTAATTTGTTGCAGAACACTGTGCTGTTTCTTAGAATGTGGATGAAAATATGTGAAAATTTCGTGAAGAGGTTTACATAATCGTGCAAACATAACGGATAACTCAAGAGGAACAATACCTACAATTGATGCACTATTAGCAGACTCCTAGACGACACTTTCCGGTGCATGAGGTGATGACAGAAGCAAGCATGTTAGTCTAGGTCAGCCTGCACCCTCCTGTAGACTTGATAATGGACCACTGCACAAATCTGAAGCGGTACCATGTCTTTCTGTCGTGTTGCATTTCGATTGTTGGCGCCCTGTTTCTATTGGCCTGCTCAGGTCAAGACTTCTGCACTACTATAACCCAGCTGCAAACAGTCACGTGATCACTGTCTGAATGTTCAGACAGCGCTGCTTTCTGGCACCAGTCTCAGTATGATATCACAGGAAATTCACAAAACCCCACTTTTCTAGAGTGAAAATGAGAAATAGACTTAAACAGACAATAAAGATTTTGCAACTAAACGGCCCGAGTGATTTTCTGTGTTCTTTTAATTTTTTTCTTCTGAAACGTCTCAGTGATACTGACCTTGCACATGGAAATGCATGTCATTAAATTAAAATTGAAAAGTACATTTATTAAGTGGAAACTACGTATTATATAGATTCATATATAATACGATTTTTATTTTTATTGTTGATTTCTGTTCATTTTAAGTAGATGATTTGGAAAGCAGAATAAATCAAGTTTCTTTGGATAGGACATTTCAAAGCAGCTCAAAGTGTTTTATGTCATAAAAGCACAAAAATCAACAATTGAAACTTTTGCCATTGTTACATCCATTTTCTTGCACCCTTGTCCCTTGGTGGGGTCAGGGGGGTTGCTGGTGCCCATCTCCAGCTAATGTTCCAGGTGAGAGGTGGGGTCACCCTGGACAGGTTGCCAGTCTGTTGCAGGGCAACACAGAGACACACAGGACACACAACCATGCACACACACACTCATACCTAGGGGCAATTTAGACAGACCAATTAACCTGACAATCATGTTTTTGGGCTGTGGGAGGAAACCCACGCATGCACAGGGAGAACATGCAAACTCCATGCAGAAAGACTGGGGCTGGGAATTGAACCCAGAACCTTCTTGCTGCAAGTCAACAGCTCTACCAACTGCGCCACTGTGCAGCCCCTGCTGTCATTACACATTTGGCAAAATTTGTAATTTATTTTTAATATATAAATATAAATAAATATATATAATAAATATAATATGTCACACTGACTGGTGATTTAACTAAGCTCTATGAGTACGTTACATAAAATGATCAACATTGCTTGTTCATAGACATTGTATTGAAGAATATTATTGGGAAAATTGAGTGGAAGAAAATGCTTGTGCAGAAAATGCAGCAGGAATACTGGAGCTCTACTGAAGTTGCTGTGCAGACAGTCCACTGTTTTTCTACCAGTTTGTCTTCCCACAGCTCTCATGCTGTAGACTTTGACATTGTCGTAACATACACTTTCTGTATCATAAATCTTATTAGTGACTTGTCTGCACCTGCTGTCTGTTGTTAAGGTGTGGGCGGTGCTGCAGAGACACTGACAGGCTAAAGTGAAGACAGAGCTGAACCTTATCGCTTCCTGTCATTTCTAATTTTCCTCTGACGTGTTTAAAAACAATCAGGATAAATTGGAAAGTTACCTTTGGAGTTCTGCAGGGGTGGCTGCAAATAAGAACATTATTTGCCATAATTTGACCTTCTTGTTTTTGTTTTTTTTATTGAAACTCATTGTCTCATTTACAAGAGAGACTTGAAACATACAGCATAAAACAGTAATAATACAATCTACTTAACACTTAAAATCAATACCATGTTATCATCTGAAGGGTTTTTACTAATAACTAATACAATTTCCTTCAATGTACTGAGTACTTATACACACGCTTATCAATAAGCTAATATTTCTGTTTTAAAAATCACTTTTTACTCATATAAAATCCACATTTTCTGAAAGATTAAACTTTGTGTTTTTAACAAGTTGTAAAACCTCGTGTTTATAAACACAATCATAAATGAACGCATAAAACAGTCTGTGTAATAAATCTATATATTATATAACTTTGTCATTCAACTTATTGACGAATAACTTTATATGTAACTAAATTGCTCCGGTGTAATTCTTTACTTGCAGATTATTTTTGTGGTGATTAATTGGCTCATGTTGATTATTAGGACAGATGTGGTGTTTAAAGTTAATCGGGGTCTTAGTGGCGAGAGGCCAACTGGAGACAATGACGACATAAGTGGGTTTAATTGGGGAAAATGTTCATAATCTTGTTGCCAGGGTGATCAAGTTCTGTTCAAATCAAATTTCTCCTTCTGTTTTGCGGTTGGCCGCTGTCCAAGCTTTGCGTCATCTGTCCCGTAACTGCACTCACATTCTGCGTACAGAGTCCAAATTCGCCTTATTCCTCTTCTCAGTGACAGGAAGCTGTAAAATCATATTATCTCTGCCTCTGAGCACACAACCTGCCTTTCTACTGAGTTTGGATTTTTGTCACTTTCCACCCAAAACAATCATAGCCATCACTGGCTGTCAGGAGCATCCAAGTTAAACGTGATATATATCAAATAGTCTACATCTCCTCCCTCTGTAAGCTAATTATGTGCCATATGTGTCTACATAAGAAGTTTTTTTTTCCATTTCAGGCAGGAGAGGAATGGTTGTCTGTGAGCAGCCTCCAGCTGAGAATAAAAGACCCTCAGCTCAAACGGCAGAGACGTGCAAAAAGCTGCAGAGATGACCGGTGCTGCCTTCCTCCTGCTGCTCATCCTGACAGGTCAGTTTCTTAAAGCTGCACACCTTAAAAATAATCACATAATGTTCCTCTCATTTTGTCTGGGGATTTTTAGTTTTTAAAATTTCAGTAAGCGATATGCTGGAACTTAAATAATTACTGAACCTGCATATTTCAAATTACTTCGGTTTGAGGCTTAAACTCAATATGTGCATGAAGTAATTTAACCAGAAACCTACAATCTCTGCATGATTAATATCAAAAACAAATAATAAAAAAACACCTTCAAAAAACAGCAGTTGTAGATAAAATTATAGTTTACTAATTAAATTTAAAATTTAATTTAAGTGAAGATTGCTTGTATCTTTCTTATTAAAAATACTAAAATGTCTAGTCAGTGTAAATTTCCAGATATTTCTATTTTAGAATATATTTAAAATTGTGTAATAATCAAAAGACGCCTCTAACCCGTTTATAAATGGGTGAATAAAATGTAAAAAAAAAACAATAAACTAACTAAATGTACTTTTATTAATTTCTTGAGAGAGGATGCATGCATTATATTGATTTCTAGCTAAAATCTATAAACTCATATTGTAGTTTTTTTAAACAAAGAGTGTAAACACTTCATAATTTCAATTATATATGTTTTTAAAAATTGTAGAAATCCTTGACTTTCTTTTTAGTCAACTGTAAAATGTGGAAAAACAAATTAAAACACAATGAATCATGTATAACATTAAAACTCAACAAAATTTAATTTAAAGAACATTTTTATCTTCCAAACATTTACAGACCGTTGTATATGTTGACCTTGTGCTGTTTCTAGTATTTCAATAGAATATATATTTAAAACCTCCTCCCAAAAAACCAAAGCACAGCTAATATGATAAGACAGAGCACAGTACAATGCAATATAGGAAATGAAATGTTTGTTGAATATTCATACAATATTTTCACAAATGTTAAGAGTTTAACATGCAATAACTAGAATTTTACAGAACAGTCTTGTTTTTCTTGAAATCTGGATTAACAGTACATTTTGAAAATAAAAACTACTTTAACAATCACACAATGCTTCACATCAATTTTTAAACTATAAAACAATAAGACTGCAGTGTGATACTGAGCTTCTTGTTTGTGTACAAGATTTCCGAATGAAATCCTTCAGGATGTCTGTTCCTCTGTAGGCGGCGGGTCCTGCAAAGTGTGCAGCTATCAGGACGTTCTGGACTACCTGAACCTGACAGCGGACAATAGCGTGTTTAAACTGACCCGGCCCGTTCGGGACCACACACACATCACTGTGGTGAAGCTGGACATCATTGTCTATGCCATCCTGGCGGTGGTACGGGCTGCACTGCAGCTTAGAGGATGTGTGATTTATCAGTTACCTGACAGGTGTTTCACATGTGTTTGTCTTTATTCTCAGGTGGAAAAAACACAAACCTTTGTTCCTTTCATCTGGTCGTCAATGGTCAGTCAAAACCGAGATCTGAAAAAGTCTTAAGTGCAGAGCTTGTATCGTTATTCACCTTCTTGTATTCTGTTTGGCTCCGTTGTTTAATTTTTTTCTACTTAATTTACTGCAGCAGTGGAACAGCGAGTTCATCTCATGGGACCCGGCTCAGTTTTGTGGAATCACTCAGATTTCGATTCCTAAAGATCTGCTCTGGAAACCAGATCTCTTCATCTACGAGATGTAAGCCTACATCAACACACCGACATTTACCTACATTTATACCAAAACAAACACAGGCGGATTATTTAATTTAGACACATAAAAGTTAAGATTTCAATGTATTTTGTTTTTTATGTGACAATTGAACAAAAAGTAGTGTATGATAGCAAAATGGAAGGAAAATTATACTAGTTCACTGTTTTTTTTACAGTTGAAAAAAAGCGTATAATGTATACTCCTATATACAATTGCCTTCAAAACATTGCATACCATCCAAACTGTAAAATATTAGTGGTGGTAGCGTCATACTGTGGGTATGTGAAGTTAAATTTAGGATAATCCTGAAAGAAAATATGTTAGAGGTTGTAAATTGCTTGAGAAAGAGGTTGAAAGTTTGACTTCCAGCATGAAAATGATCCTAAACACAAACCCAGAACTACAGCAAAATGGTTGAGATCAAAGCAAATTCATGCGTTAGATTGGCCCAGTCAAAGTCCAGCTCTTAAAAAATACCAAACAGTTCCCAGCAAAGTGTCATATGTTGAAATACTTAAATCTCTTAGATTTAAGTATTTCTGTGTGGTCCTTTGATGGACTGGCAACCAGCTCTTACAAGACTCTGTGAGAAAAACCCTCCATTTTTATTAATTAGTAATATGTTTATTAATTAGTAATATGTATGCATTAGTGCCAGGAGTATATGTGAAGTTAAAACTACTTAAAAAAAAGAAACAAGCTAAAAGAACCAGCCTAAAACAAGAAATGTTAACATATGTAACATATTATTAAATTAATAATAATAATAATAATAATGATAATAATACATTTTATTTCAAAGGCGCCTTTCTGGCACTCAAGGACACCGTAGAATAGTAAAAAAAAACTGTGACAGAAACAAATAAAATGTAACAAGTAAAAGTAGATAAAAATAAATAAAACAAAACAATGTATCTATATAAAAACTATGTAAAATCAGGCAAACCAATTGTGTCATGTGTATTTTCCGCACTATAAGGCGCACCTAAAAACCTTCAATTTCCTCAAAAGCCGACAGTGCGCCTTATAATCCGGTGCGCCTTATATATGGACCAATATTGAGCCACAACATGTCTAGCAACTACGGCAGGGGTGTCAAACTCCAGTCCTCGAGGGCCGGTGTCCTGCAACTTTTAGATGTGCCTTAGCTGCACCACACCTGAATAGAATAATTAGGTCATTAGCAAGGTTCTGGAGAACGTATCTACACAAAGAGGATGTAATTAAGTCATTTCATTCAAGTGTTTTGTACCTGTGGCACATCTAAACACTGCACGACAGCGGCCCTTGAGGACTGGAGTTTGACACCCCTGAACTATGGTAAGCAGCCGCCGACTTCATTTTCCCCGTAGAAGAAGAAGCGCGCGGTGCATGCTGGGATAGTTGTCAGAACGCTGGTTTGTTAATAAAGTTTGACTGACCTATCTACCTACCAACCTGATAATCAGGTCGTCTGCAGGTCATTAAGGGTGACCATCGTCCGGCCACACCCCGGACCAGTCGCGGAAGGCTCTCCTCGCCGACCCGAGTTGGACTGTTTTGTTGACAATCCAAACAAAACAGTGCAGCAACAGTGCAAAATTTAGTGCAGCTCCTTCTAGGGGATTCATAACGTAACTCCAGCCTCTGATGTAGCATCTATTCTATGCGCCTTATAATCCGGTGCGCCTTATAGTGCGGAAAATAGGTACACAAGTTATGCTTTCCTTATTGTGTATTATTTATCTCCTCTGTTTGATGACTGGTCTATTAGTTTACTGTGTTCTCATTTTTATTAAAGTACGCGCCGCTATTTACAGAATAATGATAAGCAAACAGTTGTCCTGCAGCTGTAAGGAAAAAATCAAGCCTCTGTTGGTTCAGTTTATTTCAGATTTTATGTAAACGCTCACAAATCCCACCGTAAAAAGAAACGTGCTGTACATGTGTGTTTTGCTTCAGGATAGAGAAGGACAACTCGCCTCTCTACCTGAACATAATGGTGAATTTTGACGGCACCATCATTGCTGGTGACGACATGCGTGTCGTCAGCACCTGCAAGATGGACGTCCACAAGTTTCCCTTTGACACTCAAGAGTGCAGCATATCGATTGGTTCTACAGTTTACTGCGGTGCGTTTCTGTCAATGTTATGACTGCCACACGGCTTTTATGAATTGCCTTTCATTTACTGCCCTGTGTTTTCTCTGCCAGCAGAGAAGGAAATGCGAATTCTTCCGTCTTCGAACTCGTCTCGGGTTACTCAGTTTTCACAGCAGATCATGAAGACGCAGGGAGAGTGGGAGTTCCTGCGTCTGTCTGTCAACAACTCCCTTCTTACCTACGAGAACAGAAGCTGGGACATGCTCATATATACAGTATGTAACACACAGGTCTGCTACAACAACTCATTTTGCTGGATGTTAAATTATCCCAGAAATTATTTTGATAATCAATACTGTTGTTTTTTTAAACTAATAACATGATAATGGAATAATAATGCCAGTTCACCCCATCAAAGACTACTAAGCTTTCATTTTGCACAAAATATTCTACACTGGAAGACATTTTAAATATCCAAAAATAAAGCACAACAATCCAAAATAATAAATAAAAAAGGAAATAAAAGTACACATTACTAAAAACATGAGTACAATGAATTATGAAGTCTCTGTGCATAAAATTCCCCTTCAAAAATAATTAATCACAAGAGTGAAATTTATCTAGTTCATCTTAATTGAATAATTGCTATTGTGACACCTGCAAAAACAACGAAGTGAAGAAAGGCAATTAATATAAAGCTGTTTCTGCAAGTAAGTCTCTGCTTGATAAAAATGTCTGGACAGTTTTAGATGCTCAAAAATCGAAATAATGTAACATATTTTCCTATAGCAATAGTGTTGGAAAAAATATGCGTTTCCTCAGGTCACCATAAAGAGGAGGCCCCTCCTCCATGTCATCAATTTCCTGTTGCCCATCCTGTTCTTCCTCTCCCTGGATCTCGCCTCTTTCTTCATCTCGGACCATCGGGGGGAGAAACTGGGCTTCAAAGTCACGGTTCTGCTGGCCATCTCTGTCCTCCTGGTCATCCTTAATGACATCCTGCCTGCCATGTCCAACAGGACTCCACTGATAGGTACTAAACACTGTGCACTAAACACAAATCTATGTTAAACTTCTCAAACAAACAATACTAATACGGTTTCCCGCTCCACTTAGCGACCTACTGCATTGTGATTTTTGCTCTGATGCTGCTGAGTCTTTTGGAGACGATCCTGGTCACGTATCTGATTGAAAAAGATGAGTTCAGCCCACAGGAAAACCAGGAGAGCAAGCAAAAAAATACCAAAACTAAGAATTGTGACAAAGGTGAGAAGCATCACATCTGTAAGTCTCACATAAATGCCTTAGAAGTCACAACATTCTTGGTCATAATTTTACTTCTCCTTTTAGATTACATGAAAGGAAAGTTGCAAAAGTTTGTTGTTTTGTTTCTCCTGGCAGAAGAACAGTCAGAATAATAAATGATGTCGCCCAACACATAAATATTTTAAACATTTACATGCTAAATTCCAGTGTTTAAAATGTCCGTAAAGTGATGGTTTTATCTGTCTGTTTCTATAAAGTCCAGAGAAAGGTGCTTATTCTTTTTGTGCTACCTGCCTTTTTATTATACTTCTTATGTCTGCAGACTAATTCCTAAAAAAACTTATTTTGCTTTTAGAAGATGAGGAGCAAACCATCTGTAAAAGCATCTGCAGAGATGCAGAAAAGGAAAGGCAGCATGAGATTCTTTCTGTACTTGAAGAGGTATGACATCATATGTATATAGAAACTCATATTTTGCGTTAGATTTGGCCATGCAAACTGTTTGTTAGCATGTTCCAGAGACAAATTTCTACCCAAATGCACCAAAACATAGAAAACTGAAACACTATTGGGACTTTTCAGGGTATTTTAAATTATAATAGGACAAACAGTAGCCTGATAATGATCATACAAATCTGGAATATAGACAAATTAATAGCCAGTTTTTACATTTCATTTCAAAATAAATTGAGTGCTAAAGCAGGTTTGTTATGGTGTGACTTTACTTATTTGTTGGTCTTTCACTCTTCTTTGTACTATTTTTTACTCTAATGCCACTTTAGTGAAACTAAATACGACCAGACGTTTTCAGATTAACCTCAAAATGTCTGAGTTTGTTTTGGCAGAAATTTACTTCTGTTTTTTTCTATCTACATCAGCCTTAATATGCGTTCGTATCGTCTGCTTCAAAGAATCTGGCCCAGGTCATTTATGCGTTCTCACAGGCCAGCACGGAGATAGCCAGCTTCACTTGTTCATGAGTGAAGCCTCAGCTGTCTTTGTTGTCAAATAGTGTCCAATACAACAAGAACAATACTAGCTTCTGATTATCTCCAGGTGAACAGCACTCTTCAGTCAGGAGAATCTCATGTGCTGCTGTTGATCCTGGATGAGCTGAAGAAGATGCAGAAAACTGTTTACGTCCATCTTGGCTACAGAGAAGAAAAGGTAAAGTTGGTGTCTTGGGCAAAAAGAATCAACAGATCTTTCTTCATCTGCTACACCATCACAGTTTTCCTCTTTCTCTACCTTATCTTCAGAGAATGGAAGTCTTAGAAATCTAAGATAATTTGTTCAAGTGCAATTGAATTTTTTTTTTTTTGCTGCAGATGGAACTTGTTAATGTTAAATGTTAATATGTAAAAGGTGTCCAGTTTACCCCATTTTTGGCAGTTGTTTAGCACACAGTCTGCTTTGTTTTGGACTGAAGTCCCAAAGCAGACTTCACTAAATACATGCACAGAGGCACCTATAATCCAGCAGATGAGCAATTTGCAAAAAGAAGCAAATGTAAAAGTGATCAAAGAGAAAGAAAAAAATGTTTTCCCTGAAAGACCTCCTGGTTCCTGGTAAAGGAAAGTATTTAATTATATCAGGGAGAATTTACATTTTTAATGTGTTTCTAAAGAAATAAGATATGTATGTTTTTAAAATGCAGTTGCATATTGTAGAAGACAAAGTATTCCACTCAGTTTAAAAGTTAAAGATGTGCAAACCACTAATGCATCTCAGTAGAGCTAATACAGATGGCATAGATATATGTGGAATAACAATATGGGATCCATTGTCAGGAAAAAAAATCAAATCTGTGCTTTCTTGACTGAGTTGTTATCTGCAATAAACACATGAAAAAAGGAGTCTTGCTTTTATTAGTGCTGCTGTGCGTACTTGACATAAAGGCATACTTCTGATCCACATTTCATTTTTATTTATTTCTCTTTGCGAATACACTATTAGCTATCTTTTAAATATAAACATTTACTCTAGTATTCTGACTTTGATATTGATGTGCGCCAAACAAAAGAGAAAACATGAATGCACATGAAAATAGACAGAGGGGGAACAACAAATGAGGAATTATTACTTGTTTTCTGATGAATTTGTGGACTAAATCACAGGCTTTACATATTCTTCAGTACAATATTATCTTGTTCCAATATTTGGTTAAAAAATGCATTTTAGCAAACTATTGACTGCTAAAACTTATAATAGGACATGGATATATTCTCCAGAAAGATGATGTTTGTGAATTAAAAATTCTTTCTTTTACAATATGGATGTATGTGGAGTATTATATTTTAATGTAAGCCACACTTATTCAAATTAATTGAAGTTAACTCTTGAAATACATCACTCTGTCTTTAATCAATCTATATACTAGTTGCATGTTTTAAATTTAATTAGTTTCAAATTTTCCATTTTATCTCACAACCCTCCTTTTAGCGTCTTTAAAGTTCTCTGCATGGTAATGGATGACAGGAGAAGACCCTCCGATGGTTAATCCCAGGCTTTTAGCAAACTTTGTCGTGAAGATGGGTCTCCTGTTGAGAAAATTGGGTTTCAGCGCTCAGCCGCCCACAGTGAGACTGGCAGGAGACGACAATAAAACAAGTGGCTTTAATTGGGGACAGAGCTCATAATGTTGCTCTCACATTGTCTCGGTTCCATTCTAATCAAATTGTACATGCTGCATCATCTTCTCCTCTAACTGTGAGCTCAAGTCACAAGTTCAGAGCTAAATTGGTCCTATTATTCTTCTTGTTGACAGCAAGCTGTAAAGTCACATTATCTCTGGCTTTAAGCTGATGGATGTCTTCCACCTGCCTTTTATATTCAGTTTGGCTTTTTTAAAGTAATCTGTTGCAGAAATCTCAGCTGTCAGAAGTATCAAAGTCAGATAAATAGCAGGCAATGAATGTCCCCTCCCTCTGTAAGCTAATTATCTGTCACACATGCCTACAATGGAGGGATAGCTCATTTAAACGTGTTTGGTCAGACTTCGCTGATGAGAATAAAGGACTGTCCCAGCAACACTAGACTGCAAAAAGCTCCTGAGATGATGCACATTTCATTTTTTCTGCTTGTTATCATCACAGGTAAGTTTTTTTAAAAATGCATTTCTGTTTTAGGAATTTATTTAATTTGATAGAAGAGCAATAACATTTCAAATATTTGTTGCCTAGAAGTGTTCTACGTAGTGACATAAACTAATTTTATGCACATTTAAAATGTACATATTGAGAGAAATTTCATTAAAGTACTTTAAATTTATAACTGAAGTAATTTTGAAATACAAATGTTATCTACCTCTCCAACTATAAAAGTTTTGTTTTATAAATAATCAGATTTTAACTTAAAGATTCACCTTAGCAGCAGCACATAGGCTTCACAACAAATCAAATTGTTAGCTGACAGAAATGTTTCCATAGCAATTGGTTAAAAAAACATAAAACCAGCAGTCTATTACTTACAGGTGCATCTTTTGTGTACGTATTTTCAGTTAGATACATTTTGTGACAAAAACTAAAGTGAATGAATGATGGCGTAATAATTCCTGCTTTTGGTCAGCAACATTTCAAAGTGACAGTGTTCTTAATGGTCCCATTTTCTATGGCTCTATTAATGTTATTGTTCTGATGTTAACTTACAGGCTTTTTACTTCTAAATCATCTCAGTACTGAAGAAGCATTTTGGATGAGAAGTGAAACTTAATCAAGAATCAAGAGAAATTTTTAGCATGACCTGGATGAGAGAGAATCTAAATAAATACAGCTCATTCTCAAAGTAATTATCTGTGTAGAAAGCAAAAATAAATAAAAAATAATTGAAAATTTCTATTCAGCAAGACATTTGAGCAGTTAATTAAGCTATTCAGTTAATTAAGCTATTCCAAAAGTGCTGTATTTCTGTTAAATCCTTGAGTAACTCTTGGTATGGATTGTCTTTCTGTAGGTATGGTGTCCTGTAAAGTTTGCAGTTATCAGGATGTTCTGGACTACTTAAATCTGACAGTGGACACCAGTGTGTTTAAACTGACCCGACCCGTTCTGGACCACACACACACCACAATGGTGAAGACGGATCTGATCCTCTACGCCATTCTGTCGGTGGTACTGTATGCTTTTTGATGTGAGGCTCATCAGTGCGGATGTCCCGATTCTGATATTTTAATGGACAAAGGAATAAAGCAATATGCAAAACACTTTATAAGTTTTTGCACTGAAAATGGGTTGATTCTAAAATCTTTATTTGCAATGGGGAGCGGCAGAGTACATTGTGGGAAAGCTGATAAAATCACTACAAAAACAACAACAACTAGGATCACGAGGTAATTTCAGCCACTGACTTTGAAATAGATCACTGTACTTAGGATCAGATTGGGGCATCCCTACTCATCAGATAATTAATGTTGGTCAATTTTCTAAAAATGTTTATGTCCTTACTCTTAGGTTGAGAAAACACAAACCTTTGTACCTTTCGTCTGGGTGTCAGTGGTGAGCCAATTAAATTAATTTTAACGACTTTTTACCAAATTTTTATTCATATCTCAGCAAATATTACCATTACAAGTGTTACCTTCCTTTTTTGGACACATTTTTTTGTTACTTATTTTTTATATGTTTTTATGTAGCAATGGAAAGACGAACGCATCTCTTGGGATCCAGCTCAGTTTTGTGGGATCACTGAGATTTCAGTTCCTAAAGGCATTCTCTGGAAACCTGACCTCTTCATCTATGAGATGTAAGCCTTCAGCACACAGATGTTGACTTTAATATCTGCACAAATTTAGAAAAGCACATACATAAAGGCTGAATATTTCAATAACATTATTGTTAAAAACTAACATAGACTTTACAGATTCTCTTCTTGTTTTCATTCATCACAGTGTTTCACCACGTTTAGTAAATTTCTTCATCAGAGACACTGAAAATATACAACCAATGTGGCCATTGGCAGTAGTCAAAACAGGACAAATACATAATTGGCAAACAAAATGTAAATGTATTGTACTTCAACTTTAACTTTGTCAAACCAAATAATGTTTTAAGTTACAGAAAAACAAGAATAAACAGCACATTTAACCTAAGCATCCAAATGAAGGTTAGAGGGAATAATCTGAGCAGGTTGGGTGTTACATGAGATATCTATAAAACTGAAATCAACAAGAATGAAAAAATATGGTAAATAACTTTAAAAAAAATCCACTACATGTACAATTTTCTTTCACTTTTAGAAATGAAAGACAAAAAATAATTTATCATACTCACTATGCAGGTTTGAATTGATTTATTTTTTTTAAAATTTATATTAAAATAGTTTGCTGGACTACCTTTTAAGATATATTTGTTCCTATTGTGTTGAAATTCAATCTGACAAAGTTGATCTAGAGTTGAAAAGCGAAAACATACAATGAATAAGTCTAATTTTTAAGTTTAACTAAGAAACTTTATAGAAAGATCATGAGGAGTAAATTGCACACTTAGTTTTGTGGCTTTATAAAAATCTACAATTTAATATTTGCTGTTACTGCATTTGCAGAGGTAAACAACTTTATGGTGTGTTAATTTTTACTCAAATACACACAACCATATGGATATTACTTTCAGTATAATACTTGGAAAACACAGTTCAATGACAGTTAAAAGATTAACATCTGTTAATCAGTTCATTGTGAGCATGAAATGTGTCATCTGAATGTTTAGCACACACACATAAAAATCGTGTGTGTGTAAAGACGGGTCTCTTATGGCATGAACATTAAAAGCAAGCCCCATAACAGACTAAAAATCTCACGTGTGTAGAGGTGGACCCTGAAGCATGAATGTTAGAAACAGGCAACACCCATCCAACAATTTTCTTCCGCTTATCCGGGGTCGGGTCGCGGGGGCAGCAGCTTCAGAAGGGAGGCCCAGACTTCCCTCTCCCCAGCCACTTCTTCCAGCTCCTCCGGGGGAACCCCAGGGTGTTCCCAGGCCAGCCGAGAGACATAGTTCCTCCAGCGTGTCCTGGGTCTTCCTCAAGGCCTCCTCCCGGTGGGACGTGCCCGGAACACCTCACCAGGGAGGCGTCCAGGAGGCATCCTTACCAGATGCCCGAGCCACCTCAACTGGCTCCTCTCGACGTGGAGGAGCAGCGGCTCTACTCTGAGTCCCTCCCGGATGACCGAGCTTCTCACCCTATCTCTAAGGGAGAGCCCAGCCACCCTGCGGAGGAAACCTATTTTGGCCGCTTGTATCCTTGATCTCGTTCTTTCGGTCATGACCCAAAGCTCATGACAATAGATGGTCATGAGCTTTGGCTCATAGATGGTCATGAGCTTTGGCTCATGAGCTTTGGCGTCGTGGTGAAAAGAGAGCTGAGTCAAAAAGCGAAGCTCTCGATTTACCGGTCGATCTACATTCCCACCCTCATCCCACCGCTCATGACCATCTATGGTCATGAGCTTTGGGTCATGAGCTTTGGGTCATGACCATGACCATAGATGGTCATGACCAAAGGGGTGGGATGAAGGTGGGAATGTAGATCGACCGGTAAATCGAGAGCTTCGCTTTTTGACTCAGCTCTCTTTTCACCACGACGGACCGGTACAATGTCCGCTTCACGGCAGACGCTGCCCCAATCCGCCTGTCGATCTCCCGCTCCCTTCTTCCCTCAAAAACTAACATGTACAATAAAGTTTCAAATTGTGTTTATTGAAAGTGATTTTTAGTATTAACATTTTTTGGGGAACTAGACTGATTTTTTCCATAGTTCTAGGACCTCTAGAAAGGGTCGGCCCCACTACGCACTAAGCTACTTTCAGGCCTCCTGTGAGACATTAACAAGGATGAGTGTGTGTGTGTGTGTTTGTGTGTGTGTGTCCTCGTGTGTGTTCCTGAGTAATGTTTCAGGATAGAGAAGGATGACTCTCCTCAAAATCCATACGTCCTGGTGACTCATGATGGGACTGTCTTTTATGACGAGGACATGCGGGTGATTAGCACCTGCAAGATGGACATCCACAAGTTTCCTTTTGACACGCAAGAGTGCAGCCTGTCCATTGGTTCTGCAATACACTGTGGTGGGTATCTGTGAGTCGACCCCAAGTTTATACAGTAAACACTTTTAAAACAAGGATATTAATGAGCAATTACTATCATTGTTGCTAAACTATGCAAATAAATTTGATTGATTAATGCATGTTGCAAAAGAATAATTAACTGTTTGGAACTATAGCTATGCATCTTCAATAAATATAGCTTACAGAAATAAGTTACTTATACTGATCTTAGTTTGAGCAGTCAGGAGTTTATTTTATTTTGAGTACATCAAATAAATACCATGCAAAAAAACCAAACAGATTAATTTGATTCAGAGAAAAATCAAAAGATTTGTTTGGGTTACAAAATAGATTGGGATGAAATGGTGATAGATGGGCAATAAATGGAGGTACAATTTGGTGAAGCATTTAATTGACCAAAATCCATTAGTTACACAAGTTATTAAAATTTTAAAGCACTAGATGGAAACATAATAGACTTTTTGAGAGCTTGAAATAGCTACTAATAGTGCCATTTTTATCAATAAGGCTTTATAATTCTTGTAATAAATTGAATTTTTCTAAAGATAGTTATTGAAGATTTTTAGCAGTAAGTTAGTAACTGGTTACCTAGCAACTGTTGCTAAGGCAATTACTTCTGAAATTGATAGATATCTGATAGAGAACAATTGTGAGAAGTTTCATGCTTATATCACTGTCCGAGCGATTATTACACCAATCGCTCAGACTCCTTAGCAGCTTGGACCCTCATTTAATTTTCTTTTGTCTCCCAACAGTAAAAGAAATTCGAATTTCTCCTTTCTCAAATTCCTCTCGGGCCACACAGTTTTCCAGAGAGGTAATGAAGACACAGGGAGAGTGGGAGTTCCTGAAAATGTCCGTTGAAAGCTCCAACATCAGCTTGTATGATAGGCGTTGGGAACTGCTAGTTTACAAGGTAAACAACACGGAAAACTAAAATAAGTCAACACAGGGCTGCAATGATAAAATAAACTCACTAGATAAGACAATATCTAGTGAGTTAGATGTAGATTTTGCACCAAGTGTAGCCCTGACTCATTAAAGGCAGTGAAATATCTTTGGTTTAGTGCAACAAAAAAAAAAGCTTCTCAGCAGATGTCCCATTTAGCATGATTAGCGACTAACACTTGGCTAGTGACCTGTAGAAACAGCACTTACAAATTGTTTATATTTTGCATGACATTAGGATATGTTTTCTAAATACTTCCCAGACAGCTGGCAGATTTAAAAGAAGTTGAGTTTTGTTTTAGGGTCAGCAGGTTGACAACAAAGCATTCATTATATCTGGTTTATGCTAGGCTACATCACTCACGTGTTCTGTTTTTTAAGTCCATTGAGTCTATTTGATCAGTGAAGTCAATTCTCACATTTTTGGAACCAAAAACTATATTTAAATTTTTTCCAGCATAAATATGGAGGCAATTTTTATCCAGAACTATTTCCTCTCATACTCCAAAAGAAGAGTCTCAAACATAGACACTATATGTAATATTCATAGCTCATAATATCTTATTTATTTCAAAGTTATGTTTTTGTTTTACTCTTTACGTCTAATACTTATGAGTACAATTCAGAAAATGATTTGGGCAAACATCTGCATTGTAAATACCAATGACAGTTGTTTTCACCAAAACTGCAAAAATTGCACCAAAGTACACAAAAAAAAACACTGTTTTGTAGTTTTAATGTCTTACTAACATTCAAACCACAATGTTTAAAAGCTTCTTGAGCTTTGTTTTAAAGCTCAAGAAGCTTTAAAACAAAGCAAGAAGTTCAGGAAAATAAAAACTTTTCTTTGTTTAAATGTTGTCAGGTCACCATAAAGAGGAGACCTCTACTCCACGTCATAAACTTCCTGTTGCCCATCCTGTTTTTCCTCATCCTGGACCTCGCATCCTTCTTCATCGCTGACCATCGAGGGGAGAAGCTGGGCTTCAAAGTCACGGTGCTGCTGGCCATCTCTGTCCTTCTGCTCATCCTTAATGACATCCTGCCCTCCATGTCCAACAAGACTCCACTGATAGGTAAAAAGCCGGGAACTGAAGGGTTTCCATTTGACTTGAGATAATCAAACAAATGTCACTAATCGCCTGTTTGTGTCTCTAAGCGACCTACTGCATTGTGATCTTTGCTCTGATGCTGCTCAGTCTGCTGGAGACAATCCTGGTAACGTACCTGATAGATAAAGACTCTGAAGATGAACTCGGCTTGTGTGACAGTGGGGAGGAAAAAAACAAACAAATGAAAACAAAGGATTGCAGCACAGGTGAGACACACCTTATATTACTGTTTGTGTGTTTCCACTCATATAAAATGTGTTTTTTTTTAGTTCATTATGTATCTACAATAAATGAATCCCATGCAAAGTTTTTTAAAAAGGAAAAAAATCCTGCAAAGTTTGTATGTTTAAATAATAAGATAGATCCATGCTCCTTTTTCTAACAAATGTGTTGTTCTTTTAGAAATTAAAAAACAAAATGGCTGCAGCTGCAGCTACAGAGTCTGTGAAAGTGAGAAGCAGCATGAGCTCCTTACTGTGGAAGACGAGGTAAGCATTATGTACACGTTCTACACAGATTATTAGGCTTTTTTACACTTATTACACTTTAGAATAAACACACTTCTAATTTAGGAATAATTTATGGTTTATCTTTTTTCTGATTATCTTTTGGAACTATCTGATGTCTTTCTTCGAAGTTGAGTCCGAGTTCATCTACAAAACAGCACAAACATCTGGTGCCCACTGTCAAACATGGTGGTGGGTGGTTAATGAAAAACCAACAAATATTTTTAAATTGATGCAATTTAAGTAAACAAAAGAAAATCTTTAGCGCCTTTTTGCAAATGTTTGTTTTTCTTAGTTTCAAAACCTACAAATTTTAATAAAATGTTGGGTTTTTAAAAATTATAATACATTTCCTAAAGCAGACATTTATCAAAAATTAAAAGTCATCTTTATTCAAACGATCAGGTAACATCAGTTTTATTTAGCTGGATTGTGAACAAGAATGGGCCCAAATCAAACTAGAGAACTCTTGTATTGGTTTAATCTTTGTTCAGTATAGGCTGTGTGAAATCTGTGGTCATTTTTTATGCATGAATATTCAATTTAAATAATCTAAGAACAGGATAAAGTCATGATCAGACCAAAGTTCATTCTGTTTCTATATGTAAAGCCACTTCACTTTTCACTATTCACAACCCTCTGCACAACAACACAATATAGTTTTAACATGGTAAGACAATACTAGGATTTCAGTTTTGTGTCAGATTCCTCAGAATAAAAAACAAGGCAGAGACAAGTAGAACAAAGTTGTAAAAAGCTGAATCAGAAAGTAAAATCCAGTGAACTGACTGCATCTATGTGCTGCAGGTGAACAACAGCGACCACTCGAGGGACACAAGCGCTTCGCAGTTGATCCTGGGTGAGCTGAAGAAGCTGCAGAACATGATGAATCAACATTTTGGCCCCAGTAAGGAGAGAGTGAAATCTTTATTTTGGGCAAAGAGAATCAACCAACTTTTCTTTATTTTTTATGTTTTAACTGTTTTGCTCTTCCTGTCCTTCATCCTTATGGAGTGGTACTCTTAAAAAAAGGAAAATCATTCATTATATGCCGATCAGTATGTAGTGTTTTAGCGAAAGTTATAGCTGACGTTTTGACCAAGGATGATGACTGGAGTGGAAATGTCACTGTAAATATTATCTGTGCTTTTAGAAGCGTTCTATTTTGTATTATAATCGCAATTTTTGCAGGTTTGAAATTGAAATTGAAGCAAAGTTTGAGAATCCAGTTAACAATACTTTATAGTCGGGATATTCCAATCCATGTGGGTCTCAATAAACTCAAACAAAAAATTAATACATTCATGTTAACACATGGAGACAATAAGATATAATTAAATTTCCTTCAATCTTACAATCTAGACCCACTTGGTACAATTTTTTAAACATGCAACATTTCCTTCCATTTGTATGCAGACGCCTGCCTGGTATATTTTATGCAGCAACACAGTGGGTGTTTTGTCCAACCTGTCCTTGAATATCTCGTTGACTTTAGAGTTTAGATCAGGCCTAAAATGTCTGATATCCATAGGCTTTGTAAATAAAAAGTGTGTTTAGAATAAATGTTTCGTACAGGGCAGCAGCACCAGAAGATCACCGCATGGATGACTGGAATAATAAAGTTTAGGAGATTATATCTTGTGTATGAAAAGTGAGTACAGTAATAAAACATGTTTTTTGTTTCAGTCTGGCCCCCTTGTATCATCCTTCTTTCATCTAGCAGCTCATTTTACATAATAAATGAATCATATTTATTGTCGTCAGCCTGCTATTTTGTGCACCATAATCATATTACGCAGGATGATGGACATTCATTTTACTCATTACAGCAAGTATCTGGTCTACTTGTGCTGCACTCCTGTTTCATACATTCAAGACGTTTAGAAAGTAGTCGACAGATTTGTTGTGTTTCCTACTAAAGTGAAAACATGTGAAGGGTGTTGAGCTTCAAATGCACAACTATCCAAACATTGAACCTTTATTTTATCAAATTAAAATGGTTTTATTTTATAAATATTACATGAGTATTCCCTATAAAACATTTTAAATTAGTGAATATATTTTAATATCTTATTCAGTTTTCGAATTTGAAAAGGAAAGCGTTCATACATTTCAAGATAAGAACATTTAAAAGACTTTTTGGTAACACTTTATTTGAAGTGTCATGTCATGACAAACATGACATAACACCTGTCAAGAGCATAAAGAAGTCTTAATGTCTATGACAGTTGTCATGAAGTGTCATTCGGAAAATAATGACACTTTTAATGCAAAGTTGCTCTAAAAGTTGCATTAAAAGTCCATTAAAAATGCCAACTTTGTATGATTTTGTAAATAATGACAATTCAATGCAAAGTTGGCATTTTTAATGGACTTTCATTGCAACTTTTAGAGCAACTGTTACGGAGTGAAGCTTCTTCAAACAAGACGGAGACTCGTACGTCTTTTACTGAACCTTTCTGTTCAGTTTTTTATTGAAGAGAGAAAACGGCGACAGCTGATAACGGCAACAGCTTTTCGTTACCAAGAGAACCAAAATATCAACAAAGCAAGATAGTGACAAAACAGAACCAGATACTTAAGCATTCTTCAAAATAAAAGACTTCTTCTATTCAAATAAATCATGTCTTGCACTTAAATATATTTCACTTCATCCTTGTAATTATATACAATCATGTTCAATTCAATTAATAATAATCATGTAATCTATGCTTAACATATAATTGTAAATCAGTCACTTATCATACTGAACAACATATAAGTGTAAAAAAGTCACAACAGCAACTTTGCATTAAAAGTGTCATTATTTACCGAATGACCCTTCATGACAACTGTCATGGACATTCATAAAGACTTCTTCGTGTTCATGACAGGTGTTATGTCATGTGTCATATCAGTTTTATGCACACCCCTTCAAATAAAGTGTTACCAATTTTTTTTTTTTGCAGTAACCCTTTGTCATATTGATCTACATGCATTAAGAGACTTTTGAATTAATGGTGCCAATGAGTTCACAAGTCATTGTGAACTCATTTATGTAACATTTGCTTGGGGAAAGAGATTCAATTACGATCTCGCCCTGCAGAGTCTTAAATGTTTCTCTTTGGGAATTTTTCACCAAAACAAAGGAAACAATCCAGACTGAATATACCATCGGGGCACGTTTCCATTTCCTTTGTAACTTGATCTATAAGTAAATTCATACATTCATTTTGGACATGTGGGTGTGGCCTCTGTCTGAGAATGGATGTGTGGAAAAAATGAAAAACCAGCAAAAAACACCAGACCTCCAGCTACAGCTGTGATTTGAACCGCCCCTTTCCAGTACCACACCATGCGGTCATCAACTCAAAGGAGACGCTGAAAGGACAAAATACGCACGAAGGAGTCAAGATGCTGGTTGGTTTTCTTTTTCTGCTCCTCATCTCTGGTAAGTCTCAGAAATATTCATCTTAGAGTTTAAAATGACTGTTAAAAAGTGGAGAAAAGTGGATTTAGAACCTTTTCAGGAACTGCTTTTTAACTATTTGTATATGTTGTCTGCCTGGTAGTACTGCTGAAATAATTCTGAGTTAATTAGCTGATTGCGTTTTTGTTTGTATTTACTTATTCTTTTATCAAATACAAAATAACAGGTTTTCTTACAGACATCCTTGAGAGATTAAGAGATAACTTTTCCTGGGCTACACACCGACATTACTAAATAATTAGTGAACTGCTTGTATAAAACCCTGTAATGGTGTCAGCGACAGTCTCATAATGGCCACTTAATGCCCACAATCAATTCTAATAATTACTACATGTGTCTGTGAACCAGTGTTTTTGATGTCCTCATCATAAATTCAAAAGCAATGAATACAAACCACATGAGGAACTAATGCATTTTTGTAGTCGAAATGAAATCAATCTCATTAAAGATTGACAAAATGTGACGGCTGTTTTTGAGAAATGTTTTCCCGTGTTTGTCGTCTGCAGATGAGATTCATTCTGAGCAGAACTGCAGTTATCAGGACGTCTTGAACTATTTAAACCTGTCCAGGAGCAACGAGCTGTACTCCATGACCCGGCCCGTCAAAAACTACAAAAATCCCACGTTAGTGTCACTGGAAGTTCTGCTCTATGCCATCCTAGATGTGGTAAGAAATCAATTATTTTTAATATCTGTTATAGAAATATGCAAAATAAAAAAAAGCTCTGAAAGAAAACAAAGGCAGCAGAGAACGGAGTCAAAAACTGTGATTTTATCTCCAGAGAAGAGTAATGAGGAGCTCAGTAGCTCATGAGATAATGAGTAGGCTACAATAAGGATACTTAGCAGACCGGCACCCTACACAGGGATTCAAACTTCCCTAGATTGTAAACCCAGTCTACAATCTAGTGATTGTAGACTAGATTGTCTACAATCCCGAGATTGTCACCAGCATTAATTTGTCACCAGCATTAATAAATGCTGGTGACAAAATAGCTTAAAAGAACAAAACTATTGACACTACTTTGAATTTTTTATTTATTTATTTGTTGCTTTTCTCCACAAACTAGTTTATGCTTCATTTCTGATAACTGTTGCAGCTGCAGCACAATACCCTCTCCTTCAATTAGCTCAGATACAGAGCAAAAAATGAGCCACAAGGACAGCAAATGATGGTGTGAGTTCCCAGACATTTTGTGACAGAAGAAAAAAAAACTCTAAATAAAAACATGTTCTTAACTGAGAAACTTTATGCTCACAAACAACACCTGGCCATTCCTTCCAATCAAGCTGAGATTTTAAGTGTTTTGAAATCCTGAGGCAAAAACTCTCTCCAGTTCCCTTCCTTTCTTCTGTAGCTGTCCTTACTTTTGCTGAGCTCAACTTGACTATTTAGTGATTTAAATACTCAAAATTACTTAGAAACAGTTTATTTATTTATTTATTTATTTATTTATTTATTTATTTATTTATTTATTTATTTATTTATTTATTTATTTATTCTAAAAGGAAGAGTGTTATTTTTAAAATTGCACTTAAATCTTGACAGACCATGCTGCTTTTAAAGGTTTCTCCAACATTTTCTAGAAAGCTCTAATAATAGCCTGCAGTTCTCTACAAGTACATAACAGCTTTCCTCAGAAGGAATCTCATAATGAACCATACATTAATATCAACTGTGATAATGCAGAAGAAGACGATTTAGAGTTCATTAGAGGAAATGAGTGGTAACGCTTCCTGTTTGTGACCGGGTTAATGCCCACTAATGTTATTGTAATCTAAACTTCACACTGTGTGTTGAAGGGTTTTGTATTACGTTGTGATTTTGCCTCATGTTTTATTCTCTACAGGTTGAAAAAGACCAGAAATTTATTCCTTATGTGTGGACTGTCACAGTGAGTTCTTCTGAACAAATCTACCATCTGTTAGAATGGAAACTCTCAGATTTACGGAGAAATTTGTCTTTAACACTGTGCTCTTTTTTCTTTATTTTTCTCTTCAGAGGTGGAACAATGAACACATTTCTTGGGATCCCGATCAGTTTTGTGGAATTGATAATGTTTCTCTACCTACTGACATTTTATGGAAACCAGATCTTACGATTGAAGAAATGTAAGTATGTGAATTAGTGTAATCCTGCAAGTGGTGTAGAGACGTCGAAAGATCCTCACACTTTGTCATGTTTAATCTTTAGACTGATTAAAAAACAACAACTTGTAAATAAACATTACATGCCTTTCTGAATCTCAGGTGTGCCACTAAATGCTAAATGTTTTTTTTTTTTGCACTTTTGTCTCTTAAGATTTAAATATAAGGTGGTTTCTACGACTCGAAAGCAACTATAAACATTTGGTGGAAGATTGTAAACTTCTAATTTTCGAGGAACAGCTGCAGGGCAGGCTTGTAGTCTTGCAGGACAGAATAATTAGCTAAGCTAACCCACTTATTCATAAGAAACTGATAAAAAGATAAAAGGGGTAAATAAACGGATTGACTGGTAAAGCTCACAGTCATTGTTGGTCTGTCTGACCTACAGAGTATGAAACAGATGGTGATTTCTTTTACTCCATTGCAAAAAGTGTTGAAAGAAGATGTTCATCAGGTCCAAGGAGTGCATACAGGAATACAGGACGAATAATTTGCAGAAAAAGTTTGATCTGAGGACGATGGAGACTCATGTCCTGATGATGGCGCTGCTCACAAAATGATGGAAAAGAGAACAATAATGCTGGAGAAAAAAGCTGTTCCAGCGACAATGAGGGCTGCTGTACTGGAGACTCAGCAGGCGGAGATGAATGAGATGCTGTTAATGATAGGAATTAAGAATATTAATGTGTCCAGGGTGGAGAAAATAATGATTAAGACAGAGAGAGGATGACAGCTATAGTGAAATGATGTATCCAGAAATGGTGCAGGAAACTTTGAATCTGGAGATCTTTTTTTCAGGGAAAACAGACAAGCAGAACCTTCAACAATTGAACACAAACCAATATCAGTGACAGTATAAAGTAATACTTATTATCCTTTGTCATGTGTGAAGTCCAAGCTTTTCAAACCTCCATAATCACTTAGTTTGTTTTGTGTTTTTTTATTTATTTATGCAGGACAGAGAAAGACAAAGCCCCTCCCAGTCCTTACCTCACCATCAACAACAAAGGAGACGTTGAAGTTCAGAATGACCAGGTGTTAGTGAGCACCTGCAGGATGCACATATACAAGTTTCCTTTTGACATCCAGAGCTGCAACCTCACCTTCAAGTCCATCATACACACGGGTGAGAGCATGTTTCCAACACATCTACAAACGTTTTCCACATGTGAAATGTTAAGCTGTAACGGGATTGATCGAGTCCAGGAAAACAACTGTTGACTGGCATCACCATTACCTGACGGCATTAATCGACTGCTTCTTTGTATGTTTATGCTTTCCTCCTTTCTAATTTCCTCCTGTTAGATGTGTAATCAGTAAATGAAATTAACCAACAAGCTGTGGAGAGCAGATAAATAGCCAAGGAAGCTTAACAGGAAATTCTGATTAGAAATACTCAGGTGGCTGAAACTAATCATCAATTCATTTAACTTTTGTTGACTTTTCTATTAAATGCACATGGATGTAAATAAATGGAATAAAGACAAGTATATTTCCCAAAAGCAAGAGCTAGAGACACACTTAAAGGCTTTTCTGGTAGAAATCCATGACAGCTTTTACAGCATTTCCCCTCTTTTCCAGCCAGGGAGATCCGTCTGCAGCCGAGCGACAACTCTTCAGAGGCCACAGAGTGGTCTCGGGAAGTGATGCGGACCCAGTATGAGTGGCTGTTCATTGACATGATCGTCACTTCTAACAATGCTACCATTTCAACTGATCAAGATGTCGTCATTTATACTGTAGGTATCATTAGTTTTACATGTAAACATCGGATTACTGCCTTAAAAACGCAGATTTTCTTTCCTTTTTCTGCTTTAGCATTGAAGGACCGTTATCATGTTCTGTATTTAAACTATGCAGAAAATTACATTTTCACTGAAGTCTGATCTATTGTAAATGCTTTAAAAAAAACAGTTTTATTGCATTTCAAGAAGCCAAATTTTGGTAAAACTTTGTCTCAAAAGGTCCATTTTCTGCTTTTGCTGAATATTAATCTAAATTTTGTTTCCCAGATCACGATGAAGAGGAGGTCTCTGCTGTACATTGTCAACTTCCTGCTGCCGGTTCTCTTCTTCTTGTGTTTGGACTTGGCCTCCTTCATGATCTCGGACTACGGCGGAGAGAAGCTCAGCTTTAAAGTAACCGTGCTGCTGGCCATTACAGTGTTGCAGCTCATTCTCAATGAAATTCTGCCTTCCTCCTCTGACAGAGTCCCACTCATAGGTCAGATGGTCAGATAAACTTGCTACTTTTGTGCTGGAAACGTGACCTGACTTCATGCACTTTGTCCTGTCCGATCCTTTTCAGCCGGTTACTGCATCGGGATTTTTGCTCTGATGATGCTCAGCCTCCTGGAGACGATTTTCGTGATGTATCTGAGACAGAAAAGCTTCCAAGATACGGAGAGAGATGAATGCATGATCCAGGAATCTATCAAGTCCAATAAAGGCAGCTTTCACAGCTGCTACACAGATAGGAGATTACATTTGTCCAAATACAGGGAACCTGGGATCTTTTTTGAAGTTATTAGTTGTTTGTCTGCAGCTTAACATTTCAAGCTTCTTCATTGGAAGCCAGAAACAGTATTAAACTCCATTTCTCAACCTTAAAGTTTAAAATGTGATGCTGCTCCATTATAGCTGAGTGAAATGGATGAAAAATCTCCTCTACATTACATAATTTCTGTAAAAATGATATAGCTGTTAAACACAACTGAACTTGATTAAATTTTGTTGAACCGGGGAGATAACTAAAACATGCAGGAAACCAACCTTTGAGGACTTACACTGGCCATTATTGGCCTAAATGTTAATATATTATCTATTTTATAAGCAGTTATTAAATACAGGTGTCTAATAAACAGCTGTTACATGATAAACATCTTAATGGGTTTATCAATAAAACAAATTAAATTCAACTAATGAATACTTCCACATATTTTATAAGAATATTTGCAGTTTTTAAAAATATTATTGTTATTATTTTTTAAAACAACAAAAATACCTTTTAGAAGGTTTCTGGAACAGACTGAACAAGAACAAAAATGAAAATAATCAACATTAAAATCACAAGTCAAAGCTTTGCATGTCTTGCTGGTGAGACAATTAAGATCTTAAGTTTTCTTTTTGTTATTTCCGGTAATTTCTGAATTTTAGAGGAGAAAAGATAAGCAGCCTCATTTGGACATTTTCTGTGAATTTATTTATTCTCTCAAAAGAAATAAAATCCTTTAGAAAGAAATATTTTTCTGGTGAAAAAGAAAAACAAACAGGTTAGAGTGAAAGTAATGAAAATGTCCAACATTGTAATCAAACCTCTGGTTTTGAAAAATGGTGTATTTGCTGCCCTCTTCAGGAAATATGCTGTAATAACACTCACGAACATCAAACGCCATAAATTTAAATTTATTACAGTCTGTTTGAATTATTATAAATGACACCAACAGTTATGTCAGGGCACTTTAAAAACAGCTCCAAATTATATGCAGTTATATGATGAAGTTTTTGTTACATTCAGCTCAAAACAATTTAATTTATTCCAAAACCAATCTAGTCATAATTATAGCCAATTAGTTTAGTTACAATCACCCTAATTATAGTACAACAATTTTGTTTACACTCAGTTGGTAAAAGTTTTTTTTTGCTCAAAAATATTTCACTGCAACAAGCAAACAAAAACAACAACAAAAAAATATTACCAAGTATTTTTGGTCTAGTTTACACTTGAAATAAGACAAAACTAACTTATAAGTAACTTTTCAGTAAGATATAGGAGCTTGTTTTAAGTCAATAATTTCTTTCTATTGATAAAAAAATAATACTAGTTCCACTGGAAGAGTATTTAACATAAAACATGACATTTTTCCCTTGCTATAAGTGAAATAATCTGCCAGTGGAACACATAAAAAAAAATCAATAATAAGGAATTATGACTTAAAATAAGCTCCTATATTTTGCTGAAAAGTTCCTTGAAAGTCGATTTTTTCTTATTTCAAGTGTACTCAGATATTTGCACAAGAAACTAGACCAAAAATACTTGGTGAGATTTAGTGTTTTTGCTGTGGATGAAATCATATTCAAACTAATGCAGGTTAATATACTGCCATTTAGTGTTAATTTTCAGGATTAATTTAGAAACTCTCTTTCAGAATCACATGACTGGACTTCAGGTGGATTTGTCTACAACGTGTCTTCCAGTGACACCGGCGAGATACTGCTTGGTGCCAAAGAGGTCAGCATTCAGTCATTATTGGTGCATAAAAACCAAAAGTGCAAAAGACATCGCTCCTTCTGTAAACTGATTTATTAAATCACTTTTTCAGAATAGAGGCAGCAAACTGCTGGGGGAGTGTTACACCCTGGAGAGGCTTTCAGATGAGCTGAGGGCGATGGAGAAGACGTTAACCCTGCTCTTCAAGTCCAACAAAGAAGAGGAGACGAGTGGCTACTGGAACAGAGTGGCTACAAGAGTTGACAAGGCTTTCTTTTTTTTCTACATTCTGGTGGTCAGCCTTTTCCTGGCTCTCATTTTCTTGGAGTGGAAAAGTGATTCCATTGACACTGCATGATTCAGATCTACATTTATGTAGCTGTGATCCAAGGCAGCATTCATCTGAATAACTGCATCTCGATTTTATTATTATAACCTGATTAATATATCTGATCCATATTAAAGTGTAGTGGCATATATGTAAAGCTATTCATCAGACGTTCAGCTGACAAAAGCATTAATTAATTTAGCAGCAGAAAAGAAAGAGGAAACAGTCTTAATAATTATCAAACATTCACTTTTCCTTTCATCTCATTAATTCATTTTGACGTTATAGTTTGCTGAAAGTGTACAAGCCAGCAAAATAATATGTTGTGGATTAAAGCTGTTAAAATAAATGAGTACTGAAGTCTAAAATACTAATTTACTTTACAGAGTTATGCAAAAGTCAAATACTTTCTGCTGCACAATAGATCCCATCAGGATCCATCGTAACTTTAACTTTATTAGACTATTAGCATGATTTATGTTGTTTTTTTCCCCAGTAACCTAAAGCAATTCAGTCACACCAGTAATATGTGCTTCTGAAATATGTGTCTAAAAGTAGAGGGGTTTATATGTGTATATATATTTGTTTGTCCTGCTGCCTGCGTACACTGGATGGAGAACATCTACACTGAAAACGTGACTAAGTTCAAAAATTCACCAATAATCTTTGGATTTTCAGAAAACAATATCATTGGTATAAAATAATTTGAACTGCTAACATTTTTTAAAAAGTTTTTCTGACAAATAAAAACCAGTCTTCTTTGTTATTGTATAATATTTTGAAGTGAAAATAGAGCCAGAATGCTGGCTGCTTGGCAATGTGAAACGGAAATCTCATCCTGTGAGGGTTTTTCCTGAATTAGATGTGCATCCTCAGGTAGAAAAGTGTATATAGAACTGGCATATTTCTCCATTATTGTCAAAATAAATGATGTTCTGCACCCATAGATCTCCCCTGGTGGTTCTGGTGACCATTTAGTCCCACAGGCTCTCAAAGGATTGTTCTGTTTCTGATATTCAACATCTTATTTAAAAGCCCAGTTTTCCCATATCCTGGTCGAAGCTAATGGCTCGTCAGTGGTTTCACATACCCACTTAGCACTCCAGTGAAAGTGCTGCTTTACATCATTAATATTTAAATTATGTACTGAAGCAGGTGGATGCATTCATGTCATGCATTTAAGCCTAAGAAACAAAAAAGCAATAGATTTCATAACAATTCTGTCAGAAACAATCAGAAAAAATATAGGCCACAGAATTTATATTAATATCAGTTTACATGCAGCACCAGTCTGTCTGTATCATATTTAAAATTAGCTTTAGATCTGGGCAGAGTTACATCTTTTCGAAAGTGTCTGTTTTGCATCATGTACTACCACTGCTCCACTTTCTGTTTTGTCTCTTATTCATGATGAGAAAGAGTGCCATGGCTGAATTAGTGGTCATTACAGTGGGAAGCTGTCTAAAAGCCATTTTCTTCTGCTTCTTGTGGATTTTTATGTTATAAATGCACACAGACCACTGATGTGGACACTAATGCATCATAAAATACCCTATCAACTACTGGCCATCAGCTGCAAATGCAAGAAATTATTTTTGTTAAATCCAATATGGCTGACAGACAAAACAGCATGCCAACCGACCCGGTTCCTCCTTCTACTGTGATCCCAAATACAAAGCAAATAACAGCTTTGTATTTGGAGAAAATGACAATTGATCACCTAATAAATAAATAAATTATTACATTTTTTTAAACCTTTTTTATGTCTTAAGAAAATAAAAAAGTGGAAAAAAATACTGACACAAAGAATCATAATTTATGTATGAAAGGGTTAATATATTTCGTGATTTTTAATGACTTTGCATGCTTATTTACGTGTTTTTTGGACATTAGCAGAATATAGACAAACATTTGTAATGGAAACTCAATGTCTGAGACCAAAGCAGTGGATATTATTTTGCTGCAGCCAGAACTTTAGTCACAGTTTTCATATCTTCCAAAGTATGTTTGTGTGTTTAAAAATTATTTTTATTGGGGTTCAAGCATGAAGAAATAAAAGATCAAGTTTTGTCGTGTGTTTCTACATACAAATGAAAAAATCAGAGCACTAAATGTTTCAGATTCCACGAAGTGGTTTTAGAAACCTGTCCAGATCAGATCAACGCCTCTAAGATATTGAGAGAAAATATAAAATGTGTTTTTATTAAGCAGGAATCAGTGTCACAGTGTGCACCCCTCCCTCCAGAGGAGGCAGCGACATAAAAACACCAGAGCACAGAAAGAGTCGACAGAGACCCTCACTAATCTCACAGCGATGACACTTTTAGGTTTCTTTCTAATACTTCTCCTTACAGGTAAGATGACAAAAATGCATGAAGCTGTAACTGGACATTTGAGCTCAATTTAGCATTTTATGAAAAGAAAAAATATTTTGTAATTAAGCAGGTGGCAGATCTGTTGTTAAAAGGAAATGTAAAATATAGCTCAGCAATGAAAAATAAAATATTCTTTCCATGTAACTGATTTGTTTTCCTAACGATTAAATTGTTCTGTTTCTCTTTTGTGAGATTTTGTTTAACCTTACTGTCCTTTGCAATAGGAGTCAAAGACTTAGATGCATTTACAGTAAGTTAAGAGATAAGTTTAATTTAGAATGAAAAATGTCATCCTTATGATTTAGATGGATCTAGAAATTTGACAAAGTGATGGGAGTTTCTACGGTGAGAGTCCATTACATCAGTGGTATCTCATTACAGCTCAGGCCACAAACCTTCTTACTCAGGCAGGAAATCCTTGGATGTTGAGAGCAAAATGTCTGACAGACTAATGAAAATAAATTGCCAGTGAAATGATTAGTGATAATTCCCAAGATACATTTGTGTCGACTGATGTTTAGAATGTTTATTTTATTTTACTTGATATGATTTGAGCTGAGCCATGTGGGGAAAACAATCTATTGTCATCTTACCTAAATAGTATATGCTGGTTATTTGCACCCCAACATGAGAAACAGGTTGGGGAAGAAAATGCTGAAGCACCAAATGGCAGGAAACTACCAAGAACTGTCACAGCAATGAAAAGGTGTTTTTCATAAGATACATGAAAGCAAAAAATCATGATACTTTAGTAGATGTATATTTTGCTGTGTTTTGTTTAATTATTTACTATGAATTTTAATCGATTCCTTTGCTTTCTTTTTGCTTCCCAGATGCATTTGCTGAGAGTTTCCAGCAGAACCTACAGCACAAAAACTTTACTAAGATCTTTGAGCAAATTCGAGGTGGAAAACTTTTCCTGCCATATCCTTCATTAAGATTTGTGTTGAAATATGATTCCAGCACATAATTTCTAGTTCTGTATATTAAAAGTAGAATAAATGCAGTGCTGGATTAACAGCACATTAAGCACATTTATGAGCCAGAATCCCTCAGTAAACATTGTAAATGTTCATCTATAACCATCTGGTTTCCCAAATCAAGTTTGCTAAGGTTCTTCATTTAATGGGTATCATTTTTTCCAGTTGATTTTCACACACTGTGTGTGTTGATCTATTTTCAGAAAACAAAGTGCCAGCTCAGGAGGAATGCAGTTTTCAAGCCGTCTTAAACTACCTGAACATGACCAAAAACAGTGAGAAGTACACTTTGACCCGACCCGTGAAACACCACAGGCAGTCAACATGGATCTTCCTGGAGATGAAGGTTTATGCAATTCTTGATGTGGTGAGTTGTCTGCAATTTTTCCACATATTGCTGCTTCAGTTTTCTCTGTCAAAGCCAGAAACATTTTATTGATTAAAATAAACACAAGATATTTGAGTCGGGTGATGAACTTTATCGCTTTTATGTGGACAGCACAGATATTTTTAATAGTTTGTTTTGTTGTTATTTAACAGTTTTTCTTTGCCCACAGAGAGAGACTGAGCAGTCTTTCATTTCATATATTTGGATTTATTTGGTAAGTGTTTAAATACATAATTTAACACAAATTCTACCTTGAGTACAAAAGTTGTTTACAGTGCTGGGACAACATGTTTTCCAGTTTCTTTCCCACACGTTGGTTACTCATCCAGGAGATCTCGAAGAAACCCGTCACAGAACATCTAAAATCCAGCATGATTTTTGGTTGCACTGCAAAAACACAAATCTTACCAAGTAATTTTGGTCTAATTTCTAGTTAGAATACCTTAGCACACTTTGAATAAGACAAAACTATCTCTTAGGTAACTCTTTTATAGCAAAATAAAAGAGTTGTTTTAAGTAAATAATTAATTGGCAGATTATTTCACTAATATAAGACATTTTTCTCATGTTTAAATAAAATAATCTGTCATTGGGACAATACATTTTCAGCAAAATTAAGGAATTATTGACATAAAACAAGTTCTTACATCTTGCTAAAATCTTACTGTAAGCTAGTTTTGTCTTATTTCAAATGTGCTAAGATATTTAACTAGAAATTTGATCAAAATTACTTGGTTAGATTTTGTGTTTTTGCAGCGTGGGGTCTCCACGGTGATATAACAATTATCAGCTGTTACAAATGATTAATGGCATCTGCTGTCGTCAATAGCAGCAACTACTTCACTACTTACTCACTAGGCTTAGGGTTAAATCACTTTTACAAATTATCATCATAGTTAAAAAGCTTTTGTGCATCAATATGTGATTTCATCATCTGAAAACTTAAGTTTTGTATCTACTCAGATTATATGAATAATGTACAGAAATCTGGAACCCTTAAGTATAACACAAAAACCTTCAAAATCTGTAAAGGTGAAGATGTCTATCTACAGCACTGTATTTGTTTCAAATGGCTCTTTTTTAAATGTTGTGACTCTCCTTGTTTATGTTCACCTGACCCATTTTGAACTTCCCTGCTAATTTGTTTTTTTGTCTAGAGATGGGACAATGAACATATTTGGTGGGATCCAAAGCAATTCTGTGGGCTTGATCACATCTTAGTTCCCACTCAACTTTTGTGGATTCCTGATCTGACCATTGAGGAGATGTAAGTTTAAGTTGACCCGACACTTTGTCTTTTTCAAACAACTTGAAAGACATGATTACGTCATCTAGACGTATAAAAGGACAGAGTTTCTGTCTGTCTTATTTAGATTTAAAAGTAACAAAATTCATACTAAGCCAGATAAAAACTAAAACTGAGAGTAAATATATGTCATCCAAATCTTAAAGTGAGTATTTGCTGTGATTTGCCATCCAGGACAGAGCAGGACAAATCCTCTCCAAGTCCTTATCTCATCATAAAAAGTCACGGCTGGGTCGAATTTAGAAACGACGAGGTGGTGATCAGCTTCTGCAAGATGCAAGTTTACAGATTCCCTTTTGACATTCAGAGCTGCAACATTTCCTTCAAGTCTATCATGCATCCCAGTGAGCCTCCAGTCTCTTTTCCTACCTACCACTGATTAAAAATGATTAAATACCATCAGGTATGTACTGTAGGAGTTAGATAAACCAGATGAAATAAGTCAACTGTTTTTCTTTAACATTATACAGGTGAAGAAATCACATTATTCTACAACAGCAATGACACGGCGATCACAGAAGGGTCTCGTGAAGCCATGCAAACGCAGTTAGAGTGGCTGTTTGTCAGCATGACGGTCACAAACGAAACGGTCAACCACTTTGGCTTCAACCAAACAATGATCATCTACACTGTAAGTATTTATCCGCAGGTGTTGAGCGTAAACGTCTTCATATTTATCTGTGATAAATCAC
Organism: Poecilia reticulata; assembly: GCF_904066995.2. NCBI lineage: Eukaryota > Metazoa > Chordata > Actinopteri > Cyprinodontiformes > Poeciliidae > Poecilia > Poecilia reticulata. The sequence continues at coordinate 9,095,107 of NC_088848.1, read as the reverse complement.
AAATCACATTCCAGTTTTTAGAGCAATGTCAGTCGTGCTTCACTGCCAACACTGCAAAAAAAACAAAATCTTACCAAGTACTTTTTGTCTAGTTTCTACTGCAAACATCCTACTTGAAATAAGACGAAACTAACTTAAAAGTAACTTTCAAGCAAGATATAGATGCTTGTAAATAATTCCTTAAAACAATTTTTTTAAAAAGTACTTTTGCTATTAGCAGGTAAATTAACTTATAGCATAGGGAAATGTCATGTTATAAGTTAAATAATCTGCCAATGAAACAAGAACTTTTTCAACAATTTTAAGGAGTTATTTACTTAAAACAAGCAGATATATCTTACTAAAAGGTTACTTGGGAGATAGTTTTGTCTTTTTATTTGATATTTGCACTAGAAACTAGATCAAAAGTACTTAGTAAGATTTTGTGTTATTGCAGTGAAGATGTAAAGCACTTGGCAATGAAACACCTCTACAAATCGGCCTCTTAACTGAGATGTTAATTCGCAAACATTTTGATACAAGTTGATTGTGATTTGTTCTCTTTTATTGGGATTTTCTTGCATTTTATGGGCAATCTGGCATGTTTTTAACCTGTAACATTAGTTCCAGTCAGAAGAAAAATGTTATTAAATCTAAAAGATTACGTTAAACAGAAATCTGCCAGGGTATTAATTATTTTAGGATTATAAAAATCTGCGGTTTCATTGTCTGTCAGCCGTAATTCATAAGTATCACTTTCTGAAATTAAAAATAAATCTTAAACTTTCTCACAAAATGTTGCATTTCTTTGACAGATAAACATGAAGAGGAGGTCTGTCCTCTACATTGCAAACTTCTTGCTGCCCGTTTTCTTTTTCTTGTGCCTGGACTTCGGCTCCTTCCTGATGTCAGACACCGGTGGAGAAAAGGTTGGCTTTAAGATCACGTTGCTGCTTTCAGTCACAGTCATGCAGCTCATCCTCAACGACATTCTGCCCTGCTCATCAGAGCGGATTCCCCTCACAGGTACAGAACATTTGAGTTTCATAAGCAGCTCCATCACATGCTGCATCACCATCACGCTGATGAAGATGCTTTTCTTTCACCAGTGGCGTACTGCGTTGGGATTTTCACTCTTATGTTGGTAAGTCTCTTAGAGACAATTTTGGTGATTCATCTGATTGGTAAAGATGAACAAGAGGAAGAGAAGCAAAGAGGCGATGATAGTCAGGCGGAGAAAGGCCATTTCACAGGTGAGACTAAACTCTCTACAAAAATATGGATTCAAAATCAATCTGTCATATGAAGCAGAATTAAATTCACCGTTTCAGTGGTAAAGAAAAGGAGCCGCTTATCATCGGCTGAAAACATGTCAGCGCCGAACAAAGAGGTAACTACTCGTTTTCCAGTTTATCACTTTTATAATCTCTACTTTCCAGTTTGGCTGTAATCTGTGTTTTGAACCACATCTGCAGGGCAACACAAGCAGAAATACATATGTGTCCCAGGCAATAGAGAAGATTTCAGACGAGCTTGGAGAAAGCAGGAAAACAATTACTCTCCTCTGCAGCAGCAGTCAAGATAAGAAACCAGGTTACTGGACGGGAGTGGCTCAAAAAATCAACAAGGTGTTTGTTTTCATTTACATCATATCAGCCTTCTTATTTTTATTAACTCTTGCTATAATGTGGTGTCCTCCTCATGAGCAGAAATAGAACCTGTTCAGATAAGTTCACTTTTCGACTTGATATTTAACGTGTGTTTAGTGCCCTTCAGAACATAACCTCTGATTAATACTGCATGTGTTTTTGACACCGGTCAAAACTCTTTGGCATTCTCTCTGCATGGAGAAAATGCATGTCTAGCATTGAAAGACAGAAAAAAAGGATTTTGTTTTTCAAGATTAAAGTGAGTCCAAGCATGCATCCAACTCAGCACAAATTTGGTCTCATTAAATGAAATTTATAGTTTGATAGTGAAAGCACAGAGCTAAATCTGACAGAAACTCTGTGGGATCACCTGATGAGAGTCGTGAACAAGAAATGTCTTCACTTTATAAGTTAAGCAAATTTTGACGAATCAAAATGTGGAAGAAAACAAAAAGAAGGTTGAATGCTGAAACTGAAGCCTGAACAACAGTACTATTTTAAAGTTGTGAGTACAGCGCAGACAGATGTTTCATTTTCAGGGTAATTGTACATGTTACAGCTATATCACAGTTGTATCTGAATTCATCAGTTGTATCTGAATTTATAAACCTGGTATATTGTGTGAAATTGATTCCTGTCTGCATTTAAGATGCAACTGCAGTTTATGTGTACAATAAAAATGCTGAGAACTTGATTGCTTGTTTTTACATTGCGCACACACTCTTTCATGTTGCAAGGACCATAAGGCTGGTGATGTGCGGCTGACATATTCTTTACCCCCCAAAAGGACATTTGGTCTCATCTGTAATTATAAGTAAACTTTTTCCTTTGAAAACACATAAATATCACATTGTATCATCGCCAGAGGATACTTACTTATACTTATCTAGCAACCCAAATCAGGAGTATCAGGAGTATGTACTTTCAGATCAACATTATTTATTTTTTCTTTGGTTTCTTACTTTGTATTTCCTTTTAATACATGTAAAGCATTTTGAATTGACATGTTGCTGAAAATGTGCTATATAAATAAAATGTACCTTACCTTAAATTATTTTTTAAAATCATATAACAAAAACACCACACAAGTCATGAATTGCATTAGTTTTATGCAGTGAACAGTTTCACATAAGTTACACCTTGAAAGCACAACTTTACTCCTGTAAAATTCAAGTGATCCTTATTTTGTTATCTAATAAACATGCTAATACTGAGTGTTATAATTCATGCAGGTGTCTGCCGGTCTATATTATATGTATGACCATAACGACATGCAACAACAACAATAGTAATTTGACTTTAACCTTTAAACATTTAGCCATGAATTACAATCACTAATTTTTAAGATATATCTTCTGGATTATATGGAAAGCATAAGAAACGTTGATGCTTAAGTCTTAACCAAAATTCTTAAACAGATTTTTGGTCTTGACTGTTAATCTGAACATGCTTTTTATTTATATACTATACCACAGTAACTCCAACTGTACATTTTCAGCAGTTGTCCTGCAAGAGGGAAAACCTCCGTCCAAAGTCAAAAGGTCCAAGTCTTTAAAGAACCGGCTCCATATTTCCATTTCACTGTCTCTGCTGAATAAAAAGCCTCCCAATCCAACTGCATAATTCTGCCACCACCTATCTTTAGAGTGCGGACGGAGCATTCAGGTTGCAGCTTCTGCATCCAAGATATTAAAGTCTTGGATGCTTATTTATAATGAGGTTACATTAAACACAGGTTGACTATTTACAGATTAGGCGACCTACAAAAGCAACAGCTGTAGAGGGGTATCAGATTAAAAGAAACTAAATACTATTGCATGCCACACTTTACAGATTTTTGTCTCCACATTTTGAAACTTTTTTGAGGTTGTAATGTGAAAAAACATAAAAGCATTTAAGAAGCATGAATGCTTTTGCATGGCACTGCATTTTATAATGAAGTTCTGACCTTTCGGAGGGATTTGAAGATTCTGTATAGACTAGAGGTTTTTGCCAAAAGTTACCAAATAATTAATAAAGCAGCAGCAAAGAGTTCTGAGAAAACTCTGAACTTGGACAAAACATTTTGAAGCAGCACACCTTAAGGGAGAAGGGAAGTCCCTTCCCTTAGCTCTCCGCTACACTACAGCCCTCCTCCCACAGCAGACTCCGTTGTGAACGTGGCAATTTGGCAGTTTTCCTGTAACATAAGGTTGAACGACGATGAGTGTTATTGACACTATTAACGCTACGTTTACACCGCAACCCTAAGGGTGCGTTCACACTGCAGCCTGAAGTGACCCAATTCCGATTTTTTTTTGACGTAATGCGACCTGTATCCGATCTTTTCATGACAGTCTGAACAGCACAGGTCGGAGTCTTTTTCGAATGTGACCCATATCCGACACGTATCCAATTCAAATGTAACCTAACGTCCAGGCCTCATTCATCCGAACTGAACGTCACTGATTCTCAACAAATCTCACTATTCTGCGTCCTGATACGCACAAGCGGGAAGAAAAACAACAACCATGACGGACCATATGAGGATTAAGTTGTTAATATGCTGCTCCGGCCGAACAGCAACTTCAAATGTGTAAGCTAAGCTCCACCGTTAGCCTCCATGTTTACTTCCGCAATCACTGAGCTTTTCTTCTTTTTATGGCGGTTGGCAGAACACTGAGAACGCTGACGCTATTTGAGCCCTCTACTGCGCATGCGGGACACTTTCAGGTCATTAGCCCGTTCACACTACAGAACATATACAGGTCGCTTTTGCTGGCAGTGTGAACGGCCCCGGCAAAAAAATTCGGAATTGGGTCACTTCAGGCTGCAGTGTTTGCAGTTTTTGCCATAATGCGACCTGTATCTGATCTTCTCACGACAGTCTGAACAACACTGATCAGATTTTTTTCAAATGCGACCGAGATCACTTGGATTTATGGTCCTAAATTTAAAACGAGTGGGATCTTTTCAAATCCCACTTGGTGAGTCAGTAAGCCAAGTCACATTCATCCGCCTGGAACATCATTGATACTCGACATACGTCACTATTCTGCGCACTACACTCAAGTGGGAAGAAAAGCATCAATCATGGCAGACTGTAATAGGATTAAGTTGTTAATGTGCTGGCTCCAGTTGGAAAACAACCTCGGCATCGTAAGAGACGCTCCGTCATTAGCATTCATGTTTACTTCCGCAAACACTGAACACTACTAATACTTTTTTCTGGTGGTTGACAAAACACAGAGAACGCTGTTACTGCGCCCTCTATAGCTCATGCGGGACCAATTCAGGTTGTTTGCAGTTCACACTGTAGATTACAAGTCGCATATATTGGGAAATGTGAATGACCATGCAAAAAGGAAAAATAAAAACAGATAAAAACCCATAATAAACAAACAACAAAATTGAATTTGGGTCACTTCACGTTGCAGTGTGAACATAGTCTAAGACTCCCCTCATGGTTGTTTCTGACGAAGAGCAGTTTATTTCTGCAAATGGCAGCAGTAGAATCCAGAAGAGCTTGATTTTTTCCCACAGATTTTCACATTTGTTTTAACTTTGCTTGTTTTTACATCACTAATTGTGATTGTTGAGTTTCAATTACTTTGTTAGTCAAAATGAACCTGCAGCTACATGAAGAGATATGTTGTTTTCTCAGATCTCAATAAGATTAATATCTGGATCATTTCGGTAAGCTTGGTTTTGACAGCCACACTGAGAAGACGACAGATAAAAACAAAATGGCTGCCAAGACATAGAGAATGGAAAAAATCTTGTCTATTTTCTTGGCGACTCCGGTCCAGTAACCATCCTTCTTCTCTTCAGACTCTTTGTCAAGGATAATTTTTTTAATCTCTCTGAGCTCATCTGAGAATTTATCCATGGCCAAGAATAACTGGCTGCTGCTGCCCTGCAAGAATCAGAGTCAGAGGTCATAAACCAGGTAATGGGTCATCACATTGCTTATCACAAGAGAGTATCTAATTATCCCCCCGGCCCCCAACTACACACTTTGTAACTTCTGTTATGAGAACTTGAATAATGTATTTAAGTGTCAACCCCTGAACAGATTACACTAACCCCTTTGCACATAGATGCTGTTTGATCGGTCAACTCATCACAGGTGGAGGCAGTGGAGGAAGCTTTTATTATTTCTGGAAGAAAGTGGAAGACAGTTGAGGGTGAACACAACAGATTCATGGATCTGTGTATGACAATTATGAAATGTTTAACACAAATTATGAGAAAATACAATCAGATTGATATTGTATTGAATTTCATCTCTTAGATAACTGTAAAAATTGTTTGCATCTTTATAAACATCTTGGTTCTTACGAAGCTTGTCACACTCGTTCTTGCTTTCCAGGGATGAAGAGTCTTTTGTCATCAGATAATTCACAAAAATGGTCTCTAAGAGGCTGAACAGCATCAGAGCAAACACCCCAATGCAGTAAATCACTTGGAGGAACAGAGAGCACATTATGGTGAGAATGTTAATTCATATGGTTCATTATGAAACAAATACAGGTTGAATTTAAATCCATCATTTTTAAGTGCATCTTTTGAACTTGGTTTGTAGCTGTTTGAGTTAATGGTTAAGTGTTCAATTTAACATGGAACAATAGCTTAGGAAGTCAAACGGTTTAAATGTATAAATGTAACATTTATACATTTTGTCATCATTAATGTGTTATTAGCTAGATCATGCAAAGAGGAACCTAACTGAGAAAGGGAAGAAAAATTAGTTTTCTGAAGTTAAAATATTTTATGAGCAGTGGTGTTAGTGTCAAAAAAGTCATGAGAAGTTTTATTTACAGCTTGCTATAAGCCACTGTTGGCAGGGGACACAGCCACGATGTGGAAGAAGGTGATCATATGTGACCAAAATGAAACTCTTAAGCCTGCAGGATGCTGTTGTACTGGGAAGCCAACACTGCACATTGTGTGACATGCTGTGCAATGCTTTCTTTATCAGGGTATTGATTACTTATGCATTTACAATTGTGCATGTTTGAAATTTTTAAAACTGTCACCTTCGTTTATCACATTAAACATTAAAGACTGTGACATAACAAAATGAGGAAAGATTTGAGGGGTAGAAAAACTTCTGCAGGTCACTGCATGTTACATGGACACTTTTGAGATTTTTACCTATAAGTGGAATCTTGCTTGAGGTAAAAGGTAGGATTTCAATGAGAATCAGCTGCATCACTGTAACAGCAAGTAGCACCGTGATCTTGAAGCTAATCTTATCTCCACCACCGGTCGGCATCAGGAGGGAGGCAAAGTCCAGACACAAGAAGAAGAGGATGGGCAGCAGAAAGTTGACGACATAAAGTGCTGACTTTCTCTTCATGGTTATCTGTAAAAAGGTATGTTACATTGTTAAAATTACTTCTGTATGATTATTTTCTATTATCTACAAAACAAGTAAGATAAGAATAGCAAAAATTCTTAAAAATAATTTTCTTTTATTATCATTTTTGAAGGTTTTGTCAGCACCAGAAGCCTTTATTTGACAATTGTCAGACAGGAAAGCGAGCTATGAGAGAAGAGGAAGACAAGTGGCAAAGGGTCAATGGTCCGGGACTCAAACTGGGCTGCACGCTCTACCACTGTGCCACCCCGACACCCAATCAAAATTTTTTTGAAACAGTAAAAGTGAATATAAAATACTAAAAGTAAACATTTTTACAAATCTAATGCTAATTTAGACTGCAGCTTTAAGTAGGGAAAGCCTTACTGTTTCACTTGTCTGTCAAAAGGCAGTATCTCTATAATACAGTATAGTACCCACTGAGAATTTTTTGTGATCCTGGCAACAGAAGGAATGAAAAAAATTGTATTATGAACTAAAAATAAAATTTCAGAAAGATTGGCTCACTTTTATTGCAGTAAGACACAAATTGAATTTGTCTCTTAAATCATCCTAAATCAGGTAGAAAACAGTGTGACTTGGCTCAGCACAATGCAAGTAAAATAGAAAACCTTACATGACTTTCAAAATACTTACAGTGTAGACAACAACAGTTTGGTTGGTGTAAAAGTTCTTGACAGTTTTTTCAGTGACTGACATATTGAGAAACTTCCATTCGTACTGCATCCGGATACTCTTATTAGACTCCTCTGTGATTACTGTATCGTTATTTTTCATGTAAAAGACTAATTCTTCATCTGTGATGAAAAAACAAACATCAGATTGATTCAATAATAAATATGAGATAACATAAGTCAAATTAATATAAAACAGCTTCTGTGACAGCTGCCACGGCTTTGTGGAAGATCCCACTACTTTGGTGACATCTTCCACTAACGGCTTCGATGGCAGCTGCCACAAAATCAGTGGTGGCTGCATGTACATTTGTGTGTACATGCACACAATGTACACATTTGTGTGTACACACACACACACACATATATATATATATATATATATATATATATATATATATATATATATATACATACACACACACACAGGGAGAACATGCAAACTCCATGCAGGAAGACCGGGGCCGGGAATCAAACCTAGAACCTTCTTGCTGCAAGGCAACAACTCTACCAACTGTGCCACTGTGCAGCCCCCATTAGTTAATGCCCCACAGCATAAATAATTAAAATGCAAATAAAATAAATGTAAAAAAATTATTTAGGGTTGACTTTTAATAGCTCAATAATAATAGATGCCTCATGTCTGATACGTCACCTACAGTCATAAAATGCTAATATTTTAAAGCACACATAAACGAGGCTTACCAGAGTATAGGATCGACCTAAAGGTGATGTTGCAGCTCTGAATGTCAAAGGGGAAATTAAAAATTTTCATTTTGCAGGTGCTGGTCACAAACTTATCATCCCTGTACTCGATCACACCATAATTATGAACTTTGAGAAAGGGGCTCGGCACATTTTTATCCTTTTCAGTCCTGTAAGTAAATAAAAAGGGTCAAGTGTGAAACAGAGAGAGTGAGAGAGAGAAGGCACAAAGGTTGAGTGAGCGCACACAAGCGGGAACAGATCAAATTAATTTAACTGCAACAAAGACAAACTAAACACAAGGAGTAAACATAATAAGAAAGACTGAACTAAAGTAAAGCAAAAACACCTCATCAAAAATAAGAAACCAATGGACACAGAACAACAAACTGCAAAGCTAGAAAAAAACGCAAGTGACCTAAAACATAAAATGAGCAGATTTACATTTCTTCAATTATGATATCAGGCATCCACAAAGATTCACGTGGAACCACGACTTCGGAAATTCCACAAAACTCCTCTTTATTCCACAAGAGATAGTGATTATCCCAGTCCTTGAGAGAGAAAAATCAAAATGGAGTCAATGGTTTGATTCCTAATCAAACATCAGCTAATTTGTTATGTTTTCTCAGAAATGTTTAACTTTTCTGAGAAAACTCACCATAAAAATCCAAATATATGAGATGAAGGACTGGTCTGCTTCTCTCTGGATAAAGAAAAATCAGAAATATTACCACGTTATATGTTTACAATAGATTGCAATTAATACTTTTAATTTTAAGCCAGAAGTTAATTTAGATTTTCATACTACATGTAGTTAATCATATTTTCTTAAATTAGTATGCACTAAAGCCATTATTTGGCCTTACAGTTTTTCTTATAGAACAACAACTTAAGATCTTGTTCTTAATATTCCACATTGAACAACTGGAAATATGACAACATGACTTCAAACAATTATTTCATGAAAATAAGATAACTAAACCTAAACCACATATTCAAAGCTAAACAAACTAAAATGAATTCAAACAAAAATAAAAATGACACCTTCACACTAGAACAAGAACTTACCACATCTAGAATAGCGTACATCCTCATTTCAATGTAAACTCCAGATGCTCTTTTATAATGTCTAGTAGGTCTGCTCATGGTCAACACGTCATTGCTACTGGTCAAGTTCAGGTACTCTAGAACGTCCCGGTATCTACACTTAGTTCCTGCAAAAACAGAAAACCCATTGTTCTGCACCAAATTCACCAGAAAGACAAGAGTTTTTGTAAAATTAGAAAATTGTACTAGCATTCTTGTGGTTGGACATAACCAATAAACTTTTACAGTAAAGACTGAATCATTTTTAAATTATATTAAAAAAGGAATTCAAGTCATAATTATCAACTTAGTATTTTTAAACTTATATTTTATCAGTTTTCATTAAATTCAAGCCACATTTCAGACAAATCCAGACACTATGGATTAAAATCTGTTATTTCAATTAAACCTGTATTTTTGAATCCGTGCTTTGAATAAAAGTCTAAATAAGAACATTTCAGCTGACAATAGATCAGTTTACAATGTCGTTTTTCAGAGGAATAATAAACAGATACAAGCAGCTGTCAGTTCATCATTCAGAATAATCAGAGGGATGTTTATGTTTAATGCCGTTTTTGAAAATATGAGTCACCAACAAAATATTCTTCTGCCATTAAGACTGTTGGCCAAAATGTTTTGAAAACAAAGTTATCTAGTATTAACTAAATTGTTTTTTGTGGCTTTGTGGTCAGAAACATTATTTTGGTCTTACCAGTTTCATCAGATGTCTGGTTATTATAATCCGTCATATTATAACTTGTTGTATTCCCATCTGTCATGGAAAAAACACAAAATTATATATTTTTAAATTATTTCATAATCACACTTTTCATGATTAAATGGTTCAAAAATGTATGAACCTGCTCAGATATAAAATTGTTAAGTAGGGGGCTAAAACAGTAACAGCAATTACCATTCAGAGAAAAACCATTAGATTACATTTCCTACCTGATAGTTCTGTGTAACTCTGATTAGAGTTCAACTGGTTGTCAAGATCATCTTGTATTTCCAAACAGGACGTTAATCCACCTGACGACAGAGATCATACATTTAGTTTTATGTATATTAACCTTCCTATAGTGTTACTTTGTTACTGTCCATTTTTTAAAAAAAGTTGGTGAGAATGGATTTTAGATCAGTGTTGAATGTAAATGTACAAAACATCTTCCAGATTTCCATGCACAGAAGAATCTCTAAGCCAAGAGATTTTTAACCTCATTTCGCAATAATGCAGAATTTGTGTCGGTCTACCACACACATACAAAAAAAAACAATAAAATATAAAAATTCCTATTTGTATAGTGACAAAATGTAAAGGAATATGTTTGCATGAATAAAAAAACAGGACATTATTGCGAGAATCTACCCAAACTGCCAATTGACTAAGGCAGGTTAAATTTTGTATTAAACGCTGGAAAAAACAAAAATCAAACACGTTCTATTGGTTGGTGATGACTGAAAAAACAAAGCAAAACAAAATTAATTACAAAAGTCAGAGTACGTCCAGTTGCATAACAATCTAAGGTCCATGAAAATCCAAACAGGATGACCACATTTCCTCCATAAACTAAAAGACAGAAGGAAAAAGGTAGAAGTCGTCTTCTACCTTGTTTTTCCTAATTCTGCTTTTCACAGACATTCAATAACAATCGATTGTTCAACCAATTCTTAGACTTATGAAAAAACTGGAGAGTAAAAATTAAATTCTCTAAATCTTTGAGGCCTTTGAGTTTTTTGTTTTATTATAGGCCCCAGAAATCAGTAAATTGATCATTCATAGTGCAATAGATGAAGAAAACAGCATTAATTTTAAAAACACTCTCATTTCAATTGCATAATTAATAAAAGTACAACATAGTTTACATTATTAAGAAGCACATGAGTCTAGTCTAGAACATTAATCATCTTAGCTTACCTGCTAAGAGCAGAAAACAGATGAATGAAAGAACCATGGCTGTGATCTGAGGGCAGCTTCCTCTTCTCTGAACTGTTTAAAGCTTTTTGTGTCGATATGACTGCCACATGAGGCCAACACCCTCAGCACTTATATCTCATCAATTTACCAGCATTGCTATCTTTCTGAAAGTGTTCATTTATAATTTTCATTGTGGTCAGCAGCACTTTGCAAAGTCAGAAGATGAACAGATGTACATTTTGAGTGTTAGACACTCAAACTAAAAAAAATGAATACACAACAGAACAAAATATTCACAATTTACTATATATAAAATATATATAGTAAATTGTGAAGATTTTGTTCTGTTGTGTATTCATTTTTTTCTCTTACTTTTATAAGAGCATATAAGTAAGAAATCATTATTTCAGGAAGAAGTAAATCTACAGACATTTTACTAACACCAAAGAGGTTTTATGGAGGATTTATGACTAACTTATCAACATATACAAACTGGTTCTACTAATAACTATAATATCTGTTTGCTTTAATAATCATCTGCTGTTGAATCATTGACTGGACAGAGATTCTACGACACATTCGTCCGTATGTACGTACACACGCACGCAAATAAATAAATAAATAAATATATTATATATTATATATATATATATATATATATATATATAAACACATTTGTGACACAGACATGTATTTTTTGTAATCCCATTGTCTTTTGTTACTATAAACATTGGTTTTGTTTCTGACATCTTGCTCTGGTAAAAAATTACTGTGTTCATCTAAAAGCTTTGTTTTTCCACATCCTGCTATTAAAAACCTACTGTGGATCTGTGGTTACTTGTATTGTTTTTCTTGATAAGAAGCATTTTCTGGAATGTTCTTTCTTTCTTGTGGTAGCAAATGTTTCCCGTTTCTTTAATCTCATTATTAAATTTGTTGAATGACTGATTAAATGATTATGTCGGTTTTGGAAACATACACTAGACTACAATTATAGCAACGGCAAAAATCCCACTCACCTGATTTTAAGATGAATTTTAGAAAAGAAAAAACTCAGAATCACTTCACCAAATATTTAAAATGTATGCCCCACAATTAAAAAACAATGTAATTTTCTGTGGGGAACAGGAAGCCCTGCCCTCTCTCCAGTACAGGCAGGGCACTGACACAAAAGTAACATTTTCACTCAGTCAACAGAGAATCTCACCATCCTCACAGGCATGATTGTGGCAGGTGTATTTACTCTGTTCCTCCTTACATATAAGCAAAAATAATGTACAGATGTATACTATAAAATATGTGATTTAATCTTTGGACTTTATTGCAGTTTGTGCCATATTTTATAGCGATGTTCATAAGCGTTTGCAGAAATGTAGGAACATGATAGTTGTTTTCCAGAGGGAGAGAAAGAACAGCATTCAGGGCTTTTGTGCATTTTTTGACAGTCTACTAAGTTTAGCAAAATTATCTACTTTATTAAGATTGTGAGCAGATTAGCAACACAGATGTTTCCTTTTCAGGGTAATTGTACATGTTACAGCTATAAAACAGTCATGTCTGAATTCATCAGCATTTTCTCACTTTTGCTTCCTATCTGCATTTAAGATGTAACTACAGTAAAAATCCTGAGAACTTTTATTTGACTGTTTTTGTCATGAAGTGGTGAGAATGCAGATGAACCCAGATCAAGATGGTGATGATGAAGATTTAATTAAGAACGACTCAGACAGTCCAGTTCAGGCGCCACGGAAGAAAACTTAGCAGCAGCTAAATACCGGTAGCAACTGAAAACTAAAGACCGAAGACGAGAGCTGAGTCAATACAGGACTTCTCAGTACAACTGTGTGCAACAACTGACATGCGACAATAGACATACGACAAGAATCCGACGAGAGACAAGGACAACAGGTGGAATTAAATATGCAGGGAGGGCAACTAGGGAACAAGACACACCTGGGAAGCAATTAAGGGGAAGGACACACGACACCACAAAGACTCACAGGGAAACTGATCTAAAATAAACACTGAAAAACCCAAATCTCAACAGTTTTTACATTGCGCACACACATGCACACACACACCATCATGTTGCAAGACCATAAGGCTGGTGGTGATATATTATTTACCCCCCCAAAAAGACATTTGGTCCGATCTGTAATTAAAGTAAACCTTTTCCTTTGAAAACATAAATATAACATTGCATATTCTGCTTACATAGGAAGTACTAAAATACTTAGAAAGTGTAGAGGATACTTCCTTAAACTTATCTAGCAACCCAGATCAGGAGTATCTAGTTTATATACTGTTAGATCAACATTAGATTTTTTTCCTTTGGTTTCTTATTGTGTTTCCTTTTAATTCATGTAAGGCATTTTGAATTGTCTTGTTGCTAAAAACGAGCTATATAAATAAAATGACCAAACCTTACCTAAAATTATTTTTAAGTCATATAAAAAAAACCACACAAGTCATATATTCAATCTTTTTTATGCGGTGGACAGTTTCACATAAGTTACACCTTGAAAGCACAACATCTCTGCTGCTGTAAAATTCAAGTGAACCTTATTTTATTATCTAATAAACATGGTTATACTGAGTGTTACAATTCATGCAAACATATTTCAGTGTCTGTCAGTGTATATTTTATGTATGACTTTAACAACATGCAACAACAATAGTAGTAATTTGACTTTGAACATTTAGCCATCCATTACAATCACACATTTTAAGATGCATCTTAGTTCTGAGAAAATGCTCAACTTGGACTAAAAAGTGTGAAGCAGCACACCTTACATGTCCCTCTCCTTTGCTCTCTGCTGCACTACAGCCCTCCCCCCCCACAGTGGAGTCTGTCATGACCGTGACAATTTGGCAGAAAAAAAGTTGGATTTGGGTCACTTCAGGATGCAGTGTGAACATGGTCCAAGACTCCTCGTGTTTGTTTCTGACAAAGAGCGGTATATTTTTGCAAGTAGCAGCAGTAGGAGACAGAGGAGCTTTATTCTGTTCCACACATTTGCTTTTTTGTTTTTGCCCTCATGCATTCACAAATTCCAAAGTTTCCCAGTAAATATTCTCTACATTCTAAAACATGAAATATTCAAAACGGGGAACCATCATTGGAATTCTATAATAATACATGACAAAAATTTTTGTTTTCATTGCATAAATGCTGAATCCAAGTCATTAATTTAATTCACCAATCAATATATGTGAGAAGAAGAGTGTGACGTTTCACCATTTTTCTTTTTGGCACAATACCTTGATGGTGTTTTAACTTTGCTTGTTTTTACGTCACTAATTGTGATTGTTGAGTTTCAATTACTTTGTTAGTCAAAATGAACGGGCAGCTACATGAAGAGATATGTTGTTTTCTCAGATCTCAATAAGATTAATATCTGGATCATTTCGGTAAGCTTGGTTTTGAGAGCCACACTGAGAAGACGACAGATAAGAACAAAATGGCTGCCAAGACATAGAGAATGGAAAAAATCTTGTCTATTTTCTTGGCGACTTTGGTCCAGTAACCATCCTTCTTCTCTTCAGACTCTTTGTCAAGGACAATTTTTTTAATCTCTCTGAGCTCATCTGAGAATTTATCCATGGCCAAGAATAACTGGCTGCTGCTGCCCTGCAAGAATCAGAGTCAGAGGTCATAAACCAGGTAATGGGTCATCACATTGCTTATCACAAGAGAGTATCTAATTATCCCCCCGGCCCCCAACTACACACTTTGTAACTTCTGTTATGAGAACTTGAATACTGTATTTAATTGTCAACCCCTGAACAGATTACACTAACCCCTTTGCACATAGATGCTGTTTGATCGGTCAACTCATCACAGGTGGAGGCAGTGGAGGAAGCTTTTATTATTTCTGGAAGAAAGTGGAAGACAGTTGAGGGTGAACACAACAGATTCATGGATCTGTGTATGACAATTATGAAATGTTTAACACAAATTATGAGAAAATACAATCAGATTGATATTGTATTGAATTTCATCTCTTAGATAACTGTAAAAATTGTTTGCATCTTTATAAACATCTTGGTTCTTACGAAGCTTGTCACACTCGTTCTTGCTTTCCAGGGATGAAGAGTCTTTTGTCATCAGATAATTCACAAAAATTGTCTCTAAGAGGCTGAACAGCATCAGAGCAAACACCCCAATGCAGTAAATCACTTGGAGGAACAGAGAGCACATTATGGTGAGAATGTTAATTCATATGGTTCATTATGAAACAAATACAGGTTGAATTTAAATCCATCATTTTTTCATTTCGAACTTGGTTTGTAGCTGTTTGAGTTAATGGTTAAGTGTTCAATTTAACATGGAACAATAGCTTAGGAAGTCAAACAGGAAAATTCATATCAATTTAACATTTTTAAATTTTGTCATCCATAAATGTATTTCATTGCATTTTTATTAGGTCATGCAAAGAGGGACATACCTGAAAAAGGGAAGAAAAATGAATTACAATTTATGCATTTACAATTGTGCATGTTTGAAATTCAGAAAACTCTCACAATTAGGCACACCTTTGTTTATCACATTAAACATTAAAGTCTGTAACATAACAAAATGAGGAAAGATTTGAGGGGCAGGAAAACTTCTGCAGGTCACTGCATGTTACATGGACACTTTTGAGATTTTTACCTATAAGTGGAATCCTGCTTGAGGTAAAAGGTAGGATTTCAATGAGAATCAGCTGCATCACTGTAACAGCAAGTAGCACCGTGATCTTGAAGCTAATCTTATCTCCACCACCGGTCGGCATCAGGAGGGAGACAAAGTCCAGACACAAGAAGAAGAGGATGGGCAGCAGAAAGTTGACGACGTAAAGTGCTGACTTTCTCTTCATGGTTACCTGTAAAAAGGTATGTTACATTGTTAAAGTCACTTCTGTATACCGTAATTATTTTCAATTAGCTACAAAGTAGATAAGATAAAATTTGCAAAAAATGTTAAAACTAAAATATTCAGTCAAAATTATTATTAATGTATTATTATTATTAAAGGTTTTGTCAGCCTTTGTTTGACAATTTTCAGACAGGAAAGCAAGTTGTGAGAAGAGAGGAAAACATGCAGCAAAGGTCAATGGGCCATTGTTTTATCTGTGCTACCCATAAATCTGTCCTACCTTGTAGTAATGCTCACATCGTTGCTACGAAACGTACTGCTTACTCAGCAGATTTCCTATAAATACGTCCTACCTGTGGAAATTTCGTTTCATGTGTTTTATTTCATAGAACATTACGATAAATTTTATTTATTTTACACTTGGCTTTCATTAAGCTGCTGTATTACTTCATGTTTTTGGTTTACATGACAGGCAGCTTGGAAATATATTTATAATTGGCTTTAGTTTGCCGTCTGCAATGCCATTACTACTTTAAACAAATTATTGTTTGGCGGTTAATCAGGACAAAATATGTCGTTTTGTGGGCTATTTTGTCCCTATAATTTAAAATATCTTAGTTTAATCCATCCATCCATCTTCTCGCACCCTTGTCCCTTTGTGGGGTCGGAAATCTTAGTTTAATTACACTCTTTATTAAACCTTGCTAAGTAAGTGTTGGTAGTGATACTATACGAGATTGAAGCTGTGTAATAGCCAGTGTTGTGTTCAAGACCACCTAACCCAGGGGTGTCAAACTCCAGTCCTCGAGGGCCGGTGTCCTGCAACTTTTAGATGTGCCTCTGCTGCACCACACCTGAATAGAATAATTAGGTCATTAGCAAGGCTCTGGAGAACTGAGGAGGTAATTAAGCCATTTGATTCAGGTGTTTTGTACCTGTGGCACATCTAAAAACTGCAGGACAGCGGCCCTTCAGGACTGGAGTTTGACACCCCTGACCTAACCCGAGGCCAAGTCAAGACCAAGACCGAGTCAAGACCAAAACCAGCGCCCCGCTCTACATGACACAATAAAATGTAAAATATGATCAAAATTGCTTCCCAAAATGATCCACATTCCCATAAAAACACCTAGATATTAAATACTTAATACATTTTACCAATATTAAATATTCCATCTCTGTGCTACAATGTGTGATGGTCTCATGCCATCCCTAAAAAGATAACGCCCTGGGCATTTTCACATATTGCTCATGTAAGAAACCACCACTGTCTGCACCATTAAACATAGCAATTGAGGCAATGCCTTGACGGTAAATAACGCTCAACTATGAACAAGGAGCAACAAGCAAGAAGTAACCAAACAGAAGGCGCTCATCGTGACTGTTTTCACTCTCTGTCCCGCTACATGAAGCCAGGTAGTCTGACACCATGGCAGACATTACAGCTGTCACTTTGCACAAAATCAAAGAGCAATGTGCATTCTGTGCGTGCTCTTTCGTTCTTGTGTTTTAGTTATTTGTTCATTTAAATATCAACGTACATAATTAAATAAAATAATGACGCAGTGTACACAGAGCATTACAAGAACAAAGAACGGGTGTTCTGTCAGGTCAGATCGTCATACGCTTAGCACGAACTCACGGTGTTCTGTCAGATCAGCATACATTGTCAGATAGTCATACGCTTAGCTCAGACATGCATACGTTGTCATTACCATATGATTTTATTTAATCAGCAAAATAGAATCATGACGTAGATCATTATACAGTTTTTTATTAAGTTATATGGCATCCTGACTTGGCGGTTAAGTAGGTTAATCAGTTTTACACGGGCGTGTGTTGTAGTTGACTCCAGCTGCAGCTAAACCCTGCTTTAAATACACTTTGAAACAACGACAACGCATGTATATGTAACAGAAACACGTAATTGCTTGGATTTTAATCGGTGCTTTTTGCATCCACTGAAAACAAAGATGTTAAATTAACTGGACAGTATGTTGTACGTTTAGTGACATTTTCAGTTGAGGTCTCGACTGGTCTTGAAATAAAATGCCGAGTCCTCAGTGCCCGAGACCGAGACAAGACCGAGACCAAATGCGGTCGAGTCCGAGACGAGACCGAAACCATCAAATAATGGTCTCGAAACCAAGACCGGTATCGAGTACCACAATACTGATAATAGCGATGTAATATTAGTGTATATTAAGCATATCCTATCATTTCCGGTGCACAGTGACCTGCACAGTTCAGTGGACACATTGTGGCTGCGCTGCATTTCACAAAGTCTGACATACAATGTATAAATATGCAAAGAAGAGTTGCAGTGATCTATATTTGTAGATGTGTGTGTTTTAATTTAATTCCAATAAAAACCTGTTTCCCCTCTGATACCGTTTTACTCTGACAAATACCTTTGTCTTTAAAAATATTTTTAAAAAGGCAGGATATTTCAATAAATTCTCCTAAGCTTCTCCTTCAGTCCCATCACTCAAATAATATTATCCAATATATTTAACATTAACACAACCTGCTACAGTTTTCGGCTGGTATACATGACGGTAGCAGTTTTGGACACGTAGCACTGACAGATAAACTTGGCTATCCCTGCTGTGGTAGGAAAATCTGATTAGGTAACACAGACGGTTAGAACACCAGGACTCAAACTGGGTTGCACACTTTACCACTGTGCCACCCCACACTCAATCAAAATTTATTTTAAGCAATAAAAGCAAATGTAAAATGCAAAAGTAAACAATTTTACACCAATAATCTGATGCCAATGTAGACTTCAAGAAACCCTTAGTGTTTCACATGTCTGTCAAAAGGCAGCATCTCTATCATATAGTATGGTATCCACTGAGGATTTTTTTGTGTGCCCAGCAACAGAAGAAATGAAAGAATTCATGAACTAAAAATAACATTTCAGACGCATCTGATCGCTTTTATTGCAGGAAGACACAAATTGAATTTGTCTCTTAAATCATCCTAAAGCAGGTAGAAAACAGCGTGACTTGGCTCAGCACAGGGTAAGTAAAAAAGAAGAATAGAATAGTAGTACAATAGAAAATCTTATGCGACCTTCTAAATACTTACAGTGTAGACAACAACAGTTTGGTTGGTGTAAAAGTACTGGACCCTTTTTCTAGTGACTGACAAATTGAGAAACTTCCATTCGTACTGCATCCGGATATTCTGTTGAGACTCCTTTGTGATTAATGTATTGTTATTTTTCAGGATAAACACTAGGTCTTTTTCTGTGATGAAAAAACAAACAGCAGATTGATTCAGTAATAAATATGAGATTACATAATTCAAATTCAGGTGAAAGCAGCTTCTGTGACAACTGACACGGCTTTGTGGAAGATCCCATTACTTCAGTGACACCTGCCAGAAAGTGCAACAGCTAGTTTGATGGTGTCACTACTTTGGATGCCACGTTTTCCATGGAAACTGCCACAAAATCAATGTTGGCTCCATACACATGTATTTGTATTCTTTTTTTTTTATAGATTTTTTTCAAAATACATTTATTTATATTCAAAATTCAATCTGCCACGGTAGATGCCACAATTGGCAAAAGCTGACACTAGTAAGTTGTGCAGCTTCATTCAGTAGAGGCAGCTGACACCAGAAGGGGAACTTGTAGCTGCTGATGCCACAATTTGAGGTCCTGCTGGAGATGACAGCATCTGCTGATGTATACATTTTCATTGTTTAGGGTTTACTTTTAATAGCTCAATAATACTAGAAGCCACATGTCTGATACGACACCTACAGTCATAAAATCCTAATATTTTAAAGGACATGTAACAAGACTTACCAGAGTATGAGAGAGACCTAAAGGTGATGTTGCAGCTCTGAATGTCAAAGGGGAAATTAAAAATGTTCATCTTGCAGGTGCTGATCACAAACTCATCATCCCTGTACATCACCCAGCCACTCTGTACAAGTGTGAGAAAGGGGCTCGGCCGGTTTTTATCCTTTTCAGTCCTATAAGTAAATAAAAGGGTTAGGTCCAACATTAAATCAACCCATTTGGTCAGGAGCCTCTTTCAGACCATGAGATAACTTGACTTTCTAAAATGTTTATGTAAATAATGTTTGTGCATCACTGAAGTTTAACAATTTATGTCTAAGTGTAAGTAAAAAAAATAATAAAAAAATCTAACTTTAAAAAGTCAGCACAGCAAAGAGAGACACAGGAGTCAAAGGAGAGCACACTAACAGGGGAACAGAGAAAATAATCTAACTACAACAAAGAAAAACAAGACATAATGAATAAACATAACACTAAATTAAAGTAAAACAAAACAAAGGCTCACCTAATCAAAAATAAGGAACTAAGGAACATAGAACTACAAACCCAGAAAAACCCAAATAACCTAAAACATAACATGAGCAGATTTACATTTCTTCAATTATAACATCAGGCATCCACACAGATTCACGTGGAATCACTACTTCGGAAATTCCACAAAACTCCTCTTTATTCCACAAGAGATAGTGATTTTTCCACTCCTTGGGGGAGAAAAACAGAATAGAGTCAATGGTCTGATTCCTAATCAAACATCAGCTAAAATTTGTTATGTTTTCTCAGAAATATTGAATTTTTCTGAGAAAACTCACCATAAAAATCATAATATATGATATGAAGGACTGGTCTGCTTCTCTCTGGATAAAGAAAAATGAGAAATATTACCAGCCGTTATATGTTTACAATAGATTGCAATTAATACTTTTAGGCCAGAAGTTAGTTTAGATTTTCCTACTAGGTTTGATTCTACATGTAGTTTATTGTACATTCTTAAATGTGCATGCACCAAAGCCATTATGTGGCATACGGATTGTGTTATCAAACAACTTAAGATCTCACAAACAGTTCTTAATATTCTATGTTAAACAACTGGCAATACGATAACATGAGAACCACAGTAAATATGACTTCAAACAATTATTCTTACTTGAAAATAAGATAACTAAGGCCCCGTTTACACAACAACAATTTCGGGTGAAAATGGAAGAGTTTTGTTGCGTTTGCACTGTACATTTACACAAAAATGGTGAATGTTTTCTCTGACAACGGCAGTTTGAGAACGCCGTTTATGTAAATCAGGGGTCCCCACACTTTTTCGTTGTGAGGGCCACATAACTTTCCCTTTCTCTGGTGGGGGACCAGAGTCAGTTAGTAACAGAAAAAGTGAGACGATTGTAGGAGTGCCTAAATGTAAAAATGTATTGTTTTCCAAAAGGCACAATCAAATAACCCTCTCTGGGTTCTTCATAGAAGAAATCCAGAAAATAACACTATTTATGAAATAAATACCGTATTTTCCAGACTATAAGCCACAACCCCAAAGTTAAAAAAAAAAAAAACAGTAACAGTTGTTTACATGTAAACCGCAGATTTCTCTGCCGCTCCAGGTTTTCCATAACGATGCAGCAGCAGCAGAGGGGGGCGGACACCCAAAATTTGAATCATAACCGGTCAATTGAATATCACATTTATTACGACTGAAAAAGAAAAAGTTGCCAAGTTTAGATTTAACTGAACTGATTACGGTAGTTTCCGAATGGTAACTGTAACAGTAAAAGTGCTGATTCTTGTGTTTGCTACTAGCATTTGCTAAATGAAAATGGGCGCCTTCTTCTTCTTCTTTAGATTTCAACAGCAGCTTGCATCCATTATTGTTGCACTACTGCCATTTACTGGATCCTAATATCTATACCTCAAATTCTCATAATGATCCCAGTATCATTAAAAAAAACCCGAAAAATCTTCTTTTTCCCCTCAATGCTATTTAAATTAACAACATTCTCAAATTTCAATTCCCTATTAAAACCTAATTCTGTTTTAATGGACGCTTTCTTCTTTTATTTCCAATTTTGATTTCCAATTTTTCACTTTCTGCTAAAGAGCCCCCTGGTGGTTGAAGAAAAATCCACATATAAGCCACAAGGTTCAAAGCTTAGGAAAAAAAGTCACGGCTTATAGTCCGGAAAATACGGTATATGAAAAAAAAAATCTAAATGCTGTCTGGTATTGTTCAGGGGGCCGGACCAAATGTGGAGGCGGGCCGAATCTGGCCCACGGGCTGTAGTTTGGGGACCACTGGTATAAACAAAGATTGATATTAAAATGTCTTCATTAAACATGTTAATAGAAACAAAACAAAAATAAAATTTTTGTTGGATCATTGTTGTGTAAACAGGGCCTCAATCTAAACCACACATTCAAAGCTAAACAAACTAAAATGAATTCAAACAAAAATAAAAAGACAACTTAAGACCAGAACAAGAACTTACCACATCTAGAATGGCGTAGATCTTAATTTCAATGTAAAGTAGAGTTGGTCTTTTATAGTGTCTGGTAGGTCTGATCATGGTAAACTTGTCCTTGTTCTTGGTCAGGTTTAGGTACTCTACAACGTCCCAGTATGTACACGTAGTTGCTACAAAAACAAAAAACCCATTATTCTGCACCAAATTCACCAGAAAGACAAGAGTTTTTGTAAAATTAGAAAATTGTACTATAGTATTCTTGTGGTTGGTTTTAATTTTTACATTAAAGACTGATTCAGGTTTAAATTATATATGAAAAAGAGATCAAGTCATAATTAACCACTTAGCATTTTTAAACTTATATTTCATCAATTCTAGCCACATTTCAGGCAAATCCAGACACTGAATTAAAATCTGTGTTGTTTCATTGAAATCTGTATGAATTGAATAAAAGTGCAAATTAGAACAATTCAACTGACAATAGATTAGTTGCAAAAAACCCCCATTAAAACGACCATTAAAAGATAAAAAATAAATAAATCAAATGGGGGTAAAGATGGACATTAACTGTAAATATAAATATTATTTAAGATTATAGAGACAACAATCCAATCACACGCAAGTCATACAAATTCCCAAGATTAATCTATAGGGATTAGGACAATATAAAGAAAGTTTCCAATGTTTGGTTTTAATCAAACTCTAGAAAAATATTTCACTAATATTGTGTCACTGTGGGGAAAAACGTCACATTGTAGAAGCTTCAGATTCAAGGTGTTATATTGTTTTTTAGAGGAATAATTAGCAGATCCCGTTTCTTCAGTGACACCTGAAGTAACACACAATATTCTCAATGTGTGTTCATCATTCAGAATAATAAATGGGATGTTCATATCATTTTAATGCCGTTTTTGAAAATATGAGTCACCATTACAATATTCTTCTGCTATGAAGACTGTTGGCAAAATGCTTTGAAAACAAAGTTATTCAATAATATCTAAATTGTTTTTTGCAGCTTTGTGGTCAGAAACATTATTTTGGTCTTACCAGTTTTATAAGATTTCTTGTCAGATGTCTGTTTATTATTATCTGATATATTATAACTTGTGGTATTCCCATCTGTCATGGAAAAAAAACACAAAATTATCTATTTGTAAATAATACATTTCATAATCTCACTTTTCATAATTAAATGGTTCATAAATATATCTGGATATCTGATCTGAATATCTGAGCACAGACATTTTCATATCTGTGCTCAGATATGAAAATGTTAAGCAGTAGCATTCACTTTTATGTTGACCAGATGACAAATTCATGAAAACTTCACTTATACAAAGAAACAAAATGTCTGCAATGAATCTTACAGCAGGAACTTTCATTGATGATGATAAATACCATTCAGAGAAAAACCATTAGATTACATTTCCTACCTGATAGTTCTGTGTAACTCTGATTAGAGTTCAACTGGTTGTCAAGATCATCTTGTATTTCCAAACTGGGCGTTAATCCACCTGACAACAGAGATCATATAGTGTTATTATAGTGTTACATCCATCTTCAAACAAAACAATGTTGAGAATGGATTTATACGAGGGTTGAATGCAAATGTAGGCCCCGTTTTTCTGATTTTGAGGTACAGAAGAATCTGAAAACCAATTGTTCATGTTATTTTACAATAATGCATCACTTTGTGTTGGTCTATCACAAAAAAAAACAAATAAAAATATTAAAATTCCCATTTGTGTAGTGAGAAAATTGTCATAAAGAGTTCAGTGGACCCAGTTGGAGACGTGGTGAGTTTGAAACTTCAATAAGAAAAAACAAGAATCCAAACTTACAGGAAAAAGAAAGTCCAAGAAGTAAACATAAATCCAATGCGGAGACATGAAGGAACCAAGAAGCAGGAACAAGGGAAGGTGACTAGAATATCAGGGAAGTGACAAGGTGAACCGGCAAGTTGTGACTGAAATAGAGGAACCGAAGTACTGGAAAGTGGAAACAATGATCCTGGTCTGATGAGGTAACTGATTGCAGGTGTGAATAGTTGGAGCGGGAGTCATGCTGAGGGCAGGGAGAAGGTGGCACAGGGAAGATATACAGGGAAACACGAAAGAGTGAGGGAGGAAACACAAGGAGCTGGAAATTATTCTAATAATAAAGAAACATTAAGACTAAAGGAAACGTAATAAACTATAAAGAGACAAAGACATGAGGGGAAACTAAGAACCAAACAGAAACAAGGCAGAAATAACAGGAACTAAGGAACACAGAGCTAGAATAACTAGAAAGACTAAACAAAGAAATAACCCATCTAGAATCACTACAGAATGATAGACGTAGACTCAGACATAAAAGAATCACTAAACCCAGAGTGACAAGATCACTGGAAACAGTATTATGGACTGAAATAAAGAAACACAAAAATGAGAAAGAATTAACAAGAAATTAATAACAAATAATCAGTAAGAATAAGTCAAAGAGTGAACTAAAACATAATTGATAAATAAAATGAAAAGCAAAAACAAACCTAAAAACCCAGAGTCTTGACAAAAATGTTCCAAACTACAAAGTTTGCAAGGCATATTCTAAATCTGATTATAAAAACAGGACATTATTGCAAGAATCTCCCCAAACTGCCAATTCGCTAAGGAGGGTTAAGTTCAATTATTAAACTCTGGAAAATGGGTCACAAAAATCAAACAAGTTTGATTGGTTGGTCATGACTGGAAAACCAAACCAAAGAACCAAAAACAAAAAAATTACAAAGGTCAGAGTGCATCATTGAGTTTCCATGAAAATCCAAACAGGACGACCACATTTCCTTCCAAAAACTAAACAGCAGAAGGAAAAAGGTGAAACTCTTCCTGCTCTTTTCACAGACAACAACAATCTATTGTAAAATTAGTAGAATAAAAATTTTATTCTCTAAATCTTTGAGGCCTTTGAGTTTTTACATTTTAAGTTATGCCCCAGATATTTCTCAGTAAACTCCTCATTCACTGTGCAATAGATTAAGTTTTAGTGGTTGAAGCAAATAGCATTAGTTAAAAACACTCTCACTTTAATTACATAATCAAGAAAAGTACAATATATTTTCATTATTAATAATCAAATGAGTCTAGAACATTAATCATCTTAGCTTACCTGCAAAGAGCAGAAAACAGATGAATGCAAGAACCATGACTGTGATCTGAGGGCAGCTTCCTCTTCTCTGAACTGTTTAAAGCTTTTTGTGTCGATATGACTGCCACATGAGGCCAACACCCTCAGCACTTATTTCTCATCAAGTTACCATCATTGCTATATTTCTGAAAGTGTTCATTTATAATTTTCATTGTGGTCAGAGTCAGTAGAACTTTGCAAAGTCAGAAGATGGACAGATGTACATTTGAGTGTTAAGTAGACACTCAAACTAGAAAAAATTAATACAAATCAAATATTCACAATATTCAATATTAATGCTCTTTCAGTTAATCTACAGAGACATTTTAATCCAAACATTGTTTTAAAGAGGTTTATGCAAGATTTATAACTAACTTATCATCAACATATAGAGACTGGTTTAAAGGCTTCTACTTACAACTACAGTTATGTGTTTGCTTTAATTGTCAGCTGCTGTTGAATATATATATTATATATATATATATATATATATTATATATATATATATATATATATATATATATATATATATAAATAAAAATTCCCTTCTCACCCTCCGCGGGTGGTCTGTTTCATCCTCTGAGCTCGGGTCCTCTACCAGAGGCCTGGGAGCTTGAGGGTTCTGCGCAGTATCTGCACATTTCTGGACTGAGATGTCTGATGTTGTTCCTGGGATCTGTTTGAGCCACTGCTCCAGTTTGGGGGTGACTGCCCCGAGGGCCCCGATGACCACAGGCACCACTGTGGTCTTCACCTTCCAGGTCTTTCCAGTTTCTCCCTGAGGCCCTGGTATTTCTCCAGTTTCTCGTGCTCCTTTTTCCTAATGTTGTAATCACTTGGTATTGCTACATCCACCACAACGGCTTTCCTCTGTTCCTTATCCACCACCACAATGTTCGGTTGGTTTGCTATTATATATATATATATATATATATATATATATATATATATATATATATATATATATAATTGTCAGCTGCTGTTGAATATATATATTCAACAGCATATATATATACATTACATATACATCCTATATACATTAGGAAAAAGGAGCACGAGAAACTGGAGAAATACCAGGGCCTCAGGGAGGAACTGGAAAAGACCTGGAAGGTGAAGACCACAGTGGTGCCTGTGGTCATCGGGGCCCTCGGGCAGTCACCCCCAAACTGGAGCAGTGGCTCAAACAGATCCCAGGAACAACATCAGACATCTCAGTCCAGAAATGTGCAGTTCTAGGCACAGCCAAGATACTGCGCAGAACCCTCAAGCTCCCAGGCCTCTGGTAGAGGACCCGAGCTCAGAGGATGACAGAGACAGAGAGACCAGCAGCAGAGGGTGAGAAGGGAATTTATATATATATATATATATATATATACATAAACGCATTTACGACAAAGACATGCATTCTTTGTAGTCCCATTGTCTTTTATTACTATAAACTTTGGTTTTGTTTCTGACATCTTGCTCTGGTGAAAAATTAATATATTAATCTAAAAGCTTTGTTTTCCCACATCCTGCTACTAAAAAACTTAATGTGGGAGTTACAGTGGAGCACTTAGCTCTCCACTGTAGTACAACCACAAAAAAAAAAAAAAAAAACAGTTGGTCTTTTTGCATAATGATTTAATCTTGGTACAAATATTAGTACTTATTGATTAACTTAGAAGATCAATATAGTTTTTAATTGTGGATTTTATGTTTGTTAATTTATTGATAAGAAGCATTTCTGGAATGTTCTTCCTTTCTTGTGGTAGCAAATGTTTGCTGTTTCCTTAATCTCACTATCGTTCAATTTGTTGAATGATTGATTAAATGATTATGTTGGTTTGGAAAAAATACACCAGACTCAGAAAACTCAAAATCACTGCACCAGATATTTTAAATTTAGATCCTACAATTAAAAAAATCGACATAATGTAATTTTCTGTGGGGAACAAACGCTGGAAGCCCTCCCCTCCTTCCAGCACAGGCAGGGCAGTGACATGAAAGCAACATCTTCACTCAGTCAGCAGAGAAACTCACCAGCCTCACAGCCATGATCCTCACAGGTTTCTTTACTCTGCTTCTCCTTACAGGTAAGCAAAGATAATGCATAGAGGTGTACTATAAAATATGTGGTTTCATTTTTGGATTTTATTGCAAAATTTGTGACATATTTCTTGTCTTTAGAATTTCTAGAATTGTAGTAAAATGAAAGAAGTTTTTTTGTGGAAGGAGTAGAGTGTCACTGATCAGTTTGCTTTGTTTAACAAAATAATTCCCTTTAATAAAGGTATGCTAGTTATAACTTTTGAGAAGAAACATTGAAAATCAAGGTATTTATTTTAATAGTTCTGGGTTACTTTTATACCAGTTACTAAAGAAAGTAGAAAATGCAAATGAGTATTTGCAATCTGTAAACCATTGAGAGAGGTAGTTGTAAATAATTAAAATGGATGGATGGATTCACTAACATTCTTTATCAAGAATATTACAGAGATTTTATCCTGTAATATTTGTCACCATTTTTGGATTTTTGTCTGGTATGTTTGGGAGTAGCATCAATCTGTCTGACTGACTTTCAGAGCAGCAACAGGAGTAGACAGTTTTCAAATGATTTAAAAATAAAAAATGAAGCGCACACCTTTGGGTGTTTGGGTTTTGGTTTTAATCATTTCATGATTGTTATTCTGTGCTATAGAGCTTGCCATACTCTGGTTACTTCTGTTACTGTTCTAAAGGTTTTGCCTTATTTGTTCATTTCCTTTGTGTTTAGTTCCTTAGTTTATTCTTGCATTTGATTTTTGTACTTTTGAATTAATTTCTCTTAAATTCATGTCAGAGCTTTCCTAATTGGTTGGTGAGTCACAGTTCTGCTCCTTTGTGTTAATTTGTCTTCCTATGTCTGTTTCCTGCTTTTCACCTACCACAGCTGTACCACCTGTCCTCTGATTAGTTCAGCAGGTTCATTTGTAGCTTTTCTACCTCTCTCAGTTTTAGTCTTACAGAGTTATGAATAATGAGATTAACTACAAGTCGGGAGATTCTGACTTCCCATTTGGAAAAATCAACCAGATTGTACAGAGAAATCGGGCTTCCCACTGAGAAAGTGGGAGAAACTCGGATTACTTTGAGTTTCAATATGGCCGCCCCTCTCAAACTGTGGCGGAAACATATCATCAACAGATATCATTCTAATAATGTGTCTAAAACTAATGTTACAGTTACAAATGAGCAATTTATAAGTGTTGTTTGTTTATGGAAAGTAATGTTTAAATCCTGTCTGCTGTTGAGACATTGCTTTTGGAAAAATAGGCTATTAAACGTTATAAACAAAATCTCTATCTCATGTTACAAACATAAATTTGGAGGAAAATGGCAACAAAAAAAAATCAGAGACAGGAGAAATTTGTGATTTCTTTCTCACCTGCTTCTTATTTTCCCAACTGTTTTTTACTTCTAAAAGCTTTTTAGCTTCTCTGCTTCGTTTTCCATCTTATTTATTTCTAATTTCCATGTTGAAACCTGAGCTGATGGCTATCCGCTCTGCTCTTCTCCACAATTACATTATTGCCACTTAGGCAGGAAAAGTATCGGCTGATGTGACATAAAGTCAAATGAATGGAACATTGTCACATGTATTTATTCCTTTGAAGGTGATTGAATTAATTATTTCATATTAAACTTTTTGTACAATAACTAAAATTGAATTGCTAATGGACACACTCTTCAGTTCATGATAGAGAAATGTGCGAATCTCTCTGCAAGCTGACAAGAAACATAAAAACACCAGACAGTAAAGTACACATTTTTAACAACAAATATCCCAGTTTAGGCATGTAACATTTACTTCAAGATGTCTTCAGCACAATTTATGAATGTAATAGTACATTTTTGCTTTCAGATGGAAACACTTCATCGTTACAACAACAACAACAACAACAACTTGAAGATCCTCCAGGATCATCCGGAATGTTCAACAAAATGTCCGGTACAAATCTAACATTGTAAAAGTTCTTGAAGGTTGAACTATAATACCAAGCATAATCTCAAAAGCATATTTTAAAATGTTGACATAAATTGTTGAAATGCTTCTGTGAACATTATGTATTTACATCTGTCACACTCAATTGTAAAATATTTGGGTGAACTGAAAATATTTCTCACCCAAGTAAAATCTGAAAATATGAGTCTTTACTGTTATGTCACAATTTTTTCTGTGGAATGAAACTCCCAATCACTCATGGAAAATTTGCACATCCACTGATTTTCTTTTACAGTAGATATCTAAAATATTCAAAAGAAAATGCAGCGTGGGAGCAGAATTAAATTTTTCTGGCACTAATTACAAAATGATGAATGTTGTAGATATTCGTTTTTGTGCTAGTACTAAGATAGTTTCCACTGCGCACATTAATGCATAATAGGGTATATTTTGTGTTTAAACTAATAACACAGGTAGTTGTAAGGGTTTTTGGAGGAGGTATAAGTATTTGCAAGTTTTAGCTATTCATAGGCAACCACAATAAACCTCCATAATATCTCCCATTTGAGGAATTGGAGTTTGGAAACTTTAGTTCAGACTCTCCCATCTCTGCTGCGGAGGTCACCAAGGAGGTTAAAAGGTTCCTGGTGGCTCCATTTAGCTTGTGGATGATTTAAGGTATAACGTATTAAAATGTTTCTGAATATAAAAGATGCACAGGCATGTCTACACAGAGATAACACTGGCGATATTTGTGAAAAACTCTCTCTTTCTGTCAGGTGGAAATACCTCTGATCCAGAAGTTGACCCGCCTCCGTACCCAATCTCTGATATAGGTTGTATATTATCTCAAAAATTTAATTTCAAATTGTTGGGCTAAATTCTAAAAAATTTTCTGTGAATATATTTGTGTGCCAGAATCAGATTTAGAAAATATTTGGGTAGTCTTTGAAAACATTTTTCACCTGAAATCAAATAAATATGTCAGAAATGTAAAAGTTCTTATTATTGTATCTCTCCTTCTGTCAGGTGGAAATACCTCTGATCCAAACCCTGATGAACCGCCCTTACTCTTAATGCCTGGTACAAAACTCAATGACTTAAATCACTTAAAATTGGATCAATTTAAAAACCAAACCCTATGTATGTTTGCTTTCATAATAAATTATCTTTTTGTTGTTACTCACATTGTTTATAGGTAAAAACTATTTTGGGGAATGTTAATAATCTCCTGAAAGGAGAGGCTGTTTTTATTCTCTAAGCAAATTCAAACCTATTTGTGCAGACAAAAGAATTCCTGAACGATTCAATAAATGAATATATTATTTTATGTTTTACAGAGAATTATTTAATAATCACACTAATAAAATAGAGAGAGACGTTCGTATAATTTGACAATGACAGGTTATTTGCAAGTACACAGTTGTGTTAGCATATATACCGAGCTGTATACACCATATATAATGTGGTTATAAAATAAATATGTTTGTATAAATCTTATTTATACACACTCATATAACATGATGGAACAATTCCATATTATTTTAAAGCTTATCTGTGTTTTTACTGGGAGAGGAACAAACATGATCTTCTCTTTTTCAGGAAATATAGATATAAATCTTATGGAGAACCCAAGCATAGAAAATATGAAGCTGATCTTTGAACAAATTCGAGGTAAGTGACTAAAGTCAAAATATTATATGGTATATATTAAAAACATAGATACAAATGCAGATATTTATGTTTTAAAAGTATCTCAAAACACAGGTTCTGTTGAAAGAAATTGATTTTAATTTCACAGTAGCATTTAAGTGCTACTAGTATATTTACATTTAAACTATGTAACAAGATCTGTATGTATAACAGACCCTGAAAAATGTTAAATAAATAAATGACAATATTTTATAAAGCAGAAAAATGCAAAATGTCTAAATAAAATGTGATGGTAAATAAAAATCATATGAAATAAATATACGCTATGGAAAAACAAGAAAAATTATGACACAAAAAAGAAAATTAATTAAGCTATAAGACTGGAAATAAAATGGAAAACTAGATAATAGTGGAATTAATAACATTATTACTAATGATAAACACATAATGTGTAACACATAAACTGAAGTAGAGCACACAACCTCAGGAGTGAATAAAGCCGGGAATTATGACTGAACATTGACTTTTACTCTTAGAAATTGATATAATGTATTGCTTTTTATCTGTGATATATATATATATATATATATATATATATACTTTTACTCTTAGAAATTGATATAATGTATTGCTTTTTATCTGTGATATATATATATATATATATATATATATATATATATATATATATATATATATATATATATATATATATATATATATATATATATATATATGTTTATTTAACTGCAGTATCTATACTTTAAGCAATTTTTAACTGTCCTTTGCTTTCTGACATACTTTACAACCAAACTGATTTGCTTTGTTTTAAACAAACAATGACAGTAAAGTTCTATCTACGCTTTTCTAGGATGCAAAATTTGGCAAATGATTAGTTTATCAAGCAGCTTAATTGTTTCTATGCAGTTTAAATCCGTCTTCCATAGTTCTTTGACTGCAGTCACATTTAAACAATGTTAAGCAAGTCAGTAATCTTAGATCTTGAAGTTAAGGTTGGTGAGAAACTTCTGACAAGGATGTCCAAATTTGGAGGGGAAGAAATCTGGTTTAGTTTAGTTTTACTATGTCAAACTGCTTGTTTTTCATGCTTCCTATAATTTCAGAAATTGAGCTTCATTCTCCAGAAGAATGCAGTACTCGGGCTGTTTTGAACCACCTGAATCTGACCCAGGACAGTGACAAGTACACTGTGGGTCGGCCCGTTAAACACCAAAGTCATTTGACGTGGGTACTTCTGGACATGAGGATTTATGCTATTCTAGATGTGGTAAGTTCTTAAAACGCCCTGCAATGCTTGGTGTAAATAGTCATAACAGCTGGACTTTTCCAAATTTTGTAAAGTTGTGTGATATAGGAATATAGGACTGATACCAGTAACATTACTTATTGTTTAAGTATGATATATCATCAAACTTCTGACTTAAGAGGAAGTATTTTCCACTGAATGGAAATGTTTCCTTTTTCTTTGAGAACCTGCTTTGAATATATTCTCAAAAGTTGAAAATGGTATCTTCTAAGGCAGGACAGCCTTATACAGTGTTATAAGTTATTCATGATTTAAGAGTTTTTTTCATATTGTTGTTAAATGTCAGATGCTATTTTGCTGATGAAAAAAGAATCACTCAACTTCTTTCCTTTCCTCATAGAGAGAAAGTGACCAGACTTTCATTGCCTATATCTGGATCTACTTGGTGAGTTTAAATTACCTTACACATTTGCCACTTTTGTGGATTTTTTTTTCTTTTAAATTAGATGTTTCTTGGTACTTTAAAATAAAAAATCCATTCTCTATCCCTACGTTTATCTTTTGATTGTAACATCAACCCCTTTTTTCCCCTAAGTAGCGGTGGGACAATGAGCACATCTGGTGGGACCCGGAGCGATTCTGTGGAACCACACATATCTTAGTCCCCACTAAATATTTGTGGATGCCAGATATGACTATTGAGGAGATGTAAGTTGGTGTTCAGTTCATATTTGCTCACGTTCCTAAACAGATTGGAGTGAACAAAATTAACCAAACCAAACAAAATTTTGTATAAAATGCCGCTAACTCAAATTCCAACAAACCCACTATAACATTAAAATGTTTTCCCTGCAAGCAAAGCACTTAATAAAAATGAGTAATTTTCTCTAGTTGCCTGACTGACACACCCCACAGTGGGTTAATTTGAAGGTCATTGTCTGTATTCCTTGTTCTGTAGGACAGAGCAGGACAAAGCCTCTCCAAGTCCAAATCTCAACATCAGGAACTACGGCTGGGTTGAATTCAGAAATGACCAGGTGGTGATCAGCACATGCAAGATGCGTGTTTACAAATTCCCATTTGACGTTCAGAGCTGCAACATCTCCTTCAAGTCCATTATGCACTCAGGTAAACCCCAAAACATGTTTTATCTGACTTTAGGGATTTGTGTTTCCAAGCCAAAAGAAACAAGCCACATGTGCATTTTCCCTGATGAGAAGTCTATTAAGTCATTTAGGTTTGTTTGTTTTTCCGGCACAAATGCCCATCTGACATTTGTGTTATGTATTTTTACTTGTATGCAAGACTAACAAATTATCTTATCTTATCTTCTTATCTGTCTCAGATGAAGAAATAAAGTTATTTTACTACCAGAACAATTCGGAGATCTCAGAGTGGTCTCGAAAAGCTATGGAGACGCAGTACGAGTGGCTGTTTGTCAGCATGACAGTCACAAGCAAAACTGTCAACCATTTTGGCTTCAATCAAACAATGATTGTTTACACGGTAAGTATTTTTAACAGCTCAGCTTAATGTCGTAATGTAGTTTTTTTCTTTTATCTTTGCATGAATTTAAGTGCAGACAAATTTAACGTGCAAGACAAATTGGTTGTTTTCCTGTGGGGGCCAGGAGGAGGGTTTTAGCGCTGTTAATCACACTCATGTACATGATGTTCCCCACAGAAGAGCCTGCCATGAATGCACCGGTTAGTAAGAAAGTTGTTTCTTCACCATTTGCACAGCCACAGCAAAACAGCAGTCTTGAGCTTGTATGCACTGACTGGGAGGGTGTGAGGCGAGCAGTGCATACAGGGGCTTGATTAGCAGCGCTGAGGCCCTCCTCCTTGCTCTGACTGGTTGCTTTTGGCCATTCGTTTTGGTGTATTTCTGCAGATGGCAGCAGAACCGAACCACAAGGAGGAGGCAGAGGAGCTTGATTTTTCACAGATCATCTTTCTCACAATATAGTGACAGTTTTCACAGATATGCAAAAAACATATTTATATAAAAGTTACTGCAGCTTTATGGTCAATGCGTGATGCAGTTCTACCCCCTCAAATGCCTCTCAACTGGTGCTCACTGAATGTTTTGTCTTTTCTGACTACTCTATAAATCTGCAATATATCAACAGTTTGACACACTCAGACTGTCCCACCTGAAACCAACAACCACGTAATTTAAACACATTTTTTCAGCATCCTGGTTATGAGTTTCAACCTCTGATAGTGATATTTACAACCTCTAGATGCTTAAGCTTATGTTGTCTATGATTCACTATTAGTATGAACCACAGATTAGACAAGTATTCTCACTGAAGTGGCCTGTTAGTGCAGATTGCATTAGTCCATCTAATGCAATCAATTGTATATTGCATTAGAATCCTGAACTATACCATTTGGTTTGCTTCAAATGCTTTCTCACATTTCTCACACTTATGTTTTTGCAAAATGGAAGGAAATTCATCTCCCACATTTTTCAGGTAAACATGAAGCGGCGGTCTGTCCTCTACATTGCAAACTTCTTGCTGCCTGTCCTTTTCTTCCTGTGTCTGGACTTCGCCTCCCTCCTGTTGTCAGACACCGGCGGTGAGAAGGTTGGCTTCAAAATCACCATTCTGCTTGCCGTCACAGTGATGCAGCTCATTCTCAATGACATCCTTCCATCTTCTTCGGACAAGATTCCCTTAATAGGTTAAACATTTTTTCTTTCAGGTTTTAGCTGTAAATATCAGCTAAAACCTGATATTTACATAAAAAGACTCAAACACATTTCTCTTCACTTGTCTGAAGTTAAATCAGACCAAGCTTTTCTTCTTTTGGCTTAGTTAGAAATACTAAGATTGTTTCTATTCGCTAAATGTCAAAAAAAAAAAAAAACTTAGCAAGGTGATTTTTTTGTAACTTTCTTCAAATTCAGACGCTTGCACACATTTGGTCAGTATCAGAGCTACTTTGAACTGTATGACTTGGGTGAAACTTATTAGATTTCCTTCCACAAGCTTCTCATAATAGCTTGCTGGAGTTCTGGTCTGTTCCTCCTGACAGAACTGGTCTAACTCAGTCAGGTCTGTTGGCCACTTTACTCTCACACTCTTTCAGTTGCCATCTAT
Source organism: Poecilia reticulata (assembly GCF_904066995.2). Lineage (NCBI taxonomy): Eukaryota > Metazoa > Chordata > Actinopteri > Cyprinodontiformes > Poeciliidae > Poecilia > Poecilia reticulata. Next base: position 9,059,442 of record NC_088848.1, on the reverse strand, counting down.
TTTAGGAAGTGCACCAGTTCCTCCTGCAGCAAAGCAACCCTACAACATCATGCTGTCACCAGGTGATACTAGCATTCCCAGTTTACGCTCCAAACGTAACAATGCATATAAACTTATGAATTCAAAGAACGCTACAGAAGAAGCCCTAAAAAATGCTCTTTTCAGAATTTTATGTAAATAGTTTTGCTAATTCTAACTAACCTAAAAGAAGAGAGGTTTGATCTGATTTAACTTCAGGGACTGGGAATAACGGGAATGTGTCTCTATACTTGGTGTATATAAATATCTGATTTCATTTGTATTTATGTGCCAGAACAACGTATGTTTATTATTTGTTTGCTCCCCCTCAGCGGTTTATTGCATTGGGACTTTTGCTCTCATGCTGCTCAGCCTGTTGGAAACTATTTTGGTGATTCATCTAATTAATAGAGACGCGTGGCAGGACATTGAACAGGACAAGACAAAACACCCAGTTGAAGGTCAGGAGGAGAAACTCACCAACTCGCACACCTGTTTTATTGGTGAGATCAAACTTTAATCAGTTCGAATGTTCACTCAGTCGTGTTCCGCTTTGATTCGAACGCTCAAGCCTGGACAAAATGCAACTTCATTTTTTCAGGAATCAAGACATGTAACAGCTGTGCATCTGTTAGCAAAAACTCAGCTGATGGAAGGCTTTCTATTGGAAAAGAGGTAAGAACTTTAAAAGTAGCATCTTTCTGTATGACGTTCATATACAAGTTTGATGACAAACATGTCTGCAGGGCAACGAGGGCGGAGCTACCGAAGTCTCCATCGCACTCGAAAAGATGTCAGATGAGCTTGGAGAAATCAAGAAATCAATAACTCTTCTCAGCGGCAGACAGGAAGAGGATAAAGCCGGTGACTGGACCAGAACTGCACAGAAAATAAACAAGGCTTTTGCGGTTTTTTATGTCACGGCAGCTCTACTGTTTTTACTGTTTGTCTCTATAATGTGGTATTCTGCAGATGAGTAGTGACTAAATGAACAAATAGGTACTTTTTATTTATTCTGAACATTGGCATGTTTGACTTTTGTGCATATTATTAATTTCAGAAGTGTTTGTGTGTTGTCCGATCATTTATTTTTTCCCCACCGCATAATTTTGCTTTGCTAAAGCAGGTGATTTGTGCAACGATGTTATTAACCAACTTTTGACGCCACTGAAAAATGAAAAACCAGAGAATGATTATGCCTGAAAAGTGGATTAGTATGTGTTATCCATAATTCTAGCAAAAAGATTCACAGTTTGAATTATTGAATTATGTGGTTATATGTGAAATGTTACTATATGCATCTTTTTTTTTTTTATAAATACAGAAAGTGTTTTTTAGAAACTGATGGGACAGCCTGAAGTCACAAACACCATTTTATGATATTACATGTTGTGCTACCAGAAAAACATCCATTTCATTTGTCTTGGTAAATTAAAATCATTGTGCATTTAAGCCTAGTCCTAAATCTGTTTTATTGTGCTAAACCACTAGAAAATTGTGAAGCGTTATACTGAATAAATGGTTGAGAAATCCATTATAGCATGTTGAAATGTGTGCTTTTACTTTAAAAGTAAAGTCCTTTTAACACTCAGAAGCTGAGTGTCATGCTATGGGTAGTAAATAACCGATTCTTTCTGACATAAATTAAAACCCATGGTTTTGCAATCTTCATGCAATGCCAAGTGTTGAACAACCCCCACAAATAAATAGTTTAGAAACATTTTTCTACATCTGGTTTCTGTATTTTTTATGCATGCGTGTATCAGAACATCAACAATAATTTTTTTGCTAAACCTTAATTGATAGAGGGAAACAACTGGATATATTTTAAGGCAAAACTTCAAAAATATTGTTTCCTTTGCATGGCAACAAATGAAAATCAGCCAAGACATCAGAAAGAGATTTGTGGACCTAAGAGAGTCTAATGTAAACCCATAATGATGGTCAGGCAGAGATGGACATGACTTGAAGTGACAAATCACCAGAACAGAAGTGAAACACTTTGTGAAAATGGGTCATTATCAACAATGAAGTGGGCAGCCATGCCACTCAGTGAGAGAGCAGTGATTACTTCAGAAAAAAGTATGACAAGATAATGATTAGTGTTTAAGAGCATTAATTTCTGGTTTTAACCTGCATGATTAATGATTAATCCCTTCTCTGTTAAAGACTTTTAGACATTCAGAAATCTGCTGGTCCAGACCAAAACAGGATATATTTTCTGAATAAAAGCTTTGCTTTTCATTAAGAAAGTTCTCCTCCATTTTCAATCAAAGCCTTGTGGTGAGTTAGTCCATTACTCTTGGATCTTTGCAGTAGTAGTTGTCAAAAAAATCGCTGATCCTACTGCTCTAGAAAACTCTCCATTTCCAGTTTAAAACTAAAATATCAGAATCTCACATAAGTGAGGCATCTTCTTTGCTAGTTTCAGTCACACCAGTCAGGCTTTATACAAGAACAGAGCATTTTAACTGCAATAATCTTTGTCATAAGTGATAAAGGTCATAAATTTTTTTTCTAATAAATTCTGAAAAAGAGTGCATTTTATTCCTGTCTCTAAGTAAACTGAGAACTGTCTCTAAGAACTGTCTTTTGAAAAGTGTTTTTCGTTATGTCCAACTTTTCAGATTTAGAACCTTACCTTTTTATAATACATTAAGACAAATAGCCCAAGCTAAGTTGAATGAGATGAAAGGCATCTCTTAGCATAATTTTCTTATTAAAGATTCTCAATTGAATATAGCTCTGGACATTAACTGGGCTGTTTTAATAAATGTATTAACTTTTCGAAAGCTTTTAAATCACTGACATCTTGCATTGTGGCCCCAATACTTAGCTGCCTGTTGCTAAAAGGACTTTTTTATTAGAGTTATTGTTTTCTTCTAACTTCCTGGAAGAGAACCTCTTCTATCTTTTCACAAAGGATTACTCATCCCAAACCACAACGGAAATTAGAAGTGCTGCTAAACAGACACACTCTAAGTGCTGAGGAGGTTGGCTTTGCTTAGTAGTGATTTTAACACATCACATCTTAAGATTGCTCGAACAGGACAGAGCTGCAGACTGACCTCTCAGACGATGATTTTTACTTTAACCTGCTTTGTGTTTCTCCTCACAGGTAAGACGAGATCATTTCATGCGGTGCACATTTCTGTAGTCTGAGATTGTAGTGTATGCATTCATATTTTAGAGGTGCTGTTCACTTATGGATTTTTGAACCCCATTTATAAGAAACATTTGATGGAACTGAATAATAAATATTTCAGAACAATCTTAACTGCGTGCCGTGATAAATATAAAAATACATTTATAACACTCAAAAAAAAAAAACAAATGGTGCAAATTTAGGTGAAACTTTGAATCAGCCACAAGGATAAGTGCTACTATAGTTAAAAGTGCATTTCCAAAACAGCGTTTACCTTAAGATGTGGGACCTTTAGGATGGGATGTATGTTCTCTATGTATTCAGATTGTTTTTGTATGTTTGTTGCTTATCTGACCAAATGCAATAAAAAACTAACTTCATTTTTTCTGTGGATTACTAATGCAGAAATGTCCATACTTTAATCAAAGTCAGTGTCAATACACTGATTTGTAAAGTATGCCATAAAAATGAGAAATGCCAAATATTTTTTTTATAAACGTTTAGATTTCTGAATGGAACCAGTTCAAAATGGATCACTGGCTGCCACAGCTTGGAGCTCTGACTGTTGACCAGACATCACTGATTATTATTATTTTTTAAACACAAAATAGTATGGGTGAATTATAACACATTTAGAGCTCATAAAAATGCAAAGGTAGAGCATTATAAAGACTCCATTTGAAAAAAAATTATGGATCCATAGAAAGATTGCATATCATTTTAAATTGAGTGGACATGTGAAAAAATGTAGTGTTTGTCGTCCAACACAAAGGTGGATTTATATTCATGACGGTATAAATGTGTATTCAGAAAATACTAATAAGGAAATGTGTATTCTGCTCTGTTAGGCAGCTGTGTGTCACCAGATGTTCACCATGACCCACTGATGTCCAATCAGAGCTTTAAGAACGTTTCAGGTAATCCAGTTTCTGTTAATCGATCTGCTATGATGGATATTTTTTATTGTACAAATTACATTCCATTATTACTGTCTGAAAAATTTTGCAAAAAATTGAACATGAAAGGTAAAATCTATAAACTATTTATGCTGTGATTTTTTTTCAATGACAGTTGAAAAGGCAACAAATGATAAATTTTCACATTTTTCAAACTCGACATCAAACCAGACGTCTGATGACAAAGGTAAACCTGACTTATTTGTTTTGTGTAAATCATTGTGTTTAATCTAACTATGAGTTAATCTCCATTTTTAAATCCTTCAGTAGGAAATGTATCAGTAGAACAATATCTTGTCATGTTACAATCACAGCATTCAATTGATCTTATTTCAAATTAATATAAATAACCTCCATAGAGTAAATAGGAATTATGAAGTGAAAGGAAAATGAATGGATTTAAATATTATTTACAAATAAAAAAGAGAAAACTGTGCTGTATATATTTATTTTGTAGAGCTGCAGTAACAGCAGCAGGTCTTTTTAGATAAATCTTTACCAGCTTTGCACATGTGGAGACAGAAATTTCTTCCATGTTTGTAAAGGAGCAAAACGTTTTGTCAGATTAAATGAATGTTTTCAATTGAAATATTTATTTCCTTGATTCCTTTCACCTTTATTTGCAGCTTTCTTGAATCCCAGTTGCTCTCCAGTGTTTTTCCATCTTCCCAGTCTACAAGTTTTCTCCTCCTACTTTCCCTCGGCCCCAGTTGCTCCTCATTTGTCTCTGATTAGTTCTTCTGGTTTGCGTCATTTCCTCCTCTTCCTCAGAATAAAACCTCTTCTGTTATCTTTGCTCATCACTTGATCATTCCATATTTGTTTATTTGCTACCCTGATCTGCATTTAACTGTAACCGTGTTACAGTAATGCAGTTATTCATTACTGTAACAGGAACATTTACCAATCGCAAGTCAAGACTTTCCTAAGTCTTAAAATATTCAATTGGATTTTTAATTTGGACTTTGACTTTCCAGCTATTAATGAACAAATGAAATATCATGAAGTAATGTTACATTCCAGCTCATTGCTTTGCCAAAAAAGTTTTCCTATCACTTTACAGCCATGGACAAAAAATATTCAAATATATTTAAAGTCTTAATGTGAGAATTGGTGATTTAGTAATTGCACAACACACAGCTTGTAATCAAATTTAAAACTATGGAAATGAAAATTTTTCAAACTCTTTTACTGTTCTAACAAAACTTGTGAATTCTTGGTTGAGAGTTTTTTGACTGCCAGGCTGCAACGAGGAACCATAACAACACAAAAAGACTTTGTGCTTCGCCATTTTACTCACGAAGCATTACATGAAGGCTTGATTGCATTTTGTGATTCTCCCGGTTTTCTCTAATCATAAAGTTTTTACTCTGTTTGCAGCACCCACCTGCAGTTATCAGAATGTTCTTGACCACCTGCGTCTGACCAAAGCTAATGAAACTTTCACCATGAGCAGACCTGTTAAAGATCATACAAATAAAACAGTCTTATACCTTGAAATGATAGTCTATGCCATCCTGGATGTGGTAAGTCATAATGTTATTTTTTTGTTTGTTTTTTTCACTTTTGAAAGTGTTCATTGATTTTTGTTGGGGATTTTGAATTTCTGAGTTTGGATTTTCTTTTTCTTGTATTTCGGTTCTCATGTTGAAGCATTATATATTGCTGAGTCCTAAATTACACTTTTTGTTAGATTCTGTTTTACTATAGCAATTGTCATCTCTGTAAGAAATCTGTTTTATTTAATTATAATTGCCAAGTGGTTGCTCTTGAAAAGCAAGTATTTCAGCAGTTTGTTGGTCCAGAACATACAGGTGCGTGTTAAGACAATGACAAGTCGGAAAGACGTTACAGTGGACATTAGAGAGGCAAATGTCCATCAGTCTGGGAAGCATGAGACGAGACATTTTTGGCAATAATTTGCAATACTATGTTGGGTAATAATTAAACACAACAAATCGGCACAAATATCTCAAAGTAACTGCTGAAGACGGTAATGTCTGCTTGACGTTAGAGCTGCTAAAAGTTAAAGCTATTGAGTCACAGGGTGTAGTTTTACTTTATGCTTACTATTTTTCTCCATGGCTGTAAACTAGAGCTGCAGTTATGAAAGACTGGAATAAAGTTAAAGTACATGAAGCAAAAGATGCACAAGTTTCACTACTCTGTTAATAATTGAACTTGTTGTTTCAAACTGAAATATATAAAGTTTATTTCTTTATACACAGAAAGAGACAGATCAGACATTCATTGCATATGTTTGGATTTACATGGTGAGTTATTTCTGAAAAAGATGCATGTCATAACATGGCTATTTAATAAAAAAAAAAAAAACAATTTGATACTTTTTAAGTTGCATTTTTTATTCAACCATGCTCCGTGCACTCACCCTTCTGGATTTATATTTTATTTTTCCATTCAGGAGTGGGGAAATGAGTACGCTTTATGGAATAAAGATGACTTCTGTGGAATTTCAGAAATCATTGTTCCAACAGAGGTACTGTGGAAGCCAGACATAACAATTGAAGAGATGTGAGTATGCATGTACTGTAGAGTCCTGAGTGACTTCGGTTGAAAGTAATGCAATTTGAAAGAAGAATTTAAATTATTCTTAAGTAAAACATGTAGTTATTTTAACTTGATATTGTGAGTAAAAATATAGAGAAATGAGAAGAGAAATGTGTGCTCTTTAACTAGGTGAGGACAGTTTTTTCTTGCATAATGTGAAATAATTCTTTGGTTTAAACTGCAGCATTAAGTTAAAACTCACAATTGAAGAGTAATGAACTTAAAAAAGTGTTTAGACAACTTGTCTCTTGCCGTTAAATCAACTTCATCAACTTTAATTTCTGAGTTAAAACCAACAAAATTTTCTTGTTGATTTAAATTGTATTTTCAAGGAAGCAGATGGACTTTCATTTTTAAATTAAACCACCTTCAAATGTTGTACAGTGCACCATTCTGAGCGCCCAGTAAGACTGACAGGATTTAAATCTCAGCATTTGCTCTGGCACGTCCTTCACTAGGAAAAACTCTCCACTCAGACTCCTGTGCTTCTTGTCTATGCGCTTCATGTCCGCGCTCAGCCTTGTGTATCCTCTGTTTCTTTATGCAAGCAAGAAATTCCACTTAAGTTTCACTTTCTTCTTGATACAGACCTTTAAAATATAAATATGTAAAAAATATATATATATTTTGGTATTGGTTGTTAAAAAGCAGTATTCCCAGAATCTGTCATTACAAATTTCAAAGGTCTAAGTTGTGGCTTGTTCGGATTTAATTGATTCAACAATCATCTATTCTTTCACAGGATAGAGAAGGACAAAGCTCCTCCAAGCCCCTTTCTCAAAATACACAGTAGCGGGTCGATTGAATTTAGGAACGACCAGATTGTGATCAGCGCCTGCACGATGCATGTTCACAAATTTCCTTTCGACATTCAGAAGTGTAACATCACTTTCAAGTCCTACTTGTATGCAGGTGAGTTCAGTTCATCTATGTTTAATTAAACGAATGCAAAATTTAAAATGTAATTTTCAATGGTATGTCAAACAAAACACACAACAGCTTTCTGAATTGGAAATCTATAGAAAATTAAATCTAAAACTCAGATTTGAGACTTTATAAGTCTAACTGTTGTTTTCTTGCTTTTCTGTTTGTCTTAGAACATGAATTACAAATCGACATAGAGAAAGATAGTTCGGTAATATCGAAGTGGTCTCGTGAAATTATGGCGACAGAATTTGAGTGGGTGTTTGTCAACATGTCTGTCACAAATGCTACGGTGAACCATTATGGATACAATCAAACCATTATTGTTTACACTGTAAGTATGTTCTACAGACAGCGATATCTACATTTTCTATTGTCTTAGTTTTGCTGAGACAGGGTATGTTGATTGTTTTCCAGTGCAGTTACTGCTGCTAAAGCTGCTGTTGTTGCTAACTTTTGCATTGTTCATGATACTGTATATATAATTTTGAAATGGTACAGTTAAGTGGTTAATAAAAAAAAATACTGCTCAAAAATAAATGCTCATCTCTCCAGCTTGGCTCAGCAAATTTGCCCTTCACTTTTAGTATATTCATAAACTTCATAGCCATATTCTTTTTTGTAAAAAGCTTAAAGCATGCCTGATTTACTTACAAAAAATGCCAATATTGCCTATCCTTAAATCAAAACCCAAATATTTAAAAACCATCTCCCACATCTTTTTACAGGTAGAAATGAGGAGAAAAGCCGTCCTCCACTTTGCCAGCTTTGTGCTGCCTATCCTCTTCTTCTTGTGTCTGGATTTTTTCTCCCTCCTCCTGCCACACGGTGGAGGGGAGAAGATCGGCTTCAAGACCACTGTGCTGCTTGCCGTCACTGTGATGCAACTTATTCTCATCGAGATTCTACCTTTTACATCAAGCAAAATTCCCCTTATAGGTAAAACACTATGTTATCTTTCCCCCAGATAACGTTTGTATGTGTAGCTTATGCTGTTAAGAGAGCGTAGCAAGGATGGTGGACAAGAACACAAAAAGGGAAGCAGGTACAGTAGATACCAAAATGGTAAAAATCAACTTAACCTTTTAAATTGTGTTTGAATGGCATGAAAAGACAGGAAATAAGAACATAGTGCCAAATAGAAGAGAAAGATTAACAATAGTAGAGGGTTTGACTGACTTTGGTTTGAAGCAAATAAACCCACTATTTATTTGAATAGTGAGACCCTGATCCATTATTCAGATAAATAGAGCAGAATATACTGATCCAGTGTTTTACTAATGTGTTGTTGGCTCCTCTTAGTGGTGTACATCAATGGGATTTTTGGACTAATGTTGCTCAGCCTCCTGGAGACTATAGTGGTGAGCTATCTGATAGAGAAGGACTCAGAATCCCAGGACGATGCCCAGAGTTTGAATGAAGAGCATGGTAAAGATGAACATCTATTAATCTAAACGCAGCTTATCATTCTATGATATAAGTGAATGGCTGTACTGCATTTAAAATGATGTCCACTGATTTGTCTTGAATTGTTTTTCAGAGATAAAAAAATGCTTTCATTGTGCATCCAAATTTGATGAGACTGCTGATCAATACTCATCTATTGACAAAGAGGTTAGTGTTACAGCTTGCAATACAACATTTAACTCAGATTGAACAAGAAAAATTGATTTGGGTTTGACAAAAAGTATTGCTGTTGATGTGTTAATGGGATTTAGCTGGAGACTGGTGCCTGTTTGCAGTAATCATTGGGCGAGAAGCGGTACGCACCCTGGATAGGGCAACATGGAGACACAAGACAAACCACCAGGCACACACACACTCACCTAAGGAGAATTTAGAAAGCCCAATTAACCTAACAATCATGCAAAGCAACAGTGTTAAAATTGCCCCACTGTGCTCTCTCAACAAACATGAAGGTAGAATTTTTTGGTTTTAGACTAAACATCAGGAACCCAATGTTACGTCTGGACCTAAATAAAGTCAATTCATAGTTGCATATTTATCAACAACTGGAAAATACATAAAATAAATTCCACACTTTTCAAGATTACATAGGAAGCCTGCAACTAAAAAGCATAAATAAACAATTTATTGCAAATGTTATGGGACATAGGTTATAACAATGTAGAAATGTCTTCAGAGGAACTCTGATCTCTGAACCCCATTGAGAACCTCCTGGTTATTCCACCAAATATTGTTTTCTGAACTCTTCCCGAGTTAAAACATTACTATTGTTGCTTCTAAATGAATATGAATTTGTTTTCTTTGAATTATTTGAGGCCTGAAAGCACTGAACCTTTTTGGTTACTTTGACCATTTCTCATTTTCTGGAAATAAATACTAAAGTTTTGCTTTGAATTTCGGAGACACATTGACAGTAGTTCATAGAATAAAAGTGTTTGTTTACTCAAACACATCTCTATAAAAGGTAAAACCAGAGAAACTGATTTTTTAAGTTGTCTCTTAAATTCTTCCATAGATGTAAATGCCACTATTAACTGTAAAAATGAATGTAGCTAAACTTGTCCACTGACTTAACGCTCTTGCAGGGAAGCCACAAACTGACTGAGGTACTCCTGGCTATGGAAAAGGTCTCCGACGAACTGCAGGGAATGAAAAGATCTGTGACATTCCTGAGCAACACAATGGAGCAAAAGCCCGGCTATTGGGCAGGAATTGCGAAAAAAATTGACAAGATGTTTGCATATTTTTATGTAACAACTGTGTTTGTGTTTTTATCTGTTATCTTCACTGTGTGGCTCTTATAATCAGACTTATAATCAGACAAATGGAGGAAAGATCTTAAACATGTTCACTTTGGTGATGTATAACAAGTGTGCATTTCTGTGCAATTTTTCAAACAGTCAGTCACTCCTATTGTTTTTAACTTATTGATAAATTTGATGAGCATTTCATTGGCTTTTATTGTTGGTTGTCAAGTTTGGGTGCCGTTTGCTTGACAGCAACAGTTAGAAAAGTTAATGGAGGATAAGGGGAGTCTGACAATGTTCGGAACTGTATTAATGCAATGTTTTTGAATTAGTTTCTAGACTAATAAGGTATCGGATCACTCCTGTTACCTTATCAGGTCTCTCTGCAGGACCCTTTTGTCTGCCGTACTGAAGCACCAGACTTAGATGCAGGACATATTCTTTCAAACTGTAGAGGGAAGTTTGATGTGATACTTCTTAATTGAAATAAACTTAAAATAAGTGGTGGCAGTGGAGAAGAGCCAGTCCCTCCAGCAGATCAGTATGGGTGGGAATCTGCTGCAGCTGGCTGGGTTTTAAGAGGACGGACTGCAAAAACACACACAGAAGCATCAGTCCAGGAGAACTTTTAAAGAAATCCAGAGCAGACAGTCATAGTTCTGCAGATGCATGCATTTAGAGTTTTAAAGCAACAAAATTGTGTATGTTGTATAACTTACTGGGTGTCATGTTGAACTGTTACCCTGCATGAAAATATTCCTTCATATTTTGCTCTACCTATCTCTTATTACATATTAAAAATATTTTTATTATAATTACTAAAAATTAAACGTACTTAAGCAATTAGACTACATAAAAGGTCTAGGTATGTTGTGGTAACTCATAATAAAATAAATGTGTGTAAAATAAAGGACAGGCATGATTCAATTTAAGCCATGAATGTGAATTTAGTTTATGACAATGAAACAACAATGAGTAAACAAGCAGGCAGACAAAAATATATTAACATAAGTTTGTTGTAAGTGTATATATTTTTGAATTTGAAGAGAATGTCATCTGATCTAAGATAACTAAGTGGGAAAATCAATCAATAAAGGTTCATTCTGAAATGTTTGCTTTAACACTGGAGTTTTCATTCGAGCAGTTTTGATTTAGTTACACTGAGATGAGCAAAAAAAACAAAAAACAAAAAGACTTGAACTTAACCTAGCTTTAAGTTTGTACTCTGAATAAAAAAAAGCAACACTTCACAGGCATCAAAATCCAAACAAATGAATATTTGCAAACAAAATAAATAATGCTATGTTGGTCTTTGAAAACTTGTATGATGATATTTCAAATATTTTCAAATTGCTTTCATAAATGTTATACACTCCAATAATGCTGTGCTCCAAACTTTGACAGTTTGATATGTTTTTCTTATTGTTGATTATAAATTAATATAGATGCTGCTGTTTTACATTAAGTTACTTAAACAAGGTTAAGATTTCTAAACGCTCTTTGCCAACATTCATCAAATACTGTTTATGTAGAATGAAATCTGTAAGCAAATATACATATATGTGATAGATATGGCCCTCTAACAAAGTTCAAATTTCTCATGTTGCCAAATATGGAAAAATAATTGCCCACCCATGACCTACAGAATAGAAACATTTCAATTTATGTACTGTACTAATTATAAGAAATAAAGGTCTGAAATATTTCACTCTTTCTAATGAATCTATGAGTTTCAGTTTCTATAATTAGTGACAAAAACTTCTAATATTTTCAATATATTTAAATTTTGTGTCTGTATGTACCACTTGCATCGTTTAGATACTTGATCATTTACTGACTGTGAAATAACGTTGTGATTAAGTTTTTTAAAGACAAGGCCGCCACATTTGCCATGCAGACGACATTTGAATAAGAGTACACATTTTAGCTATTAGCAAAGCATTATCCCATATTATTTAGCTTAATTGCTTTTCCATTCATTGTCTTAATGCAGTTCCTTTTGTTGTATACATGTTAAAACCTCTGGAAGTGTTGTTAAATTGAATAAAAAGTCATGCTGTCCATTACAGCACATTAAAAATGTTGCAGACTGAGAGTGAATCTCTGCATTTGGAATAAATTGCAATGTGGTAAAATGACTAATATATTTCTGTGGTTCTTTAACATCTAAATGTAAGATAATTCCTGGAATCATGTTGCTGGATAAAAGCCCTGATAGACGGTCCAATAAAACAGCTGAAAGAAACAACTTGGAGGTTTTTCTTCTTTGCTTTACTGTGTCTGTGAACTTTGAAGATAAATGAAAATGCTTCAGAATTACACAAATTGTAGTTTCACCTTAAAATACAGTAATAGACCAACAAAAAAATGACGCAAGTGAAAATATTTAACATAATCATAGAGAAGACTATGGACTTCAGGCTGGCAAGTGTCCGAGTCTCTTGAAGCCTCCATGGCGTGCCGCGCGATCAGTATTGAGACTCCATGTTTTATTGATTTACAGATGGAAAATAGGAAATCAATAAAAAGTTAGTTGTAAGCAATTAACAAAAATTAATGGGGATAAAACCCTGAAGTATGCCACTCTGTGGCTGAAAACTTTAAAACTCCATATTGCGATTTGAGGTTCATTTTTTTCATAAATAAATCTTTTGTGCCTTCTCAGATCATTTATACTTACATGAATCCCAGGTATATTCAGAATCTACTTACTGATTCAGTTAATTTCAGTAAAGTCATGATAGACCAGTTCACAACGATTCATAAAATACTCTAAATATTTCTCAGAATAATGTGATTCTTTGGAGAAACTGAAAACGGCTACATGAGCTGTTTGTTGTCATACGCTGACTTTGTGTTGCAGTTTTACTTGAGGTCCTTTGAAAGCTGTTTTGCATCCATGATTCTCTATTCAGTCTATATTTCAACAGTAGCTGCCAATTCCAGCAAGCAGATATTGTATTGACAACAAAATTGTAGTTGTTTGAAGAAGCAAAGAACTTTGTGAGTCAGTATTCAGTTTGTACAAACCTTTCAAAACCTGTGTAAAATCTTTACTTTTAATGTTGGTGTGATTTTAAACCAATGCTTGCATTAAAAGGTTTCCATTCACTTCCTCCTGAAAGGGTAGTTCTGGTCAATAAAGTGAATATGAATTTTCTTATTTCATCTTGTGGCTGCTCATCTATTTATATTTTGTCTTGGCAAAGTGTTACTTACCACACCCACAATGAAAATGATAAGTGAACACTTCCAGCGTAAAATCAATGATGGTCACTGATGAGATATAAGTGCAGAGGGTGTTGGCCTCTCTGGCAGATCACAGATCAGAGAAGAGGAAGCTGCACTCTCAGATCAGGGCCATGGTTCTCCCATTCATCTGTTTTCTGCTCTTTCTTTCAGGTAAGACGAGATGATTTTTGTCTGAGAGGACTCGTATGCTTCTTAACAAAGGCAGCCATATTGTACTTCATTATGAAGGCAGACTGGTTTTTTATCAATGCTATTTGCTTCAACCACTAAGGCTTCACCTGTCTCACAGTTAATGATGAGTTTTAGGATCAAGTTTTGAAGCTTATCTCCAGATGTAAAAAAAAAATAAAAATTAGACTTTCGTAGGGCTCAAATATTTAAAATAACTTTATTTGTGTTTGAATGGGACTATTTGTTTCAAGTCAAATAGTACAAAGCTTAAATGCTGGATTAGGTGCTATAAAAAGAGGGATTTAAGGAATGCAGTCCAGCTCAGGGAAGGATTTTTGGACAGCCTGTTTGAGTTGAGGTGTGGATCCTCCAACTGACCCCAATTCAACCGGATGCTCTCCGACCGTTGTCATTTTTAACACTTTGGGTGATTTGTAACTTATTTTCCAGTATGTTAAAACCACATTACTATTATAATTTTGTTTTTTCTACAATTATTTAATTTAGAAGTTTCCCAAAATCTTGTTTGAACTGCAGAGATTTATTTATTTATTTGAAAAGTAAAAGCTTAAGAAAGATGAACTTAAGTGGGATTTATTGGGCTTTTCAGAGGTAGACCAACACAAGGTTGTGCACTTGTGATGCAAAAGAAAAACATATATGTTAAATTGTAACAAATTCTTCTAAAATTACATTTCTAAAGTGTGGTCTTAATTGGCATTCAGTCTCAATATTGTGATTCTCCTAAAATAAAATTAAGTGTCAATACTTTTTTTCTTTTTTGAAATCATCTTATTAGTAAATAAAGTTCACCTTAACGGTATTAGGAAATAGCATTATAGATATGAGAGCCCACCCAAGAGGTGACAAAGATAAAGTCAGGGGTTGTTGCTGGGTTGGTTTTGCAAACCTACCAAAACATGTCTGTCAACATAAGCTGACTGTTAGAGATAAGACTTTAAAATTGGTGTTTATTACTTTAGCAAGCTATTATTGGCAATCCCATTATTGCATCAAAATTTTGATGCATGACTATGCATTTATAAAAATGCACCAAATCAAATTCTCTTCTGTCAGGTGGATTAATGTCCAGTTTAGAGATACAAGATGATCTTAACAGCCAGTCGACATCCAATCAGAGCTCTACAGAAAGCCCAGGTAAGAAATGTCTGTCTAATGATTTTAGAGGTCATCGCTGAAGGGTCATCAACATATAGCAACTCTTTCTACTGCACCACGGTTTGGCGCCATATTATTTCTTTATATGAATTAAGTTTTGGTTAATTTGTCATATTGTCCAGTCAGCATAAAAGGGGCTTTTACCCTCTCACTTATTATTTTAATATCAGTTTAATACATTCCAGCATCACTTAATTATGAAAAGTTTAATCTGAAATGTATAACATACAAATACAAAAAATTGTATTATTTTTTTAAAATAAAACAGATTGGAATACCACAAGCTATCAGCAATCGGATTATAAAAACCAGACATCCAGCGAGAGATCTGATGAAAGTGGTAAGCAAAAAAAATTACGTGATCACTGAACTGTAAAACCGAATTAGATATTACCAGGTAACCTTGTTGTTTTCAAAGTATTTTTTCCCTTACTAACAAAAGCACATAGACCAGTCTTCATGGCAGAAAAATGTGGTGTTGGTGGCTCAAATTTTCGTAAGCTGCAATAAACTAACATGAACAATCCCCTTATTGTGAAGAATAAACAGATTGGTTACATCTGTTAATTATTTATCTGAAAAATGACCAAAGACATTGTAAAAGCTTCAAGTTTGAGGTGACGTTTTCCCCCACAGTGACACAATATTAGTGAAATACTGACTTTTCCCCTCAGATTTTAAGTAGAAAAGGTTAAATCTCAAAATTTGTATGCTTTGTATTTGATTTGACTGTCACTATAATGTGAAATAGTGTTACTATTTGTATTTAAAGTTATTGTCCACCTTTACCTTATTTGAATTTTCTATTTCATATTATACTGCTCTTCATCAGATTAAAACAACTGTTTAGCATTATTTCCAACTGAGCTATCGACAGTTGAAGTGACCTCATTTAGACTTTTATTCAAAGTCTTGATTTAGCAACAGATTTTAATCAAGCATTTGTAATAATTTAAGCTGTACAATACATGCACTGACAGCAAGAACAATTTGCTTTGACAAAAGACAAAATTCTGTGTTCTGCGTTCCAGGAAATTATTAGCATAATAACATATCATTAGTGTAATATGATAAACTCTTGCCTTTGCTATGTATTTAGTGGAGAACAAGAATGTGCTTTCTGTTTTTGCAGAAAAAATCTGCAGTGACTGGGATGTTCTAGAGCACTTAAACCTGACCAAGAATAAGGAAATGTTTACCATGATCAGGCCTGTTATAGATCATAAATCACCAGTTTACGTTGCATTTCAAATGGAAATCTATGCCATTCTAGATGTGGTAAGTTTCTGTTTTTGTTTCATTTATCAGTTTTATTTTACTGGAGTTCATTTTTGTTTGCTAGGTTTAAAATAGAAAGAATAAATAATAAGAATTGTTTACTGTGGCTTTCAGGTCATTCTGTCACCAGTTGTTTCATGTGCAGGTTTTCCCCAAGTGTATTATAAGACTGGTGGGCTGCCAGGCTTTACTTGCCTCTCTGTCAGGCTTATTTTTGTTTTTACTTAAAAAAAATCTAAAGATGTTACTGCTTTTTTTTTCTTCTTGTTTTTTTATATAAGCCGACAGCAAACATTTTTGTTGCCCTGAGCATTTCACTGGCAGAGCAGAATTATTAATGAAGGATGGGTTCACGGTTGATGCATTGGACATGGGCAAGAAGCCGGGAGCGTGTACCAATCACACCGCTGGCGGCGCTGCACGTTTACCGCCTTGCGCGCTGTCGCAGCTTGATCTCACGTGCGCCTCCTTTCACTCAAACAGGACAGAGGCTCAACTTTATCTGCATTTATATCAATCTCCTGTGAGGACTCGCATATCTTTGGGTAATTTTTCACCAAGATATGACTCCATTTTTAAAGCCACTGCGTTTGCTCTGCTTGCAAAGCTCAGAGTGAACCTCAAATATAGGTGACCGTTTAGAGGTGGTGTTAAGCCTTTTGTGAGAATGATATATCTTAGTGAACAAAGAATTATATCTGGTGTGTGCATTTACACACACTGCCCAGCGGTGACTCGGTCTGCGCTGATAAAGCTTTTACTGTGCACACTTCCTAATGACCAGGAACTTTGTTAATTTTCTGTCAGTGTTCTGATTTTTAGCTTTAATTTCTTACCTTCCCCACCCCAAAGTTATTTTTGACTGGTATTATTGTGACTGATATATGGCCCAGCCACATTCTCCATAGTGTTAAATGATTTTAAGAAACCTTTGTAAGATCTTGTGTTGTTGAATTGATAACCAGCTTCATATGCCAAATAATGACTTTAGTGTACACAGATTTAAGAATGTAACCAGGCCTTGTATAGAAGTTCAGGCCTAAAATGTAATTTTTTACATGTAAACTATTCTAGATGTTGAACAACTAGAAATATTTCAATACATCTTGTTTCTTTTTCCAGAGAGAGTCTGACCAGTCCTTCATATCATACATTTCCTTTATTACTGTGAGTATTCTCTGAAAAGTGTCACATTTGTCAGATGAATAAAATAGCTGATGCTTGACTACAAATCAGACTACTGACTCAGTTTTGTCTTTCCCTACTTAGGTATGGCATAATGAATTTATTCACTGGAACAAAAGTAACTATTGTGGAATTTCCGAAGTGGTAGTTCCACGTGAATCTTTGTGGATGCCCGACTTCGTCATTCAAGAAATGTAAATCTGCTCAGTTTTGTTATGCTTATAACTTTGTAAACTGAGGCATAACAAATTGTGACAAAAATTTTTTTCTTAACTGACATAAAACAAACATAAGATAAATAGATAAATAAGTAAAATCTCAGGTTTGAAAGAATCAAAACTTCACATTTCAAATGATTGTTTCTTTTCCATGATACATTTCAGCGACCACATAATGTATCATCATTTTTAAAATTACATTCAGTTATTTGGTAACACTTTATTTGAAGGGGTGTGCGACTGACATGCCACTGTCACAAACATAACACCTATCATGAACATGAAGGACTCTTCATGGATATTTCTATTGTCATTGTCATTCTGTAAATAACGACTGTTAATCCACAGTTGATATTGTTTAAAATGTCTTTGTCATGATAACTTGTCATTAACCAAGAAAGAATAGCTTTCTAATAACATGACATTAAAATGGTTTTGTTGCGACAACCTGACATTGATCAAGAAATCATAATCCATCATAAATATGTTAACAGGTATTAATGATCAAACTTTGAAAAGTTTTGTAACTTTATATGTTAACATTAAATCACATCTTTACAACTAGTCAAATGTGTCACATTTTACTTGAGGTGAGGAATAATTGCTGGGGATCTGGGTTTTGGGCTCGGTGGTGGGTTCTTTCCCTTCCCATCCACCAGAGGAAGACAGGGACCTGCTGCGTGATCAGACGCACCTGCAAACTATCAACCTCATCTGCCAGAGTAAAAGAGGAGCCAGTTGCCAGCCCTCTGGTGCCTCAGTGTTGACCTACTATGGTACTTCAAGCCACCAGCGATCTGTACTCCTGTGTCTCCTCGAGTTGTTGATAACCAGAAACTTACCTGTAGTGGTTTCTTTCCAAGGTTCTCCTCTCGGCTTCCTGGATCGACTCGGTTTGCCGCTCTGGTTCCTGCTCGTGTCTTCAAGTCTCTCTGTAAAGATCTCTGTTTCAATCCACATGACTGGTAACGTTCCGCTCCTGTTTCCACGTTGGCACCACAAAAACCTGTCCGCCCTCCAACGGTTCCATCACTCAGCAGTTCCTAACAGATCCGTCCAAAAAAACCTATCGACTCCCTCCCTCGGGATTCCCTCATACAGAGACTCAAGCATAGGATCCTACTCACCTTTTCCCCCCGGTGGACCACCTTCTTCTACATCAGTAAGAACTCATTTAAAGATTATCTTAACCCTCTCTGGTATTGTTCAAGTTACTCATCATCTCCTCTCAGTTTCAGTGTTCCTGTGTACTCCTGTGTCCATATCCCTGGACAAAACGCACATTATTCATTGTTGTAAAAAGTTAAAGTTTATTGACCATTTGCCTCCTGAGAGCGTCATGCATGTGGGCCAAAAGCACATCCAAAACATGTACTTTTGACAAAAATATTAATGACACAATTATAATGGTTTCATGATGGTTACAGTTAAAACTAACAACAAATGACAGGGTAATGCACAGATACATAACTTTTTTCATTTTGATAATACTTGTTATGACATATTTATGAGCGACGATTATTCTTGGTTAATGTCAAGTTATAACAAAGATATTTTAAACAATGTCAACTTTATATTAAAAGTGCCATTATTTATCGAATGATACTTAATGACAACAGTCATAAATATTCATGAAGTTTCCTTCATGTTCACACAGGTGTTATGTCTATGACAGTGGCATGTCAGTCTTAAAAAAACCACGCTTCAAATAAAGTGTTACCAATTATTTTGATTTCCATTTAAAAAAGTTGTTCAGCTTCAGTGTTATGCAAACCTAATCTACATAATTATGTAAGAAGGTCAAGTTATGGTATAGTATGAAAGAGATGTTTGACTGAAGTGTAATGTTGCCGCTAAGTCTTTATTCTCTTACAGGACAGAAAAGGATAAAGCCGTACCGAATCCTTTTCTCAGAGTTAATTCGTTTGGCAGAGTATTACACTCTGATGATAAATTAGTGATCAGCACCTGCAAGATGAAAATTGTTCACTTCCCCTTTGATATTCAGAGCTGCAATATGACTTTGAGGTCTCTCTCATACAAAAGTAAGCCTTATTCAACCATTTTTAACAATATATATATTGATTTTGTTGCAGATATAGAAACATAGAAAACATTATTGAAATAAACATTGAACACTTCTCACCCACAATCAACACTCAGAGTATAAAATAAAAAAATAAAATAAAATTCAGCTAAAAAAAAAAAAAGAAAAAATAAGTAAAAGAATGGAAAAAAGTACAAATTGCATAAGCATAGAGTCGAGAGTTTCACAGGCACTACATATATCCTGAACAGCCATTTATAGTGTAAAAGTTTTAATGCTGTATTAATAGCCTGCATTTGTGCTTTTAATCCTGTTTAAACAGGACTAAAGTCACATGCTTTAAACATGTTTCGACAATGTCTAGAAATTAGCTGCATCCTTTTAAAATCAATCTATTGTAAGTCACTTTCGATTACTGAGAAATTCTTGCATGGCTTTTTACTGGATTGATACTTAACCCATTATCAACTCTGCATGTTAATCTGTAATAACTAGATTTTCAAATGGTGCTGTTGAAATTGCATAATGTATTCTCAAAATTATTACTGAATCAATCTGGGGTTTTTTCTGTCTCAGGTGAAGAAATATCGATTAGCACAATTGAAGACAGTGAAATTATCACAGCGTGGTCTCGTGATTTAATCTGGACGCAGTACGAGTGGGAGTTTCTCAATCTCTCAGTCACAAAGAAAACTGTCAAACATTTTATCAGCCAAACTCACTTTGTTTACACTGTAAGTATTCTGAAGACAGGTCACAGAAGGCAAAGGTTTTGTTTTACTTTCTCTGTGCTGAGCCAAGCTACGCTGCCAACCTAATTGAAGATATTTGAATCAGACAAGCTGAAGAACTCAGTTTATGTCTCCCTGTACTGACAGAGATCAGATTTGTCTGAAATGCTATTTTCAGTTGCTGATGCAAATTCTTCTATTCTTTCTGTTGCTAGACTCAAATAATGTCCTTAATAGATGACATTACCATAGATTCTGAGAACAGGCATAAGAAAATGTAAAGTTGTGCACTTTCCTAACTTAATGTGTGCATTCTCCATCAATATTAGATAATCAGTGTAAACTGATTTGCCTTTAGTAAAATGTAAATTTACTTAATACCACTTTTTGAATAAAAATATATTCTGTCTTTGTGTAAGAATCTTTGCTATTCTGCTTTTACCTACTCACCTTATAGCTAAGTGTGATGGCTTTTCATAAAAATCATAAAGAAAAGGGGATTTTAACCATGTAACACACCTTTTCACAGGTAACCATGAAGAGAAAGTCAGCACTTTATGTCGTCAACTTTCTGCTGCCCATCCTCTTCTTCTTGTGTCTGGACTTTGCCTCCCTCCTGATGCCGACCGGTGGTGGAGATAAGATTAGCTTCAAGATCACGGTGCTACTTGCTGTTACAGTGATGCAGCTGATTCTCATTGAAATTATACCTGTTACTACAAGCAAGATTCCGCTTATAGGTAAAAATCTCAGCTGTCTTGTCTCCAGGTAACATGCAAAGGTATTGCCACCCCTCCAACTTTTTGGCAGAAAACATTTTAGTGTTTTATGTGATTAACCAACAAAGTGGAGAAATCTCACCTATCGGTTAGAATTTTTTACCAGGTGTGGACTTTGACTAGTTCATTTCATTACACAAATGTGCTTTGATCTCATTCATTCCATTGAAGCTCTGACTGAATGTTTAATTTTATTATTCTGCTGGAAGGTGAATCTCTACTCTAGTCTTAGTCTAGGTTTTTCCTGTATTTAGCTTTCTATCATGTCTGACCAGCTTTTCCTTCCTTGCTAAAGAAAGCATTGTGCAGCATGGCATTGACCAACATGTGCAAGTTTAGCTTCCAGCCACAAAGAGCATCCTGCTAGCAGGCCAAACAGTTAAATTTTGTTCTCATATGAACAGAGCATCTTCTTCCAAATCTTGGATGCATCCAATGCCATCAATGATTTATGATAAACTTTAAAT
This sequence comes from Poecilia reticulata, assembly GCF_904066995.2. NCBI lineage: Eukaryota > Metazoa > Chordata > Actinopteri > Cyprinodontiformes > Poeciliidae > Poecilia > Poecilia reticulata. The sequence goes on along the minus strand of NC_088848.1, from coordinate 9,037,810 downwards.
GAGAAGACTTGTTTTTTTTGTTGTTGTTGTTTAAGGGACATTGCTAATAAAATAGGGGCAACAAAATAGTTCATAAGAAAATATAAACATCTTAAAGGGATATTAATATTTTTTGACAATCACTTTGCATGCTTATTTTCCCATGAGTTTGCTCATTTGATCAAAGTTACTCATCAGAAGACCCTCTGTGATGTAACCAAGCATAACCACTGGGGACATTTCATTCTGAATCATAATTTGTGAAAACATTCATGGACAGGTCTATTATTGTGTTGCTCTTGGTAATTAAAAATGTTTCCTGCATTTGCCACTGAATTGATCACATGACTTAACGTTCTCACCATAATGTGCTCTCTGTTCCTCCAAGTGATTTATTGCATTGGGATTTTTGCTCTGATGCTGCTTGGCCTCTTGGAGACCATTTTCTTGAATTATCTGATGACAAAAGACTCTTCATCCCTGGAAAGCAAGAAAGAGAGTGACAAGCTTCGTAAGAACCAAGATGTTTATAAAGATGCAAACAATTTTCACTGCTGTCTAAGAGATTAAATTAAATTCAGCTCAATCTGACTGTAGTTTCTCACAATTTGTGTTAAACATTACTTAATTGACATACACAGATCCATGAAGCTGTTGTGTTCACCCTCAACTATCTTCCACTTTCTTCCAGAAATAATAAAAGCTTCCTCCACTGCCTCCACCTCTGAAGAGATGACCAATATGACCAATCAAACTGCATCTATGTGCAAAGGGGTTAGTGTAATCTTTCCAGGGGTTGATTTAATTTATATACTGTGTTCAAGTTCTCACAACTGAATGGCTGCTTTAGCAGAAATAAGAAGCAGAAGTTATTTGTTTAAAAAAAAAACAGATAATCAGATACTCTCTTGTGATAAGCAATGTGATGACCCATTACCTGGTTTATAACTTCTGAATGATTCTTGCAGGGCAGCAGCAGCCAACTGACTGAGTTATTTCTGGCCATGGAGAAATTCTCAGATGAGCTTGGAGAGATGAAAAAAACTTTTCTTGACAAAGAGTCTGAAGAAAAGAAGGATGGTTACTGGACCAGAGTCGCCAAGAAAATAGACAAGATTTTTTCCATTCTCTATGTCTTGGCAGCCATTTTGTTTTTAGCTGTCGTCTTCTCAGTGTGGCTCTCAAAATCAGACTCATCGGAATGATCTAGGGCTGTTGTAAACGAATATTTTAGTAGTTGAGTAATCTATTGATTATTCTTACGACTAATCGGATGAAAAAAATAAAATAAAATATTGGTAAATCTTCCATAACGGGGCAGACGAGCGAACGAACGTAAGATGGGGGTGGAGGGGAGGAAATAGACCAGGGGACTGACGGTAGACCAGGGGATAAACGTAAGAACGGGTGGGGGGGGAAGCAATATGGGATATTTACGGCACCTTCATTCGTCACACTCAAGCTCATCTACCAGCCATGTGTCGCCACGATGATTTCCGCCACTCGTTTGTTGAAACCGGGGTGATATGAAATTTATTGTGCGGTTTGTCCGTAAAGCTACACTTGCACTGTAACCATCAACTACTCAGCCGCCCGCCGTGTTAAGTCTGTCTGCTCACCTGTATAAATACTCCTCAGCGCTCTTCCCGTCGTTCGCTCTGAACCAACAGCTCCCGGAGCAGAAAGTACTCCAGGCATCGTGCCAGTCATTTTAAGGATGCTTGTTGGTCCCACAAAAACGATGAAAACCCGGGCATTTATCACCAATCAATAAAATCCCCACGGGCCGAACTTGAAGATTGGACGTTATGCCGCCAACACTTAGCTTTTGCCAACAACTCAGAAGCGGAAGTGAGAGCTCTGCACACCGCAAATAATGTTCCGGTCGGAACACGGTGCGCTAAATAATAAAGTATGAGTTAATGAACCTTCGAGGCAGGTAAATTTTCCTCGAGGAATTTTAATAATCGAGGTACTCTAATTACTCGAGGAATCGTTTCAGCCCTAGAATGATCCAGATATTAATCTTACTGAGATCTGAGAAAGCAACATATCTCGACATGTAGCAGTGAGTTGACTTTAACAAGTCAAGTATGGCATCAGATGTAGACATTATAAGAAAAATACATCTTAAAGTTGTTATTGATGAATTATTTAATCAATTAGTGCTTGAGTACATTTCATATTGGTTCCAGGCTATATGTGTTGTATGTGGCATTTCTGATTTGCAAACTTCTTGCAGCTGATTCCATCTAATAAGCGCAAAAAAGTGTGTCAGTCTAAATTGACTCAAATTAACATGTATGTTAGACTGTCAGATGTTAAGAACTATGATAATGGGTTTTTCTTCAAGCTGTGTATCTTCATAAAGACGCAGAGAATTAGCTAAAAAGTGACATAAGTATGTATTTTTAACATTTCTTACTAAACTACTGTCCCAATAATGGAGCCCTGTAGGCATTACTAAACATACTATTGTTCCTGCATTGTTCCTGCTAAGAGGTCATACATGTACATCGACAGATACCCAGATATACTTGGATTATCTATATGAATTATACATAAATTTTATATCAGTATAAGTGCTATACTTTAAAGGTGTGACATATGTGGAAACACTCTAAATTAAACTAATAATAAATTGCACATATTGTGTGTTGTCTTTCTTTCTTTAAACATATTTATATTGACAATTATATATATATATATATATATATATATATATATATATAGTGGCAAGGATCACTTCCAGGATTTTAAAAGACACATTTCCATTAAGTGACACATAGAAGCTCTTTATGATTCTTGTCCACTTTTTAAATTAGATTAGTGATGTTCTAAGATCAAGTCTTCTGATACAGATGAATAATAAACTGTATTTTTGTAGCATTGAAAGAAAAAAATATGTCTGTGTTTTTCTTGTCCACAGGTGGAGTCGTTGCCAAGACGACGGGAAAAAGGCAGCCACAAAGTACAAGTTAAGACATCTGTTTTTTGGAAAATTGTTTCTACATTGTTGTCGTAAATTAACTCAGATTCAGTACATTTAGCTAAATTTTTACCAGAGCAATCTTTGCTATTCCACTGGTTTGGTGGGAGGGAAAAAAGACTTACATTAACATATTTGCATCTCAGGCCAAAACATATTACTAAATGTGAAAATCAATAACACAAAATACTTTAAAACAATACTTTTACTGATTCCAACTATTTTTGATATTTCAGATATTTCAACTGAGGAATGTACAGATTATGACATTCTGAAACACCTTAACCTGAGCAAAGATAATGCTATGTACAGCATGGGCCTGCCTATCAAAAAACAAAACCGCCCTCTTCAGGTGGTTCTCACAGTAGATCCCTGGGCCATTCTGGATGTTGTAAGTCGTTATGTTTTTTCTACTATATTCAAGTAATCAAGAGAGAGATTGTTACAAGTGAAACGTATCTAACACAGTTTCTTGAAAGAAAAAAAAAACATTTAAATTATGTATTTCTTATGATAGATAGCGCTGAAGTACAACCTGTTGGTTATTTTATGTAGCTGCTTTGTAAAATATTAAACACATTGCATAGTTTTTATTTTATTTGATCAAACCATGACAGCCTTAGCTCATGCAACATTAGTGTTGACATCAAAGCCAATCTTGATTATAATCCAGGAAGCTTTGCTACCCTGTGGTTATTCCTCCACATTTGGTTTGACTTCACAAGCTAAACTGGAGAGATCTGAATTACAAAATGCATTGAAAGAAAGATGCAGTGCATTGATTTCTGAGCTGGAAATCAAACCAAAAGCAGATAAAAAAAAACTGCTGTATAAATAATAAATGTCTTCCATTCATAGAGGTACTTTCTGGATAACTCTCGCAATCAAAATAATCCTGCTTGCTTATGGACATCCTCCACTCTTTGTGAAATCTGACCCTCTTCGGCTCAGATTTCAAGCTTCCATCACAAACATCTTGTTCTCGTTTTTGAACGCAGCTCCTGACAATCAAACTTCCTCCCTTCATGATTTAAATCTGTTCCCCTCACGTCTGTTTTTTTTTCTCAGCTTGCACATTGTTTTTTCTTTTTCATGAAATGAAGCATGGTACTCTGCCTGGTAACATTTCCAGCCAACATAATGAGAGAGTGTTACTGTGATACTGTGATTCGCCAGCCTTTTATTTCCCCTCTCTCACTAAGATCACCCCAGACAACAATTGAATTTAATTCTGAAAATTGTTGACGGACATCAGTTACACACACTGCACTCATGAGAGAATTTTTTTTTCACTTAACAAAATAGGAAAATAGGTTTTCAGTATTTTTGCAGAAAAAGCTAAAGTATTTGTTGTTTTAGTTTTCCATACCTGCCACTAGAAGGCGCTGTGGGTAACAGAACAGGGTCGTAGAATGGACTGAATTTGTCTGCAAATCCCACTAGAAATGTTATGTATCTACACCCCAGTGTGAATTTGTTTTAGTGCTGATGGTTCATTAATATTCAGAAATCAGATGCATCCTCAGAGATTAAGTAATGTGTTGCCTTCATCCTAGCACTGTCTTGACTCTGTTGAAATAACTGAATACTCATTTATTTAGCCTGATTTTTTGCAAGATTTAAGCTATATCTTACATTTATGTTGCTTTATCTTCATGTCTTTATGCCCGTTTTTACATTGAATTGTTTTTTGACATGTGAAAAACACTACACCAATACAATTTAGCCACTTTGCTACTTTTTACATTTCATAGCAGTTAATTTTGATCACATTTTCCTTGAGTGTTGTACAGTAAGCTGTCAGCAATTTCTTCCCTCATTCTGTTTCAATTTTGTTTGACCAGAAAGAAGTTGACCAGACTTTTGTGACTCATCTTGGCGTTAAAATGGTAGGACGTACCTAAAAGATATGTTTTAGAATATGAAGTTATGTCTGCTAACCTAATCTTGCCTTTTCTCTTTTTCCTCTGTAGGAATGGACCAACGACTACATTAGGTGGTCTCCAGACGACTTTTGTGGAATCGACAAAGTCATAGTTCCAAGTGAACTTTTGTGGAAGCCATACATAGTGATTAAAGAGATGTAAGTTTGTCCACTCAGTATATAAATGATTTATATTTATTATTTAACAGTCAAGGACCTTTGAGGTGGGGGACATTGAGTCTGAGTGGACCATGTTCCGTACCTCCATTGCCGAGGCGGCCTATCGGAGCTGCGGCCGCAAGGTTGTTGGTGCCTGTCGCGGCGGCAACCCTCGAACCCGTTGGTGGACACCTTTGGTGAGGGATGCTGTCAAGCTGAAGAAGGAGTCCTACCGGGCCTTTTTGGCCTGTGGGACTCCAGAAGCAGCTGATGGGTACCAGCGGGCGAAACGGCATGCGGCTCGGGTTGTCGCTGAGGCAAAAACTCGGGCGTGGGAGGAGTTTGGAGAGGCCATGGAGACAGACTTCCGTACGGCTTCGAGGCGATTCTGGTCCACCATCCGGCGTCTCAGGAGGGGGAAGCGGTGCAGCACCAACACTGTTTATAGTGGGGATGGTGCGCTGCTGACCTCAACTCGGGACGTTGTGGGCCGGTGGGCGGAATACTTCGAAGACCTCCTCAATCCCACCAACATGCCTTCTGTTGAGGAAGCTGAGCCTGGGGACTCTGGGTTGGGCCCTCCAATCTCTGGGGACGAGGTCGCCGAGGTGGTCAAAAAGCTCCTCGGTGGCAGGGCCCCGGTGGTGGATGAGATCCGCCCGGAGTTCCTTAAGGCTCTGGATGTTGCACCGTTTTGGTGGCCTTAGGATCACATCTCTGTTTTTTGTGGATGATGTGGTCCTGTTGGCTTCATCGGAACGTGATCTGCAGCTCTCACGGGAGCGGTTTGCGGCCGAGTGTGAAGCGGCCGGGATGAGGCTCAGTGCCTCCAAATCCGAGGCCATGGTCTTGAGCCGGAAAAGGGTAGAGTGCCTTCTCCGGGTCAGGGGGGTCGTCCTGCCTCAAGTGGAGGAGTTTAAGTATCTGGAGATCTTGTTCACGAATGAGGGAAGAAGGGAGCGGGAGATTGACAGGCGGATTGGGGCAGCGTCTGCTGTGAAGCGGGCGCTGTACCGGTCCGTCGTGGTGAAGAGAGAGCTGAGCCAAAAAGCGAAGCTCTCGATTTACCGGTCGATCTACGTTCCCACCCTCATCTATGGTCATGAGCTTTGGGTCATGACCGAAAGAACGAGATCACGGGTACAAGCGGCCGAAATGGGTTTCCTCCGCAGGGTGGCTGGGCTCTCCCTTAGAGATAGGGTGAGAACCTCGGTCATCCGGGAGGGACTCAGAGTAGAGCCGCTGCTCCTCCACGTCGAGAGGAGCCAGTTGAGGTGGCTCGAGCATCTGGTAAGGATGCCTCCTGGACGCCTCCCTGGTGAGGTGTTCCGGGCACGTCCCACCCGGAGGAGGCCTCGGGGAAGACCCAGGACACGCTGGAGGGATTATGTCTCTCGGCTGGCCTGGGAACGCCTTGGGATTCCCCCAGAGGAGCTGGAAGAAGTGGCTGGGGAGAGGGAAGTCTGGGCCTCCCTTCTGAAGCTGCTGCCCCTGCGACCCGACCCCGGATAAGCGGAAGAAAATGGATGGATGGATGGATGGATGGATGGATGGATGGATGGATGGATGGATGGATGGATGGATGGATGGATGGATGGATGGATGGATGGATGGATGGATGGATGGATGGATGGATGGATGGATGGATGGATGGATGGATGGATGGATGGATGGACCTTTGAGACAGAGCATTGCATGTGATGACTGAAGTACATTTTTCCTACAGGGCAGAAAAGGAAAAGTCTCTTTCAAGTCCCCATCTCAAGATTAATTTCAATGGCACCATAGAGTTTAGCAGCGATCAAGTGGTGATGACCAATTGCAGGATGCAAGTGAACAAATTTCCTTTTGATACGCAAACCTGCAACATCACATTCCTATCAAACATGTATGATTGTAAGTAGTTTTTTTGGCAACTTTACACCATGTTTTATTGTAAACATGCCACAAGCGTTTCATTTTTTCATCCTGCTGAGAAACCTTGCACTTGATTTTTCTTTTCACCTCAGCAAAAGATTTATACCTGAAAAGCCGCTATGGCCATATACAATACACAAAGAGGATCCGGAAAATAATAACTCAATACGAGTGGTTGTTCTGCAACATGACAGTCCATAACTGGAATTCAATTGGACATTTATATTTTCCTGTGAGTATTTTTTTTTTTAGTTAATAGGAAATTGTTTATAATGCAAGAATTTGTTCCTATTTTAATTCTTACCTTTTCATTTTACAGATCACTGTGAAAAGGCGTTCTGTAATCTATATTGTCAACTTCTTGTTGCCTATTCTCTACCTCACGTGTCTGGACTTGAGGTCATTCCTCATGTCAGACACTGGTGGTGAAAAAGTTGGCTTTAAAATCACTGTACTGCTGGCCGTCACAGTCATGCAGCTTATTCTCAACGATATTTTGCCCTCTTCTTCCGACAGCATTCCTCTTATAAGTAATGAAGCTCAAAATTAAACATTCATGACCTTATAGTTCTAGAATGCCGTGGATAATTGTGTTAAATAACTAATACTGTTTAACCCCTTCAGTGAAGTACTGTTTTGGGATATTTACGATGATGATGCTCAGCCTCATGGAGACAATTTTTGTGATGTATCTGATTGAGAAGGATTCTGCATCAGAAGACGACGAAATAGCCCACGACCCAAGTCTGGAGGGTATAAAACAGAAAGTCATTGGCAGATTATACAAACTGAATATTCATGCAGATTTATTCAATTTTAGTGTAATAAACTCTACTGTTTTTACATCTGTTACATCTTCACAGCAATGAAGAAATACGGTGCATCTTTGAATGATAAATCAGATTTTAAAAGGGGATCTGCAGCCAAAGAGGTTAGAAGTCTATTTAAAGTCCTAGTTTACAGCTAGGAGTATAATCAGTTTCAACTTATTACAGTACCTTGTAAAAGTGTTCATAACCCTTGATCTTTTTTTTAAACATTTTGTCATGTTGCAATCACAAACACCAGCATCATTTCTTGGGATTTTATGTGACTAACTGAAAAGTAAAAGAAAAAGTAAAGAATGTTTGTGAGGCAAAACAGCTGCAAGTCTGTTTTGGTTTCAACTCTTACGACTCATGTAATGATGGAAATTTTTGACTATTCATCTGGGCAAAATCATTTACGGTAAGCTAAGTAAATTATATGAAAAATGTGTCGATATATCAATTTGATGTTTTCCCACATATTCGGCACTAAAAATAGATCTGAATCTTTTTAACACATGAAAATGTTTTTGATCTAATCATTCAGTAAATAACACATAAATGAAGTCCATTTTCTAATTTGATCGATTTGGTAAAGTCGGGTCCATTCAAAACATTTCTGAATAACCTCTACTACTTCTGCAGGACACCAGCATCCGACACACGGAGGGCCCACTGACACTGGAGATGTTTTCAGATGAACTGAAGGAGATGAAGAAAATGATTACTCTTCTCAACACCGATAAGCAGGAAGAAAAGAGAGGCTACTGGACCAAACTGGCTGAGAGAATCAACAAGATTTTTGCAATATGCTATGTCACATCCATCATTGTATTTTTAGCCATAATATTTTCAATGTGGACAGCAGCTGAAGATGTAATTTGCTTAAGTTAACAAACACTTCCAGGTTAGATAAACATGTAGAGATTGCTTTGCTTCTTTGTTATTACCAAATGACACACATTTCACAAACTGAAGGTTTATAAATATAAAAACAAGTTCAAACAGTGCAACTTATTAAACAATCAGATTGTCTATATTTAGCAGCATGTCAAGCCATTGTAGTTATTAAATGTTGATGGACATAACATAAAAATGAAAGTCATACAGTGTGATAAGAGACATAGAACCACATGTGTGTGATGGGAAAATGAGGATGGAGTAAAGATGAATCATGTTAGTAGGTTAATACCAACAGCAATCAGTGTGCGCTACACTGTACTGTTAAAACAATTAGCATGTAGTACCATAAATGACAATAAATAATAAATTGTAAAAAAAAAAAAAAAAAGCTTGGACTTTTCTGTAAAATAATCAGTTAATTTCAACCATATTTATTATCTTTCAAGTATGAACCATTTACTTAAGGAAAGTTGTAAAATTGCCAAATGAAAATCAAATTTCCCTCCACATTTCAATTTTCTCTAATTAAAAAAACAAAAACTTTTTGGAATCTTAACTGCGCCAGATATTGGTGTAAGCATTTCATGTTTATACTGATAAATAAACAAATAAACCCATCATATCATAGAAATTGATTAGGGATGAGGTTTGCCCACCCCTTGCCTAAAAGATTTGGCCGTATAATATTTCTGCAATGATCTCATTTGCACACTTGCTGTTCAACCATCATAGTGCCTGGACTTCATAGAAATGTTGCTGAGGGACTTCATTCTTCACTTCCTCCTCATAGGTATTATTATTATTATTATTATTATTATTATTATTATTATTATTATTATTATTATTATTATTATTATTATTATTATTATTATTATTATTATTAAAAACTTAGAATAATATATCAGGATTGTGTTACTACAGAATATGTTTTCTAGACTACTGTGCGGTCATTTTTATTTGCAATATTTCTCTACTAGCAGAAGCAGCCTCCATCCCCTATTAAATTATATTTATTTTATAAACCTAAAGTTTTTTTTTGTTTTTTTTTGTGGTGGTGGTTTTTACAAAGAAATTCTGAAACAGTTGAACCTGTGTAATATTATCTTGCAAAGCTAAAAATAGTTTAAACAATAATTACTCATAAAGACAGGTTCCTTTATACTTAACAAATAGATTATTTTATTTTATTTTTGACCATTGCTGTATTGTAATTACTTATGGTAACTACATCAGAACTGGAGGTTCTTGTCAGACTCTGGGGAATGTAAAAAGCATTGTTATGGTTAACCATAAGTGCACATTTATGTTCAAACATTGGACATTTAATCGATAAAATGTGAGTTCTCTCTGTACTGATCAGGAGAGACTCATAAATTATGAATTAATTTCAAAATCACAAGTAAATAACACAGATAAAGCTGTAATTTATAGAAGAAATGTTTGTATTTTTGTGCCATTGTGCCTGGATCTATCTTGTCTCTTTGTGTTTGAAGTCGTAGAAGTGGGTTCCTTTGAAAGAGTGTGTAGTTATCTGGAGGTTTTAAACTACCTGAACCTGAACAGAGGCAATGATCTGTATTCCTTGACCCGACCTGTGAAAGACTTCAGAAAAGTCACAGAGGTCCATCTGGAAGTATTGCTGTATGCTATCCTGGATGTGGTAAGTTGGGAAATTGCCAAATTTCATATATCTGAGTGATAAATATGTGCAAAGCTAAGTTTTCTTTTCCTTCAACTTTCACTAGAATAACCCAATACTGTCAATTCTGACAATATACCTTTATTGTTGTGTCTACCATTTGCCAGGATTAATATTTTGAAGTGCTGAAATCTATTGAAGAATTCAAAATAGTAAATGTCTGCACAAACAGTCACAAGAAGGAAATAGCTAAAAATAAATTGTTGCAATATAACTGCAGAAGCATTTTCAAACTCTTTTCTAACTACATGTATCAGCTACATATGCTATTATATGATAACTTTTGTGCAAACTAAATAAACAAGTTAATACTTCAGCTGTTACATCTTTCCTTGTGTTCTTCTTTTACACTAGCAAAGGACAAACATTTTGTTACTGTGCCACCTTTTAGTGAAAATACAGTACATATGTTTTTAATTCACCTAATTTGAAAACATAATGGTCACTTTAATTTTTTTTTTTTCTGGTCTTCACCAATATGCTTGTTTGCAGAGAGAGATTGACCAGACATTTGTACCATATGTTTGGATAATTATGGTGAGTATTATCTTTTATTCATATTTCTCTGAGCAACAAATTATAATTAAGGTAATTATGCAATTTGTAGAATGTAGGACATTTTAAATGAATGTCAGATTTCTCCAGTGGAGACTCAAGTTAAGGTCAACGCAAAGCCTGCTTTTGGAGGTTCTTCGACCCAATTTTGGACCTCAAGCTTTATAAAATGTTTATATTTCCAAATTTTGTGTAATATTCAAATTTGTGATCACATTCTTTACTTTTCTCCATAGCAATGGCAGAATGACTTCATTTCATGGGATCCCAGTAAATTCTGTAACATCACAAAAGTTACTATTCCCACAGATATTCTGTGGAAGCCAGATCTCACCATTGAAGAAATGTAAGTGTATGGATATGCATGCACTTGCTCTGTTTAAACAAAACTAATATACCAAACAGCTAAATGATGACTTTTGGACTGTATGCCAAACACTGACACTGTTAACAAAAAATATATACCAAGAGTACAAGAAAACGAGTGGCGAAGGAGAAAATAATGACACAATACTCATGCAGCCCTTTAAAGAGTCCTCAAAGTGGCTCAGCAAGGCAAAGTGGAGAATCCCCAGGGGTCAGACTGGTGAGATAATTGAGCCTTTCTAAGTGACTGGTGGCTGAATCATCTCATTCCAGTCATTACAATCTCATACAGGATATCAGATGAAGAATAAATCACATGAGCCAAAGATTTGTTGTATTTTGTTGTCAACAGAAAATAAGTCTATAAAGATAACTTTCATGGCACCTTTTAAGGCACTTTGCACTACCGTGTGTTGTTTGGAGAGTCAACATGAAGAATCAGCTACTCAGGAATGGGAAGGAAAAAAACAAACAGAAACTCACAGGAGTCACATGATTATGTGAGTTTCTGATCACAAAACTCACAGGAAAAGGGGCTGATATACAAAGACAAGCAGGGAGTTTAAAATATATGTAACTAATAATTGTGAAAGATATCTAGCTTACAGTGAGTTACATCTGCAGCAGAGAGCAAGTACTGGACTACGGAAAGCTTAAAAGGTCACAATTTTGTCAACTTAGAATGATGATCTCACTGTTTCTCTTCATATATGTTTCAAAATACTTGACTACAATCAGCAGAGGAAGTAATTTAAGAACATTGGGTACAAAGCTTTCCAAACAAAATGAGAAGGAAAGGACAAGAAAGCATGAGTACAAAATATGGGTGTGAACTGGTAAATATCCCCATAGGTTGACATTTGTACATTACCAAAAGAAAAGAGCACAGTGGTGGAAAAATAAGAGATGAAAGTTACACTATCCACAGTCTGGTGCTGGCTGACAAAGTGTTGCTTTGTCCTGAATGCATGTGTCATAAATGAAACTTTTCTGTTTTGCAGGACAGAAAAGGATAAAGCCCCTCCAAGTCCTCACCTCACCATCAACAGCAGTGGTACAGTTTTAGTCCAGAATGATCAGGTGATGGTCAGCACATGCATGATGCAGGTTTTTAAATTCCCATTTGACGTTCAGAGCTGCACTCTCTCAATTAAATCAGTTGTTCACTCCGGTAAGTCGGTTTTAAGCTGTTCTTCTATTTTTCAATCATGTTTTTAATTTTCTGTGATGACTAGTGCTTTAGTGCTGATTGTGTGAGTCTTTACAACACATAGTTTGAACCAGATTTTTATCTTATACTACTCTTTTAGCTCATTGAGGATTACCAGCAATTTTAAATCACTAACTTCCAGATGAGATAATCAGACAGATTATGTCCATCTGCTCGCATTGATGCTGTTAAGGTTGCTGTTAAAGTATCGCTGCATGCTGTGTCCATTTCCCTGGGTTAAAACATTGTTTTCTCTTCCATTCCAGTTGAGGAAATTAAACTGTTGTATTCCATGAACTCCTCGGTGACTACTAATTGGTCACGTGAGTTGATGAGGACGCAGTATGAGTGGCTGTTTGTTAAAATGACAGTTACCAATAAAACGGTTAAACCATTTGGATCCCAGCAAGACACAATTATTTACACTGTAAGTAACTGGTGACTTCATATGTTTACAGTCAGTCTGTGTCTTTTCTCCAAATAATGGATATTGTTAATCCTAACATATTTGCATCAGGGAGTGCTATAGAATGAATTAGTGTGAATTGGTGACGTGTTAAACTTACAGTAGATCTAGAAACCAGAACAATGACATGCCCAAACATCTGTTTTTTACAGATCTATATGAAAAGGAGATCTATACTCTACATTGTCAACTTCCTGCTGCCTGTCCTCTTCTTCTTGTGCCTGGATTTGTCCTCCTTCCTGATCTCAGACAGAGGCGGTGAGAAGATCAGCTTCAAGGTCACGGTGCTGCTGGCTGTCACCGTGATGCAGCTCATTCTCAATGACATTCTGCCGTCATCGTCAGACAAGATCCCGCTGATTGGTAAGTGGATCAAGTCCTGCTCTAGTCTACAGAATGCAGCTGCTTTTAGGTTAATTGATTTTGAGATTTTAATAATGTAAAACAAAGTTCTGGGAAGATGCAATGAAGTTTTAAAGATAAAATTGAAAAGTTTCTTGCCTTTTTTCCTTCCAGAATGGATTCAACATACAATTTCAATCAGTTAAAAACAAAAAATATTCATACAACTGTAACAGGACTTTTGTAAAAATACGTAAATTGTTTTTGGAAGACGTTAACGAGGCTAATATTAAGGTTTTGGAATGGTCTTCCCAGATCCCCAATCTCAACACAACTGAACATTTGTTGACTATCTTTCAAAGTCATGTGGAAAATGGGAATGAAACATAAGGATCATTGTTTTTATTAGTTTACTACTGTGATAAACTTGTTTCCCACTTTATGTTTAAAGTTTTGAATAACTTGTTTCAGCAGCATTGTCAAATATTTTAAGTGGTGATTTCTTCATTGTCACCATCTTTGTAATAACGTCTCGCCAGCGGTCTACTGCATTGGGATTTTTGCGCTGATGTTCCTCAGCCTCCTGGAGACGATTTTGATGATGTATCTGATGGACATTGAGTCTGAATCCCAGGAAAATGAGATGAACAAACGACACAGTTTGGAAGACGGTTGTGCTGACAGTGAAGATAGAAATGCCAACTACCGAAGCTGTGAGAAAGGTAAGAAGAGTAGTTTATGTGCTCTGGACTTTTAACTAGTAAGCTCTTAAGAAAATGTCAGGTAAAACACAAACTTAACACTAATACAAAATTTAGTTGAACAAGACTAAAAATTCTATTTAAAAACACTTTCTGATATTTTCTGTACATGTTCAGTACAATCTGGATCCAATTGAGACGATTCATTTCGATCTGGAAACTGTGCTGAATTTGGTCAAGACGTAAAAGAGAACTTCAAGCTTCAGTATTTTACACTTGTTAAAAACTTATAGTAAAAATAATGTTATGTTTATATATTTAATGTTAATAGAAAAACACAACACAAATGAAGGACTAAACTACCAGTCTGTGAGAGAAAGAAAGTCCTTATCTTTTTCCTTCCAAATATTCTAAAATCAGCACACCTGAAGGCACAATGTGCTTCATCTGTTTCCTCTAGAAGAGAAGAACTGGTCTGGGTGTCCATGTATCTGTGGTGTGTCTGCAGACAAGATGCCAAATGACCTGGGGCAGGTTGGTATTAGACCCCCACTGGAAAGACTGCTTGAGCAAAAGTGTTTTGATTTCAGCGTCAACTCACACTCATTCCTTATAGTTTGCTGTGTCAGAAAACAAAAGAGCTCATAAAGTGGCCTGCTGTCTAATTATAATTTTTAGAATCTCAGTTTTTAACCGGGTCATCATCTTTCCAGGGTTGCAGCAGCCGACTGACGGAGCAGCTGCAGGAGTTTGTCAACTTCTCAGATGGACTGAAGGAGTTGACAAGGATGCTGTCTCTGCTTGCGAACAACACCAAGGAAGAAGGGAAGCCTGGCTTTTGGACCAGAAAGATTAACATCATCAACCGAGCTTACTTTATACTCTATGTAACAGCTTCCAGCTTGTTCTTGGGTCTCATGTTTTCCATCTGGACTGCTGCCGATGAATAAGGTTTTTGTTTCAGGCTAAGAAACATTTTAGTTTATGCTAATTAAAAGGTAAACTTGTTTTGATATAGGCATTTAAATGCCCAGTAGGCATCAGTCGTACCGTTACGTTTCCTCAGTCAGTAATGATTTGGACCCATGACATCGTCTGCTGTTAAAGCAACCAGGTTTCTTTGACACTTCAGCAGCATTATGGGCTGAATGAGGCCGAGATTTACGATTATCTGAGAAAACTGATTTTGGGGTTTTTATTGAAAGTAAGCCAATGTCAACAAAATGAACAGAAAGAAATATACAGTGTATACATATATAAATGTATCTTGTGTGTTATGATTACATGAGTTTCACTTCATAAGCTTAATAAAATGCACTGATAAATCAATAATGAAATGCAGCTGTATTTTAAGAAATAACCTTAAAAACATGTAAACATGATATAAATCCACATCCAGCATCTTTTATTTCAGTAAAATCAATATCAAAAAAACTTTCATGTTTTTATTTCGGCAAACAGCGCATCTTGTCTTCAAAAATTATGAAGGACCAAATGTACATCATGAGAAGCTCACATGTGTAAAATAAATTTAAACTAACTTTATTGCAATCTTCCGGGCAATATTACAATATCAACACTCAAAACTAACAACCTTTTAAAAACATGTTGGAAGAAAATCCATAAAATTCTTTCTTTTTCTTGTATAAACAATTCATGTGGCTGATTTAACACAAAGTGATAAAGACCAAATAAAACCCACCCACTCCGATACTTACAAGGTGCATCCAAACCCACAAATACAAATATTACAGTCAGCTTTAGAGTGCATACAAGTTCCAGTGAGTGTCTCATTGTCACAGTGGTTTAAAACAGTCTCTTTTTGAGAAACACACTCATACACTCACAGCGTCCCTGACATAAAGTGAGCATCAGTTTGCGATGTCTTTAACGGGGATCGGCCTTGGCACTCCTGGGCCCTGAACTGGAGCTGGAGGTCGGGAAGGAGCCTCGTTTGCTTCCTGGGTCCAGTAATCCACTTCTCCATACCTGAAACTGACAGTATATTTGGCTCATTTAAAGCTGTAAGTTGAGCAATGAAAGGCTTTAACCCTTTCATGCATAGTGGTGACTACACTGGACAGCTGTCTAAAAGCCATTTTCTTCTGCTTCTTCTATATTTTTATGGTCTAAATGCATACAGACCATTGAAGTGGACACCAATACATCATAAAATACGCTATCAACTACTGGCCATCAGCTGCAAAAGCAAGAAATTATTTTTGTTAAATCCCATATGGCCGACAGACAAAAAGGCATGCCAACCAACTCGGTTCCTCCTTCGACTGACGACTCTTACAGGTAAAAAAAAAATATTGAGACATCAGATAATCCCTAAAGAACAATACTACTGGTGTATTTTTCAAATAACAACTTTGTATTTGGAGAAAATTACAATTTATCACCTAAAAAAATGACAATAAATATGTATATTTTTTACAAAGTTTCTTTTCCTACCTTTTTATTTATGCCTTAACGGAAAAAATTTTTGGAAAAAAATCCTGACACATAGGATCATTATTTATGCATGAAAGGGTTAATTAATCCATGTTGTTTCGTATTCTTCCAAAGATCGAAAACTTTTAATTTTACCAACTGGAAATATAAACAAAATTTGATCAAACTGCATAAACTGGAGCACTTAAATAAATTAGAATCTGCACTGATTTGATTATATATTTTAATTATTTTGCCTAGTAAAAACATTGAGGTGATTTTTTGTGAATTATAAACTTGATAAAAAAAAACATAACTGAATTAATACAAAATTAATAAAAACCCAAGTTCACGGATATTAAATATGTTTTGAAAAGTAAAATGCATACCCTGAAATGGGAACAGAGGTCACTGTTGGAACTGGAGGCTGGAGTTAAATACAGAAACACACAAAAAGAAAACAAGAAATATCCAGTTAGATATGTATAAAACAAAAAGCAAAACAGGAAGATATGAACTGAAACATTATTTCTGACAAATGTCTTTTAAATAAAAAAATAATGAAGCTGCTGCTGTGACTACTTTGACATGTAAACTTACCCTTTCAGGTGGAACCTGTCTTGGAGGCTGAATTGTCACATCTGTTTGAACGTTACCATTTGTTGGTGCATTTGCATTTCTGTTTCCTGTACTGCGTTTTCTTTAAACAAGAAAAGGAAAGATTTTCTCAAAAACATGAACATTTTGAAAGACTATATGAATGCGTGTTGTAAGTTAGACATCGTTTTATTTTACTTTCTTCCTCGTTTCAAGCAGATGTCTAGGGAATCCCTTTTGAACACGTAGAGCAGCACCAGAATGGCAGCGACGAGAAGAGGGACAACCAACAGGAAGAAGATCAACAGCCCGTTCCTGAGGGAGTAATCTGAGACAGAGGTTCACATGTAAAGGAAGAACAGCGGTCGTTCAAGTCTAAGATGTTTTTCTGAACAGCAGTTGTAGTTTCAGGTTTCAAAAAGTTTTCAAAAGGACACTATTGCTCTCAGAGATGATTCGCCAAGAAATGCAACAAGCAACAAATATGAACTTAATGAAACTGCTAAGTTTTAATCGACATCTGCTAAACAGGTTTGCTTAGATGTCTAATGGGCTCATTTTGGAGAATAAATACATCAATCTGTTGATGTGCTTTAAAAAATAATCATAAACATCCAAAAACTAAAAAACTGCAATGTATTTTTAAAGAACAAGTTTGAATTTATTATGCATTTCCCATTTTTAAGATACAACTTACAATCATTAACCAACTCCTGGCATAATTATGGCTTGATATGCGACTACTCTTTGTTGAATTTCTGAAATTCACTTAAATTGATTTCCTTAAAAATCAGAGCAGTAAATACGGAGCACAAACTATCAATACAACTGAGAAGAAATTCTTACCTATCCTGCTTTATTTACTTCAAAATCAGTTTTGAGAATTATTCTGCTGATGGCAGATCCAGCTGTGTCCAAGCTACAACTATTGTCATAAAACTATTTGATGGGAAATTGATTTAGGATGTGTGGGTACAAAGAACTACCAATAAAATTCCCTGAACACTATTGTCCACCATGGACTGCTGACCACCCAAAAGAAGAAAACTCATTCTGAAAATCATCAACTTCAACTATAATTGATAAGCTACCCACATATGCATGCCAAATCCCTTTTCAAGAAACATTTTATGATCAAGCTCTCAAGCATGGTGGTGGTAGCTTCACCCTGAGGTATCATGCTGCAACTGATGCCAAAGGAGAAACAAAAAACAAACATGTCCAAATTCCCATAGATCACAAACACTTCCTAAATGATTTCAGGAAAGATAAAGTAGGCCAACGCTGCTTATGCAAAGACCAAGTTCTGTGGATTATGTCTAAAAGATGGATCAGTACCGAGAAACCAACCAATTTAAATGAACTACCAAAAGTTTTGGGTTTCTCTACATCTACGTGAGATTCATTTTACAAATTTGGCAACATGTGAACTAAATTCTTGTTTTCAAACCTAATTAAGGTTAGTAGTTGATCAACATCCAGTTGAAATCAGTTAATAAAAAACCAAAACGGTTATGATAATCACTCCCAAACAAAGCTTAGACTAAAACTCTGCAGGTGACCTTAAATCGATTCTACAACTTTGCATGCACATTTAAAGAATTTAAATGTATTTAAAGAATATAAATGTACCTATCATGGCAGGACCGCTGTCGACACTCCCACCTCGGCCTGCTTTGTTGCAGTTGGGTGGAGCCCAACCGTTGTCACAGTGGCAGTGTCCCTGATCGTTACACACCTGGATGAATGAAAAACAGCCATGAAAAAGTGTCTGGCATTTCAATATTGACTGATAAAAGAGTTTATAAAAAAGTTAAAGGCTCGTTTTACTCCTCGTCCACTGCAGGTGGTCTGTGCATCGCAGCCCAGCTTTGGGTCCAGAACTGACGCGTTCACACACTTGAAGTCCACGCACGTCTAAAGTAGAGGATCGAAAACATCCAGTCAAACTTAATCTGCCATTTCATTTCCGTCACCTCAGCAGAACATGTTAAATATTACTGGCTCACCTTTCCTTTGTCGCACGGACTGCCGGGTTTAACATAAGCTGGATCCAGAACGTCGGTTCCAAGGTTGAAGTCTGCATTGATACATTTGGATCCCTGAACTATCTCGATGCTGATTTGGGCACCAGCAGGGTGGTTGTTTAAATCCACGTTAGTGCACTGCACCTTTCCACATTTGGCATTCCTGAAAAAGATACACTAATGTTACTACAAAGTATTTTTTTTATTCCACTAGATGCCACTTTATTTCTATTTTATTCAAGATTTGCAGTTTACTTGCATCTCGGTAATTCAAATAAAACTGTAATTCTTATTACAGAAATCAATAGCCAGCTGATGAAAAACTAAATCTTAATTTCCACATAAATAAACAGTTAAGACCAACTAAAAAAAATATTTTTCATAAAGAAATTTTATGAAAAACTGATACCCTTTGAAGTGGAAAAATGAGTATGTATTTCTGCATTTCTATTTTATTTGGTATGCATGTAAGCGATTTTCTAAGCACACGTAATGCAGGAAGCATGTGCATTTGAGCGGTCAGATAACATATGTGACAATCACAGAGTGCAAGGAAGGTTTAAAGTAGGTGTCTATGCAAGTTGTCAAGTTTTTATTAAGTTTTCCCCCTTGTGCTTCCTTTTCCAGTATGTGTGTGAGTCAAAACAGGATGTGGTTTTAACTGAAATGTATGCAGCTGTCCCACTGGGCTCTTCTTTACTCATCTGCCTTCAGTGACAGAGCCTTCGAACGCTTCAGGCCTTCGAAATAAATTATTTAAAGGCAAAGATTGATCTTTCTCATTTCTTATCAGTTTCTCTACCCTTTTTGTTAATAATTTCCGTAGCACCTTCACAGGGAGGGTAAGCCTCAAAGTAGTCATTCCTAAAGAAGCAATCAGTGCTAAATAAGTATCCAAAGCATGGGCTTTCACAGTTCCTGTATATCTGATTCACCAGATGTCAGATGTGCTTTACGTGGGCGGTGGGAGAAAAAGAAAACCTCAGCTGTTGCTCTGTGGTTTAAGGTTCTCTTTTTAGAGGGAAGTAAAGTTTGCATTTTATTTAGAAATCAAGGTTACAGAGAATGACTGTTGAATGGAGTTGGATAAAGTTTAGCTTTAAGTTTGTTTTGCAAGTTCCTGTCATCTGTTAGTGCAGGTCTGTCTGATGAACGTCATGCTTCCGTCTGCCGGGAAGCTTCAGGTCAATGAGGTTTTCATTTTTCAGCAATACTTTCCCACAATGTTAAAAGTACCAAATCCCTGCTTTAATGTCTGTGGAATCTCTAATTACCTAAAAAGAAATCTAGGAAAAGATGAGACACTAGCCCAAATATATACAAGCTTAAAGCTGCTATTAAAGCAACCCAGGCCTCCTGATGATCTCAGTAGACGCACAATGTGATTCCTTCTGGAACATGCCGCACTGACGCAGCAAGTCATGACAAGAAATGACTTACCTGTATGTCTTTTGGTATGTCTATGCACAGTAAACATTATTTTAATGTGTTGCATGTGACAGATTTTGAATTATGGTACTGAAAAGACAATTTTTTGGATGATATTTTAATTTACTGACCCACACCTAAAACTTATGAACTTTAAGTACTTACGCCACGGTACATTTGATGTAGCCTCCATTGCTGGTGATGCCACAGTTCCCAAACACATTCCCCTTTACATTTTCGTATTCAAAACAAATATCATCTGCTTTTTTTGCACCTGTTCAAAAAGGAAAGTATCAGATATTAGCAGCAAGAGGAGAGATTCAGTTACTAAACATGAGAACAAAACATACGTCAATCATTTCAATTGTTTACAAAAACAATAATAGAGCGAGAAGTGACCAGCACCAGTAACGACATAAGCCACATTGATTTCTCCAACGATTACATCAGAACATACCTGCTCCAAACAGATATAAACACTGGTAATCGTACGTCTGGCAGCGTCCTTCGTAGCAATAGGCTGCATCGTTTTTGCAGGGCAGCCCATCCATGAAATAAAAGTTTCCAGGACAAAATCCAGATTTGCCGTCGCAATACTCCGGAAGATCGCAGACGTCGGCTGAATTTCTGCACTGAGTTCCAGACACTTTGAGCTACCAACCAGAGACAAGGAAGTAAAATTAGTCGCTTTGACATGGCGAGGGCAAAAGTGATGAAATTTCACCTGTACTGAAATGGTTTGCAGACCTGACATTTGTCACAGCAGCCTCCATGAGCACAAGAGGAACCACGAGTCAGTTTGCAGGTGGCAGCATCACAGCACTCATTCTTGCATTCCTGTATGAAACAAAAAGGGAACAAACTATAGCAGCATACTATACATCCACAATTAACTATGTTTTATCTCTGAAAAATGCACACAATAAGTAAGAACATCTCAAATAAAAGAACAGTGGACAATCTCATTCATACATAGATAGATAGATAGATAATACTTTATCGATCCCCAAACCATAGCATACAATGATAACAAAAAAAATTTAAAATAATAACAATTAAAAATACATACATCACTTGTATGTTTTTGGAAACTTCAAAAGTGGTTCTCTAATACTTCATTAGGGAACTCCTTTTTAAAAATTTTAAACAGAGTTGCCTTGATACATATTTTTCAAATTGGCTTTTTTTAACTATATTTTAAAGGTGCGAAGCCTGGATCACCTGTGACCTTTAGAAACTGCTCAACAGGGGGAAAAGCCTTCAGGGAGGGACAGAAGGAGTTATTGGGGAGTGTAGAACAGTAACATAATGTTAATATTAGAAAAAGGAAGGAACTTAACAAGGGAAAGAAACTTCAGGAAGTGACAGAAGGAATGGTTGGGAATTGTTGGCAGAGCAGCAACTTAAAGTCAACATTAAAAGCAAGGAACACTTTTGCTATGTCAGATTCTCCAAAAGACAATTAGTGCATCAGCAGCACAGGAGAACCACAGAGCACTGTACTCTCATCATTCCTTTTCACTCTGTGCACATCCGTATTGCATAACAAGTCTAAGTCCACTGGTCAGCAGAAATACTCAGATGACTAATCAGAGACGGACAAGAATTTGCGTATAACTTTTTGACTTCTTTGTTTCCTGTGTGGAAACAACCCTCTTGTCTTGGATGTTAACGAAACAAGAGACGATTGTACAAACGAGGAGAAGTCGGAATAGGTCAAACACTATTTCCCTCGTGGAAGATGAAGTGGTTACGGTAAAGGAGTATAAATATCTCATATCTCGGTTGTCCAACCAGATAACTAGATTGGACTCGAGACACAATTGCAGCCATCTGTGAGAAGAGAGTAAAATATACTTCTGGAGGAAAACTAGTTCCTACAGTATTTGCAGCAAGACGCTACATCTCTTCCACATGTCTGCCATGATCTGATGGGGTAGCAGCATCAGAAGCAGGGACTTAAAAATCAAAAAGACATACTTTGATGGGTGAGGTCAGAAATATTTGTGCAGACAACAGGCACAATGTGTTTCTGTTTTTTTACTGCCATTTAAAAAAATAATAAAAAATGACAGTCTACATCACTCAGAGGAGAGCTCTGAAACTCAAAATGGCGCAACAATTATAATTACAATAGCATTTTGTTATTAATGTTTTATTCCACTCACACTGCTTCTTTACAAAAAGGGATTTTCTATTGTAACTCTTCAGGTAAAATGTCAGCCTGAAAAACAAATACCATACTATGGTCTCCCAGTACCTAGCCTATGTGCAATTTGGAGGTGTGCACAGTTCTCCTCAGCCGGAAGCCCTTTTACACACCACAGCCAGGGCACAGTGATTTCTTTGTATAAGGCATACACGTACGGCACTCCTATTTGAAGTTGAGGTCTTTCATTGCTGTTGCTCGAGGAGATCTTTTCTGGCAAAGGCAAGATCTGACTTGCCTCTGGCTGTTACAATGAATTATTACTTGAAAGTGCTGCCAGCACACTTATTGTTCAAGCACTGGCAGGAGCCCAACTACACAATCTACTGCTGTTATGAATCTCCTCTATGCCATACTTGAAATAAAAAAATGCTGCCAACAAGATACCTAATCAGATCCCTGTAAAGGTTTTGAGCATGCTCAGACAGTATGGAAACTTTGTGGTACAACCCTGAACATATCTTCAAGAACCTGGAAATACTGTCCATGTTCTGGTTGATTTTTAACTCATCACTGGTGTTTTATAGGTCAGAAGGAGGCCTAACTCTGACCTATAAACCACTACTTACTTCAGTTAAATTTAATTCAGCGACGTACTTTGATGTGTGAATTATTGTCCACAGAAAGGATACATCTACACAGTTTCTGTGTCAAATTCACACAGTAGGCACATTTGTTACTCTCCACTAAAGCTTCTGTACCAGTTTGCAAAGTCCAGAAGTCCAACAAAAACAAAGAACAATTTTCAGTAATACTATTTGACGGGGTGTGAATTAGATTAGAATATTGCTGTCATAAACATGACATAACACCTTTATGTCTTTATGAATATTTATGACTGGTGTCATAAAGTGTCATTCGGTAAATCATGACACTTTTAATATAAAGTTGACATTATTCAAAATGTCTTCATTATGACAACTTGACATTAACCAAGAAATCATGATCCGTCATAAATTTGTTATAAAAGTATTACAGATTAAACTTTAAAATTATGTAGGTAAGAGATAATGTTAATGACACTTAATGACATCATCATAACTGTTGCTATTTGTTTCATTTGACTGGAGGCAAGAGATAATATTAATGACTGTTAATATAGCATTTGACGCTGTAATAACACTTAATGACATTGTAATAACTGGTGATACTTGTTCAACTTGATGTAAGAGGAATTTTTAATGATTTTTAAAACTTAATGAAATCTTTATTGTTGGTTGTACTTGTTCCGCTTTATTTCAGGTAGGGTGAAATAATTACTGTTTTGTTAATGTTTTTGACAGTGTAATAACACTTAATGACATTATTATGACTACTATTATGACATATTTATGACATATGATCAGTCATTGGTCATGTCAGTCTTATTCACAACCCGTCAAATGTAGCGTCACCCAATTTTCTAACTTCTTTACCTCTTTTGTGCCACAGTCGCATTCCTCTCCTTTGTCCAGGCGTCCGTTGCCACATTCAGCGGTGCCAATCACGTTTGATGGCGAAGGCTGATTTCTAAGACACACACCTCCCCCACGGACAATCAAAGCCTCAAAGTCCTGCTCGCTGCATTTACTGAACTGGACGGCACCACTACAAAATAACAGGATTAAACAAACAAAGTGGACTAGAGTGAAACCAAAGTAATGTGAAAATTCTATGTTGTTTTAATGAAAAGCTATGAAAGTAATATGTATATAGAGTACAATAGGTGGATAATGTTTTACCTGGCGCCCCCTGACATGATGCAGCTCTTTCCGTCACAGGTGCAGCCACTGGAGTCGTGATTCATGCCCAGGTTATGGCCCATCTCATGGGCCACCACAGTGGAAACAAAATTCAAGTTGTCTTTGCTGTACTGTAAAAATAAAGCATGGTATTTAGGTAAAAACCTTCTGCAAAGGTTAAAAAGAAAAAAAGATCTGTTTTTAAACATACAGCCATGGTAGAGATCTGGCAAAGGTTTATGCTTCTAAGATTTTGCGTTTCACAATAAAAACACATCTAGATCTTGCATAATCCTTAAAATTGAGTAAATACGATTTAAAATAATATTGTACGAGTTTATTTGTTAAGGAAAGCTGAGCTAAAACTGTACTTGGTGTAGAAAAGTTCATTTTCCTGCTTCCATAAGAACTGAGAACAACAACTGGATTTTACTAAGCAAATGTATTTTGTTTTTAGCCAGTTGAATAAAATCCATTGTTTTGGCAGTTGCCAGGTTTTGGTAATGTTTATGATTCTAGGCATGTCTATAACGCCAAGTCTGAATAATAATAGTAAGAAAAAATTATTCACATGTGGAGGACATCCAACAGCCTCCATTTTAAGTGCAAAACTCTTAAGTACAATGAAAATGATCAGATTGAAAACAGATTACAAACAGCATATGTTAATAATAGTGAAACAGGAGTTGAAGTTAAAGGTGCTGAGAACTGTTTTGCAAGTTAAAACAGCACAAATAGAAAACATCAAGTATGGTTCCTTCCATGACTGTGGTCTCTTTTTGTAAAGATGTGAAAAAGCCTTGAAATAAATAAATGTAATGGTCACTGAGTGACCGCAGGACCTTCTCTTTGCTACACAGTTAGCAGTGTTTTGACAGTGTTTTGACCTCCCATCCCATCACCTTCACTGCACTTACTAACAATATACATTTGGGTCCTCATGCAGCTCAGTTTCTCACTTTCAGTTGATCAGGCAAGTAGATATTTTCTTGCAGCTATTTTCTGGTTTATGTAGGTCAGCATGCATCTGCAATACATAACTTCTTGTCTTTAGGATTTTGAAGAGTATTAACTAGGTCTCAGGTCCAAAAGTTAAAAGCTTCAAAATTATTATGTAATTATGCATCAGATAAGAAAGGTATATGGATGCCACTAAGCTTGAAGCCTGCCTAACAAATTTGCTCCAAATAAGTACTGGATTTTATGTTTTACCTGTGTTAAAGCAAAAAATAATAAAAATAAAAAATAAATAAAAGGTTCATTATAATGCAAAAGTTGCAACTCAACTAAGTTTCAAACTTTGTATATAATAAAAATTAATTAAACTTCAGAAACCTTCTCTAAAACATGAAATCAAAGCTTTATTTAAGTGCCATAATACACAGAGCAATAAATCGGCATAAACACAGCATATTAATGGTGTAGCATGGTGGTGGAAGGTTAATGAAATGGGCTGGTTTTGGAGTCGCAACTAAAATTATTTTAAGCAGTCACAAGATCCTTAGTAAACCAAAGTGCTCCACTCTGAAAAGTGAAGCCACCCATCAATCAGAGGAAATAAAGCTGTGAAGCGGAAAGCTAAGCAAACAAGAGCACCAATCTAAAGCAAATTTGCTAAATAAATAAAAAGCCGAGGCACTGCACTCACTAATCTGAACTTGACTGAAGAGGTTGTAACAAAACCTCAAGCAAGTTGTGCAAAATAGATGCAAACAGATCTAAAAAACTAAAACAATGCAAGTCGAGACTGGAAAAATATTCCTTCATAATGGCATGTTAAACTGATAAGGTGTTATCAAAATACATTTGTGTTGTTCTGCAGATAAACCACCAGCCACTGAGTCAGTGGGTGTACTTAGTTTTTAAAGTTAGTGTTTGCATTTTGATGCCAACTCTTTAAATCAAACTAAGAGTTTACAGATGTTACTTTCTACTTTGTGCAACAGCTATAAATACACACACAGCCATTTGTAAATCAGAGTGCCTAAAGCATCTAAAGAATGTGGTAACCCAAAGAAAGAAGGTTTGTCATGGAGGTTAGAGGCATTCCAGTCAGACCTGTTTCGCCGGTGTGTCACTTAGAGCTCGAGACAGTCAGCAGTCCCCCATTAATAAAGCATACGGTATCAGATTTCCTGTAAAAGCTCATCGTGTCAAAGCACCGTTGTGTCAGCAGGCGTTCGAGGTTAAAACAGAACCTACCACGTTAATTCCTCCGGAGCTCGCAACAGAGCAGACGGTGCCAACGTAGGCCATGCCCAAAACGCCACCGCCGTATGCTCCCGGCTGACCGCTGGCAGTCACATGGAGAAATAAACAAGGTTAAAGTCTTCTCTAACAACCTCAAGCACAGACAGAAACCTAAATTAACGGTTTGTTCTGCTAAATAAAGACAAACGAATGCTACTTACACAATGAGCTGACCGATGTCGTGCCTGATCTTTGGTAACAGCGTGCTCTTCCTCCATTTAACAAACTCGCCCAGCACCTGTCCAGCAGTGCCGTCCACACTGAAAGGATTGCTTTGCTTAAAAATCTCCAGGCCCACAAGCACAATTCGGATATTGAGGGGTTTGTAGTACTAAAAGAAAAAAAATGTTAGCATTAGTGATTATCAGTACAATTGAGGCAATTCTTAGTTTAGAGATTGTAGAGATACTAGAGCTTCTGCAAAGCAATTGGAGAATAAAAAAGATGTCTACAAACACAGCAGAAACTCTCACCCCGTCCAGGAGGTTTGCCATTTGCACCATCTCCTCTCTGACTGCCGTTTCATTTTGTTGCTTGTAATTATACTGTTAAAAAAGGTCAAATGTTTACAAAATAAACCACATTCTCAACAATAAAATAAACGTACATAATCATTTGATTCAGCCTTTTAGCATAGCTCTGAGTCACATAATTGCAATGTTTAAAAGTTCAATATGTTACAAGAAGATCGATGACTGCCAAATTATTATTTCTTAGAGAAATGTTACACTAAGATCAAAATCTCAGATGGAGAAGATGAACAAGATGAACATGATGACAGATGAACGTGAGCATTTAGCAAACGCCGGGAAAGATTTTTGAAAGCAATTTTAGAAGTTTAAAAAGTAAACGACCTTCTTTACTGATAAACTTTATACATTATAGAGAAGTGGCCAAAGAAAACATATAATTTTCCATTTAAATGCATTTATTAAGCTTAAGGTTATGGTGTATCACTTGAAAATTTTTCAAATAACGTCTTGTTAAAAATGACAAACAATGCATTTTGTTAGAGGGGACACATTTATTAACATTTAATAGGTTAAAAACTATAGAATATTGGACTGATGTTACACAAAGTGTCTAAACCAGTTGCAGGACACCGGCCTTTATGAACTAGAGTTTCAGATCGCTGATTTAAAGGAATGTCTCTGTTGTTGCAGTTTTGACTAATAGATGAATATTCTTATCAGGGCCTACTGTATTTAGAGAGACCAAAGTTCTCTCTGAAAGTGAAAGATCACCTTTGAGCAAATAAGTTATGCTGTCTTTCTGACATAATCAATAAAAGCCACAATAATCCCCGGACTTTAGTCCTCATTGTTCATAGGATGACTAATCCCTCACAACCTGTTGCTCCTGAACTCAGATCCAACAAGTTCTGCAATGACTTTGCTGATTGCGCAGCTAAATTGAGAAGAAGACAAGCAGGATCTGGGTGCAGCTCTGGTGGTAGCTTGACTATGACCCCTAAACCTTCGGAAGCATTAGGACATCTAGATTATTGAATCCCTCAATCTGGGGCATCCAAGGAAAAAAAAAAGTCTCAGTTGTGTTGCTACAAGACTCCATACTCAAACATTTTTTTTCAACAATTATTCTCTAAGCCAGTGTTCTCCAGCTCCAATCCTCAAGGGTCGGTATCCTAAAACTTTTCGATGTCTCTCTGCTTCAGCACACATGGCTCTTTGGGTTCCCCTTCAGCAAGGACGTGTCTGGAACACCAAGGTGTCCAGGAAGCATCCGGACCAGATGCCTGAGCCACCTCAACTGGCTCCTCTTGACATGGAGGAGCAGCGGCTCTACTCTGAGTTCCTCCTGAAAGACTGAGCTTCTCACCCTATCGCTAAAGGAGAGCCCTGACACCCTGTAGAGGAAACTCCTTTCAGCTGGAATCTCGTTCTTTCGGTAAAGACCCAAAGCCTGTGACTGTAGATAACTTTAGGAACCGAGAGCTTCGCCATTTGAGTCAGCCGTCTGTTCATCACTATAGACCAGTTCATTGGTTAAATCAGGATTTATTTTACCGATAAAACAAAAAGTAAATCATTAACACTCACCCTGAGGTTATCGACGACCAGCACCAACTCTACGTAACTGGTCTGAGGTAAAGCGCGTTTTCTCTGTTGAAACAAAAATGAGTCAAAGGAAAAGGATTTAGACGGGAAGGCCTCCATGTCACACTCTAAACATTTAGATGTAGAACGAACCCTTAGGAGAGAAGCCATGGACTGGGCAGGCTCAAAGGGTTCATAGTTGGGCGTCGATGTCGCTTCACTAACGACCCCGCAGGTCACTGGCTCGGAATGAGAGTCCTTCAGGAGGTAGAGAGCGTGCTCGTTGGTGGTGGACGCCGGAACGGGCTCGAGTCCAAACGTCTCGTTTCCAAGGAGGATCACACCCCTGTGGAGACGTAGAGCACAGCAGGCTAAAGGAATGATGTAGATCGGTATTTGTTTTTATTATTATGTTGTGGAAATGCTTCTTATCAACAGACAAAAGGGAGGCTGGACACAACATGTCAGATTTAAAAAAAGCTTTTTAAAATAACAACCTTTAAGCAGGCAAAAAATGTACTATTAATTAAGTTCACGTTTCTGTATTTTTATTTCTTTTGTTGGTTTGATGAAATATTCAAATCACAAAGATCACGTTTTCAATAACTACAAGCAGACAATCATCCTAAAAACAAAAATAAAGGTTTGAAGATGTACTTTTGTAATTAATTAATTAAGTTACTGAAATAAATAAACTTCAATTGGAATGTAAAATGTTCTGCATGCAAATAATCCAAGCAAAGGTAGAAACCTGAGGCCGGAGCACGTGCTGAGCGCAACCACTGAACCTTCGTATCCCTCCACAGATCCATGGTAGTAACAGTTCACCTGAAAATTTAGAATAATGTAATTTAACACTTTTTTTTCTTAAAGCAGTTCTTATAAGGACAAAAGGACAATCAGGAAACTCACATGTTGTTTTGGATATGAGGTATTGTAGTTACCGCTGGCATCCCGAGAATACTGGACAAAATTGGGGTGTAAAAATTCTCTGAGTAGAAGAGAGAAATAAAATCATTTTGAAGATTAAAATAGTAATATCAGTAATTATGATATCATCCAAAATGTACCTTAGTTCTTAAGTTAAACTTAAAAAGTGTTACATGTTTTTTTTTGGTTTTTGTTTGCTTGCTTGTTTTGAAAATCTGGCTCACAGCTAATCAAAAACACAAATTTCAGTTGTTTAGAACAACACCCAAGATCTTTAAAAACAGTTAAAGAACTCTGAGCATCCTCAGACTTTTGGAAAGTTCAGTGGAAGGAAGAACTGCCATGACGCAAAGAATTGAGTTTTCATTATGTACAAGCCATAATCACACTTCAACATACACACTTAAAACAAATCACTGTCTCTACTGTAAGTAGGATTGTAGCATTACTCTGGATCACTGAAATAACTTAAAAGTTTTGATTTTATTAAGGTGAACCTCTATTGCCATCAATGTCAGTGATGATGAGTTCCTACCTGTTCTTTTCCAGATGGAGAATATGCTCTTTGTTGTTGATCATCAGCGTGTAAGATACTTTATCTCCATATGCCTATATTAACACAACAAAAACAAACAAAAAATAATCACGTAATTATACTAACTCAGAAAAAAAGAAGTTAAAGAACATTTATAACACCAGGACCCTACTACCTCTTTTGTCTGTGAGGTCCGATTGAGGCTCCTTGTCCACCTGTTGTTGATCTCTTGTGGTTTTACAGTGGAGTACTTGGGCAGTTTTGATGTAAACCCGCTGAAATCTTCTGGAGGTGGAAAGGAAATATTGTAAAATACTGCTGCGAAGGAACACTTTGAATAGCAAACGCTAAGAAAGGAATCCACACGCAATCCGAGCACACACCCAGAACAATTGAATTAGGTAACATTTCAATCAATATCGGTTTGATCTCTTAAATAAAACAACACGATTAAAGTAGAACATACTTCCAGAAGCTGGACTGTCAATAAACCCGAGAAGGTCAACTAAAAATACTTCTATGACCCGATCGCTCTGAGAGGAATACAGAATTAAAGCAACTTTTCCTTTTCGAAACGAACCAAAAAAAAAAAACAACAACAAACAAACAAACAAAGAAAAACAATTGAAATATCACTCACCTTTGTTTTCTATCCCAGAAATACAGAAGTGGAGGATAAAAGCTATGTAAATGAGTTTCCTGGTCATCATGATGGTAGAAAAATGTAAAACATCAACATAAGGAAGTCTGCTTCTGATAAAACGTCTGTCTCTTTCTGCTCAGGTGCTCTAGTGGGCGTGGCCATGATAGGTGGGCGTATTCCGGGAAAACCAGGAAGAAAAATGACACATCGGTGACTTGTAAAATCTGTTTTAAAAAGTCACAATGTTTTTAAGGATAAGGTTTACAACTGAAACTTTGTTGCCGTTGTTTACGAGGCAAAGTTTTGTCATGAGTCATTTCCTTCGGCTATTTAACACTAATGGGTGCGCACCATTTTGTAGCTGGTACAGCAGTCGATGCCGTAGGTGGGCGTGATTTGAACGCTTTTTCAACCTGTGCAACAAGATCCACACACAGACATAAAACGCTAGAGGAATCCGGACCGTAAAGCAGGTACAGCTGCTGTTACCAGACTCGTCCACAAGATGGCATCATAGTTTAAGGAACGGAAAAGCACAAATCTTCAGATCATATTAGAAACAGCTCGGATGTTTAGCACATAAGGAATGTAATAATTTATTGTTGACGCTATTATTCATTTTGATTTCACTTAGAAATAGTATAATTTTTTTGATATATATATGTATATAAGTGCCGTTCATCCCAAAAACTGAGTTTACAGATGGTTTGATTTCATTGATCAAACCATCTTTTATGAGGATCTGCATTCCTCTCACCAGAGTGAAAAAGTCAACATGTGTCTTAATTTTTAAAAATTGCCAGAAGTTTATTTTTACTTGAATCTTTAATTCTTTTCTCTCTCTCACTGTGTGTTTTTTCATTGCCATATGCAGTATCTCTGCCTCTCTAACCCCCAGGCAACCCAAATGAAGCTGCTTCTGCAAGATAACAGCGTGTTACGTCTTATATTTGTAAAGAAATAAAAAAAAGAATTGCCTGAAATTATTACATTTCCAATAAATAAATAAAAACTCCCACAAGAGTCGGTTTTATTTGGCAGTTTGTATTTGTAAATGCCGTAAATTCCCCTGCTCAATGCTTTCCCAAGAGCCTTGGGCTGAAGAAAGTAAATCACACAGGAATTTCAATCATGACGGTTGTGAAACTCGTCCCATACTTTTCTAAACTTGCCCCGGAGGAAATATTAACGCATGAACAATTTTCTTAACGTTTTTAATGAATAAATTTGTGTTACATTAGTTCCAGCATAATACATTCTGTCGCCCTTTGGTTCTTCAAAAATTTAAAAATATAAATAAAAACCTTCAGTGTAAACTAACTGTAGAGCAAGCAAAAGATAAAATCAGGATTACATGTAAGCTGACAACCCATTTAACATATACTCTCTAATAGCAGTAAAAAAAAACACAACAATTTGGTGACACGGAAAAATAGCACATAATACAAATATCTAAATGGTTAATATTGCATATACAGTCATTTAAAACCAATAAATAAATAGTTTGTTGGAAGAAACTTGAAATTTACTACATATCCCACAATTCCCGGGGGCGTCTCAGTAGTTTCCTGAAATATTCTGTGGGTGCGCATCATTCTTAATCCGGCGAGTCAATCTGTACGCCAAGCGCACCCAGCCTTGAAAGAAACATCTGAACTCCACCTCAACTACACCTAAGGAGATTTGTGGACTTGTAGGAACAAAAAGAAAAACTTAAATAGATGTAATTTGTGTATTTGTCAGTAAGTTTACAGTCATTGAGCAAACACAGTATTAAGTATAAATAAGTCAATAGAGAATACTGGCAGGAAGTAAATGGATAGCGTTTAGATTTTAATGCTGTCAGTGAGTTGTTTTTTTAATAACCACTTCCCGCCGCCAAAAAAACGCGTTTTATCTCAATTTAAGAGTTGAATTCCTCCCAGTCGGCCTCGTCATCGTATACCCGCCCCATCACCCGGCTGACTACTACAGAATGCGACCCCTGTTCGTGAAACGTCACGTGACTATTAACAAATCAAATGAGGGACTTGCTCCTTTTGTCATCTCCGGTGAGGAAGCCGGATAGACTCGATCAGAAGCGGCTTGTGAGGAGTTTATTTACAGAACCCAATACGAGGAAATATGTTCACTGAATAGTGGCGATCTATAAGAAATATCTATCTTGAATGCCGACATTAATGTTCAATAAAACAAATACTCTATGGGGAACAATTCTCAGACTCCACCTACTCGGTGTTCCGGCTGCGTGGAAATGATGCGGACCCCGTAACTTCAACCAGAAGGTGCCTCCTAGCTGTAAGAAACAAGAGAGGAGTGTGAACTGGCTTAAAGTGTGTTTAAATGAAGGTTGTCCGATGAACAGTCAGTAGAGTAAATATGTGTACAGCTGTGCATATGACGATTAGTCCGTTCTTCACGTCTCGTTAGCTTTCTTCATCGGGTAAGTAGCTGCTAAGTTGCATGTGCATGCAGTTAGCTGTCAGTTACAACCGACAGTTAAAGCTGTGTTTCTGGGCCTTAACATGTGTATGGAGCAAAAATGCAAACTGTAAATTATGAGTGATAGATATAGAACACATTTAACTCGCTGCAATTGCTTTACGGTTCAGTTTTCTTTGTGCAATTGTTTACGAAGTATGATTGTTGCTTTAAATGTGGCTAGCTAGTTATGAGTAGGACTTATTTAAGGGACTATTTTATGACTTACTTTGTTTACAAATGAGACCTCATTACCACAGCTGTTAACAAATTATATTAAATCCACACTGAAAAAGGTGACTGCGTTTATCGTCGCACACAGCTTTGTGTATCGATGGAAAGTATTGATGTTAATCAGCAATTACTGAATGAATTTGTGGTTTTGATCTGTTGCCAGAATGACAAATTAAGAGTGTAAAGTGCACCACTCTGTTCACTCCTAAAGTGCATCTAAGCTTGATGTTTGGACATTGTAACTCAGAGTTAAAATGTTATCTGCCACTGTGTTTAAATGTAACCAATTGCAGGGGTGAAAAAAAAATCCTCCTTTAGTTTATGTCTCCAGAAATGAAGGTCTTTGTCCCTGTATGCTTTTGCAAACTGCATTCTGGCTTTTCATGTTGCATGACATGACACCACCCGTCAGTCAATCCAGCTGGTTTGGCAGCAACTACTGAGCAATCAGTGGTTGCAATTTTATCCCGAAGTGAAACTCTCCAGGAGGAACTGAACCTTCTTTACCTCTGACAACATTATTGGAGTTTATCATTACAAATGCACTGCAACCATGGAGACTTGATGAAACAGATGAACGCGGCACCTTCAAGCATCTGGATATCATTCCCAAGGATGAACCAGACTTGAACAGCTCCACAATTCTCTTCCTGATATATTTTTGGGCTTTAATTCACTGTTTAAATAATTGGTCATCGTTCTGTATATAAACTTCAGATTTTAAAGACATTAATAAATAAATCTCTGACGTACTCTTCCTCTACACTGCAGCAACACAAAATATTACCAAGTAATTGTGGTCTAGTTTCTAGTGCAAATATCTTAGAGCACTTGAAATGAGACAAAACTAACTCATAAGTAACTTTTGAACAAGATATAGAAGCTTGTTTTAAGTCAATAATTCCTTAAAATTATAGAAAAAGCACTAGTTCCACTGGCAGATTATTTTATACATATCATGGTAAAAATGTCTTGAATTAATCTTCTAATGGGACTAGTAGTTTTTCTGCAAGTTTTTAGAAATTATTAACGTAAAACAAGTTCCAATATCTTGCTGAACAGTTGTTTGTAAAACAGTTTTATCTTATTTCCTGTGTACTAGAATATTTCCACTAAAATTTGACAAAAATTACTCTGTAAGATTTTGTGTTTTTGCAGTGTAATTAATGTGGAATTTGGCAAATGGAAATAATTTTGGTGAGTTTGAAAAAGATACTTGTGTCTTTTTATTCAGTGTAGATAAACTTTTGGTTTCAACTGTATTGTCCTGTAACAATATTAGCTTTTGCCTTATTTAAATAATACAAACTAAAGCTATGGTGTTTTAAAGTGTGGCCCGGGGGCCATTTGTGGCTCTCGAGAGGATTTTGTATGGCCCCTGACCACAAGTCAAGAATGGTAAACATTTTGGCCAAAAAAAGTAGAAAATAATTGACCTCAAAAAATGTGAAAATTGTTTTCCTTGTAAGAGGCAACCATTGGAAGCCCTTTTCATGTTTTGAACCTGTAAAGTTAAACAGATTTTGAAAAAAGAAAATATTGTTGAGCAGAATTAAAAACAATCACAAACAAATTTAGAATTTTGTGGCCAACCAGGAGTTTAAATTTGCCTGTTTTGGCCCCCAGGTTAAAAAGTTTGTACACCACTGAACTAAAGCACTTTACCTATAATTTGCCCCGCTTTTGTTTTCCTCAGTGAGCCGCCCACTGTGACTCTCCTCTGAGACTCCTGGGAATCCCTGTGATTATCAGACTCAACCATGTCCATGTTCAGCACAGGGATCCTTGTGCTGACATCTCCTCTCCACACTCTCCCGTTGCGCATCGCTCCGGTTCTCAGCTCGGCCGCTCAGCTCGTCGACCGCACGCTGTACGTCCACCTCCATCCCGGGCTCAACCTGACCGGTGGGACCCAACCTCGACCCGTTTTCATTTCACCCGTAGTCGACCTGTCCACGCTCATCACTCGGCTCTACAACAACGCAGCGGACGTATGCGGCCACCTGGATGTTCGGGTTTTGCTCACTAATATCCGCGCTCAGCCGGCTGCCGGCGGCGGGACGGCGGCTCCGAACTGCCCCTTCCCCACACCGCAGCCTCTGTTTCACTCCCCAGACGTGGTGCTGACGGACTTTGCGCTGCAGGACACGCATCAGTCCAATCAGGTCCAGCAGTGTCTGGAGAAGTACACCGGCCACTGTTACGTCTGTAGACCCGGTATCTCATCAGTGCTGCTTCATCCGCAACTAGTGGAGCTGCAGGAGAAAGGGGACGAGCCAAAATGTGACGAAGAACAAAAGGCTGGACCCGTGGAAACCTACAGCGATGTAGTGGTAGGAGGAACGTTCGACCGGCTGCACGGAGCCCACAAGACGCTGCTCAGCATCTCGTGTCTCCTGGCCAACAGGAGGTTTGTCATTGGAGTGTGCGACCAAGCAATGCTTAAAAGTGAGTGGTCCTTTTAAGACTTTAACAACATTTATTCATCAAAAGCTCTGATGGCAAAATGATGCAGCGCCATGCAAAAGTATTCATGAATGCTACGACCACTGTATTGTATTTTGGGCGAATCTTTGTGATGGAGAAACTCGGAGGACTTTAAAAAGTGAGAAACGGATGATAAATTATACTTGGTTTTTTGACGTTTTTTATTAGGGATGCACCGGTATGAAAATGACAATTAATCAATTGTGATTAATTGTAATTAATTGATAATTAAAATATTAGTCAACTACTTTGTAATTCAGTAATCTGTTACTTATTACACAGACTCAAAAGCGGCAATTTACTGAAAGAAAAACGCCTTCAAAGCAGTAATTGAGCAAAAAATAAGTACATTTTGCATTTAAGATAAAAAAACCCCACCTTTGTCTGTGATATGTTTTACCCAGAATTTAAAAGTTTTCTATTGAGCAACTTCTGATATCCAAGTATTGATCAGTTAATAAAATCAACAGATCAAATTTTGAAGAAAGATTTGAACCTTTCACATGTTGATGTTGATAGTATTTTATATAGCTGCAGATAAATCTTTCCTAGAAAAGATTAAGTGTACTCTAAAGAAATAAAATATTAGAAAGCAACGTCTTTCTATTCTTGCTCAAAAAGGATTCTTTAAATTTATTTCTAATAATGTGTCAAATTATCTTATTCGGTTAAGTGAAAAATCTGCAGTATGTCTGTTTTTGTTTTTTTAATCTGATTAATCATCAGATAAATAAGAACTTTTCAGAAGAAGCAGCGTCATGTAGATTAAAGAACACAGCAGGCCGGTCAGAGAGGAAGTTGTGTAGAAGATTAAATCAGGATAAGGTTATGAGTCAGTAATCTTTGAACATCTTAAAGAGGATAAATCCAGCCTCTTAAATTGTATAATAGGGCACAATAAATCAGCCCATGGTGGCAGAAGTGTCATGCTGTGGGAATGTTGTTTTTTTTTTTTACAATGTGGACAAGAAAACCAGTCAGAGTGGAAGATGTGGAGATTATCCTTCCAACAGGGATGGTTCAGATCAAAGCATGTTTATGTTAGACTGGCCTAGTCAAAACCCAGACTGAAACTTAATTAAAAAAATAAATCCGTGGCAAACTTGTAATTTTGATGTTCGTAGATTATTTCCATCCAGTCTGACTGAGCTGAAGCTGTCAGGTCAAAAGGTTTCAGTCTCTACATGTGGTTTTCTATCACATAAAATCCCAATAAAGTACCTGGAAATCTGTGACTGTAACACGACAAAATACGGGAAATTTCGAGGAGAACGGATGCTTCTGCAAGGCACTACATGTGGGGCACTTCTGGCTGACTTTTGCTTCTCTGCGGTTTCAGAAAAAGTCCTACAGGAGCTGATTGAGCCGTACTCGGTGCGAGTGCAGAGACTCCAGGAGTTTCTGCAGGACACCAAACCGTCCCTGCAGGTGGAGATCCTCCCACTTGAAGATCCCTTCGGCGTGTCCATCGTGGACCCTCTGCTGAAATGCATCGTGGTCAGCGAGGAGACGAGAAAAGGTGGCGAGGCCGTCAACAGGAAACGCGCCGAGAACGTACGCTGTCCCATTTCACTGTGTTCAATGTTGAAAGTATTTCGTACAATGTTTATTGTCATATTTTAGGCTGAACAGAACCTGAAATCAGACACGTTGTCACGGTAACATCGGTGCAGGTCACTTGTACAGATTTTATCATAGATTCTGCATTCGTCTGACAAACAGCCTGAAATTGGAGATCACCTGCAGGAAGGTTGTAATATTTCTGTTATAATATTTCTGGTTTTTTGTTTGTTTTTTTTTACTTTAACTAGGACCTTCCACCTCTTGTCCTTCATGAGATCCAGGTGCTTAAGGACGCTCACCGCAACGAAATCGAGGAGGAGAAGATCAGCTCCTCCAGTCTACGCTCTCGTCTACTTGGCACCCTCCTTAACCCGCCTAAAGTACGTTTAGTTTATTTTTTACAAATCCTGGTCAAACAAATCATATATAATCAGATTTAAAGATGGCTTTCTTAAGTCCTTATCCTGTTTGTTTTTGTTTATAATTGGCACCTGAGAAATTCTAAAAACAAAAGAAACAAAAAGAACTGGCTTTTTTATTTATTTGTTTATTGCTTCTAACACCAATAAATTTTATATAACGATGTGAAAACATCAATAAGTATCAATAAACTTGAAAATGCAGTGACTATGTGCAGCTTGGTGGTAAACTGCACCATAATCCAATCCATTGACTGTTTTCATTTCGTCTTAGAAAAAAAATTTGTTTCACTTCTTAGATATTTTGTAAATCTCTTTTATTTATTCATTTATTTTATTATTTTTTTACTATTGCAATTGATTTTTTGTTTTTAGAGCACTGAGATCTCAAAATATGGGCCTTATAAATAAAAGTTGTTGTTATTGTGACTGCAGTGACACAAAGTGACATCCTACA
Organism: Poecilia reticulata; assembly: GCF_904066995.2. Taxonomy (NCBI): domain Eukaryota; kingdom Metazoa; phylum Chordata; class Actinopteri; order Cyprinodontiformes; family Poeciliidae; genus Poecilia; species Poecilia reticulata. Next base: position 8,999,320 of record NC_088848.1, on the reverse strand, counting down.
CATAAAGACTTCAAAAGTTGTAAACACTCTTTTATCATCATTACATTGAAATATAATGATAAACCTAAACCTCCTGTCTAATCTATGACAGGTTTTATATCATAATGTTTATTTAATTGATTGAATAAGCTCCATTTCTTTTTCTGTTACTTTTTTGCCACAATAAATCCAGTCAGCAAATTTCTTTCTGGTCTGAAAGAGTAAAAAACTGTTTTTTTTTTTTTGTGTGTGTGTTTTCTACAAAACAGAAATAAAAGCAGGCATATCGGAAAGAGCAGCTGACTTTTAAATCCGTTGCTAAAAAAACTCGGACAGTTAATCTTTTAAGCTCAGTTTTATTGTGGCCAGCATAAAGTTTGAGGAAACGCAACAGCTTTCAGAATGGTTAGAAACCTGGAGTCTGGTTTGCATGAGGGTGATCTAATCTCTTTGTTCGCTGCTGGTCATCAAGACGGTTTCCCCTGTGAGGGCGGGGAGCCTGTTTGACTCGACTCCAGGAGCCCTGACTGGGTTTTGTTGTTGCTTCTCCTGCTTGGAGCCTCATTGAAATGTTCTTGTCATCTCATGGATTTGTATTTTTTTTGCCTCCTTTGCGTCAGGGTTCGCCCCACCTCCCTCCTACCCCTTATGTGATCGGTCTGACGGGAGGCAGCGGCAGTGGAAAGAGCTCTGTGGCCAAACAGCTGGAGGTTCTGGGCGCGGTTCAGATCGACTGCGATAAGCTGGGTCATGAGGTGTACCAGCCTGGTGCACACTGCTATCGGAAAGTGCTCGAAGTTTTCGGATCAGGTAGAGACCAGCTTTTACTTTCAGGGCTTGTTAGAGCTGGTAAAGGTGCTTATTAAACATGCGTTATGTAGCGATGATGCTAATTTCCTTGAAACGTATTTCCTGATACATAGTGTGAACACCCATTGAATTTTTTTACATTTTGTCACGTTGCAGCTACAACCATCAGTGTATTTTTAAGTGATGATATGTGCATAATTCTGAACTGCCACAAAAACACAGGGATTTGCAAAAGTATTCATACCATTTGTACATTGTTCATATTTAATCCCATTGCAAACAACACAAATTAGTACTTTGCTCTGGTTGATTGTTTTGTATCATTGTCCTTCTGATTTTTTTCAATTATTTAATCTGACTAGGTGATATGACTTAAAATCAGATTTTTTTTTTCTCATACCAAATTTATTTCAGATTTTTTTCTCACTCTTAGAAAGAAATTACAAAATGGCAGAAAATGTTTTTACAAACTGAATTTTATTTTGTCCCTTCTGTGAGTTGACCTAAATTCTAAATAATTGGAAGCTGTGAAACGTGCTCGTCAAATAAGTTGGTAGACTTTGGGTGGCTTAACATCCTCCAAATGCACTGGTGTCGGAAAAAAATCCAGATTTTCCTCAAATTAAATCTTTAAAAACAAACAAAAAAATTATGCATTGTCCTACTCTAGTATTTAGTTCCCCTAATAATTTATGACAAGCTTCTCTGTCTCTTCTGAAGAAAATAATTCCCACAGCATGATGCTGCCACCACCATGTTTCATGTTTATTTGTATTTAGCCCAGAAATTTCAGTGGTGGTCCATCCTGGTTAGAGAACCTTCTACATGTTTGATTCGTGTCCTGAATGACTTTTTAACAATGAGTTTCTCCACTTCCACCTGAGCTGTGGATCTCTGCAGCTCCTCCAGAGTTGCTCTCATCTGTCTCTCTTCTGCCACAAGTTCTTAATTTCAGTGTGAAATTTGACTGGGATATTTAAACATATATGCTTCTATATATATATATATATATATATATATATATATATATATATATAAGCATTCCCCTCTGCAGTTTAGTTGTATGTTAGGAGATTTGCAGATGAGTCATAAACTTTCCACTTTTGTTTTGTTATTACTGAGTTATTTGAGTTTTTAAAAGTAAAGAATGTCAACTTGGGAGAAATGTCGCTTCGAGAGTTTCTTTAACCCTTTTCTCTGTTTCATTTCTTGCAGAAATTCTGAATGAGGACAAAACCATCAACCGGCGAGTTTTAGCATCAAAAGTATTTGGGAACCAGGTATTTCATCACCGGATGTGTCGCATCGCAATTCTCTGCAAAGTACAGCTGTTCTTTTGTAACTGACTTAAAGGTGATGTTTGTTTTCAGGCGCGGTTAAAATGTCTGACCGACATTGTGTGGCCTGAGATTGCAATTCTGGTCAAGCAAGCAGTAAACCAAGCCAGGAAAGAAGGTGTTGAATTATTGAAGCTGCTCAGTGTTTCTGTCTGATTGAAGCTGGTTTTCGTATTTTTGCTCTCTTGAATCCTTTTATTAAAAACCGAATCATTCTTAGGTTCGTGCTTTTGTTGTGATCTTCTGCTAGAATCAGTTTGACAGAAACTTTTATAACAAAAATGTGAGAAGCTGGAACAAAAAATGCTAAAGTTAATGTATAGAGTTAATGTGAATGTTTTATCCCAACAACAAACTTTAATTGCGTGTTGCACGCATTGTCACGTTTTCAGCCACAGTATGGTCTTGTTCCTAAAATAATTTCTTCTTTGTTGGTTTTTAGGTAGGAGGGTTTGTGTGGTTGATGCGGCTGTTCTTCTGGAGGCCGGCTGGATAGACTTGTTCCACGAGGTTTGGGTCATCATCATTCCTGAGGAGGAGGTGATGATTTCTTACCGGCATCCTCAGTGACACAAATGGAAGCAGCACTTATACAGACTTTAATAGCTGAGATACAGTTTCACATATGACTGAGAATCTGTGGCAAAACTTAGGATTCCTGACCAGAAGCTCTACATCCAAATGGACTGACCTTGAGCACATTTGAAAAGATAAATTGGCAAACATTTAGAATCTAGATGAACAAAGCTTTAGCTAAAGGTTTGTCTGCAGAGATTTATAGATTTGTAGAAGAAGTTGAAACTGTATATATTGAAGTCTGTTTCTTGTTGTCATGCGACAAAATGGGAAAAATTTCAAAAGACAAATACTTTTTCAAGGACCAAAAGCCATTAAACATTCGGTTTGAACATTTCATGCATTATGTTTTAATATGCGGTAACCTTGGTAACCTTTTTTGTTTCTTTTACACAATGCCACTAGAGTGCACCAGAGTTTCTAAACTTATCTTTGCTAAAACAACTGACGCTTTTTTTTTTTTTTTTTTTGGCGATTCTTTCCAGGCCGTGACAAGAATAACCGAACGGGACGGGGTCAGCAAAGAAGATGCCCTGCGCAGGCTGCAGAGTCAGTGGCCAAGCAGCAAACAAGTCAAGCATGCTAACGTAGTGCTGAGCACTCTGTGGGAGCCAGAGGTCACCCAGAAACAGGTCAGACACTCATCATCACGTCAGTCATTTCATGAAGCAGTTGTATGTAATTTAAATGGACTTTTTTTTTATTATTTTTTTAAAGGTACTTAAAGCTTGGAATCTCCTTCAGAAGAGAATCTAGAAGACAGAGCGACGATAGAAAACATCTCTGGATTGCATCAGCTTTCACTTGTGGAGAGAAAACGCAGAAGGAAGTGTGTGTGTGTATGCGTGCGTGCGTGTGTGTGTGTGTGTGTGTGCCAGTGACCAATCCACCGGAGGAAACACTGCCTTAAACAAAACGTGAGGACAGTCATCATGCATCTCTAGCTAACCAAGCAGCCTCCCTCACTTTATTCAAGAACCCAGTGCCTGAGCCTCTGCAGAGGTTTTTAAGTGTCATTTCATGTCCAAGATGCTTAATTTAAGGATGAATGTGAGAAAGTCAACTTGGAAGCGAAGATAATTTAGATTTTAAATGAGTAACCAGTGAGGTTTAGGTCAGATTTTTTTTAAAGTTGTCTTTAAATGATCAGTGAACATTACATATTTCAACATTAGTGTTCTTGGCTGTATCCAATGTTAATACTATAAATTACTAAGGTGTTTTATAGTTCAGAAATATGTGGACGCTAATTTGTAAATAAATACTTATTTCACAAATAGGCATCACTTAAAGTCTCATTGAACTTTGTAATTATTTTCCAGAAAGGAGAAATTGTTAAAATGTTTGGGGAAACTGGAGCGGATTCTCCGAGATCCAATCTGTTAATCAGCGCATCCGTTTGGTCTGAAGGGACAGAAAAATTGTTTATATTTAAACAAGTCTGTGTCTAATAAATTGAAGTTTACAAAAAAAAGTATAGAAATCTTGTAATTTGGGCATTCTTGGTTCTTGAATCTCAATTTTGCTTTTATTGTACGTTATTTTACTACATCATACAACACTGAAATACATTTTCTATCAAGTAAAGTTTTCCTCATTCATTTGGACAAACTTGCAGCAGAACTTTACATGTTAAGCCTTCTAAGTGTTGTACACATTTAATGAACCAGGTTGTGTTGTTTAAGAGTCTTTATTTTAGTGCTTTTATAAAACTTTTGTAAACAATATTGTAATATACAAATGCATCTGTAATGCCATTTATAAAATTCAGATTAGGTCTTGCATTGTTTTACCTTTTTGCTTTAAAAAAAATACACATTTCAACCATATCCGAGGAATAGAAAGTGTGAATCTCTAGCAGTGAGTGTTAAAAAAATCTTTCCTTTTAACAGAACGGCACCGCTGTCATGCAACACATTTGTGACTTCAGCCATTTGTGTCCTCCAAAAATTAAACAAGTGTCCATGTGGCGGCCTAAACAAATCAAATCTACTAGTGCACATTCTCTCACAGTTCGACTTTCAGCTTTGCGGAGCACATCGCCTCCCCAAGCTCGTTTTGGGCTCTGCACACGTAAATCCCGGAGTCAGAGAGCGCCAGATCAGCCACAACCAAAGAGCAGAGGCCGTCAACGTCCCGCTGCAGCCTCACTCTGCTCGAGTCGCTCACCGGCTCCTCGCCACGAAGCCACTTCACCTCAGGTTGTGGGTAACCTGTGATTTGGGGGAAAAAAACAAAAACGATTAAACTTTTTGTTTCCTGGTTTTATGCAGCAGGGCAAATATCTATTAGTTTCTTAATTGATTTCATACTGAAATTGAAAACGACCCAACATCTTTTGTTCCAACTCTTCAGGCCTCTGTTAGGATGGTAAATGTCAACTCTATTAAAAGTGTTTGTCATTGTATAGCTGCGTTCCAGTCAGAGATGTTGCTGCTCATTAAAAACCTGTTTTGCACCTATAAGACGCATCACTGACGACTTCTAAAGTTCCTATATAATTGAGCCACTTATGCAGAAAACAGTCTGAATTGCAAAACACAATTTTGTGTTCAAATGGAGTCTTCAGGGTAAAAAACTTTTGTGTTCATAAAATTCAGATGTGCTATGGATCGTCTTTGAGGTTTTGTTTTAGGAAGGTTGAAGTCTGCTTGTGTCCTGCTTTAACTTTCCATTAGCACCACTCCCCTGTCAGAATTTGAGCCAGTTTCAAAAAGACATTTGGAGAAATAAACAGATTTAGAGGAACTCTTCAAAAAAAAAAAAAAATACTGACCCTAATTAAATTACCCAGTTCTATCTGAATACTAACTTCAACATCCACATTTAGCATCAAAACACAAACCAAGGCATCATTCTACAGCTTTTAAGTACCTTCTATCTTTTGCTGCCTAACTTTTTAAAATATCTGTTTTGGATCTGTGACTTTTATTTTTTTTTTTTTTAGATGAGTAGTTTTCGAATGGTAGAAGTCAGCTTTTGGTTTGTTCTTACTTTTACAGCATCAAATCCACCCTGAGTTTTTCCATAGTTTGGTTGTTTGGAGACCTAATTCTCATTCCCACTTTAAAAGAATGCTGTCCAACACACAATTCGCATCAAGTATCTCATTCTCTGCCGTTTTGCTCCTTGAGAACCTATTTTGGATCTATAAAGAGCATCAATGCTCCGTCAGTACCGTCAACCAGGCATGTCAGCTGAGCGGTCTCTCCCTGGTGAAGGGTGACGTCCTTCAGGGCCTGCTGGAAGTGCGGCTCAGTCTGCAGCTGCTTGTCCAGCGACTGGATGGCCTCCTCTGCCTCGTGGCTCCACACTGGCTCTGAATGGACGGACACACGGGAAACAAGGCCGCGGTGATCAGAGGAGTGTAAACTTGAAGTGACAGCCCCCCCAACTGTGAGTCATTTGGCGTTTGTGAGGAGATCTGGGACGAAAGAAGGCATTTGTGTCCGTTACCCTCCGAGAAGCTGCCAGGAGAATCCGGCTTGCTGGTGAGGTTAGCCATCCGGTTCAAGGCCAAGACAGCTTGGCCAGTTTTCTGTAGGGTGAAAGGAGAAACGGTGACTCATGACCAACGCCGCTCGCAGCCAGGCTTTGAGTTTGTAGGCTTAAACTAAAAATTCCTCAGAGGAGACATGTTTAGAAAATGTGTCGTCTGTCTGGCTCTGGGTCTACCTTCCACTTGCGTCTGGCGAGGAAGCGCTTCATCTTCTCTTTATTCAGAGACTTGGTTGCTCTGCGGGTCAGAGGGGTGAAGGAAGCCATCCAGGAGTGGGCGAGGGCCTCTGTGCACGACAGCCTAGATCTTTTATCAAAAACGGGCAGATATTGAGCAGTGACAATCGTCAGCGCTTTACCTTCATTCTTCAGTCAAGCGCAAAATACTCCTTTTAGCCGTTTTGCCGTCAGCATCAGCTGAACATGTGATCATCTGAAAACATAAGGCAGACCAACCTTCGGTCTTTCTTCAACAGGGAGCTGATGAAGTCCTTTGCCTCATCAGAAATGTCCTCAAAACTTTCCGGGTCGAACTCAAAGCTGGCTGCTGTCACCAGAGCTAAAGTCTCGGCGTCGTTGTTTCCCTGGAAGGGAGATTCTCCGCTGAGCCTGGATCACAGACGGTGAAAAAACAGGCTCAGACAAGCTCGCCTTGCAGGGTAGCCATTATTTTCCTGTGGCCCACATTTCTACTTAGAAGAAAGTAAGTAGTTTAAAACTGATGACACAAGACGGTGTCCTCTCTCAGCAGGTTCTGCTCCTGTTGAGAGAGAGAACCAGCAGATGGTGCCAAATCTGCACCTATTCAGACACTTTGCGCCGCAAGCTTTTGAAGAAGACGTTCAAATTCAAAAGATCACCGCCAAAGTTCAGCTTACAAGATGAAGCAGATGACGCCGATGCTCCACATGTCGGTCTCCAGTCCGACCGACTCGTAGTTGATCACCTCGGGAGCAACGAACTCTGGAGTGCCGTGCATCACCATCAGAGGTTTACCCTCCTCTACAGGAGGAGAGAAAACAAAAAATGATTTACAAAGAGTCATTCCTCATGTTAGGACCTCCTTTAACGTTCACCGTTTTGCAACAGCATTCATTCTCCCTAAACTCAGGAGGAAGTATTTGTCGACATGACAAATGATGAGAAATACTTGGAAGAAGGTTAGTGTGCTCAGAGGAGATCAACATGGGGCAGAATTTAAGTTTATTTATAAAGCACGTTAAAAAAACGTAACTCAATGCTGAGGGATGCTTTTCTTTAGCAGTGACTGAGAAGCTGAGTTGGAAAAAAAAATTAATAGGACTAAATAAGAATCATTTCTTGAAGAAAAACAAGACGCTGCCAAAGATCCAGCAGGACAATGACCTTAATCATACAGTGGATGATTTAGATCAAAGTTTGTTCATCTGGTGGAGTGTCTCTTCTGCAAGGCGCCGTACATACGAGAGGAACATAAACATCAATTTTTACGTTTTAGACGTTTTCAGCAGAATAATTTAAGATTTGATCCAACAAGAGAGTCTCTAATTGTCTCTACAGAGAACAAGGTACTTTCATTCCATTTTCCTGAAATAGTTTCACTCCGTCATCTATAAAAAGACTTGTTGTGACATAACTGCTGTTGTAGAAATCTAGCCATTTGAGACACCCTGATTTTATCTTTGGCATGCAGTCAAGGCTGTTCTCTTCCAAAGCTGCACATATAAAGGATACTAAAATATTTGACAGTGTTTTATATGTTAAAAACAACACTATTTTATGTGTGATATATAAAGTTGACATTTATCTGAAAATAGAAGAGATATTAAAAATGTACTTATTAGATCATCTTCACTGTATTGCTCACATTTACCTAGCTCCCTGGCCAAACCAAAGTCAATTAACTTGATCTGCGTGCCGGATGTGTCCACGCAGACGATGTTCTCCGGTTTGAGGTCCAGGTGGATGATGTTCTGCTTGTGCACGTACTGCATGCCCTCCAGGATCTGCCGCACGTAGCGAGCGCTGGTGAGTTCTGTGTGCTCAAAGTTTTCGTCCACGATGCGTTCAAAGAGTTCCCCGCCGGCGACGCTGGGAAGACAAAAAAAAACAACTCAAGGGCCCGGTGGTGCAGATGTGAAGCAATCACCAGATAAGGATGACTTACTACTCCATGACCATGGCCAACTCCGGACGAGTTTCGTACGCAGCCCGACACTGGACTATCTTTGGGTGGTGAAGCTTGTTCATTATTTGAATCTCTTTGCGAGCTTCTGCCTTGGCGTTGGCGGTCCGGGCTCGGTAGAACTTGGCTGCAAACTCTTTGCCAGTCTCTTTGTCGGTCACTCGGTACACCTGTCCGAACTTCCCACTGGAATAATGAAAAGTGAGATTGTAATGGGAAAATTTCGTTGTTAGCCTCATTTCATTTTTGAAATGAGGCATCCTTTTCAACCATTTATTTACCAATTATATCTGCTGTGTTTTTGTATTTCTACAAGATGTGTTTTCCATTAAAGAAGTTTCAAGATAATGTTTTCCGCAGCTGTGACACTATAAGAGACCTGAAGACATCTTGGGTAAAATGCTTGATCTGGTTATTGTCTTAAAAGACTGTTATGTGTGGAATGTAGTTTGTACCCCTGTTTGACCTGAACCCAGGAGTAACTGACAAAAGAATTAGAAGTTTCTCTTGAAATCCTTATCGGCTCTTTCCTGCCATGAAAATAGTCCCCTTAAAGAGGTGAGGGACGGTTCATGAGGTTCATAAGGATTGTCTATGTGGTCCATTTGGCAATAGAGATAAGATCAAACTTTGGGTGAGTCTTTTCCTTGCAGTGACTGTGATGTGTCTGTGTTCAGTGAGACGTGTCTTCGAACGCTTTTGTCTTTGAATAGAGAAATGTAAAGACAAAGATGAATCTTTCTCTTATTATTGAAACAGATTCTCGTTCTTTGATCAATGAAATCTCCATAACAAGATCAAGCAGCATTATGAATGGCCTTCATGCATGAATTAATGCCAACGAGGAAGAAAAACGCATACGTACACCCCAAGCTTCTCGTGCACATTGTAGTGATCCTTGACGTTGTGTTTGGTGTCAATAGTCACGGTCACATAGGAGCCAGGCTCATCTTTGTTTTCCTCTTTAAGCAAAAACAAAGAGTCAGTTTTCAATCTGAACAGACACTTCTTCTATCAACAGTACCAGCACATTACTCACTTGAGGTCGCCATCTTGATGTACGGAGACTCCTGGCTCGGGTCGCTGGTACCTGCGACGTTCCAGGCTCTAACCCTGAACTTGTACCATCCCAGAGGCTCCAAACCTGAGCAAATTTGGCTCGAGGTGTTCTTACACCTACTTATTTTAGTCCAGCTTCCAGGCTCTTTGGGGCCGTCTTGAAGGGCCTCTACAATGTAACCCAACACGGCTGTGCCTCCGTCGTAGCAGGGGCCCGTCCAGGACAGAACCAAGGATTGGGTCGAGATCCTGGAAGCAACAGGCTGGGACGATGGGGGAGTGGGTCGGTCTGAAAAGCAGAGAGGATTTTTCTAAGTAAATAAACATCACACCACTGGGGTGGCAGCAAATGAACATTTACATCTCAAAGTTAAACTGTTGAGCATAAATGAGTAGAAAAAAGGATTTGAGTGAATCTGACAAAAGCAATATTGGGCTGGCAGGTTGTCAGGGTCAGTGTACCTCCAAAAATGCATGTCTTGTGGGTCCTCCCCGCCCCATAATCTGTATTTGTTAGTATCCATCAGAAGAGGTCAGAAGGAGGAAAAGTAGGGAACTGGTATCACAAATGTTCACCTATGCGGTCCAATCCAACAGATGAGTTACTCCAGCTCAAACTGCAGACGAAGCAGACACTGGTTCTGGTAGAAAAGTGTTGGAACCCTGCATTGCTGTTTGTTGCTCAAGGGGCTTGGTAGCTGGAGACCAATCAGAGTACATATGCTAACCACTCTGGAGGTGCCCTCAATGAAGAAGCACCAGAACTTGACCAACAGAAGGAAGAGATTTGGTTTATAATTTTTTTTTCTTTTAAATCACTTGATTTTCCCAGTACTTTCCCAATACTGCTAACCTGGGCAGCACATGGTACCAGGACATACCATGGGGATCAAACAACCCATCACATGCAGTATGATGCTGTGGGTTTGACACATATGGTTGCGTATCGTGAACATCTTTTCAAGTAAACCATATTTTTTGATGACTGGAACCTCTTTCTACAGATGGCTTAGAGTCGACCAAATATCCCAACCCAATCCTTATCCGTAAAGGCAACCCCTCTCCAATCACAGAACGATTTTCTGCCAATATCTTGGTACCAGATATCACAGCACATCTTCACTGGAGTCAGGACAGACCGTTTGGCTAGCAAAAAGGGGGGGACAAAGGCCCATTTTATGTTTTTGTTGAATTCTCTGCGTCTCTACCGTATAAATATTCATCAAATGTTTGTATTTATTCATGTAAAACATTAGATGTCCAATCCCACCTATGACACTGAGCGACACCGTGTGCTGAGCGGAGCCGTGTCTGTTTCGGACAACCACAGTGTACGAGCCCGTGTCTTCTGGAGTGGCTTCAGAGACCTCCAAACTGCTCTGGGTCTTCTCGTTCTTCACGGTCACCCTGGAGCCTCCTGACACCACCTGGAGAAGGAAAAGGTCGGTTTTAGAGTCTGAAAGCACAGATTTGGGTTCACCACAATTATCTGAGTCTATAGCAGTTTTACTTTGGCTCTGTTGTAAATCCAGCAACAGGCCACGGGAAGAGAGCTGCTCTTGAACACACAGCGTAGCCGAGCCTTCTGACCCACACAGACCTCCACCTTTTCTGGTGGGTCTACAAACTTCACTGGAGGACCTGAATCCAACATAAAATCAGGTTAGAAAACACCCAACATTTCAGCAGGATTTGGACTCAAACAATGGAAACTGACAGAGCTCAGCTGCTTACTTGTAAATGTCACACTTACCTTTGCTCGGGGGAGCTTTTGTTTGAAGTCTGCAGTCTCTGATAACTGTGGAGAATAAAGAAGTAGGTGGACTTACAGTTAGGTGTCATGATAGGTGAATTTGAAGAGAAACCAACCAATCATGAAGCAGCAGTCATGAGTGGTTGCAGAAGCAAACAAAACACTGAATCAATCAGCCAGAATTAGATCTTTCCTGACCAGATGGGTAAATTTGGCCTCCACTTGTGAGTACTGCTTATTGAGATTTATGTCATATGAGAAGATAAAACAAAATAAAATGAAAGTGTTTCATGCTCTTAAAACAGTTAGATTTTAAATGAAGAAAAACAAAAAAACAAGTTAATAATCTACCTTGATCTCTTTCTTTATGTTGCCGTTCCCCGTTAGTGTTTTCACAAGACTCTGATTCCGATGAGACATTGTTGTGCGGCTCATGGTTGCTTGATGTGGGGATTTCCTTTGTTGAGGCCTCTTTTGTAAAACACAGTGACATGGATTTTGTGTAAATAATTCTCCTCAACGGACTCGTACTGATTGATACTGGTCCTACTGGTCCTCATGTTTTTTTTACCTTGACCTTTAATATGTAACAGAGCGCTGCTGGCTGCCTTTCCAGCACTGTTTTCGGCCACACAGGTGTAATCGCCAGCATGTCCGCTTGAACACTGAGTCAGGGTCAGACTGGCAACGCTATTTTTAAAGGAAGTTCTACCTGCAGTTACACCAACACCTAAGTAAAAAGAAGGATATGTCTAATTTAAACACTGGAAAATGCAGAAAAATTCCATCCTTTACTTTAATCACATTTACCAACAGGAAAATATTCCACTTGTTGTTCAACATGCTAGTACCAACAAAAAAAAACTTCAGCGTTTTTCTCAAACAAACAGAAAGAGGATGATCTTTGACCTTCTCTCCAGAATGTCTTACTATCTTTTTTCATAGGTTTTCTGCAGGATTTAGCTTTGGAGACAGAAAAACCCCACAGAGGATGGCAGATTTTGTGTGTGTCGGCTCAATTCTGTGCAGATTTGGCCATATGTTTCGGATTATTTGCCTTTCAGATTTTTCAGAAGCCACAAAGTACTTTCTTTAACATTTCAGAAAGAGTTTATGAAGCCACCTGCTAACAAGTTATACTTGCACCACCAGAAAACAGGAAGTCATGGATTACTCATACAAAGTTCCTTAAGATAATGATCAACTTAAAATTGTTAAAGAATGCATTTCAAAAAAGGCTTTAAACGCATTTTAAAGGTGCTAATGAGTTTAGCAACACTTATTACTCAACATATGTTGACTACACAACTTACACTCAAATTAAAGGCTATATTTTTCAAAGGTTTTTAGTGTTTAGAGCAATAAATAAAGGTTTTTAAAAAAAATTCAGGGATGCCAATAATTGTGGAGGATGTGTATCATTTTGAAACATTGCATCACTCACCATTGTGCAGCCAGGAAACATTCAGCGGCTGAGTTCCTGTAATAACACCCTGAAACGTAACATTGCCTCCGATGCAGACTGAGCAATCCCTGATCGATTCCTTAAACTTGGGTACTTCCAAACTCTGAGTCGTTCCTTGTTTGACACCTTTGACGAAAAGCAGATACTTCAGCATGTTGAGTCATGTTTTACTTTTTGTTTTTCACTGACTAACCAGGAGGAACCAGCTCATCTATGTCCTAATGTATCAGGGGTTTTTTTAAGGTCTCTATATCTAGCAAAGTAGATGCCTGAAGAGATTACACCTCCATAACAGCCGATCAAAATGTTTGCAATGTTGCAGAGGTTATTATTTAGAGATCTGAAACTAATGTAAATATTCAGTTGGATTAATTATCTCTGACATTACAGTGCTGGTTTTTAAAGTGTGGGAGTTTTTCAAGGTGTTTACAAGGTTTTCCCCACAGATGTACAGATTGACTGATGTTGGAATGTGGAACAGGGTGGGCAATGGGTGGTCACTGGCGGATAAAGGAGGAATTTCACTCTGTTAAAGCTCGTGTATGTTTAGTGAAGAATGCGGGTGGGGGGGATGTCGCATGTTTGACTAAAACCATGTTGGAATTTAGCTGAAAACAGACCTTGATGCTTCTCTTCTCTTCCTGGAAATCCTCAACATACCTGCTTTTACTTTAAGCTTAAAGTACCGGCAGGAAGTTTAGTGGGTTGGAGAAATGAAGAGTCACAAATTCCTTTCCACATGTGGCACTGGTTAAGCTGATTTTTTTTTTTTTTTTTTTTTTAATGCTAGTGATTTAATCAAATACAAACACAATTTTAACTTAATTATTTTTAACATTTTTGGAAACATATCACAAAAGATTTGGGCCTGCAAATTGTAGGGTCGTGAACGTGTTTTATCACCATGCTGCATCGAATCTTCTTTTAAGGAGACTCTGTAAATGTTTAGGAACAGAGACGACCAAATGTTTACTCTTGAGTAATAGGTCTGGACTCCAGGCGTCTCTTTTTAGTCCCAAACTCTTGGCGTTTTAATAGATGCAGGCTGTCATCTATCGTAATAAGCAGAGCAGAGTTCAAGTATCTCACAGATGTACAAGTTATGCAATGTGGGGGAAAAGACGTGCAAGAGAACCCTCATGGATTGTGAACAAAAATGTAATAATTTTAATTATATTCATTTTTTCTTAAGTTAACTCAGGAATAAAGCAGATTAACAACATTTGGTCTCCGATACTTTTCAAAAGTAATGAGAACCTTTAAATTTTATCACACTATAATCACAAACATCAGTGCATTTCATAGTCCAACAAACACATCTGCATAAGCACAAAGTGGAAAGAAAATTGTGCATCATTTACTAAAATCTAACAAAAATCTGAAATGTGTGGCATGCATTTATGTTTGCCACCAACTTTTGCAGCAGCTACGGCCTCAGGTTTTTGGGGGTATGTCTCTACCAGTTTTGCCAATCTAGAAACTCCTTCAGATTGGATGAAGAACATCTGTGAGCATCAATATTCTTACCAAAGATCCTCAATTGGACTTAGGTCTGGACTTTGACTGGGCCATTCTAATATACGACTGCTTCAATCTAAGCCGTTCCACTGTAGCTCTACCTGCATATATTTAGGATCGTTGCTCTGCTGGAAGTTAAGACACATATTTGGACTATTTTTTTGTTTTGTTTTGCTAATAGGGTGATTTTGGAAGACAGAAAAATAAAGCAAATGAACCACATTTTTAGATTATATTTGTAACAAATGTACAAAACTTTCACTTTGACTTCACAATTATGCACTAATTTCTGTTGGTCTTCCTTCTGGATCTTTAAAGATTCTCTTTAATTTAGAAAATGTTATCATTAAAATCCTTAAAACATCTAAACAGTTAAAATACAGTGGCATTTCTCTTATGCACCCCAAGTTTTAAAAACATAAGTGGCATCCTAAATTTAAAATAAGCTACTATACATATATTTTTTATAAAACAACGTAAAATTTGCAGCTTTTCTTTGTATTGAATCAAAAGTATTCGGCCATTCTTGTTTTGGGCTTGTTCCGTCATTGAACAGATAGATGTTTCAGTTTGACAGATGATTATAAAATTGTCTCACTACAAGCTGTTAGAAAAAAAGCTTTGAAAGCTGAACTTTTTTTTTTTACAGTGTACTGAGATTTTACCTGTTGCAGATGAACATCTGAGCTTGTTGTTTCCTGTTATTGTCCTGCTTGTGGAGTCCAGTCCATTCTGTTTCTGCTTCCCTCCCTGAGGCTTGAGGACCATCCGGAAGGTGGATATGTACGTCTTCGGCTTCTTATCGTCCTTGTCCATCTTTCAGTCAGAACAAGAAGTCACCGGCTGTTGCACATCTGTGAGTCCTGCTCTTTCCCCTGAGGGTTTTGGTTTGATCTCCTCACTTTAAAAGCTCAAAGTGAAAGTTGGGTGCAACGTCACAGCTCTGTCTGTATTCGCACATCTTCAGAGAGGAACCTCTGTTTTCTCTCTGCCCCACACAAGTACATGTGCAGGAAACAGGCAGATTTATCGGGAAGGCCAATCAAAAACACAGATGTCCAGCCCCCGCTGGCCCTTCTGTGCTGAAAAATAGGGACGGGAAGAGTAAGAGAAGGAAGTGAGTGGGTGAGGGAAAGCATTCAACCTGAAGACAAACCGATAGCAACAAGATGGGGAAAGAATAAGGAATCAGAAAAAGAGAATTAAGAGCAAAATTACCTCTAAATAAGGTTCCCTCGTTCAAATCCAATCTCTGCTGTCAGCTCGTCTCTGCCATTGTACTTTTTGTCCTTCTCCCTGTAAACACTCAACAAAGCGTTGCGTGAGCTGTTGTAACAGAGTCGCAGTGAGGAAACAAGAAGAGCCAGTAGAGCAACTATGTCAAAGCCTTTATTCTACTGTGTAGTGAGGAAATATCTACAAAAATCTCTGAAATGCCTTTTAGTCTGATCGCAGGAGTAAAAGTGGAGAGCAGGGATGATGTGACCTCAGAGGTTTGCCTTGAAAACAAAGGGCCTTTTTTTTTTTTTTTTGCAAATTATATTCAAATAGATGCTTTCAAGGTGTGTCTTAAGTTACCTTGTGAACATGTTTTTGCCACAGGCTACCTTTATCTAGTCTCAGTATTCAAATGATGTTCATAGTGCCTGGAAGACTTTTTCCTGACCCTTCAATTTTTTTTTTTTTTTTTTACATTTTGTCACATTACAACCACTAACTTCAACGTATTTTATTGGATTTTTGTTTTGACAAACTCACACAACGTGGGCCGCATCCTTTCTTTTTTATATTTTTGCAAATAAAAATCTTAAAAGTGTGGTGTGCATTTGTTGACCTTCACACTTATTCATTTATTTATTTCAAACAGACAAAAGCAAGAAAGAAAAAAATGTAAACAAATGATCATGCCCACTGACATTCAGTGTTACGTTATCCGTTTGAAAAGGAGCAGGTAGAAAATATGAGATCTTATTTCCTGCTCCTCTCATCAACTTATAAACATTTAAATCTCCAAACACCAAATAAACTTAAATTATTTCCACATTACAGAACACTTAAATCTCACATTCTCATCTTTAAAAATACAATTATCTATGCATTGTTAATATCAATAGCATTTTTGGTCTTTGAAACACTCTTATACATCTCATACAACATATTTCCCAATAAACTCCTTTTTAAACATTTTTTTTAAGCAGGTCTATATTTGTACTTTGTTTTGAACTCATCATTCAGTCTATTTTTAAAAAATGTCCTAGTTCTCTTAAATTATAACCCCCTTCTCTGTCACAAAACGTATTTTGTGTATTGTTGATGGTTTCTTACTTTAAACATGAATTGCACGGTTTTAAATTATGTTGCAAGATCCCAGAATTTCAGTATTTTTGATTTAAGAATAAAAGGTTTCTGCGCTAAAGTCTTCAGTCATATTTTATTTCTTTGTTCTATCTCCAAATGGACACATTTTCTTGTTGTGGTGGCAAATCAGACATGCAGCATCAAATTATGTTGGTTCTTTGTTGAGGTTTTAATGTTAAAGAGGGAAAACAGCTGAGCAAAAAACCATGACAAGGGGCCATTATGTAACCCATCTGTGAGCCATTTTTCAACCCACATGAGCCCCATATGTTAATGTTCACAGTGTTAAGACTAAACGAAAAAATATACTTAAAGTGTTTTTAATAAGTAACTTATTGATTCAGTTTAACTACAAAAAACACTAGCAAATGTTGACACATCTGCTTCCCAATAGATGTGATGTTTGGAGCGAAATACAAGTAAAAACATGTCAGAAAACTTCTAGGCTGCCAGCTGTGTGTGTGGAGGGGGAGGCGGGGGGAGTAGGTGGTACCATGTAGCAGCTGGTCATCATTTACTTCAGACAGCAAACATGTCGCCTCGCATCAAAACACACTGATGGATGGACGGAGCAGCCCGAGGAACGATGAAGCCGACATGAAATCAGTCTCTGCAGCTCTGCACAGCGTCGTAAAACCTCGGCTCTGCTCAGTTTTGGATGCCTCATTAATCAGGCTCACATATCTTAACCATAAACAAACCCAATGAAATCTGCTGGAGAAATATGTTAATTTCAGGAGCCATCTCGCACAAATACAAACAGAAACGCTCCGCTGTTCCTTTCATGTTCAAAAGTGAGCTGTTTGAGTTTTCCCCTGTTTCTCTCATTGTTTCAGGAGGTTTTGATGATTGTCTTTGCGAAAACAGATCTGCGATAAAGTTTGTCAATTACGTTTTTCCTGTATCTTGTTGATCAGTCGAAGGTTTGAATAAAGAATCTATCTATCCTGCAGTTTATGTATTTCCCGGTCTACTGGCAGGGAGATAAATGCCAAAAATGTGTGTATCTGCATCCAGAAATTTACACTAAACTGCTTTTCTGGGCCGCTCCACTCATTTCATCACTAAAAAAGGATTTTTTAAAAATTTAGTAAATTGTTGCTTTCAAGTGCTTTGTGCTTTGACGGGAATCATGCTTATCACATGAAAACATTTCAAAGTTTTGACCAATTATTTTGGAATTCCAAACAGGAAAAGCATTGCAGCGTGGGAAGGACACAGTCCTTTCTGAGCGCTGAGTGCTCCAACTATGGCAATGATTTCACTTCCTGTTCTCATGGAGTCCTTCAAAGACTCTCTGTAAGTCATTATCCGTCTCATTTCCAGAAAATCGCTCCAACTCTTGGGGACTCCACAATAGTCCATCAGTCCAAGACAATGAAACAAAGTGTAGACTTTATGTGAGGGATGTGTCCTTGTATCTGCAAGGTAACTGACTCAAGGCAGCAAAGTGCGCCCCCTTGTGGAGGACCTTTCACTCTGGATGTGGTGTCCAAGGTTTTTGACCCGAGTGAAGTTGGTCCCCCCCACCTTCTTCAAATCAGACAAAATTGGTGTCAAACATTTGTGTTACGTTTGTGCAGCAAAAATGTTCGTTTGTGCCATCGTCATTTTAAAGATATAAAGAAATGTTTCTAGAGGTCATGAAAGGTCAACCATCCCAACCAATCAGTCAACTCGACTACGTTTGTGCTGTGTTTTTGCTGCACAAACGTAGCCGAGTTGACTGGCACCTGTTTTGTTTGATTTCATAAAAGTGGTGGGGCTGGTTGACCTTTTGACCTCATTAATATCTTCAAAGCCAAAGCGGCACAAACCAAAAAATTTCTGCACAGACGTAGCACAAACCTTTGACACCAATTTTGTCTGATTTGAAGAAGTTGGGGTTGGGGGGCAACTTTGTTATGAGGGCCAAAGTCATTACATCGAAAGCATTTGGGGCAGCAAGAATATTACTGTTTTATATATAATACTTTTAAAACAAACTTTTCATGTCTGTTTTTTTATTTATCTGCTCAATCATAAACTGAACAATTTCATTTTTATTAAGCTTAACAAAATAGTAGGATCTTTGTAGAAAACAAATCTGCAAGTTATTGTAGATGCAAAACATAAGAAAGACCCAGTTTGTAATTTTTTTTATTGTTTTCTTTAAGTAAGATTTGTTTTTGAGAAGAAGTAAGTTTGTGGTTCAAAAATAAGATGAATGCAAACACTTAATAAATGGGAATCCATTTTTTGTACCTCAGATTTTTTTAAGACGTTATTAAAGGTGTCCATCTGCATCAACCGACCACCATTTGCTGATCAGATTTGCTCCATTCTTAACTGAGCTTCCCAAAAGCCTTCAAAATGGCCCCCAGGGCACATTTTGTAATAGCTGATGTTCTGCACGATGCATTGGAAAATTGTTATAGCTGATGCAGCCTATACTGCAACTATCTTAAGTGATATTGTTTTTAGCTGTTGTGTAATTTTCTATGCATGCAATCTGATAAAACTTAAAAGAGTTGGGAAGGAGAAGATTACAGACAAAAATCTCATGAGTTTACACAAAGGCCTTGTTTTGCCGCTAATGAGTCTCTCTACACAACTTTGTATTTGGCCTCTGCTTTTTGGGATCAAATTCCTGAATTGGCTAAGGACGAATCTGTTTAGGATAAACAAACTCCCCATTTAAAATGGAGACTGATGTAATTCACTAGTTGAGAGGAAACAGTTTTTCCTACCAGTTGTGGTCTCCTCTAGAGTTACCATGGGCCGCTTCTGATTGGATGTCAATGTTTACAGTATAGAATATTATTTTATCATCAAATTTTCTTAAAACCAATCCATAATTTTATCCATCGCCTGTCTGTTCCTTGGTCATCATGAAGCTGTTTGCACTAATGTTTTCTAACAAATATCTGAGGATGTCACATAAGAGCCGAGAGTAAATTACACACAAGTGGACTTAAATTTCTATTTGAAAAACATGAAAAAACATATATCACTTCGGATTACTTCATGTAATGATGATCTACTTTATATTTGTCCACCACATAAAATTACACTAACATTCTTAACTTGCAGTTGCAATGTAACAAAATACTGTATTTTTCGGACTATAAGCGCTACTTTTTCCACGCTTACTTGCTACAAAGTAAAAAAAGAAAAAAAAACTGAGAAACTTCCTCCAGGAGAAGTGATTTATTTATTTATTTTTTTGCCAGAAGTTGTGGTCCCCTCTAAGGCTACTGTGCCTGGCTTACGCTCTGAGAAAAATCAGGAAAAGAACAGTGAGGAGATTGAAGCATAAGAAGATCTGCAGAACAAAGAAAATCCAGGGAACCCCGAAGCAATTTCAGATGGAGACTGCTGTGTTCAGGCCGGAGGCCTCGAGTCTTTTCCAGACTGTGGAGTCGGACCAGGTTTCCTGCAGATGCTCAGGAGCCAAATGCTGGAGAAAGAGTTTAAGCTGTGGCAAAGAGAAAAAAATCCCATGTTTTCTGAAGAAAACACATTTATTGCAAAGTTTCTACAATGCCAAATCTTATAAATATGATGTAACAGATCCAACATCTGGCCATTAGACTGGATTAGAACCCGACCTTTTCTTGACACTAAGCAAAGTATCACAAAGAAAAATCACAAAGAATCCATAACAAGTCATTTATTTCAAGACTTTTGGTCACATTTTTAGTAATTTTGAAGGTACCTGTATGTTAGATGGCAACAGTTTAGGTAACAACACATTTGTTGTTGTCAGGCATGCCTGGGAAAAAAATTATTTGCCATCCGACCATCACAAATGTAAACTTGTGAAGTTGGATAGGATTTGAACAGGAACCATTTCCTTTGGCTAAATCAGATTAAGGTTGAGCATTTCAGGAACAAACCCTCCAACTGATGTGATAGAAAAGATGAAAAACTGGAAAACCCCCTCGTGTTAAACACAGTAGAGGATCTGTTATGCTGTGGGCCTCTTTCTCCTCCATTAGAACCTTGTTATGAACTTTTTTAATATTCTTATGTTCTTAGAAAGTGAAAGAATTTGCTTATAGTTTTATATTTCTGTCCGATGATGTCTCTCCATACATAAATTACCATTGCTCTAAGTTAAGTAACTACTTTGTACTTCTGCCTCACAACAATAAATTGAAGGAGTACTGCTCTTAGTTGAGTACAATTTTTTTCTCCTAAATGGTTCACCAAAGACAACCAGCAAGATTTCAAATGAGCAGCTTCTTTAGTTCATATTGCGTGATGCTACAATGCAAATATATTAAATGAGTCCTGCCTTTTGATCAGATACGACTGTTAAAATGTAATCAAGCCACTTCT
This sequence comes from Poecilia reticulata, assembly GCF_904066995.2. NCBI lineage: Eukaryota > Metazoa > Chordata > Actinopteri > Cyprinodontiformes > Poeciliidae > Poecilia > Poecilia reticulata. The sequence continues at coordinate 8,978,480 of NC_088848.1, read as the reverse complement.
CATTTTCTTACAGCTGAACGATAGACGCACATTTGCAGCTCAGATAGACTGTGAGCTGCTGTCGACTGAGGAGCCTCTAAAGCTTTTCCGTTATTTCAGATCAAGGCAACGTAGAGCTGATTGATTCACAATGTGTTCTTTCTGCAGCATCAAATGTTGGTTCGTTTTCTTCAACGGCATCTTCTTGGTGAGTGCTGCCAACAATGTTGCTTTTCAAGAATAGGGTTAGGAGACACGCTGGTCAAATTTATTAATATACAAAGTAATCATAAAAAAGATACGAGTTAGCAGGGAGAAACGAAAGCTTGCATTTTTTAAGTGACAAGCATGTCATATTTAACAGGAAAAATGATGAGTGCACCATATGTCTAGTAAATACAGCACTGGAAGAATAGATCTCGACAGCCACTTCCTCTGAGGAAGTTCTTAAAAAGATGAAAACGCTACGTTGAAAAGAAGAGCTCTTCTGTCATTTCTCATAAAACATAAGAATATTATTCCAGGTCTCATGGTTTTCTATAAATGAACAAAGCGTAGGGGACAGAATTCAGAAATTATTTAGCGTAGTTACTTGTTCTCTTCACAGTCAGTTAAATTGACAGGACAGACCAAGCTTAATTAAAAAGTCCCAAATTAATAACTTGAAGACAGAGTATAAGCTTGTAATCCTTTTTGATTTCAGTGTAACTTTGTACAATTTAACAGATAAGTTATCTATTTTCTGGGTTCTTTGTCACTTGATCTTTATGACTTTGGGAAACTTCTTCCATGTCTTTCTATGAACACCATAGCATATGGAAACAGGTTTAATTTAAATAATAAATTTCTCACACATTGAGAAAACTTTGGATTAGTCATAGCTTTAACACAAATGTCATATTTTGATATAAGGAATATTATATAATGTGACAAAAATCTCAGTCAAAGAGTATTTTGGTTACACTTAAGATTTATTTTCATTCTTGGAGCTTTAGGAAATGTTATAGTCTAAAAAAGATTTTTTTTTATAAAAAAAAAAAATGAAGTCATGTTTTTATTGGCTGCCTAACATGACAGCTTCTGATTGGCTAATCAGTCTGCCATGACATCTCCTCCCCTCAGAAGAGCAAAAGAACATTTTTGCGTTTATTTGTGCTTAATTTATCAATAAAGTAGTGCATAGTGAGAATGACAATAAATTTAATTTCAAATTTTTCTCTTCCAATAATCCTGAGATTATTATTGATTCTAGCTCTACAAAATACATCCTAAAAAAAATATGCAAAAATCTTCAGATTCTTCAGTTTTTTTCATAGATTACTCAATAAAACGTTAATATAATACATTTTTCAGATTGAAATTTGATAGATTAAGAAATTGACTAGATCATGAGTGTTAGCGCAGCTGAATATTGCAACAGCAGCATTCTTAGGTGTTTCATTTTGTCCTTCAGGCATCTGGGGTCGCCCTCATCACGATCGGAGCTCTCCAGTACTCAACCTACTCGCAGATCGGCACTTTTGCAGGGAGCGGCTTGTCCAAAATCGCCATCGTCCTAATTGCAGTGGGCGCCGTCATCACCCTTGTGTCCATTTTGGGACATTGTGGGGCATTCCTGAATAATTCTTCCATGGTGTCTTGTGTATGTACAAAATATTCCAGCAATAGCTTTAAAACTGTCTTTGTTAAATGGGACTCAAGTTTATCTAAAAAGACCATTATTTTGTCTGTGTTTCTTGGTGGATTAGTTCATCTGCATCCTGATAATCATCGTCCTTTTGGAGATATTTACAGGAGCTGCTTTTTATATATTTCGCAGCAGGGTGAGGCAATTTAATCCTTCCTTCAGGAAACTATTTTTACATCAAAGTAAAAAAAAAAAACCTGAAGGGTGGATCTGAAGACATATTTAATATCATATTATTTAAAAAAAACATGATACTACTTTAAATAAAACTAATTGCTTGTGCCGTCATGGGTTTGTGTTGATCTGACTTTTTTCTGCAGACTGCCCTTCTGCAGATGAACAGCGGGATCAACACCCAAGCTCGTGCCGCGGTCTACGAATACAGCCCAAAGGACAGACACGCCATCAACAGGATTCAGGAAAAGGTGATCAACAACAATGGGAAAAACACAATAGAAATTACCTCTATTGTCTTTCTCTGAGCAGCAGCAAAGTGAAAAACAAAAAAATTAGTAAAAATTTGGCTGTTGATCACATGACTTGAGTGAAAAGTGTTTCCACTGCAGTTTGCAAAATACAATGATTTCAATACGGCTGAAAAACCACCTTCTCCCAGTGCATGCAGACTGTTCCTTTCTTTTTCAAAACTGACTGTTATTTAGGCGTTTAGGATGTAACTTCTAACTTTTAACCTTTCTCTACTTTAACTTTCGCTGCAGTTCAGCTGCTGCGGCGCCGACACTTACACCGACTGGTCCAGAAGTGTGGGCTGGGGAAACCATGAAGCCGTGCCAGATTCCTGCTGCCCGGAGAAGAGAGAAGGCTGTGGTCATGACAAGGATAAAGCTCACAAAAAGGTCTGCTCTGCTGAGATATTTCAGCTTAAGAGTCTAACCACGTTTCTGAGGACAAACGGTTAAACTCTGTCTTCTTCCTCAGGGGTGTATCTCAGCTATAAAGCTCTTTCTGTTGAAGAATCTGGTGTGGGTCGGCGGCGTTTGCATCGCTCTTGGAATCACAGAGGTAAACTGCTTTCAGGTTTTAATAACACGCCAGAAACCTTAAATTATACTAAAATGTATTCATTAAAAGCCAGAATGTGAATCAAAGGAAGGCTTTACATCTCCCCTTGGGAAAATGCACGAAAGAAGCACATGATTAGACGCTGCATTTATGGAGCAAATGTAAATTTTACCTGGTAGGATTCTGCAAAAATCTGACTCCATTCTTACTCAGGCAAATTCAAAGTCAGCTATGTTATCTTAAAAGCTAAAGCAACTCCTTAGATATGCCACATTATTTTCTTCCCAGCGTCTAACTCCATCTTTTACCCGTTGCAGGTGTTTGGAGTGATAGTCGGAGTGTGCCTCTGTCTGGACATTAAACGCAAAAATTATGAGAACGTCGACTAATTCATCATCACAACCATCTTCACACAACAACAAACAAACTAATAAACTTGTTTGACCATAATATATATTTTTGTTTCATGTGATAATATGCTCAAAAACATTCATTCTCCTTACTTAAATATCTTCAGTCAATAAAGAGTCTAAAAAAGAAAATGTTCTTAAACTGATTACCTGTTAGTTCTTTCTAAGAACAGAGCTCAAATCAATAGGTTATACAGGTTAAAGGTTATTGGCTCTTTGAATTAATCCATTCATATGATGAATTAGCCTACTTAGCAAAATAATGATGGATGGTGGAAGCAAGTCACAGTTGATGGGGACGATATCTGAGTTAAATGCAGAGCAATATTGGAAGAAAATTTGTTCAATAATAATAAATAATGCACACATAACAAAGTACTTGATTAAAAAAAACATGGACTATGTGTAAAAAGCATATATTTTCTGAACTGTACAGTAAGAAAAACACTGAAAGATTAGGCTAACAGTTTAGCGTAGAGCAGGCTAACTTCAAAGAATAAATCTCCATGGTAACAAATGTCATTGTTTTAGGGACACTAAATCAATGAAAGTTTAGATCTGGAACATCCAAAAAAATCCCACCTTAATCTCCTACCTCAGTTTCATCAAACAGCTCCCTGCCCTACTCCTTTTTCTGGTAGTTTCATTGTGAACTACACTTCCCAGAGTCCTATGCGGCCTGAACGTCCGCTTGCTAAAGTTGTCCGACTCCATGTTAGCAGCAACACGGAGAGTAGCGTGCTCGTTACAGCAAGCCAAATATTTGATGGAAAGTGGAGATTTAACGGGAGCATAAAGGTAAATTTGTAGAGGTAAAAGTTAGAGCTTGTGTTAAACTTCTTAAATCCTGTTTCTATACCTTTTATATTAAGCTAGCAGCCTTGTAGCAATTCTGAACTGCGAATGAACTTTGAAGTAGGTTTTTTTTTTTTAACAACTTGATTCAGTAAATCACATTAAATGTCAGCAGTATATTTTCTTCATGTTAAATCCCAACATTCCAATTTTATCTGTTTTAATATTTGGAAGCCTAATAATAGTTTTACGCGAATGTATGTTTCGTTTTTTGTCTATCTATCCAGCATGTCAGGTGATTTAATTCAAAGGATAAAGCTCTTGGAAGATGAACTGGAAAAGCTCCGGTCCCAGCTGAAGGAAAGTGCTGGAGGAGACATGGGAATAAATTCCTGTTCACCCCCAAGTGAAAGCTCAGACTTCATGATGTCTGATGGGAACACAAGAAGCAACAAGAAGAAGTCAGGCAAGGAGCGCCCCTTTGACTTTCACTCACACCCCCGGCGCCATGTGGCTCTGAAGCTGGCTTACCTGGGCTGGGCCTACCAGGGCTTCGCTGTTCAGGAGAACACGGACAACACGGTGGAGGCCAGGCTGTTTGAAGCGCTGCTGAAGACACGGCTGATTCAGGACCGACAGAGCTCCAACTATCACCGCTGTGGTCGAACTGATAAAGGAGTCAGTGCTTTTTCTCAAGTGAGTTTAACGTGATGAAAATCAGTCCTCCTGATGCCTTCTAAAAGGTATACATACCCATTTATTTTAAACATCATTTATTCAGTTCTTTAAAGGTGACGGACAAACACAAAATGGATTTGTAATTCTTCTACAAATGAGACACGCCACCCCACAACTCAACGTTTACACTCACATCTGAAAATGGTTGCAAACAAATGCGGTTGTGTTGCAAACACAACCGCATTTGTTTTGCCTTTGAAAAGCATCAGCAGAGCCTCCTGCACAATTGGCAAGAATGCAGCAAGTGGTTTCTGTATGGCGAGTCAACAACAAAACACTTGTCTTTTCCAGCAGCCATTCTACAGCGGTAAAACCAGCTGATCGGGAAATACTTGGGTTGCTAGGTAACGGCGTAGTGCCCATCAATTGTGACTCACCAATCGGGAGGTTTTTAAAAATGCTTATTTTCCAGATGCCACAAAACATCAACTTATTGCCAAAAAACTGCTGGGAGGTTTTATTTAAACACTTGGCTGTTTTTAAAAGCAGTAGAGACCCACATGGAACTATAAAAATGTGCAAAAAGTGAATTTTGCCTGATAGGTCTCCTTTAAAGTTTGTCATTGTAAAATGACAAGATGTGGAAAACTTCAAGGCGTAATAATTATTTAAACGCTGCTGTGTGTCTTCTGTATGGGCTTTAACTAAATGATAATCGATCTCTCCACGCCCCAGGTTATAACCATTGACCTGCGCTCCTCCCAGTTTTGTGGAGGACTTGGCGTCACCCTCCCTGAAAATCTCGATCTCTGCACCAAATCGAAAGTTTCCACCTCTGAGCTTCCGTACGTGAAGATGCTGAACAGGGTTTTGCCGCAGGACATTCGGATCTTGGACTGGGCAGCCGCAGAGCAAGGTTTCAGTGCGCGTTTCGACTGCCAGTCCCGCACGTACCGCTACTACTTCCCCCGAGGGTCGTTGGATGTAGAGCTCATGGCAGACGCTGCGAAAAGGTGAGTGTAAAACTGTAAATGCTGATTTCACCCCATAATTTTTCTAATGTAAAGATCTTTTGGTGATCAACAGATATGAAGGGACGCACGACTTTCGCAACCTGTGCAAAATGGACGTGGGGAACGGGGTCCTGCAGTTTGAGAGGACCATCTTGTCGGCCTCAGTCAGGCCTTTGCAGCCCCAGCAGGTTTCCAGCGCAGAGCGATATGATCTGTTTGTGTTTGAGATCAAAGGATTAGCCTTCCTTTACCACCAGGTGATAAGAGCTTAACACTCAGGAGAAGCCGGTGCATCCCTTTAAGTAGGGGGTAATTTGCAACTAACCATATGCTCTGCTGCAGGTTCGTTGCATGATGGCGGTGCTTCTTTTGATAGGACAGAAGCTGGAAGCTCCGGAGATAATCAATCAACTCCTGGATGTTGAGAAAAACCCCAGAAAGCCTCAATACAGGTGACAAAATGGTGACCTGTTGGCACTTAGGCTGCTTTTTGCTGGTACAAAGAAGAATTAAGGTTATTGAAGTACCTTAATTTTTTTTAATCATCAGAAAAAGTTCAGGAGCTCTTCTTTATTGAACCGGAAACAAGATCAAACTAACAATGTTTTAGAATAGAAGAATAGCCGTAACCTTTATTAAGTAGGATAGCAAGAGAGCCCCCCACACCACCACCAGAAATAAATAAATAAAACCCATCTAAGATGATGTTTTCATCTGGAGATATTTTAAAAAAAACATCCTGCTGAACCTTTGAAGCCAGGCCTGAAGAGAACCTTGGTAGAAGCGCGAGCCTCTCCTTTGTGATCCAATAAGCTTGCTGTAGAGCCACCACTCCTCCTCTGAAGCAAATAAAGACAGCAGAGGCGACTTTTAACAGGAGATGATTTGCATAGGTTTGTTTTTCTGGCTTGCAGCATGGCAGTGGACTACCCTCTGGTTCTGTACGACTGCCACTTCGTTGGTTTGACCTGGCAGCAGGAGGCGGAAGAGGTTAGCCACGTCCTGTCGTCGCTACAGCGACACTGGACGCAGAGCGCCGTCAAAGCCCACGTTCTGCTCGGGATGATCCGGGGTTTGGAGGAGAGAGGTGAGGAGTTCCGTGTTAAAAATTGGGAAAAAAAATTTTTTAATACTCTTAGATAAAATATATTGTGACTAATTGCCTCTATGTGGATCATGTGCTTTTTGGAATGGAAAATATTTAGAGCAAAAACATTTTTTGGAGGGGAAAGGAAAGAATTTAAGTCTCTTGGTGTGGATCATGTGCAGACACTTGACAACAAAAAACTTTATTTTGAAGTTTTTTTTTTTTGTTTTTTTTTTGGTTGTGAAATTATGAAAATATGAAAAGGTTCAACAGCCAAAAATACTTCTGCAAAAATACTGTTGTCAACAGAACCAGCTTTAAAAATGAAAAGAGAAAAACCACTGAGTCTTTTTAATAAAGTCCAAATGAATGCAATGAAACAATATTGAGTCATGTGCAAATTGGGTTCCTGCTCTCGATCCACAGGTGGCGTTTCTTCCAACCACTGTTGCCTGGTAGAAGGCAGCAGGCAGAAAAATTACCGACCGCTGCTGGAGCGTCCATGCTGCGAGAGCCTGGAGTCCCGAATAAACCACTTTGTTAAGAGAGGAAGACTGGAGCGAGAGGAAGGAGAGAACGGAGATGAAACGATCCACAGAGGGAAAAAATCCAAACACTCCTACAACGCGTCTTCTCCGTCTGGTTCCTCTGAGATTCCAAAACAAACCGTGGAGCAGAAACAAGAGGATTAACTTTCTGTTTTCCGGGACCATGACTGACTTGCAGGATTTAATTTTGTTCATTTTTGTAAAACAAAAAAATATATATATTTTGTTTTCTTTTTAGGAAACGAATTTAATTTTTACCACTATTTTTATTTGTGCAAGCATGGGCTTGGCTTCAAATTAAACATACTATTGAGGTAATTCTTGTTTTCAGTTTTTCTCTTTTAGGGAAGAGATAATTAAAAAATGTATCTTTCATTTCAATTTCTTTTCCTCAAAGAAATTCAATTTGCACTGCAAAATCTCAGTGCTGTGTTTACGAGGCAAAAACAGGCATTGGACAGAGATTCCTGCAGTACGATTGTCTTAAGTAAAATACCACAGTTTGAGGGTATTGATACAAGAATTTGAAAGAAAAATATATAACATGATCTATTTTTTCCCCACTTTATCAAAAGGGCAAGGTATGTTCCTACAGTTATGATACTGTCACTAGCCTTTTTAAATTTTTGATTAATGAACTAAATGCAGAATAGAAACCTAACTTCAGTTAAAGTTAATTAACTCATCCAAAAGATTATAATTTTTTCTGAAAATAATAAAAATGATCTTTTTTGCATTTTACACTTAGAGAATACATTATTTATGCATTTAGTCAGTTTATTTCATGTGACATCAGTTAGCAAATACCTGGTGGAACTGCAGTCACAGACTTCATCATGTCACTACTTCTCAGTCCAGCGGTGGTTGGAAGTAGTGTGAAGAAGTAGGAGTGTCAGTAGGAGCTTCTTAAAGAGACAGAGGATCATTTCTATACGTCAAATTGCAAAGTAAGTTCATGTTTTGTATATACAGTCATAACAACTGAAGATAAATTTTTTAATTTTGCTGTAAAATATGCCATGAAAATAAATAATCCCCCCTTTTTATTTTCTAAAACTGCTTTCCTTATAATTAAGATAATCTTATTAGTGTTTTGCGTTTAATCTACAAATTCTTAATTTAACCTAAAAGCTAAGGTATAAATAATATTTTTTTTTAAATTTAATAAGCGCCTCAATATTAGGTGAGGCGGAACTAATAATGATACGGGAAGAAAGCCCGGGGTCATATTTAGGTTGCCCTGGGAAAACTAATAGGCTACACTGCTAGCACTAAATAGGGTACAAGTTAAGAATATAAAACCAACGATATTGCGCTATAGATCTACCTCCAACCTGTTTGTTCGTCTTCAGCTCCGACTGCCTTATTTTAAAAATGACGACTGTGTCGTTTGATCGGATGTTTGTGGTCGTTTTAACCTGATAAACACTGTTGCTAACGTTAGCCTGTTGGCATTCCTGGCTGTTTTTAATGCTGCAGCACCGTGACCCTCCCCGGATTTCTACTGTACCTCAACTGATTTGACGATTCTCTAACTTTGAAAAAGGTAAATATGAAAAAGAATGAGAAATATTGACTAACTAAACGGTTGTGATTTATTACCGATGGCTCTCTAAGCAGTCATTGAGAAAGCGATTAATTATAATCTCTCTGAGCAGTTCAGATTCTTCACGGTTTTAACTTCGTGTTCACTCGAGATTAACTTGGTTTATAACAATGTTTGGACCAGTGAAACCAGTTAGCCAGTTATGCAGAAGCGACATGGTACTTAATATGTGATTCCCTTCTTTTCCATCAGGGGGCGTGTTGAGTAGACACTGAAAACAGATATGTTGGTATTTTGAGGATTTCCCCGCCTATACGATAATATATTAGTATTTATTTTATTTTTCCTGCTAACTTCGTATCTTTAGTAATATAATCACATGCGCATTTTATGCGAAAATGTTAACATCTTGTTTATAAACTCGTTTATAAAATATTCATTTTGTCATGTGTGTAATATTTATTTACATGTACTTGAGCGACTTCTATTTGCAGAGCCTGCTTTGTCATTTGGAGATTAAGTGAATGCACTGTAAACTATATATCCTGACTATATTTATAGTTGTATAAATTCTTTTTTTTTTTTCAAATACTAGAATTGAGCAATGGTTTTATATTTTTGTCTGATATAGTAAAAATTTGAATTTGAATAATTTCTTAGAAGGATATTTTTGTACTTTTATCTGAGTAACACTGTTTAAGTACTGATACTCATTTTAGGTACTTTCTCTTTCCATTAGTTTGAGAGAACATGCACCTTTTTTTTTTTTCAATGTCACAGTTATGAGGACCGAGATTTTCAAAAATGTCAATTTCTTTAGGTCATTTAAAAGGCTAACATTTACATGTTCCCTTTTCCATCACTGGTGAATAAAAGCATCCCCACAGCATGATGCTACCACCACCATATTTCACAACTGAGAGGCTGTGTTCAGGGCAATGTGCTGCATCTTTACTCTAGTATAGTTTCTGGATTTATTTTCTGTTTTATTCCTGAACAGTTGGATGCAATCTGCACTCCACTTAAGTATTAACCTAACCATTTATGTTTAAATTAACCGTAGAGGTTTCATTTCAAAATTGACAAAAGAAAAGAGCAGATCGTTGTTGATCGTGAACGCGCCTTTCTGTGTGTGTTCCTCAGGATGTTCCTGGTGGGACTGACCGGGGGGATCGCCTCGGGCAAAAGCGCGGTTTCCTCAATGCTACGGGAGCTCGGCTGCCCCATCATAGATGCAGACGTGGTGGCCAGGAAAGGTAGAGTCAGTGTCTCTTGCTCCGTTTGCTCAACATCAACCGACCGTGTCATCCTCTGGAAGTCGTCTTCGGGCAACTTTCTCTCAAATAAAATGAATTCATTAAGACAAATGCTTGGAGAGAGTGTTATGAATCATGAAGGATGTCTCCGCTGACTCCAGGGATGATGTCTTAGTTATGTAGAGAAGATTAGAAAGGTCACAGAAGTGGGAGAGGAGTGCGGTGCTGTGTGTGCGAAACAAAACGAGGGATTATGCAAATTATATAATTACAGGCAAGTGACGAATCTGTTGCAAAATTGTATAAAATCGCACCCCTGTAGTGTTTACTCTGCTTACCGCTTATGCTTAATTTACCCCTCTGGTTATTCCTGTAATATTTTAAGCACGTATGTAATAAAAGAGCTGTTTCACCTGGTTGATCTTGTGACGGCATGACCAAACGTTTCGTCCTCGTCCTTTATGTCAGTCGTGGAGCCGCACACTCCTGCCTACTCCCGGATCGTCTACCACTTTGGGCACGAGGTTCTGCTGGAGAACGGGCAGATTGACCGGCAGAAGCTCGGCCAAATCATCTTTGCCCATGAAGAGAAGAGGAGGCTGCTAAACTCCATCACACACCCCGAGATTCACAAAGCGATGCTCAAAGAGATCATCTTCTACTTCCTGAGAGGTGAGGATGGTTTGTGTCTCGTTTTGGAGTTTGCAAACACAAATAAATAAATACATCGCTGTACAGATGCATCTCTGTAAATTAGAATATATGTGTAAATTGCCTTAAAATGTCTATATTTTAGAGATTTGATACAGAGTGATGCATTTCTAGTGGGTTTTTTTCCCTGAGCATTTTGATGATCCCGGCTTCCAGCTAATGAATACCTGAAACCTAATTTCTTACAGGCAGCTTCCAGAAATATTAACCTGAGTTAAAAACATAAGTTGCGTTTGGAAACTATATGTAAAAGGGAAAAAAAACTAAATCTCTATAAAGTAAAAATGCTTATCGCTGCTCTGTTTATGTCTAAATAATAAACAGGTGCCTAAAGCATTTATTGTTGGTGACGTGTTGCTTGGTTTCTGTCGTGGTTCTTGTTTAAGGAATAACTGTGCTGACACCTTTTCTGAAAATCCTGTTTATCGAAAAACATAAGACATAGAAAAAAAAAAAGAATTAAAACAGACAGTTTTTCCACATTGTGTGACGTATACGCTCCGAGTACCTGGTCAGGTCTCTGACTGTGTCACCTTTGGTGTCTCTCGGCTTCATTTTGACAAAACTCCGTAGACTCTCAGTGGGGTTCAGGTCCAGTCCGATTGCTGTCCAATTAAGCCGTGTTACCATGGTGATTAAAGCTGGGCAGTGGGAACAGATGAGCTCTATCGGAAAATAAAATCAGGATCTTCATTAAGTTTATCAGGAGAGGGAGCAACAAAGTGCTCTAAAGTCTCCTGTGAGACGTCTTCGTGTACCAATAAGCTGCCATGGATCAACACCAGCGCTTGACATGGCTCCTAAAATCACCACTGACCGTAGAAACGTCACACCTGACTTCAAACGGCTTTTACTTTGTGTCTCTTCGCTCCTCAACCAGACTCTGGAACCCTGATTTCCACATGAAATGCAAAATTTACTTTAACCCAGAGGGGGGAAAAAAGTCACACTGTCCTTTCTATTTGTGGTGCTTGTTTCTTCTGAACTACTTTTTTTTCTTCCACTGAACTTTCCAGTAAAAAGCTTCTATAGAGCACTCTGTGAGCAGCTAATTGTGTGGTTTACCCTCATTGTTTACTGCATCAGTGATATTCAAATTCAGAATAACAGACTAATGGGATTTCCATCCATCCATCCATTTTCTTGCACCCTTTTCCCTCAGTGGGGTCGGGAGTGGTGCTGGTGCCCATCTCCAGCCAACATTTCGGGCGAGAGGCGGGGTACACCCTGGACAGGTCGCCAGTCTGTCGCAGGGCACTTATGGGATTTCATTTATTTTTATTTTTTTTAACTTGAATCATCCAGATTTACTAGTATCTTGCTGTGCTCCGCTCTGGTTTGCATTCAGAGTGGAAATGTGCTTATATTAATAATTTCTGATCCATAATGACTCCCCAGGTTACCGATATGTGGTCTTGGATGTTCCCCTCCTGTTTGAAACCAGGCGCCTCACCAAGTTTTTGAACCACACCGTGGTAGTTTACTGGTAAGATCACTCCTAAACTGGCTTCGCATTTGAAAGCGTCAGACATTTTAAGGTTTGTATTTTGAATGCGCACATTTGTAATGGAACCTCAGCTAACGGCAGACGCAGCGAGAGATGTTTACAGTTTTAAATGCAAGTGTGTAAAATAAAAAAAAAAATTTCTTTAATCAGCTTATCTTTGTCGGATATCAGGTTACGTGTTCGATCCTAAACGTTTTTGTGGCGAAAGCAGAAACGGGAGTGATCTTTAAGAGGAAATCTGTAACCCTCTCCAGTGACCCTGCGACCCAGCTGCAGCGCCTCATGCAGAGGGACAACCTGACCCAGGAGCAGGCCGAGCAGCGCGTGGCAGCGCAGATGCCGCTCAACGAGAAGCGCGGCTTGGCCAACCACGTCATTGAAAACTCGGGCAGCCGAGAGGACACCCACAGGCAGGTCCTGCGGCTCCACACGAAGCTGGAGGACTCCATGGACTTCCTCTTAGTGAGGGTGATCGCCGTCGCTGCCACCGCCGGTCTGAGTGGAATGCTGCTCTACGCCGCCAAGCTGCTGTTGTCCTAACGGAGGAAACGGAGGAGGAGGAGGAGGATGAGAAGAACAAGTCTAAAATGTGAAGCTGCGATTAGAGTCGAGTGAAGGCAAGTCGAAAGTACTGATGCGGTTTTCTGTGAAATTAGCTTCACAGCACCTTCCACTAACAGCGCAGCAGTGTGGCGCTTTATGTTGACAGTTAACACAGACGTAGAAAAACTCTGACAAATGGGGCTTAGTGTAAAGAATGCAGTTTGTTCTGGCTTTTCTCAGCAAGACTTAACAGTGGAGTTGATGAAGTAGAATCTCTTAAGCTTAGCATAAAAACAATTTTATTATAAATGCAAACCTACCAAAAAGTTTACCCACTTTTTAAAACACGTTTATTCAAATTGGACAGTGGATGATTTTATCATCTGAAAATAAAAGTGCATTTTAATAGCTGCTACCTTTTAATCCAGATTTTAAGTTGTCATTACTTTGGCACCAACTCACTTTATATTTTTAGCTAAATGTTGGTGCTAGCCCCGCACCAAAAGTAGGTTTTTAAAGTGGAAATTATATTAAAGAGCAAAGAAACTTCAAGGTGATGCATACAGAACATGCAATGATTGTATAATGATGGTATATTTGACAGAATGTAATTGACAATCCGTTTTTTTCTTCACTGGGAACAGTAGGAATTGGCAGATTTCACATTTATCACTGTATTTTCTTACACTTCATATGTTCTCTGTTGAAGTAGAAATCTGTAATTTTATTTTGTTTTTGCACACTTGTAACTAAAATGTTTGTAACCTGATATGTGTAACTTAAATATAACAGACCACACCACTGTAAAAGTGTCTCGGTGCATTCGGTTGTTCTTGTGTTTTAACAGAAGTCTGTGTGTAAATGCTGGACACTCGAAGTGAACCTGGAAGTTGAAGCTAAAACGTGAAGTGCTCCCCCTAGTGGCTGGCGTTGTTCTGCCTTCAAAAATGTAAAAAGTACACAAATGGTTTTAGCTCTTGCGGTTGAGATGTGCAAGAAAAAAAGCTTACCGAAATGATTACCTTTTAAAACCTTCTTTTCACAGTATATTTTTTTATATAATAAGCACTATAATTTCATGCACATTATTATTTTTAATACTTGACTGGAAGCGTTAAGCTAGGATGCTAATTGTTAGCTGCTATAATTTTGCCTTGCTAGTTTTTAAATGTTTGCCTGAGAAATTTTAAAGTGTCAGTATTTATTCTTCGGTCTTGAACTATCATTTAGGAATGGGAAGAGTTTAAAGGTAATGTAAAAAAAAAAATCAAGTGTTGTGTTCTCATAACAAGAGAGTAGCAAATATTCATATTTTACACCTTAAGTCAACTTGACATTGAAACTCGAGAAATGAATCCAAAAAAGTTAATGTTTACATTTACTAAATAGCACAAACTAGTGAGTTTGATGTCTCAAAAGTGAACAAAAATAATTAATAAGTGTAAAATTCCACTCAGATATTGGTTGTTCTTTGCCTGTCGTGTGAAACTGCACTCCATCCCTGTTATTCTTATTTGCCAACATTCCTAACCTCATCAGAGCTTTATGAACCTCAGCTGACAAATTAGTTCATCTCTCTTAACATAAAGCACATCAACCTTCAGTTATGTCTTCTAAGGGCAGGGCATTCTTCAGTAATCGTTTCCAACAGGAGGATGGGTAAGTGACGGCTCTTCAGGAAAACACACGGCTCAATTTAGTAGACACATGTGAATGATGTCCTTGCTGTTGTCCACATTGAGGTATAAAAATTCAGGCCCACAGGCAGGTACGTTTGCATCATTCTGGCACAGAGGATCAACCAGTCTATGTGGCTCACTTGGCTCCGTCTGAAGCCATCTTTGGTCTGCTTGCTGTTTTTAATCAAGACGCTGCTGCGTTAATGCAAGCTGACTTGGGCTGAGGCATGCGGGGGCAGTCATCTGAGCTTGGACACATACAGAGAAGACAAAAATCACATGGAAGAAAGCATAATAAGACTGGCAACATAAATCACACAATTCCACAAACAAGGCTTTTTTATTTTTTATTCATGCGATACACACATATATACCTGCTTTTAAAAAAAGCATCAACGTAATCTCCTCTGTCTTCCTGCCCCACAGATGCATTCTGGTTTTGCTTTTTTGTCACACATAAATCTCCCTTTGCTGCTTTGCTTTTTCCGCTTGACAGCCTCAATCACCATTGCTGTCCACCAAAAGGTCCTCTGTCGCCACGGTGACACACATGGGATTCCCCGAATGTGGCACGTTTGGATTTAATATCCCCTACTTTTCTTAAGAGCACTGGATAACCTCAATTACGAATCCCCAAAACTAGATTCTCAAAAGTTTCCAGCTCACTTGGGTGTAAAGATACGTAAAACTCACAAGACGAGACACAATACTGATTTTACGAGAACGAGATGGAACGAGACTTTAATATTACTTTCAAGAAATCTTAAAAGATCAAATTATGCTTCAAATAAACCTCTATTATGCATTTTTGTATATTTGCCACAAATGTAACAAACTGAACTTTAGTTTTCTGACTTAATTTAATCTCTTCAGACCCTATGACAGTTTTTTGATTAGCTTAATGTACCTTTAGACATCCATCCAGCAGTTGCTATAGCAATGGTTCCTGCATCTAAACAACTTGGAGGACTCACAGAGTGACTGTTGCATCATCCAGCTGGAAACCCAAAATGCTGCCAAACAAATGGTTTAAGTCTACCATAGTGTTTACATCAATGAGACAGAGATGAGCGTTATGCAGTGGGCAGCCCAGACTTTACTCCGATAGGAAAGTCATGAGGGGACATTAAACATGCCGGTTCTGAATTTGAACGAAGAAATAATAAAATGTATTCAAGAATCACAGCACAGGTGTCAATCTGTTATGATAAGCTGCGATTTAAAAACTAGATGTTAGTAGAATGACTCAAAGAAAAGTTAAATCTTTAAGAATTGTGCAGTTAATGTTGGTGTTTTAGAGGAAAAATGTAGATTTCCTCTCCGCATAGCGAGAACAAATCTGATCCATTTTTCGTCATTTTCTCTTTAGAGTAGCTCGCAATGCACTTGCAGGTGTGGAAATAAAAGCTATTATGTTGAGTTTTATCCACATTTTTAAAACAAACTGCTGTAATTTGGAGCAGAGCAGCATATACTAGTACATCCTGAGCCTAGTGATATACTTGGTTTAGCAAGCAGACAGCTGCTCATCCATCTCTTGCTCAGACAAAAACCAGAAACAGAGTGTGAAAAGCAGACTATATTTATGCACCAGCAAGTGTGACTGCTTTAGGGAAAGATGGGCGGTGATGCCTCAGTCTGAATGTAAAGTGGGTTTAATTTGGAAGGTGTTAAGCTGAGAGGAGGAGAAAACTTTAAAGATCCATCGTATCACGGTGTAAAGAATGTCCCGCTGCTTTAGAGTCTGTAATGGGTCTTTTCTAGGAACAAACCAAATAATTTACTAATGGCAGGGGGTAAACGCTTGCATAATGTCACCGTCACGTTCAGAGTTGGCCTATGGCACCATACGGTGTCGGCATTTTGTAATCTCTTGTCTGAGTGGGTTTTCATCATCTCTCATGCTTATATTACTGCCAAACAATAATGCAAGGTAGCTTTGTGCTCTATCTAATTGCTACAGCATGATCTAACTGAAGCGTTTGTAAGATGTACTTTGAGTTTGGATCCTGATTCAGGAGCTTAGTTTTTAGACGACACTCCCAGGTCCAGGGGATTGTATGTTTTCAGAATCCATCAGTGATTTAGCTCTTACTTTACAAAACATTCTGTTTTATTACTGAGTAAGTAGTGGCAGAAATGACTAAATGTTGTATTGGTGGAAGTCTCAGATGTAAAGAAACTAACCTGCCATTTTAAAGGACCTTTAAAAGAATTAAAAGCTTTTTTTTTTTAATTGCTGATCAGTTTTATCAGACTTTAAAAATTCTGTATTATTATACGAGTAGATTACCTCCTGCCATCAAATAACTATGGACCTGCATGAGTGGTGGTGTGATGGACTGGGAGAATGGGTGATTAACAGGCTTGCGCAGCACTTGGTGGCATGCTGAGGATGAAATTCAACCATTTGCATCAGTAATACTGGAGCAGGGACATATCTAAAATATGCAGGATCCTGGGTATTGAGGATCAGGGTGGAGGATCACCGAGCGAGTTAATCTACAATCATGTCGATGCCACAAATTCAATAATTATTCAGCTTCTAACTTTAGATGAGGCACAGCTGTAGCTGCTGTTTTTGGACCTGAGCACCTTGTTCACCTCCAGTGCTGTTGAAAGGATTATTAGACTTAATTATTTAACTAAGACTTGTCCTCTTGGATATATGAAGCAAGAACCTAGTGGTTTTCACTTTAATTAATGTAATTTTATCAGAATTAGAACTGCACTGACCCCAGTTATTGTAGGAGGAAAATATAGTTCTTGCCTTTAGTAATTATACACTGGACCACCGAAATTATTTTCCAACTAACACTGCTGTGGAGCAACACATATTACAAATAAAGCCTTCAGCTATAATGTTACATCATCTCTTGTTGCAGGGAGCTCTGGTCAAAATGGTGAAACAAACTAAATAAGCGTCATCAGAAAAGTTCATGGAAGAAAAAGACAGAAATATGTCAGTCATGAACATCAACACAAAGAATGAGCAAATGTGAAATATTTTAAACACATATCAGTTGTTTCCATGTTTTTCTACTTTACAACAATAGAAATTAGTGTGTCTTAATTTGATTTTATTAATCTGAAGCAGGATTAGGTACTAAAACGGTATCCACGTTTTGAAAATCTCAATGCTCAGAAGGTGGAAAAGCTGTGGCATGACTTCGAAACTCCCCACCTCATGGGGAAACATGGTGGAGGCCACATTATGCTGAGGGACTCTTTTCTTCAGCACGGGCAGGAAAGCTTGTCAGAAACTATGGATCGAGTTAAATAAAGCAATGCTGGAAGACAACGATGAAAGCATCTTATTAGCTCAATCAAGTCTCAATTCCTTGAATAATCCTTGTAATTTAATTTCCTTTAAATTATCTAGAGTTTACAGGTTTGCCAAAGCAGTCAGAAACAAGAAGAAGCTACAAAACATGTACATCCTCTCCCTTCACGCAAAAGCCCCAAATGCAGCTCGACACCAACAAGTGGAATAAACTAGCCCGAGAAACTACAGCAACTGCAGCGCTCCTGAACTCTGGCATCTAGTGTCATACTGGGGAAAGGGACACTCGCAGCACTTCCATAGTCTAATGTCAGGCTGCATCCACGAGGCCGTGGTGAGGTGAAGAGACAGGCAACACGCCAGCGGAGCATCTCCAGCAACATGACTCAACCTGTCCCCACGCGTTAGCCCGGCTCAGTCAGGAACATGAGGGAACAAGGCCGTTGGTATTGAGTCACTGACACAGCGGACAGGGCCCTTATCAAGCCTGATCACGGGCAGGAGAAGGGAGGGGAGATCGCTGCACGATGTCACGTTCTCTCAAGGAGCACAGGGGACACGGGGTAATGTGTGCACACATGCAGCCGTGCCTCTGCCGTAATGCAAGGTGATTAATTCAGTGCATCTCCACCTTTTGCGCTGCGCATGCATCAGGTAACATCAGTTTTTGGAGCATCAAATGTTGTGTTCTCTTGTTTACTCCAAACACAACCGTGGTACCAAGGCAGATCCCATACTGAGCCGGGTGATGACATTTCTTTTTATGGATTCTTGTAAGCAAAATGCTTTGTTAAAGAAAAATGTAAATAATAAATAAATAAATAGGTTTCGAATCCGTATAATTGTGTAAAATAAAAAACAATATTTACATACAATACAGTACTTTCTGGTGTGCCATCATAGGAAAGATTTATTTGATTTTTTTAATTATTCAAATAACTTACTATCCATATTTCAAAAACAATAATTTAAATTACTTGACTTAAAAGATAAATGCAGACACATCATGCACACATCATGTTGAACATATCTACCATTCATAAATCATTGCAATATATAAAAATCCTAAAACATGTAGCTTCCTGTATGTAAATTGCAAAACATAAAATGAAAGAAGACAATGCAAAACCTTGACAGATTCAGCACAATTTGAAGTTATTTACCCCAGTAGCCATCAAAAATGGCGTTCTTCATCAATGTTTTGATGAAGAAAATTCTTTCTTGGAATTTAATCCCAACGGCAGCCTTTTTATGTGTTTCGTAAATTTATTAACGTGTGACAAATCATATTTGGATTCATGTAATGCAGCCCTACTGACAAAATCTACAGATATCAAACAAGAAATCATGAAGAGAATTACAGACTTCTAAAAATCCCATTATTCTAAAATAGTCAGATTATAGTTTTGAAATGCTTCCGGGAACAAAGACCACTCCCCTTCCAAGTCTAGAGTTAATCTAACAAAATAAAAAAGCAGGAATGCCACTGAAAGGTTAAACATAATACATGGCTGGGAGAGCATTTAATTACCACTGAAAATTATTGAAGATTTTAAGCATTCAAAAATGGTGTATGGCTTCGATGTAAAGGCAATCTCCTCAAAATATTAGCTGAGCTTGTTTAGCTTTAATCAGATCTGGACTGGAATTACATTTTCAGAGCTTCACTTTAAGGATCTTGCTGCCTGAGGCACGATTTGAAGCGGGCAGTGAGGCGGGCAGCGAGGCGGGAGCTGCTGTGAGCAGCTGCGATTAGGGGTGCCATGACTCGTTGAATACCCTGTAATTACAGCTGTAACTGATGCCGAGTTGATCACAAACCTTTTTGCTTCTTTTCCATCGTTTTAAGCCTTCTTTTGTACTTCCTTGAAACTTTCTCTCATTTTGTCATGGTATAGTCACACACACCAAAGTGTTTTACTGAGTTGTAAACTGTCATGGAGTGGCGCGCAGTTGTAAAGCTGAAGGAAGTCGGTTTTTGTTTTTCAAAATTTGTGACTTTATAGAGGCACGTGTCCCTAAAACCTGGGGGATTGTGTCTCTACCTGACCAACAGATCTTTGCTGATTAACTGAAGTTCAGTCACACTGAATGGTGACAGCATACACCTCACAGTGAGGAAGGTAAGTTCAGGGTAATGTTTAGTATTGCCTTTCCTTTTTTAAATTTGGCTTCATCTAATCAGAGAGATTTGTTCTGACTCATCTCAGTTGCTGACTTAGCCTGTTCAGATGACGACAAATTTAAGGATTATGGACAAAGTGATCATTTGCTTTCTCATGGTGAAACCTGACCATTGTAATGCTGAGTGTAAACAAGCTTACATGGCTACTGGAGTTTTTCCTCTCCACGGCTTCACCACTCTTCTCTGTACTGTCCCGCTGAAAAATGTTTTCAATAAACAAAGACTTTCCTCTCTTTCTCTCTGTCAAGTATTCCAGCCAAACAAAGTCCTGGAAGAGGAAAGTTTGGGAAATGACCCGGGTAAATCTTTTCTCCTTGTTTGAATGTTACTTTCTGATTGCCTTACCTATCACTCATCGTCCTAACTTTCTTGCAGAGTCTGTTCCTGCTCGAACATTCCTAGTGTTATTATAAAAACTGTTTAATTTTTTCTGAGTCACCTGCTCTGGCCTCTGTTTTGAATCCTCCAAAAATGTCTTAGTAGGTTCACAGTGTGATATGCTCTTTATTTGATTAATTAAACACTGCATCCAAAAGACTGGATTTTACTAAGCCGTGTTCGAGTAAAGGGGATCTAAATACAAACGAGGCCACAATTTTCTGAATTTTATCAGCAAAACGTTTTAAAAACATGCATCCGCTCCCTTCAACTTCACTGTTATTCATTGCGTTCATGCTAAAGTTTGGGGCTGAATCGTGACAAAATGTGAAAAGATCCAAGGGGCATGAACGTTTTTTCAAAGCACTGTAGTTCCTCTGGTCACTCTTGTCCCCTCTTAAAAAAAAACAGTGTTGCTGACATGTTTGCAAACTTCATCTTGCATAAGTGCAGGAGGCTTCCTGCTCCACAGATCTTGCGGCTGCCTGAGGAAAGAGTTCAGCTGCAGTGTGCGTTAACACTTACCGTTTATTTTTAGGATCCAAGGTGATACACTCTGGCTTGTGGTGACCCTTGAGATGACACATCTGAAAGAGACGGCGCTGCAGCAGGGAAGATTCTGCTCTACGTCAGTGGTTATCGACATCAAAAAGGTGCTGAGAAGGTTTTTTTTTTTTTTGTCACACAGGTGGATAGGCTCACTACGTGGAGACTTTTCTCTAAAGGTTTGATTCTCATTGACATGTTTTGCCCTTTTATGACCCACCTGTGACCGTAATATAACCGGCTGTTTTTTTTTTGTTTTTTTTTTGTTTTTTTTTTTGTTGTTGCATCCAAAGCACAGCCTCTAACTAAGTCTGGCATGTGTAGAGTGTTTGTGTTGTGTTGTTTTGAGCTCTGGCACCGTGTCATAATGAATAAGAAGGGGGGAAATGTAGATTGTTTTAAGTCACTGCGCGAAACCCGTAGTAAGAAACAGACGTCACGATTGCGTGCCCACACCAATAAAAGCCGCTGAAGAGTGTGGGAAGGTGGCTCGCTCGTTTCGTCGTAGGAAGCGTGCATTGGCATGAAGGGCAATTTGGCCTGACAGTTATAACATCTATCTCTGACTCGGATCTCCCCCTGGTGAGTTAAGTAGGAATACTCAAGATAACAACAGCAAGGGCTCATTAATGTCACTTCAGACATTTCATGGGAGGCCGGGTCCCGTCTCTACGGAGACATGAAGGCGTGCACGCGGACGGCGTTGATCCCCACACACTCGCACGCGCTTCTCTGCGAGGGTCCACGCGCGCTCTGCAGTAGCCTGATAAGACTCACGCCTCAACAACTTTGCCCCTGCAAATGTCAGACTGGAGCTGTCTCTGTTTCCTTGTAAGGCGCGGCGTGTGTAAATGAACAACTCAAAATGTTCTTACTGTGGCTTTTGCATAAACCTAAGATTACCTATGTTAAGTCCACTGCTGAGACTTAATATGGCAAATCCCCCCCAGGCTTACGTGCTATGAAAATAGATCCAGATGAAATTCTTCAAATATCTGCAAAGCTCTGTGAAAGAGTGTAAATAAAAAGAAGCTTACTGCACCTCCCAGAAGAAAGCTTAAATCTGCGTCTCGTTGCGATGAATGCGTTAGAGGCGGCAGCAGAGATTTTAAACCCACCCGAAGGTCTCCCAAGGGGCGACTTTGGGACCAGCGTCTCCAAATTTCTTCTGTTTTTGCTTTTCAGTCACGCTATCAGACAATCAAACACAAAGACCTGAAAGAATTGTCATAAATGATGGAGCCGTGAATTTTGCTCTTTTAGAAAATCATGATGCGTGCTTGTTTGATGCACCAGTCAATGATTCAAGGTACACCAGCAAATCCACCTCTAAATAACTAGAGAAAAAAACCCTAAATGAACTGGCCTAGTCAAAGTTAGGATCTGAATCCAGGTCAGATTCTTTGGCTTGACTTTAAAGAGGTTTTTCATGGTTGAAACCCTACAATGAAACTGAATTAAAACAATTCTGCAAAGAAGAGTGGGCCGAAAAGTCCCTACACTGCATTATAAGACTGATTGCTTGTCATCAAAACTACTTAATGTTGACTACCAGTAATTAAGTTTACTTTTTCCACATTAGCCATTTTTCTTTTCGTATTTACCCTTAATAAAGGAAATCCTAAGTGATCCAGAAACAGAAAAAATGCAGGAGGGACACCACTTCTGTACATCTTTGTGTCTTGTTTCTGACCCACGCAGCATGTCTAAAGCTATTTTCATTCATCAAACTGAAGCAGCCTCTTGGTTGCTATCAGAAAGAAGACAGAACCTGTGTTTTTGCTGATGATCATTCAGACAAAAATTGCTTGAAGTGTTCAATATTTGCAGGCTGTTGATACACTTTCACTCATGTCACTCAAAGACTTCAAGAAAATCTGCTGCATCCTGGGGTCTGTGCAGCGAGAGCTCGGCTTCTTTCTCCACCGGGGGCATTTGTCTTTGACGTCGTGACATCTCTAATGTGACGATGTGCTCATACACCCTGCAAGGAGAAAGCAGCCTGTGCTGGCCTGGCATTCTATACGGCCGTGTGGCTCTGTTGACCTCTGCCTATGCACAAAACTTCAGTCTTAATTGTGTCTGGAGGAATTTTTTTTTTGCTGTCTTAAGACAGGCTTCAGTTTAGACCAGAGGGTGTTCTGGCTTTTAATGCACACAGCAGTTAAAAAGATAACAGGCAAGACAGTAGAAGTCATTGTGGCGATCTCTCTCTCTCTCTATTTTTTTTAATGATGTTGCACTGAATTAATCCTTTGCTTCCATATCTAAGAAAACTCCTAACTTTTTACTTTTGAACTTTTAAGTTTGTGCTTCAAACTGGATAAGGGACAGCTTGGTGGCCCGTGTCAAAGGTGAATCGTGTCCAAAGAATGTCATATTGTCAAAGAAGCTCTTGATAAAACGGACAGTTTCAACAGTTCATGCCCTAGAGCTATTTTCTGGTCTCTGACAGTTGTGTTGAAGTCACGGCAGAGCCTAATTTTAACCCCGCCCCCCCATCACTTTGCAGCGCAGATCTAAGCTTTGTTGTGATCTGTCCGAACACCCGTCTCCTAACTCGCTCCTGCCGTATCTCGCCACATCCACAGCCATTAAAAGAGCAAAACCAACATATCATCTTTGATTGTAAATCACAATAATCCCCCGCTTCATTTGGCATTTAACATAGCTGTGATGTCCTCCGTGTTGATTGCCTCTTGCTGTGCTGCTGTGATTCTTTTTTTGTGTAACATTTGAAGGACTAAAGGCTTGTTTCACAGTTTAATGAGGAGATCAGAGTGGCTGATCAGTGAACCTGATGATAAGAGGGACACTAACTGTGTATAATGTTGGTAAATGCTAAAGACGTTATTCTTTTAATTGAAGTTTGTGAGTAAAGGCAGCAAATAATGTCCACGTCTATCTTTTCAATACAGTTTTAAATCATCATTTATCGTTTTATGGAAACAAAACATTTTGACTTTACATGCATTGATCAAATAATTAAACCTGCACAGGAAATAATAAAATCACACAGTCATCAATCAATACATTATGTTTTTGTTTTTAGAAACACAACAAAATGTACAAGGTTGATAATGTTTTGTCTGTATTGAGATACAGAGTCAATAATGAATTTACATTTTATACAATATGCCAAATATAACATACAGCACCCTCCACTTTTATTGGCTCTCCTGGTAAAGATGTGTCAATAGCCTTAAAATAAACTCGTCTCATATCGGAAAAGCTTACATTAGGAAGTCAGAAAGGACCAAATCCGGGGAGAGCAGTGTAGCTTGCCTTGACTTCACTGGAATATCAGAGAAGCTGTAACGCTGTTTTGAAACATCATGTCATTCTTCTTTTTAGGAGATTACAATTTAAGCTAATTTATAATTTTTTGGGTGTCTTTGCAATGAGATTCAACCGACATTGTTCTGTGAGCTTTACTATAGAAACTGTTGAGTATCTTTAAGACTTGTGCTTCCATTTGTGTACGGTATATAACACTACATATTGAGGTGCTAATCAACGCAGCACATTAATCCTGGGCTGATTAGCTCTTAGCGACTTAGCATCTAACGAACCACCTGCACAATCCAGTTTGGCATATATATGTGGTTTAAGAGACTTTTAGGGTTTTTTTGGGATAGTGACCAATGTGTTGACCTGAGTGAGACACAGACGTTGGGCCACCAGGATATGAACAGGGCTAGACTTGCTACAACAGGTTTGACTATAACTCCTTGCTTGCAGTTATAGTGTTTAATGTTTGGTCTATGATTTCCAGTTTTCATGGAGTATAAATATATGACACGAAGGCCGTCATCAGAATGGAAAAGACAAGAGAACATGAAAACTGAAGTAAGGCAAAAGATCATTTACAGTATCTACAGTTGCAATAAATACATGAAGTAAGTCGTTTTTTGTGAAACTTATGCTACAGAAGATTTATTTCAAGACTTTTTCTACATCTTCATCAGAGGTGCCAATATGTGCTGTAGGTGATGTGATGTAGGTCTGATGTCACATTGAAACCTTTTCTTACACTCTGGGATTCAGACATCATAATCTCATTCTTGCATCCAAATTTTTGACAAATTTCTTGAGGCAGGACTCCTCCTCCACTGATGGAAAACATCTTATCACACAGACAGCATGTGAAAGCAAAGACAGAACCATAACATAAACCCAGAGAGCACATTTACTAACACTGAGGCCTCCGCCACTGTGGGATTTCCAGACTTGAATTTGACATGACAGCTGAAGAATGATGGCATGGCCTCTCAGCGCTGTCACAGTTGCTACCGCATGACACATGTCCATAATGTTAGCAGCATAGGCACCCAATGTGTATTCATGTTGGATTGAAACAGATTAAGAGATTAGCGAAAAACTACAAAACTGCAGCGTGCATCATCACTACGTTACTTTAAAGACTGTGGAGCGGTGACTGTGACATTAACCTCACGGCAAGAATGCCAAGTGGAAGTCAGGAAGTAAATGTCTGCGACTGGGACCTTTCACCTCCGAGCCTCCTGTTCTGCCCGGTCGTCAGTCGGCGTAGAGGATGAACCCCGAGAAGGTGCTGTATTTGTTGCTGTTGCCCCCATGAGCTTTGCCCCCATCCAGTTTGATGAAAACCTCATCACCCGCATCCAGGTGAAGTATGACACTGTTGCTGGCATAGTCATAACTCTGGTCTTGGTCTTGGGCAATAGCACTGGCTCTGACCTGGAATATCAAACGCAGAGAAATGCAATAGGAGGTTAGAGAAGAGAAATAGTCACCGAAGATCCGAAAATGTTCCCCTCTTGCTGATCAGCAAAATTAACACTTTCATGCATGAATAATGATCCTTTGTGTCAGTATTTTTTTCCAATTTTTTATTTTTATTTTCTTAAGGCATAAAAAAAGGTAGGACAAAAATTTGCCATTTTATTTTCTTTTTTTTAGGTGATCAATTGTAATTTTCTCCAAATAGAAGGTTGTTATTTAAAAAATACATCAGTAGTATTGTCCTTTAGGGGTTATCTTATGTCACAGTTTGTTTTTTTTTACCTGCAAGAGTTGTCTACAGTAGAACCGGGTCGGTCGACGTGCCTTTTTTGACTGTCGGCCATATTGGATTTTACAAAAATAATTTCTTGCATTTGCAGCTGATGGCCAGTAGTTGATAGTGTATTTTATGATGTATTAGTGTCCACTTCAGTGGTCTGTGTGCATTTAGAACATTAAAATCGACAAGAAGCACAAGAAAATGGCTTTTAGATAGCTGTCCACTGCAGTGACCACTATGCATGAAAGGGTTAATAAAAAAAGGTGCTGTCGACAAAGTATTTCCCCTCCAATAGATTTGTCCTGTT
This sequence comes from Poecilia reticulata, assembly GCF_904066995.2. Lineage (NCBI taxonomy): Eukaryota > Metazoa > Chordata > Actinopteri > Cyprinodontiformes > Poeciliidae > Poecilia > Poecilia reticulata. Next base: position 8,952,275 of record NC_088848.1, on the reverse strand, counting down.
TTTGTATTTGCATGTTTCAAATAATCAATCAATAAAAATGTGAGTTGGGGTTTGAAATAATTATTTCATTTACTGGAGGGGAAAATAAATCCAAGCCAACCTGGCCTTTTATGAAAAATTACTCCTCCTGTTAAATTATCATTTAACAATGATTAAACAAATCTTTTGGAAAGTTGGGTCACAAGTCTGATTCATACCAGACCCATCTAGTCAAGAAATCACCTCAATAGAACTTGTCTGGCAGCATGAAGTAAGCTGCAGAATCTCAAAAAGCCAGAGCCATTATCCACAATAAAAGAAAACATGGAACAGAGGTGAACCTTTCAGGAGAGCCCAGCCTATCAGCATTTCTCCCAGAATGCCTCGGAAATCTACTCAGGAGGTCAAAGAAGAAGCCAGAGCAAAACACTGCAGCCCCAACTTGCCTTAGCTAAGGTTCGTGTTTTTGATGTAAAGATGACAAAAAGTACTGGACAAAGGTTGCATCTATGGGTGAGTTTATACCTAAAACCAGTGGTGAAACCAAAAAGAAACAAAAAGCCTGTCTCAGATTTCCCAGAAACTCCTTACAAGCCAAAGTTTTTGTAATGAGTACATCCTGCTACGTCTAAAATTACCGCAGCATTTCAGGAAAAGAACATGATACCACAGGTCAGACACGGAGGGTGATTGCATGTACCATCAACTATAACAATTTGTTACAACTGATGGTGCAGTAACTTATTAAGTTATGCTAATCGGTAAGCTGTTAGCACAATTTAGCAGCGAGTACACAAGTTCCTCCTGGCTCTGATTGGTTGTTTTTGACCAGGTGCATTTCTTTAAATTCCAATATGCCTCAAGGAGGTGGAGGAAGAGCTTCATTTTTTCACAGCTTATCTGTCTCATACTCTACTGTCACGCCATGGTGACAGTTTACACAAATATGGAAAAAAAAACATATTTGTACAAAAGTTACTTACTGCAGTTTTCAAATCCACAGGAGATGCTGTGACCTGAAACAGGCCGTTCATCCTCTTAAATTCTTTTAATGTGACTGAATTAAGACATTTCCTAAAAAGAAGCGTGGGCTGAAGTTTCATTGCCAACTATTGCAAACGCTTGGTAGCACAAGGCTGGCACAACCAGTTATTAGGCTCAGGGGGCAATTATTCTTTCACATGTTGGGTTTGGTAGCTATTTTCCTTTGATAAATGATGAAATCATTTGAAAACTGCCTCTTTGTTTTTCCACAGTTTACCTTTGTCTGATATTAATTATATTTGCTTGATGATCTAAAGGACATATGTGTGGGGAAAATGTGAAACCGGAAGAAATGTGGGAAGAAATAGAAACAAAATGCTGCCAGGAAATAGACCTAAAGGGAAACTATGAATCAACTCCATTTTTTAACAGTTTATCCTTGAAGTGATAAGGTTTAATGTCATTACAAAAAAACTTGTAGAAAAGTAAAGCCTGAATTAAGAAGTTTGACTTTGTGTGAGTGTGTCCCCTCTGGTGAATATCTTGTTTTTTATATTATGACTCAGCCAAACGGGTCAGGCTTGAGTCAGTCTGCCTGTAAGGAACAAAGTCAGTACATACTATCCCTTCCCCTCATCTTCCACTCTTGTGTCCTAATTTTGTAGGGTGAAACGCTAGAAATTGCCACGTTTTGCCACACATAAGTGTCATTTTGTCAACACAGGGTAATTACGGAGGGTGTTGACTTGGGAGCATCATCCCCAAATCTGCTCGCCTGTCTCGGGGTAAGTTCCTTAGCATGCAGCTGCTGGAAGACAGATCCCCTCTGAGGCTTTACTCCAGCTTTACTGTGCCATCCATAAAAGTTTAATCCGTGTTCCGACAAAGATTGTGACGACAGGTTAGCTGAACCAAAAATAAAAACATTATCCTCTAATGGAGTTGTGAAGAGATGTGCCCAGTGTGAGATGGAAAGCTACAGGACAGATGACAGCATGGTGATGAATTTTTAGACGTCCTAAGCTGCTTCCACTGTGTTTCACAATGTCTACCATTGACAGGCAGATGTTGCATAAAAATGATGACATTCTTTAGGTTTTCTACTCTGTGTGCCATTTATTTATTACAGCATAAACATGTTGTCAAAATTGTTGTTGCTACTCTTGCTTCCATTGCTGTAATCTCTCAATATATAGAGTGGCTTGCAATAGTATTTATACCCCTTGAATCTTTTTTAGATGTTGATTTGTTACAACCATAACAAATACACTGCCATTTTATGTGATCTAAACAAAACAGCTTATAATGTAAAAGTGGGAGGAATAGGACATATTTATTGAGGCCCACTGCAATGATAGCTGCAGGTTTTCTGGGAGATATTTTTTATCAGCTTTACACAACAGACTGACATTTTTGCCCCTGCTCCTTTTCAGAATAGGTCAAACTCAGTCAGACTGGACGGAAAGTCTCTGTGGATAATAATTTTCAAGTTTTAAGTCTCATTCTCAATCAGGGCTTTGACTAGGCCATTGTAATACACAAATCCACTTTGATCGAAACTAGTCCATTGCAGCTCTGGCTCCATGTTTAGGTTAACTAGGTGAACCTTTGCTCCAGTCTAAAGTCTTTGGCTTTTATTTTTTAAATGTATTTATCTTTGTCTGTGTTGCTTGTGGCAACATTCAAATAGGACTTCTTATGAAGTTGTTCAACATTTTTTTCTTCTTGGCAATCCTTAATCGGACAGGTCAAAGGTCAGAATTGGGGGGAAAAATCTAAGAAATATCCTGTAAACAGATTTAGCCAGATCTTATGAAATAGATTGTACTGGATATTCTGGGTAAAATTGGCAATAGATGTAAAACATGTTGAAAACCATGTATCACATCCCTTCCATTAAAGTATTGCACTGTTTTGTATTAATCTGTCACATGAAATCCCACTAAAATACATTCAGGTTTGTGGTTGTAAAATGACAGAAAGTGGAAATTGGTGTGAGCACTTTTACAACGTCCTGCAGTTCACGAAGTCCAAGTTTTAGATGAGTCTCCAGTCCAACTCAAATGACTAAATTACAACCTCAGTGTGGCACCAAGTTCTGCAGAGGCCTGGTAATTACCCATTCATTTGATTCAGGTGTGCTGAAACAGGACACAGATCCCCTGTGGAGAGAAACTAGATGCCACTGAATTTTGAATAATAGGTGGAAGCTGTGGCTCAGTGACTCTTCCCTGGAGAGCCAGCAGAAACTCTGAATGGGACATCATAGAGTACAAAATTCACACAGCTTGTATTTATATTCATAAAAATTATACTATCTTGTTAAAAATAACAGTGGAACAAAGTTTATGAAACAGATTTGCTGGAGTAAAATCTAAAGAAATGGTGACAGATGGTCAACAATTACACATGCTAGAGTGAGTTAATGTATAACATTACCTGTCTGAGTCACTCAGAGTGAATGTAAGGACTAACAAAGGAGTAGTTTAAGATTATCGAAGTTAATGTTTGTTAAAAAGTTATGCGCAGTCAATATCTTACCTTCAGTGGAAATTTTCTTAGCATCTTGATTCAACAGATTATCCAGATTGGTGTGTCCTGTAGGCTAAAAACTTGTGGCTAGTTCAAAAGGGACCAACAATAATGTTTTCTTTTAAACTCCTTAAACTCTCAAAAAAAAAAAGTCTTAGTGACTCATGCAAAAGCTATGAAACTTTAAACCCTTGTCACATTTTCAGTTGTCATATATTTACACATGAAATATATAATTTTTTGATGATTTTTTTATTTGCTCATGTGCTTGAGTTTTTTTTTTATGTGTCACTTTTTCCACAAAAGCAAGAGTAGTCATACCTGATGTATTTATTTGGGTGAGCATTTTTAGAAATAACTCATTAACTTGAAAAAATGAGCTTTGTTGTCCTCCAAATACCGAGATAAAAATGTTTGAAAAGTGAACGGTTCATGTGCTGCGCCCAGTTTTCTTTGCTCAGTCTCGCCATGGAGACGTGCAGATGTGACATTTCTCATTTAACTCAGACAGTGCTCTGATGGAGACTCACCTCTTTTGTTTCATTGTGATTAATTATTACGGGAAGTAGTCTTTTCTAGGTCAAAATACCAAAATGATATGTTTAGATCAGACAAGTAATTGAATAAAGCATATCCTGATGGGCACTAATCTGGTTGTGTTTGCTCTCGCTAAGGACTGCTCTCATTCCACTGAGATTATCTCCCAAAACAATTTTAATGCAATCAAGCCTACAGTAAAAGAACACAGTGAAAATAAACCAGCGTGACAGCCATACAGCAGTATTTGTGACATGTCTGTCAGCGTGGAGAAAAGATTTATTTATTAGGAGCTGCTTTTGTTTCATGTCTTATAATATTCGCCTCCTTAAGGAGAAAAACATGAACACCTTGAAACTGATGTGATCCCGTTTGACAGCAGAGGGGCTTTTTCAGTGCGCTCCATCTTCTCCATTCTATTTGGCAGCACCAACTGCAAAGTTATGTTGTAGAATGACTAAGAAGCTCTGCAAAAATGACTACTTTCATAAACAAGACACTTTAAGGATATCTGGAATGTTATTGTGTCCACTCCCTGTTCAGTCTGTTGCAGCCGGGATGAGGTGTTTACAAGTGCCGAGGCTCAGATGAACATGTTGTTTGGTTGGTGTCATCGCCCTCAGCCGTTTAGGACATTACAAAATCACCCGTGAATTTAGCAAATATCATGAATCGATAATCAAACGTTTTTGGCCCGACAGCCAGTCTGATAACGCGCGCTGGCACACCAAGACTCCATAAAGCTTGTTGTATTTTAAAGGGCAACCGCTTTGAACTAGCCACAACCCCGGGCTGTTTTCTGATGTGTGCTCAGCAGAGATAGCGCAGCACTCCCTCCACTCATGTCAACGTGGACATCAGCACATGATGTGCAAAAATCCATAGAAATACAATCTGGCAGCATGCCAGTGTGGATTGTCATTACACCAGACTTTAACACCAGACAAGTCTGAAATCATTGCACACATGAATACCCAATTAAGACTGCCTGGAAACTGTTTGCATCTTTCCCTAAGCGAGGCCATCACGCTGTTGGTTTATGGTTTCAATTATTTAACCCTTCCCTGCATCCTGATCACTGCAGAGGGGCAGCTATTCAAAAGACATTATTTTACATGAATGTGATCATGTGAAATGGATCCAGTATTCGTGGATTTGTGACTTCAAGTTACTTGCAGAAAATCTGCCTATTTGCAAATTGTTTGCAGACCATCCAAAATAGTTGTAAGAAAATGCAGTTTGAGAAGTTTGAACAACTTGGAACGACGCTACTTGACATGCTGCTGGCTGGCCTTTCCAAAGCAGCCAATCCAGCAGCGCCGTTGATTTTCCTTGGCAGTGATTGGCTGTAACCCCAAGAGCGGAAATAAGGCAGACTGCAGATGTTGGCTTCTGTAATAATGCCAAAACGGTTTTCATTTTCTGTATTAATCCATATTAGGATATACTTAGTGTTTAATCTATTAAAATAGGCAGTTAAGCATTTTAAAGGGGGTCTCAAGTATTCACAGATTTCAGCTGCTTTTGGCCGGATTTGGTCCATTCTGCATTGTTTTTTTTAACCAAAATTAAAAAAAGAAATATTTCTTAAATCTCAGACTTTGTCTTAGATATCCTCTCATCAGCACAGAACATTCAGGTCAAGTCAGAAAACTCAAGCTATCTTGTACTAGAGAACTTCAAATATAATCTAGATTCCTTAGTGCTGCTGAGGAATCTATGGATGAGATATCAATTTCAGCATTATTACCAGCCTCTTGTGGCTGTATTTTCTTATAGTGCTTACTCAATACACATAATACAGGATGGTGAACAACTCTCCTTTACCAGACCTGCAAATAAGCAACAGAAAACACATTCGGGACTCCACTGATTTTCTGTATAGCAAGTACTACTTTCGTCCCTGATGGAATAGCGCCCTGGGCAGTGAGCCACATCACCCACATCAAAAACCGCTACTGTTTTTCACTGACATTTTAACTGTTACTATGAATATATTATTCTGGAACATGCTTCATGTTTGTAAAGGCAGTAAAACGAAAAAAAGTATTTTTGTTTTTAGACTGAAAGGAAAGATGCTCCAGTAACAAGATATTGAGGATGCTGTGTATAAAACTAACAGATCTCCAGGTGAGACAAAGCAGAAAGAGCTGTTCACACAAAAAAACTTTGGAATATCAATTAACAAGTAATAACTAGTGTAACTGGGAAATTAAACATTTTAATCATTAATCTGTTCGTCAAAGTAAGCATCATGCATCACTGGTTGCACCTTAACCTAAAATTTTGACATTATTGTGTTTACTGTTGCAAAAAACACCTCTGTAACCATAAATATTGCTGCATATATGCCAAGTATAGTACTCAACTTACTACACTTCGCACCAAACAGTATTTTTTTTTTGTTTTGCAGATTAGTTAAACCAATAGTTACAGTCATTACATTTTTAAATCAGCAACATAAAGATCTACAGGTGAGGTTATGGAGCTAAAATCTAAATTAGGGGGTCCATAAATGTCACTACAAAAAAAGAAAGTTTGTAGTAGTTTAGATAATTAAAGATACTCAAAAATATTAAGATGCTGAAGAATTAAATTTATTTTTTTGGTTCTTGTTCTATAATTCAGTTCAATAGAGGGAAGAAGAGGAAAGCTGAATGAGGAAATATGTATTTGTAAAAGAGATTGAGATGTCTAGAACAGTTATTTTAAGTAAATTGGACAAGCAAATGTTAAAATGTGAGGCAAAGGTTACAGTTTTCACTCAGTTATTCAAGTCAGTTCAATTTAGAAATACTTTATTGATCACAAAGGGAAAATTTTAACGTTGAATTTATGACAGGCATGTTTCTGAGCATGAAAAAAAAGAAGAAATATTTATGTATTTATTTACTACCAACAGATGATGATTAATTAATTATGTGGTAAAAACGGATCCTTGTGGTTTTAAAGAGGCTACGCCTTCACCATTTCACAGAACGTGTGTCAAACGCATCACCCACCTGACCGTTTTTGATCAGGTCAGCCCACATGCTGGTGCCGTCGCCTCCTCTCATCAACACGTTGTAGATGAAAAAGTAGGTCCCTGGAATCTTACAGGTGAACGTGCCCGTCGCGCCCTCGTAGTTCCCCCCGATGTTAGTCACCACATCGTCGAATCGCAGAATGTCGTAGCCTTCTTGGGGGTTTCGTAGTCCTGCGTAAAACGCCACTCGAGGAGTGGTGTTGTAGGTGGTTGTACTAACCGCCCCGAGGATCCCCGTCCGAACTATGTCTCTGCTGTCCCCCGGCGGCCCTCTTGGGCCCGGTGGACCCGGTTCTCCAGGAGGTCCCGGAAGCCCAGGTTTGCCTGGACGTCCTGGTTTTCCCTGTGGGCCGTTTGTGCTGTACGTAGGCAGCGAAGGGCCGATGCTGTGGTCGCTCAGGTCTTCCTCATTGTCCACCAGGAAGCCACTGGTCGATGTGTCCGTGTGGATCCCCGTTCCGGCGGTGCCCGTGCTGGGGAAGGGGTCGCACACCATCCGGCAGGTGCCCAGCATCTCATAGTGGCTCGCGCTGTCATCTGTGCCACCAGCACCCACAGAGCTGACGAGCACAGGGATGAGGACCACCAGGACCAGGACCAGCATGACCCCCACTGCAGCTGCCACCAGGGTCTTCCGCCCGATGCTCAGCCTGGGAAGGGGCTGCGCTGCCAGCCTGGAGCTCTCCGGGGCAGAAATGGTGACTGTGGGGCGTGCGTCCACCCGGCAGAACACAGACACGAGGACGATCTCCGATGGTGGAGATGATGCTCAGGGGGGAGAGCCGCTGCGAGTCTGCAATTGTGTGACCGAGATGTGCAGGAGTGGGGGGAGAGAGAGAGACAGAGAGAGCAAGAGGAGGAAGGGACCAGAGTGAGCAAAAGGAGAGAAAGAAACTGAGAGGAGTGGAGGAGGAGAGAGAGGGAAAAAGAAGTAGGGAGGAATGAGTTAACAATAAACACAGAGGGGAGCAGTTTTCTACATGCAGATGTGCAAAACTATTGACGATATGAAGGAGAAGAACATAATTAAATAATTTATCCTCACTGAATGCGTGAAAGAACGATAAACAATATGAAGGACATGTTTACTTGGATAAATAGTAGATGGTATATTTTTTCTGGGTCTGCTTTTCCGTGTGCCAAACATAGCCTTGCTAAAGTATTCATACCCTTCAAACTTTTTCACATTTTGTCATGCTACTGTCACAAACTTCAATCTATTTTATTGGCATTTTAGGAAAGAGAGCAAATCCACCCCCTGTAAACTCCACTCAGCTCAGGGTCTGTTGACAAGACAATTATTCGTCACGCACTCAAATTAAATTTGGAAGAGTGCAAGAATAAATCCATACCCATGTCTGCATTCTGCCACAAGTCATTCAGGTGACCAACAAGAAAAAGCACCAGAACTGAAGTGTTTTTGACAGCATGCAGTGTGTGGAGGAAAACTAACATTTCACCTTAAAGATACCATCCTCCATTGTGAAACGTGGTGGTGGCAGCATCATGCTGTGGGGATCGTTCTCTTTGACACGGAAAGGGAAGTTGGTCATCATTGATCGGGGAAATGGATGAAGCTGAAATCAGGGCAGCTTTGTAAAAATGACAAAATAGAAGAGGTTGCTCAAGACTTGAGTTTGCATAAGTGGAGGTTTGCCTTCCAGCAGGACAACAACCCTGAACAAACACCGCTAGAGCTATAGAAGAAATCCAGCCTAACTTAAGCTGAGCTGTTCTGTAAAAGAGAACAAGGAATTATTTCATTCACTCACTTTGCGAGGCATTTTGTGTTAAATTTATTATAAGAATGAGGAATGAGAAGCACGATTACTGAATCCAGGTGAACAGTGTGTGGTCAGGCTGAGCTCTGAACCTCGCCACACTGTCAAACCTTCAAAAAGAGGAAGCAATTAAAAGTCTGCTCCATGCTCAACTGGTCTCGTAATTCAATTAGTTGTGAAAAATTGCCATTTGTTTAATTTTTCACATCCAGAGGCTGTTCCAGAATTAAACATAAAAAGTGGTTTATATTTTCATAATGCACCAAATGTCATCAGACTATGACATTTTCACACTGCAGATTGTCCACTTAGTGCCCTGAATTCATAACAGAACCATACCGCAGTGAAACAGTGCTATAAGTAAAGTATTCACACTCTTGTCATGTTACAAAAACAGTCATATTTGATAGAGAACATATTGCTGCACATTCTTGGTTAGATCTAGGCTTAAATGTAATATTAGACTATGTTTAGGAGAACATATTAAAGACATTCCTTGGTCTGCCAGTCCGTACATTAAACCTACTTATTTGTCTAACATTTCCATTCTCTGCTAGAAATCCTGCTTGAATTGTTTGACACCCCAAAAGCACCAAACACACAATTTAAACCACACTGAGAATTTCACTTAGTTTTACAAAACCTTTTCTAAGAAAAAATAAAAACTAAATGTTGTGCAGACGTTCGAATTCTCAAATTACATTTTCTAGAGGCTTGATTGGGTTTTCAAATGAACATTGTTATTTTAAAATGTACATTTCTGCAACATAATATGACATTCAAATGCATAACCTTGAAATACTGAGCAGGTGAGTCCATCTTACCAGGGTATCGTATGTGAAACTCCAGCAGCTATTGTACACTAAATGACCAAGAAGTCATTTCTGTTGAAACCCGGAATAATTTTGGCCCATAAATATATTGCTATCTTCAACACAATTTAGCTAAAACAAAACTTTTCTTTAAAAATTATCTGCTCTTTAAGGTTTTCCAGCACAAGCAGAGTTAGATTCTAGATAATTAAAGAACAACTCTAATGGCAATACCGAGTTTCAGAAATTTTCTCTTGCACTGTAATAAAAAAAAAAAAAAAAAACTCCTGCTCTCTTATTGCATAACAGTTGACAAAATATGACTATAATTGGTGTTCTTGTGCCATGTTTTCCATTAAAAGAGTTCCTGGAAACAGATAAGAGTGAAGGGTCTTATGTAATCGGGTGTTGCATCCCAAAAAGAGTCCCTGCAGTGGATTTAACAGCCAAATTAATTAGGAGCACGACAAAGCCATCTGGAGGCAATCCTTTACGTTACATTTATGTTTCTTTGTTAGAATCTTTGCTTTCAACTCGCTGGCAGTGATGCTTCAATCGGAACTTTTTTTGCATCCGTCAGTTTGGCGCCATTACAGGATAAATTAGTTTGACGAAGGATATTTATAGCGGCCGAATTCAGTTCCAGGAGCTTCCCTTTATGAATCTGGTCTCACTGTCGTGGCTTATCCGGACACTGGAAGCTTTGCTAAAAATGTTTTCATCATGACAATGAGTCAAGTGGCGAATGGCAAGCGGATAAAGTCGCCATGGAGCTGATGAGGATTCTGGAGCTTTTCAGAGCTACAGGATGGTCCCTCAAGACTGGATCCTTTTTAACACAGTAAAGAGAACAATGAATATTTAATCTATATGTGGATTCAATTAGAAAGGATATAAATGGCTGCAGAACTTTGTGGGAGTTGGTCCATTTATTTTACCAACTTTGCTTATCAAACAAATTTAGAGTAGAAATTTGGGAGACGGTGATTCTCGTTTTCTTAAGATGTATATTTACATGTGCAAGAAGAACGTTGGATGCTTTAAAAGTGTCTGTAAAAGTGAGGAAAGATGTCTATCCTAGCCAATTTAGTCATTCTGATCCTGTCAGTCCCATATGTTGGGAACAGGGGATCTATATAGATTTAAATTGAGGCAACACTGAACATTTTGTTCAATGTGCAAGTACTTTGCCTGATGGGTATTTTTCAGTCAAAAGGCCCATGGTAGCGCCTGGATGAGCTGCAGAGAATCTGCAGCTTAGGTTGGAGAGTCCATTGCCAGATCAGCTAGTGTTTCTTTGCGCCACAAATCTGCCCTGTATAAAAGTTTGGCAAGAAGAAAGTAAGCCATAACAAGTCTAGTTTACTACCTCAAATCATGTAGAGGGGACCGTAAAGATGTGGAAGAAGATATATTTACATTTTTGGTCTACATTTAAAATGGAATATTCTGTGGGAAAGTACCTGCATTTTCTGAATGGGCCATTTCCCCCCAGTGGAGCATGGAGGTGGGATTCTTTTCTCCGGCAAATGATTGAAGTTGAGCCACGGATGGAAGTAAATGGAGGCCAATCCTGGAAGATAACCTGTTAGAAACATCAAATGTATCAACACAAATCTCTGACAGCAAAAAAAATATTTTTAACCCATACTAGAAAATTACTCTGTTGCATGTAAAAAAAAATTACGTTTGCTTAGTTAAATTTTTCTTTTATGAATGTATTTTTTAAGAAGCTCCAGAAATCCCTCTATTTGCATACGTTACTGCCCTCATGTGGTCTTTGAACAAATGGTTTACTGCTTCCCTGAGCACCACAGATGAACGCCACTGGCTTTCAGTGGAACAACGTGCAAGCATCCGCCTACATGTTCGCAGAAGCAACGCCAGCAGGCTGCCTCTCAGCAGGGCATAATGATCTTTGTACTTTGGGATGTTCATGTGCACATATTTGCTCATTAGCGATGAAAACAGAAGGCCAGGCAAAGCAAAACAAAACAACACACTCAAAATGACAACCCATTAATGACATTTGGGGAAAATCCCCAGATTATGGTGTCATAATTATTTTCTCACCTCTGCCTTTCTTTGAATGTCATGCTCTCTTGTCGTTCAGAAACTGAGCATTTGTCTTCCTGTTCACACAGGAAACATTAAGAAGGTGCTCCTCTCAACTTTTCCGTCCTGTCTCCAGCAAAGGGAGACAGGGTGAGGTACAGTCAGGTGAGGTGGATAATGGGTGAAAGCCAGAGTACCCAGAGAGAGGCCGGGCATTCACAAGGAGAATGTGCAAATTTCTTACAGAAAGTCCCCCCTGCGACTTGAACCGACTGCCTTCTTTCTCTGAGGCAACAGGGCTAAAAAAAACTGCTGCACTGTGCAGCCAAATAAACAGGATTATGTTCCTGGACACCCTCATCAACCTAAGAGTACAAAAATAATGCAAAAAATAAACTTAGTTACCTTAATTTTATAGAAATGTCTGAGTAATTATGGCACCAGTTTTGCAAAGCTATTTCGTAAAGTGAGATTGTTTCCAAAAAATGAATTTACCTTTTTGTTTTCATTTTTTACAACATCACATTCAACTTCCTCCATGCGCTGGAGAGCGTTGGAAAAAAAAAAAAACAGATTAAAATGGCCGTACCTACTCTGTGTGCGTTCCTCTGCAAGTTCATTTTTCTTCACATTCTTCTCTTTGTAGTTGTGTGTAGTTTATTGGTTGGTTGCTGTGTTTATTTACTCTTTAACTTCTGCTTTTTACTTCACGTTTACATGTCTGTTTAAGCAAAGTCCTTCCTTTTCTGTACCAATCAAATTAAACATTTTGTGAATATAATGACAGATGTGTCACCAATCTAAATTAAAAATCAGAAATATATGTAAACTGGTTCTTTGGTTTTAGCCATTAACACACTCTTGCATGAATGGTTATTAAACAAGTAGCTGTTTCATTCTCCAAGACCTTATTTGTGCACAATGTAACCACATGTGGCTTCTTACAGTGAGGCGCCACATTGCAATCCATCTGTATTTAGAAAGCTGAGGTTGTGGTCAGGAGCAGATCAGACTGGAAACCCGTTGGCGTTACTGAAGTGCTCATTGTCTTCAGTGATGAAATACAAACAAGTGGGCCAGAAAAAATTCTTTCCCTAAAGTATTTGCTCATCAACATTGAGTACTGTTTGAGAAAGATCTTCACTTTGTCATGATTCTTATTGACTTTGGCTTTCATTGTCTCTGGGTTTATTCTTGTTCTGTTGCGGGGAACTCTGACCCCGATTGTTGCAACACATTTGAATCAAATTAATGGCTCATGGCGAGACCTCTGCAGAACTTGTGACATGTAAAGGATGGATTTCATCTATTTGATTCAGATTTGTGAGATCTGAAATGCATCTAAGTTTTTTGCAGGATTGGAGTTCCAGATCCCTGGTCTATGATCATATTCTGTTTCGTTGTTCCCCGATGTTCACTGCAGTGTTTTAATTTGCCTTTATCCTCCCGGCTAACCCGACTGCTTGATGATATTGGTTTAGCTTTATTTGAGTAACTGACATGATATATTTAAAAAAATTATTACTGTTCAGAGGTGTGGGGAATTAATTACAAAAGCTCTTTACAACCACTCGTTTCTGAGTATCCTGCAGAAACGAGCCATTAAAAATCCTCCATAATGTCAGTTTTCATGAGTACACAAACCCATTTTTCTTAAAATCTAGAATTCTTACATTTAAAGATCTGGTGGAAATTAAAATAGCTTAAATTATGTTTAAGGCATCAAATAAACTGTTACCTGAGCACATACAGAACATGTTTCTTGAAAGAGAAGGGGGATATAACTTAAAGGGTTACTCAAATTTAAGGATTCGTACTATAGCAACAACAAGAAAAAGCTTTTGGGTTTTAATTCATTGCGTAAAATTATGGAACAAATTAAATGAGGAGTTAAAACATTGTAAAAAGGAAGTAAAATAGTCTGTTTAGATTTTAAGATTCAACACACTTTTTTGACGGGCTGCATTTACCTTTTTAAACCACAAGATGGCGCAAAGGGCTCGTAGAGGTGAACAAACAAAAAACCCACCAGAACAGCACAAAACACCACATAGTAAGAAGCAGTATTGCACAGTACTTGAAAGTCAACTTTGCTTTTTTATTTTTATTATTACATGCAATAGCCGTCATATGGGTTATATGTTTTTAAAATTATGCTTTAAAGGTTTCAAAAACCATTCAAAAATAGTTCTTCTGATTAAAAAAAAAAAAAACTCACCTTACACAGGCACAGTTCTGGCAGAAGCTGGTCACATTGTCTTCTCAGCAGGACATTAAGGCACAGTATGGGTAGGATGCAGACCACCCATCTTGACCAGCCCTGCACATTCCAATATGGACTCAAGAGGTGGCCTGGTCAGCAACTGGAGAGCCGAGGAAACAGCAGGACACCTTTGATGTCTACATTCAGGACGAACTCTGCCAGACAGAGCATTTCACTGAAGAGGCTTGTGTATTTTTTTTGTGTGTGTTAAATGTAATTTTATCAGGGTACAAAGTGCGGGAGAATTTTTGAGCTCTTCTTTGACATTTTGAATAACCTCCTGTGTAAAAGGAAATCATATCAGCTCCCTTTCTGTTTACACAGGGTTCAAGCGGAGTAACTTCCTTGATTCTTTCTTTTAGGACTCTTCCTTTTTAGGCAATGGGCTGCTGCCTTGCAGGCCCTCCTGGGATTCTGTGGGAATTCCTTAGCTGGTTTGCTTGGCAGCTGGTTTTCAATCTTGAAATGTGTTTTGTTTCAGGAGGTTGGGACAGAAAAGGAATTGAAAAAATAATATAGCATGTTGGGCCACTGGCAGAGATGGTTGTAAGAACTTTACAACCATCTCTGTCTTTGTTGTATAGGCATCTGGAGTGCTTTGCAAAATTGTTGACGCGCGTTTTTTTCCCCCTTAATTTCCCCAAATCTTGTGATGTTACAATCAGAGACCTGATTAGTCTATTAGACCCAGTGGCTGGCTTTCTGAACAGTGCTCCTATGTTCTCTTTATTACTGCTTTAAATTTCTCCACAACTACTGAGATTAAATTACATACAGGTTGACTATTTTTTCACTAAATGGGTGAGTAGTGAAATCTGTGGATTGCACTGGATTTCAAGCTATGATAACATTTAATTTGCCTTTGGGATGATACAAACTTTCAGATTTTTATTTGCAAAGGGTTTCCTCGCTAACATATCAATACTATGTGATGGTTTAACACATAAAATAAAAGTAAATTTAAGTAAAGTTTGTAGTTGTAATGTGACGAAATGTGAAAAAGTTCAAGAGTTATGAATAATTCTGCAATGTAGTGCAGATAATGAAAATACCAACAAGAGTAGCAACAATGACTAAATCATCCTTTTTTATCATGTAGGCATATGAGAAATCCAAATGCGTTTCATTATCGAGTCATCGTGATCATAAATGTATGATTAATGTGATCTCACCTCCCTTATTGAGATGTAGTTTCCTGTGAGTCATAGCTTCTACGTCTGCGGTGGCAGTACCAAACTTAAACTTTACTTATTATTCAGTGCACAGGGAGAGGAGACACATATTTCCCTTTTAGGACATACGGATCTATTACGTAATTTAGGGAGCACTTGGAACTGAAGCTAGAAAACTCGACGGTGAGGGAGTGGGAGGTCGTAATATTAAGCGACACTACCATTGACCAATGGGACACGAAATTCCCTTTCTACTCGCTCTCTGATTGGTCGGATGGTAGGATGACGCTAAATTCGGGAGTTTTTTTTTCTTTGAGTTGATGGGTTTACAGGAGTAGTTGAAGTCTTCACGCTGTGCCCTGGCTGAAAGAAAGGCGGTTGGCTGCGGTTTTAGCTGCTTTTTCTCGCAGGACTTTTTGTTGCGGGGGAAACTGCCCTAAGTTGTTGGACATTCTTATCGGATAGATATACAAAACTGTCAGAATGCCGGTTTTCCACACGAAGACGATAGAAAGTATCCTGGAGCCGGTGGCTCAGCAAATATCCCATCTGGTGATAATGCACGAGGAAGGTGAAGTTGACGGGAAGGCTATCCCAGATCTGTCCGCGCCGGTGGCTGCCGTGCAGGCGGCCGTTAGCAACCTGGTTCGTGTGAGTAACTTTTCTCCTCCTCTTGTCTATGAAACTCTCAAGTCCAGTCTGATCAGGCTCGGCTGGGGTTGGTAACCCTGCCTACCTGTCGCTTTGTCCCACGTTTTTCACTCTCGAATTGAATTAAACGTTAAAACACGACGCCTTCATCAGCCAGAATACGAATGAAAATCCCCAATTTCCTTGCACGCAACCACAGAGGAGATGTGTGCTGGGTATTAAACTTTTCCTGAAGTGAATAGAGTCGGGGCAAAGGGCAGTGACGCCCTTTTTCCCCTTCAAAGCTTGCCCTGCCCTCCTGAGTAGCTGACTGCCATAGTTCTACGTAGGCACTAGTTCAGTGCTTGAGTGGTGTGGGCAAACTACTGACAGAGGCGGTTCTGGCATGACTGGCACCCTGGACGAACCCGTCCGATAGCCACCACATAAACCACCAAACACACACCTGCCAATAAAAAGAACTAAACTTAAAAGAAACGGAACTAAATGACTTTGATCTGATTTTAACGAGTTGCTAAAAACAACAACAATAAAAGAAAGTTGTATGAAAGAGAGACTTTAATAAAGTGGTGAAATAAAATAATTTTTAATTGATAGCAAGGCAAGTTTATTTAATATAACTATTCATATAGAAATGCAAGAGTATATCAATAAGATAGATTTAAAATGTACTTTGAAACCTGTAAAAACTAGGTAATTAGTTACCTTTTTTATCTTGCCATGAAACATCAAACAATCTTTTATAGATCAGACAGTTAATTGACTTGTAATTGTCCTTCTTATTCAATCAGAAGCTGATCTCCAACATTGAAGAATGGATCTCTTATACTTCAGACAAATATTTCAACAATATTAATCTGTAAATGCTGTAATACAGACAGCTACACGATATCCTTCTTGACCACCATTATAGTCTACAATAACTCTTTGAAGAGTTTTTTAATTAATATGAGTTACAACTTTAATTTCAATTTAACAATAAAATATTTTTGAATTGAATTTAAATCGGTCCTTCATTTTGGGAGATCAGCGATCTGCCGATACATGCATAAGAAACTGATCTTATCCATCAATTTTACTCAGAGGTCTGAAAATGAACCACTGCCTCGTTTTGCTCTGTCATGAGTGAGGGCTGACTGACAGACCCGCCCACCAGGTCATGAAGGCACATGCGCGGCTAACAATACTCACCCTAACATCTTTTCAGACAAAAAATCTGTATAGGAATTGGCAGATCAGGCTTTTTAAAGATTGGTGATTGGCCAGAAAACTGCAATCTGGGATTTTCTCAATCTAACGTGGTCCTATTGCCTAGAAGGCATTGAAAATGTCCAGTTTTCATACAAAGTTGAATGAACTCTGAATTGTTCTTATAAATCCTATTTCATTGTATAATGACTTACTTTTTAATGTACTGTGATATTGAAGTGTTTCCTTATTGCGGTAAAGATGTAAAACTTTAAGCTCTTTAAGACATACTGAAATATTGCATTTCCGCCCTCAGTGGAATTATAATATCTAAATTCTTAGTAATTACGCATTTCAGACAGTCGTACTTTTAAACATGAAATGAAACACACCCTCTTTCTGCAGGACAGTTACAGTTTTGGGTATCTTTAGAATTAGTTGTGATCTGCCCACAGTGGTGTTTTCACAGTGACACTGGTATGCTATCATTGAAACCATGTAAGGAAATATTGCCATTTCCTTTTTCTTTGTCTATCACAAGAGACAAACCAAATGTGTTGCTCACCCCGTGTCAATCTTGTTAAGGCAGACTGGCACTGTCAGAGGGTGACACATTTTAAAGCTCATTCTAGCAAAATCGATTTATAAACCAAATTAACCAACATCAGCATATGACATGGATCCCAACTGATCCAAACAAATTACAACCAACTGTGGAAACTTGCCGGTGTGCCTTAAGCAGCTTTAATTGTGTGTCTCTCCACTCTTACAAAATGTATTTTTATCTGAAAATCTGAAGAGTTTGATCCAGTCAGTAACAATCCAGACCTTCAGTACTCTTGTATCTTCTTCTAAGACACTTTTTCCTTCCACTGAACTTCCAATCAGTGTGCCTGAATACAGTACTCTATGAGCAATGGTTTTTTTTTTAATTTTTTATCAGTGATCTTTTATGACTTGCTGTCATTGTGGAGAATGTTAATGACTGTCTGCTAAACAATTGTCAAGTCAGCAGTTTTCCCATGATGGTGTAAGCCATAACATTTCTAGATAAAAATCATTTTTCTGTGATTTTATGCAATTTTATAGCTTTTTGAGAAACAAATTTCGGCATTCATTAGCTGTATCCTGACATCATTCAAACTAACAGAAGTAGGGTGGCATTGTGGCTTAGTGGTAGACCAACCAAGGTTCTAGTCCTTGATGCAGCTGCCCATGGTTCAATTCACGATCTGGCCCATTTAATGCATGTCTTTTCTCTCTCTACTGTTCTTACTTTAAACTGCTAATTAATATAGCTCCCCAGGGCCACACAATTTAAAAAAGCAAAGTAAAGACTCAAAATATATTCCTTAATCTGAAATAATTCTGAGTTGTAATTTTTGAATGTAACTGCTTAAATAAATGTACTTTAATGATATAATAAATGATTGAGCTGCGCTTGTGTAGGCCTAGCATGTTTCAAGCTTTATTTCTTTGTTTTTGTCAAATCTCCAAAACCTTTGGTCTTGACCCATCATTGTCCATTATTTATGTCTACACCCAACCAGACTTCCTTCCTCTTTGGAGGCAAAAGAGGGGTTAAAAGGTATAGCAATTACTACTAGCACTCCATAAAAATGTATTTTTGCTGCTAGGACCATGTCTTAATCGTTTAATCATGTAGTTATGTGGTAATTACACCCTTTGGGTTTTGGAAACTTGCAGGGAAAAACTGCAGTTTCACTGTTTAGAAAGTGCTGCTTATGTTAAGCACAGACAGAATCCCTCAAAGAATATGGAACTTTTTTGCCTTTAGCTTATATTTAACTAATTGTCACCAATATTAGAAAATATTTAAATGTCTGTTAGCTTGTAAAGTTATTCTATTTTGGTTGTAAGACCTGAGATTGTATAGAAAATATGTAATTTAGTTAAGTTTGAACCAGATCTAAATGAGAGGAAATACGACTCAAAATAAAGACAAAATGTTTTTGTCTGTGGGACTCTACTTGAATTGATAACGTTTTGGGTTATGCGGTTCTGCAATAACTGATAAAGCGAGACAGTCACTGCAGCTTTAAATATAGAAACTGTACTGAGCTCTGGCCATCGTATCCTGACACATAAAAACATCTCCCTGCGAAGATGAAACACGCCAGACTCTCTGTACATTCTTCAATTATAGTCAGATGTTTCTAACAGTGGCCTGAATCAGTGCACGAGTCTGTAATTATTTCCAGTTGCTGTAGCAACATTACAACATGGATAGTGTTATGAGATCATTGAAGTCGGTTTGGAGATGTAATTGCTTTTGGTTTCAGTCTCCTGAGTCACAAACGACTAAGCTTAAGCTTAAGAGGAAAAACATACTGTGCGGCTTTTATCTGTGACTTTTTCCATGATTTTATTTGCTTGACTTTAAGATGGTGGTTCTAACAGGCAATACCTCTGGATGAGGAGATTTAGCAGCTTAATTACATTTCATACATTTCAGAATATTTAGTTAAGGTCTACACAAATAGATTGTAGTCCTTGTCAAAAACCATATTCAACATTGTTACTAAAGATTATGGATGTATTGTTTTAAAAAATTAAGTTTCATGGTGTGCTACTGAAGGACTTAAACCTGTCTAAGATGATAAGGTGCACTTTTTTTAGAGCTTGGATGTACAGCTGTAAAACGTCAGCAATGAACCAAGGAACTGAAAGTTTGACATGACCACAAACTGGTTGTCTGTTTAACCAGCGACTGATCAGTTGTCCTCGGCATGATTTGTTGTCGTCGGGGCAATGAGAGAGACCTCAATTAGAAATGAATGTAAGGAATGTGAAGAAATTCCAACGAGCCAGGACATAGCCCCCCCCACTCAGAGGCGGGGGGTAAAGTAGATTCTTTGGATCACTTTTTTTTAATAAGTGGATTTAAAGAACAAGAAGCCTACGCTGAAAAAACTTGTTTGGGTTAAAAGAAGCAGGTCACCGACATTTCTTTGACTGCTTGCTGTGAGGAAAATTCTCTGATTGGTGTACAGTCTGACCAACACTTGTGCAATGACCTTGTGTTTACGACACAAATGGTTGTTGCGGCAGCAAGCTAATGTAAGAAATATTCTAATAGAATAGTGCGACCTTAAGCAATACTTCTAGAGAAAAATAATGAGTTTTTGCAAACCTACTTTGTGAAACATGTTTGTGGTGCTTTGGAAATGCTGTTCCTCAGCAGGGACTAGAAAGCTGCTTATGGGAGGATGGAGCTATTCAAAAATACTTTCTTTATCCCAAAGGGAAAATTAATATCACTGATTATGTCATTCAAGCATCTCCAAAAAGCCACTGTGGACAGAAAGACTCTGGTAGCTGTCAGTCTTGCAACAAATCTGAAGACTGTTGCTGTATGACAGTCAAAGCATGCTAACAGCCCAAGACCAGGTGTTGAAATGAAAAACAGTTGAAGGTTAATGAATACTTTTGCAAGGTAGTGAAACAACAAGAACCCAGTTGCTAGGCAGATCTTTTATATATATATATGTATTGAATTAAATGGCTCTTTTAAATAGTTTCCTGGTTGAGTGGATGGAAGCACAGTTTTGTCTTGCTCAATAATCTTCTTCTTGACTTTTAGAGGCCCGTTTTACTTCATTACCTTTGCGGGCTGATATTTTTTTTTTAAGGGTAGTTTAAAAGAATGCAGGGGATGTTTGAGGCAAAGTTTTGTCATGACATGACTTTTGGATTCTTCTGTGTGTAGTATATTTACTGGCTATGCGGCAACATCTCTGAGATTACAGAATATTGCGGTGTTTTATGCAAGACCAAAAATATGCAGCAACTGGAAGAACGGAGGCGTTGATGGAGAATTCAGTCGGCACAATGCAACGTTGTTGCAACACAGGCAGCACGTCACAACTTCTCGAAAGTCGGGAATATTAAAGGAAATTGAGATGATTCAAAATAAGGAAGTATTTTTGTAAGATTTTGCGGTTTTTGATTAAATATACAAATAATAATAATGGTTGTAGTAATTTAAATGAACATTTTTTTGCTGGAAACCTTTTCAACATGGGAAGCAAATTCATGCAGTGACTTGTGCCGTAAACGCATACAAACACACACCATGCTAGTTGACAATTGATTCTACTTGCCGCTTGATTATGTCATCTTGGAAACAGTCCAGTCCAAGTTGGGGGATTCCATTGAAATGAGATCATATTTTCTGACTGAAGGCATGAATCCCTAAAGGGTTCATGCTGCACCTGTGGTCATTTTGTTTCTCTTCAGGAAGATGATTTGTCAGGATGCAGTGACTTGGAGGAGTGTGTTGAAAAGGAAACTCAGGAAGCCAAGTCAGGAAGGCCAGTCAGCTGTCTCCTCCACTCGGGACTTGATAGTGAGCCAGTTCTAGGAAAAACCCATTGCTTTGTTTATCTATAGCCTCTGTGGCGACTAATCTTGACACAGAGTAAAATGCACCTGCGTTGAGCTCCATTTATTTATTGATTGGAAAACATCAACTTCCAAAGTTAATGTGAAATATTGGAATAAAAGCTGTCATTGCAGAAAACTAGTTCTTGCTTTTGGACCTCAGGAACTCCAACATGTCATTGCACATAGAGATAAAAATCAGTATGCTGTTATCATTAGAGTATATTCAGCAGCCAGCTGCACAAAACCTACTTCCTTTTTCAGATATTTTTCTGTTCTTTTCTGTCTGCAACATGACATTTTTAGTCTAGAATCTGAAACAGATTCTAGACTAAAAATGTACATTTCGGCTCAATGCCTTATGAAAAACAGACCAACAGACGTTTGACAGAAATGTTTCCTGTTATTGTGTATTGGCGACTACTGAACGTGTTCAAAGCAACGTCCGTATCTGCACTATCTGCAAAGGGCTCGACTCATTACTTTTTAACGTCATCTGACTTCATCCTTTTTAACTATTCAAGTTCATTTTATTCAGTGAGACTAGAAGTCTGAGTTATCACCATAATACTAAATTTGGTCTATTTGCATCCATGATTAATGAGCCTAAATTAAGTAGTCCAGTAGTTCTCCAACTTTCTAATGGTACTGTTGAGGTACTTTGTAGTACAGTTAAAGTTAACAGCAAAGTATCATACTTTTAAGTAGCATACTAACAGATTATTTAAAACAACAATACAGCATAGTTTGGGGTTTGGAAGGTTGTTATGGCCTGACCTCAAAATCGAACATGGCTATCTTTAGTGATTAAAGCCACAGTAAAATAGTGGAACGTTTTTATCTCAATAAATCTTTGACAAGCATCGTACTGTGCATTTACCTCTAGTGAAAGTGTATTCACTAAATCTCATGACTCCAGACTTATTAATTCCTCAAAATTCCAACTTTGGGAACTACGAGAATAAATCAGTTTTTACAAACAAATATAAAAATTATGGCATAATAATGCAAAGTTATTGACATGGTTGTCTTGGGATGGAAACGGTATACGTTACCAGCTCCTTCCCTTCCGTATCAACTTTGCTAAAATGAATAATACACAATCATCTAAATATACTTTTAATATATCCTATATTTGAAATTACCAGCCTTATCTCAATAAATAAATGTAAAACAAAAATCGTCAGCTGCCCTTGCCTGTCAGCCGTGTTTGTTTTGGGGAAAATCCACAGCTTGGATACATTTTCTCTGACTGTACTTTCTGATATCAGGATTCCCCAACACTTGATGAACTGTTAAGCTCCTGTAACATGAGATACTCGCGACATACTCTCCCGGGCTGCAGGAGCTGTTTTTGCCGTGGCCAATGAGGCCGCTTGATTTGTGCCTTTCATCACCTCAGACACACCGCGTGGAGCTGCTGCTTCCAGAGCCAAATTAATAAATAACGTCTGACAGGGTTTGACAGACTCGTGATAAAGGCATCCACCTTCAGTTCAGCCTCTCAGTCATCTTATTCCTTAATGGTCAATTGATATTTTAATAAATGAAAAACCAAGTGGCTGTAAGGTGATTAAAGGTACATGAAAGGATGCAGTGTAATAATCAGTGTATGGCTGCAGCTAATGATTATTTTAGGAATCAATTATTCTGGTGATTAATCGGATAAAATTTTATTTATACATTTTACAGACTTTTCATTTAACTTGATTTCATTTTACTTCATTTAACTAGCCTTTCATTTAAGCCTTTTTTTAAAATAAGGTATTAGAAATACATTAAGATGCAAATAAATAAATAAATAAATAATAATAAAAAATACATTCTTGTTGCCAAAATGAAGTAACATTCCTTTAGTGAATTTGAAGTTAAAACTATGCCACTTGAGGAGTTTTGGGTAAAACAAAGCATATACCAGTTGTCAATTAATCGGTTATTAAATTTGTTGACAATTTATAATTGATTAATCACGATTAAGCCGAAAAATAGCTTTAGCCTTAAATCACTGCCTCACTTTTGAAGACATAAATCTTACCAACAGCCAGAAACACAAAATCAATCCTTTTCGCTGTTGGTAACAATGCTTGCCATCATATATCGTTGTGGTCACTATGACTGTTGGAGCATTGTGTCGAAGCTTCCCAACATGTAAAAGGGCAGTCTGTGTCCTCCTGGCAGCCTTGAGGTTGTCACTGTGGCCTTTATTCTCTTCTTAGAAGGATGGGTCACTGTTAACAAAGCCAAGTCTGTTCCAGAAGAGCAGCCACTCTATCAAGCTACTTCACAACAACACAGGGTTTCTGCAATCGCACTCTTGGGTGGTAAAAGGACTGCCAGTGTTTCCAATCCAGGCACAAATGGTAAATGACACTGACAGCCATTGATACTGTGCGGCAGCTTGGAACAAGAGGATGAGTCTGTGAAAATTTTTAAGAAGGTGGAAGTGAACAGCTGCCTCTTCATGATGCTATTCAGGGAAGATGGTATTTTGGTGTGGTTGGGGTGGTGTCTTGCATCAGGTCTTTCTCTCCCTTTTAAAGTTTCCCATCTTCACTAGTTATTTCTGCTCCTTCAAATCAAGGAGTTTAATTATTGTTTTTCTCCCAACATCTCTTGTAGTTTAAAAATATCACTCTTGGATGTGTGGAACTATTAATAAAGACAAAGTCACCTGCTTTTGGTATTTAGAGTACATGGTCCGGAAGCATGACGGAGGCTCAGAATAGTAAAACGCTTCAGATGCTGCTTGACAACAACGGCTAAAAATTAAAATCCTAATGGGCCGCAGCTGCTGACTGTTTTAGCTCTGCAGACAACAGGAAGCGGCTGTGAAGGAAAGAGGAAAAGGAAGACGATGATGACCTGTTGAAAACACACTGAGCGTCAGATTTGCTCAGTTTCAAAGGTTCCTGTATGATACTTTTGGGAAAACATGACCCATTAACACAACTTGCATTCAGCCTTCTGTTTTGTTCTCTATTAATCTTTTCTTTTTTTTCTTTCTCCAGCATGCAGTTCAGACCATGTCTGAACTTGACTGGAAGTAGTGCTATCTTAGCTCAGTTCTGAAAAGAAGAAAATGCAAGCTTCTTAGTCGAGTGTATCACTACGTCTTTGATGTCAAAAAGCCAGTTAGTGTGGTTTGACTCTTGCATTGCTGGTTTATCTGAAGTCGTTTCTTTATCTTGACATTATCTCTAAAGTGCTTTGCAAAGCTAAGCTCTTCAGTCATCTTGAACTTTTACTTTTTGTCATGCAACAATCGTACACTTCAATATATTTGTGACTTTTGTAAAATAGCCACTTAAATAGTGCATAATAGGGGTAGTGAAAAGAAAAAGATGCACCATTTATAACAGTTAAAAATGGTCTTAATTCTGGTGGGCATTTATGCTTGGCACCTTTGCTCTAAGCCCTAAATAAAACCAAAGGGAAGTGATTGCCTTTAAAAATGATCTAATTTGTAAAGTCAATCTTGGCCAGTGGAGAGTAAGACTTAAGAGGTTTGTGAGAGAAAACCGTAGTGAAGAAATGCTAACATGTAGATCTTCTTAGGTGGGAGAATCTGTCAACATAGAAACTATTGGTGATGCACAACACAAAACTGACCTTTATGGTGGCGTGAGAATCAAAAAGCCATTTGTGACAGTCTTTCTTGGCTGTCACAAGCCGAGTAGGAGCCACAGCACATGTGGAAGAAGGTGCTTTGATCAGATAAGATTAAGATGAAACTTTTATTACAAATAAGCCAGGATGAAACATGGTGGTGGCAGCATCATGGTGTGGGAATGCTCTCCTTCAATGGGGATAGTGAAGTTGGTCAGACTAAACGGGGAAAGATCCATTTTCTTTAACTTCAAAACTAACATTGAAGCTGAAGGTAGTCATGTGACAAAATAAGCAAAAGTTCAAGGTCTACTTCTGTTGCATTTACGTTTGATATGTTTTGCATACACTCTTAGTAACAGCCCTCTGTCATTTGAGTAAGTTGTTTTTAATTTGAGGAACTCTTGATAACTAATGTCAGATGTTCTGCAGCAAATCTACTCACAAATTCTACGTAGAAATGGTTTCTTAATGACGGAAGACATTCCTAAAATATTTAAATACTCACCCAAACAGGGAGTTAAACACTTAAATTTGCCAAAATAACTTGGGTTGTTGTCGTGGTTTCTGACTTTAGGCTAGAAGTACTCATTAGTGGAAAATCATGGTAGCTCAGTGGGATGACTTCTTCTGTTAAGCTCTAGTTTGGCGCAAGCTTTAGCCCTAATTTATGACCCCCTGGTTCCTCAGGGTCCCTGAAGCGCGGCGAAAACAGGGTGAGAAATGCATGCTTGCTCTCCTTCAACACTGCCTCCATGCTAACCAACTGGAATGACTCTGCTACTGCCTGGAGGCTTGTTTATTAACAAGCAACTCTCAGAGTAGTAGAGAGACGACATCCTGAATGATCAGCAGGAAATGGTCCATTTCCTGCTGCAGACGGACAATTTGGTCAACTTCGATACAGACTACTTATTGCTTTAAAACTGATGTCTTAAAACACACATGTGCCACTAATGTTCAAGCACGTCACCAAAATTTTAAAGTTAAACATGATGAGAGATATTGGGCTTATTGTTATAAATGGAAACAAGTTAATTTTAGTGAGAATGAGCTCATTTACTTTAATACCAACACAATCATCTTTATAGTATGACTCATATTAGCTCAACCACGATCAGTTAACTTGGGTGAGTTGTCTCCCCAGATGTGAGGTCATGAAACAGTTTGGAATATGTGCTCAGCTGCTCTTTACATTATAACTCTGTCCCTTTCTCTTTCCTTGGTGGAAAAGCAGTTTGTTCTCAGATTCTACAAATACTGTGCCTTGCAAAAATACTCAAATCCCTAACATTTAACATTTAGCTTTTGTGTATTTTGTTGGGTTTTCATGTGATGGACCAGCACAAATTAGAACATAATTGTGAAGTGGAAGGACAGAAAATCCAGTGTGACAATTTGTCTATAAATGTTACCAATGTTGAAAGTAGTAGTTCACATGTGTAATTTTTATCTAAACCCTGTCTGTTCAGCTCTAAATCCAGCTGTTATATGAAGGTCTCAGATGTTTGTTATGGAAACACAACAGACAGTTGATACTACAGGGGAGAGTTGAATTTGTTATCTGGAATTGTAAAATGTATGATCAGTCTGCAAATCTGCAGACCTAAACAGTAGGCAGAGGAAGTAGAACATTTAGTTTGGGCTAAGAGGACCATGGGGTCTGTAGTTAACCTGCAGAGATCCACAGGACAACTTTTACTCGACAAATCAGGCCTTCATGGAAGACCGAGAAGAACAAAGCCATTGTGAAATGTGAGCAATAAGAAGTATTGCTCATATTTTCCCATGAACTTTGACAGTCAGCCTCAACGACAAGAGATTAAGGATCACCGATGTAGGGGACAATGCTAACATCTAGGAGAAGTTGCTCTGGTCAAATGAGACTACAGCTGATTTTGACCAATAATGTCTAACACAGTGTGTGGAGACAAAAGAAGGTTAAACAAGTTCCAATCAGAGTAATACTGGAAGAAAATGGATAAAGCCTAGACAACATCTGAGCCTGGGGCAGAGGGTCACCTTCCAGCAAATCAACTCTGAACCAAGCAAACCATGTAACCTCATGCACTAGAAAACTACAACAAAACAATTTCCTTAGTGCTTAAATAATTAGCATGGTGATATGCAGTGTTATCTACATACTGGTAAATGTCTCCGAACAACTTCCTTAGGCTATCAGAAGATAAAACTGCTTTTAGTTGGCTCTGTTTTTGATTTTCGTTCAGGGCTTTTACACAACTTCACTGGATTGCGTTTGCCTCACAATTTCCAGAATATAAGTACATGCTAGAAATAAACAACAAATGACGAGACATATGTTTTTAGTTTGATTTTTAATTATTCTTACCTTACTTTGATTAGGAAAAGCTGTGATTGCCAAAATGTGGCAGGATTGAAGGGCTACTGATCTGACTTAAAATAAATATTTGCGGCAGGTTAATTAACAATGCATCTGTGTTTTTCAGGTTGGAAAGGATACCGTGCAAACAACAGAGGACCAGATCATGAAAAGGGATATGCCACCAGCCTTTATCAAGTAAGCAGCAAATTGGCACAGAAATACTAACTAATGCTTAATTCTCTTCTCTCTAGTGTGGTATCCTAGCCTCTCTTTGGCTTCCTTTCTTTCTTTATCTGTTGCAGAAATGGTTGGCTGTGCCCAGACAAAGGTCAGACATGGCATGTTAAGTGCCTCAGAGTCTTGCTCTGGTACTCAAATACTTTTATAAGCGAGGAGTTGCTTTACCTTCCAGGAGGAAGGCCATATTGGTCATTAGCTTCTGATGCTGCTTTTGTATTTTTATGTATGTCTAAAAAAAGCCACTTTTTTTGTTTTACATGAGGAAAAAGCTGTAAAGTGGGGGCTTCTGAGAGTCTCATCCCAAGGTCAGGGATGAGACTCATCGGCACGCACAGGTCGTCAGGTTTAACACATTTGGCGCCTCAAAGTCACTTCGTCACCCTGTCGTCATCCATCAGCACGTGCTGGAATGCAAACCCTTCTCCCTACTAAATATAGTGCTAGACGGAGCCTGGATTGCATGGCTTTTTTTTATTTTTTTATCTGGTGCATGCAGAAAAACGTCTTGCTCACCCTCCAGAGACTCCCATCAGTCTCAGTCATCATTGCGCTGTATATAAAAGCCAGAAGAGACAAAAACGAGCAAAGCCCTTTCTGTTTGGCTTCGAAATGTGGAAAACGCTCATAAAGTTCGTCTTCCTACGGTTTGCTCCAGGCAGAAGTAGGAAGTGTGGGAACTGGGAACACATGCAGGTCCTTGGCTTGTTGCCTGTTTCCATGCACAGACACGCTGCTTGTACAATGCAGGTGGCATGCATGACAGTGAATCACTCAGCTGAGCTGGCAGATTTTCCTGCTCTGGGGATCACTGGGTACATCGTACCCAGGAGGGAACTATTTGAATAATTTATATTCCTCTGGAAGCTGCATAGGCTGCTATAAGATTCTAATGGCATGATAACCTTCAGCTAAGTGGCAGGGTTACACCGTATTTCTACAAATATCTAACATAAACTGTATGCATGATTTACTTGCTTTCATTTAAAGTAGAAGACGTCAAACATATTGCTGAAACATATTGCTGTTGACTCTTGGTTACATAATTATCTATTGCCAACTGTAGTTTTTTGTGACCTGAAAAATGTCTGAATTTGTCCTCTCTTTGCAAGTGAGGGAAAGGTGTTTTAGCCTTCTTTCAGCCAGCTGACCAGCAGTGCACCGTAGCAAGTGGGGAGTGGCAACACTTACTCTGCTCCATACAGTCAGAGAAGGCTAGAGTTGCTACAGTTTGAAACGGCAATTTCAAAATAAGATCAGTGTATTCTTAGACGCTGGCTCATGATAACCGTAGGCTGATGTTAAACAGACCAATTCAGAATATCCACTTTGACTTTGTGTTTTTTGTCTACAAGTCAAAGTGAAGAGATTTTTGTAATGTCTTGTAATCAAGAATCATCTTTGTCTTTGGTGTCACTGTTTTTATTTTTTGGGAAACTTTATGGAAAAGTTTACTCTTCTATGAGTGTGTGTGTGTGTGTCCCAAAGTATAGAAGGCCAAACAAAATTACTTCCAGCTGTACATCATCTAAAACCATGAAGTCTCATCAGAACTGTTGTGCAAAATATATTGGATTCCAGTTGCTCCTTTGCAATATTCATATTGTGATGATGACACCTGCCACCTCTAATTTGAGAAATAGTTGTGAATGGTGTGAAACAACTTTCCTTCTTGTAAGAGTACTTGGTATTATGAAAACTTTGTAAGATAGAAAGAATGCAATCAAGATGGCTTCAATAACAATTGCACTGTTTTTATCCATCCAAAGTCATATTCACAATTGTTAACTGAAAAAACAAAACTAGAGAAAATACGTTTTTATTCCTGCACTGCAAAGATAACAAGTCTTTGCATTTTCTTTTAAGTTCAGATTTATGTAGATTCTTTTGTGTGTTTTTAACACTTTTAGAGAGGACGATTAGATAACGACTCCTGAGCTTCACATTTTCATTTTTTGTATTTTCATGAATGAGATTAAAACAATGCAAGAAGAGACAATAAAATTGTCAATTTTGGACCAAAGTTTCCTCAGACAGATGATGATACTCATCAGGTTTCTGGAGAGCTGCCATCAGCACTACTTCCTCCTAAACATTTTCTTTTCCTCCAACTGGTGATCATATCAATTACTTTCTGCTTCCCAGAGTGGAGAATGCCTGCACAAAGCTGGTTCAAGCTGCCTCCATGCTGAAAGCTGACCCGTACTCTGTTCCTGCTCGGGATTACCTCATCGATGGATCTCGAGGCATTCTGTCTGGCACATCTGACCTGCTCCTCACTTTTGATGAGGCAGAGGTATCGATTCATTCATTTGTTTGTTGTTTTTTACATTTTACACTTCAACTCTCTGGCCCACTTCCCTCAGTAAAATCAGGGGGGAGACCTTTAAGTCTAGTATTTTACTTTGGTTGCACAAGTAGCTATAAGCCCTCGCCCTTTCCATGTTTGTCTACTTGCAGGGGTTTACAACCTGCAGCCCAGGAGCCATAGATAACTAATGCTTTTATGTAATAGATGCTGAAGTCTTCAGTAGTTTTCAATTTTTTCTAAAAGTTGCATTGAATTTCTACAACAGAATAAGACTAAATGTACCAGTGTCGATTTTTTTTTAGATATATTTTTCCTCTCTTTACATAATTTTTCTTAAATGCCACCATCTCATTGAACAAAATGAACAAATGTTTTGTCTTGAAACAAAACTTTAAAATTTAAAAATGACAGATTTTCTGTTGCAGATATTTATCAAAAACTATAAGTTGTCTGGTTTCAAAAGGTCAGGCAACATTTGTGACTGAATGAGTTTTATTTAGATGCACTGAGGGGAAAAATTACTCTTTGGATTGGAAAGATTACAGATCTAATGGTCTAACGATTTCCTGATTAATCTGTCCTGGAAATTTCATGATCATAAATCCCTTCTTTGAAGAGCTGAGTTTAAAATGGAGCTTTACTGGTTTTGCCTTTTATGCATCCACCTCAAAAAGCCCTTGAAAAGTAAGTAAACAAGTCTGAGGACCTCTCCATATTTCTGTCTGAAAACCCCTGAATCAAACAAGGGTGACATCTGTCAGCCCCATCCTTCATTTCAGCACAGGGACAGTAACAGACCGGGAGAAGTTGCTGATCAGCGCTCTAGAATCACATATCAAATACTCTGACAAGTCTGCAGGAGTCAGCAGGAGTCGTCAGTCAGCGATGCCATCATGTTTTTGCAATGCAGCTCAGGGACCTCGCTGGATAATAAAGCAGTGACTCCAGCAGTCTGTGGAACTGAAGCGATTCCAGACAAAGTGGTTACAATGTCAGTAGGAAGCTTTGTTGGAGTATAATTAGAGGGAATCTGTTAAGGGAAAAGGGACCAGTCATGTTTACATAATCAGTACTTTCTCAGAATTGTGTCTGAATCGGCCTTTGTCGTTGCTTCACTGTCGCAGGTCCGCAAAATAATCCGTGTGTGCAAGGGCATCTTGGAATATCTGAGCGTGGCAGAGGTGGTGGAGTCAATGGAGGACTTGATCACATACACAAAGAATCTGGGCCCAGGTCAGTCTGCAGCATCATAAAGACTGGGGAACAGAGACAAACTGCCCTACAAATGTTTATAGCAGGGTTGCGTTATTAAACCACAGCCCGAATTTTGAACATTTCAGTGTGCCATTTGATTAATTAAATAGTAAATCAGAGAAAATGTCACTAGAAAGTCTGCAAATTGTCCACTTTACAGGTATGACAAAGATGGCAAAGATGATCGATGAGCGCCAGCAGGAGCTCACACATCAGGAGCATCGTGTGATGCTGGTCAATTCCATGAATACGGTCAAAGAGCTGCTGCCCATCCTCATCTCAGGTAACCACACTGACTTCTTTTTGTCTTGACATAAGTTTATTTTGTTCCCTGTGTTTCTTGTTGATGAGATTTTTATTTATTTATTTTTTTTTACTCGGTTAGGTATAAAAATCTTTGTGACGACAAAGACATCTGGGAGCCAGGGTGTGGAGGAAGCCCTGAAGAACCGAAACTTCACTTATGAGAAAATGAGCGCCGAGATAAATGAGATCATCAGAGTGCTGCAGCTCACATCCTGGGATGAAGATGCCTGGGCCAACAAGGTGGGTCCAACAAGTCTGAGCTTACAGCTTAAGGAAAAGTTTAATTATGGTCACTCTGTTCAGTGCATTAATTCACTATGATTCATTTGCTTTTCTAGTTTTATAATTTTTTTTAAATGTGTTTTCTTTCCATGTTCCTGGCTTCCACCGTTCCTTCCTTGTGTCTTTACTTCCTCAAATCCTTACTTTCCACCTTTGTGTCTTTTCTTCTTCTCTTCCTGTCTGTTTCCCCCCCGATTCTGTATTTAAAGGCTGTTCACTGTAGAAATATTTGCCTTAAATTCAAAGTGAATTTTGGAAGGACCGAGAAGTCTGGAAGCCATAGTCTGGAAAAATCGGGCAGTTTTACAGAAAACATGTAGCGCTCGTCCTCATTGCGGAGAATCTCAGTGACTGCTGAACAGCTGTACAGTCAGCAGCCTTTGTTTAAATTTTTTTTTATTAGTATTTTATTAAAAATGTTGGAGAAGCTGGATTTTGGGTTTTCATTAGTTGTAAGCCAGAATCATTAACATCAACGCTTCAAATACATTGTGTGTAGTGAATCTTTGCAGTGTAGGGGTTTTCTGTATTATGTAACTCAAAGTATATTTTTCAAGGACATTCTAACTTATTGAGCTGTGCTAATAATTGATAATGTAGCAGAAAAGTCTAAAGTGTGGTGAATCAAGAGTCCTTGTACAATCGGTGCGCTTCCTGCTGCTTTTCTGTCTTAAAGTTTTGTGAAATGTTTTTCCTGAAACTCTTCCATCTTTGTTGACACTTATTTTTTTCCCCCTTGCTCCTCTTTGGTATGTTTAGTTAAATGCTTGCATTTATGTTGTTCTTCCTTTCTTTTCACTGTTTGTTCTCACTTCACCCCCTGTAGAAGGTAAGCCCCTCCCCCACCTCTGTCACGCCCTGGTTGTGCAGCAGCATGTCTGACAGATGAGTGAGCTGCTTTGTGCTCTGTGGTGCCTCTGTGTGCTTCAGTTGTTAGACCGCTATGAGACTAAGAGACGTTAGTTTTAATGTTTAGAGTTTAAGGGTTGAATTTCTGATGTGTTGATATAAGGAGTGTTTCTTTTGCTCTGTATCAAGAGTTTGTATCAACATGCGAGACCCTTAAACACCGCCTCATCCTTATTGATTGACCTGAGTCATGCAGTATTGATTTTGGTGTCATTAAGGAGAGTTCTCTGAGGGTTTACATCTTCTTATCATGGATATCAGGTTTCTCCTGATGGTGGATGCACACAGAAAGCTTTTTATTTGAATCCAACAAATATTTGCCCAGTTTCCTTGGAAATGAACACTAAACATGCACATTTCTTATCGTTTATGCCATCTGTCACTCACATGAGACAAATCATGCAACTTGAGTTTAATTTGACATGCAATCAGTGGCATTGCAGAAAAAATCCTGTCAGCTTTTTAAGTTTACATAAGCGGCTTTTTCCAAACTGGCAAACTCCTTAGAGGTTACATTAGTGAAGCAGCTGCGCGAACTGAGTGTTTGAGCAGGAAAGTAATAAACCCACACTCCGTTGTCACTTCACACCTTTGTACTTCCTGTTTTTTTCCTTTTTTTTTACTCTGCCTTTACCTCATGCTATGCACTAAACAGGATGCTGCCATTAATGTGCTAGATTTAGGCAGTTTTATTTTAAAAGTCAGGTTTCTGCTTGGTCTGGAAAAAATAATATAAAGAGAGAATAGAGTGTGAAAAACTATTTTTATTTCTAGACTTCTTATTTCATTACGTAATCCATATATTAATCCACTCATGCTCATCTGCAATCTGTCCATCCATTCATCCATTCCATCCATCCCTTTTCCATTCATTTGTCCACACATCCTTCCATTTGTTTGCCCATCTGGCCTTTTTTCTCTTGTCTGAGAATCCAGACATGAAACCTTCGTACGCTAGACAGCAACAGTAGAATAAAAAAAAATCCATAAAGTTTATTCCTTAAAACACAAGTACAATTTCTGGAAATCTGTGTGCAAATTATGAAACGTTGATATGAACCCTTTTAATCGCTCAGTTAGAAATTTGATTTACATCTGAGATTAAATCATGAAGACTGGAGCTGCTATATGAAGAAATGTGTTTTCCTAATTTCTGCTGTTCCTCAAGAAAAGAAAGCGAACGTATCTTTTTACAGCCAACAGGACTCTGCTTTGTTTGGACTTCAACAATGACAGGTCTCATTGTTGAATCTGTGGCTGCTGGAAGGACTATATTTCCATCCACTTTGAGAGAGATGGAACAACATTTAGCTTTTTATTATTTTTTTTAGTATGATACTCCATTTAGACCGCTGATCATGAAGCAAGATGCATGGTTTGGATTGTTTTGCCTGATGGATGGTAATGATGCTTGTCGTATGGATTTTAACAAATGTTTCTTTTGCTAAAACCAAAATAGCAGTTTAACCAATACAGAACGTACACTGATCAATTAACAGGCTCAAAATATAAAGCCTGTGAGTGAAAAATAGATTTCGTAATTATTAATTAGCATATGATTCAAGGAGAGAAAAATAAAAAAACAAGGTATGATCTGGAAATGAAGATACATTTTGTTCTTTCCCATCTAAAGGACACTGAGGCCATGAAGAGGGCTCTGGGACTGATTGATTCAAAGATGGCTCAGGCTAAAAACTGGCTGAGGGATCCAAACGCTCCACCAGGTAGACAGAAAACGCATCCCGTTGATTCTATGACTTGTCTAGGAAGATTATTGGTGGATCTTACTCTGCTTTGTTGGACCTACAGGGGACGCCGGCGAGCAGGCCGTCCGTCAGATCCTGGACGAAGCTGGGAAAGTCGGTGAGCTCTGTGCTGGGAAGGAGCGCAGGGACATCCTGGGAACGGCCAAGACTCTGGGTCAGATGACCGACCAGGTGTCTGAGATGAGGGCAAGGTAGATGCAGGAACAATTCATACTTTCACTCAAACACAAAGTTGTGCACAATTGTAATTGGAATACTGAAACAAAAACGAAATATTTAGCAGATTTTTAATCTGTAAAAAAATAGACAGACATATATTTTCCTGTGCTGATCTTTCTTGTGAAA
This sequence comes from Poecilia reticulata, assembly GCF_904066995.2. Taxonomy (NCBI): domain Eukaryota; kingdom Metazoa; phylum Chordata; class Actinopteri; order Cyprinodontiformes; family Poeciliidae; genus Poecilia; species Poecilia reticulata. The sequence goes on along the minus strand of NC_088848.1, from coordinate 8,917,532 downwards.
TCCAATTAAAATACTGGATAAAAGTGGGTTATGCTTAGAATTGGGTAATAACTAGTTACAAAGAAAAACTTTTTGGAGAATTTTTACAGCACTGTACTTTTTACTTGAGTCATTTTATTATGAAGTATCGTTATTCTTAGTTGAGTAAAATATCTGAATACTCAATCCACTGTGAGTAACTTCACTGAATGAAAAACAGACATGTTTTAATTAAAAGTTCACCAGACACAGACACCTAGAGTTTTTAACATTTTATAATTATTTATATACATTATTGTCATTTTGATCTTTAAATGTCTATTGTTTACTTTTATGTGAGTAAAAATATGTTGAAGTAGGGCTACACTTGAGTACAATTTTGTTTTGGTTCTCTACCCACCTCTGGTTTTGCTTTTGCAAGGATCTGTGTTATCCCAAAACCAGAGTACGAGGCTTAAACAGTGGTGGTGTAAAAGCTCAGTGATGTTGCACGTTTTGCCCCCGCCAGAGGTCAAGGAGCATCGCCAGCTGCCATGCAGAAGGCTCAGCAGGTTTCCCAGGGGCTCGACGTTCTGGCCGGCAAGGTTGGCAACGCCGCTCGCAAACTCGAGGCCATGACCAATTCCAAGCAGGCCATCGCCAAAAGGATCGACGCTGCACAAGTGAGTCAGCAGATCTGAGTCCACAAAACGGAGATTCAAACAGTCTCTTCATTGTGCTCGACTGGTTTTGGTGTCTTTGCACAGAGCTGGCTTGCAGACCCTCATGGCAGCCCAGAGGGAGAAGAGAATATCAAGGCCCTCCTCAATGAGGCCAGAAAGATTGCAGACATGTGTGAGGATCCCAAAGAAAGAGAAGAGATTTTGCGCTCTGCTGGAGAGCTGGCCGCCATGACTGCCAAGCTGTCTGAACTCAGAAGACAGTGAGTTACTCCGGGCTTATATCTGTCTCAGTAAAAACCCAGTTGGTCTATTTTTGTACACAGTTACAGCTCCTCACATACTTTCTTCAAGAGGTTAAATCATTCCTGTATTTGTAGACAGGCTTCCTACACTGTCTGGAAAAGTTAGGAGCTTGATATCTGCTCTGGTTAAGCACAGAAAATAAAATGGGATTATAAGGTACTGAACTGATTTTCTGTATCATTACTTAAATATTTACTGTCCTCTCTTTCGTCATCTCTTCCCTTTTTGTGTCTTTCCTTCCTTTTTTTCTTATTTTGTCTTGTGTCCTTCCTTTTTGGGGCCTGCCATAGCAATGGATAGGCAGGCACCTATTGTTCTACACCTCAAAATAACTGCCTCTTCCTAGTACCGTTAATGTGGCTCGTACCACTCCGTGTCCCCTCACGGCTTGATCCCGTGAGGGGATCCATTGCTTTTGTTGGCATTTTGAGTAACTGTGGCGACATAATTAACACAAAACGAACCAAATTCAACTCGAAACAAAAGTCTGACACAAAACGGTGACACTCAAAATAGATGTAGACTTTTGTCTGCCCCTCTGAGCTGCTCTTTAGAACTACAGACATGGTGGAACACTCCGTTACTAGTCCTTTTCCTTTTGTGTTTTATTTACCGTTGTCATAGCAAATGAACTATCGGGCGCTGGGAGGAAAAAGAGCGACTGCGGTTCTAGTTAGCTGAGGTATAAACCTACTGTACAGGAGCTGAATTGAGATCTGTTTATATGTACATATTACTTAATACACCATCAGTTATCAGCTTTGAAATAAAACACTCCTGGAAGTTGTTGGAAAGTAATATTGACATGTTTAGATTGCTTTTTCGTTACATGAGTCGAATCTCTTTAGCTATATTGTGTCTTTCTGTGAAAATGTTGGTATATAGAAACCCCCCCTCCCGCAAATATATTGTATATTTTTTAGGCAGTAGCAGATGGGGGTTATTCTGAGACTTAAAGGAACTAAAACTGTTTATTACAGGAATAAGTATATTGTCTGGAATGACAAAGAAAATAACGTGGACACAATGGATCAGATATGGTGTTGTTTGGAAATATTCATCTTATTTGTGTGCAGAACTTTGGGAAAATTAGCTGTTTTTTTAATAAATTGGAGTTGGGACTTTATTGCAAATTTTCTTCTATAATTCCTTAATTGTACCTTTTATCCTGGTGTCCTTCGATTTTCACTTTCTTCCTTGTCTTCACTTCCTTCATCACTCGTGTCCTTCCTTTCACTTTTTGCTTCATCATCTTTCTGCTATCACTCCTCTTTTTCTTTTAATGTCGCTGTTTGTGTCCCTTCCTTTTATGTCCTCCCATTCTTTGGTCATTTTATCCTTTTTTCACTTGACTTTCCAGTCTCTCTTTCTTTCTTGCCCTTCCCTCCTTATGGGCCCTACTTGTGGTGTTCTTTCATTCCTTATTTGTATTTCCTTACTACCTACTATCCTTCATTCTGTCCTTTATTGATTACCTTCTTTTCTAGTGTTTTTTATGCTTTCTTTCCTTATTTTTCCTGTCCATGGTCTTGTCTGTTTTCATTCCTTTCTGATCTTTCCTTTCTTCATTCCTTGTTTGTTGGTGTCTGTTTGCAGGTTTCATATAGACTCAGACTTATTTTATTCTCGTTGCTCAAAGACACAACAGTGAAATTTATACAACAGCCTACCATAGCAATGTCTGCCATAAGTTGATAAGGAACCTTTGCATACATATTTGAAAATGTTGCCTATTTACATAGATTTTGTTTCAGCCATATATTTTATAATAAATGTGTCTCTTTTATAGGGGTAAAGGTGACACTCCTGAGGCCCGAGCTTTGGCCAAGCAGATAGCAACAGCCCTGCAGAACCTGCAGTCCAAGACCAACAAAGCTGTGGCAAACAGCCGGCCTGCGAAGGCCGCCGTCCACCTGGAGGGGAAGACGGAGCAGGCGCAGCGCTGGATCGACAACCCCACCGTGGACGACAGCGGCGTGGGTGAGTCTGCTGTCCATCCCCCTAAACTTCTTTGTCTCTTTCACACTCGAGCACATTCCTTCCACTCCTCTGGTGACCTCATGCAGAACATGTTCTCCCATCCCTGCTGTGTTGTCCTTTGGTTCTGGCAGGGCTTCACAAAAAATGTGGACAACATTTTTATGTGTTTACAAAAGCAGCTGGAGCCTGAGGTGGGATAAAACACGATAAAGTGGAAGTTACTTCAGGAATAAGTGTAGCAAAATTATCAGTATTTTTTGCCCAGTTATTGTATTTCTACCTTTATATTTATTCAAATTTGACTTTCATTTAATAATTGTGAATTTGGCACTTTATAAATAAAGCTAAACTAAAACAAATAAATGTCATTGAGCGTGTACTTGGCACACACACGATCATTTGATCATAGAGTTACAATAAAAGGGGTTTGATCATTTGATAACTTCTGCTCTGTTTGCTTTTAGGCTTTTGAACACATTGAAACATTTTCATAGCTCTACCTAATTTGTATCTTATTTTCATGCTTCTTTCTGACAGTGGAGAAAATGTAACTTGTCACACTCTTGTTGCCCCACATTTCCTATTTGCTTTGTACTTTAAGTTGGACTATTTGTAAAACAAATAGTTTTTTTGAGCTTCATCTTTTCTCTCACAGTTCAAATAAAGGGCACATATTTCATCTCTTACCTTGAGATGCTTACAGGTGGCAAATGTCAAAATATTAGATATTCGGGTGCATAAATATCCACACCTCTTATTTTTATTTTTTTACTTGGTCATGTTACAACAATTTTATGCAATAGATTAACACAAAGTTGAAGAAAAAACATGCATTTTTTTTACAGGTAAAAACGAGCTGTTTTCAGTGTTCATTTGTTTCCATCCCTCCTTTGTCAAAACTTTGTAAAATCACCTTTAGCTGAAGTTACCGCTGCAGGTCTTTTTGAGTATGCTACCTGCTTTGCAAAATCATTGAAATATTTGGCCTTTTTATTATCAAAATAGTTTAGTCAGATTGGGTGGCAATCATCTGCAAGTCTTACCTCAGATCCTCAATTAGTTTTAGGTCTGGACTTTGATTGTGCCATCTTAGTGGTTTGATGTAAACCACTCACTGTTGCTTCAGCTGAATGTTTACAGTCATTGACCTGCTGGAAGATGAACCTCCAATGCAGCTTTGAGTCTTTTGGAGCTTCTGTCACGTGTTCTACAAGAATCGCGTATTTTGATTAAGACTGCACAATATTACAATTTTTTAACATTGAATAGTATTGGTAAATATTGTGACATTTAGCTTTTAGACCTCAGTACGTATACTCAGAATAAATTATACCAGGGTGGACACTATTTACCAACTAGGTGACAACTGAAGAAAGTTGGCTGCATTGAATTTTATTTCTAGGGATAAGAGTAAAATGGAAAGTTTTGCAGATTATTTTTAAACAAATATTATGTATCCTTTTAACTATTTTGTAATCGGTTACTTCAATAATAACAATAATAGTGTAATAATAATTCATTTTTGTACAAAAAGTAAAATAAAATCTGCAATGCTTTTGGCATTTTTACGTTTTCTAGAATTTTATGTGGAACTAAAGTCAAAATAGCCTGCAGGAAGTAAACTGGTCTAGCTACGAAGGAAACAAGTGTTATGATGCAGCATAAATAAAGAATAGAAATTTGCTGCTTTGGTGGCACAGAAAAAAAAAACAAGGAACTTCTGTTTGCCTCTTATCAGTTCTGTTTCAAAAATAGTCATCTGCATTCAAGTAAAATGTTTCCTATGCGTTTTGTGCTTTCAGGCCAGGCAGCCATCCGTGGGCTGGTGGCCGAGGGCCGCCGGCTGGCCAACGCTCTGCAGGGCCCGTACAGGCAGGAGCTGATGGGGAAGTGCGAGCAGGTGGAGCAGCTCATGGCCCAGCTGGCTGACTTGGCCGCCCGTGGCGAAGGGGACTCCCCTCAGGCACGCGTCGTGGCTCAGCAGCTCCAGGAGGCCTTGAAAGTAAGATTGCTACTCACACTCCACCAGCAGCTCTAAAAGAAAGCTCCACAGGGAGAGCTCAGGATTCATACATGATGAAATGGCTCCCTCTGCTGGTTGTTTGTGGTAGATGAAATAAAAGCTGGTTATTTTGGATTTCTGGGAAATTTTAGGCTTGAAATCAGTTGTGTTTTTTTTAGAAATTTTAATTGGACCTTACAAACTACTGTAATTTCAGTGGCATAGATGTTAAAACATATGTTGATACTTTTTGGTTTATAAAGTAAAAACTAGTGCTTTCTCATACTTGCTCTGGAAATCGTACATGTTTCATGTCACTTTTCTGTTCTGCTCGATTCTTTAAGGTAACAAGAAGAACAAGTCGACCAAACTAATGCTAAAATTTTAATTTTTAAGAAAAATGTCCGAATATTTCTTCATAATATCTGAAAAAAAAAAAAGTCTAAGGATGTTCATTTCAGCCTCACTGCAGTACTCCTTTACAACCAATTTTTGCAAACTGGGTTATATTTAAATATGTTTTATATTACTTCATAAAAACTAAGAAATGGCGTGTTTTAAAATCAACAAAGATTTCATGAGGTTGCTAGTTTGCTGGTAATATGTGTTCATCCTTCTCTCAGGACCTGAAAGGAAAGATGCAGGAGGCAATGACTCAGGAAGTGTCTGACATCTTCAGTGACACCACCACCCCCATCAAGCTGCTGGCAGTGGCCGCTACAGCGCCCCTCGACGCTCCCAACAGAGATGAGGTCACTGGGATATTAATCTGCAGAGTGCTGTATTCTTTCTGTCAGTACTTTTGGGTCCCAACTTTACTCTGAATGTGTAGGTCTTTGAGGACAGAGCCGCCAACTTCGAGAATCACGCCAACAGGCTCGGCGCCACGGCCGAGAAGGCGGCTGCAGTCGGCACTGCGAACAAGAGTACAGTGGAGGGAATCCAGGCTGCCGTCAAGTCAACCAGAGACCTAACACCACAAGTAGGTCAAGGTTGAGTGGTTTTCTGTTCTGGTTTGACCTCCACCCTGAAACAAAAGCCACAGAAATGGTTCAAGAGTTTCTCACGTCTGTTAGTTATAATTAGTTCATTTTTTTTTTGTTTAGGTGGTGTCCGCCGCTCGCATTCTGCTGAGAAACCCTGGCAACCAAGCAGCATATGAACATTTTGAGACCATGAAGAATCAGTGGATTGACAATGTGGAAAAGATGACTGGTAAGCTGCAAAATTATTCACACCGCTGGACTTTTCCCACATTTTGTCACATTACAACTAGAAGCTTTCCTGAGTTTTATTGGAACTCTATAATAGAGAAAAAAGGGAAAACAATACATGACTATGTAAATAAAAAACTGAAAGGTGTGGTGCATTCAGCTGTTTTTGTTGGACCACATTTCACTGCAATTAAAGCTGCAGGTGTTTCAGTATATCTCTACCAGCTTTGCACATCGAGTGAAATTGAATCTTCTTTGGTGTAAAACACTCCACTGCTGTGCCAACTGTATGTTTAATGGTGTTTTCTTTCAACACTTTCAGAAATTCCAGATTATTAGATTGTCTGACTAACTTTTGTCTTAATAGATTCTCCCACCTGAGTTGTGGAGTACTGCAAGTCCTCCAGAGTTACAATAGGCCTCCTAATCATTAAGGTTCTCAAACAAACCTTTGGAGCTTTCACAGAACACTTTTACTTTTTACTATTGGTGAATTTGGTGACTTCTGGGAAACTTTTACACTGGATTTTATTTAGGGGAGTCAAAGTAACAAATGTCTTTATAAAACTGTCTGCCAAACCTTTCAGGTTGTTTTTCTATTTGAAAACTGTGTAGCATTTTCCTTCCACTTCACAATTGTGTGCTACCCTGCGGTGATTTATCATACCAAGTCCCCATGAGGTGTAATTTGTGGTTGCTAGGAAATGTGCAAAATGTTTTAGTGATATATAGTTTTACATTTAAACAAATCTTCAAGTTACTGATTGGTCTTCTGTGGTTTACCAGTTTTAGTCGATGAGGCCATTGATACCAAATCTCTGCTGGACGCCTCTGAAGACGCCATAAAGAAAGACTTGGATAAATGCCGCGTTGCCATGACCAATCACCAGCCTCAGATGCTGGTGGCCGGCGCTACCAGCATCGCCCGAAGAGCCAACCGCATCCTTCTGGTGGCAAAACGAGAGGTGGAGAACTCCGAAGATCCAAAATTCAGAGAAATGGTGAAAGCTGCATCAGATGAACTGAGCCAGACGATTTCTCCCATGGTGATGAATGCAAAGGCTGTGGCTGGAAATATCCAGGATCCAAGTAAGTCACAAATGCTAATAAGAAGGATTTCTTTTTGGGTTGTGTTTGGAACCTGTGATGAGTAAAAATATGTGTTTTTTTTATTTTTTTTATTTTACAGATCTTCAGAAGGGATTTTTGGATTCGGGTTATAAGATTCTTGGAGCTGTAGCAAAGGTTAGGGAGGCCTTCCAGCCTCAAGAGCCAGACTTCCCACCACCGCCTCCGGAGCTGGATCAGCTCAACGTAAGAACATAAACGACCACGACTTGGAACCAAAGTGTCCAAACGCTTGTGCGCTTTACCTGTCAAATTACTTTACCTGTACAGCTCAATGATGAAGCAGCACCGCCCAAGCCTCCACTTCCAGAGGGAGAAGTTCCTCCACCCAGGCCTCCTCCTCCTGAGGAGAAAGACGAGGAGTTCCCAGAGCACAAAGCTGGAGAGAAAGTCAATGAGCCCATGATGGTGGCTGCCAGGCAGCTTCACGACGAAGCCCGCAAATGGTCCAGCAAAGTAAGGGCTCACTAAAACAAAGTTTACAGCACAGGTCAATGTACAACTGGGCCATTATCTGCATTTTTTTAAATGTATGTGCAGTTGAAGTTTCACCAAATTGGACTTGTTAGTACCTGGAGGAAACGACATGCATTAGCTCAGAGTTAGTTTTTTAACTGTTATAATGGCTTCTACCTCATGCGTTGAAAACATAACACTAGAAGGTGAAATGCAAGTCGTCTATAGCCTGTTAATCTGCCAACTATCATTTGCACAGCAGGAAATCTCATTGTCATTCCCACACCTTCATTGAACTGGGTCAAGGGAATCTCTTTCTAAAGCAGTAGGTCCAGAGGAGGAGATTCGAAAAACTCTGAAAAACCTAATAATGTATTAACCTAAGATTTCTCCATTGTGGTTGCAGTTTAGAAAGCAAGTAAAAGCCTCTCCAAATTGCATAGACATCTGTAACTGTTGTGGATTTCTAAATGAAGTTAATAGAGAAGGACATTGTATTCAGCTGTTGATTATCTGAAAAAGAAGAGAAATGAACCTCAAATCACTATAAAGTTAGAGAAAGCTTGTAACATTCATAGATTTTGAAATATTCAACCAATAAGAATTGTTTAGCAACCATCAATGGATCTCTCTATCATGTCAGTTTTCTGGGGTAGATGGAATAAATACGCTTGCAGGCACGCTGCTGATTCTGTTGTACCTCACAGGGAAACGACATCATCGGCGCTGCCAAGCGAATGGCCCTGCTCATGGCAGAGATGTCCCGTTTGGTGCGTGGAGGCAGCGGAAACAAACGCGCCCTGATCCAGTGCGCCAAGGACATCGCCAAAGCTTCTGACGAAGTCACACGGCTGGCGAAGGAAGTGGCCAAGCAGTGTACCGACAAACGAATCCGGACCAACCTGCTCCAGGTCTGTAAAAGAAACCATTAAGATAAAAAAAATTATAATGTTTTAATGAAAAAAAAGTGTATATTTTTTGACACTTTGACCTCATTTCAGGTGTGTGAGCGCATTCCCACCATCAGCACTCAGCTCAAAATCCTGTCCACTGTTAAGGCCACCATGTTGGGCCGTACCAACATCAGTGAAGAGGAGTCTGAGCAGGTGAGAACATTTATCGACTTCCTAATATTATCTTAATATAGTTACGGTCCCCATTAGGCATGTCGCGATAAACGATAAATCAATTAATCGCACGATAAAATAAACCTATCGACCTCATTTTAATTATCGGCTTTATCGTCTCCTCCTGCCTTTTTTTTTTTTCTATTGATGACACTGAATGAAAAAGGCTCAAAAAAGCTCTGCACTGACCCTCCCTTCCTCATTTCCTTAGTGTAATGTCCAGCGCACACTACACGAGTTGTCGGCCTATTTTCAAAACCGGAGAGACACATTAACCGACAGAAATCCTAGGTATAACGGTTCGATCAGGTTCGATCGTGCCGAACCCAATCAAACCGTTAAAATCAAACCCAATGCCGTGTTAAAACCAGGCATTAATCAATATTTTACTAGAATCTACCTGTGATGCATGTGGCTAGCGTCAGGGTAAAGTCCTGACTGAATGAGAATCATTATAACCTATTTATGTCACGTTAATGAAGAACAGCTGAAAAGTTACCGGGTTCATCAACTGAGGTAGCAATTTGGCTCCAACTTCTCCTTGTCATTTCTATATTATTTGCACAAAATGTTGAATAAACATTAATGTTGTTTCCATATATCATCTCCAATGTCCGCTGGACTTTTGGTTGCGCTGTCAGCTGTTTGGGATTCCCCTCCGTAATTTCCCCTCAGAAAGCACAGAGGAGAATCCGTGCTTGGCTACCTGTCACATTCAACAGGCTGCATTAAGTTCCCAGTTGGGGAAAACCCCTGATTTAGATCGGAGCGACCAGACGATCCACCGTAACACACCACCGTAACGATCACACTATGTGACCGATCACACTACAGGATGATCGGTTACGAAATCACCAGTGACAATCTTGGAACACCCAACGTTGTAAGATTGTTATAAGGGGAAAATGGGGGCAAAAAATCATGTAGTGTGAACTACTGCATTAGGTGGTCAGATGTGCCCATCTTCTCTATTTAAATCTAATGATTACTGAAGGGGAATATAGTATACAGACTTCATATCTGCACTCTTTTGGTTGAATGCAGTATTTATTTCTACTTTGGCTTTATGTTGTTTAGTTTTTATTCAAGTACGTTTTTTGTTAATGGAGACTGAGAATCAATTTTATTTTTGTTTTTGGTTGTTTATCAGTTCCAGTGTTATGTGTTCTTTTGAAAATAAAGTGTATCTATCTATGGCAGGAAATCACATGCATTATTACGCCATTTCCATTAAATCAGTGTCAAAAGGTCTTGAAACAATATTATCGTTTATCCCAATAATTTTTTGGACAATTAATTGCTCAGCAAAATTTGTTATCGTGACAGGCCTAGTAACAATGCATCAGTCTGTTTGTTAATCCATCAATTCAACCACCTGTTTATTTATCCTATCGAATTATCTCTTTATCCATCAGCCTGTGCATCCTTCCGTGTCCCTCCTGTCATCCATCTTTTTTTCTTAAATCATCAATTTTTCCATTTGTCAATTCATCTTTTAATCCATCAGTTTATCCATCCATGTCAACCATTTGTTTATTAATCAGTATCTGTCAATTCATTCATTGGTCCACTCATCTTTTTTTCAATCCAAATCTCCCTCCATTATCTCTCCGCTCATCCATCTCTCCACCCATTTCTCCATTTTCCTTAAATCTGTCATTTTATCTTCTTTGTGCATTCATTCATTTTTCATCTGTTCATTTTTATAATCTGTGGTGGTTACAGATTTGACATGTAAAACCTCTGTTTGAAAATCTGACGCATGTCCATAGTGATAATTAAAACTGACTAATATTAGGTTGGGATGTCTGGAAATTTGGGTGTGGAATCAACTGGAATCAAATGCTTGGGGAATCTTTTGCAAAGGCATCACTTATACCCTCCCTCATCATTGAATCTCTCTTCATTCTTTGTGCTTCAGGCGACTGAAATGTTGGTCCACAACGCCCAGAACCTGATGCAGTCTGTGAAGGAGACTGTCAGAGAGGCGGAGGCGGCCTCCATTAAGATCCGGACAGATGCAGGTTTCACCCTCCACTGGGTCAGAAAGACTCCCTGGTACCAGTAAGAGACGAGCCATCAGTCCCCTGCTTGGTGCTGGTTCTGCCCATCTGTTCACGGGGACGATGAATGGACAGACATATGCTTCATCAAAGCAGCAATTACACTGCCCCACGTCTATATATGGGCAAAGTTTCTCCCTCATATGTCCTGTCTGTAGCGGTTGCTGTTCTGATATAATATAAAAGGTGGGACTATTAGTATATTTTAGAGGTTATGATAAAGAATTCTTGAAATATGCATATTTATATATTGATCAGAGGTTAGATTTCATATCATGCGAGGGTAATTATGTGTGGACGTTCCTAGATCCAGGCCACATTAAGTTCAATTGAATTAAAGAACATTTTTATATCTTTATACTGAATATTTTATTATCACAATCGCTTCTGCTTTGCTTGGATAAGCACATAAACTTAAGGAGTTGTTACAAGTACAGCAGAGGTATTTGCTCAGTGCAGATGGAATATAAGTTGCGTTGCTTCCGTTTGAGATTCTGCACTACATGAAGCGAAAGAGAAATGCTGATAATTCTTTCGTTTTGTGTTGTAGCAGTCTAGAGTTCTGCCAAAGATCTTTCAGCCACACTCTCTTTAATCCATAATTCATATTTGAGTTGAAATTTAGGGAACAAGTTTCTGATTTGACTCATTCAAGTCATTCTAGATTGCATTAAGTTGACATCTATTAAACAGCCTTGTGCTACTTTATGTAGCCTAAAAGCCATCTGTTTACTATTCCTAGCATGCTATGAGAGTTTGAATAAAACCTCCTGCTTTTGTTTTGGCACACATGTTCACTTCTTTTTTGTGTGTGTGCACAATTCTTGAAAGAAATGTACATTTATGTAGCACAGAATGAGCAACACTTCATTATAAAGCACAGTAACTGCAGCTGTTAATCTTAGTTGTCTTGATACACTAAACAGAACTGATCACCTTTATGGTAATTCTGTATTAGATACTTTAAAATGTCTGAAGGCTTTTTTTCCTTGTTTTTTGTGGAAGTTTACTTTAGACGTCTAACAAACTGATGTGCCTTGTTTTGCGATTAGTATTTTCATTTTCAGATGTTTTGTATTGTTTGTACAAGCTGTCAGTGTTAATTTGTTCAGAACACTTATTGTACAGGATTCTTCTTTAAAGCTGTTTTCAAGTACTCACAAAATACTCTATGCAAACCACGTTTCCCCTCAACAAAAAAATTATGCAACTTGGTTGGGATATAATGGGTCTAAAAGATAATTTTGCTTTAGCACTGTTCACAATTTTGTAATAAAGCATTTTATAACACTCAGTTTGTTTGTTGTTTTTTTTTTTTTTTTGGATCAGTAGAAAAGAATGAAGTCTTTTTACTCTGATGCTATCAAGTCAGTCAACCAACTACTAGTGCAGGTAGGGCTGCACAGTGGCGCAGTTGGTAGAGCTGTTGCCTTGCAGCAAGAAGGTTCTGGGTTCGATTCCCAGCCTGGGGTCTTTCTGCATGGAGTTTGCATGTTCTCCCTGTGCGTTGCGTGGGTTTTCTCCAGGTACTCCGGTTTCCTCCCACAGTCCAAAAACATGACTGTCAGGTTAATTGGCCTCTCCAAATTGCCCCTAGGTGTGAGTGTGTGCATGGTTGTGTGTCTCTGTGTTGCCCTGCAACAGACTGGCGACCTGTCCAGGGTGTACCCCGCCTCTCGCCCGAAACGTTGGCTGGAGATGGGCTCCAGCACCCCTCCCGACCCCACTGAGGGAAAAAGGGTGCAAGAAAATGGATGGATGGAAATGGACAAGTGCAGGTAATTTACTATTTAATAGTTGTAACTGCATCAAAGAGTGTTATTCTTAGTTCCTAAAGTTAGCCACCACTACTCCCTATATAAACATTGATGGTGCAACCTTCTAAGGTCTAAAAGGAACTATTCTCAGACTACTTTCAGTATTGACTGTGTGATCTCTAGGAAGCGTTCTGTCATGGTTTCCTAAAGGAAACTACAGATTTCACCACTTAACCATCAAAGAAATCTTTCTCAAGCTTTATGTTGCAACCTTCAGGGGATATTTTGCAAAGGATGCTGGGTAAAACATTGACAGTAGCACTACAAGGGAACGTTTTCTGTAAAAACTTTAATAGTTTGAATATTCTTGAAACATTCCCTGAAGGTTTGCAGCAACTTTAATAGTGATTATGAGTAGTTTTTTTTTTTAAATGGTTCAAATAAAGAAAAACAATGCATGTAGAAGTTTTGCTTGTGAATCCATACTCTCAGCACCGTTAAATGTTAAAACGTTTCATCATCAGTTTGGAATAGGCAACCTTTGAAGGGGAACTTGATGTAATTCAACCAGAGGGAAAGAACCACCATAACTTTGACTCTCCGTAAAGTGAGTAAGCACAATGATTCCTAACAACAAATAAACTCGTTTTTTCCCCCCGTTTATTTTTCATGCGGTCGAACAATTTGTTCTTTATCGTTTGATGAGGAGGAAGCGGTAGCTTCCTGCTACTCTTCCCTGCCAGATAGGAAAAGAAAGAGGCTGTAGAGATTCATCAACAACGGACGCGTTGAACACGTGAAGAGAGATGTCTAAGGAAGAAACAGCCACGTCGACTTCGACGATGAAGACGGCGTTGAGGTAAAAAAATATTTGTTTAAATAAACAAAAACGGGGTTGTTTTTTGTGAAGCGAAGTGATGCGCCGAGCTCCGCGCAGTTAGCCGCTGATGCTAGCCGTTAATTGCAGCTAGCGTCTCTGGTGTTGTGTTAACTGACAGCTGGAGCTGCGGGGAGAAGGCGCTTCAAGCCTACATTTTCCTCCTCTGTACCCCCACTCTCATTTAGACTCAATATACTCCGCTTATTGGGTCGTGACGAAACAAATCACTGCCAGCAGACTGCCGTGATTTCATGGTTTCACAACATGACTGAAACACGAAAGAAAGAGAAAAAAAAAAAAATGTCGCTGCATACATCCAACCTCTAACTGTCCTTTAAAGAAGAGAGTTTTTAATAAGAACGAATCAGGAAGAACGAAGTATGTTATTTTGACAAAGATAAATTGTTGACAGTGTTAAACAAGCCAGAAATAAACTTATTGGTTTAGTGAGGCAGTGTTTGAATCACGTTTAGTTTATGAGAAAATAACCAGTAGCGTTTATATTTAACGGCAAAACAATAATATTCGGAATGACTATCTAACTGTTGGCATTAAATAAATAATACATGGATATATACAAACGATGAGCTTCTTGGATTGTTTACAAATGAAACAAATCAATGAAGTGAACCATGCGGCGTTCAATTGGCCTGGGAAAGCTAGTTATCAGCCGCAAACTCTTCTCTAAGGTTTCCATTAAACACTGCTGAGTGTAACTCATTAACTATTTCAAAATAGTGTAAAGAATCATTGTTTTAGAAAATATTATTATTATTATTATTATTATTATTATTATTATTATTATTATTATTATTATTATCATCATCAGGTATTGTGTTTTGTAATTTTGATGGGGTAACCTTTTAATGGGAGCTACTAATACACTTAAACTAGTTTTAGGTGGAGATGTACAGAGCAGGCTTTTCCTGGCTGATAACTGTTTCAGATTTTTTTTTAAAGGTCTAATCTGCACGGATTTTGACCAATAATGAATACACAAGAAAATAAATGTTTCTTTTTTGATGAAGGTGTATGGGTTATAAATAACAGAAAATTAAAATCCCCGTTTATGCATCACACGTATGCCCCAAGCTATCTGATTCTGATTAAACTTGTGCATTTATAAACCAAAAGCGGTGAAACTATGAATTAACATATCTAGATTTATAGCTTTTAAATTCTTTATTAATTGACATATGACGAGTTAATGGCTATGCATACATTATATCGTATATCTTACAATGATATTGGATAATGTATCAGGGCTGACCATGTTACAGGGCAAGTTTTCGTTTTCTTCATTGACCTCAAATGCAGCACTGAAAGCCTATGCCCTATGTGTAGCCAATCACATGCCTAGAAGGTCACCAAAGACCAGCCCACTCTGTTCACCAACATTAGGGTTGGTCCAAAGTGGAGAGCTAGTTCCTGGACTCAGAAAGCACGTTGGTTTTGTCAGAGAGGGGGGAAACTGTTGATCATTTAATCTTCAGGAGGAATTTTCTGACATCATGCCAACACCAAGGTGAGATCCAAACCAGGAAATACTCTGCAAAGGGCAGTTGAGCTGTTAAGATTGATATTTTGAGGAAATGCTTTTACTCTACCACCTGTGTTTTGCTTAGTTTAATTGAAAAATATTGTTTGGAGAGATATCGTGTATGTTCACCAAGACAAATTATTCATCTTTGTAAGTCTTGAACAGACATGTCCTGTCATTGTGTTGCTTATTTAAAGTGACCTTATTTTAGTTAAGCTGTTATAAAATTTCCTGTCAGGAGCAGACTTCGCCCACTATGTCTTATTGCTGTGAATTTGTAGATAAGATTGTGCAAGCAAAAAAAAAAAATCACAAACTGAAATACATAACATACATGTGCATGTTTTGGTAGGTAGAAATTCACACATGTTGCTGACGTAACGATGGCAGAGTCAATCTCGGTAAAGCAGTAAAACAGGGGTGCGCCCCTTGACTGAAATTTCTGTTGTTTAAGACAACAAATCCCAACCAGATGATTTCCTGTTTCACAGCGTAGCACCGATTGCTCGTTTCCTCCACTCTCTCCTAGCCACTATGTGGGTGTCTGCAGAATACAATATGTTTTTGTTCCCTCCTTCACAGTGAAAACATGCTGTTTGGGATGGGAAATCCCTTGTTGGACATCTCAGCTGTGGTGGACAAAGATTTCCTTGACAAGTGAGTGTCAGTAGTTGCTTTGATTTCACTTATACGTTACCTAAAACTCACTAACACAATAAGGTTATTGACCATCCCTTTCCCCTTTTTCTTTGTGAAAGGTTTGGACTGAAACCAAATGACCAGATCTTGGCTGAAGACAAACACAAAGCCTTGTGAGTCACACACACCGGGGGAACCACATGGTCTTTCTGTAGCGTAACATATCTTGCTAAAATTACGGCAAACCAAATAGGGGTTACACTCGTCATTCATACCCCACTAACAGCATCTTCTCACCAGGCTGTGCTCAAAATAGCCTGGTTATAAATTCACCATGGTGCAACTGAGCTTTGAGGCTTGGCACTACCTAATATTTTGAAGTCCGACACTACAACCACCTCGGCATAAATTGTATAGGATTAGACATAGTTTGGATTTTAATGTGTGTGTTTTGTTTCATGCTTAATTCATGGAAACGGTTTTCCAAAGCATGTCTGCTCCCCTTCCAGACCCGCATTTTTAACATCACAGGCAGATGTAGAGTAACTTCATGAGCTTCCTCAAAACTACCGGTTCTCAACGTGGGCGGTACCGCCCCCCAGGCGGCGTTCAGAGGACGGCAGGGGGCGCTGGTGGACATTTTTACAAAAGGGGGGCGCTGGGATGCCTTTGGGGGGCGTTTTGGTCGAAGGTAAACTTTACACCTTAAATGCAAACAAAGCCAGTTTAGACTTTGAGCAACTTGGTGAAACTGTATTGTGTAACATTAAACCATGCTTGGCTGCAACTGTATCGATGACAGCTCTTCTTCTATTCAGTGTTTGTAGCTTCTGTTAGCTTCTTGGCGCAGCTCCGTTCTCCTGCTACTGGTAGCTAAAATCACGATACCCTCCCTCACTGTGTATCCCTCTGAAAAATGAACCCATTTAAATAAAGAAATAAAGAAATCCCTCCATGGGTGATACCACGATAGAGAGCGTTCATTTTATAGCGTTAACACGGTGCTGTAAGTGGTCCGGTATGAAACGGGGGTGATAGAACAACACAGCACTTTTAAATTTCAATAATCAGAATGCAGAAATTGTTTCCGTTGTTTTAAAAGGTTTATGTCAGTCTGCCTTTTCCCCATCGATATGCTTCCCGACCGCCCTGCACCTTAGGGGCTTAAAAAAAAAAAACACGCGCACATTGCGCAAAACTCTGAAACAGGAGAAGCGGGACATAAAGCGGAGCGACGAACTAGATGTGAATTATGGCATTAAAACAGAGAATCCGACGCTGAACATGAAAAAATCAACACATGATGTGAAACACATGGCGATTAGGCAGCGCAGCAGGTGATGAGTTTACTGATGATGAGCGTCAATAAACTATAAAATAAATGTAGCAACAGGAAAGAAACTAAAGTGGACATAGCAATAAACCAAGAGAGGATAAAACTAATCAAATAAAACTAAATGGAAATGAATGAAGAACAAAATGCAAGAATAAACTAAGAAACTAAGATAAATACAGAGGAATAAACTGGTATGGCAAGACCTTTTGATCAATAATTAATACAGAGGACTGTATGGCAAGAATAAACAGACACTATTTCCAGATAAAAGGTAAAATAATATTGTTGAAGTGCCATGAGTTTGTTGAGACCACATCTAATACTGAGAATAAATATATCTTACAGACCATAACAGTAAAGAACTGGTCACTTTTATGTTTTTAATTAGATTTGATATATTTATTTCTTCAATATTATTTTTCATGTCAGTGTTAATGTCATGAGGCTGATGACTCCATGACACTTTCAATTTGACTCATTAGGATTTGATCAACAACCAGATTTGTTCTTTGTAATTTCTGTCCAGTAAAACTATTAATCTATAAATCAATAGACAGGTCTATATAAAGATATAATCCATGTTTCTGTCTCATATTTGTATGGCATTAAACGGATCTGGAACTTTTGTTTTTCCACTGAAAGCTCTGGTTTGCACAATAAATGCCATGTGGGTGAAATGTTATGGATGATACTCTGATGTCCCATTCTCCTGAAGGCAGCACAGAGCTGCACCACCAGAAACGGACAGAAACACTTAAGAGAAGAAGAGCTATGATTAATGTAGTTACAGTTCTATCCATGTTTTAATGTTGCAGAGCTCAGTTGTTTTGCAAATAGTTCAGTTTAAACTGGCATTGCTGTTCATCTTTTATCTGCTCATTTGTGTAATATTTAACAACTAGAAAATGACAAAGAAAAATAATATTTTTTCCACTCTGACTGGCTGCTGTTAGACCTACAAATTTTAACTTGAATGTTAGTTGCATTTTTCATAGACACCTGTGAAAATAATTTCTATCCCCATGGCTTTTTTGTTCTCTGGGAAATTATTTTTGATGATAAATACAGAAACAAGCATAAAAATCAAAACATCTACAATAGTGATGGTAATATTAATGATAAAATAATGGTCAGTGCAAAGTAGCCTGCAAATTCTTTGGTGGGGGTCGGTGAGGGACCTGAATAAGGGCTAGGGGGGCGCTGGGCCAAAAAAGGTTGAGAAACACTGCTCTAAACCATGCCCGCATTTTTCTGAGTGCAGATTGTCACACTTTTTTGAAACGGAGGGTAAACAAGAGCTACACGAACAAACTCAGACATCTGATTTTCAGCTGACCTTATGTTAACCTCTGTCTTCTGTTTGAAAGAGTACAGATGATTTCTTTTTCTTTAAAAGATACATTTTCCTTCAAAATCTTCAAAACAAAGTGTACCATCTGTAAGTAGGAAGATGGTCCATCTTTGAAGTTTTGGAGAAATTACACCATTGTCGTAACATTGATAACTGATTTCTGTAACGTCATTTAAAGTTTTCAAAATGCCTAGTTTTATTAATCGTACCTTTGGGTTTTAAATGCACCTAATTTTTGCACATGAGGTTTTATATTATGTGCCAACTCAGTCTTTACTTCTTCCATAAACATTAAAGAAAAAAACTGTGTTTTTACTCTGTGATAAAACTACAAACCCCAAAATGCATTGGTTTAACAAGCCTGCTTAAGGAAATTTATCCTGCAAACCTGCAAAATAAAGAGTTCTGCGCCTCAAGTTAGTTAAGTTATGCTTAAGCAAATACAACTCAGCGCTTTACATAGAAGAGTGTTCAATAATATAGTTGGGGTTGAAAATAATTGATATCAAATGATTGGCTGAAAGCTTATGTCTTTAATTGTTATGGAGCTTACTTTATAGTGTAAAAATATATGTACCATGTCATGAAAGTATGGGGGGTAAGAATGAGTGTCCTTGTGAATTTCCCTCTGGGATTTATAAAGTATATTAATTAACTCATTCATTAATTCATATGAACAGTCCAGCTGAAATGTACTAAATATTTAGTAGAAGAGCCCTTTAGGTAATGACAACGTCAAGACATCTCTTCTGTGGAGAAATCAGGAACAATGAATGCTCAGGTGGGATTTTTTTCCTGGTCTTTCTGAAGTCTCAAAGGTTCTGGTAGCTTTAGCTGAGCTTTATTTGCTTAAGGCATGAAGCTAGTTATTTTCCTTGTCTGCATGTTTGCAATCATCGTCTCGGTGCAACACCCAGCTGCATTTCATTTTCAGAGGCTTATCAACAATGTGCCGATACTTTAATTCATTAATCCGTCTTTCAAATATACGGAAGTCTGCCAGAACTGAATCCTGAGCAGGATTCCCACATCATGATACTCCCACCTTCACAGCCATAATACTGTTGTAGTGTTTGGTTTTGTTTTTTTTGCCAATATGCAGTTCCACTCGTCGTCCAAACATGGTGTGTGTGATGTTTAATTTTTGTGTCATCTCATCTGTTTGTATTGTAACAGTTTACATTGCCATGTTCAAAGTTCTGCAGCAAACTTTAAACAAGCTTCAACCCGACTTAAGGTTGAGTCTGTTTCTTGGAATGCTGTTGCTCTTGGCAGATTTGTTTCTTCGTGTGTTCAATATTTATATTCTGCGTCAATCCATTTTACTACCATATTCAAATTGCACATTATAAAGTGTTTTATTTTACTTGTCTGTTAAGATTGCTTGAGTTGTTGTCTAGTTTTAAACTACATGCCTAATTAGAAGTGCATTTAAGGAGAAGAACTAAATGTGTTCAGTACTTACTTTCTGGTGGTATTTCTCAAATGTTTGATTTGTGTTTTTTTTTCTTTTTTACAAGCTTTATTTATCACATTTTACTCGGTTTGTAAAGTAAAACTGCCAGTATAAAATGTGCCTCCGGCACACTTACTAGAGTGCAACAGATGAATCTTTTTCTTTCACTGAGCAAGTGTCAAATGTCCCTTGTGAGAACATTCCTACCCCCACAGCTGCACATTTGTATATCAGTTAAATGTGAGAACCCCAGCCTTAACGACGGCGCATATGTGGCATTAGCAATAGCACACAAACTTCAGCGCCCTTCATAATTGTAGGCAGCTGTGGTATAGATATGTAAAAATCCTTAAAAAAAAAATCTGTCTTTTCTTTGAACTGGGAAAATGGAAAAAGATTCTAACAAAAAATAAATATAATTGAAGCATTTCTTAATTTTTAGGCTTGTCACAGTGTCTGATTTTTTTTATTTATTATTATTATTTTATTTGTGGACTGTAACATTCTGTTTCCCTGGGATTTAAGTGTAAATATTACGCTGCTTGGAGCCCTATTTGTCTTTACATGACACTAGGGAAATTCACCATGTCTCTAGTCTGAGCAACAATTGGAAAGTCAAAACAGCTGGAACAATGATACAAAAAAACCTCCCAAAACTTTAAAGGTCTCTTTTAAGAGAGCTAAATTAAGGAGGTCACCTTGTCAACTATTAGACTGCTAAGTTACATGTTACCATCAGGTTGTTTACACTAAGAGCACTTGTCCATTTCGCCTTCTGAACTGCCACTTTTTCTTAGCTTATCAAGTTTTATTCAGATATTTTTGACCAAGTTTTTTCACATTCGTGTGACACTGCTCAACTATAAAGATGCATTAATATAGACTCGATTTTTGTACTAATTGAAAACTTCATCCTTCTTGTGAGAGTTTACCAGCAGCTGTGGTATACTTTTGTCTGAAGTGATGGTGAGCCATTTCTCTTGGCAATTTTGCTACTAACACATTTGTTTTGGTCGTGTTTGCCTACAATGCCCTGCGGTGTGCCCCATTTCCTATATTTGATTCACTTGAAGCGGACCGAAACCTATGTTTTTAGGCAGACGAGAGTCTACTTCCCTTATCCGCACCAGTAGATTGCACATTCACGCCTTCCCAAAGAAACTAGATATCTCTGGCTGTATATTCAGGGTTGTTCTGCTGGAAAATGAACCTTCACCTCAGTCTCCCGTCTTTTTTTCCTACTCTGTATTTACCTCCATCCATCTTTTGGTCAATTTTGACCAGTTTCCTGGTCCCTGCTGGAAAAAAAGCAATCGCGGATCATCCTACTACCACCGCGTTTCAAGGAGATGGTGTCTTCAGGGTGACCTGGAGTGGTTTTTGGTTGCATGGTGTTTTTCATTTAGCCCAAACATTTCAGTTTTGGATTTGACCTGTTCCCTTTTGCCCAGTGAACTGCTGCTTTTTCTTTTCATAGTAACCGGAGTTGCAGAGTGCCAGGCTTATTTCATGGCCACATGGGAACGTTGTGTTCTAAAACAGGAAAGTTTTTAACCGTTTTTGCCCCAACAGAGACGGTGTTTGTAATGTGACAAAATGTGAAAAAAGGGATTAAAAATAAGGCAAATAAATACTTTTGCAAGACCCTGTATATAGTCCGTGGACATATCAGTACATCAGAGCTACAAAAGGCTACCTTGTCAGGTCTTGTTCCTCCACAAAAGGACACACGTGACCTTGGGCAGCAGAGGCGGCACAAAGCAGCATCATCAGCAGTGTTGTTCTCCTTCAGCACAAAGGCTGCGGTGTTATCTTTAGCCCCACAGACACTGTTCTCTGTACATTCTGCACAAGGTCAGGGCAGGATTAACAAGCAGCTTTGGTGGTTAATTCCTGTCACAATACATTTCAGTGCATATCCTCACCAATTCAACACACAGGAGCGCGCACTCTCATCTCTTGTCAGGTTACATCACTGGAAACGTGCGCTGTTTTATTCCTTTTTATTTAGATTCTTGGATAAAACCCAGAGCGTTCACTCTTTGGCTGCTTGATAAATGAAACTAAGTGTTAACACTATGTAATCCACAAAGTAGCTCATCTCAGAAAGATGAACTGTAAACGTTATCCTGACAAATAGGTTAATTACAGAAAAAAAAAAAAAAGCTCTCAATAGGCTTACAACTTCTCTCAACTAACACTATTGTTGCACAACTGAATCTGGTGTAACACGATTCACCAGCTTCCCCCTCCCCTCCGCCCCTCTTTCTTCCCATCACCCTGGTGGGAGAGAGATCATTGGAAGCAGTGCACTGTGGCCGTTCCTGAATTCAATTATCTAGTCGCAGCAGAGCCCATATAATCCTGTTGTGGCTGAGAAATTGCCTGCTATACAGTAGAAAGCGTCTACGTCCCTGTTAGTACTGGCTAGGGAGTTGGTGCTTTATTTTTTCTTCTTCTTCTTTTTCTTGTGTTTGTGTTCAGAGTAAGCCCCTGCAGCTGTGTAGACTTTTGTGTTTTGATAGCTGATTAATCGTCTGCAAAAAGTGCTGCTTTTACTTTGTTCTCAGGGATCACAAGCATATATGTATATATATATATATAATTTTGAGTTTTCTATTGATGAATGAAAGTAAATAGCTATATGCATCATTTGCATTGCAGCAACTTGCTTCTATGCTCTTGGTTTTGTTTTTATCTCCATTATTAAAAGTTTTGCTTGTAGTAACTAAAGCTGGGAAAGCAACCTGGACTTCCTTAACACCTCAGCATTTAGCACATTTGCCTGATTGCCTCCATGCAACACTCCATTGATGCAGTAATTCATGCATGCCCTGACCAAGTGTTGAGTTAATACACTGTGCGGCACATTGACATTTCTTTGTTTAAAAATAGTTTTTTTGTTTGGTCTCATGTAATATTCAAATTTTCAGAAAAAGCAGAATTTGGATTCTGTGTAATAAATGTATGTAATAAACAAGTCTACTGACAAACTTTTTAATCATATTCTGTTTAATTTTTGATGCAGCAGCAACTCTGTCTGCCTCTCATACCATACTGCTTGCATTATTTACATTATCTTGTTTTAGTAGCTGCGTCGGCCGTGCTCTGTCTTTTCTTTTTTTCTAGACATGTGGTTTCCAAGCTGCCCTTTTAGGGCATCTCTTTTTCAGCAGATGCTGGTTTTTCAAAGTAGGTTTTGAGCTCGAGGTCGGAAACCAACTCAACCAAAGCGCTGCGTGTGACTTCCTCCGCTTGCGAGAACCCCGCTTTTTCAGACGGCAATATTGTCAGATGCGATCCTGTAACTTGTTTTGGGTTGGCATATTTCACGCAAACAAGTCACCATCCTTGACTTAATTGTTTATCAAGCATGTTTCGCTCTGTCGTTAATTAGTTTTCTTTTAATTGTGGAGCTAACTAATCAGAAAATTCTCAAGTGTCTCATTCAATTTTATTTTTGCACATCATTTTCCCAAGATTTTAAAGTGCTGACGGTTTCCATGAATTGCGGGTCTGACAGATTTTAAATCTGTCAGATCAAACACAAAATAACTATTAGAGACTTTTGTGTGAATGCTTCAGAGGTGGAGAAACTGGTCAGAGTTGATAGGAAGATGGACTGATTGCCCTTTTTTGACACACAGTGGAAGAACTGTTGGAGGCAAAACTATTGCATTAGTTAGCAGAGCAGAGTATAAAATCTGCTTTATTATTTGTTAAAGCAGTGCTAAAAAGGCCCAAATTGTGCAAATATGAGAAGGTAAACAGGCGAAATGACCAGCACCTGTTAATATATTTTAGGAAAGGATTTTCCCCGACAAATTTTCGATTTTATGTGAAACTGTCATTGTTTCCGCTTTTTATTTAATGTGAACATGCGTCTCCTGTGGCGCTGCTGACCATTTTCGACCTTCCACTTGCATACTTATTGTATGCACATTGTGTCTCCAGCAGGTGGCACCAGCTGCCTGCTGTTTCTACCTCCAACTAGCTCTCCACAGGGAGCTATGTAATGAAAACGTTCCTGTTTCTGCTGTAAATCAGAGTGCAGGTAAATCAACTTTTTTTATTTCAGGGTGACTGTTTATCATAACTAGTTCTGAACCAGCGGTATTTCATAATGCAGCATGGACCCAAGGCCCTCCTGGGATTGTTGCTTATTAGAGCTAATAATTATTAGTGTGTCAAATTAGTGAGTCGTTGTTATATTGATTGTATTTTCACCTCGCAGAGAAAGTGTTGGGGGGTGGGGGGGTTCCTGAATATTGGTGCTGCTCAAACATTTGCTTTATGACTCCCTCTGTCCAATGATAATTAATTGTTTACTTTCTCATCTCGGGATGATGGCGTGACTCTTTTCAGAGGTTGTTTGCTCACAGCAATTAAGTTCATCAGTGCTCATCCTCTCTCCTCCTCCCTCTCTGTAATCCCCCCACTCCCCCCTTCCTGCACCTCCCCCCCCTCCATCCTTTTCTCTGTTTCTCTGTGCTAAATGCAGATTAGCAGCGTCACAATCACATCCAGAATGAGAGTAAACTCCTCATTATGCCGTGTGACCCTCTGCTGCATGAATAATTCAGCGCCGCAGCGTTAGTGGCTGGCTGTTATTAGCATTCCGGATGGCGAAGCAAAGAGGGAAGGGGGGTGGCGGTGGGGTGGGAAGAGGGCGAGGGAGGGAGGGGGGCTCATATCACTGACGGGGGCTGACTCAGGGGGATCAGCACTGGATTGAGACACACATCACACACACACACATCATCACACGACACAGGAGATCAGTGGAGGTGCCTCTCCACTCAAACACCCCGCTGTCTGTGTACATCTTACACACCCCTGCTGCTGCTGCTGCAGCTCAATCTGCTTACCGGCAAGGAAACAACAAAGGCCCTCTCTCACTGAGTACATGCTAAACACTCTTGGGTTTGTATGCGTGTGTGTGTGTGTGTGTGTGTGTGTGTGTGATGGATTCTGGTCTGTAAACACACTTGACTCTACTGCCTCTTTCTTTATTTCTTGCGTTTTTAATAAATAACGAAGTGAATCTAGAGGACCGGGAACCCCCAGTGGAGCTATCCCGGCTTGTCATGAGAAGAAACACTCCATCTAGTGGGTATGTGTGTGTGCGCATGTGCGTGCGTGTGTGTGTGTGTGTGCAGACATGCAAGATTGCATGCAGAGGCTGCATGTGCCGCTTCACTGGATGCACCGATGCTTGACTGAGTGTGTAGACACCCTATAACGCCACACTACCACAACCACCGCCACCTCTTATTTTCCAGATCTCTTGTTGTTTTACAGAGCGCTGATACAAACCTCTTCTTGTGCGGTGTAGGCCAAAGGTCACTTGCCTGAATCCATCAGCCCGCCTCCTTACCAAAGAGAAAGCAGAAATTAATCGCACTCGACTGGTAATTGAGACATCAAAACCACGTTCAGCTGCCAGACATGCCGCTCTCTTAATGTTTTATTGATAAGCGCGAATCTTGACGATTTGGGGCATAAATTTAGGCTGGGAGGAATCTGCATCCTTGTAAATTATAAACAAGTCGTCTTAAAAAATTTTCAGGAAAATGAGGTAAATCTCCATGAACATCTTGTGGGGCTGGTTGATTTTTTTTTTTTTTCTTTTTCTTTTTCTTTCTTCTGCATTTAAAGGTTGCACGCTGCATCACGAGGGGGATGGCTGATGCAATCATAATTAAAGCTCGTCGTCGCCGGAGCTGCAGATGCCTCTGTTTGGTGGCTGGCAGCTGCCAGCAGGTGGTGCCAGAAGGAAACAGCACTAGTCAAAAGGGGGATGTAACAAATGTAATCTACATCTTCCTTCTCATCCATCACCTCCTCAACTCCCCACCTTTTAAAGAGCGTTTTATAATTAAAACGGGGGGCCGTCTCAGTTGCTGAATATACGGCGCGTTCGCTTCAGAAAAGCATGCTCAGGGCTAATTTTAGTCGTCTTTGATTCGCCCCCACCGCCCCACCAGCCGCCACATTAATGGCAGCAGCTTTCATACATGTGAAGTAGTTCTTATATCATCTGTGCTGATCATTTCTTTACACCTTGCCTGTGCGGGGGTAGAGATCGGGAGGCCCGACTGGTGAGCAGCAACACTCCCAGTGTGTTTAAAGTTCACACAGGGCCATATGGTCCCCACAGCAGGGGGTGTTGGTGGAATTATTCACACGGAGCGCTCTGAATCACCCAGATCCTGGTATCAACCACCGAGATAAGGGGGAACGTCTCAAAGGCTTTGTGCTCCGGCTTCAAATCTCAATCCTCGAGAGAACGCCAGAAGCCCCCCATCCTTCCTTACACACGCTCCCTCTTCCCACTCCTCTTCCCCCAGTGTGTCCCTCTTTCTCTCTTTCATATCCTCTATCTCTCACTCACACACACACACGCGCACCACATCCACACAGCAGAGTGTGACAAACAACGCCACCCTCTGCAGCGTGAAGCCAAAAACCTGTGACATTTTAGAGGAAATAATATGAACTCATTCTCCGTGAGCAGATTTCACCCCCACCATCTAAATCCTTGAGCGCAGCCTAATTAAGTACAAACAGCAGTTCTCTGCTAATGCCAACAAATGGGCTGTTGCTGCTGCCGGATCGGCCGATTATTAAAGGGATGCACATTTGTTGTTTCTGCATTCTAATGCAATTACTCACCCATTATGACCATGTAATTGTGCAGCCATTAATTGTGCATCCAGTCTCTGTTACAGCGAAGTCATTATTATTTATTTTTTTCTCCTTTTGTCGCAGCAGGACTGTTTTTTCGGCTCAATGTTCCTAAATGCAGGTGCATCTCAATAAATTACAACATCACTGAAAAGCTATTTTGTTTTTGTAATTTAATTCCAAGTGGAGCTAATTCATTACATGCAGAGGGATATATTTCAAGTTTTCTGTTATGACTAACAGCTAAGGGACTCTCAATGTTTGCTTCTCAGGCAGTTAAAATGCTGCATACTACCAATGGAAAAGGATTTTTGATGCAGAAATGCCAACATACTGAGAAGTAGTTTGACTGTGCACTGCACAGTTTATCGACTCAGCACTTGGTTGGGGCTCCTTTTGCATGAATTACAAGTCATTGGAAACAGTCAGACTGTGGCACTGAGGGTGCGTTCACACTGCAGCCTGAAGTGACCCAATTCCGATTTTTTTTGACGTAATGCGACCTGTATCCGATCTTTTCATGGCAGTGTGAACAACACAGGTCGGATTCTTTTTCGAATGTCACCCATATCCGACACATATCCGATTAAAATGCGACCTAACGTCCAGGCCTCATTCATCCGAACTGAACGTCACTGATTCTCAACAAATCTCACTATTCTCCGTCCTGATAATAGTGCCCACAAGTGGGAAGAAAAACAACAACCATGACGGACCATATGAGGATTAAGTTGTTAATATGCTGCTCCGGCCGGACAACAACTTCAAATGTGTAAGCCAAGCTCCACCATTAGCCTCCATGTTTACTTCTGCAAACACTGAGCTTTTCTTCTTTTTATGGCGGTTGGTAGAACACTGAGAACGCTGACGCTATTGCGCCCTCTACTGCGCATGCGGGACACTTTCAGGTCATTAGCCCGTTCACACTGCAGAACACATACAGCTCGCATTTACTGGCAGTGTGAACGGCCCCGGCAAAAAAATCGGAATTGCCAAAAATATCGGAATTGGGTCACTTCAGGCTGCGGTGTGAACGCACCCAGATTGCTTTAATTTTAGCCTTTAGCTCATCTGCATTGTTTGCTCTAGTGTCCCGCATCTTCCTCCTGACAGCACTACAGAGATTCTCCATGGGGTTTTTGGTCAGGCTGGTTTGCTGGCTAATCAAACACAGGAACACCATGATCATTAAAGCAGGCACTGGTAGTTTTGGCAATGTGGAGAGGCGCCAAGTCCTGCTGGAAAATGAAATCAGCTTCTCCATAAAAGCTCGTCAGGAGAGGGAAGCGGGAAGCGCTTTAAAAATTTTCTGGTACATGGTTTGAGTGACCTTTGACTTGATCAAACTCGAGTTAATCAACATCAGAAGTTGACATGCCTCCCTGAATCATCACTGCCAGTGGAAACTTCTCGCTG
Organism: Poecilia reticulata; assembly: GCF_904066995.2. Taxonomy (NCBI): domain Eukaryota; kingdom Metazoa; phylum Chordata; class Actinopteri; order Cyprinodontiformes; family Poeciliidae; genus Poecilia; species Poecilia reticulata. Next base: position 8,889,556 of record NC_088848.1, on the reverse strand, counting down.
GATCTCAAGCAGCTTGGTTTCTTTGTCTCTCCACTATTCCTGTGGACTCTTGGATCTTGAATTCTAAATGAAATTAGAAATTTTCTTTAATCTGAAAGGAAGACTTTGGGCCTTTGAGCAACTGTGCAGACCTTTTTCTCCTTAGCCTAGCTAAGATGATCCTGATATTTTCTCTCATTCAGAAGTGACTTAAACACCCAGTCCAGATCTTGTGTTTCTTCCAAAACTCCAGAGTAGATTTTGCTTCACAAACCTTGCTGTTTCACGTTCTACTAGTTTTTAGTACCATCTAGGGACAGGTGCTGTGCATTAGCTTTTGCTATACACACTATGATGCAAACATGGGACTATTGTTCTGTTCAGTTTGTCTATGTCGATGTGTGTCTGCACCTATCAAATAAACTTAGTTTAAATTAATGCGACATTTATCCCTATGTTGGTGTTTGTTTACTCTAACGCAGTTTTTCCTTCCTCTCAACTTAATATTCCTCGATTCTGCATTTGTCAACTTTACCAAAACTGCAGGGCACACCTTGTGAAACTTGTGACTTTTCCGTAACCTTTTCAGTGAGCTTTACTTCACTAATCTGCTAAACCAGTGGCTGAACATTTTTTCCTTCCATTTAACTTTCCATAAATGTGCTAGACTTCATGCGCACACTTTTATAGCTCATACATTTTGTGACTTGCCCTTATTGTGGAGGCTGTAAGTGACTGACTGATGGATTACTACTGCCATAGCACACCGTTTCTGTGTTCAAAGTTTTGCTTTATTTGCTTTCTTTGTAATATTCTTATTATCTGAGAATCTAAAATTTTGGGCTTTTATTACTGTTGAGCCATAATTATCCAAAAGTGCAGCGACTCTTTGTAACGTGCGAGTTTCACTTTCTGCATTCAAGTACAGAAATACACTTACTTTTCCAATTTTCCTAATTGAATGAGATGCATTGCAGGCCACGGTACCTTAATCATGTCAACATCTTAGAGCTTTTGTGCAAATCAACATTCACTTCACTTTATTAGAAGATGTCAGACGACGAGGAACAAGGCCTCAGTCGACGTTTGAATCGTGACTCATTTGTGTTCAGCGCTTTTATGCGCCTCAGTCTTCGCCGTCTGCTCCCATCATGCCCTAATGTTCCAGTGATAAGAATGCCCTATTCATTCTGCGTTCCTCACCGGTTGCTACAGAGAGAAGAAGAAGAGGAAAAAAAACAGAGAGAGAGAGAGAGAGAGAGACTCTACAGGCATTGAATAAAAAGCACATCTATTTCTAAGAGGCAGTGCGAGCACACGGTAGAAGATAATTATTGATTTGAAATAAGAAAAGATAAGGCTCAACCTTGAGCAGCTCAGCGATAGCACACAGAACAGAATAATTAATGGGCCTGTCTTGTGTCGGGACAAGCTTTCACACTGAGACGAGCGTATTGATTTTAAACAGATAAACTGCGTAACCCTTTGTGAAGGGTTTGACAAACAATTTAATTGGGGGGGAAAAACAACAATATTCCTCACCCTTTCCATCTCCCTTTCATCACGGCCCTGAGCTGTTTTTTTTTTCTCCCCTCCGCCTGACCTATGGAAACAATTACTGCACATCAGGCCTTGTTCTGCCTCCAGACTACCAAGCGAGGCTGGTGTAGGATGTATGCACTGATTGGGGAATCTAATCAATGGTGGAACTTGTCTCTGCTCCAGATGCCTGTGTTGAAACTGGGATTACCAAAGCCTTTTAGCTGCCTCTGTCAGATAGAGAGAAGATGGATCTGCCTGTTTTAAAGGTAGCTGCCTGCTGTAGTTGAAGCAGAGATAATTTAGTGCTCCTGTACGACCCACCTCCTTCCTTATACCCCAAGGAGAGCACCAAAAGCCCCCCATTTCCCCCCTAACCTTTCCTCTTGTCCTCCGCTGATTAGCGATAGTCGCCGTTTGATCATGTTTTCCTGCCTGTCCTTGTGATTTGTAAGCTGTTTAAACGCGAACGAGGCAATTAAATGGGGAACGAACTGCGGCGCGTAGGAGAGTGTATGCCGCGGTGATCATTAACAGCGAATTACCCTGGTGCGCACTCAAACACTCGGGAGGACTTTCAGGCAGACCACTCCGGAGAATCCAGATCCAATCTTACCATTGATTAACCGAGACTTGTTCTTCCTGCAAAATCACTCGACTGGGATTTTAGGGCACTCATCTGGTCTTATCGAGATAGGCTAACATCAAAGGCGAATGAAGAGGGAGTCGGTAAATGGGCTCACTTTGCCCTCCACGTAAGAGACTTTGAGGAGCAAATCTTGAATTATTGCCTCATGTAAATAATATACTTGGCTTGTTTTTCTTGTTCTTCGTTTTTAAGAGGGGGTTAAAAGGAACTCATGAGTGACTCAAAGCAGAGAACACTCAAAGTACTTCGGAAGCTCTCATATTTCCCTTGATGGGAAACAACGTTGGGGGCTCCGTCCCCAGGAATGTAAACAGCACAATGATCCCGACTTGTTTGATCTGCCCCGCAGTTACAGATGTGTTAAGCTGAGGAAGAATTGTGGTGCTGCACTGCAAAATCCTCTGAATAAAAATATTTTATGCAGATTTATTACTCTAATTGGGATATGACTCTGATTTAGCCTGCAGCACCCTCCACATTTATTGGCCTATCTGGTAAAGATGTCAGAGACGCATTAAAATAAATGAAATTGTTCTTTGAGTTGCATAATCTGACCAAAACATTGGCTACGGTTTTCATAGTGCGATTTGTTTGAGCCCACTTTGCTATCCTCTTCATCCTTGTACACGATGGCAAAATAAACTTAGGTTCTCATGGGGTCTTTTTAGTTCCAGTTACTTTAAGGTGTTTCTTTTTTGCTTTAACTGTAAATATGTACAAATAGAGTAGCTTTTAACTTGTAGCAAGTTCTACGCATGGTATGTTTAACCAAGTCTGGAGATAGTGCTGAAGGATATATCTTCTGTACAATGTTTTTTGTTATGGATTAGGCATCAGTACGTACCCATTCTGGGGAAATTTTGTCTTATTTAATCCACTCTATCTCTGAGCAAGTTTAGACTATTAGCCATTTTCTCGTAGCCATATATTCTCACTGGGGTTCTGGATATTCTGACCCTTTAAGTATACAAAGACCTTCCACAGGATGGGTCTTTTTAACCATGAATCAGTTCACACATGCCTTGGGGATGTTTTAGGAGGATAACCAGAAGCACCAAAACTTTCAATCACAGTTCTATTGCTGAGTGTTGCTATGATGTTAATGATTATTATTAACTTAAATTTTTCTGATTCTGTTAATTTATTTCCTTCATCACAATCTCTACACCATTCATTGTGAACTTTATCATGTTGGCCACCTACATGGCCAACATGATAAAGTTGGCCATGTAGGTGTAAAAACATTACAAAACATAATGTTTTGTAATGTTGGCGGCTGTAATATCGGCATGCGAAATTTGCTTCAATTTATTTAGATTTATTTTGCAGTTGAACTAAATTGAATTGAATACACACACAAAAAAATGTCTATATTACAATTTTTTACTATAGAAACTGTGGGGTCAAGGATTTTGTTGGGAAGAAAAACCCTCAGAATATTACGATATACTGTATTTTAATTCAGTTTAATTTAATTCATTTCACATTGGAAGATATGAGAAACAAAATGTACATTCTGCATGCGGCTCAGGCTCATTTGTAACTGGCAGTAGGCTGGACTGCCCTTGTTATATAACACAAACCGACCATACATTAGTGGAATGCGTGGCATGGTTGAAATTGCTCCTCCATTGAACGACACCGGCAGCTTTTAAAAGCTGAGGTTAGTAGCTAAGGACATTTTGTTCAAAACAATTTCTTTCTCTCTGCTCCCTCCCATCGCTTAGTCGGCTCAGGCTGCAGTAGATGGAAAGGGATTTTCTACCCCTAAATGGCCATGGGGGCCGTTTACGGTGTCACTACTGTGGGATCACATGATGTTTGAGGGTGTAAAGGTCTCGAGGCAGCTGCTCCTTTTCGGATGGGATTTTTCGAGGCTTCCAAGAGCATGGCCCCATGCTGTCTGCACAGAAAGGTGGAGCAAATAGTTCTAGTGGGAAAAAAAAAAAAAACTCAAATCCTCTGAAGCTGTGTGTCTATTTGAAATGGGTCTGGAGTCCCTCGGCTCCCTTCATGTTATAAACACCCACAGTGCTCAAATTCTTCTTTTGTCAAGGAGTCAAAACAGGTGTCTCAGGAACAATCCCCCCCACCCCCCGGTTAGCATATTTTCCACTTGTAAGGAAAGTTTTTTTTATTTTTTTTATTTTATATTATTCAGAGCACTCTGCCCTGGGTAGACTCGTTGCCTTGAGACATGATCTGTAGACTTTCTTTGAACCAGTAAAGGTTACTTTCACACCAGCTCAAAATTCGGCCATGCTTAGTTAAACCAGGTTGGACCAGGAGTATTGAACTTCTCTGACTCCTGCGTGTTGGTAAGCCACGATACACTTTGCATACAGATTACACTTGTCTTTGAACTATATTTACAACAGATGCATGTTTCACTGAATGAAATGTAGGCGCTCCACTTCACATCCTACAGCCCTGAAAATATCTTTTAAATCTTAAAATGCCTGGGAACACAACCTAACTGTTCCGGGAATACGCACAAACATCTCTACAGGAAGTTTTTTATTTATTTTTTTTAGTCTAATTATTTAAAGTGAAATTACACACCCACCAGTGGAGATGTGGTTGTTCACTTTAATGTCATTTCATTATTTTGCCCCTGGTGTAGACACACTTCGATTCAAAGTTGAGTCGGGGGCGGGGGGGAAAGCCAGACACCTCCTAACATGGCATAGCATCTTGACTGTAGCTCGGTCAATTACGTTAGTGGGGTGGACACGTTTCTGTAGCTCGCCCTCTGGGAGCCTGTTTGTGTGAACGATGTGGAAAATATACACATTCCAGCTTCATAGATAATAAGCATCTATCTTTGCAGCCGAGCTTTGCATCACATTACGCGGAAGCACGGTCGCTATTGATGTCTGAAATGGCATTACGAAGCGATGAAACGAAATGTACGGAAACTCTCTTAGTGTTTCTCTGCAGGCCAGAGTGTGTTCCTGTGCCTCGCGTTGGAAAACTCCATGATTGTTTTCTGCCCGTTCCTCGGGGTAATGGAGCCTGTTTTCTTTTGTTGTTGTTGTTGTTGTTTTGTTTAGTCTGTTACTGTCACTTTTAAACTTTTTTTTTGACATGGTTTAGACATAAAATATTTAGTCAGAGGTGGACTCTCCCTAAATACTTTCCCTAGTTATGTGCGCAAGGAAACTATAAAAGCTATTTATTTAATAGACCTGAAAGCAAAAGCCTATGAAACAGCAGCACACTGTGCCTTATTAAAGATTAATAGCTGCTTTTACATGTTGTATTGTTTTGAAGAAAGCAGATCGTGTTTCTTACATTGAACTTTTACTGCTCAGCCTGATTTAATACAGAATGGCTAACTATAACCATGTGTGAGCGATTTTTCTTTTGCTTTATTCAGACTGACATTTTGACCCCAGATGCCCTTTTTTACTTTTTTATCTGTCAAATGCTATCTATCTATCTTGTCTTTAATGTTAATTTTGATATTATTTCTTGTAATTCTTTGAGTTACCATGTGCACAGCTAGTGTAAACAAATGAACTTGACAAAGTTTCCACAGACTACAGTTGCTCTTTATAGGTTTTTAAGCCTTTTCCAGTAACTTGCAGGTGACTAATTAGTAGCTCTTATCAAGTCACACCTATGCGTCTTGTAATGTGATAATTATTGAGAAAGCTGTTTTATAACCACAGCACAGGTGTTTTTAAAGTTATAGGTGGCCTAGAGGCATGTGGTTTCTGCAATACATAGCATTTTGTGTAAAGTCAAATGGTTCAAGTTGAGTTTTTTGGCCTTCATGCCGCTCTTCCACAAAGACCAGCTTTGTGGAGTGCATTAGTTATAGTTGAGCTGTTGATTTTTGCAGCTCTTCCACAGTTACCATTAGCTTCCTGGATGATTTTCTGCTCATTACTGTCTTTGTCCAGTCGATTAGTTTAGCTAGCGTTCTTGTAGTTTTGCATTTGAGGCTAACTCCATTTTCAAGCGACCTTTGAGGTTTTCAAAGCTTGCTTTATTGTTTACCCCACTTTAGAAATTATGCTCTAGAGCAGTGTTTCCCAACCCTGGTCCTCAAGGCACACTGCCCTGCATGTTTTAGAAATTTCCGTTTAATGCACCTCATTCAGCTGATTGCAGTTCAGCAAACACCTCCTAATTGAAATCACCTGTGCTGAAGCAAGGAAACACCTAAAACATGCAGGGCATTGTGCCTTGAGGACCAGGGTTGGGAAACACTGCTCTAGAGTTTAGTAAGGAGTATCAGAGTAAAAGGTGTTATAAAAAACCCCATTAAAAATAAGTCCTTCCACTGCACAATTGTTCTCAACCTCAGTTTGTCTATCACAGATCTCAATAAATATATTTAAATTGGTGTTTGTGTCATGAAAGAAATGTAAAAATGTTCAGTGGGGTTGAAATCTTTTGCCTCATAGAACTGAAAGAAATAGAATAGAAGTGTCCTTTTCAGGAAAGTGACATTCACACAAAGATAAAGATAAATAAAAAAACAGGATTGAGAATAAAATGCTGTACAGCAAGGATAAAAATACAAAATTTGTGCAGTTAAGTTATTTTTATTAAAATCTAACATGCTTCGTTCCAAATAAAGGTGCAACTGAGTAACAAAATGTGCATGTGTATTTGTGTATTAAAACATAATACACAAATATTGTAAAACATAATACACAAATATCTCTTGCTGAGATTGTGCAAAAAACACAATCTCAGCAAGTACTTTTGGTCTAGTTCCAGTGCAAATATCTTAGTACACTTGAAATAAGGCAAAACTAAATTTTCAGCATGAAGTATTAACTTGTTTTAAGTCAATAATTTCTTAATATTGCTGAAAAAAGTACTAGCTATAAGTGACATAATCTGCCAGTGGAACAAGGCATTTTAAGAATGAGAAGAATGTCTTGTAACCTGTCACTTCACTTGTAACTAGCACTTTTTCATCAATATTAAGAAATTATTGACTTAAAACAAGCTCCTATATTGTGCCAAAAAGTTTCTTGTAGGTTAGTTTTGTTTTATTTTAAGTGTACTAAGTCACAAACACTTAAGATTTTGTCTTTTTGTAGTGTTTTTACCAGGAGTGTAAATAAAACTGTCCAAGCAACAAATATGAGTAAATACCAACAGGAAGCTGTTGGGAGCAGTGATAGTTATACGGTGTTACAGCTGCTTGGAGGAATGGTCTGCCGTAATGCTTCTTTGTGCTCTTAGGATGCAGCAGTCCTTCATTGAAGGAGCTCTCCAGCTTAGTTCATTCTGGGGGAGACATTGTCCAGCAGTGATGGTATTTCAGTTAGACTCCTGTCTCCCACCTGTACTGGGTCAAGGGAGCATCCTATGACAGATGCAGCCGCATATTTTCATTATCCTGCATATTAATGAAATCGGGATCTTGGACAAATAAGCCTAAACTTCCCATTGACTGACAGGTCTGTTCTTATTTCAGGTTTGAAGAAATTGTCAAGAGAAACAAAGTTGAATACCACGCTGGTGGCTCTACCCAGAACTCAGTGAAAATCGCTCAGGTTAGTCATCTTTGGCTCTCTGCAGTGTGCCTGAATGTGTTTTGAATATACTGTGGTATGGCTGTAACCTTAGATTTGTCAGCCTGGCAGCCTTGGGAATACACAGCATAGCTGCGCGGCACATTGACACATTACAACTCTGGCTGTTGCGAATTCATCAGACCTGCCACGGAAAAGGGAAAGGCGGGGAGGATTAATAATATTTACAGTGTTATCTAGTTGGCCTAATTTCCTGAGACATATCAAGCATCAATTAGAGAGAATTACAAGTAGATGCAATTAACGTGTCACAACAAATTATATCCAACAAACGCTGATCTTCTCCCTGGCTGTTAGACAGATTTGTGCATCTAAAAGAAATTGGTGATTGTTCAAATCTAAAATGACAATCTGAACTTTAAAAGATTATTCACTAATTCCTCTTTCTCTCTAAAGTGACTGCAGCAAGTCTTTGAATTTGACATGCAGTGATTAGCTGCTGATAAGGCTCGGGTCTGCTCACAGTAAACAAAGAAAAGGCATCCAGCTGAAAAATAATTCCCTTCCAAGGAGGGAGAAATGAGTTCAGAAGCTAATTGAGAGGCTGATGCCTGTGAAAAGCAGCAAGTCTTTCTTGTCTGTGCGCGTGTGTACGTGTGCGTGTGTTTTTTTATTTAATTTAATTTTTTTCCGAGCGTGTTTGTTCGGCGTGCAGAGTTTGCATATATATACCCATGTGTGTGTTTGTGTGTATTTATCAAAAGATAGAGATAGAGCTGGGGAAAAGAAAGTAGGCAGGCCCTCAGGCTGCCACCATCTCTTCGCTTTAGAGACAGTAAACATCTTTTAAAAAGAGACGCCTAGCTGTGCACCTCCATACAAACAGTCTTTAATTATCAAGATCATAAGCCTTCGCTTAAAACTCGGTCTCTTACAGACGTTAAATGTCAACGAGATTTTACTCTCTGGGCAACGACTCCCCCCCCCCATTTTAAATCCTCTGCCTGCTTGATGCAAGGCTGAGCTCTTTTTTTTATTTTTTATTTTTTACTTGAAATATAATAGCTAAATTTTCCTGCAGGAAGCCATTTTCTTCTCCTATTTGTCTAGCAACTGAAAAGACATATATATTATATTCGGTGTGATCTTTTCCTGTTAAGACATCGATGTTGACAATGATTGTTTCATCTTTTATTTAAGCGCACACTGCAGGAATTGCCCCCGAGCTGCAGATCAAGTCCCATGTGAAATTAGATGGCAAAAGAGATTTTTATTGCCGGCCCTTGCAGACGAAGAAGGACCCGTCATGGCCCCTTCTCTTCTCCGTGCCCCGAGAGAAGTGCTCAGTGAACTAAATTGGTCTCATAACGGCATAGCAGGCCCTAGTCAAATGTTATTCTACTCTGTTTATTTGGATATTTACCCCCTTCTGTGTGAAGATGTAGAGCTGATTCTGAAAAGCTCGAGATAACAAGAGTGTTTTCGTCCCGCACCCCGAAGTCTCAGAAGCTGTTTCTGTCAATATATACCTTCAAGCGCTGACTTTTTCCACATTTCACTTTGAGTTTATAGTGTTCTTTTATGAAAAAAAAAAAAATGTATAATGCATAACCAGCTCCCGGATTATCACATTGTAGCACCTGCAATATGTGAAACTTCAAACCCTCGCTGTATTGTGGAAGCTGAACCTTCAAACACAAATGATATGCACCGCAGCACTGAATCCACATCAAAGGGGCCCGGCGACTAAATGAGATGCTCGATCCAGGGGCAGGTTTGCTCACCATCGACCTGCTGGAGGAGGGAGAGAAGTGTTCAGAGGCTTTGCACAGGAATCGTTGTACACGCTGGGAAAAACCCAAGGTGTGGGAGGATCAATGCCTTCGCCTGTAGAACTCATACTTCCCTTCAAAAACCCAGCCAGCTCATCCGAGGCTGTGATAGGTTAAATACTGCTGTTTCATCCAAGTTAAGATTTCAAGGGAAACCTTTACCTCAGCTTGCGGAAAATGCAGAATCGATGCTGATTGGATTTGGGTAAATGAAAATTGACCAAGAGGAAGCTTAGAAGGGATACAGGTCCTTACAGAAGCGTTCATAGCCTTTGAGCTTCACATGTTGTCACGTTGTAACCTAAACTTCAGTGTGTTTTACTGGGTAGAACACTGAGGCTTTTTGAAAGAAAGAATTAGTTTCTGTTCTTCTTTGAAAAACCTCAAAAGAGCTATTTTCAATTCTTTTTGCAGCCCCTCAATTTGAAAATTGACTGAATTAATCAAATGTATTAAAATGTTTGGATATGTCCAGGAAATAGAAAATTGAGAGGGGGAAATCTTTGATCTTCCAAACCTTTTTCAAGGAACAAAAATGTAATATTGCTTGACAAATACAGTTGTTTTGATGTGGATTCATGCATATATTATATGCCTAACATTATATTCTCCATTTACACCCGTATTTTGTTATTTTACCCATCAATATTTTGTTTTTTGACTTGAGGACTGAGTGCACTCACTTTAACAAAATAAAAAGTCAATTTTCCGATTTTTTTAATTTTTTGGTTTAAGTTTCAGATCGAACTGAAACTGTGGTTCCAAAACAAGTACTTGTTAGAATTGTCATGTCGGTCGTTAGTTTGCTAACCCACATGCAAGAACACAATCTGAACTCCGGTAAGTGTACAATAATAAGTTTATTGAGCCCAGGGGGAAGGGGACAGGAGTGGGTTCAGGAACCAGGTCGTCGACTGCTAATGTATCCAAGTAAAAAACAAAAATGCATAAAATTAAATTAAAGTTTAGAAGTTACAGATTTTGCAATTAGTGGAAGTGAGTTAATTCAGGTGCCAAAAACAAAGCTGTAGGCCAAATTAAAAAAATAATAGGTCAGTGTTCAGATTATGACTATGATTAGCAGAACCTACAGATAAGATATATAGATATTTTGTACTCAAAACAACTAGAAATATCTAAAATTAAGCATGATGCTACCTCCACCATGTTTCATCATGGGGGTAGTGGGTTCAGTGCAGCCAGACATAAATTTTTTATTTTTTTTCATGTTTAGGTTTCTGAACAAAAAAACTTTCATTTTCAATGGTTTCAACAACTTCAGTTTTGTCCTCTATTAAGGCTAGAATTTTACTTTTTTTCCATTCGTGCCCTTATGCATGTTCAAGTCAGCAGGACTCTCTCAAAGCAGATTCATTATTACATGTCCACATTCCTTGCTGCACACAAGTGCTCCTGAACAAGCCTTAGTTCTTGTTTGGATCAAGTCAGTGAACCCACATGCACGTAGAGCTATCTGGCTCTGATTCTTTGTAAGAAAGTGTTCCAGTATGATAGAAAGTGGGGAGGGGATCGGAGGTTGTTGCCTTTGCCCTGGCTCTAACAAACACCATGCCCTGTGGGGCCATCCTACATAAAGGCTTACTTACTGAACGTTGCAGGGCTGTAAGGTAACAAAAACCAGCCTGGTGTTGCCTGCTCAAATGCAGCCACACACATCAAAAGGTTTGGGCTCAGATAGAGCGCAGTGGAAAACAACAATCATATTCTTTTTTCCTCCAGTTATTTACAAAGCTGGAGGGAGGAGGAGGAGAAAATGTGGCTTTTCTGAGCATGTGATCCAAATTTTGGTACTTCTGAGCACTCGTGGTGTTTATCACAGGTGACAGAATTGGTGGGGGGGGGTGAAGAGTCAGTTGACTGGAGGGGCTGTATCAAGCAGCACAGTCGATTCATTTAGACAGAACATCAAAGTCCTCCAACAGCTCCTAAGGGCCTGGAGATTGAAGTCTGAGCATAGACAGGCTCACGGGGAGTTATTGCTGCTGTGAGTGAAGTGGATCCTGCTCTGACTGCCTCATGTAAACCATGCGCTCTCATTAGGGTCCCCACAAATCAACACCATTGACATATTGTTTCTTTTGACTCTAAGCATGCTTCATGCGCATTTACCAAACAGACAAATAGCTTTGTGCAAGCGCCCCAGCTATAAATGTGTCACAGAAACGTATGATTAATTATGCGCTCTCTCCTCTATTTAGGTTTGTACATTTTTTGCAGTCTACATAATCAGTCCACTGTGATGTCTTAATTATTGTTTAGAGAGCAAAGGCTTTTGAAAAATCTGCTGTCTCTGTCACGGTTATGATGCCTGTTTAACATTTCCTGAGACTTGGTCAGTCGTGGAACGGCTGAGTGGGGCCCAGCTCTGGTCGTTGGCTCTGAGCTCCTAATTGAAAACGCATGTGCACCACACTGTTGAAAGTCGTATTCAAATAACAGGAAAAAGTCCCACAGCACCACTTGACTTTGAGAAAGTTCCTCACCAGCTCATATTTTCTTGCAGGAGAATACTCCAACTGGTTTTGATGTCTCATTGAAGGCGGTGACTTATTTCTCTGGGTGAAAATGTTCCATGACCTAATGTTTGGCTTTTACCGCTCGTTTTGTTAAATAAATAAAGAATGGCAAGTTGCCTCAGTTTGAATGAGCTGAATGAAGAAATGCCTACGTCTGGTACCACTTAAAGAAAAAGAGGACAGTTAAGGAGAAAGAGTGGAGCTTTTGTGTTCGCTCTGTGTGACTCGCCGTTCAAGAGGGATGTGCTTATATACGCTAAAAGGAGGCATTTATAATTTTTCTGCCACTTTCTGTTTTTACTTTCTTTTCTCACACTTAATGATCTGCATTAGAACAAATCTTCTTTGTCTAGAAGTGACCTGGGGGACGTTTGAGTAATTTGATGCTGGCTCATTCTCAAGTTTCTGTTTTTTTTTTATTTTTTATCAAATTAAGAGAGTTTAGCCATGCAGAAATCGCAGCGCAGCCGCGTGGAAATGAGCACGCTAATAACTGATTAAGACCTGGATCCTAGTGGGCGTAAAGTTTCATGCCACAGAAATAAACCCTGTGAAGTATTTGTCTGCTGTTAAAGTCAAGTAGACGGGTCTAGTTAAGGCCAGCTATTAGGTTTAGGGGGCAATCGCTTTTTCACACAAGTAGGTAGGTTTGGATTTTTATTTCTCCCTTAGACTTTGACTAATATCTAAATTGGTTTGATGTTCTGAAACACTTAAAAGGGACGGTATTATGAAAAATAATTTTTTTATTATATAATATTATTCCTTCATCAAACACATACCTGGAATGTTGCTTTAATTCTCTCAGGCTTTTTTTTTTTTTGAGAAATCCTTGAGTCTCCCATGGCAACCATTCAGGGGTGCCTGAATGCTTCCTCTCACAAAGCCCCTCCCATTTTCACATAGCCCCGCCCATTTTCACAAAACTCCTCCTCCCATATGAGCTTCCTCCTCACAGATCACGTCCGGATGGTGGAGAGTATGAAAGACTGTCTATTTAATTAAAGCGACCGAGGCCAATTTCAAGGTGTCAATTTAAGTTATTTTCTCTACATACAGCATTTTTTAGAACTATCAATCCTTTGATAGTTATAAAAGTTAACATAGTTATTTAATAGTGCATAAATTTGACACATATGCAAAACAAAGGGCAGTCATGAAGGAACCAAACACTTTTTCACACCAGGGTAATTGGGAATTGGGCGGAAAAGGATGAGTTGTTCATAAATTTTCCCACATAAAAACTGAAGTGGGGTGTGTATTTGAGTTCAGCTCTCTTTGCCCCAATTCTTTTACATAAAGTCCAGTGCCACCATTTCCCCTTGATATTTGTAGTTGCACCGTTTTGTTTGCCATCTTGGTTTTGTCTCCGTGATCTCAATGGGCAAAGCTGGGTAAATATTGGAAAATATTTGAAAGGATGAATAAAAAAAGGACAACCCTTTTGTTTGTTTTAAGACGGGCTAATTGCAGAAGCACCGTCAGCATCCAGTCTGAGCTGTTTTATAGCAACGGTGTCTTGTTGTTTCCCTCCCATTAAAAAGCAGTGAAAAGGTCACAGTCTGTTGAGCTCGTCGTGAGAGACGCATGAATCCAAATGGATTTTTTTGTCCCTTTCATCTCCACTCACTCTAAACATTCCAGGTGCACAAGTATGCACTCGAGGGGGGGGGGAGGCTAGTTGCCATTGTTTTTCCTCGGCATAAGCAGCAGAAGCGAAGAACGCCTCATTCGCTTTGATGAGCGGTGTGTTCATGCGTGGGCTTCAATGTCACCCGCCATGAGGCAGCTGTGAAGTCGCAGCTCATGTCTGCGGTGCCATTTACTCAATGATGAAGTGAGGAGATCTCAGTTGGTTCCACATTCACCTCCCCTTTTACACACTCACACGCTTTTACACACCCTGCCGGAGCATGTGTTCCCCCCCCACCTCAACTGTATTGTGACTGTATGTCACAGCTAATACTAGCGCTCATTTAATCTCAAGCTCTGTGATCCCAACGATAAAGGTTGACTGAGCGATTACGCAAGGTTTTCGTCATTAACATCCGACAGGCATGACCTACAGCAACCCCCACCCCTTGTTTCTTTGCACAAAATAATTACCTTGATTTAATTTTCCTGTCAGATGCAGGATATTTTTGTTGCCCCAGCAAGAATCCACACAGTTTGCCGTATAGGTGACATGTCAACATCCCTGTTGAAGTTAATTTGCCATCAAATTTGCGACTTAATTCAAGCTGCCAAAGGGGAAGACATGGGGAGTAGATTGTAACTCATAAGTATGCATTGGAAAAGGGTGTTGATTAACATTGAGGGCTCGGGAGACAGACACACTAACTTGTATCATCTTGCCTCAAAGGCTGGCACTGGAATTGAATGTGATATCTCGTGTAACACGTCCTTGCTTTGAGTCCTTGGTTCCCGGCTCGGGAAGGAAGGCTGTATCGAAGAGTTTCCTGCTTCGTACATGGCTTTTGTACTGCTGCTCAGGCTCCAGCCCAAGCTTTGAGAGCAATCTGACAGGACTTGTTAAAAGGGAAGTCTACAGATCTGGCAGCATTCACTAGTCAAATTGCTGAAAGATGTTTAAAGCAGGACAGCTAGTTAGTATGCTGCACGGCCTCTTAAATATTCTGTATTTAAAGAAAATATCTAGTGGTGTATATGTTTCCCCTCTAAATGTAGAAATATAGCTGAGTGATGAAGTATGGACTACAACAATAGGATTTTTAATAAGTATATCGAAGAAATACAGCATCAATTCTGCTTTGTGAGGACTTGGGTTGATGACATCACAAGAGGCAGAACACCTGAGCTGATCAGCTGGCTTTAGCAAACATTATGTCTGATGAGCAAATTTTAATGTGTTTGAGGCAATTTATACCATTTGTCAATCAACAACCCCATTTATTATATTCACGTGCTACAAACCTGTCCCACTTCCTTGTTGCATCTGTATACAATCTACTTGAACAACTGCAAAATGTGATACAGCGGCGCAACATTG
Source organism: Poecilia reticulata (assembly GCF_904066995.2). Taxonomy (NCBI): domain Eukaryota; kingdom Metazoa; phylum Chordata; class Actinopteri; order Cyprinodontiformes; family Poeciliidae; genus Poecilia; species Poecilia reticulata. Next base: position 8,874,509 of record NC_088848.1, on the reverse strand, counting down.
AGCCCTTGAGTGTTGACTGCTCTCCTGCAGCTACATGGACAATGGGGGCGACTGGTAACACAGCCTTGTTTTAATCTTTTCCAATTTAAGAATCAATTGACCATCTTGGGATGAAAATTTTACTCCGTGAGGTCATTGCTGCACCTGCTGAACACAAGCACATTTAAAGGATGAATTTAAGCAAAAACATTGTAATGAATAGGAAAAATGGGGAAAATGCAAATACATTTAAAGTAATGACTAATTTTACTTTGATTAAACAGGAAAATTAGAAAAGTCCACAGAAAAACTGAGCATGAAATGTTCTTTAGGTGGCATAATGTATCCAAATGAGTTTGATTTTACAGACAAGACTTGCTATTCCCTTTAAAGGCAAGAACTTCAGAAATGTGTAAATTATGTGCAGAAATTACTGTTGATTGGTCTGAGACTGTAAACAATGTTTCATTAAACAAACCACCACTGGGATTATCTTCTCACACAGGTCAAGTAACGGCTGAATGAGCGAATGATTGTGCATTTTACACGACCGCCCTCCATTTTCATAAAAGTATTGAATAATGCCCCTCTCTCATATTTCCCCGCAGAATGCCTGTGGCAGTAGTATTTATTTGGCACATTCTCAGCATGCTCCCACTCTTGCGGTTGAAGTGTTGCATAGCAACTGAGGAAAAACAGCTTTAAATATTTTGCTTAAAAAGGTTTTAAGAAAATAAAGAACAGCCTGCAATTACTGTTCATTTCTCCCGAGTTCATAAGTTTAAGGAGCTGTAGAGTTGTGCCAAGCAATAAATGAAATACCAAATTAGGCTTTGTGTTGGCCTGGAAAAACATGAAAAACTCTCTGTGAGTCGAGTATTTTTTTTTCTTCCCTCTTCTGCCAATTCGTTTGCATCTATTTCTGTTGTGTTTATTGAATAAATGCTGGCAGATGTCTGCACCTTCGCTAATTCACAACTGTTTTGAAACAGAGCTCGCAGGAGTTTTCAAAGTTCAGCCCGGCTCAGTTGTCGAGCCAGCCGAGTATATCCTTGACAGGATGGAAAAATGTGTAGGTGAGTGCAAATTTGAAGTGATGTGCCTCAGGAAAACGGATCGGGGATGGAGCGACAGGGATGGGGCGCATGTGGAGAGGGAGCAGGCTGGATGACGCACAGCAGGTGACAGACAGACACTAATAGTAATGGCTCTTATCAGTGCTTCGCTCGCTCCCTCTTTTCACATGGGCTCTGACATCCTCCTCCTACTCCACCCCCTCCATCTAGCGGGGGGTGCTGGGAGCTCGCTGGGTTGTGCAGCCCGTTCAGACGGAAACAGCCTGCCAAACACCGGTCCCCTCACATATAAATTGCATCATTAACATCGCCTAGATTATTCCAAGCTCTCCCACCGGGTTTATGGCAGCTCCGGCTCAACTTAACTATTTGACTCACTGAAGACATTCAGGTTTCCTGAGTGAGCGGCACTTAGATCTACTGTGAAATACACCAGTTTCATTCTTTCTTTAGGGTTTAAACAAATCCAGAGGAAATCGAGCCTTATTATGTAGTGTAATGTGCTTTTTCTGTCTGTCGTGCTCACCAAAGAATGCAGATCTGTGTCAACGTCAGCAGGGGCAGAAGTTATAATTCGCACCAGCTAGTTACAGATTTGTCGAGCCACACACTCTTTCAGACATATATTTTAATCGTCTGAAAGTAACCTCTACACCTGTCCATAACGTAAAACCCATCCATCCAAGGTGTGTACCTGTTTACCCTTGAAGAATATAGACACAAAAAGCAAGTTTAATTGCTCTAATACCAATAAAGATTTCTCCATTGATTACTAAGAAGGGTGTACATAATTTTGGTTGTTTTTAACTATTGATACATTGTTTTTAATGTCTTTACAGCGTCTGTTCTCATATCCCAAAAGAAACGTCTTAGTTTAATAAAAGTAGGTTTAAGACCTGTTGCAGTGGCTTAAAATGACAGCCAGAGCTGATCCTGAACACTGCTTCCCTGTAGTTTAGAGCAGTGTTTTTCAACCTTTTTTGAGCCAAGGTACATTGTTTTAATTGAAAAAATCACGAGGCACACCACCAACCAAAAATGTAAACAAAGATACTCTGTAGCCGCCTATGTTACATATATAGTCATTCTTATCAAAGTGTCTTGAATAGGAATCAAACACAAATTTATTTTTATCATATTTTACATTTCTTATTTCAAATTGCACTTAACATGTCCACTTCAAAAATACACCTGAACAGCCACAACACTGTCGTGTGTGAGGGTAATTCTCTTGTTTTAATGTAAAATGCTCTGTACCTACTGCCATCTAGTGATAATAAAATTACATGATTACGCCGCTAGTCACTACTACAGCAGAGACACTCAAAGATGGCATTATTTGCAGATAATTAATTCATTTACAAAAAAATCTTTTAAGACCAATTACCATATTTTCCGGACTATGAGCGCACCATACTATAAACCGTACCTTCAAATTTTTTGAACCCCCCCCTCCGGAAACTTACATATATCAGCCGCACCAGGCTGCAGGCCGCTGGTATCTCTGCCGCTCTCGGTTTCCCATAAGGACCCAGCAGAGGGCAGCAGAGGGCTGCGTCCTAGTAACTGCTGGATATATTAAGGACGCAGTTCTCCGACTCCAAATCTGGTTTTGTTCACGCCGAGTTTACGTGCAGCGGCTGTATTTCCCTCCTGTACTGCCAGATCGATACTCCTCAACTTCGAAGCTGCATCATATGAGTTTGAAAACATTTCTCTGTCGTGCCTGCTGCTAGCATGGCTGCTAGCATGTGCTTGTTCTAAGTGAAAATTAGCGCGTTCTTCTTTGATTTCCAATTTTGACTTCCAATGATTCACTTCCTGCTAAAGAGCCCCCTGGTGGTTGAAGAAAAATCCACAGAAAAGCCGCATGTACAAAATGTAGGAAAAAAGTAGCAGCTTATAGTCCGGAAAATACGGTAGGTGAAATTGGATAATTTCCACGCACACCTGACGATCACTCACGGTACACTAGTGTGTACCGTGACACTGGTTTAGAGTATGGACTTCAAAATACTTTTTTTATTTTTAAAGGTTTTGTTGGATCTAGTGGCCTTTATTTGAAAGTAGTTTGACAGGAAAGAGGATTATGAAGGAGGGGGAAGACATGCAGCAAATGTTGCCAGGCCGGGAATCAAACCTGCGACCACCGGCATGAGGACTAACCAGTCCCTAGCTTGTTGTCTTGTATGTTAAAGCTAGCTTAATTTGTTTGAAGGACTTGTGTAAAAAAGTAATTATAAGTCATATTGTTTATTTAAACAGGGAAATTCAAAGAATTCAGAAACTCTGCTGTAGTAGTAAAAAATCAACCCCTCTACATCTATGCTCTATGCCTCTACATTTAAGCCCAGTTGACATCGCAGTAGAACAGGATGGATCTTCTTCCTCAGATCAGTCGGCAATTAACTCTGTAACTCTGTAATTACTATCTGAGGTCAGGGTTAAGCTCGGAGTGAAAGGTTGGAGCAGCAAACATTTTTATATGATCCTCTTACTCTATTATCCTTCCTCACTCCTACAAGGTTTTACCTCATGGGGAGAATACATTACATAAAGCCCCTTAGCAATTACTCCTCCTCAATGAATATCTGCATGGTGTATATTCCTGTGATTAATCTGGAATCCCCTCTGCCCCTGTCCAAAAGCAAGCCTCACTCTGCTTACCATGCAAGTTTCATTTTCACCTGAACAAATGGCTCCTTTAGAGAAAAAGTGCCAACCTTTCGCTTTTGCTCGCTGCTTGTTAGAAAAAGAAAGAGAAAGAGTAGAGGGAAGGCACAGCCTCCTGCAACAACAACAAAAAACCTGCTCCCCCAAAAAACAGATACCCCAAGAAGGAGAAAAAAGTAGGGTTGGGGTTAGGGAGGTTGATGGTAGGGAGTATTTTTTTGGGGGGAGGTAGAAGCTTAATAGGGTTGAATAAAGGAACATTTATTTTTGTGCTTTGGCCTGTAACAGCCTCAGGAAATAGCTCAGTCTCTTGATCGCGAGCAAATCCTATTAACTTACAGTGCTCTCACTCAGGGTAATGGGCTCCACCTCGAGACTTGGTAAAACACTTTTCCTCTCGGACACACTGATACTGGTGTCTGGAGGGCCCGGCGTTGGGTAGTCTAACACTTGGGCAGAGACTAATCAAGTCAAACAATCTGCCGCAACGGAGCAACACGGACCGAGGATGTTGATATCCAGCAAGCTCATTCAACAGGCCCCTTCACACGTTCCTAACCCAATACCAAAAAGGATCAGAGCTCAGGATCAGCTCAAGATCAGGTTATTCGAGCCCCTGAGAATTGTAAAGCGATCCCCGAGCAGCTTTTGCTTTCTCAGGAGCGATCAGAGCTGTCGGTTCTGCTATACACTCCCAGGGCCGGGGCCAAAGGGAACTCCTGGGGTCTCCATTCATTCCTGTCCAGCGAGGGCAGGACTGTGTGCGTCTGTGAAAGTGTTTGTACTGTGTGCGAGGAGAAAGTGAGAACAAGAAACTCAATTTACAGAAGGGGTAACCGCCATCCCCCGAAGCCAAATGGAAGAGAAACTCCAATATATTTCAGCGAAAGCGCGCCTTAACCCCCCACTTTATTTTCCGTCAAGAATTTGAGCGCTCAGAAATAACTACAGCTAGTTAAAGCTCTTGATTACTGTAATTATTATAGAGTGAAAACTTCTAGAGAAGTCAAAGCACAGCCACTCAAATTAAAAGAAAGCACCGTGCTCACAGCTATTTTATGAAATATTTTTACCCGTTGTATTTTTTCAGGTTTTGCCACATTAAAATTACAAACTTTGATGTATCTTATGTGACATCAATGCGTAAATAGTAAGCAGAAGAAAAATTACCTTTGTTTTTTTTAAGTTTGCAGCATGCATTTGTATTCAGCTCCCTTTGCTCTGCTACCCCTAAATGAAATTAATCAAATTGTACTAAAAACTTGCAGTACTTTTTGAACCACCTGTCACTGTATTTACAGCTGGAGCTCTCTGTTTGTTTAGATAGTAAGTAAAGCTTTATTTACGTAGAACTTTTGCATGCATCTAGATTACAAAGTGTTGTAATATAGAAAAGCACATCAAATAGTTGATCAAACGCAATTTTAAAAAGATTCGTTTTTAGTTTTTAAAAAGCTCGACACCAACCTCAAACTATTCCAGAGTCATGTGGATGTGAAAGTTCTCTCTGATGTATAGGTCAGTGCTTGTAGATTTCAAGCCCTGTAAGTGAAAGGCAAACAGAAAATAGTGGAGTGATGTGACAAAACTTGTTTGATTTGGTCAAAAGTCTGAAATAATGCTACTCAGTTTCACGATTATTTTGGAAGTGATTTTGTGACGTTAGGATCCAAAGGGTTTTTTCAGGATTGTCCATATTAAAGTTCGTCTTCCCAAGGAATTTGACCCACATGTGCGTTTCCGTTTAGCTTAGGTAGGTGGCCATGGCTAACCAAATGTGTTTACAGTTGTTTCCATTTTTGGAGGGAACACTGCTCCATAAAATGCTCAACACCTTGGACAATGTTTTATAACCTAACTCTGCTTTAAATGTTTCCGCAGCTCTATCCTGACCTGTCTTTAGTCTGCATGATGCAGTTGTTTGCTAATATTCTCTAACAAACCTCCGAGACCTTCACCGAACAGCTGCGTTTGTACCAAGATTAAATTACACACAGAACGAATCTACTAATAAGACGGCTTCTCAGTGCGTTTGGTTACCACGCTTTTCAGATTTTCATTCGTAAAACATTTTTAAAACCATGTATCGCTTTGCCTCCACTTTTCAATCTGCTTTTTTTTGTGTTGGTTTCTCACATGAAACCCTAATAAAACGCATTCAAGTCTTTGGTTGTAATGTGATAAAGAGAGGAAAGCTGCAAAGGTTATGGATACTTTCGCAAGGCACAATGAGATCCCCCTTTGATGCTGGCATCAGATTGTATATCTCAGCACACTTCAACATTTTAGTTTAGGTTGTCATCTTTGTAACCCTCCAAAGCCTCATTTGAACATTTCTTATCCATGTTAGATGCCAATTGACTCCACTGATAGATGGCCTCGGTCTGGCCCTCTCATAAATCTGTAGAATGGCATGTTCTCTCCTGTCACCATTACCCCTTGTGCCTGCTGTCATCCGCCTCTCTTATGTCGGCAGAGTTACAGTGTGCACCTGTCAGATACAATTTATGGCATACAATTTGTTGTGTAGCCAGGGAGTTGCAGTTTCTTGAGAACTTTTTCCTCCTTTCCTGTATTTGATTTATTCCGTACATGAATACATTTACAGCAGCATTGCTGGCCAAGCATGAAAATGTGAAAAAAGTTTCATTTGGGAAGCCTTCCTAGTTCTCTGGACGACAAAATTAGGGGCCTTTTGAGCGTCTTTCACTTACATTTTGTTTAATACAATAAAAGGAAATGATTTGCGAGGCAATTAGATGTTTGTTCTTTGCTATTGTTGCACGATTGCGCCTGCGTGCGTGCTCTCAGCGAGGATTATCGCCCCCAAAGAGGGAGAAGCGTTACAAAATGACAGCCTCTCATGTCGAACAAGTCAAGCTGATTCTGTGAATGCTGAAGAGGGTTCCCACCACATGTTCTCCTGTATGTTAAGGGAGCAGCGCTAACCTTGTTTTGATTTGCATCTCCTTAGCAATTAAGATAATATGTCGTAATTAGAATTTTAATGTACCACTGTGAGATTTTTTGATAATTACCCCGAATTCTCTGCGGTGATTTTCTCTTTGCTTGCTTGTCTTCACAGATGAATTCATGGCTGATTAGATTGCCGCTCTAATCAGATTTGAGCTACATTGTGAAATATCTTCCCACATGTCTCTCTAGCTGAGTTTCTCGGTCTAAACGGTGAGCCGTTAACGGTTACGCGAGTTCACACTTTAGGAGTTTGACTGGAGGCAGGTCAGCCATAAACAACAGATAGAAAACTGCATGCAATTACCTCTAAAAAGTGACTCGCTTTGCATAGAGTTCCTTTCACTGTGTCTGAATTGCTCCTTCTTTTACTCCTGTGCTGAAGTTTTGATGCCAAGCAGAATGACTATAAAGTTGGTGATACCATAAAGCGGTGTAAAAAAAAAAAGAATAAATACATATTATTGCGGATTAAGTCACTTTCTTGATCATTCTCACTGCCTAATTTTGCTGTGTCACCGAAACAGGTTTATATTTTCTGTTCCCGGTTTTTCTTCCACATGGGAAGATCATTGGTGCTGCACTGCCTCCAATAACCGTTTGATGCACTTGATGTCTGTTCAAAAGTTCATAAAATATAACTCACATACACCACTGGCACTTTTATGAGCCTGAAATTGATTTGAGAGGATAGAAGTCCACTTTGATCTTGGTTCTTCTCAGACTATCCGTTACTTTTAGCCTCTCAGCTAATTTTTTTTTATACACTATATATAATAAATAAACGCGTAAAGAAAGTTATGTACTACAGGCAAGATACCTCACTGCAAAAATCTTGAGTTATCATGTTAAGGAACAAATGCTAACTGAACGGACTTTTGGACGTAGGTGGTTTTGAACTATTTTAAATCGTAATCTATGGGAAAGCTCGGTTCCTGGTATTTGGGTGGATTTTGCTTGGACAACTGCCAGATTTCGGAGCCACAAATCAAACTGCGCATACCTCCACATGCAGCAGAATGTACAGATACCACTGGCCTCTTGAGTTAAGACATATGCCTTTTGTAGTAAAAGTGGTTGGAAAAACATGACAGAGTTTAAATCGTTTCTGCAGTTTTTATATTCCAAAACAAATCCCTAATGGTCAGAACTGCTCACATATTCCCATTTGCAATACTGGAAGCAATGGAGCTCCTTGCAGGAATGAACACCCTCTTTCCTCGCCTGAAGAATGTGACAAGATTGAGTTATAAGACTTTAAAATCAACAATAACAACCAAAAAACCCCCCCAAATGTTTCGCCGTAGGTTTCAAACCACGATGATATTTTGTGGAATTTGTGATCAAGGTAGAATAATTCAGTCCAGGTTTGACTTGACTTTGATTTTGTTTTCATGCTTGACTCTGTATAGTGTTATCTTGTTGATGAAAAGGATTTTTAATGTTTTCACAAAAATAGTTATCCTTTAATGGATATCAAATTGTTCTGGATAAATAATCTGTGGATAATAAAATCCAGCTTAGAATCCTTTTAAAAACAACTAATCAAATGCTGATTCAGACACTTCAATCGTCATTTTTAGCTAAATGTACCCTGAGATTGTGAAAGGAACCAACAGTGTCTGCCAAACCCTACAATTGTTTTTAATATTTTATAGCAGAGAAGATGGCCGCGCACAAGATAGTGAGTAGATTTGATTTGAAAAGAAACTGTTTAAAACACACGTTTCAGTCACCGTAGTTTGAGTTTTCAGGTGTTAATAATTGCAGTAATGAAAGGACAGGTCTGATCTCACACTGCAATTAGATATTTACAAAAATGTGAGCAGCTCATTTGAGGTTTCTGTCATAATATGCATATAATTCAGCTGAAGTTGTACATTATATCAAATTTCAGCTGTCCTCACTATTTCAATGCATGCGGTATTTCAAATGATTGCTTGGCTGCAATATTTGGCAGATGATTATATTTTAAGCACCATGCATTCACACTCTGCATGCCAATAATATGTTCAGCCAGTTGGATGGAGATTCCTTGTCCTTGATGCCCACACCTTATATAGATTCCATTGATTGTGATGCTAAAGCTTCCGGATAGTAGCAATAATGGTACGATGAAGGGAAGAAAGAAACAAATATGGAAATGTGGGTAAATAGCAACAAAAATCAATAATAGTAAAGCAACTGCGTTTCTTCCTAGTATTAAGCAGCCACAGATTGACTGAGCTTTCTTGTTAAGCTGACAGTTTAGAACGATTAGTCTGCAAACCTAATTACATTGCTTTAAGATTATTCTAAGTTATATATTTCATCGGTTTACCTCAAGCCAGAATACTAAGTGTGGTCGTTTGTCGATTGTCTGCTGGTGTAATCACACCACTGTTTCCTAGCTGCTTGTTTTTATTCAGTGCAACACAGCAGCCAGTATTCCCCCATGGCCTTTTCTCGACAACAGCACAAACCAGTCAATATTAGCAGAATATTTTCCTGCCCTGAGTTGCCACGGTATCGATACTTGATCATGATAATCCGAGCCGGAGTAAATGAACACAGATTTGCAAAGAAAAACTAAACCTGAGACCTCTTTGTGGTGCGAAATTGGGCTCCACAAAGGAATTAATGATGGATCTTTCCAGCATAATTGTCTAATTATGCCGGGCAGATGGGGCACTGCTTTAACTAGGACACATTGTGCTACCTCTCCAGACTCTCCACAACAAAAGGCAAACCAGTGTGACAGCCTCTTCAACAGTGAGTGGGAGGGAGAGTGAAAGAAAGAAAATGGAGAGTGGAGGAGAGGAGAGGGAGGAGGAAGGGGGGGGGGCATAAAAAAAAAAAACTGGGTCTGTCACCAAGCCATTCCTCTACTCGATATGTTACCACAGAAACAAATGTATGGTGTAAACACTGCGTGGATCACAGCTCCTGGGAGGTGAATCACTGCAGTGTAATGAGGTTGGTTTACATGCTGCTTCTCAGCTTCCCACCCAGGCTCAGCTCAATACTTAAAGCCTCTAATTAAAGAGAATCGGCCACTCGATAATTGATCACATCGGGCTGCCTCGGCATACGCCTTCACTGTAAGGCTTCGTGCCACTGTTTATTAGAGCTGTCTGCCTGCTTTGTCTTCTGGGAGGGAAGAGAAAATGTGAAGTGCTGCAGGGGAGGGGAGGCGGCGGGGATGAAGGAAAGGTAAACATATAAAGAAATTTTATCTGTGCTCTTCAAAGGTGCTGTTAAAATAGAAGTGGGACAATCTGAGGAATGTCGAGTAACGGGGAAAGTCTCAGGGGTCTCTCAGTAACTTCAGCTGTTTGTCACCTGGTTGTGCAGGAATTTCAAAACAACATCCAAGAGCTGATTTCCCCCATTATTCTGTTTGTTTTTCCAAGGCATGTTGTTTTATGAAGCTGTCAAAGATTTTCTCCTTTTTTTTTTTTTTTTGCATTATTGCTTCATTTGATTCTTGACTCTTGATTTGATACATGGAGGTTTGGTTATAGCCTGTGCGTTAGCATCGGTTTCCCCATCTTGCATGCTAGACTTCGCAAAACCACTTTAAGACGAGAGTTTAATGCATTTCGTTGGTGACATCACTGGTGCAGGACTCGTGACTGATTTGTCAGAAAAGTGGAGGAGTTGCTTAGGCATTGCGCAGGTTTGGCCTGCTAACTAAAGGCTGACATAGAAATAGTCCGACAAGCTGAAAAATGTATTTTTTTCCAATCACTGAATGCACCATACGTAACAACACTCTTTGGTGTGGAAGTTCTAACTGCAGGAAGAAGAGTTAAAGTGTGCTGTTGGCAGTTTTACTGAGATGCTTAAAATTAAAATCAGACGAAACGCAATTGATGACTAGTTTGATAATCTTTTATTGTTTCTAAATAAGAATAAGAATATTTGTTCTTAAAACTGAAACCAGTTAAAACGCAATTGGTCAAATTGAACTGTTTTCTCTCTTTTATGCTTTATTTTTGTTTGTTTATGTTAAAACAAAATGTGCGCCATAGTTGGTTTCTTTCTTTTTTAAGAGCCTTTCATTTTATTGCCATTTCTCGGAATAATTTAAGGACCCATTCGTCCGTCCAAATTCATTATTATAAGTAAATTTTGACAAAAAGAAAAAAAATAAATAAATTCAAACCCGAACTTAATTTCAATTTTTTTTTCATAAGAGCGCTGCATCGACAGCATTGGGCTGAGACAGCAGTGGAAATCGCGCTATAGGAGCGGCCTGTTGCATGCGGTTGAGGTAAGTGGGTCTTGGTATAATACCCGGTGTGCACCTGCAGAGTCGAGACAGCAGATTATTACAGATGGACCTGAGCAGGTGTGGTGGAGCACAGGAAGATGCACTGCTGCTGTGACTGAAGCTCATTTTTCTTCAACCATTCTCACCGTGTTTTGGTTGATTTATTTGATTAAAACTGCAGTTACTGTACAAACAGCAGCGGTGTTGCGCCACCTTAATGTCCTGAATATTACATTAGCGATTTAAAATAAATAAGCATCTTAGAATTGCATGGTAGCTCTGTAAATACACATCATTATTACCTTGTTGTAAGATTTATAAGAAATGGAAGCATATTTGGAAATGATTGTAAAGTCTAATTGCTATCATTAATCAGATTCATCAAAATTACTTTTTGAGTTGAAACACATTATGAGATTTGTTCTGTTAGTTATATTTCATTTGGATTTACGAGCTGCAAAGCGACCTGACCACCAACCTCAGACAAATAATTGCAGTTTTGCTTGGCCTGGTGTTTTCTCACAGAATGATCTAATGAGCCTGTCATCTCTGCATTGGCAGCTGCCCATCTGGCACCTCACCAAACACAAACATGTTATTACAAAGTGGGTGTAACTTCCTTATGCCAGTCACAAAGTGCTGGTTTGGCGTTTCTGGATTCCTGTGGTTGGCAGATGTTGGTTTTTGCTCTGACAACCTTTAAAAGAAGCTCCTTGGGGCTTTCCCATCATTAATAGCTATTAATATATAAAAGAAAAAAAACTTAGCTCCAGGTCATGCAGACTTTAAGGTTATGTTTTGGTTCGTTTTTCTGGCAATAGATCTATGTTGATATATGCATTCTGCATCTGCTGCACAAATGCTTTGAGGCTCATTTATCCAACACCAGTGTGGATTTGGGCACAGGGCTAGTTGGAGGACAAGTTGCATGTCTAATTTATGAAACTTTGTGTATTCTGGACATTCCCAGTGTGAGAACGGTCTGGTGTCGATAAATCTGGCAGCTGCAAAGAATCCTAAAGTAGAGACTACGCCCCGTTTTTATCCAAAGATTTAGTGAGATTGTCTGCAGATTTAGCGACACAAATGAGCTGAAGACTCTGTAGTTTTTAAAGTGACTTTGTTCTGCTAATTGCACATCTGACTAATATGAGTATGATACAGTCACATATTTGAAGTGATGAAAGAAGTCTTGACACTGTCTGTAGTTCATTACGCTGCAGAGCACCAAATGTAGTTCATTTGCTCAGCGCAAAATTGTGCAGGACTGCACGGTGTGTCTCTGCTTTAGGAGTTCAATGTAGCGCATTTAGCCTGTGGATGCTAAATGGTCACTTCCCAGATTACCTGCTTAAAAACATCATGATGTTGGTAACGCCTGCACTCTTATGACTTCCAAACACCAGGTCCCCCTCTTTTAGAACGGTTTTAGATTTTGGAGAAATGTGCATAAGAATATACTCTACAAGACTAAAACTATATAATGATTGCTCTGCATTTAAAAATCATCTGTGTGATCCAGGAAATGTTTGCTTCCTGTGTAAAATTATACATCTCAAGCTGCCAACTGTCTTGTGTTTAATGTTCTGTGTGAACAGTCAGTGATAAATCAGACACTCCAGAATCCTACTGTACAACAACCAGCCATCTGAGAAATTACATGCTTCTATAAAGATTTCTTGTTTAGAAGCTAAAATATAATTTTTTAATGTTTTATTTTTACTTGTATATACCACGCAAAATAAAGAAATCCGCTGAAATATTGCACTCGTGTGCTGTAATAAGTCTCCACCACAGCTTGATCGACATGAACATTGACATAAACCAGCCTCCAATAGTCTGAGACCTGAGTAAATGTCTCTTCACATAGTTTTCTGCAGTATGCATGACTGATAAGTAAGGGCCAGTGTGCAATGTTTAATCTCTGGGCAGCGATTTATGGGACGAAACGGCAATCTTTGGTTGCTTATTCCATGTGACGTGCAGTCAGAAATTTTAATGATCAAAAAAATATGTCAAAGATCTTAGGAAATGACAAAAGGAAGCAGAAGAGGGGAATTTTCATTAGAACTTGTACAAACATGGCCCTGCAGATGTTAGTCAGCACTCAGAGAACCAGAATTACTGGAGATGTGTCTGGTTCATAGATTTCGCGTTGCAGAAATGTAAAGCTCTCTGCCAACGCCCGCACTGACCATGTCATGTTTAGACGTTTTACCAACTGTCATCAGACGCAACCCGGATTAGCAGATAAACTGGGACTACTGTTTGATCTTGGGGGAGATTTGCTTTTTGCCTCCCTGCTGTCGTCCTTGTGTCATGCTGGAATCCGTTGTTTTATAGACAAATAATAAGTTGTGTTGGTTTGATATGACCGATTGTTTTGTTCACAGCTGGTTAGTGCCTACCTTTTTTTTTTTTTTTTAATCTGTGAAAGTATTGCATGTCTTGCGAAACTTTTTCCCTTGCGCCTGTGTTTTGACTTCTTTGTTGTCTCATAAACCCTTCAGTGACTCACTGCACCACTCAGTAGAGCCACTGTTGTTTAATTTGGAGTCAGTCTAAAATCATCCTGCCGTTGTAAAAATTCAATACACAAATGCCGTTTATATTACTGTTTGACTAAGACTTTTGGGGTGGGGGTGGGGGAGAAAACCTCCCCAGCAATTTCTTTGTACCCACTCTGAGAAAGAGAAATCGTGAATTTTAAGGGTTGTTTGGATGTTTTAAACTGAAGTTTTGGTCAGAATTTATGAGATGTTCGCCGTGGTTATAAAAAGTATTCATACTCCATGAAATCTTTCAGAATTTGTCAACAACAAACAAATGTTTTTCATTGGAAGTCTTAAAATGGTCTGCCACGAAGTAGCGCAATGTTGTAAAGAGAGTTATAAGCTTTTCTTTTCCAGGAAAGATCTGAGAAACGTAGTGTGCTTTTCTATTAATCCCCCAACTCTGATCCCCTGAATAAAATGAAGTGCAACCCGTCACCTTAAGAAGCGACTTAGTTATTAAATAGAGTCCATATATGTGCCTCGTTTAACCTCAGTGTGCAGCTGTCCGTGAAGGCCTCGGAGGTTTGGTGGAGAACATTAGTGAGGAAACGGCGTCATGGAGGCCAAGGGACACAGTAGACTTGTCAGAGAGAAAGTTGTGGTGAGGCTTAAAGCAGGGTCATAAAACAATACCTCAAGCTTGGAACATCTAATCAAGAACTGGTTAATTCATCATCCAAAAATAGAATAATGTGCAAACCTATCAAGACATGGCCGTCCACCTAAACCGAGAAGGAGCCAAAAGGCGGATGGCAGAACTCTATGTAAACCATGAATAATTTTCCTTCCAGATTGCAATTATGCGCTACTTTGTGTTGGTCTATCACATAAAACCTTAATAAAACATCGTGAGGTTTGTGGTTGTAACCTGATAAAATGTGAAAAAGTTCCAGGGTTTTGCACGGCACAGTAATAAACTTCGAGTCCTTTTGCCTTTTTCTTTTATTTGTTTTGCTTCAACCCTGATCCTTTTTATCCTAAAAAAAAAAAGTTCTTTCTCCATGGGTTTTAATTAAATTAGCATTTATAGGCACACAGTTCTGCATTTTAACTTTTTGAATTTGCCTCACCAAAGATAACTTGGAAGAAGGTTGCAGAAGCTCAACTGTAACTGGTTTACAGTTAGCTTAAAAGGTGAAGTCTGCTTTAGCCATAATGGGTGCTCTCCCCAGATCGACTTTCTTTTGGGGTTTCTTCTCGGGTTTTACTGGAATAAAAAAAAAATAAAAAAAAATCAGTCTAAACTGTGTGAAACTAATGTATGAATTGGATTTCCATAGTGTAACTATTTATTTGGGTTAGGAAACCTGCCCTCTCTGTGATATGTGGGTTTTCCAGTAAATATGTTTTATGGGATTGGACTTATGTGAGTCAGTCTTGGCTCAACGCTTGGTTTAGATTATTATGGGACTGTGATTTTTAAGGAGAAAATAGAGCGAATCAGATCAAATTCCGCTTTTTGGCAGAAGCTCACCCTGGTTGGCAGATAGATCAATATCTAAATAAAACGCTGCGCCATTTTTCACTCAGGTTAGATTTGGCTTAAATGAATTATCCTCCTTTCTGGCTCAGAAACTTTGCTTTTGAACTGTCTAAGTTTTGTTCTGTTAAAGTTATTGGGGTGCAGGGTGTTATTTCTGGTACAGATAATCCATTTTGAGAGTTTAGAAGTACTGTATATGTAAAGAGCATCTGTTACAGAGCTGTGTTTCTTCGCTCGGTCTGCAAAGCATTAAATAGGTCAGTAATATTTCCCCTCTCTTGCTGCGGCTTTGTAAAACGCTCAGGATATGGAGCCAAATTATTAGCATGGATGGAATCCAGAGCATTAATGGTAACCAGGCAGTGTCGGATGACATTGTTATTGCAGCCGTTCTCAGGAAAGTGAGGGGAGCTGAAAATTTATATTTGATTTATAGCAGGGTTTGAATTTATGTTCCAGCTCTCGATAGGAAAGTAAGTAATCTTCGCCCGAATTCTCACAAGAGAGGGCCCCACAGCATCTGGTGCTAGAAACATCTCTGTATCAAACAGTTCCTTCCAGTTTCTCTTTGCAGTGCTTAACCACCAAGAATTTACACCTGTAGGGGATATAGTATTACTGTGTTCATTGGACTGGATTCAAGTCTGAGCGTTGAGAAATTAGCAGACTGGGGGAAACGAACCACTCAGTGTGGGAAATGGCAAAGATGTAAAAAGTGAGGAGTTATATTCGCGTACACCTAATTCCATGTTTGACTGAAAACAAGGGAAACAAATTCAAAAATACACAAAGGTGTAAAGAAAGCTTTTTTTTCTGTATGAAATGTTTTAATTGTCAGTCATAAGCAGCATGCTCAAAAGCAGGGCGATCAGAAGCGTTTGTAACGTGAGGAGGGCATTGACTGGGGCAGGAGTGGCTAACGCACAGCTAATGAGCTACATGTAGCTTTTCTCTCGCTCTCATGCGTCTTACAGTGACTTGACTGGTCTGTCAAGGTTCTCATTTTTTACTGTGGGAAGACTAAACACAAAGATCCCGAATGTTGAAAATTATAGTACTTGAAGAGCAATCTGAATCTGCTGAAATAACCGCTGGTAGAGCAGATCTTTGCAAAACCTGGAGATTGAAAAATGTGCAAAAAAACATTTCTGAGAAGTGATTTTCTCGTAGGAAAACTCTTTTCCTTGCACTTTTAATATTTTTTTTTATCCCTTTAAGTGAAACACAATCACAACATGACACTTTCTCTGTTAGTGGACATATCATAAAATGAAGAGAAATATGTTATTATTTACTTATTTTTCTAACTGTGCTTAGCCTAATCTCTGAGCACACCTCATGAGAAATCCCTCTGCTTTTCCATTTTGTGACTGGAACTCACTGGGGGGTGATTTCAGTCCAAGCTCCAGCATAAAGCAAAACCAAATTCATCTTTTAATGAGAACAATCTTATGTAGAATTTGTAAGCAACATTTACAGAACTTGATAGAATAAGAGATTATATAAAAAGATGACAGACATTACTATCTCATTACATTGTTTATTAACATATTAAGTCCTTTAGAAATCCAAACAAGATGCGCCCATAGTTTTGTTTTTCTAAAAGTAGTTGAAAACTTAATTTTTCAGTTGCATCTTTATCTTCCACATGATTCAGAATCATATGATCGTCTAAAAATAAGGTAAGAAGCCTAAAATCAAATTTGACTGGGTGTGAATGACTGTAATGGAAAATGCAGCCTGCTTTTGGGAACACCTCAGAAAATCAGTTTGTGTTGTCATTTAACTAATGCGTGTTAAAACATATTCAGCGCTCTAGATCTGACGACATGCATTACAGCAGCATGAGTCCGTTTCAAAACAACCTGTGCACCAAACGGATCTTTTCGGTCCAGACTTGTCACCGACCTGAAGCCACTAGACTATTATTTACTTTATGTACTGAAGTAAATAATGGTGAGCAGTACAAAAAAAATCCTGTATGAACGAAGGATCTGAAAACAATTTTGAGAAGTAAAGAAAACCAAATTGTGAGAACCAAAAATGTTGGTGTGTCACGTTTCATCATGTTCCTCTCATCAGGCATGCATTCATTTGCCAAGCCAGTTCAGCTCCTTCACTTCAGGCACAGACTAACCCCAACCTGGATGGAGCCATTCACTGTTTTCCTGTTGAGAACCACCTTGTTATGGGAGCTGATTATTATCGCAGTCGCTACGTCACTCAGCTACGACCTGCTCCAGTACATCCTGATGGTCACGGTTTGAAGACGCCAACAGAACTATATCATATGGAGAAAACTGCAACTTTTCAAATCAGACACCTTCCACTCCACTGTGTGCTGGCTAGGAGCACAGTTCATTTTTTGTGACATTGTTGAGCAATACTTAAGAGAACCAGAGTACTTCGCATTACTGTGTGGTTAGACAGCCTAAACCAGCGGTGTCCAAAGTGCGGCCCACTAGCAGTTTCTGGCCCTCAGAGTGATTTTTGGCGGCCCTAGATCAGAATTCAAGAACGGCTTAAATGTGGTTTGCCAGGTCAATACACATTTAAAAACAATGTACTGCAAAAACACAAAATCTTGCCCAGTATTTTTAGTCCCGTTTTTGCTGCAAATATCTTAGTACACTTGAACTGAGACAAACTAACTTACAAATAACTTTTTAGCAAGAAATAGAGGCTTATTTTAAGTAAATAATTCCTTAATATTGATGGAAAAGTACTAGTTTCATTGGCAGAGAAAAAAAACTACTTATAACTTGGGGAAAATGTCTTGTTATAGGTAAAATAATCCGCAAATGAAACTAATACTTTCTCATCAATATTTAGGAGTTAATTACTTAAAAGAAGCTCATACATCTTGCTAAAAGTTATTTCTAAGTTGGTTTTATCTCATGTCAAGTGTACTAAGATATTTGCTCTTGAAACTAGATCAAAAATACTTGGTAAGAATTTGTGTTTTCGTAGTGTTGGGGTGAAAATTTCATTGATGCCCAATCTTTCAAAACAGATGGACAGTTTAGCATTTTACCATTGAAAACATAAGGCGCTACACAAGTATTCATCCAGGTTCTTTCTTTGAATTTAATTTATTGGGATTTTTTTTTTTTATATGGAAAACCTGCAAGACCCTTTTTAAGTTTTAAATCTACAATGATTTACAGATCCCTTGTCTATATAAATTGCTCATTTTATTAAAATGTTGAGCTTAGGTTTTAGTTGAGAAGGTAAAAATAAAAATATTTTTTCCAATTATAATAAAAAGGAAAAATACAAAACATTCTGCAACCCCCGGAGTATTTTAAACTTGATATCTTTGACCTCTATGCCAGAACTTTTGGACAGCACTGGCCTAGACATTACTGCACACAGTTTAAGGCACTTTAATGATTTCTGATAGATTTCAGTTTTTTGTTTCTTCACTGAAATCCCATTGTGGAACAATGTGATCGGGCTAGTAAATAAGTAGGTCAGGACTCTTAACAAAAATGATGAAGGGTTCCCATTTGAAACTTGAAAGCTGTGTTATATTTCCAGAGACTTCATGAGACAGAATCTTCCAAGTTTTGTTTCTTTTAATCAGACGTCTGCATTACGCAACAGTCACCTCCGTGTCACCAGGCTTCGAACTTTCCGTCTGCAGACCGCTGCTCTGCAGGAGTCCGGGGAACGTTGGAACCGATCTTTACCACAGTGGAGAAGCAGAGGAGGTCGTTGCAGTCTGAATGTCCATAAGAGTTTTGGTTCTTCTATAGAAACTTAAGACAGAAGGGTTGGCTGGTAATAACATAATAGGACTCATCAATCACCTTGTAAGATATATTTGATCAATGATTAACAGTGATAGGGAGACAACCAATCGCATGGCAGCATGTCAGTGAATTTATGTATCAATGGTACCTGAGCTTTGAAAATTTCTCATTCTCTCTTTAGATATTTAGTCTTTGTATTACTTGATGAAATATAGACACGGCATTTTCAACTGCTTTTCTAACTCTTCTTGCCACAGCTGTTTTATGAGAAAGGATTTTAGATGCACTTTTTGTTCTAATCTTATTTATTATCCCTTATTTACCAAAGCACATTTCATAAGAAGCTAAGCCATTATTGACTTTGTTGTTATTTACCTTATACTGTCTCCTAAGTATTGCACGCAGTAGAGCAAACACATGAAAATGTTTCAACTGCACAGCTTGAGTGCTTTCTCGAGCTTTCTCCCCAACAGCACATTGACAATAGCACAAATGCTCTGTTTTCTGGCACTTTTACTGCACTTCTGAGTTGCTGAAAACTTGTATCTTTGCATTATTATCTGCTGGCAGCGATGATACAAATACCTTCTTTATGGTTTGGTAATAACTGCCTTATTTTTCCTAGGGACACAGAGCGTTATTTATCTCTGGCAGCGTTCATGAGGATTAATGATGCATAATTCTGTTGGAGTTGTCTGGCGTGCAGCACCAGTCGGAGGGATCTGGAAGGTTATCAGAGCAATAAATCCCAAGTTTTTCTCTGTTGTTTGTCACGAAGCGGTGCTTCAGCCAGTAGTTATGATGCCTCCAGCTTGTTCTCTCCCTCCCCATGTAAGCCTTCACCAAAATAACACGACTTGTTTAAAGTACGAATTGATAATGTGGAGTTTGATCACACAATCTTCAAGTTCAAAGTAGGTAGGTGTTTTTAAACTCCAGTCCTTGATACTGTGTCTGCCTTCAGCTGCGAGATCGGAACGCGCGGCGCACGCACCTCATATCTCCGACATTCAGTCTTGCGTTTTAACTGTTTTTTC
The DNA here is from genome assembly GCF_904066995.2 of Poecilia reticulata. Taxonomy (NCBI): domain Eukaryota; kingdom Metazoa; phylum Chordata; class Actinopteri; order Cyprinodontiformes; family Poeciliidae; genus Poecilia; species Poecilia reticulata. The sequence goes on along the minus strand of NC_088848.1, from coordinate 8,854,723 downwards.
GATTGCCATCATCCATTTCTGTATGTCTATAAAGTGAAAATTAAATTAGGTGTGCAGACTGTTACTTGGGTTTAATCTATACCCACCCAGCAGCAGCAGCAGGCCTAGTATTTCTTCCATCATGGCTTATTTTCCTTGTTTAATTTATTGAATAAATTGCCCCTTTAACTTGTCAAGCAGGAGGAAGCCATCCATGATTTTTTTCTATGATCTAGGCAGATAGGAAGATCCAGTCTATTAGTGCAATGATAGGGTCGTTGCTGAGGCGAGCTCACTGATTGAATGGCATCCTTGTCAAGGTCAGGCCCAAGCTAAGAGCTATTTTCTGCTTACCTGTGCAGCCAGCCGGCCACAGAATCTGCACACAAACTGCCTCTGCACCAGCGAGCTTAGTAAGCGGAGAAGCTCATCACGGATATTTCCAGCTGGAAACATGAAGAGAAACCTCTGCGTCTGCAGAAAAGAGCACAAAGGCATGAGTAATATGATAAGAGGGATCTCACTACGGTGTATGATGTTTTTTTTTTTTTGTATTTGTGTCAAAGGACGATTCACATCCGCTCATTGTGTCCCTGTCAAAGGAAAGTGGTGTGTTAAATGCGAAACACTTTGTTGAGATGTGCACATTGGCGCAGAGGTCAGGCTGACAGGACAGATGTTTAGTCTGGTCACTTCTGATGAATGCGTTGTGTCGGCTTAATTTCAAGCCTGATTTCCTTAAAAACACCAGTGTCTTCCTGAAGTAATGCACCAGGACCACCGTGAGGTGAAGTTGTGACTGGTTAGGCTTCTCATACATTGAAACCCACTTCACTATACTAGACTGTAGGCACATTTTCAATTTGAGGAAGCTTTTCCAAGAATCAAGGGAGCTTTGTGGTGCCATTATTCAAATCCCCGTACACAGAATATGGCCATGGAATATTTTGGCCTATTTTACCTCTGTAAACCTTGAGGATTATCTTGGAATGAGTTGATATGCGACTTGGACTTACTCAATTACTCAAAACTGGAAACAAGTGGTGAATATTTTGAGACTTGCTCCTACTAGGCTTAAGACTTGACTTGTGCGTCCTCTCCTGAAAAATATTTGCCTTGGGCTTTGCCTTCAGAGATATGAAGCTTGAAACTGGACGAAAAGACTTGAGACTTGTTGCTAAATGGTTTGAGACTTGACTTACATTTGCCATACATGAAACCTTTCTTTGATTTTTAGTGAAGGGATTAAAGCTTGACCTTTTCTCAAATACCTGAGATTCGATTTTGGTTATTTTGGTTTGAGATGAAACGATATTGACAGAACTACAACTTTCATCTTAAAGATTTGGGACTTTGGGTGAGATACTTGAGACATGGCTAAGTCTGTCCTCAAAAACTTGAGCATCAACTTGAATTTGATGTAAAAGTCTGAAGCCTGACTTGGGCTAGTTTGAGGTAAAAGACTTTAGACATGGCATAGACTTGGGAAAGACTTAGGATTTGTTTTGATTTGATTTATTTTGGTAAATTTACAAATTTACCAAAAAGGAAACAAAATTAAACACTGTTCTACAAAGTCAGGGTGAAAGACTTGAGACATGACTTAGACTTGTCCTTTAATGGCTTGAGAATAAACTTGAATTTGAGGATCATTTCTGAAACCTGGCCTTCAAAGACTTCAAACTTCAAGTTGGGGTGAAGTATCAGACAGGTGACTTTGACCTGCTCCTAAAAGTCTTGAGTTTTTTCTTGGGCTCATCCTTCAAAAACATGAGATTGAACTTGGAGATATTTGAGTGGGACTTGATAAAAATGTTTGACTTGGATTTCGTTGTCAAATATCCAAGACTTGACTTTCACTTGGAGTGAAAAACTGAACTTTTCCTTAGTTCTTCAAAGACTTTTAAGAACAGTTTCAAGCAACTTGACTTGAACTTGGAAAGAATGACTTGCAAACTCAAGCTTTTAGAGGACAGAGCAATAAAAGTTCAAAGAAGAACAAATCAAACACCGAAGAATGTTTTGTGTTGGACTCTATAATTAATCTATTGGGTGTTGATGACTGGTAATCTCTGAGTAACATTGTTTTTGTACAGATATCTTTCTCATCAGCTTGCAAATAAATTCTGTTCCAAAATACAATTGCAGCACTCATTAAAACCCACTTTCCTCTGGCAGTGCAGCTCTGCAGTGAATTTTCTGCACTGCCACATCAAATTTAGCCAGGCCTGACCTGCGCTAAGCCCTTGACGGGGGCTGCCATTTAGCGTATGTAAAAAAAAAAAAGAAAAACTCTGAAACATGGATCACACTCGCTTGCTGCCACCTCTGCAAGATCAAAGCACCGTGCAAATCCATCGTACTGTGTACAGGGGAGTTTGTGGAAGTGGTGGGGGGTCCTGAACAAATTCACCTGTGCAGAGGCCAAGCGCAGCTGCATTCCAAACAGCTGGAGCCCACTGACCACAGAAAGGATTAGAGGCTTGAGCTGCACAGGTCTCCTCATCATCTTTCTCTGCCAGAACCTTGTCTGGCAGCCATCCCCCTGCAACCATAAATACCATTTTCTGATCACTTAATAACACCTCCATCCCCACTTTTATGCATGCTCACTCCCTACAAATCAGCTCCTGTGCTTTTATAGCCACAATTGTCTCTGCAGATAAAGAGGGCAACCCGGCAGTTTGGGACCCCCAGCCCATGAATCTGTTGTGGAGGGATATTATTCCTCCTCACCCCCTCCAATTCAGATAAATATCACCACGCAGGTTGCCATTGTGATGCTGCTGTTGCTTGGCTCCTGCATTCAAGCTCAGCCCCTAATGCCTGCCAGGTAAACCCATCTGCTTCTGTGTTGCTGCATTGGGGGTGAGGGTGGGGGGGAAGTTTGGCTCTCACTGACTCTGAAACAACATCGCCTTGTTTATCGTGCAAATAATTCACCCCTTCCGGGCTACAGAAACAAAATCAAGGTTGCATGTTTAACAAGGGAGTTGAGGAATGAGAGAAGCCAGACAGAAAAAAAAAAATCAGGTGTTTCCTTTTTAGATAAACCTGGTGCCTGGAGACAGCGACACATCCCTGATTCCTATGCAGTGCGAAGATGCTGCATCAAAATGTGTTAAAGGTTTTTTTGTGTGTGTATGCGTGTGTGTGTGTAGTGTAGAAGTGTTTAAAGGTTCATATCATGTGTGAGGCCTTCAGTCACTCCTCTAGCAAGGCTCATACTTTAAGGGACATTCTTGTCACGTTTAACATCACAACCAAATAATTTCTGGTCGTTAGTGATTTTGGGTAAGTTTGTTCTCCGAATAACTCTCCACCACCTGGTTAGCCAACATCTTTATTAAAAATTGAGCCTTTTGGTCACACATGGTGCTTTGGTGTATTGTAGGCATGGACTAATATCACATTTTCACTGTATAGCTGTGAAAACAAAAGCATGTTGCATAGAATGGTAAACTCTAACTGTTATCTATAGTAATTGATGCTGTTAAACAGTTTAGAATTTAAAAAAAGATTGAATCGGTACAGTTTTTCTATTTAAATATAGAGCAAGAAAATAGAATAAAGCACTAAATTTAGTGGTAGCTCTAACTGGCTTTTGTTTCGGATTAAGTATTATACTTTCTAGTTCTTTTTGCCGTTCTGCTCTTTATACAACAACTGATAATAGCTTGTTAATTAGTCTGGCTGTCTACTCAAGTAACTAGTATGTAATTGGCTGCTTTGCATACCTCCGGGTCATGGCAAGTGGGTTGTGGTGCTTTATTTTCCATAGTGAGTTTGAACAGTTGAAGATGGATTTGAATATTAGGGAGGGAAAATGTAGCACAGTAGACCCTCAGTTTTCGCGGGGGTTAGGGATCCCCTCTGAAAATGCTGTCAAGTACCTATTTTTAATGGCTCAAACGTCAAACACAACTTACAACTTTTTTCTGTACACACAATGGGAACTATCTTGCGGAAACAACGCACAAAGGTTTTGAAGAACAATCACATTTGAAATCTCCCTGAATTACCAAAAAGAAACACTTTTTATAGTGATACAAAGGGATCAGTTAAGTGAAGAGAGATGAAAAACAAGCAAATAGATTCTTTATTCTAAGTTCCTAATTACTGCTACTACTTTTAACAAAATCACTACATCTTTTACCAAAAGAAGAAAAATCAAAACTAAAAGTAGATCAGTCACCCTTTGACTTTTTGCAAACATTTAAATGACTTGGATTCCTTCGTGGGTGGGCATTAGCATTGATGTTCCACTGTTTGGATTAATTATGTAATCTTGTTTTGGCCTCTTGTATATGTACATCTTGGCAGCTCATTTTAATTGATTTTCATTTGCACAGAATTACAGTTTAAAAAATGCAGTAAGGAAGCGTCGCTGTGACTTGTGACAGTCGACGCGACGTGACTTTAATGGTTTTATTAAGATGGATAAATATTTACTTGCTATGTTTTTGCTCCTATAGAAACCAGTTGTTACACTGGGTCAAACTAAGGGAAGTCAATTAGCAAATCCTCTCGCGTTTCTGTTTGAAATCAGCAGCAACAATGACTGATCCTCGCAATATAAGCGCATGATTACTTTGAACACCAGGGTACCTTTTGCATCTTTTCATGAAGGTTTTTAAGCAGAAATGCCTTGACCTTTCTCTCCCAAAGTCTTTATCCTTTTGTTATCTCAGAGGTATTTAAACTTACTCATAGCCTCTTTTTTTTATTGGTTTGATTGTTACACCTTTATTGGACCTTGTTGTCGTGTGTCAGAGTGGATTTATTGTGTTTAGAAGTGACAGCTGTGTTGGGAAAACATGTAAGAGTGAACACGATCCCTGTTGTCACCTTCTGACTCCACAGTCACAATAAGCCAAAAAAATGGCTCTCGTTTTTTGTTTTTTTTTCTGTGCACAAAAGCTAAACCTGTACTTGATGATGCGCTGAGGGAATCTTAAAAGTGTGCTTGAATCACTCGCAGAAAGAGGAACAAAAAAAGCTCTACTTTGTGCTCCGTTTGTTTATTTAGGAAGGTTCCCACTAGAAATCCTGGATTTAAAAGTGAAACACACGCTAAGATTCAAATTGTGCAGTTATGTTTTGCAAAAATAAGATTTGCATATAGTTACTGATAAATATTGCAACAATAATGATGTGGTCTTGTAATTTATAGGGGTTTTTTTTCATTTTATTTTGGTGCGCAGATTCAGAGTTAGGGAATACTGGTGAGTGTACTGTCTGAACTATAAAAACACCAGCTACATTTTATAGTAATGCTAAAGCAAATATGCTGACTGTGCAAAAATATTAGTTGCTTTGTGTTTTATTTTATAAAGTTGGGTGCCTGATGCACTCATGGTAAAGGTTAATGGACCAGGTTATCTGCCTCAGCAAGTTGTTTATTTTACCAACAGACATTACACTTTGCAGCTTGTTGCCAAGGTTTGTTTTATAATAGCGTGGCCTTGGAAGGAGTGATGAGTACAAAGGTCTTTTAATAGCCGAGCCTTGACCACACTTGGGCCGAAGAGCCGGCAGGTTGAACATACAACCACAGGCATTCCTCTTCTCTCGGTGACACTCTCCATCTCCGTCTTTGGGAATCCCGCTGTGTTCCCGGTAGATTCGTCACAAAAACAAATTTTGCTGGGTGATAAATTGTCCAGTAAATTATTGAGATAAACGAGAACATTGTCATTTTGAGACCAGTAGAGGCTAATAGCATTAAAATGGCATGGTAATGCAAGTGCTCACTGTCAAAGATCAGGAAGCTAATTTCTAAAGAACATTTAACAGTGGAACTGGAAGACATTTTAAATATCCAAATAATTAAGCAACCCAAAAACAAATCAAATGAATTATGAAGTCTCTGTAAACAAACTTGCCCTTCAAAATATGTTAATAATTAGACCCCCGACAGGGAAAACAGGCAACTCCGCCAGTTAGGACTTTTGTGATAAAAACAAAGTGTCAACTTACCACTGTGTACTGGATGTCAAATGTTTGCAACATTTCTTGAAATTATGGCTTTTCAATTAGATTAAAGGGCAGCTTCTCTTCAACAACGCTGCAAAAAGGTCACTGTGCCATTTTGCATTTTGAAAACTACATCTGATGATTAAGTTTTGGGTGCAGATACATGTCTGTTGAATTACGGTGTTTAGTTGCTTCCGCTTTACAACAACTGCAACATACGGGTTTGCAGAGGTGTTTCACCACGGCCATTCGGTTTGAATTTAAAGCGCCTCCAGACAGTAGCTTTCACATTCGACTTTTAAACCAGCGTTTGCCTGGTTCGCTCCTCTGCACTGGACTTTGATGCTACGCTCTGTGGTGGGAGACCATGAGGAGGTCATTCCCTCTTCCAGCTAAGTGACCAGCGACATTTGTGCATTTGAAATTTCGAGGTTGTACATGTAGACGTGCAGACGCGCGCTTGTGACGTGACACAAGAAAGTTGAAAATTGTTCAGCTTTTGTCCCTGACGTCGCTGAATTGATGTTTTTCTCTTGCTGTTTATCGCTCCATGTCTGTCGAATCCATTACTAAGGAAACTAGAAGGGAAGAAATAACTAAATAACCACAATGAAGCTTTTTGTCATCCAGAAAACGAGCAAGCACTCAACTGAAAATTGTCAACCAAATTTAAATTGATCAAGCTCGTTTTAATTTATCATGCGATTAATTGAGTTATTGGCTATTTCCTAGAGCAGAAGGAGCATACAGCCGCTCTTCTGCTAAACTCCTTTCAACTACTTGTATGTAGGACCTTTAATGAACAACTAACTTTGTCATTTTAAAGTAAATGCCATGATTTTCAGGTACTACACTTATTTGTCTGTGACATAGAGCTGACTGACAGCTTGAAACCAGTTCCCGCATTTTTACAGTGCTAACAAACCATTTTTATCTCGTCTGTCACTCAATCAATTAAATGCAGTCCATACTCATTAATAAACTGTGAAATAGCTCTTCATTACTGTTAGGAATCTCAAAAACAAACACCATTCAAAGCGTTGCAAGGTGCTAACGGTTAAATATTCTCACAATGTTCCCAAATCATTAATATTTTGTAATTCTGGCCTTTTTTTTTTTTTATCAAGCACTAAAAATTCTGCCACATAGATGATTTAAAAGTCAAATTTTAATACAAGATCTTGTTACACCCGTAGCTCATATTGAATTACCATTTTAAAAAATGACTCTCCTAATTAATTTGATTTTTTTTTTTTATGTGCTCAGTCTCTCGTCTTATACTTCTGATGCCGCACCAGTAGTGCCAAAATAATAGGAAATGTGCGAGTGTGGAAATTCTTGCACAGATTGCATCAGTTGACTATCAGTCAGCTTTAAGTTGTCTCGCAGCCAGGAGCTTGAAGCCGTATGACAACTGTGAAACACCCATTACCAAAGAACTGAGCAGCGGTACACAAGCCTCCCCACCATTCTGGTGTGTAGGAAAGGGACGGAGCAAAGGCTCTCAGCAGAAGACCACCAGGATCTGGATGTTTGAAGCCGAAATTGGGCTGGTCTTCCATCACGCTCCCTCTTTGAGTGTTGATTGCAGACCTAAGGGTCTGGTTGACTGATCTGAAAGGGGAAATTACTGAAGAGAGAGAGAGAGCTTATCCATGCCTTTGACTGATAATCAGCTCATTATCTTGTTGATCATTTACAGCTCTCCCTCTCACCCACTCTCTATTCTTTTAGCTGTGTCACCGGAGCAGAGCACAGCGACTTTTAATGGTTTGGCAAAGGGCCTGCTGTGTCGAGGCAGAGTTAAAACAACCACGCTAGCCTTGGCTAGTCTCCACTTTTACCACAGTGCAGAATCTCATCCCACTTATCATCTCTCTGGGGGTAGCGGGGCAAAAAAAAAACAAAAAAAAACTAAATACAAGCAACTGCAACAACAACATCTGCAACCATGATGCGAGTGGTGCCCTAGAACCCTAACATGACTAACTGTGCATGAAATTGAACTGATTGGAGTTATTGACCAGAAGACTCTAGCTCCTGAGAGGACATGGAGGAGTTGAGGTGCAGGTGGTGGTGGTGGGGGGGGAGGTGGTAGCTTGTGTGTTACCTGATTGAGTGAAAAATCTCAGCCGGTTGCTTTGATGGAAGCCACTTTACAGGAAAGAGTGATTTAATGGAAGCTGCCAGATCTCATCAATGTCAGCACTCGCAATGCTCCAGCAGTGTTTTATATAAAAGTGCCTGCGATGACAGGCCCTGATGGGCAGATGTTGGCTGGTTGTTTTAACTGCACAGTCAAGAGAAACACTCATTTCAGCTACTAACAACTGACTCTAAAAGAGGAGCCGAACTCAACATAAAGTGCCCTTACCCTCTCCCTCTCCTTGTGGCCATTAATAGCCCTGTTGAATTTTAGCGAAGGTTGATAAGCCTATAATTAATGTGACCGTCTTTAGAAATGGCCATTGTCTGGGGGAAACCAGCTGAAGAAGTGCAAGCTGGGGAAGAATAGAAACTTAAAGTGCACATGACATCATATACTAGTGCCAGAGACCCAAAAATCTTGAAAGTATGAAATAAATAATTCACAATTGACCATTTTTCATCTTTTTTTCAAATCAGATGAGTCATTTTAAATGCACTTTTCCCAAGCAGAAAGTCTTTTGAGCCAGGAAGACACCATATATAGAGGATGAGATCCGTGGTGACGCTGTCTCGTCTCCTGTCATTCTGTTTGACAAGAAAAACTTTATTTGCTATACAGAAACAAGGATGCTGCGAGCACGTAAAGGGAGAATGGATTTGTCCTCACTCACCATTGGTAGTTTCTCCGTTTATACTCTAACAATTAACAAATAATTTGGTTTGGATTTAGATGATGGACCTTTATAAGATCGGGAGTAAACAGACAGACCACGTATTGTTTGCATGAGAAGGAAAATACTTTTCTGAACCCTAACATTTCAGTTTAAATGATCCCGTTTTCTTGATCTCATCTAGTATTAAAATAATTTTCGGGTGCTGGTAATGATGTGACACCAAACGTTGTCAATATTTACCAGTTTTATAAGGGATCATAATAACCAAAGAATCTCCATAATATGAGTTTCACTTTCTGAATTGAATGACAAAAACCACTGAACTTTTTCACAGTATTCAAATTTTTGGAGATGTACCTACCTGTACAAGTGGATGAACGGAGCCTTGTGAAGAGCTGATGAAGAGTGACGGCCAGCCAGCTTCTTCTATGATGTGCAGATGTGCTGCTTTTGTTTTTCGAGCTGCAGGATAACACCAGGCATCATCTGTCAGCTACCTTGCAAGGAGCCCACTGTGGCTGTGTCTTCGGTGGATCTGAATTGCATTGCGATTGCATCATTAATAGAGCAGAAATGATTCCCAGCGACTCCGGGAGAATTCATTGACCCCTCAGGGAGAGACTAGAAACAAGACATTGTTTTTACAGGGGGAATATCTAACTAGAGGTCCCATTACCACATCATCAATATACAGAAGCTAGTGAGCAGGGAGAGGAGTAGAAAAGGAGAGGAGGGAATGTAATAGCTTATAGTGCTAATGGCAGTCTGAGCACTCAAGTCCCAAACATTCAGCTGCCTCATCTCATCCGAGCTGTGTAATTGCCCTCCTGGAAGCCGCCACGTGAAGCGGCAGCCTCCGCAAGTGAAGAGTGGCAGCTGCTGGATGTTGAAGTGCAGGTCTGGGTCAGGTCCCCAAGAGGGGCCCCTTGCAACCATGAGATGTCATAATTAATAGCTATCTGTTGGCCTGCAGGCTAGCTTTTTGTGGAGAATGGTGAGAGTCGGCGGCATTTAGGCAATTCTAAGACTAGCAAGATGTAAGGGTAAATGTGCAATCCACCAAACATGATGGATCAGGTGATAATCAGTTGATATCTTAAGGGCTGAATTCATACTGTAACAAACTTTAAAGGTATTTTTGTTTTCTTTTATTGACTCTTAGAGCAAGAGATGCTAATGACTCTCCAGTTGGGATGACAGCCTGGATGTTCTAGAAACGTAATTGGTGATTTTGCTGAGCAGCTACATTCAGAAACAGAACTAAAGTTCCCTTAAGGTCGCTAGAAGTTGAAAACATTTTAATATTTTAAATTATGAAAGACTGCATTTTGGTTGCCTGGGAAACATAGACCTTCACAGCGATGATCTTTATTTCTTTCAAATTTAAAATGTGTAAAGAATCTACCTTGACTGTGTTTGTTGATATTTTAAATTACTTAAGATAAAGCATAGAGGAGTTTAAACTAAGATGACTGACATAAAATGGTATAATATTAGTAATAGAAAACATTCATTTAATAATATTTCAGAGTAACTGAGCGAAGCTCGACGTCATTCATATATTACCTTGACATCAACAAAGACACAGCGGGACGAATCACGAATTACTGATGTCACTGCATACAATGCATTTAAAAATGTATGTTATGTGCTTTTATTTATTTTTACAAATTAATCATGATCAATATGTTTTTTATTTACCTAATTTAGCAGCAGTCCAGTCATCTGGTGCTAGTTATTATTATTATTATTAACCTTTATTTTTAATCCAATTGGGACTAATAATCTCTTATGCAGAACAATCCTAGTCAGAATGACTGTATTATCTCAACTATGACTTTTGAGAACATTTACAGCAAGGCAACAACCTGAAGCATTCAGCTAAAGCTACACAGAAATGCTTTCAAGATAATATTGTTGAGCGGCCCAGTCAAAGTCCAGACTTTGGTCCAATAGAGACTGAATTTGAAAAGGGATGTTCACAGATGATTCCTGTGCAACCTGACAGAGCTTTAACAGCTTTGTGTTTATAAGTGCAACCCTGATTCTGACCTAGTCACACAGACTCTGTGCTGTGACTGCAGACAAAGGTGCATCTAGACATCGACTTATTTTATGTTGCATGTTTATTTAATTGAGTAGAAATCAGTTCTTGTTTTGTTATTAAAGATTTTTTGTTTTATTTTAGTCAGAAAGCCACATTTTGTCAATCATGAAAGATTTATAAAAGCAAGACAACGGTAAGACTTCCAAGAGGGTGAATGCTTTCTATAGTCACCGTACCTCTCCTTACTGTGTAAACAGAAACAATCATAAATAATTACCCCAGCTTCAGTTTAATTAATCATCCAATAAAAACATAACATTTTACTGGTTTGTAAAACCATGTTAGCACAAGTCGTTAGCTTCAGCCTGTGGGTCCAGCTAATCTGGATTTATATTAAATGAAGGCCTCAAGAGAGGCAGGTAAGATATTAACTGCATATGATCTTTTAACTGGAGGTGTAATGATGCATCCAGCTCATAATGAGACAGTACATGTATTGGTGTTAGCGGCTAACATCTAGCCAGTCTTGGTATTTTTGCAGTATTTACAAACTGCAATGTCGTCCGTCAGTGTTTCTTTTTCCTGTAGAGAACCTAGATTACTGTCTAACTACTTACTGTTAACACACTTTGCTAATGTGTGCTCAAGATTCACTTCCCAGGGTGTCAAGCTTGAAGCATTTACCCTCAAACTGAAAACTTACATGTATTTCAACAGACAAAATGACATAGCGGCAGAAACTAGATAGCGCTGCGCTAGGTTTATTCCATGTTAATGAAAAATATTGTGGTGTTTAAAATATCTCATTCCGCTCTAGTGTGATCAAAAACTCACTTCAGAAAAATCCTGAACTGTGCCTTTAATGTATACTTATCTTCACTTTGCCTGCAGCGAGCGTGTGCTGCATCCTACCCTCTGCTTTTCAGGGATTATTTTTGCTCTTGTTTGTATTAAGTTTCCTCTCTATATCTAAATGTACCTAGAGATGTATCGCTGTGGTGTACCATGGGAGTTTATTAATCTCCGGGGAGCAGCGTTCTTTCTTGTTAAGTAAATATACATGAGCTGCAAGTGCAGGATAGAAGCTGGAAGCACCTTCAGGAAAAAAAAAAAAACCTTGTTCCCTCAGCTTCTCCTCTTTCTTCCTGTCCTCCTCTCGTTCTCTCGAACACGTCGCCTGGGGGCAAATCTCACTCTGTCTCATCTGCTGCTTAATTTCACTGGAGCGGCCCCTCAGTAATGAAGCGCCTTGATGTACATTTGCCAATTTCTGCCTCTGCCACCGCAATATAATTGGGATGTGACTAAGCATGAATACCCAGCGCAGGGTTGGTTGACCTCTCCACGACCCCACGGATAGTGCTTTTGTCATAATGGAGGTATTATCTCACATGATCTGGGAGTGGGAAGAGGGGGACTGTCTGCAGGGTGCCAGGGAATGGAAATGAATTCATGCATCCCCCCCAGTCCTGTTCGCCGCAGAGGGGGAGCTGAAATAAGTGTGAAATACTTTTTTTTTTTTTGCACGCTTGTAATGAAGACATTTTCTTCTTATCTATTGCCGCTTTGTGTTTATTGGAGTAGGAGAGCAGCTTCTGGCGAAAAGCAGGGGTGGCTTGTCTTTTTTTTTTTTTCATGTGAAGGCAGAGAGATTTGATGCAAGAGAGGATTTCTCTGCATGTGTGTGTGTCAGTCACTTCCCTGCGTGGGTGCACTGTGTATTCACATGTTAGTGTGTGTGTGTGTGTCTGCTAATGACCCTGTAAAATGACAAGCAGAGCTGGCAGGGAGAGTACAGCCGCTTGTCAGTGAGAGAGAGAAGGTGGAGGAGGTATGAGAGTTCAGATGTGGAGAGGAGGGGTGGGGTGGCGGCTGTGAGGTCGGTGGTTGGTGTGATTCACCATGCTGTCATCACAGAGGGACCGAGGGCCCTCAGTGGCCCTCTCTATTCCCACCTGAGAGGCCTGCAAATGGAGGGGCCGCGCTGTCATTATTTACAGCCTGCAGCTCCTAACCTTGGATTCGGAGCTCATCACTGCGAAGGGAAAATCAGATTGGACTTGACGTGTACCCGAGCCAGTGACCTTGATAAGTGTGAGGTGCCTGCAGCAAGAGGTTAGGGGGAGACAAGCTTGGATTTGCACACATGTGTACATGTTTGTGTGTTTTGTGTGCTGCAACCAGGTGGAGAGTTGGAGACATGGTCGAATGACTGAATCATGACTCAAAATGCCACGTGGTCAGGCTGCTCAGAGACAACGATACAGAAAGGATCATCGGAGGGGAAAATAGCATCACAGCCAGACTATTAAAACCGCAGCTTATTATTAATGGAGTGAAGTTAGCGAGCAATAGCCAACCTATAAATAAACTCGGTTTTCACACCTATAGCACCTTGCAAAGTTATTCACACCATTTGAACCTTTTCCACGTCTTTTCACGTTACGACCACAGATCTCAGTGTTGGGACTTTATGTGCTAGACTGACACAAAGTGGTGCATAATTATGAAGTGGAAGGAAAATGCTACATGCTTTTTGAAAAGGTTTTATAAATGAAAGTCTGAAAAGTGTTGCGCCTAATATATTCATCCCCCTGAGTCAACCGCGTTTTGGTGCAATTACACCAAAAACTGTAATTATAGAGGCTGGGAAATTTCACTATTCCTCCTTGCAGAATAACTCTGAGTCCATCAAATCAGACGGAGAGCATCTGGGAACATCAGTTTTCAAATCATTTTCTTTATTACATTCAAGTTTGGACTTTGACTGGACCATTTGAATCCTTGAATATGCTTTAAACTATTGCTGTTCTGCTGGGATGTGAACTTTCACCTTACTCTCAACTCATTTTCAGCTTCTAACAGCTTTTATGCCTGTTTATCTGCCCATCATCTCTGACCAGTTGGGGCCTATTAAAGAAAAGGATCTCTACAGCATAGTACTGCAACCATCATTTGTGGGGACAGCGCGGGTAATGGGCAGTTTTTCTTCACACATTATGTTTTGCATGTTGGCCACAAAGTTCAATTTCATTTTCTTCTAAGCAAAGCAATTTCTCCCAGATTTTTGCTGTGTCTGCTGCCTGGCTCATGGCTTTCTTCTTACTGTTGTTCTTTAAAGGCCAGATTTGAAGCTTGGGGTGTTGTGTTACAACCTAACCCTGCTTCCAGCTTCTCTAAAACTTTATCCTTGACCTGTTTGTGTTGGTGTGATATTACCTCACCTGGATCAGACACAATTTTAATTAATGCTATTTTTCTTGCAGACATGTACAAGAGCCGACAATCAGATTTAGCACATTCTAAGTACACCAGTAGTTCAAGTAAAAGTCTCAGTGTCAAACGGTTAGCAACAATACTGATAAAGTTTGATGATGAGTGGTTTCACTTGGGTGTTTTTCTGCACAGATTTGCAACATGATCTGAAAGGACATTATAAACAGATGGTATTTTTTGAGGGATAAACATGTTATGTTGTGAAGTTGTCACCAGTTTGATTCCCAGCCCTTCCCTTTCCCTCTCTCTCGCAGTCTTCCTGTTCAGCTGCTGTTGAATAGAAACCACTTGTGCCATAAAAACCTTATATATATGTATATAGACACATCTCTCAAAAACAAGTTGAAACTGTTTTCTTTCTAGAGACTCTTAAGTTTGTAACTATTTTCTCATTGGAACAACATCTGTTACTATGCAGTTTGATGGCTTGATTGGTTGACACTGCCATTGTTCAGCTGAGGAAACAACAATAAACCTAAGTCTTGTGAAATTACAGACATTCAGTCTCCACTTTTATACAGATATATTCCACAGATATAATCATTTATCCTTTGAATTATTTCAAACTCCAAAAATCTGTACATGTCTGACTAGTTTTTAGCCTCTCACCAGCCTCAAGATTCAGATTCAGAGGTGAAGATATTGTCCAAGTCAGGCAGGTGTTTGTTATTTCCTGTGCGGTTTTGATCGCTCTCTGCAGGGCCTTTCTGTCGGCTGTAGAGCTTCTGCTGAAGCACATCAGGATGAGGTTTATCAGGACTCTGTAAGTGGATCAGTGGTAGGAGGACGTTATGGCTGGTTGATCTCACTGAGAGCGTTCAGGAAGTGTAGCCGTTGTTGTGCCTTCCTGGGAATTTCTCTGAAGTTGTGCTGTGACACCCTCTCTGCGTCTCGTTCCAGTTATTGGTGAGCCGCCTTGTTCTTCCCTGAGTCATTGATGACTTCCTTTGTTTTCTCAGTGTTTAAAGTAACATTTTTATCTGTACAACCAGTCGGCCAACCTCTGCATCTCCGCTCTGTACTCTGACTCATCTCCGCAGGCTGACCGCAGTTGCGTTATTTGTTGACTTAATGACGCTGGTGGTATCGTGGGTGGACATGCATTCCTGCGTCTAGAGCAGTGGTTCTTAACCTTTTTTGGGGTACCGAACCCCCCAGTTTCATATGCGCATTCACCGAACCCTTCTTAGTACCCCCCACCCCCTCCCTGACACGGTATTCTGATTTAGTAATGTAATTATATTGGCTGTGTTACCACCCTCACGCCACTAGAGGCAGTAGTAACCCCGAAAAGATGCGACTAACGAGCAGATTTAGTAAAAGAAATTTGGTAAAAACGGTGAGTTTTGCTGAAAGACACAAGCTCAAATTCATGCTGAGAGTGGAACTCCTTCAATTAGGGCTCCTCCGCAGCTCTGATTGGCCTAGCAATGTAACGTGATCCTCTGGAGCAAGTGATGGCAAAGCGGGGCGTCATCATGACTTTACACAAGTGTGTCTTTACCTCTGCGGCAGAGGCTCCACTGAACCCCTAAGACCGACTCACCGAACCCCTGGGGTTTGATCGAACCCAGGTTAAGAACCACTGGTCTGGAGCGAGTAGAAAAACAGAAACTCAAGACGCAGCCTTGTTGGGCTCCCGTGCTGAGAAACAGTAAGCAGGACTGGTGGGCTCTTGACAGACTGCATTCGGTTTGTCGCAAAGCCCTGCATCCGAAGGCAAGATATTGTGCTGGAGGCCGAGGTCAGACATCTTGTAAAATCTCGTGAAACAACCTGCTTGGCAGAATAGTGTTAATTTTAAAGCTGTAATCCATAAATTACAGCTTTAATTTATGCACATGCATATGTCCCTGGTTGTTCCAGGCATAACAGAACGGTGTGGAGGGTGGTGAGACGGCATCCTCTGTTGATCTGTGGGTGAGGGTGCAGTGTGGGAGGGAGGCAGCCTTGATGTGTTTCAGCTCTAGTTTCTCCAGCCACTTCATGATCACAATTGGTAATGCCTGGAGTCATTGTGGCGCTTCATAGCAGTTTGTTTGGGAACACAGCTCTGTCATAGAGGCATGTTAAAGACGTCTTTCTCCATCTGGAACAGATGATCTGAAGATTTTTTTTTTCTTACATTTTCTAAAAACTCTTCACATTTGACATCTGTCTACTACCGACAGGCAGTGGTGGGAAGTAACGAAGTACAAGTACTTCGTTACTGTACTTAAGTACAGTTTTCGTGTATCTGTACTTTACTTAAGTAGATTTAATAATGGGGACTTTCTACTTTTACTTCACTACATTTTACAGTAAGTATCTGTACTTTTTACTTCACTACATTTCTACAAAAGTGTCGCGTTACTCGTTACATCCAAGTCGCGTTGCTCTTTTCTTCCGTTAAAATGTGAAGTTCAGGGATTTAAGGTGGCGCCGTAAAATCCGGGCAATAACGTGACTTAGTGTCTGTTGTCACCCATCGCCTCCACCTTTACTCGCACTCGGAGCTCCAGACATGCGCAGTGGTTTCCTCTGAGCGGCAGGAGATGTTTGTCTATAACGCATATGTCAAAGTCAAGGCCCGCGGGCCACATCCGGCCCGCAAATCAATTATCTATGGCCCCCTGAATGATATTTAATTACTATGAGAACCGGCCCGCAAGCCAGAGCCGCCTGCTCGTGTTTTGCCCGCAAACACTACATTTCCCATAATGCAACGGTGGCCCGCGAAGTGACTACAGCGCGCCCAAACGGCTTCATTATTCAGAGCCTCACCCCGAACATTGATGAACTTGTACAAAAGATGAGACACCTCCAAGTATCAGGCTCAGCCTCAGACAAGTGAGCATCACAGAGCAGTAACGTATTTTCAGTTTATAAGTTTCAGTTACTTTTTTACATTTGTTTCTACAAGACGTGATTTTTCTTTGAATGAAGTATTGTTTTGTCTGTGTGCCATATATTTTTGTATTTTATTTTATTTTATTGTATATATTTTTCAGTTGAATGGATTCAGGTAAAATTGAAGATAAGAGCCATGAGAAATTTGATTTATTTTTTTACTTTACTATTTGAAAGCAGTGATCGGTAGGATCATAGAGCAGCACAGTAATGCATTTTCAGTTTATAATGCATGCACTTTGATTTATGCATTTATCTTGATATTAAGAAACATATTTTGTTTTTAAAAACAATTACATTTGTTGCTGTTTGCCTCTTGAAAAATGTTTTCCCTTGAAGTTACTGACAGAGCCATAACAAAATATTGCTTTATTCATTTAATCGTTAAATAATATACACTGTGTTAGGTCTTGGTTCTATAGGCTATGTACAATCATTTCAATATGTTTTAATAAACATTAAACCAGTCCGGCCCTCGGCTTGTAGCAAATTTGTTTTTTTGGCCCTCTGTGTATTTGACTTTGACATCCCTGGTCTATAATATAATATAATAGCGCTGCATAAATTGATATGGCGACATGTAAAATCAGCAGCGCTTCGCTTTCACAGACGGTGGGACTTCGTCCAACTTTTAGCGTCACTTGGAAGGAAAGCTTAAAGAAAGGTAAGATCTGTGCTAGCAAAGCTAGCTGTACTGAGACACATGTTGCATCTGATGAAAAAAGTTGTCACTCATGCGCTGAATTATTGTGTGGAGGTGTTGACTGAGGTGTCGCATATATGGGACAACGCTGTGACCAAAGTCTGCAATATAGTGATATGACATTCAGGAACGATCTGATTCTTCTGGACGGATCCTAAGGACTGAAGCCTCACTGAGAGCCGTTCATATATATATATATATATATATATATATATATATATATAGACATTCATTTAATCGCTGAATAAGTAAAAGTTGAACGTATGAACACAGAACATGCTCATTGCTCATTGATTGATTTCGTCTCCTGTCATGGTGGCAAACATCGCAGTGGGAGGGAGGGTGAGAACAGTCACGATGCTCATTCTGCTTAGTTACTTGTTGCACCGTTGGACAGTGTTCATAGTTGAACGTTATTTACCGTTAATTGCGATGTTTCAGTTGTGGTTTCTGACATATGCAATATGGGCAACCGCCCAGGGCGTTATTTTTCTAGGAATAGCAGGAGACCTCTGCGGATTGTAGCACAGCGATGAAAGCAAAACAGAATGAAGTGAGTTTTAATTGATACTGGTTAAATATATTTCAGCTCTAAGTATTTAATATCTAGGTGTTTTTATGGGAATGTGGATCTTTCAGATCAATCTGAAAACCAATTTTGATAGGTAAACTTAATGTTATTGTGTCATTTAGCGCGGGGCGCTGGTCTTGGTCTTGGGTTCGGTGGTCTTGACTACAACTCTGCTACATGGCTCCTTGGTTGCATGTCCTCCACCCCGCCACACCTTCTTTACATCCCCTTTCAGTTAGATTTCTTTCTAAATAAATGTGACTAATGAAGTTCATGCTATGTTAGGACAGGAGACAAAATGTTTCCATCCCTGAAATTATGACTCACAGAATCCCATATCTAAGTCTAAACTGTTACAGAGAATAAACAAAATAAAAACATGTTTAATCTGTGGTAGTGTTAATTAAAATGGCACATTTCTGATGTATTAAAATTAAATACGATCGGCACACTTAATGATATTAGCGATTAGGTAATGCGTTCAGCGAGTACTTTTACTTTTAATACTTAAGTATTTTTAAAAGCCAGGACTTTTTTACTTTTACTTAAGTAAAATGTTAATGTGGTACTTTGACTTTTACTTAAGTACATTTTTGACTGTGTATTTGTACTTTTACTTAAGTAAATTTTTTGAGTACTTTCTCCACCACTGCCGACAGGCATACTAATTTGATCAAATCTGAACTTTCCCTTTAAGTCTGTAAACAGTTAAATTAGCAAAGGTGTATTTTTAGGGTTGTCTCTTGTGTAAACTCTCACACACAGGTACATCTCTGGACACGTGGGCAGTGAAGGGTGCAGCTTTGTTGTTGCTATGGAAGGAAGTAGGGAATCGCTAAATAAATTAAATAAGTTAAAATACGATACAAAATATGACAAAACTCTGGGAAAAAAAGCTAATTTTTTTTTTTCTTCCATTTTTTTTTTTATACTTGCGACACGATCCAAAAAATTTCCCATTGCATTTCTTGGTTAATTAGGCTGCTTGGCAGCAGGGCAGTGACAGGACTGGGCTTTGAAAGTGCATCCAGTGGGAGTTTAGGAAGTAAATATAGTGAGGGGATGATTAATCTGTGAATGACTGTGTGTGGTCAAATACTTCTGTGTTAAAGGAGTAACAACTCCTGGTGTTAGGCTGCAAATAATTTGGGGAATTTATTGTCAACGTAAGCTGGACTCCATTCTGTGTTGTAAAGCAGCGAGAAGAGGGTCTTGAGCCATTACCACATAAAAGTAGCATGCATCAATTAACCAAAAAAAACAACTTCAGTACTTTGCAAAAGTACCCGTACCTTTTAATCGTCCACATTTTGTCACGCGAAAGCTACAAATTCTTATGTTTTGTTAGGATTTTATGTAATAGATCAATGCAAAGTGATGACAAGTTAATTGTACATGCATTTTTATTTTTTGTTTTTATATGTAAAAGTCTAACAAGTGTGGCATGCATTTGTATTCAGTCCCACAATAGTTTGCAGAACCATTGTTTATTGCATTTATTGCAATAAACTGGGTATTTGGGGTGTATTGTCCCATAATCTAAACCTGCTTTAAACTTCTCCACAACTTTCTCCCTGACCTGTCTGCTGTGTTTCTGGGGTTTTCTTAATGATGCTGTTTGCTCTCTAATGCTGCCCAACAAACCTCTG
This sequence comes from Poecilia reticulata, assembly GCF_904066995.2. Classification (NCBI taxonomy): domain Eukaryota; kingdom Metazoa; phylum Chordata; class Actinopteri; order Cyprinodontiformes; family Poeciliidae; genus Poecilia; species Poecilia reticulata. The sequence goes on along the minus strand of NC_088848.1, from coordinate 8,834,811 downwards.
AGGCCTTCGCACAACAACTGGATTTTTGCTGAGATTAAATAACACACATGTGGACTCAATCTTTTTAAGCCAATTTGTGCACTACATTTTATTTAGTGATATTAAAGTGTTTTCAGATATTTATTTGGGAATAAAAGTTTGAAAACAACGTGTTTCCACTTCACAATTATGTGCTGCTTCGTTTTGGTCCGTCTCATTAACTTTTCTTAAATTACGCCCAGGTTGGTGATCGTAACATGGCAAATGTGGAGACTCCAGAAGGGTAGGAATATTTTCGCAGAACACCGTACAGTGGAGTAACTGAGACAGTTTCATTTTCAGAAGCTGAAAATTTAGTGGCTCACTGATCTGTGCTTTATATTAACATTGAACACCCTGCAGAATAAGGAGCTGGAAACCAGTATTGACTGCAACACACCGCAGGTTGATACAGCGGAAACCTGCATTGGTGTAGGACCGCAGCTCAAGTTAAAATAATTTTCTAAAAAATAAAGTATGAACAAGATTGCGAATCACTGCCTCTCTCATTAAGACTTGAAAAATCAAATTTTTTTTAATAACAAGTCATGAATGCTGTGTCCTTGAGCATAAAAAGGAGAGGGATGATCCACCCTGCCATCAGAGCAGAATTTAAAATTTGTGATTGCTGGGAATGTATTAACATTTGTGCAAGCTCCTCGCCAGCATTTATTTCTTTGCAAAGTTTTTCACCGCCCTTAAAAACCACAAGCCACAGTATATTTTAGATTTCACAACTTAGCTCATAATTGCGACAGGGAAGAAAACGATATTTACTTTTCAAAGTTTTCAGAATAAAGTGTTGTTATCAACCCTCTTACGTCCACAGCACAATGCAACGCTTCCATTAGTTATGATTAGTTATCTATTTAAAAACCGTAGTGAATAGTGAACATTGCTACTGTCAAACCTTTCCCTTGTTGGGAAAATTTAATCCATTATGAATAGTTCAAAAATGGCAAAAGAATCTCTTGGCGTTCTAATATGCTGATATCCAATCAGTTTGAAATGGTAAACATTTCATCTTTAAAACTACAGCACTTAGATTTATTAGTTTCCAAGCATGTGCATTGTGCTTTTAAAACAATTACTGATGCAACACAGGGGCAAAACATACTACTGTACTGTACTGTGGTTTTTATACGAGGAGATAGTTTTTAAAAAATATATATAATTTTATCTTTTACGTATTTATGTTTTCTCTGCATTTTTTTGTTTGTTGTCTCTTATATTCAAGTTATTAAAAATATTTAAAAATATTAGTATGTGTTTGTTTTACTTGCAGCAATTGGAAAAGTAGAGCAATATAATTGAACGACTTTTAGAGGAAATTAAATGAAAAAAAAACAATACAAACTGAAACATGCAAAACAATACTTGCTAATTAAACATACTTGGATCATCATTTGCATAGTGACTTTAAAAATAAAATTATGAAATACAGTAATGAAATTAACATGCATGGAACAACTTGCTTAGCAACTAAGAATTAAACTAATTAATAGTTAAAAATAGTAGTGTAAGACATGTAAATAAAGATCTGTACAACAGAGTTTGCTAACCAAATTTATAAATGAAATAAGGTATTAGAATAAATCGAAATTATAACCGATTGACATATTTCAACAACTTTCACAGAAGATGACATACACTTTTAAAATATATGAAAAACAACACTTGCCTTTCAACTTTAAGTTCTAAATTGAAAAAAGAGAGCAGGCGTTTAAAACAATAAACGCCTGCTCGAAAATGTTATGAGTAAAATTTAAAATGGAGTAAAATTGTAAAACATGATATGTATAAACTAACATTAATATACACCCTCCAGGATAGTTTACTCCCCCCCCATATCCTTTTAAAAATTTCAATTATTTCCCCTCAGGACAGGTGGGTGGATGTGTAAAATAACAAAAGGACATGAGGACGAATGATGAAAACGCAGCTTTCTCCCACCACAAGATGCAGGTTTGGTGGCATGAAATGATTAATTTCACACATATACAGGTCATCTCCAAAAGCAGCAACATCTCATTCACAAGGGGCCCTCCGTCAGCAACAAAGCAGGAGGCTGCAATAAAATACGCAAACAGCAGCACGTACTGCACGTCAATAAATCTTTGGAGGTTAAACCTGAGCTCTGTAGAATCCGAGCAGCCCAGTCAGGTAAAAGTCACCGAGTACATCAACACGATCGGGACCAGGAAAAAAAACAAAAAAAAAACAGCAGTTCAGCGAGTACAGCCTCACACAGTCTGTGTTTGTAGAAGAAGGATGAAGCCTTAAATTATTGGGTTTGTGTAAATAAGGAGATGAGACTGTTTTTAGCACACCGGGTGGAAGGAGGAGTGCTTGGATGAGAATAGTCTCTCTGTGTGCAGCAGGATTGCTTTTGGGTTGTTTACGACAGCTCGCAGCTCTCATATATCACAGGCAGTATGTTTGCTGTGAAGCTACAGTTTGCGTGCCATCTGCCTTAGCTGAACTTGACCCTCCAAACAGACTTGTATTTGTAAACTGAGCTCTTCTCTTTACTGTTTTTTTCTCTTTTTTTTTTTTCTCTAGTGGATGCTCCAGAAACCGCATAAGGTGGCTACCTTCTTTGGGTGCATCGGGAAGGACGACTTCGGCAAGATCCTGAAGAAGAAGGCGGAGGAAGCTCATGTCGATGCCCATTACTATGAGCAGACCGAGGAGCCGACTGGTACCTGTGCGGCTTGCATCACCGGAGACAATAGGTTAGCCTCCTGTTTGGGACCTTTGACCTGTAAACTGCACTTTATCTGTGATTTGACAGAGCCTCTTCTTCCTCAGATCTTAGCTCCCCACATCAGAAGGGTAAAAATGAACAGCTTGAGCTTGTTTTTCTTGGGCCCCACTCAGTCTCTGCCACCCCAGTGGGTTGTCATCCATCTACAGCCTGACAGTAGCAACGTGTTAGAGATTCCTGGGCTATCCCAGCTCTCACCTGTCAGCCTGTAAAAAGGGGCTTTAGCGTCTCTGGCGACTCTGCCACTTGCATCATCATCATCAGCAGCACATCTGAGACAGCAGAGGTCAAACTTTCACGCTCACACACACAAATATCACTAACATTAAGGGCTGCAGTTCATGATAGGCCTGGCAGCGATCAATAACCCTCATCTCTGAACACTCTTCCCCCTCGGCAGTCCTTCATCCTGACGGATACCACACTTGTCAGTCAGTCAGTAGCCGGACCCTGCCCATCCCGGGAGCCAGCTTTGGCGAATGGTCTTAGTGGGCTTGTTTGATGTGGGCTCTGACACCTGAAAAGGTCAGGTGCTGTGCTCGAGGAGGCGAACTCTGTAATATTTCTTACAGGTGTTTAACAGAGAGCTCAGGAACCCAGAAGAAAGGTCAACCACTGGGCCGGATTGAAAAAGTGATGGCTTTGAAGGACTGGGAGCTCACATGTCACAACCTCTCAAGATTTGATTAGTGAAAGGCTTCAAACTAAGAAAAATAAATAAATAAATCTGCCTTATTCCGGTCTTTCTCAGATTTGAGAATTGAACTTCCAGTCTGTGAATGTGTTGCATGAAGAACAGTCCAATTTTAGACATTAAGAAACAAGTTTATTAGATTTATAGATGTGCAATCAGAGGTTTAATCAGCATCAGCAAGTCAAAGATCTCCGAGTTTGCATGATGGCAGCCAAACATTTTGGATCTACTTCAGAGTATAAAAAAAAATGTTTATCTAATAATCTTAGTATCTCTAACAAATTTAATTCATCGTAGTACACAAGGATGGAGTGATTACAAATCCCTGATTGTTGGCAAATTTTTGACTGACAAAAATCAGCTTTCAAAATTAAGTCATCTCTTCCATACTTACAGTTCATTATGTTGAGTGATGCACAATTTTTCACTTACAGTTTTAAGTGGTAAAATATAGCGAATAACATTTACTTAATTAGCATTAGGTATAATTGCCAAGGAACATAATTGTATAACAGCCACAATGGGTACCTTTTTAGTGAAGCAATTTTGTTGTTTCTTCCTGTTTAGTATTTAATCTGATTAAATCAGCTCCTATTACCACATTTTTGGTGAATATGGTTTGGAAATGAGAATTTTACAGCTTAAAACTAAAAACGATGAGCAAATTAATTAGAAGTTTTGTGCATGTGCAAGATGCCTATTTCATGGCGTCTATATTTTTGAAAACTTAAAAGCTTTAAAGCAATATAACCATCCTCGATATTAAAAGAAAAAAAGCTTAAATAAGTTGACACGAAATCTCTAAATGAATCAAACAGGAAATGCTTTTATTTCGAAAAACTTTTTTGCAATTTTTGTATCAATGTTGCAATCTACATGCATCTCCTTTCCTGGGCGGGAGGTAAACAGGTTTTCAAAGGTTTAGTTCATTTTGCAGAGTGCAATGTGAAAGCAAACTGCACCAGCTGAAAATGTTGCAAATGTTACAATTTTGGTCCACAATCGAAACAAGCCTACTGGACTCTCAGATTTGAAAGTGCCTTGTGTCATTATGATGCTACAACAAGCATAAACGGCTTGTTGCAAACTATTTATAACCCAGAGTCTGTAAATGCCCCTGGCTGATAAATCAAACACGCCCTTTACCGGAGAATGTGTGTGTCACTTTTAAAGCTGCAGCCTGTGGTTTCCTTACTGTTCACATTTGGTAGATGCTAGCATTAAACAAAAAAGACAAACTCCTTTCACTGGCACTTATGAAAAACTGTACGAGAAACATCAGAGAAAAGCCATACTGTGCACAATGTTCCCATGACGACCAGTGAGTTGTCAACATTAAGGTAACTGAGAGGGAATAGCAGCTTATGCTCAACTCTGACTGCATGACATAAAGATTGTTTACACAACTTGAGTCTCAGGGCTACAATCCAAGTTGAGTCTTGAGTTTTCAGAGTTCATGACTATTTATTTTATTTTATTTACTTAAATGTGACTTGGGTTTCCGTCCAGCTACAGTTTTTAACAAACCCACATTTTGCTCTTACTCTCAGTGTTTCAATACGGAGCAGTTTTGCTGAAGTGTTAGGCTAAGATTATTTATAAACTGTTTTGATATAGCTTCTTAATGATTTAAGTTTGGCGCATATTTCTGTGTGAACACAAGTTGAGAATGTTGCTCCCAAGCTTGGTAAACATTTAGGATTTGTGTTTCAGGTTCTGCCCCCCACACACCCACACAGATGTTTGAGCACAGATGACAGAAAAAGTGGGATATGCAGCAACCAATTCAGTCTCTCTTTCAATGTGAATACCATTGTAGAATGTAGCAAACTCTTAAATTGTTGGGGAAAACCCAGCTCTGTTTGCTCAACAAAATAGTGCCCTCGTCCTTCAATAGTTTTGCAAGCTTGGCTGTAAAAATCACAGTGGAGGGGTTTAAGTGCACCCGTACAGATCATTTAAAAACAGCTGTGAGCTGAGGACTGAAGTAGAGTAGAGTAGAGCAGAGTCCTCAGCTGAGAGCTGAGGACTCTGCTCTGGAGCTGCAGAGAGCGACGCTGTAGTTGCACTGTAATAGAAGTATCCCATCAAACCCCATTCGTTCTTTCATTGGGCTCTTCAGTTCTTTCGAACGGCCCCAGTGAATGACGCTCATTTCGCCTGTCTTGTGTGGCCCCGGCCTTCCAGTCCATTACCGCAGCCCTGATCAAACACAGTCCCGCTGTCACATCGCAGCCTTCGTCATCGCACTCTGATCAACTTACGACGCTGCTACTCCTCTCTGTGACACTAACTGCGGCGAGCAGCTTCTTCGTGCCATGTGAGAGCGGACCCCCTTCCTGTAGCGGCGCGCTTCTGTCATATGGTCACCTAACAGTTTTCTCCTAAGTAGCTGTGATGGCTGCTCTCGTTTTGATGGTCACTCATAAAGAAGAAGAACACGAGGACGGGCTAATGAGCTATGTTAAGATAAGGCCACCTGCTTCACTTCCCATCCTCCCACCTCTCGGCTAAAGTGCTCATTCAGTAATGGGTTTTTGTTGTTTCTCCACCTTCGTTAAGGGCGAGCCATTTCTCCTGATGATGTGAGAGAATGAATTATTTGAACGTGGCCTATTGTTCCTACTTTAATGTCTGATGATTTAAAATAGCCTGCTTTTGAAAAAAAAAAAACCCCGGCAAAATAGAAACATCTACATGACTTTATTTCACCTTGGTTCAAACCCTCTGGGAAGCTATTATCATTCTTTTTATGTGGTGAAAGAACAAAGAAAAGTCTGCAGCCTTTCTGTTTTTTTTTTTTAAGGATGTTTTTGAGACAAAATTAAGATGGATGATAAGCGAGGCAGAAGATTTATGGGGTCTGTCTCGGCAGGTCCCTTGTTGCTAACCTGGCAGCGGCAAACTGCTACAAAAAGGAAAAACACCTGGACTTGGACAGCAACTGGGAGCTGGTGGAGAAAGCCAAGGTCTATTATATTGCGGTAAGTGAGACCCCTCTATATTCAGAGTGACTGTTCCCCAACTCTGTTAGCCAGAGGAGGACAAAATGTTAAGAGGCTTTATTCAGGAAATGCCTCAGCACGCCCTCGGCATTGTCAATATATCCATTCATCCTTTGTTGGGGAAAATGAGCTATGTTACCTATTGAGACAATACAGCTCCATTTTCCCTCCCACCCCCCCTCGTCTTTGTGCACCAAGCTGCAGCGCAGTGTGAAATTGTTCTACATGTAATGTATTCATTCATTTCTTTTAACATGAAGACAAGCCAACAGGTGCTGCCAAAGTGTGAAAATTGATTATGCAAGTTCATTGGGCTTTACCCCTCTGCCCCAGCCCCCACCGCCTACACAATCTTCCACTCAAGCACACACTCACATACACACACACCCCCACACACGTGCACGCACACACACGCACACGCATACGCGCACACACGCCCACACACACGCACACACACACACACTCGTTTGTCTAGCTGTCTTTGCAGAAACTTTCCATTGACTTCCATTCATTTCTACAGCCGAACTCCAACCACAACTCAATTCACACCTTGGACCTAAACTTTACCCCGAACCCAAAAAAAGCATTTCTTCTTTGGGAGCAGTGAGTCCCCACAATGTAATATGTGCCAGGAAAATGGTCCCCACAATGCATCAAATACAGAACACACTCCCACACACAACAGGCTTCTAGTGGCTTTGATGAACCAGTGATGTCACTCATGCTCTATGACATCACTGATGACTTTGATCCATCTCCCTTTAATCCCAACTCATTTGTGTTACATGTCAGATTGCTCTACAACTCCGAATAACAATACTGGCTTTTACATACGTATAATCTTGACTTTTCAATAAGTGTACAAAAAATGTCCGAAGATGGGAGTTTCACACATGTGCCTGGTGAGCTTGCCAGAATTTTAAATAAAGTAACTTTTGATGATGTTATACAGAGAAGACTGAAGGAGGAAAATCAACAACTGAAACAGATTGCTGAATGTCTCAGTTGGAAGATAGAGCGCGCCAAGACTTCTGGAAATGCTTCCACGCTACCAGACCTGCAAGCAGAGTATGAAATACTGGCAAGTCAAAACAACACACTCCGTGCGCAGCTCGGGTCGGTTCATGAAGCGCTTCATGAGACAGGGCGCAGTTACCTGGAAACAAAAGATTCTGTGCGTTTTTTTGAAGTTGTCCAACAATCGCTCAGAAGAAAACTCCAGAAGCTTCTGATTGACTTGAAGGAGGCAGAGCTGTTCGCTGATGAGCAATCTGGAGAGAGGGACAACCTCTGCGATGAAATTGAGTACATGCATCGCCAACGTGAGAGAGCTCGTCAAGAAATTGAGAACTTGAACAGGCAGAACATGAATTTGATGAGGGAAAATGCACAGATGAGAGAAAGGCTGGGTGAACCAGAACAGCTAGAGAACCAGGAACCTCCATCAGTTCTGAGAAAAGTCCTTACTTGGGTAACTACCGTTTTCAAGAATATGTACCAGTCAGGAACACTCAGATACTGGGTGCCACTATGGATCTTCTAATTCCACTGGTTGGTCTGGAAAATCTGGTACCTTGCTCTAACAGGTTGCTTTTCAGTTACTGGTTGTTCTTGAGTAACTGGTTGTTCTAGAAAATGTCCCCACAAGGAGCAATGGACCCCATAACCCCAGATTGTGCATGCGTGGGTTCTTCTCTGGGTACTCCGGCTTCCTCCCACAGTCCAAAAAAGTTAAGTGGTCTCTCTAAATTCTCTCTAGATGTGTGTGTGCATGGTTGTTGGTTTTTCAAAAGGATTATGGTTCAAAACAAGTGGATGGATGAAAACAAAAACTCAAAATCTGGTGAAGCATTTTGAGCCGGGTGATCTCAGTTCTAGGTCCTGTGGGAAACGTGGGATTAGCAGATAACTGAAGAGATAAAATATGAAACTTTTTATATCTCTGTAAAGCTGTGTCTACCAGCAGTAAGCAGAAGTTGATTATGTTTGTTCGATTGATTGCTTTAAGTTCACTAGTAGTTATAGTTGCATTCAAGTTGATGCTATGCGACACAACATAATTTTATTTTTTTTACCCAAAATGTTATTTGTGTGAGTAATTCTGTTTCTGCACTAATTCATGTTGTAAATAATCATAATCATAAAGTGTTTACACAGTTCAACTTACTGTAGACAACTCCAGATACAGGTCAAGCAATATGGGAAAAAGTGCCAGAAAGATTGGTCACAAATGCTTTTCAGCTTCACTGTAGTCTAGAAGACTCAGCGATAAGAACCCCCCCAAGATTTAAAATAGGAATGTCCAATCTGAAAGTCTTGTTTCACTGTCTGTAATCAGTGCTGGACATCAAGCAGAAACACCCGACTGGACCCGACAGAACATTCAAATTTATTGTACAAACAAAACTGATAAATTGAGAGAAAGACAATAAAAGCTGCATTCCATAGTCAAATTAAACTCAAATAATCAGCAGATAATGACAGATACCAATAGGACGTAATCTGGGACTTAGGGAAGCAAGGTCCCACAAAGTCTCTGTTTCATTATTATTTGTTTCTGTATTTTATATCTCTCCAACATACACACACACACACACGCACACACACGCACACACACACACACACACACACACACACACACACACACACACACACACACACACACACACACTCACGCACACGCAGACAGATTGAGGGGGACAGATGTATGCTGCTACTGAGGTAATATCTTCACTTGGAGCTTGTGAAGCAAGATGCCCTGTCGTGCTCATGTTTCACTGTTTGGGATTATATTTAATTCCCGCAGATCAACGTTTTTCTCTCATCTCAGGTCAAGACGATAACCCTGAAATCGCACCGCATTCCTGGCCTTTGAGCACTTCATTATTGGCATGAATCAGCGTTACAGCCAGTGGTGGTTTGCGTTATGGCGGGATATGGCTCGCTGCCCAGGGAGCCCTCCCATCAGCGAGCGACACAAGCAAACAAAATGTCTGCCATTTGCACTCCAGATGTGTGTTGTGTAAAACAGTCACGTGACATGAGCATTGGTGTCTGACTAGATGGGTGCAAATTCAAAGGGGACGTGTCACTGTCTTTAAGAAATCTGGAAAATTTGAGTTCAAAATCAGTCATTTAGACTTTGAAAGAATGAGAGAGAGCAAGACTGTGGAAGATAACTGATAAAGTTTATCCGTTTTATCTTTTCGAACATGCTTCATGTTGGCATTATTATAGAAAATCTCGATTTTTAGGAAATAAACAGGCTGTTGTAATAGCAACTACAGTAACCCACTAAATCAGTAATAGAAGATACTAAAGACATTTTAAAATATTAACTCCATATTTGCCTCTAAAAGGCTGGGAAATAAAAATATTTTAAATCCTATTCTTAAATTAAGTTACAAAAAATATCAAAACATGTACATATATTGCATGATGCACCAGTCACCAGTGATTACAGCCAAGCCATTAACACAATCCTTGGTGTAAGGGAAATTAGCTGGCCCTCCACTCACGGCACATTGCAAACTCTGCTATGGAAGCTGTTATGATCCCATAATTTAGTCTTCAGTGAAACAAAAGCCAAGAAAATGGAGATAAAATAAATCGTCGCTTATGCTCGGCCCGTCCATCCTCCTGAGTTTGTGTGGTCTCATCATCTTTTTAGCCTCTGCTTCACATTAGCAAACATGGCACATCCTCTGCAAATTGGCTGTTGGGTTTTGCCCACATCCGACAGTCTTGTGCACAGGGAAAAGCTTCCGTGGGATTTTAAGGGGTGGGGTGCGGGAGGTGGGGTGGGGTCTGGGGGTAGGGGGAGGATCGACGGGCCACAAATGGGTGTTTGTCAGTGCTTGGAATCTAAAATGCGGTTTGTAGCGTCCCTCTTGGGCCTCTTTGTCAAAACAGGGAGGGGGGGATCATTCGCTTTATTAGAGTCCCATTGGCACTTGTAAAGTACTTATCTAGACACACTGCCACAGCTATTCCCACTTAATACTGTGTGGCGTGTCTAGACTAGCATACACTGAGGCCTTCTCTCTCCATTAACCTTGTCGAGAGCACTTAGATGTATTTACCTAATTTACAGCTGGATTGTAATTTTTTCCCTCTCTCTGCGTTAACCTTTTCACTGTATTAATGTGCCTTGTTGATTTTCGTTCGTATTAAACTGCTGCCGGGTGGTTTTTGCGGCCATGTACGCTTTGATCCGAAAATTTAATTACCCCCCCCACCAAAAAAAAAGAGAAGAAAAAAAAGGCCCACACGTGTTTGTGTGCGCGTGCGTTACCACGTTTATTTGCTTGCACATGTGTCTGCGTCTGTCGGGGCATGCGTGTTAAGAAGGTGATTGATGATTCCTGGCAGAGGCTCTCTCAAGGTGCCTGCTACGATGTGGTGTGATTGGATGAAAACAGAATTATTAGAGGGCTCTCTCTCTTGCAGCCAGACTGGCTCATCATCCAGCAGCAGCTTCAGCAGCAGCAGCAGCAGGGCTGGTGGCAGACGCAGAGCAGGGAGGCAGCACTGCCATTTCTCACAAAGAGACACACAGAGAGAAAGAGAGAGAGAGAGAGAGGAAGAGAGGGAGAGAGAATGTTGAACTCCTGCCAAATGTTTTTGTGGCAGGCTGTTGCTAGGAAATCTGGGTCCTTAGGCAAATCATTGCACAAAGACCAATAACAAAGGCGAGGAGAAGGAATGGCTAAACGCATTTCAGGCAAACCTTTTTGTTTTGTTTTGGGGGTTTTTTCTTTGAATGCCATCGCCCTTTGCAGTGATGTGTACAGTTATTTCCTACCCTGACGACTGTAAGCATCAGAAATCGTAAAAACGGGAAGATGAGTGACTCTAATTGGTCTAGGTGATTTGTGCATGCTGCCCCAGTTAGTCTCTCCCCCTCCTCCCCTTGTTGGCCTTCTGTGGACACCTTCCTCACCCCTCCTCCTCCTCCTCTCCCTTTGCGCCCTCTTCCTCTCCTCCTCTAGTCTCCCAGACACACACATACATTTTGCTGTTAAACACTCCCCAGCATGCACGCACACATTCTGCAGCATACCACTGGCTTGTTTTTCTTACTACTGAGCGCATTGCCCTGTAATTTGATCTCCACCGCTTGATGCATCCTCCACGATGCCACTTTGAATTAACCTATGTCTGCACCAGCTCTCCTTGGCCCCCTGCTAATAAAATGGCCTCTTCTAACTTACTCCGATTACTTTCACACAAAAAAAGGGGGGGAAAAAAAAGAGGCCCTCTGTCTCATGGCCGTGTACAATGTAACTAACAGAAAGAGAGCAGAGAAACAAGACAATTGACTGTGAAAAGGCCTGTTAATGACTGGGCACAGATGGCCAGAAAATAACCCAAGGATAGACGCAGGAGACGCTCGCCCCTGCCAACTGGCCTGGTACACCAAATTCAACCAATGAGGCACAAGCTGCAGAGCTGTTAGGTCACAGATCCGATCACAGCTGCTCCTTTCCAATCTATCCTACGAGCTCAGTCCTCGTTAGCCACGCCTAAAAATATTTTAAAAAATAAAAAATTTAGCATAATGAGGTCTTGTGGCACAAGATATCACAATATTAAAATGCCAAAACATTTCTCGTCTGGATCATGAAGCTCTATCCAGTTGCAATCAACGTGGCTGTTAACGCAGCCCAGGATGTGAAGTCGAGCATATTAAGCTCGACATCCTGTTTGTGACTCCTCTTTTGAAGAATACAAGGAAGTAGATTCTGACCTCTGGATACTACTTCCTGCATACTGTCCAGACCGTTCTAGTGGCTCCTTTTCAAGAAAGCGACGAGTAACGTAATTGTCTTTTTTTTTGTGGCGTTAATGGAGACCTTCCCTCACCCAAAGCGCTCAAAGGTGGTTTCCTTTGTGGGCGGCAGACAGTACACAGCTGCTCCAAATCTTCTAAATTGTCATGTTACGAGCACAAATGCAATTGCATGCGATTTTACGGACATTTTGTGATACACCAACAAGAATCGTCACGCGGAAAGAAAGCAATGACATGGTTTTAAAAATTTATCACAAATAAAAATATGGAAGTGTGGCATTGATTTGTTTTTACCCTTCAATTACATGTTCCATTATAATTTGTGGAACAAGACATCCCTCCCATACTAATATGGGTAAATATTTTTGGAAGATTGCTTCACTTGTAACTAATACTTGGCCATCCATATTAGGGAATTATTGACTTTACACAAGCTGCCATGTCTTGCTGAAAAAATACTGTCAGAAAGTTTTGTCTTCCCTCAGGCATACTAAGATATTTGCATCAGAAAGTAGACCAATAATATTTGGAAAGATTTTGGGGTTTTGCCGTGCTTTCTCTCCATAAACCTAAAAGACTCAAGTGGTCTTCTAGGTTGCTGTTTTCTTAAGGTCAAATGGCACAAAATGTTATTTCTTGGTCAGCATTTGCAATACTTTGCGTAGTAAAATACTAAGACTAAAATACTAAGTTTATCTATTTCCACTGTGAAGCAAGGTGTTGGCAGCTTAAGGGAAATGCTTTCTTTCTAAAGGGAAAGAAAGCATTAGTCATCAGAATAACTGGTCAGAGTTGATTTGAAGACTGGTGTAGCTAAAAACAGGAAAGAAAATGTGGCTGCAAAAGACTAGAGACTTCCAGCAGCACAATTACGCCAAACATTCTCCAAACTTAAATCCAGCTGAGAGATGCCATCTGTCCAATCAGACTTAACTTTATCTGTTTTACGAAGAAGAATGGACGCAAGTTTTAGTCCCAAATGTGCAGAGCTGGTAGAGGCAGACCCCAAAAGAGTTTAGCCTCATGACCAAATCTTGTGAATTGTCTCATGGGCTAGGTTTATTGCTACAACCTGACTAAAAAGAAGGAGCTTTTTTTTAATGTTTGTTTTTCAAGGCACCAAAGCTAGTTGAACCAGAATGCCTCACACTGTTAACACTGGTACACTGTATACAGCATTAATTGCTGGTTGTATTTCTGCCCTCACTGCAGGGGAAAGCTGAGTTCAGCTTCAGTCACTGAAGCATAATATGCAAGGGAGGGAAAAAAAAGAAAAGAAAATGAAGGCAAAGGCAGGAAAGAAAAGCGCAGCTCTGGCACCACGAGCTGCACGTCAGCCTGCTTACACCCCAGAGTGGCACACACACACGCACACGCAGTTAGTCCACCTCACTAGTCTCCTTCAGTTTGCAGCCAAAAAAGCAGAGAAAGGTTTTCCACACACATCCGACACCTCATCAGCCAGCCGAAGGGCTGATCAGCACAGAGGTGACTGCGGCTGCGTTTGTGTCCAACTCTGAGGACCACACTGTCCTCCCGCTGACCTTCAGACCGTCTTTCACTGTCCTTCTGCTCTCCATCCTTCCACTGTTCTGTATATCTCTATCCCCCCCATTCCCTGTCTCCATTCCTCATTTTCCCTTCTTTCTTTCTCTCTTTCTTTTTTTTCCTCTCTGTACTGCACCACTCTGCGCTGCCCCTGTCCTTCCACACAGCCAGGGAGAGATCACGAGGCAAAATGCAGACATGGGAGAGGAAGAGAGGGAGGGAGGATGGAGAAGTGGAGGGGTTAGAGAAGAAGAAGAAGGGGGGGAAAGAAAACTGGCAGGCTCCTTCTTTGTCTGCAGGCGATCAGTTACAGTCTTGGTTGCTGATGAAATTTAATCCCCACCGCATTTACATGCCAAGTTTGACTTCTGGCAAGTCTTATTAAATAGATTTGTAAATCATTTCATCTTGATTAGAATCTGTTCTCGTGGGATCAACATTTTTTTTTCCTTGTTGTTGTTGTGGTTGTTTTCATTTGCTTGTCTTTTTGTTACGTCTATCTCTACCGGTGCTAAAAACGCAAAAAGTCAGTCCTCACTTCATTTTCTCCCTCCGGTGAGTGTAAGCAGTAGGTTTTAAGGGGACAAAGAGCAACGGGAGCCAAATCCCGTCTGTCACCGGCCAAGCCCACTGTGTCAGCATGTCTCTCATCTCCAGAGGTCATGTCGGCAGCCGGGCGACTGCTCTGATGTGCCTTCCTCTTATTAGGCTGACACCACACACTCTTTTGCATGGAACAATGTCATTTCAAATTGCGCCTAATCAGATGGGATTTTGTAATTGCCAACAAACATCTTATGAATATGAATTCATTATTGTTCAATTACAAGTCGACTGGATCATATTCGTCGGCTTATTTTTTTTTTCAACCCCCCTCCCCCCTCCTCCTCCCGATGGCCTGGGCCAATTATAGGATTTCAATCTTGAGGCAATCAAGTGATAAGGGGGAGGTGTTTAGTGTTTGCTGTCACTATATAATTCTCTCCAATGTTAAACATGCATCTGGGAGGGCTGCATTTGTCAGAAGGCTGTGCTTGGAGGTGCACCTGCCTAATTGAGTGGTAATGAGCTGTCAGGAGTGTGGGCTCGGTGATTGGCTGCTGGCAGGGAGTCCCGTGCCAGTGGGGATGTATAGGCTGTCCCGGCCCTGCTGGAGAACCAGCCAGCTTTACGGCCCTGCAGGCCTGAGTGGGCGGAGAGTGGTGAGTTGGGGTGGAGAGGCCAGTGACGCCGGCTGTGGAGACATCCTGTGGCTCTCACTCAACCGTGGGATTTATTTAGGTTGTTTATGATTATCCTTTCTCCAGATTTAGTCTCACTTCTTCTTGTCAGAGACGTGTAATCGGGGTTGTGTGTGTGCGTGCGTGTGTGTGTTTTAGTTGTGTAAAAGTATAATGTATATATAAAAAAGCTAACTATTTCTTTTTATCTCTGTTTTTTTTTTTTTTTTTTTTTACACAAAAGGCAATTTTCTCTTTAACTGTGGCAAAGCCAGGATCTGCAATCAAGGTAATCAGCATAATTGCCAAAATGTTTTTTTTTTGTTTTGTTTTTTTACTGTTCTGGCAGCAACATATCGAAGCAGCCGGCTCTGCTCGCGGCCGGTCTCCATGGACACTGATCAATAAAATCCTACTTCTGTTAAGGCACACACAATGCAGGGAGGCATTTCAAATTCTGAAAAGGAAAAACAATGGATCAACAAATCTCTGTTTGAAAAAGAAGAAAAAGAAGTTGATTAAATATAAGGGGGAGGGGGGAATCAAACCCTGTCTCGGTGAGAGGCGGGTACATCTTTAAAAAATCAAAAAATCAAAGCTGAAACTGAGCCGGACCCTCCAACATGATAGTGACCCGAAAACATACTGGTAAATCCACCAAAGCCTGGTCGAGGTGTAAGAAATGGAACATCCTGAAATGGTCTAGTCAAAGCCCAGAACTGTATTTCATCTTAATACTTTGGGGATAACACTGGCTTTTAAAGAGGAAGGGTGTTCTTTTGCTATGTTTTGTTTAAGAAGTACAACAATGTCGATTTTTGATCTTTACCTCTAAATGAATACCTTTCTTTCCCCAGAGATAAATAAAAACAGAAAATACATAAGTGGAGGAGTTTTAGTATATACGAGTCTTGTTCATGAATGAGGAAAAAATGGAGTGGGAGATTGATAGGAGGATTGGTTCGATGTTTGCAGTGATGCTATGGTATACGCTGTAAATATGGTGATATATTGTAAATACTTGAAGATTACAAAAAATCCTTGAAGCATTGATACCTACAAGAAGGCAATAATCCTATAGCAACTGAACAACTGAAGAACTAGCTAACACAGAATAATATTTAACTCTGGCTCAGCCAGGTCTGAATTTATTAGGGGAAATGAAGATTAAAGAGATGGCAAAGAGGATGTCCAACCTCAAAGATCTGAATGGGACAGAGGTTTTTGGCTCTTGCAGCATTTTTTCAGCTGGTTTTAGGCAGCTAGTGTGACGGCCTGATCAACCTGTTTTGGTTTGGATCTCAGGAAAAACAGCCGTGAAGACCAGACTGCTCTTAAAGATTTATCCTTCCATAACCGTTGAAATGGAGACAGAAAACTGTTGATGCTTATACAGATGGCTCACCAATTAATAGCATGTAGAGATCCAGGTCTTTTTTTTTTTGGTTAACTCGTATTTTTGTCTTGAAAAGCCTCAGTTCCAGCAGGTTATATTTTACATTAGAAATGCCTTAATGTAGCTTCTCTTAATCATCAAGCTGAAGCTCTCAGCTGAAGGGGAACTGACGGGCTTGCCAACAGCCTCTCAAAACTCAGCCATGAGAAGAGCAAATGTTTGCCACCTGAAACAACCCAAACTCATGAGGCTAATTCACGTTGAATGACTGTTATACTGTTTCGCTTTGGCCTCGGATGATTGCTTTTGTTGGCAGCAGCGGGGTTTTTTTGCAACCAAAGTGCGTCTGTTGTACAGGAAGTGCGCAGCCACGGTCAAAAATTTACCGTACAATGGGTGCATATTACCGGCCTAGCATGAGTAGCTGCCGGTTGAGAAAGGCTACAGGGAGTGCCAATGTAAACTCCTGTCTGAGGCCAGACTGAATCCTCTTATTGTGAATACGTGAATGAGTTACTCTGAATGCGTTTCTGGTGTGCACTGGCAACAGTCGAGCTTGTTTCCGTTGCAGTTGGTGCAGGAAATCGCAGTTGGAGGTGTCTAAATCTTACATGTACCATCACGCAGCGTGAGGTGTTTTCAGGAAATATTCATATGCCTCCAATAAGAGCTTGATCTGCATCAGCGCTGTCTTATGAAAGCAGTTTATTTGCTCAAGATCAGCATAAACATTGTACATTTTAGAAGAACAAGTAGGTTTGGGATTGTTTACAAAAAGAAAGTCAAAGTTCGTCTCATTTGGTTATTCTAGAGGACAGCTTCACATCGTACCAAACAAGATCTATTTTAGTTCAGAATTATTTGACGTCGTTAGGTTTTTATCAGAGTTGTTTATTTAAATGCAAAGTTGGCAGGGCCTGCGCTGGAATTGTTTTGGAAAGCTTTATTTACAATTAATTATTGTAACATTTTTGGACCTTGCAGGGTTCCCAGGCCCGTATTGCTTAAGCAGCGTTCACAGACTTTTCCTTCTACACCCACATTTACCTTGTAAAAAGCGTTTTTCTTCTGCGGCGAGGTGGAAAAAACACCATGTTCTTTCACCCCCCCCCAGATTACTATGTGCGTCTGCACCACCAGCAACAACAGCTCTGTTTTCTGCTGGATGAAATAGTTCCGACTTAATGATATTTCTGCTTGCCATCACCTTGTCGCCTCTCTCCCTCTGCTTCAAAGCCCCGCGGCATATGTGGGCCTCTTTATTCATGAGACCAAGTTGTAAAACACTGAATAATGTTTCAGTGCTACAGTGGGAGTTTGTGGCCATTTGTGTGAGTTCCACAGCTTAATTGAATAGCCTGAGTAATTATTTGTCAAGTAATGCCGAGCAGAAAATAAATAGCCACTTTGCGGCTGTGAATTGTGCCTGATAGCCATGTGTTGATACTCTCACCAGGGAGAGGAAAAACCTGCTCGACTGGCTAAGTATCTGATTAAGATTCACATGATGGAACCGCAGACGCTTTAGGATAGCATGTCTCCTGGGCAAAGATGGTGAGCAGAGTTAAGTGTCAGACAGTGTTACATTATCACACTGAAGCATGAAGCCATGGCTTAATAAATACTGCTGGAATATTCTTGTCATAAATGATCCGTACCTCTCGGGTCATGTTAACCAGATTTCCAAGGTGTCCGGCAAAGACGGGCGACTCGATAGGAGATGCAGTGGCAGGCGGAAGTGTTCGTATTCGAACGTTTTCTGCTTCTGTCACATTGCAACCACAAACTGAAATGTATTACTTTTTTTAATAAATGCATCATTTTTAAAATGCTTAACATGTCAATTCCTGAAAAGAGGTGACCATGCATTTGTATTCAAATCCCCAAATTTCTTCTCTAATTATTATTTCATTCTTTGTCCAGGCTTTTCTCTTAGCTGGATGTCCTGGTGGGTTTGAAGTTGTGTTTTGATGTTCAAAGTTTTGCATAATGATTTATAACCTAACGTTCCTTTAAGCGCCTCTGTAGCGTTTCCGCGACCTTTTTGCTGTGTTCCCGGGTCTTTATGAAGCCGTTTGTTCACTAATGTTCTCTGATAAACCTCTAATACCTTTGCAGAGCATAAGTGGTCACCCTTTATTTTATTTCCAGGTGTAAAAGGAAAGACAGCTGAAATAAATGCTACCTTTTTTGTTTTCTGTTAACGGAACCATGTAATAGCACTAGTTATTGTTGATCTGTGTCACAAAATCCCAATAAAATTGAGTGAAGTCTGTTCTAATGTCACTGACTGTGAGAAAGTCGAAGGCGTATAAATACTTTTGCAAGTTACACCATTAGAGACTGTTCATTGGAAAGAGTTCTGACATTTTTAATAGGTTGTTGCTCTCATTTATACAAATACACTTCTGAATATTTAAATTCTTGCAACACAATTTAAAGCTTCTCATGAGTTTTATGTTGCATTTAACCAGGCATATTAATATTTTGTACTCACCTGTGATTTTTTTTTAGATTCACACACTGAGGCCTGGTTCAGAGTCGGCTCTTGTAAGACTGTAGTTCTCTACTGGAAGAAGGTGGATCGCTTTCTCCTACTCTGGGTCAGGCTCTGCCTCAAGCAGGAGCAGCTTAAGTATCTTTCTTTCTTGTTCCCCGCGTGATGGTAGGATGAAGCAGGAAATGGATAGGGCCTTGTCGGCGGTAATGCGGCCGTTGCTTCGATCCGTTGCGGTGAAGAAAAAGCTGAGCCTTGATTTACCAAAAGACAGACCCAGAATTCACTGGAGGGACTGCGTACTCCTCTTGGTCTGAGAATGACGGAAAGATTCCCAAGAAGGAGTTTCAGGGCATCATAAAGGGATGGAGTGTCGTGTTTTCCCTGCCGGAGCTGTTACCCCTGAGACTTGACCTTTAATAAGTGAACAAACAACATCATGAAAACCAAGGAACACAGCAGAGAGGTCAGGAATATAATTTATAGTGCGGTTAGGTTATAAAACATCATTCCAAGCAAACTTGAGGGTGAAGGCGCTCTCGTCAGATGAGGTCAGATTTAACCTTTTCACTTAAATTCGAAATGCAATGCGTAGGATAGCTAATATTACCCATCAACCTGAATTCACCTCTTCCCGGTGTGAATCGTGATAGCTGTATAATGCTGTGGGAATGTTTTTTTTTTTTCTTAAAGAGGGAAGGTGAAGCTGGCTAATCAGTGGAAACTTGAATGGAGCTACATACTGGGCAATCCTGAAGGAAAACCTGGAAAAGACCTGAAACTGCGATGGAGCTTTACCTTCCAGCCGGACAGCAACCTTCGATGTACAACCAGAACTACAATGGAGGATTATTATTATATTTATGTGAAAGGCCTAGTCAAAGTCAATTAGAATTTAGTTGCATTACTTCAAAACTGATGTTCCCACATGTCATCAAGCCAGCTTAAGCTACTTTAAAAAGATGAATGAGCAAAACTTTCGCTCTCTGCATTAAAGGGACTGTGATATGTATTTTCCAGGCACATAGAGCAATTTTGAAGCACAATTAAGAAACTATATTACCATCAATTGTTATGAAAACACTGCATTTATCAAAAAGGCTTGAAAATAAATCTGACTTCATAATTTGACACCATGAAATTGACCTCTGCCTCTTTAAGAAGCTCCTTCTCTTTGTGGCCCTCTTCTCCTCCTTTCTGCCATTTACAACCATTCTTAGGGGCGCTGGACTGAGAAGTAGTTTGTATGATGAGCTCAGCAGATGTACAGTTCCACCAGGTGTTTGCTAATTGCTGCTGTCGCTAGTCTGAAGGAGCTGAGTGTGGGAGGTCTGATGGAGAGGTACTTTGTGAGGCGGAAGTTCAGATGGAGACTGCAGCTACAAGGAGCAGCTGCGGGAACAGGCGGCAAGCATTTAGGCACCCTTGATTCAAGGATTCCTCAAAGATGCATGGAAAAAAAATCAAAGCAACACTCCAGGCATGTTTTTGATGATGGAATAACATTATAGCATAATATAAATCTCAAAAAGGTTGATTTTGCACAATGCTGCCCCTTTAGTAGCTGGTAGAGATGTAATCCAAAAGACTTGCAGCCGTAATTACATCCCCCTTAATTTCAAAATGCAGTCAAACTCCCAAAATGTCAAATGGTTGTGACTCCGGAGAATTGTAATAACGTCTTGTGCCTGGGCAAACCATTTATCCATTTGAATGGATTTGGTCTTGGTTTTTATAGCTATGTGCTAAATTTTCTTCAAGTACTTTTAAAACTCTTTATGAGCTTCAGCATTGAAACAAAGTACTGGTTTGTTTTTATTAAGCATGTCTGTAGTGAGCACATGCAGTGGAGTGGTCTTTGTTTTTCCCATGCATGGTCCCAGTTAAACATGCACTACCACTTTGACCTTATCTATTGTTTCTCAAGTGTATATTGTAAGCAGCTTTGGAGGCTTTATAAAGACTTAGCCGGCAGGGCTGCCGTTTCTCTGGTGGAACATTTGGACCTCTGGCAAGTGTCAGATTTTCAGCTGCACATTAAATCTCTTAACCCAGTTCTTCCTCTTCCCTCCCTTTCTTCTCAGTGTCCCTCTTCCCCCCCTCTCTGTCTCTCTCTCTTCCTGCCATGCTAACAAGCTGGCTGTGATTTATTTTTCATGTGTGGCATTGCTAGTCTCCACTATTTTTTCCTCCTCTCTTTTATTTCTTGAGCCTCTAAAGTCTTGTGCCAGCGGTTAGCCTGGTGCCCAGCCCCTGAGGGGGAGCGGGCACGGTGGAAATGTAGCCAGAGCAGCTGCACATCACCCCGGCTGGGCAAAGTCCTCCAGATGCGCCGTCTCTGGCCTCCCAGAGACGCTTTGATTAGCACGTCCATCATTATTGGCCAGCTTGAATGTCATGCACTGCGAGCCCAGTAGTCTAACGCCTCCGGCCAGCCAATGGGGACCACTCCCTGCAATTACAGATACGGCCGCTTGTTCCAGTTCGGAGGCGAAGCCAGAGAGAGCGCCAAAGTGCCAAACGATCGTCCTCCTCTGTAAATAAAAAGCAGACATCTTTCCTTTTTGATGTTCTTTATGTGCGTGCTTTATTTTTCAGATGCTGTGGCGCAATCACATTTGAAAGCGTTTTGCGCTCCGAACATAACAAGAATGGTGGGGAGGGAGCAGGGGGGTTGGGGGGGACCAATCAAAACAATAACTGTGGTTCCTTTTGACAAAGCCCTTGGCTCACAGTTGTCAGAAGATGTAAGCTGACTCATCCACACAAGAAGGGCATGTATCCCTGGGAGCGAGGGGCAAAACGCTATGATGAATCCTCCCCTCTGTGCTTGCTGCTCTCCAGTGAGCCTGCTTGGATTAATTACATGACTAGTAGCCGGTTTAGTCCCATTATTATTATTATTTTTTTTTTTTCTTCTCCGTCTTATAAATAGTTTTGCTCACTTGCTTTGCCCGGATTGTATTCTGCTCAGGACTTTTCAGCTTTGCTCAGTGGAAATAAGAATGCATTGATTATTTTCCATCTCGCAAATATCCCACCAGCTGAGGAATAACATGCCTTCCCCCTAATTGGTTTGTTTATCTTGAGCAACAGACTCCGGGTTTGTTTGGACTCTGGCTGGCATCCACTCTCTGCACCGCTCCTCAGCATGATTACTCACCTTGGGAGGAGGCTGCCGTGGCAAGGTTGATGTTCCCCACGCAGACATCAGGCTGTCATTCTCGCCGCTTATGTGACATCATTTGCCAAGACAGATTTGTTACAGGAGAAATAAATTCAGGCCTAAAAAGGGATTGATTTAAGGACAGGCTTGCAAGTAAGGAAGGGGGGGAAAGTCGACAGGAGGGATGGGGGCTCACAGGCACATTTCACCACTCAGAGGGCTCGGGCCAGATCCAAATAAGCTGCCAACAGAAAGATAGATTCTGGCTTCATGTATAATTGATAAACTGTATGTTCTAGGTGTCAGCTTTAAAGAGGGAGCTAGGACTATATCAGGAAGCTATTTTTCCCTCTCTGAGGCAAGCATCATTTTTATTTTGTCCTCCCCCGTTCTTTGGCTTATCTCCTTGGTTCAGAAAGCCCCGTTGAAAATGATCGCTTTGCTTTGAAGGCGACAGTTTAGGAAGTGCGGCATTAAGAGCACATCCTGTTCCCGTGCCTATTAGGAGAGCAGGAATAGGGCAGATAGCCATCTGCAGAAAGTTGAATGAACATCCCGATGTTATCGGGATTAGCCATCTCACTCTTGACACCTCGCACATTAATATTAGCTATGGGAGAGTGTATCCTGCTGAAAGCAGCATAAAAGGATTAATGCAGCTCTTATCCTTTTGGAAATAATGCTCTTTATTGAGCGGATCTGACACTGCAGAGGCTAATGATGACATTGAATGGAGCCAGCATAAGTAATGGTGTATCATCCCGTGTCATGCAGGCAGAACAGTCGCTATTTGCATTCCAACAGCTCAAACCGTATTGATTGTGCTGAAGGCTTTCCCTTGTTTTTTCCCGTGCAGCGGTGTGAGGGGTGTTACTCAATCATCAGCGTCCTGTAGATAATGGCGGTCCTCTCCCGGCGGGTCCAATGACACGCTTCGTTCATCGTTACACAGCATGCAGCGCCGTCACCTCTCAGCTCTTTGGGTGGCAGCGGTCCCAGCGCTTTCTACAAAGTTTTCACGCCTATTGGACTTTTCCCCATTTTTCTCATCTTACAGCCATAACATTTACTGTGTTGCATTAGCATTTTATGTTGCGGACCAACACAAAGCAGCCGGTGAGGCAAATCATAGATTGTTTCTCATTTGAAATGGTCTTGACAAAGAAAAAAAAACCAAAAAGTGGTGTGCATTTTTTACTGTGATTACCAAAGTAAATTCCAACCCAAGCATCGGCATTCAAAATTCACCTCACTCGCAAATAAGTTGCAAATAAGTAAAATGCAGTTGTTCTGTGAAGGTCTCAGAGGTCAATAGAGAATAAAAGGCATCATGAAGACCAATGAACATAACTGTTAATTTAGGTTCATTCTTGTTTTGAGCACATTTACAGGCAATCGTAAAGAAATCTGGAACAACAAAAGGAGATAGTTTAAGAAACCAAGTAAACGATAATGTCAAGGTAATCAGCTTAAACCAGGACAATTTTAACTAGAAGTCCTTGTAACCTGTAAAAATAGAACAGGTGACGGTCAGAGATAAAGTTGTTGAAAAGTTCAAAGCAGGGTTGGACAGTAAAAAAACAAAAAACCTCAAAAAATGACTTCCTACTTTTTACTTCAGAGTTGATTGGAGTAAAATACAAGACAATCCTGGAAGAAAACATGCAAAAAGGCTTAAGACTGGGGCGAATGTTTGTCGTCCATCAGGAAAATGGTTTAATGCTTAACGGCAGGACCTAAATCCAATTAACAAACTTGAGAATTGATGTTCACAGACTCTCTCTGTTCAGTCTGAACACTAAAAGGCAGAACATTCAGTTTCTAGATGTGCAAAACGGATAGAGATGGATGCCAAAAAACTTTATTCTGTAACTGCAGCAGAAAGTAGTTCCAAAGATTCTTGACTCATCTGAACAAAAATGCAATCCACACATTTTAATTGGTAAAAAAAAAATGCCATAAACCATGCGTCACATTCCCGTACTTTACAATTATGCATTGCTTTGTGGTTAAAACGTGGAAAAAGTTTTGGGTTTTTTTAACGAGTTGAAAACTTTTGCACGGCACTGTATTGTCCAGCAAACAGAACGGACCAGGACGTCAACCTTCTTGGCTTTCAAGCGCAGAGCAAGGGGGGTTAACGCGGCTTCGCCCGCCCACATTAATACAAATAATTTCATATCCTGCCATTCAACCGTGAGAGTTTTAGAAGTACAGCTTGTGCCACTAAAGCTGTTCTTGTGCACCAAAGGAGGGTGGAAGTCCAACTCTGTACCCTGTCATTTCCTTTTGACACAATAGATTGGGAAAAAAAAAAAAACACGTTTTTTTTTTTGCAGAGGACTTTAAGTGCAAAACAATTCCATGATTGCTATTATTTTTTTACTCCCCCCTTCAGAATGAAGCTGGTTTTAACAGGAAATGTAACAGCAACCAGGCGCATGGTTTGAAACTAAAATGATTGTGATTCAGACAGACAGAGAGAGAGAGAGAGAGAGAGAGAGAAAGGAATCTCCTTGAACCTCGAACACAATTTGATTATAAAGAGGTTAAACAACTGTAATAATAAATCTGTCAAGTTTTTAATACAATGTGCCATTTGGTGTGAGCATTATAACACTGAGAGGCAGACAAGTGGCCATCAGCTCCACCTGAGAACATTGCTTCTGTTCTTTTTTTGCTAAAATTGCTGCTTCCCCCTTGGTGTTATATAAATATATGATATTCTCCTTTCACTGACAGGACACTAACCTTATCAGTCAAAGCTGTTTTCTCCTCCCTTCCAAGGACTCATGTTGATTTGTTTTAAGTGCGGTCTCCTTTGGTGGTTTTAATGGGTACATTGCATTCTCATTTCAGCGCTGCCTCCCTGCTTCTTAATGAGCTGATAAAGCCCCAATTATCGAGGCAAATCCCGGATTCTGATTTGCATTACTGACTCTCGTTTTACCACACACAGCGGAAATGTGCATGATTGAGGGCTCTGGGATGTTTGCCTGCCTTTCCAGAAGTTTGCGTGGCGTTGTGTGTGTGTGTGTGTCAATGTGCATGTGTGGAGACACAGGAGATGGCCGGATTAGATTAGATACAGCAGAGGCTGCACGGCGCAGGCCGTTTGTGCTCTGAATGTGATTTGGTTGGGAGGTTTGGAGCCCACTATGGGCCCTCATGATGGGTGAAGGGACAGACTGGCAGTGACAGTGGGGTGGTAATGCCTCTGAATGAGGAGCAATGGCCTCTGTTTGGCTCCCACCCTCCCATCGCCTAAAGCCCAGCTGTTTTCCCAAGCAGCTTCGCCGGTCTGCGATTCTAAAAATCGGAAACTCTTACAACCTTTGTTTCATTAGATAACCTCAGATTTTAGTGCGTTAGAAGGAGGAGCATTTACCGTTTGGTTAATAATTGGCGCGTTAGTATTGAGTCAAACCAGAGACTGGAATGGGATCACAGGTCCGGGTTAGTTCTGGAGGAGCTGCAGAGATACACAATTTAGGTGGGAGAATTTATTTTTGAATCGATCCACAAATCTGACCTTCGTGAAAAATTGCTGTAAGAAGCTGAGCTTGCAGCTGGCAGAAGCCAAGCAGGTCAGAAGACTTCATAGTTGAACTTTTCCACCTACATCTAAACTGGAATGGTAACTGGAAAGTCTCAGTTCTCCTTTAATCAGTCGTATAAATGATTGGTAGGTCAGATACTTGTTTCCCATTATTTCCGTGTATTAATATTAGGGCTGCCAAAGCCTTAATGCGTTCATGTTACACAATGCAGATGAATCACATTACTTGTTTTAACATAAAAGCTTCTCTCCTGCGTAGTTAGTTTGCCTAAAGCGCCGCGGTTGATGGTCTTGTACTGCAGTCAACAATGCCGAGTCTTAAAGATGAGAGGCGAGCAAAATTGGTTTTCATTTTGCTTTAACAAACACTACAGTGGACGTTTGGATAAAACCGCGGTGGCATGTGCTTAGTGCAATAATGACTTATCCTTCCACCGAAATACAACCAGTTAACATTTCTAAACTACGTCTGAAACACAATGACTTCTTTTAAACATTGGCTAAAATTTATATATTTAATAAATTTATTAATAATTAAAAAACAAAGTATAAAGACAGAGGCTAATGCATATTCCCTGACGCTTTAATGTGGCTATTCTCATACTTAATTTTACGCAGGGCTTAACAGAAGCAGTAGTATAATTTTCCAAAAAAAAATTTATTTATTAAAACAAACAAAAAATTAAGTCAGCCCAATTTGGAACCACCAGTCCAGACCTCAAAGAAAAGCGGAAACCAGTACCAGCCACTAACAGCGCCTTCACCCCTGGATGTGGGATCAAAGATGTGTTCATATCTGCGCTCCCAGACTGCATATGAAAACCCAGATTTGTTTTTCCTGCAGCTTCGTATCTTTGGCTCTCTCGGCCTCCTCTTGGTCTCGGAAAGTGAAACATCATGTCTAGAACTTTGGCATGGAGAGCCCTGCAGCTCATGAAAAATGCATTCGCTCCAGCTCTCTTTCTAACTCCTCGCCTCTGATACTCTTGTCATATCATATCCATGTCATGTCAGTGTGTGTATTAATTATGTAGCAGGCACAGTTGAGCAGACAATATTGATGCATCCCAACCAGACACCCTATGTATATATAACTCGCCGTACTCGACTTTGGGGTATATATTGGAGAGTTAACCAGAGACGAGATGATACTTTGTTTGTCCCTGTGAGTAAATAACTCACAGGAAGCTTATTCTTTCCGTCTGCCTCTCCCTTGGGCTCTGATTTATTTATTTATTTATTCTTCTTTTACTGTCTCACGCAATTCAGTCGTTCTGGTCACTTTTTTTTTTTTTTTTTTTGTCCGGTTCAGCTGAGGTGCCCGACCCGGTAGCTCCTCGTGGGTTTTAGCGTTCCTTTTCATTTGCCCGCTCACAATCTCACAACACACCTTCATACAAATGGCACCCAGCAGCACCTCTGGAGGTGTCCCAAACTGCAAAGCTAATTTGTTTCTTTGGGACCAGAATTATACATGAGTAAGAGGTTATATTGTAGTATCAAATTACTTAGCAGTTGCACACATGCCAGATCCTGCTGGGGGTTTTTTTCTTCTTTTTTTTTTTTTGAGTCCTCTCTGTGCTGTAGACTTATAGAAGTGTGATAGCACTTGAATATGTTTTTCCTCGCTTAAGCAGATATCAGGAGACATGACAGCGTTTTCCTTTTTCTGTAACAAAACACTTTCTCAGGATTGAAACCACAACAGACACCTTGGAGATATTAATCTTCTTCCAGCAGTTAGATTAAAAAGCAGCAATTTAAAAAGGACAAGGAGAGACTTAAACCCTTTTTAGCAATTAAGTAGGGTCTCTGTGTTCCTTGTATAAATCGTGTAATGAAGGCATAAATTAAGCCGGTAACCCGTTGCTGCCAACAACTTAGTCAGCATTGATCGTGTGTGTTTCGCAGTGTTGGAGCAAGTGTCTTACAGAACGGTGATTGCTTCGGTTTGGCAGGAATAATTGGAAGTTCAAAGCTTCGATCTGCAGAGTGTAGCCTGGGGATAGGTTTCTGAAGAAGCTGACACTTCAGACATATTATGAAGCCATCATGTCTAATTTGCAAAGGCCTCTTTTGTAATTTACCCCCAATTCAGAGGAACAGTCTCCTGCTCCGCAGCACAATGCACACTCGGCTCGCATTGTTCACGCTCATTGGAAGAGACACCGAGTGAGTGATTGTTGGAGCTCAAATAATGTGCAGCACTGTTCCTGTCATATTTGTTGCTGCGTAATGGTTCCTGATTTGCAGTTTCCTGCAGCGCCTTCTATTTTTTTTTTTTCCTTCTTTCGGTTTGTTGCAGAGTAGACAGCAATGCGTCGTGCTGTATACATTTTTCTGTGCATCCAATCCAAGCCGCTTGTTTACAACTTGCTGCCGGAGCAACCGCTTGACAGATAAAGGGGGCCTCAGAACGTCACGCAAATGTTTTATTTTTTATTTTTGGGGGGGGTGGAGGTGGGTAACGGAGGAAACCTCTTCAGAGAAAGGACGGGGGTTTTCCACATGCCGCCCAGACTATCTCACATATTGAGTTTGTCTGCGTGCATCTTTGAAGATGCAAATGTGTCAACCACATGTAACAAACCACCCAGCGAGGAGCTGAGATGCTGAACTGGCTTTCTCACGGCTCCTAAAT
The DNA here is from genome assembly GCF_904066995.2 of Poecilia reticulata. Lineage (NCBI taxonomy): Eukaryota > Metazoa > Chordata > Actinopteri > Cyprinodontiformes > Poeciliidae > Poecilia > Poecilia reticulata. The sequence goes on along the minus strand of NC_088848.1, from coordinate 8,806,506 downwards.
GGCTGCCAGTGATCTTCAGTGGCTCTGCATGTCTGTGAAGCCGGCGGTTCCTTTTTTTTTTTTTTTAAATGGACAGATTAGTGTTTTTGTGGGATATCGAATAATTTGTGCACATTTATCACTGGACAAAAATGTCTTGTTAAACCGCACGAGGAGATGCAAGAGAGTTTGGCTGCGACGTTTTGTGTGCGCTCCTGCTGCAACCTATTGTAGTAGAGTACTGTATATGTGTAATCACTCCCCTTTGCTCTGATACACCTAAATAAAATCCAGTGTTACAACTACCTTCAAAATTTCATTCTTTCAAGTTTTTTGGGGTGTGCTTTGCTCATCTAAACACAACTTGTTTTGCCCATTCATTGAAAAATATCAGAAGCTTAGAAGTACTTGTGACTATAGAAATATGCAGTGTGTGTGTGTGCATGTGTGTGGTTTGCAAAAAATACTTGATCTTCTGTTGCACCAAGGTTTTCACCAAGATGCTCATCAAACCACAAATGCTCTTAATTTTTTTTAAACTGTCATGCATAAAAGCAGACCCTCGACTGCAATGCTGGTAATCAACAAATAAGGAAGTTAGTAAAAAGTTGCACAGACTAACCAGACAATTCTGAAGATTTACAAATATTTGCCTAAAAGTTACCCTATTAGCCTCCAGGTTGCTGGAGGCAGCGGATAGTTTGTGTCACAAAGGTCAAACAATGTCTGGAAATCCTTTCGTCATCACGTCAAAAACACAATTACGCATGTTTAGTTTTCTCTGATAAACATGTCAGGTTTACTGAGTGACTGAGATGCTGCAATCATTCCTCCATCTTTCCATCTATCTTTTGTCTAGACCCGTTTGGCACTAGCTATCTCTAGCAGGCTTTAGGCGAGAACTAGGGTACCTCCCTAACTAGCTCATCCATCCATCACATGGCAACACACAGGATGAATAATACACACACTCAATTTACCTAACATGCCTGTTTTTGGACTGTGGAGTACCAGGAGAGAACCCACACAAGCATGGGAACAATATGCCCATTTCGTTAATGCAAGGCGGCAGTGCAGCCAACGGCGAGATCAGCAGACGATAAAACAAATTACATTTTAAAATGGAAGTTTTGGGGTGTGCTGTGGTGGCGCAGGGGTTAAGCACAACCCACATATGAAGGCCTTAGTCCTTGACGCAGCTGTCGCAGGTTCAATTCCCGGCCTTGGTAACCTTTGCTGCATGTCTTCCCCCTTCTCTCATTACCCACTTTCCTGTCAATTAACTATCAAATAAAGGCCACTAGAGCCAAAAAAATTGAAGTTTCATTTTAAAAGGAAATCCTAACAGCTGGGAATTTTACGACAGTAATAATTAAAACCGATAAATGTTTCATTCCTACTCATCACTATACTGGAGTAAAGAAATATGAATGCACACGCTCAATTAAGCACTCATTGTGTTGGGCTGTCACACAGAAAATTTGTGGTTGCAATGTGAGAAAATGTGGAAAAGTTCAAGGAATAATGTTGCAAGGCTCCTAGTCAAAAGTTTTCGTGCACTTTATTCTTGAATCAGGCAAACAAAAACAAGGAAATTCAGCACATTGTAGCATTTATTTCCTGACAGAGAAGGCACTTTTAAATTATTGATGTTCCCCTTGCGCTGTCACCTATCAGAGCGTCATCCTTCTGCCTGGTAGTAGTCCTCCAGTGCAACAAGTCATGTTTCTGGCTCTCATTTCAGCTTCTGCAGTGAAAGGTCGGGGTGATATATATCCCGTCCTGTCGCCGTTTCAGTGACTTACACGCCCCAAGCTGGAAATTTTACAAGGCCCACCCAGCTTGTCTAGCACACTGACAATAAATCAATCACTGTGAAACATTTACGTTTCACACACACTGCTAAGCTTCACCTTTCCCTCGCTTGGGCCTAATTTGAGAGTCATCAGTGGCCCCCGTCGTCAGGGAAGCCCCCTTTGCTTTGTCATGTCAATATTCATCTGGTGACCTCCAGCTGAGGCTGGAGTCCGGCTGCTCTTTCTGCACACGCTGATTTGCATTTGCCAGGACGCTTGTGTCGGTGGATGGCATGCTGTGGCTGCCTCGTCTCCTTGTTCCTGATCCAGCTGCTGCCACCCTCTCTCTGTCTTTTTCAACTATTTTTTTCCTCGTTTCTTTTTTTTTTTTTTTTTTGAGACGGAAAGGTTTCTTGATTCCTAGCATGCCGGAGAGGGGTCCTCTGAGGATTACATTGGCTAAGCCCTTATCACTTCAGAAAATTCAGTGCCTGCTTAAAAAAAAAAAGTGGTAGGAGTAAAAAAAAAAAAATCAAGGAGGGGAGTGTTGTTCTTTTTAAGTTTCTTCCTATTCCCAAGGAAAGTTATTACGGGTTTGAAGAAAAGTCCTTTTTTTTGGCACTCAAGTTTTCTCGTAACTGCATTGCATATTTCAGCCTTCCTCTTCTTCATTTTTTTCCCCTCCTCCTTTCCAAGCGGCTGGTGGAATTTCAGAAGTGGAAAATGTGAAGGCAGGTGCTTGAGAGAAAGAGAGAGGGAGAGAAGGTTTGGGGAGGGCTGTGCTCACTGGGAAGCAATGTTAAACATCCAGGGGAAATGTTTGTTATTCTAATGGGATACCACCATGGTAACAGCTTTTAGAGACTCCCAAGGCTTTGTACGGAGTGCATGCACGCATTCATCAATCTCGCCTAATTTCTTTGGGGAATTAGCAAATATAATCAGTCCCTTTTCTCCGAGTTCTCACCTGTTTATCGACAAGAATATTACGGGGAAATTTAGCAGAACGCGACCCTCTTGGAGGTGGGGGAAAGCGATGCACGGGCCATTAATATAAATCACAAATTGCGGCGTGTTGCTGAATGGATTCAGAAGTCATTAGTGTTCCTTTTACGCTGAATGACAGACAGATAGAATAGCTTACATTTCGCCCATACCTACTTGCTTTGAAGAAAGAAAATCCTTGGAAGGGAGACCAAAAGCTCTTTTGCTTATATTACATCTTCAGGTTAAACATGTTCTAAAGGTAATGAATTATGCTATTTTGAAACTTAATACGTTTACAAGGATTTAAAGTAAATTGGAGTGAACTCATTTACATAACTTGTCGGGGAGAGAGAGAGAAAAAAGAAAGACCCTCGCTGACGCCGTGCCTTCGTCTTTTTTGAAAAGGCTCCAGTAACCTGTAAGCCTCCTTTCAGTTCTTTACCTTTTTTTTTTTCCCTCCTCTCTCCTTCTGCAGATTTTCTTAAGTGGCTTATGTGAATTGCAGTTGCCACATTGAAGCGGGGAGTGTACTGAATAATTTTCTCCCTTAGCCGTGACCGTCTAACAACAACAAGTCGAACCTGCGCATGCTGTGATGGAGAGGTTTTCACCCGCAGCACCGCAGCGCTGTAGGAGTGCAGCCTTACCTAAAGCTAAGCCTCCAGCTGGAACAACTTTCCATCAAACTCACAACGCCGCTCTCTTATCTTCTGGCATTTCTCTCTGATACAAATAGCCAGGACATGATATAGCCGGCTACATGTCATTTCTGGTGTAGTCCCACCACCCCGGTCTTTGTGAAATATAATGCTTTTAACTCACCAGATTTTTTTTTTTTTTGCCTTGGCTGTTTTTTTCCATCTGTAGCTCAGACAGAGACCACTGTGTTTGCTCATCTTGGCCAGAGGCCAAAGGGTCTTTTTGATATAATCCCCCACCATCGATCAGACTTTGTTTACTCTAACATGGTTTCTCTCCCCTCCAGCAATTAGAAGGCAACCTTCCACCTCCTGCTCTTCAGACTGGCTTTATACGTTTATTTTTCCCTTAAGTGGTAATTTTTCATGTTGCAGCTAAGCTCTTAGAAATGTGGGTGTGTATTAGGTAATTGATATTCTTCAACCAGACGGGCATGAGAGGAACCTAGTGACCAAAAAGTGTTTTCACTGTACCAAAGGTACATTAATTAGACATGATTCCCCCATTTATTTATTTATTTCACCACCTAAAAGAATGCAAAAGACGCTTTTATAGTATTTAGAAATCAAATAAAAAATACCATTCCCCTATCAGGAATATAAATATGCATTTATGCTCTCAGAAAACTTGTAGAAAGAGATTGAAATCCTTTTAATGTTAAATCTCTAAATGAATCTAACCTCTCTCGTTTTTGGATGACTAAAGAAGACATTAGCATCGTTTATTACTCCTGTGCTGTAAACAGCAGGCTGTGTGCCGTGTTCGCCGCTTCGAGGTCGTAAACAGTTCACACTGAAGTCTGATTGTGGCCACATTTAATAAGTAGTAAGAACGACCAGGCGAAAATATTGGTATATTGGCAAAAATTCGGTGTGAAGCCGTGTGAATGTAGCCTAAGTCGAGTCTGAAGTAGTTTTTTTTGTTGTTCTTTTTGTGGGTTTTTTTTTTTTTGCAATGTAAGTGAAACTCGAATCAGAGTCTCAAACTCGAGTCGCCACCTCTGCTTAACATTTATGTGATGTCTTGAGTCGGCCTGTCACATAAAATCCCAATAAATAACGTTGAAGTCTGTGGTAGCAGTGGGACCAGATGTCCCATTGCAACAAGGGATGTAAATGCTTTTGCAAAGCTCATGTATTTCCGTTCCTATACGGAGTAAGTTGGACTGGAAAGCGCAGAAAGTTGTCAAAATAAAGCCAAAAAGTTGTACTTCCCCGAGGTGGAAAAGTTGGTGCATTAATAAAAGCAGATCAAGAGAGTGCAGAAGAAACAGACTCTGGTAATAAATCAAGACATACATGAAGACTTAAACATGCACTGAACTTCCGCTCCGCTGGAGAGATGATAAATTGCAGCAGGAGAAAACATCAGACCTGGAGTAAAGTTCCCCCCCCCCCCCCAAATGTAGCTCAAATCAGGGAAATAAAATGTATCTGCTTTTCCATCCACCGCTGCTCCTCGAATTATGTAAACGTATCACATATTTCAATCAGATTTTCTTCAGTGCTTTTGTTTGCCTGAGGTTTGATTGTTTCATCATCTCACTGATGTCTGGAAGATGATTGCTGCCAACTGACTACATCATATTCCTAACAAAAAAAAAAAGAAGAAAAAATTACGGTGATGTATGAAAAAGATCTTTTGTTTGTTTTTCACTCATTTCAAATGTCATTTAGTCTGATCCGGGCATCTGACCTTATATGAGCTGGTAGCCCCTTTTAAAACACTAACTTAAAGCGAAACTGATCCGCCTCATGTTTTTATTTGCAGACATTGTTTTTCTAAAGCTTCACTAAGCAGGTTCAAGACAATGGAAACCTTTTTGATATGTTTGTGCTAAAAGGATCTTGATGGGGGCAAATCTCATCACTCTTATCTTTACCAACAACCAGTTTGGTGCTCTGCTGAATCTAAAATAGATTTTGTTATGTGAAAGCACACACTGATGCATCACTGTCCTGCCTCTGTTTGGCATATACGAATAATTAGAGCAAAATGATTTTCTGCCTCAAAAAATGGCTCTATACTTAAAAGATTTTTGCTATAGCTTTAAAAAAAAACATATTTTCCAGTTACTGGGTTTAATTGTAATAGAACCAAATATTAAGCTAACCAGCTTACAGACTGGTAAGTTGTCAAATCTGGCTTTCAGAAATACATTGCCAAACACTGGTTACAGAATAATGTCTGATTTCTGGATTTCTGGAAAAGTGAGGAATGTCAAGATGAAGAAACACGAGAATAAGCTTTATTCACTACGTTTGTGCACACAAACAAGGAATTTGACTTCAGTTCCGCTTTGCTCTCTAAGAGGATATTTATAAATACCCAAAACAGAGAAGGTTAAAAAAAGGTTTTTCTCTATATTTAGGCAGTTTGTCACGCTAACCTGAAGGTTAAAGTACAGTTTGTGTCCAGGATGTGTGGGTTCTGCAAAGATGTTAGTTGCCCTTTCCCTGGCCCTACACCTGAATGGAGGGAACATCGGCTACAAAATTACTAATGTTGCATTTTGAAATACTTTCAACATAAGAGTTTTTTAACTAATTTTAAATTCTGCTCTCAAGAGAGAAGACAACTTCATAATCTCTCTTTAAAATAAGTTTGGAAAGTACTTAAGTTTCATCTTTAAAGATAAGGTGCTGGGCTTTTAATATTCTAAACAATTTTTACCTCATCTATCCATTAAGGTTGGCTCCTTTTTCCAGTGGTCATTAGGCGAAATGCAGGTTACGCTCTGCACGGGTCACCAGTACATCACAGGGCAACAACTCAACCATTAGATCAGTGGTTATTAACCTTTTTTGAGGTACCTAACCCCCCAGTTTTATATGCGCATTCACCAAACCCTTCTCATTCCTCCTCCTCCGCCCCGCCGACACACAGAATACTTTGCGGTATTCTGATTTAGTAATGTAATTATATTAGCTATGTTACCACCCCCACGCCACTAGAGGCAGTAGCAACCCCGAAAAGATGCGACTAAGGAGCAGATTTAGACTATAGAATTTGGTAAAAACGGTGAGTTTTGCTGAAGTAATTAAAGACACAAGTTCAAATCCATGCTGAGAGTGGAGCTCCTTCAATCAGGGCTCCTCCGCAGCTCTGATTGGCTAAGCAATGTAACGTGATCCTCTGCAGCAAGTGATGGCAAAGCGGCGCGTCATCACGACTTTACACAAGTGTGTCTTTACCTCCGCGGCAGAGGCTCCGCGGAACCCCTGAGACCGACTCATCGAACCCCTGGGGTTCGATCGAACCCAGGTTAAGAACCACTGCATTAGATAGATGTTTGGTACATAGTTAAGAACAGATGAGAAGATCCTCCTGCTCCACTTTTCAGGGTACAGTGTAGAGTCTCCGAAAGAGATTCAACTTTTGGCGAATCTGTTTTCTCATTTAAGGGCATTAAACAATGGACCAGGCATCAGAAATATGATGAATTATTTCCCACGAAGTCCGTAAAAAAACCTCATTAGTATCCAGTGTTGTCCACGTTACAGGTGGATATAAAGTAGCTGCTCTGTTTTTATCATTTTGTGTTGCATAATGTTAATATTTAAAATCTGGTGCAGTGATAATCTTCTTGTGTGATTAATATTCCTGTACACAATCCCAGAAATATGAACTAGCTCGGTAAATCTTGCAAATGATCATTTTTATCCTGATTATCATGTTTAAATTAAGTGGTTTCTTCATGTTTCTTGACCTTTTAAAAGAATTACCTACTAATCCTCATCTTCAAACAGCTTGGTACTTATTGCCAATAAAGAAGAATTATTGGACAACTAGACGCACTGATTAGTTTTTTGGCCCGTTTCTGGTTTTGTGTGTTTTTCTAGCCTTTCTGCTGTGTGCGGTCATTAATTACTTATATCTATAAGGCTGTCTATACATGAGAGAGTAAATGTAAAATTATTTCAAAGTTGGCATTTTAAAGTGGCTTTAAACATCTTGTATTAGCAGTTAGTGTAGAAAGCCTTATAAAAACATGTTCTCTATAAGTATATTCTGCAGAATGAACATCTGCGTCTTTCTTCTCTCAGCCTGAATGAACGGCACACATGCCGCGACATCTCATAGGAAACAGTGTTGTTTCCTGTTTCCATTTGAAAGATCTGAAAAAAAAAAGAAAGTTTAGTCTTCACTTGGTAACAGCTTACACACTGAAGAGTGTTGTCATTAACACAACCTGGTATTTCTTAGTATGACGCATTCAGTGATCATAAAATATTTGTTCTAAATTGTATTTAGAACAAATTGTTGAATACAATGTAATCACTAGCTTAACCTAGCCTATAACTTCTCTATAAAACAAACCTCTAATACATGTTGGTTGTTTTGTCCTGCTGAGAGGTGATATTGCACTGTGTGCTGAATTATCAAAGACAAACATTACGCCAATGCCTCCAGACCCTTTTAATTTAACATCTGAGACATTTCTTTGCCCTGATACTTTTGGCAGACAACCCAGACGCCCACCAGCAGCTTTTGAATTTGGGATTTAATTTTTGTTTTAGGCTTAGCAGAATAAAATAAATGTATTCTCTGGCTGTCATTGTATACAGTTTATCCTTAGATATGTTTCTGAAGTGGGAGAAGGTTTTAGTGCTCTACATTTCTAACATCTGAGTGGTTTGTGTGGGGGGGAGGGACGTCTGTTAGCGTCAATCGAGAGGAGCAACTTGCACAGTTACTCGCAGACGGAGGATAAGTACTGGAATGGTCTCCAACTTTTAATGGCGCTGTCATGCATTTATTGTGATAAGTTAAAAGCTCCCTCGGTGTCTTTCAGTTTTCTGCTGCTTTCAGTTTTGATCAGTAAGAGTTTAAAGTCCTGCAGAGGTATTTCCATCTGGTGGGATTAACCATGCACAGGTACCAAACTCTTCACTCTCCAGGCAGCTTAAACTTTCAGCAAAAACTGACACCTTTATTTATTTTTTTTTTTATCAAAACCCCAAAATAACAGGAGTCTTCATTGAACATATGCCGTCCATCATGTGCAAGACTTGTAAACTTTTTCTTTGTTGCTTGAGTTTGCGCTCTTATCTGTGTGCAGTGAGTATTTTCTTCCTCGTGGTTCTGAATAAAACTGAATAAAATCAAAGTTAATCAGAGCTGACTTGCAGCATCGTCACAGAAGGTAAAGAGAAATGTGGTGTGAACAAACAAACTGAGCTTTCTTAGCTCTAGCTCTGTTTCTCGCTGCTTGTCATTTTATATAGCTGTATCTTTTTTTTTTTTTTGCATAATTCCACGGTGAATTGGCTTGGCTTGATTTGATTTAAAACCTTTAAAACGTCAACTTTCAAGGAAATTGGACTTGTGGTATGAAAGTTCACACTTTTTGCCTCAAGGCAATTGATTTCTTCCGAGCTTGATTTTAGTGTTGTAGCAGCACTAGCACGCCGCGTTAGAGCCATGTTACATGTCACATAGGGCTAAGGATGCTTGAACCTGGCTGTAAGTGCCTGGGTAATTTCATCACTTAAAGTTGAGCCACCCGCGAGTTGAGGAGAAATGTTGTTTGTTCTTGATAAACCAATAAATCCGAGGAGATTTAAGATTAAAAGCATCATTAGAGTGCAGTTAATTCTCTGATTAGCAACACATGGTCTGATTTACTTTCTGAGCAATTAATTGTAAAAGGAATATTTACATGGAATGTTATTTGCTTTATATAAAACAATATATAAAAGGGTTAAGTTTGGCTTTAGTCTATTTTTGGTCTGGATAAGTATAGAAAAAAAGAAAAAGTTATGGAAAAACATTGCATTCCCAGCCTTTAACTCTTGCACCTCACTTCCTAAAAGATAAACATCTAAAAGATAAAATTTCTAAAAAATAAACTCCTCAAGCAGATTTGTTGCTTTAGTCCCTAGTTCTAGGATTGGGCATCTCGCAATGGCAGCATGTTGGAGTAACTCTGTTAAATTAGTTCATTGTTTTTTGTAGACTTTTGTTCATAATATTTTGCTGTCTTTTTTTTGTTTATAGACAGTTGTTCCCTCTTGTTTTGGATGCTGTACAGCTTGAATGATCTACATCCATCCATCCATCCATTTTCTTCCGCTTATCCGGGGTCGGGTCGCGGGGGCAGCAGCTTCAGAAGGGAGGCCCAGACTTCCCTCTCCCCAGCCACTTCTTCCAGCTCCTCCGGGGGAATCCCAAGGCGTTCCCAGGCCAGCCGAGAGACGTAATCCCTCCAGCGTGTCCTGGGTCTTCCCCGAGGCCTCCTCCCGGTGGGACGTGCCCGGAACACCTCACCAGGGAGGCATCCAGGAGGCATCCTTACCAGATGCCCGAGCCTCAACTGGCTCCTCTCGACGTGGAGGAGCAGCGGCTCTACTCTGAGTCCCTCCCGGATGACCGAGCTTCTCACCCTATCTCTAAGGGAGAGCCCAGCCACCCTGCGGAGGAAACCCATTTCGGCCGCTTGTACCCGTGATCTCGTTCTTTCGGTCATGACCCAAAGCTCATGACCATAGATGAGGGTGGGAACGTAGATCGACCGGTAAATCGAGACCTTCGCTTTTTGGCTCAGCTCTCTCTTCACCATGATGGACCGGTACAGCGCCCACTTCACAGTAGACGCTGGCCCAATCCGCCTGTCGATCTCCCGCTCCCTTCTTCCCTCATTCGTGAACAAGATCCCCAGATACTTAACCTCCTCCACTTGAGGCAGGACGACCCCCCTGACCCGGAGAAGGCACTCTTCTCCGGGTCTCAAGACCATGGCCTCGGATTTGGAGGCACTGAGCCTCATCCCGGCCGCTTCACACTCAGCTGCGAACCGCTCCAGTGAGAGCTGCAGATCACGTTCCGATGAAGCCAACAGGACCACATCATCCGCAAAAAGCAGAGATGCGATCCTAAGGCCACCAAAACGGATCCCCTCAACACCTCGGCTGCACCTAGAAATTCTGTCCATAAAAGTAATGAACAGAATCGGTGACAAAGGGCAGCCTTGGCGGAGTCCAACTCTCACCGGAAACGAGCCCGACTTACTGCCAGCAATGCGGACTAGACTCTGACCCTGGTCATACAGGGACCTGACAGCCCGTATCAAAGGGCCCGGTACCCCATACTCCCGGAGTACCCCCCACAGGGCCCCCCGAGGGACACGGTCGAACGCCTTCTCCAAGTCCACAAAACACATGTAGACTGGTTGGGCGAACTCCCATGCACCCTCCAGGACCCTGCTGAGGGTGTAGAGCTGGTCCAGTGTTCCACGACCAGGACGAAAACCACACTGCTCTTCCTGAATCCGAGGTTCGACTATCCGACGGACCCTCCTCCCCAGGACCCCTGAATAGACCTTACCAGGGAGGCTTAAGAGTGTGACCCCCCTGTAATTGGAGCACACCCAATGATCTACAGTGAAATGAATGATCTACAGTGAAATGGTTTATCTCAGTACTATTCATACGTTCGAATGGCCTAGTAAAAGTCCATACTAAAATCCTGTAGCATGATGTATGGGTAAATTGAAATGCCTGCAATGTTTTTCAGATTTTTATTTGCAAAAGAAAAGCTACATTGTCACTTTCCTTCCACTTCCCAATTATGTACTTCCCTGTGTTTGTCAATCACATAAAATCTCAATAAAACAAATTGAAGTTTTTTTTGTTTTTTTTGTGGCTGTTATGCAACGAAGGCAAAAAAAGAAAAAAAGTTAAAGGATTTTGAAGCAAAGCACCATATCAACAATTAAAGTGGGCTCTGGGTCAATTTGCTACTTGCTCAAACCCGTGCAAACCTCCTGCTACTGCTATCGCTACTTGTCTAGGTTCTGGCAAAAGATGCTATTTTCATTTGGATCTACTGCAAGTTTTTAGCCTCTCAGCTCATTTTCAATTCTAATTTTATGATTAGGCAGAAAAAAAAAAACAGTGGGGAAAGAGGGGCGAAATGTTTAGAACGCTCTTGATAGCTGTTGGTGTTTTCATCTGGGGCACATCATTTTTTAACACTTTCTGTTAGATGATTTCTTTTTTTTTTTTTTTGAAAACAAACATAAATAATTAAAAGTTCATCTCCTGCCGAATGTTCTCCTGTTTGGCTGGAGCGCACAGTCAGAAGTTATTATTAGACTAAATTTAAGCGGTCCCGTGTCCTCAGCTCTTAGCAGTAGGCACCGAGCTCTTGCATTGAGTTTGACAGCCTTCTCACAATATTGTGCAAGGCCGCTCTCTTAGCTTCTCATGCTGCTTAAATGCAGCATGGCAGATGGATAGTATTTGCAGGGGAGAGTCGGGGTCTCACCCTCCTTCTTCCTGCTTTCGTTTTCAGTCTCTTGCCAGTACCTCAGACATTTCAAGGGGGAAATATGTATCAAATTAACTCTTAGCAACAGGGCCTCTGAGCTCCCTGCCCTTGTCTTTTCAGCAATCAGAGCTTTGTTATTTTAGTCTCTCAACCAAAACCAAACTGGATTCAATGGCCTCAGCAATTACCTGTAATTTTCCAACCTGGTGCACTAGCTTTCACCAGAGCAACTCAGAACAGTGAAAGATTGTCTCCTCGGTTCCTAATTTTAGCGTCCGGGCGAGGTGCAATAATTCATGAACATCAGCGGAGTGGCGCTTTTGGAAATGTTTGCTTTCCCTGCTGCGGGGATTTTGTGGGGAGGATTTACTTTGTCTGAGCACAACCTCTTAAGCACCGAAACTAGACACCTCCGAATCTGCAGAATCGACACAGAACCTCTGCTTTCTACATCTGACCCATAAAGTAATCTGTCCTTTCAGGCCAATTCAGAAGAGACAGCTCCTTACACAGACATCTGCTTTCACATGGTGGTCTTTTATTCACATTAACCTTGCCTCCCCCAAGTTAAACAATCTGATATTTTACATGTTGCCTTTAAATTGTGCGACTCTCTGCAGGACATCCACTGAAAGTACGCATCGCCTTGCAAAGCATTTTCCATTTATTGTCACATTATGCCACAAATATCAGTGTACTGTATGGTGATTCACTAACAGAAAGGATAATTGTGAAGATGAAGAAAAAAATGTTTTTCAGACTTTTTTTACAAATAAAAATATGAAAAGTTTGCAAAAACATTCTATTCAGCCCCTTTATTCTAATACCCCTTTATACAATTAAATACAAATTGAAGGCTTCAGAGGTTTGTAGGAGAACTTTAATGAATAAACGGCACCAAAAAAAACGCAGACAGGTCGGAGAGAAAGTTGTGGAGAAATTTGAAACCTGGGTTAGATCAAGAAACAACTTGGCACCACTGTAAAGTGGCATAGTCATGCATCTAGAGAAGAAGGGCATTAATAGTTTTTATCAAAGTATAATATGTTTCAATGGCTCACTCAAAGTCCAGACTTAAATCTAATTGAATCAATTGAAAATTGCTGTTCTTAGACTTGCAGCTGTTTGTCGTAGCTGTTTGTCGTCTGCAGTTTATTGACTCGTGATGTGAATACAAATCCACAACCCATTTTTTCCCAATCTGTTTTTATGAAATTTTTGGTGAACCATCACTTTCCTTCACTTTCATCGTCGTGTACTACTTTGTGGTGATCTTACACATAAAAGCCCAACAGAACACATAAAAGTTTGTGGTTGTAACGCGACAAAACGTTTAAAAACTTCAAACGGTACGAATACTTTTGCACGACGCTGCATGTATGTTTGCATAAACCAGAGGGATGTTTTCCCTTCGGAGCTACTGAGGGAGAGAGTATTCCTCACACTAAAATGCAAATTAAGTGCAGTGTGGCACACAAGGACACTTGAGTGTGTGTGCGTGTGTGTGTGTGCATTTCTGAATTTTAACTCCCTGCAAACCAAACAGTGTGTTCTGGGCTCATCTCCCTGTGATGGAGATAAAGAAAGAGGAACTCGGGTTTGTTTTTCATTTCTTAGATCACATAGTTTGAGAGAGGGAACAAAAAGCTTCTCCTCTGGCTTTGTTTCTTTGATTTTTATCTTCTTACAGAGGTACCATATGGTATCTGTAAGGGAGAGACAGTGTGTACTATGCAATGAATTATTTTGCGGATTAGTATTGGCGTTTAAGCGCTCTTGGCTTTAAATCTTGTCTGTTTTAAATCTTAAGTACATTCCTTGGCAAACCTGCTCCCCCCTCGCTCCGGCCGGCCTCCTTCCCTTCGGCCAACACATTTTTTGAAGCTGCAGAGCCTGACAGGAGTGAAAAAAGCAGCCATCTGAAGAGACCCCGACGCCGATCCTGAATTACTTTGACTGAAATTAAACCAGTTTTTTTTTTTTTTTCCAGCGTTTTGATGCCAGCAAGACTTGCACTTGAAGCTGTGTCTGGTTTTTTTTTCTTTCTTTTTCCTGTCTTAGTATCTTGCAGCATTTCAGTTCAGATTGGAGACCTCTGAGGTTAATGTAATTACAATCTCTGATGGTTGTACAAATTGCAGGTTAGTGGTGTGTCACACCCTCCCCTCAGGTGCTGCGGCAGTCGACTCTAATGTCTTGTTTTATGTGCACCCATTAAGGAGAATTTGGCCAGGTGCATTGGTTTTTAACACAACCTTGGAGTTGGATTTGTATTTTTTCTCTCCCTGCAAAAGAAACAGTTACAACATCAGGGAATGAACCAGGGTAAGACGCCCCAGAGGTTAGTAAGCGATGGCTCTGCCCAGTTGTTAAAACTAGTGTTCGTGGCACATTTATGTAGCCCTGGAGGTCTTCCCCGCCACAATTTCCTCATCTTCAAGTCTGCCTTAAAAGCAAAATCCTCCCTTCTGTTTCCCGTACCGCTGGCCTCCCTCCAGCCCCCTTCAGAAGACGAGGATGAATTCCTAGATGTCTGATAAGCTTCACTAGAACATGATTCCTAATGGAAGAGAGAAGAAGAAGAGGCAGATGCTATCAGCGTGCTTGAATTGCCTCGCAGCCAGATCAAACATCCTAAAAGTGCAGTGAATGTGGAATCATGCCGTGAGATTGTTACGCATTTATCTCCTCCGCTGGTAATTGAACTTGCTTCTAAATGAAACCAACTGGCTATTTCAATGTAAACAAGACATCAGTTGCATTGTGAATTATCAGCTTTGTGGCTTTTTTCCCCCCCTCACCAGTCGTTTTCCTTTGAAATAAAAAGCCTCAAATGGGTGTTTTTCAGCCTTGTATTTTACTTTCCTCCAACTGAGCCACTTTGTGACAAGATTAATCACTTACTTCTGTTTTTTTCTTTCTTTTCCTGTTTATCGAGTCGGAGACGAGCACAGATCCCTACACTTCCCCCGTCATGTGTGAAAAGCCCTTCGTGTTTATGTGTAAAACAGCAGGACCTTCAGGATCGCAGAGTAAAAAATATCTCGCTACACCACCGTAGCGTGCCAGAGGGGTCTTGATGGAGATGGAGTCATACTGAGCTAATGAAGCTCCAAACCTCAGCTATCGATCCACCTCACAACGGTGCTTCACAGAGATAACAGAGGAGGGGAGCAGTGTGTGGCATCACGCACGCTCTGATCTGTGTGACATCTAATTCGGTGTAATGAACCCAGTAAACCAGAGAGCATGATAGGGGGGCTTTCTAATGCAATGGCGGGGGTAGCCTGGGCGACTTTTGAAACACAGCTGGTTTGCTCACATGGCCCTATCTATCTATCTATCTATCTATCTATCTATCTATCTATCTATCTATCTATCTATCTATCTATCTATCTATCTATCTATCTATCTATCTATCTATCTATCTATCTATCTATCTATCTATCTGTTATCAGTTTCTCTGATTTTACTCTTTATAGGTAAATGTCTGAGTAAAATGAACATTGTTCATCTATAAACTGCTGACATGTCTCTGAAATTCCAAGCAAAAATTATGTATTTATTTCCAGAAAATGGGAAATGGTCAAAATAACCAAACAGATGCAATGCTTTCAGACCTCAGCTAATGCTAATAAAACAAGTTTATGTCCATTTAGAAACAACAATACTACTGTTTTAACTCAGAAATTAATATTTGGTGGAATAACCAGGAAGATTTCCAGTGCAGTTGTATCTTAATTTCTTCTCCAGAGCTTTCTGAAAGATGATCATGCTGGACTTTCAAAATGAGGCCAATACATATTCCACAAATGTTTCATATTTCAAGAAGTACATCATTGAAGGATTTAGCCTAACACAGCTGACAGAATGCAACCCACGTTGGAAGTAGAAAAAACCTATTATGATAAAGGCGTTTCATATCAGTCGATATCGATAATTATTGGTTAGTTCATTGTTTTAAATATCTGAAATATCTGAAAACGATGACCTTTCCTGCTTTATCCACAGTTTTTGCGCCATGTTTTTTTTGTTTGTTGTTTTTAAGCAGTAATGAGGCACGATGACGAAACATTAAACTTCTTCTGCAAGTTAATCAGCAGGTTGCTGCTAGGCAACCAAAGAGTGAGTGAGCTGATGCCACCAACCTTGCTTAACTCGCTGTGACAGCTTGATTAGCTAAATCTACCAGAATGCTGTGCAGATCTGGATTGGAGTTCAGTGAATATTCTGCAGATTCGATATTCCATATTCTATCAGTTGTATTATCTATGAATATTAATCATGTGTCTGTCGCGTGTGCAGAGGACTGTTTAACTATATGCCTGCGAATTGCCCATGTCATGTGTTTGTAAAAAAAAAAAAAGCCCAAATCATGATTCTGCCACCACTGTGCTTGACTGTGATTGAAGAAAAATTGGTCATGTTAAATACGCATCTAAAAATGCATTTACATGAATTTTTAGATGCATCTAAATGCTAACACATGTGAACCTGCTAAAAGGTTCACAGGAACCGTTGAGCTAAAAGTGTTTTCTAGTGATGTTAATTAAATAGATTTTAAAGGCACAGCGTGTGCCTTTAAAATCCCCACTTGTGCCTGATTTAGCCACATGCTGCATGGTAGACAGACATATAAGAGGTAAGATATAAGTTTACGATCCCCGTATGAACATATTGAGCAAATGCTACTAATTCCAATAATGATGATTTATCTAACACAGAAAGACTCTGGAAATTAGGAGCTCAAATATTTCATTTCTCTGCTCTAAATTAGCCCTTTCACATCAAACAGTGTAATTTCATTCACTCCTAGTTTAGAAATAATGATAACCCCTCACTGAGACGTTTATTTGCAGTTGCGTAAATAAAACCGTAAAAGATCCAGGGATTTTATTTAATTTAGGAAAAAATTGTAGTGGAGATAATTACTCTTTTCACCGAGGCGGTGATGGTTTAAATTTGCTCCATCATTCCTGAGTAATAAAAGGTGTCAAAACCGTCATGACACTCCCACTTATCCCAGCTGATTTAAATAGACTTGGGGGAAAAAAAAGAAAAGAAGAAGAAAAAAAAGAGGCTTCTTTTTCCATGACCACCTCCACTGCTGGTGCAAATGAAAATGCCCTTCCCAAAATAGATCATTTTTACCCTTCACATGTCCACTTTTATTTTAAGCCTGGCGACACCATGCCATCCATCACACTCAGCCTTTCAGATGTGAGCAACCCTGGGGAAAACACTGATACTATGCCGGGGAAGTGTGATAGCATGCTGCAGCCGGGCTGCTGGCTTCTCTATGGTTAGATTACCACTAATTTAATCTCAGAGTAGCATTTAAATGTTCTTTCTCCGAGTGAAGTGGAAGTTGTTCCTCTCTTTATGGTAAACATTGAAAATGGATGCTCTCCCTTTCCAGCTCTCCCCTCAAATTACTAGTTGACATGGCCAGATATCACTCTGCATTGTCGTCTGCCTGGAAAAATGCACATCTGGATGCTTTACTGAGTGTTTTGGCTGGGTGGGAATTATACAAAGTGTACCCAGCACTTTGATCATCTTGACCTGGAAATGTGATAGTCCCTCAACTTCACAGGCCTCCCTGACACCTAGGAAACTGGAGCTGGTAGTCTTGACACACGATCTGCACCACAGTACTAAAGACTAAACTTCTCCTGTTTCCTACTGGTGGTAATTTTGCACGGCTCAGACTTGGGTTTTTTTTTCCCACAAGCCAGTTGAGTTTTATTTGCTTCAAGTCTGGTCTGTATTTTGCATTCATGAATAGAAGAGGAACCACTCGTGTTTTTGCACTTTACATTTTATAAACCCCAACTATACTTTTGAGGTCCATAAAAACTAACAATGTGAGTCAGGATTAGGGACGTTTCTCTCTTGCTTGATTTCTTGCTTTCTTTTTTTTTCCTTCTCAAAATTGTAAAGATTATGATTTGTTTCATATGTGTTTGTGTTTATCTGAGCAGTTTGAAGTCATTCCCATTGGAGAATGTTTTGCAGAGTGTGCACACAGATAGGCCTTAAGGGTGTTAACAAGGAGAAAGTATTCCGCTTTTTAGTTACAGCTGCATATATAGTCTTGAAAAAGTATTGGACTTTTCCACATTTTGTTATGTTGCAACCACAAAATTGTATCTGTTCTATTGCATGTAATTGTAAACTGGGAGGAAGTGATACATTATACAAGTTTTTTTTATTTTTGTTATTATTTCTTTTTATTTTTTTATAAGTGATATTCTGAAGAAATGTATAGCAAACATTTGTACTTTGTAAAACCTCCGTTAGCTTATGTCTCTATCAACTTTGCACATCTAGAGGCTAAAAGTGTTTGGTCATATTTCTATTAAAAATAGCTCTACCTTAGTCAGCTTGGATGAATAATGTCAGTGTGAACATATATTTAAAATGTATGTCCAACACTTTTTCAATTGGATTTAGAATTTGGACAAATCGGCACATGAATCGGCACAATTTATTCTCACATCTGAGAATAAATTGTGCATCAACTCTTTTCACCTATTTGTTGCACTTGGTTTTATTTAGGGATGTATGAGTGAAAGGGGGCTGATAGTGAAGTCACGCCACTTTTTAAATTTAAATTTGTAGAACAATTGAAAACCCACAAATAATCATGAAGGCATACCCTGCAAACGTTGACTCGGCGTTTTTGGAACATAAAATATGGGGGGGAGGAGTTATGATGCCTCAGTAATTGTGCAAGGCATTGAATTTCTTCCTAAATAACTTCAGAGTTTACCGTCCTTAGCAGTTCAATGCCATGTCAGTCCTTCTAGGGACAGACATGTTGCACTGCGTTTAAAGTTCACCACCCTTTCAGAACTGCCCCATCAAGTCCTCAGCCTTTGATCAGTGTTAACATAACGGCTAACCATGGCAGTTTATTTTCTGCTTTTGTCCAAAAAAGACCATTTGTGTCAGGGAACAATCTCCTCTTCCTCTGGCACATTGGCACACCTCAAAAGAAAAATGTCAGGGTCAGAGACGGGCCATTAGCCCAGAGTAGGCTCCTTTTTTTGTGCTCCCAGAATCCATTGAAAACACCTTTTTTAGTCTTCAACAGATGATACCGTGACACAGCGACGACGGGCTTGACCTGAACCTTGACTTACAGACGTAAAAAAGAAAAAGGAAACACTCAAGCCTTGGGGAGGAATGAATGAATGACACATTGAATGCCTCATAAAAACGAACCTGCTTTGCATGGCTACATTGTGATACCTTGTATGTTAAATTAACGACGCAGTCACCCTCTATTCATGGGTATTATACCCTTCTTTTTCACTGAGGTCGCTCCTCTGTTGGTGCAAATGTCATAGCGCTTTAATGAGAGCTCCACTGTACCCCATAATAGGAGCTTTTCAGGCAGATTAAATGTATCACTGTGCTGAAAACTTTCCTTTCCTCTCCTCCGCCCCTTTGGCCCTATTGTGACACCGTGGTTTTACAGAGCAGCTTGTTGCTGAAAAACAAGGTTAAGAAAGATCGGTATCAAAGGAGGAGTGTTTTTGTGTGGCTTGCGGGAGAGTCTCGCTTCAGGTTTCCACCTGAAACACAAAGGTGTTTTCTTACCTGATTTGTATTCATTCACACAATGAGTGGGCCTGCCTCTCTTGTTTCCAAGTAAGGAGAGTCCAGACGAGACTTTTGTTTGCCCCATCATTGGATACGTGCTTGTTGCTTCCTCCGGTACGAACCTTGGAGTCCAGCCACATGGCTTTGTCGTGGATGGATTTTTAAATTTTTTTTCATGCTCTTTTTCCTCTTCTTTGTTGTTTTGTTTATGTCCTAAAAGGCTCTTTCAAATCTGCATTTGAGCACTGCTGTTGATTTTTCCGTCTTCAGGATCCGGTATTGTGGCAGTAGTATAAAGCCACGTCAGCCAAACAACTGCAAACAGAATCCAAACACCAGCAGTTTTGTCATTTCAGTTCATAACAACCTGCTACTGTTCAGTCTATATAATGCTTATCTGCATCCTGACACAGTTTATATCCACTATATATTCTGGAAAAATCTAGAATATTATTTCTCAATTTTCCCAGACTGGATAAGTATTTGTCTCCACACTTGCCCCATTCCTATTCAAGCCATCCATACTAAATTTGGATGCGAAATATGCATATAATTTTGTGCTCTGAAAACACTAAAGTAACCCTTACTGTCCTCTGACTTCTTCCGCTGTAGGGGTTTTTCCTGACCGTTTCTCCAGAGTCGATCCTTAAGGTGGCAAAGCATGCTTCAGAAAACAACAAAATCTTCTGCATGAACCTCTCCGCACCGTTCATCAGCCAATTCTTTAAAGAACCCCTGATGAAGGTGATGCCATACGTTGACATCTTGTTTGGCAACGAAACGGTGAGTGAACAAAAACAAACAAAAAAATACATTTAATGCCTCTTTCGGATGTGCAGCAATTAATTTAACGTTATCATTACCGTCATTAAAACTCAGAATGTAAGCGTACTTTAAAAATGTGTTAATGGAAATCTATATAAGAAGCTTTTATTTTGTAAAACAATGTTTTTTAAAGCTGTTGTGTATCTCTGTCTTGGTGCCTACATTAGTCCCCTCAGCACACACTAAATCTGATTCATAATTTGGGGACCGATGTTTCACCACTTATTGCTTTTATAAATAAAATAAAAGCAATATAATTAAATAAAATAATTATAATAAAAAAAATTTTTGCAAAAAAAAAAAATCTATATTAATGTGAAAATAATTGTTTTCTACAAAACAATGTAAATTAAAAGCATATAAAGTAAATTCAACATTGCCCCTTTGGCTACAATCGCAGCACTGAGTTTTTGTGGCACATCTGGCCACTGCAGTTTTTGTCCATTCTTCTCTCCAAAACAGCTCAAGCTCTGTAAGGTCGCTCTTTGATTGGGCGCAAGCTGATCTTTTCAAGCCCAAGCACAAATTTTGAGAGGATTGAGATCTGGGCTTTTATTTTGAATATTTTTAAAATAAGCTCAGAATTGCAATGCTCACCTAAGAAATAAATCTTGATTGATTTTATTTTTCTTGTATAAATGTATAAATATCATATAATGGAGACCCATTTCTCTTAGCCACTCTTCAGAATGAGAAAGACGAGAGAACATGACGTTTAGTTAAGGTGTTGACACCTATTAGACCTCCAGTTGCCTCACAACAATAGCCGAGGCCGAATTGCTCCAGGTTTCTCTTGCTTAATTTCTTACCATTATTTCTGTTTCACATCTGTAATACTTACTTGATGCCTTCTTGGGTTTGACCTTTCGTGGTTAAAGTGAAAGCATCTCAACAATTGCTGAAGGTATTGCTGTAGAATATTTTGAACAAACGCTCACATCCTTGACAGAATGAATAACGGCGACTCTGCGACCCTCATGACTTTCCAGGTTGACATTTTTTGATCTCGGTAATTCTTTACAACCACATATCTTTCAGCATAAAGGCTACCGTTGTTAAAGTTCAAAGAGAGCTGGGCCAACTCTGAAAGGTGACATGAAACCACTGCAAACACCAAAGCCGCTCACTTCCCTTCAAGAAAAATAAGTCTTAGAAAATGTAATTTTTTTTTAAACATACACCAAGTGTGTAGGTTTTATAAATAATAGCTCTGTGCAGTGTAGGTTCACACAGAAAGATGTCCAGCACTTCCTCTTTTTGATCCATCAGTTGCAAGAATGCATGGCTTTCACAGT
Organism: Poecilia reticulata; assembly: GCF_904066995.2. Classification (NCBI taxonomy): domain Eukaryota; kingdom Metazoa; phylum Chordata; class Actinopteri; order Cyprinodontiformes; family Poeciliidae; genus Poecilia; species Poecilia reticulata. The sequence goes on along the minus strand of NC_088848.1, from coordinate 8,785,043 downwards.
GCTTTGACCTCTTCACAGACTGACACTACAAGGGTTTGTGTCCTTTTCTTGTGTCATAGCAGTTTCACAGTGTGCTGCTGTGGTAACAGCTGATTAAGCCTGTGTCTAAAGTGGAAAGCAACCGAAACAACCACATCTGGTACTGAGAAAAGGCACAGTTTAGTTGTATAAAGTTTTAATGCAATAGTAGAGAGTAAATATGTGGAGAACAGAAGGTTTGTTTCGTTTGTCCACAAGCATGTTTTTCTCATGCGGATTGAAAAAATGGCTTTTTCCAAACACACAGCTTAGGCTTTTGTACTTTAAGCTAAATTCATCCAGAAAGTCAAAACATATTGACTACAGTTACTCCATGCAAGGATGGGGCGTATCCATTTTCGCCTCCTCAAAGTAAGAGTTGGAGTTTCCACCTGCCTAAAACGTTACGTGATATTGTCCCACAGTTGCATGTTTGTCATGCCATTTTAGGGAACAAATTTCATCATGTTAAATTGAATCAAACACTGATTATTTTGCTGTTATTCCATCACAATAAAGTGATTTAAACAAATATATACCATGGCTCACAAAACTATTCATTCCCATCACAATGACATTAGAAAATTAAAATGATCCCGTCAAAAATCTGAGTAAAGTTTCTAACTGAAGACCCGATCCAAAGTTGGAGCCAGAGGGGTGCTTTCAGTTACTCTGGGAAGCTCTGCTTTTGCTAATTTGTCAGTATGTGTCCTCTAACTCCAGTTTTTATGGTAGGAGAATGTCTGAAATTCATATTTTAGGGTTCTAGCTTAATCAGCTTCTAGAATTATCATGAAAGGTTGTTAGCAACCCTTTCCTATGTTGGGTTTGGCTTAAAGGGATAGATACTCTTGTATCTATGATAGAGAAATTTTAAAAGATTGAAGGCTAACAGCTACATAACCTTTTCAAAGAGATTCACACTCTTAATATTTTACTTTTATCTGTGGGATAAAATGGAATAATGACGGATATTAAATGTTGACACTTCCGAAAAAGTGCGGGCTTCTACACAGATTTCCATTTGTTGAGGCTGTGGACCCCTGACAGCTGATTTCTAGTCTTCTAAAAGTCCACCGGGTGTAGAGGAAACTTTTGGATTTTGTAACATGCTTTATTTGTGCAAACTGCATCGGAGATAGTTCATTGTTGTGTTTTTTCCAGGTTTCGCAGTTGTTTGGAAATGATCATGGGGGACTGACAACCAGTTGATGAGGCAGATTGATGCAGCCACCAGCTTTAGGCGGCGTAATTTTCTCATTGTTGAGGAAACAACAGCATGCTTAAGGGTGACACATGAGCGTTTTCGGTCTCGGTTGTTTTAAATGGCTAAAATCGGCGAAATTTTCACAGGGATCCTCATGAGAAATGTGCCACAATTTGAAGCAAATTACAGACTGGCCTCGCCATCTGTATATGTTTTGTATATATTTTGTACACTCTGGTTCACCAACATGCTTCTATGTAAAATCGCAAACGTTTACGTCTCCTACCACTCACTACTTACTCATAGAAATTACCCAGGCATGTCGTCATTCCAAATAATCGTTTTGTTGGGGGGAAAATTGATTAAAATTATTTGACTTAAAACTCATACAATCCAGGAAGTTGCTCTAGTGACATTACATGTGGAAGGAAAATGTCTTTTGCAGTGGTTTTCTTCATTTAACGATCATACGTGCATACACAGGTTCATATCTTTATCAATATCCTTTTTATTGAAAATTATGAACTCTTTACAGCTTTCTTTCATACCAAAGCTGCATTATGTTAACAGATGTTTGCACCTCTACCTATGTGGTGTAATGTCGCAAAATGCATTGTGGGTAACGAATGATATCGCCTGTTTTCGAGCTGTTAAAAATGCACTTACTTCACTAGGTGAAGTTGCATTCTGATTTTGCAAGACAGAGTTTACTTTAATAAAGAATCTTGAGGCTTTTTAATATCCAGTACCACGAGATTACATCCCTAGTTACCGCCTAATGTGATTTTCTGCAAAATGAGTTTAGGATCTACTTCAAAGCTGCTGTAAAACTGCACTGCAGGTTAAAAAAAAAAACTGTATACGGAATGAGTCAACCCATTAGCTATACCAGATGAAGCTTAAATACTTCTAAAACTCGTCTATTTGTATTTTTAAAAGCAGAGTATTGGACCCAGCCGGCAGCATTTAAGGCTCTTTGATTTAAGGCTTTCCGCATTAGGCTAACATCTCCTCTCACTTTGTTTAAATCAAAACTCTGTATCCATTGTTTGATTCCCCTAATTGATCTCCTCCATATCCATTTAACGTCTCACTTATTACAGCCCCATAAAAAGATTAATAGAATTAGCGCAGCGATCATTCATCTCAATCTCGGCAGCATTTCCCTCCGCTTGATCTATTGATTTTTTTTTCTTTTTTTTTTTTTTTCACCCGCCTGGTGGAAGTGTAAAGCTGTGTTGGAGGTCAAGCTGTGGTCACAGACTGCGGCGCTGCTGGGAAGTATCCTTTAACAGGCCAGAGTGGCCTGACTCTGAGTCCCCACCTGGACCAACTGCACCTAGGCGGGGGGGAAGGGTGAATGAAGGAGTGGATGTTCTTTAGGCTGAACTCGCCTCCCTGCTGCTAAAGCTACTAAACAGAGCCCAGCCTTCAGGTTCGGGATGAGGTCCCCAGAACAGGACAGATCTGGAAGAAACTGCTCAGCATTGGAGGATTTATTGCTCCTGCTGACTTCAGCTTTTTTCCTTCTTTTCTTTCCGCAGCCGACATAAAGCTTTCCTTTTACATATGCACCTCTCTCTCTTTCTCTCTCTCTCTGTCTGTGTTGCTCCCTAATTGCTGGGAGGAACATTTCTGTCTCCTAAACTGCAGTGTACATTTTTACAAGTGGTATGTATTTTTCAGTTGGGTGGTACTGTAACTTTCTGCTCACACCTCCAGTTATTGCACTTTAATGACTCTGGATAATTGCATCTTATATTTGTTGAAGGAGATTATCTCTTTGGGACTCTGTCAGGGCTTGTATGTAAGGTTAAGACAGGACTCAGTGGGGAACAGAGCAGATATTCACTCCGAAGCAGCGAGGTCTTCAAGGCTCAGTGTAAGACTAATGCCTGTCCGGTGTGTTTTGACTCCTTTTAGCCCCCTTCCCTCCCCTCGTGCCCTCCCATATCTCGCCTCCTCACGTTGGCAGCTGGGAGGAGGGAAACGGGGAATGACTGCTCATACAGTCGAGCCCCAGACCTCCCATTGTGCACAGGCCAGACAAGGTTGGCGGTCATGCAGTGGTGCGTGATGAGTGACAGGCAACAGGGCTGCCTCGCCCACGCTCGGCCCCCCTCCGGCCCGCCCGGCCGTCCTTTCACCCCGACTTCCACCCCCCGACGTGATGGATAAGCCTCTGCCCCGCAATGCTTCCATAACAAGTCAATGACAGTCAGCATCATGCAGTCTGACTCCTGTTGCCTCGCAGAATGTGCCATAAGGGAAGGCTAATGTGTCTGCTTGTCTCTGCCTTCCTCTCCCACACTCACTGAGTCACGATCCAGAGCTACCCTCAATAAAGGGGGGAGGAAATCTGCTTAAAGCAGCTATAAGAGCTCATATTCTGAAAGTGACTGGCGTTAGACTTGAGCAGGATAGTTTTTGAGAATCGATTGCTACTTTTTCTTTTTTTTTTTTGTCAAGACTGGAAACTTGTTTCATCCAGATCATAATTCTCTTTCTGCTTGCTTAAAATTCCAAAACAGCCATGCAACACCACAGACTTCAAAAAACATCAATAGCTTTTTTTTTTTTTTTTTTTTGCCGACTCCTGAAGTGGAAATGTGTCTGTTTCTCTGCCTTGAGTAATTCTGCTATAACTCGATCCTGCTGGTACTTGTTTAAAACCTGGCATCGGCGTGGCCTGCCTGGCCCTATCGGCAGCCCTGTGCTTATATAACAGTCTCCCATCCATCCTGTAATTACTGCCTTTTTGGGGCATAGTGTAGTGTCTGTTCCTTCGCCGTTGGAAGGGGCGGCGGGGAGGGGGCTGGGATCCAAAGCGACGCCGTTTCTGTGTTGTCGGGGCCTCTGAGACGGAGCCGACAGAGGCGCGCAGACATCAGAGGCTACTACACTTAATTGGCAAACATGTCGCGTGATAACCTGGGAACAGCGCAGGCCTAATTGAGTCCTCCTGTGCCGTCCTCCTCCTCACTACCTGACACAGGACCCAGGGCATTACATTTCCCTTGGTTTTAATGGCCGCAGTTCATTAGGACCGAGTGAGGGAATCATTACCGCTGGAAAAACCGCATGCCAGTGGATTCGCCGATTAAAATTATCCACAATTTGCTTTTTCTGTTTGAACATATGAGATAAACCACACAATTGGGGTGGGGGGAGGAGGATTGGATCATTACTGGTGGATTTGTATTCTGGAATTTTAGACATATTATAAACGAATGGGATGATTAATCAGCGCTGAGTTAATCGCCCTGACTGATGTGTGTTTTTTTTAAGCCAGTTCATTTGGGTTTCTCAGTAGGGATGGGGTGGGAGAAGATTCTTGCAGCGTGATAACTTTCAGTAGAAACACCACAGTTTCACAGCATTTACACAAGAAACACAATATAATTACTTGTTTAAAGTAAAAAAAAAAAAAAAAATCAACAGCTGTCTTTTCTGCTATTAATGTAAAGTGAAATACTTATTCAGTTTGATCTGCCCTGACAGGTAACCACCCAGTTTTTGATCATTAAATATCTAACTAGCATTCCAAGCTGAGTGTAACAACAGCAACTCTTTAATGTGGAAAGTCAACGGTATCTCCCTTTGGTTGAAAGTCAGCGATACAAGAAGCTATTTAGAAAGAAAGTGTACTATTTACACATATTGTGTACATTTAATTCAAGCTGTGAAAGAGCGAGAGAGAGCAAGACATCAGTAGATAAAAGGAAGACTCAGCAGAATACAGCTGAGTTAATTTGTTTTATTCTTTTCAGCTTTGAACTTCTATCTGGTATTGGACATGCTTGAATGCCACATATTGTCAATCGCAGAGTTGTGATGAGAATCTACAGTGCATGCCTTATCTCTAATTGCTCTTTAAGGTAAAGTTTTAATTGACTAAAACTTACATGTAAGTCAGGTTTTTACCAAAAAAATATATATATACTGAATATGTATACGTTCACGAAACATGATTGATACTGATCTCTATTTATTCTTGTTCTGATTTTGATTCACAGACTTACACTAATTTGGAAGTAGATTATTTCCCTGCAATGTTATATATTTTCTTTCCATTTTGCTCTTTATAATATAGCTAGTCTAACAAACTTTGTTAGCCAGGCTCTATCAGTCAGCCAGAATTAGGCTGCTTAGCAATTATGGCACTTGTAGCCTCCCTAACTATAACTTTTAAATAGTTTTGCCTTAATTAGAAGGACGTGGGGACTTTTTGACTGTCTGTGCAGTTTATTGCAAGCAGGTTTAAAGTGTAGTCGCCTTGTTTCAGCCACCTGACACAAACACTCAGCAGCAGGTGGAGGAGGGGAAGCAACTGTGCTTCTCTGTGCCTCGTGAAACAAGACAAAACCGGAGAAAGCTTTGGCTTATTCAGACACTTTCTCATGCATCTCATTAAAAGGTTTTAAATCTGTATGTATACTTTGACAAAAGTTTGTTCAAACTGAAAATGACCTTAGATCAGTTCGTGCTTGTTTCTTAGTGCAAGTTTTTCTTGTGGAAATGGCTTAAAAACCTTCTTTCTCAATAAAACAGGAGTAGCTTTTTTTTTTTTTTTGCCCTGGAGCTAATACCCAACAACCTCTTCTGTGCCATTAACATTTATATACCACCCCCATACATGGAGCTCCACATGTGTCCCATTGCTGCCCAATGCATTCTGCAGCTCCACGCTCAGAGGGAGGGGATTTATATGGGTTCCGGCCCCATCTTCCAAATGAGAGACAGTCATTGTAATTGAATACGCAATAGGTGAGCCATTTAACAAAAGTGGAAATGGCATTCAACTATGTATTAATGTGCTTTGCCGAGGCAAAAAAGGGAGCCATCATCATTTCAGTGTTCAAGCTGTTTTAAAAGAGCATTTAGCCTGCCATCTCTCCAGGCCATGAGAGCAAAAATGACACAGATTTCTTTCTTCTCTCTTCTTTGTGTGAATGTTCTTCACCTAATATTTTCTGTGTTTGTCATGCCTTTTCTTTTCCACCCATCCCTCAGAAACTCACTGTAATCTAGGTGAAGGGATACAAGCAGTCCTACAGAAGGTTATTGTCATGAAAAACCCCTCTGGCCTTCTGGCTCTCAGCCCCATTTTTCTCTTTTCTCCTCCTGCATCCAGTGTGTGTATTTATGCGTGAGGGCAGAAGATGTGAACAAGTATGGGTGTGAGAGTGTGTGTATGCATGTATGTATGTATATATATATATATATATATATATATATATATATATATATATATATATATATATATATACACCTGTTAAGCCAGGTGGGTGTGTATATATAACAGAAACATTACTTTTTGGAGACATTAAGCTCCTGCTATCTGGAAAGAAGTTCAGTCAGCCAAAATTAAAGAACAACAGATGGAGGAAAAAAAAAAAACTCTTATTACTCAGGCCATCATTTTTGTTAAATTTAAAATCTGATTGGACATGATTGCGTTGTCATTTCAGTATGTTTTTACAGATATTTGGAGTATTCTTCACTATGTGTATGTTTTAGAGTGTTTGTGTTATTGGCATTTTCATGTTTTTAACCTAGCCAATATGGGGGAAAAAAAAAAAAAAAAAAAAAAAATATATATATATATATATATATATATATATATATATATATATATATATATATATATATATATATATATATCCCATTATGCACTGCTCAAAAAAATAAAGGGAACACTTTAACATTTAAGTGAACACTGAAGAGTTCCCTTTATTTTTTTTGAGCAGTATATTTCTCCAGTTACACAACATCCCCTACTTTCCATAAACCTCAAAATATACTATTGATTAGGCAGATATGAAATCCCTTCCTACCAAATGTTAAGTATGAACCGCCTTCTGCAGTTCCAACACACACTACTATCGCAATGATGATTGTGATTTAATTTATTGTGCAGCTGTTTGAGATTAGCAAATTATCCCACTGTAAGTAGCCATAATACCACTCATAATATTTAAATTGGTCGATCTCCTGGAACTAATCCAGTTTTCAACAGAATATGTACATTTTCAGCATGATGAAGATTCTGGAACCAGAAACTTCTATCATTTTAAATGACCAGCTGGGCGATTTATTCATATCCAAACAGGTTTTGGGATACATAAAGCAGGGTAGCGTTAAGCTTCAAGAAGGGTCATGACCTCGACCTGCATGCAGATTTGTGACAACAACAAATTCAAGCTTGTGCACCAAATTCTTGTTTCAACTCTCATTTAAGCTTTTCACTACGTTATTGCATAATTTTAGTCCGGCTTGGAAAAAACCAGATTAGTTCAATTAATGACTAAAAGCATCAAAATTTTGATGAAATTCATGCCCGTGTCGAGTATAAGCATAAGCATAAGTATAAGCATCATATTTCCATCTGTGGATGGAAAAAGAGAGGCGGGAGGAAAGAGAGGGCGATTATATGGCGTCATTTCTTAGCATCCCTCCTAGAGTCATCATCTGGCTTTGTTTGTTTGATAGACTGCTCAGAAGCCTTATCTCCGTGGCGGGGCCCGTGGCTGTTTATCGCCTCGGTGACGTGTGGATGTACGTGCTCTCTGCTGTCAGTATGTGTGGGTGATGGCAAGTTCACTAAAGACCCCTCAGGGTATGAGAAGTACTGTGGGGGGAAAAAGAAACGAAGAAATAGTTTCCCCGTGACAGCTCACCCACAGCGGACTGGAGATGTACTCCTCAATGGTGGCTTGGGGGAAAAAAAAAAAAATCTCGTCTCACTGCCTGAAACAAAGAGATGCGAGAGCCAGATTAGCGTATTACCAAAACAGCTTCCCTTTCAGGCTCTTCTCTCTCCTCCTCCTCCTCCTGTCAGAGCTGTCTGCAGAGAACAGGGAAGAACATGAGACATTAACCTCTGCCTGTTTATTCACAAGGCCCCACAGGCCAAGTTGGAGGATGAACATAGAACCATTTCTGAAGCCAGCGAAGCAGAACAATCACAATGTGTCATTGGAGGAATGAAGACATGAAGTAGTGTTCTCCCTTTGTGTCTCGCACAGATACATTTTAATTAAGCGTCCCGTTTCGGCGACGAGTCGCATGCTTCCCGTTCCGCTGACCTTCGGTGTGACGCAAACACTCGGCGACTTCTCTGATGAGTCACGGCGCGCATTAGTGGTGACGCATTACTAAATACAAAAAGGTGAATTATTTTTAGCGAATCTTTTATTTGCTGTTTTAGGAGTTTGTTTAAACCGATCAGTCAGAATCGGTGACCTCGACTCTAAAGGTGTGGAAACGTTTATGACGTACACGATGCGAGACACTTCTGGAGGACATCAGATCCTAAGACTGTCCTCTCCCTTTTCCAAGGCCTTCCTCTGAATGTCTTCATCGTTTTATGCTTCAGCTGCCTGTGTCAATGTGACTGTCAAGAGATTTGAAATATAAACTGCATAAAAGAAATTATGATCTCATGGCTGCAGGACTTGTTCCCCTCATATTGGACAGAGGACAGACCGGAGGCTACAATACGTACTTTGGATCCCTGTTTGAATCAAATAAATTTGGATCAAGATCTCGACCTCCTTTTTTCCAAGTCTGCAGCCAAAACAGATGTTCCTAAATCATAAGAAACTTTGATTTGTGCTTGGATGACTACGCTCTGAGATATGAGTCATTTAACTGCTTTTCTCACTCGTTCCCTCCCCTCCCCTTTGTAAGGACATGTTAAAAACCTTGAAATATTCTCATCTTTTACTGCATTTGCAGAATATCATGATGCAATTATTAAGAAGAAAAGAATCCAACCTGTTTGTTCATCTACTCAGGTAAAGGGGGAAAAAAATGACGTTCCGAAAAAGGTTTTGACAACATCATCAGGGTCACAAGTCCTTCTCACAAATTGTGTAATATTAATTTATGCAAAGCATTTTTTTTAATCTATGCAAATCTATCATTTGTTTTAAGATTTAAGGGAAGGTTTTGGGTTGATGAATGACGTGGCCTACTTTGCTTAAAGACCCTTCAAAATGGGAAAGATAAGAGAGCATGCCAGTCAAGTACGACATTTGTGCCCATTTGTATGAAGCTTGGTTCACACTAGTTGTCAAGTTTGGACCCAATTTTTGATTTCTGACAATCTTAAGGATGCTCGGATTATTGCCGTGGTTCTGCAGAGATTCCTGCCGGTGTCTGGTGTGAGTAGAGGGATCTAGTTCGCTAGGAAGGACGTTGGGACCCATCCGATCCCAAATCGGGGACATTCAGCATGTTGGATTGCCGTGACTCGCTGCGCCAGCGTGTGGGGTGTGACCTGAGGAAAAACGAGCACAAAGCCTGGTAAAAGTGAAGTGTAGCCAGTCAGAAAGGGAGGTGATGGAAACATGGATACAGAAGACAAAGCTACTGCTGTGACGCACTGTAAAGGTCGGTTGAAGTCGGAGACGTCTTTTTTTTTCCCGCTCTCTTTGTTAAAAATTGTCCACAAAGTATATTGTTTCTTCCGCGTTGAACATGTTTGTTGACTCTGAACTCGCATTTAAACTTGAGAGATCTTGTGAGATTTCTCATCTGACATCTGAATGTTCATGTGGTGTGAAAAAAAAGAGACGATTTCATGTGCCTGAAAGTTGCTCTAACATGAATGATTTGAATCTATTTTGCAGAGAAAGGAGTTAATTACAGTAATGGGCATTTTCCTTGCTTGTGTGCCCAGCATTTTTTTATTAGTAACAGGAAGGTTTTTACTTATTTTTTTTTTTTAAAGTAGCTTTCATAGCCAAAAAAAAAAAGTTTTCATTCACACAAAGTGTTGCTGCAATTACCCCATCAGTACGTCCCTGTATATGTAGGCCAAGAGTTGATTCAGTTCAGAAGAAGAATGACTTCTCTGACACTCCTCTGTTTTTCCTGGCTGTCTGTTCACCAGTCATGGTACTTTGAGAGCCAGCACGGCTCCACCGGAGGAGTCCAGCTAACCACTGTAATTGTGCCGTGCCGAAGCCGCCTTCCCCAGCCTGGGACTGAACCATGAAATATTTGAAAATGCCGGGGTTAAGAGAGAGGGGTCGCTGGCAGTGCAACGTGAAATGTGAGCGCATAGAGCATCTTTAACAAGAAAGCAGCCGGAAAGCCAGCCAGTCTGGCAGCCAGGGCACGCAGTGAAGGAGAATAATTATGGATGTAAGAGGAGATATTGCACTGGGAGCAGATCAATAGCGCCTAGGTTCTGCTGCCGTTCAGATCCGTGTATTTATTTATTTTTTTTTTTTTTTGTCGCAGCAGGAAAGATGGCAGGATGTCAGCTTGTTGGTCTGGGGACGCACAGGGGTTTTAACACCAGCTAGCACCGCAGATACCCTTACAATCCCGAGGCATGTGCTGCTCCCAAATCACTGTTGCTCAGAGTTTGGCTGGTTGCTTTTCTCCCATCTCCAATCCTCTTATCCACAGAGTTGGCAGGAGGACTGGCCTTTGTCTGGTCCTGATTGTATTCCCACAGTCCAGACTATTCAGTCATGTTTTCCAGTTTTTCTTGGAGGGATCCCTAATTCTTCTTGCGGTTAGAAAATTCTGGATAAGAGGACACAAAAGATCAGCGATCAGCAGACACAATCTGCTAACCCTTAATGGCAAATATATTTTGTGCCATGGATTATTGGAGCTATGTCAGTCTACCCTTTGCTCATTTCTCTACTTAATAAAATTCTGGTTTTCTCTAATTTGAGGTCGTATCAGGCTGAGTATGCGTAGCATAGCATATGCGTAGCATTGTTGTTGTTCTACAACAATCTAAAGTGTTGTAGAAGTTTCAGTCTAAAAAAAAAAAACCTGGTAGAGCAATTAAATTTTCAGTTTTTTCAAAATAATTCATGTCAAAACTAAAAAGATAATAAAAACTTTGCTTTCTAACTGAGATAAAGGAGGAAAAGTTTAGGACATATATATCCTATACAGCTAGTGTTTCTTCTTTGGCTGAAATAACTTACTCCATATATTTCATATTTGAAGTTTCAACCCACAGCATGTGAAAAGATTCATAACCTGGGCTTTTACTCTGCCATTCCAGGACTTTTTATTTCTAAGCTTTGAGGCCAGAGATCCCTCTAGAAGGCGTAAAAAAAAAAATAAAAGAAAAAGTCTGTCATTTTCTATTTTTACCAGTCAATTTTGAAATGATAATTATGACATAGGCTATTCAGTTGCATTTCATTTTTATTCGGTTTAATTGATATTCATAGATGAACAGAGAATCCAGCACTGTGTTGATGACGAACTACTTGAGGTGTGAGCAAATCACACCTCAAGCAGAGGAACACATTTAACCTTTTCTCCATAGTGACAAAAACCAACGACTGTGTCCCAAGTAATAGCTACATACAAAAAATGAAAGTAAACGACTCCACTTAAATTATGAACGCATCACCTACTTTTCTCTGATCGCACGGCTTCCTTTTGGTCAACATCTGGAGGAGAAATCTGCACTTTGGATCCGGCCTGGGGCTGCACAGTGGCGCAGTTGGTAGAGCTGTTGCCTTGCAGCAAGAAGGTTCTGGGTTCGATTCCCGGCCCCGGTCTTTCTGCATGGAGTTTGCATGTTCTCCCTGTGCATGTGTGGGTTTTCTCCGGGTACTCCAGTTTCCTCCCACAGTCCAAAAACATGACTGTCAGGTTAATTGGTCTGTCTAAATTGCCCCTAGGTGTGAGTGTGTGTGTTCATGGTTGTGTGTCCTGTGTGTCTCTGTGTTGCCTTGCGACAGACTGGCGACCTGCCCAGGGTGACCCCATCTCTCGCCCGGAACGTTAGCTGGAGATAGGCACCAGCAACCCTCCCGACCCCACTGAGGGACAAGGGTGCAAGAAAATGAATGGATGGATCCGGCCTAAAAAAAAAAAAATCAAACCAAGCTCATAGAGATTGTGACCGAGCTTTAATCAGAGGCCCGAGTCTGAAGTAAACCTGACATATTATTTTAATTAAGATTTTACTGCTTTTGTTTTTAGACCACCATTTGAGTAATGAGTGTAACTTTTCTCTCTCATTTTTAGCTATTGGTTAAAACCTTCCAGCTCCATTTTGTCGCTTGTTGTAACCACAGAGTGAGTCAAGTGCAAATCATCTGGGTTGGGCGATTAATAGGAGTGGACCAGGGTGGAACTATTTAGTTATTCAGTGCGCTACGGTTGGTACACTGTTCTTTTTGTACCTTACTTCCTTTCTTTCCTCAACAAGCTAAACTACCTGTACCTATGCTCCTCTGTTTCGACTATAGATTAACACAACGTAGCATTCTCGTTTAGTTTTCTCTGTTCTGTATGTACTGTAAGCGTGTTAAGCACACCACAGAAACTTGAATCAAATGTTCATCAAGCAAATAATTTTGGTCTCATCAAGGCCTGAATTTCAGGTTGGGCTCAGGCTATAGATTTAAACACTGACCTGCGCTCTGCTGCCACAGTGGAGACTGGAGTTAAAAGGCACCACTTTAGCCAAAGTTTCAAATGAGCTTTGGAACTAAACATGCCACAAAGCATCCTGTCCATAACTCTTCCTCATGTTTTCAGCTCAAAATCAGCAGGATGCATGTAGTCTGCAAATCCACAAATACTGAACCACTGAGTTAAGACCTTCAGAGAAGACTTGACGTTCACATCTGCGCTGATATTTTTTAGAGTCGTCATGCCATCGGCATGGGATAAACTGTTGCTTTGGCTAGCTGTACAAATCTATCGAGGACATTTTTAAGGTGGGAGAAAGGTCAGTTTAGAGGTGTTTGTGGTCCTGACATATGTCTTCCATACACATTTTTATTTGGCAAATAGCCATCAGATGCCACATAAACAGACATGAAATATTACCTCATTTTTTGTATGGTCAGTTTACACACAGGCACACACACCACTCCTGTGTCTCATGTGCAACACAAGTGGTTTGGATTATTTTAAGGGGTTTTTTCCCCCCCCTCCCTCCCTGGGTTTTTCATCATCTGAGGCATGCAACCCTCTCCAGAGCAGATCTTTGTTTCTCATTAGGAGGTAAATAGACCAGGCCAAATTCTCAGATGTTTATTATACACAAGAGGGTATGGTCACTGTTCTCAACAGTTCTCCACAGGAAACAAAAAAGCTGTTTGGTGTCTTGACCTTTGTCTGCAGCAGCTTCAAGCAAATGTTTGTTGAATTTACGGGGATAATAAAGTGAAGAGAGTTGACTGTTGAGTTTGGCGTGACTGCACCAAAAGTGTGTGCTGCGCCGGAACTAGACTTTTACGCAACGGGTGGCCAGAGAGTGGGTAAAGTTTTATTAGGGGATCCGTGTACTAATAAAGGAAATATTCTGTTTTTGTATCCTGGTGCCTGCCTTCCTGACAACTCTCGCTCTACTTGGCATTGCCGTGTGCATCTAGACTTTTCTCAGTTAAAGAAGGTATGCTTTGAGATTTGACCCAAAATTGCCAAGAAAACTATCGTTTCACATCTTCATCATGAGACCATCTGTAAGTAAGCTACAACATATCTTTCTTAACAATGGACGCAATCCATATTTATAACACAATTGATGCCAGTATACTTCATTGTCATGTATGCACTCGTGAATTATACTGGAATTGCACCTCTGCATCCCTGCAGTCAAACTAACTGCTTCCTTGTGGTCTCTGTCATAATTCAGCCAACTAAGAAGCTAACCTACAAGTTAAACAATAAAAACATAGACTTATGCCATAAATGAATACAATAAACTGGGCTTTGGAGTTTTTTCTACAGCAGCTGTAAATCATGTCTGTCTTTGTGTTTGAAATCACGTATCTTTCAGTGCTTGGTGGTAATGACCAGTCAGTCATGTTGGGTGGCACTTAGTGTGCCCAGTCAGGTTTCAGTGCTGGTCAGTGCCACCTTGGCCACCGCTTTAGCTCCTCCCATGAGTGTGTTGCATTTTTTTATATATATATTTTAGATATACTCCATGGCAAAATCTGTGAATAGGCACATTTTCCACACATTTTTTTTAGTTATGTTCCACAGAAGAATCTATGGATAAGTGAATCTGTGAATACCAGTCCTCGAATAGGCAGGAGTTCACTGTATAGCTCTGTATACTTTGTGTTTATATATGAAAAATGATTAAAATGCTCCAAAACAATTGAGTGAACACTTGATTTTAACTAAATGATATTCATAATGAATGCGTGGGTGTGTTTTGATGAATTTCCAATTCGTTTGCTTTACAAACAAACACATAAAAGGAAACCACAAAACTATTCATTATTGCTTCAAAGGAAAGATTTCTCATGACTCGACCTTAGTACAATATCGTGTTGAAGCAGAATCTCACTGATTAAGAAAACAAGCTTTCAAGGCCTTCGCCTGCAGGTCTATAACCAAAGGGCCTGCGGGCAGCTTAATCTTTGAATGCTAAACAATTTCTGACTTACTGTCGCACCAGAAGATATCATTTATCTTGCTTGTTAAATTCTTAGATAAATTGATAGGTTGACCTTGAAAATCTGCGTCAAAGACTGGCAAAGAGTTTATGATTCAGTCGCTTTTTTTGCACAAGTAAGAAAAACCCATCCTGCGTCTGTGGAAATTCTTAAAATTTAATTAAGATGACCTTGGCTAAAGAAACTTGAGGACATGAAACTTACTGAAGCCAAAGGAAAAGTTAACTTGAAAAGCAATTTTCCTATTTTATTATCAGTTAATATTTTCCTTATTAGACCCAACGATTCACAACTTGATATAAAATGCTTTTCACTGCGTAGTCAAACGGTTAAAGGGTGCAAGATTTTCAGCTAGTGTTGAAAAGTAATGAGTAATTATATGCAGCTTGCTAGTGTTACGTTTTGAGACATCAACATTTTATAAACCTTACTGCTTCAGTGTTGTTGGATTTGTTCTCTGATGAGAAAATATACAAAGATACTTGAATTCTTCTGCTTGAGGCAGACATGACCCTCAGTCTGGGTGTAGCGGCCCACCTATTTCAGGTTGAAACTCTGTGCCCAGCCCTTATGGGAGCCTACTCACTCTGCTGCTCACCGCTGTAGTTTGTACTGAAGGTCATGGCTTCCAGATGCTGACAGAACCAGATAAGATCCAAAGCTTCCCAAAACGAGACGCCTCCATCTTTATGATATCACCTTGAGATCCTGTTCATGAACACCACAACCAGGATCAATGACAAGATCCTGGAAGAGTCTGACCTGGTCTGATAACAAGCTAAATTTGGATGCAGCTCTTTCTTGGTTGTACATGGATGAGATCGCCCCTACAAGCATTCCCAGCACCCTGAAGATCCATAGTATCACCCACAAAATGCCTAGGGGGACACAGTCCCTGGACCCACTATGCCTGGGGTGTGAAACTCCAGTTCTCAAGCGGAGGTTTCTTGCAACGTTTAGATGACGCCCAGGTACAACACATCTGAATTAAAAGGCTGAATTACAAATTTCATAAAACTTGGAAATCGTTTATGACTTTTTTCAATAAACCTTCAACAGAGGTTCTGGAATAGCAGACCATAGAAATTTTGGCTGAGCAGTGCTTCAATAAATCTTGACATGGATTTTTGTATGGTCTTAACTTTTTAGTTTTTCTTTTTGCTACACACCTTGTAGGTGACAGTATTTAGGGGAATGCTGGCTGTTTATTTGGTGGGCTGTGTTTGTGGTTTTTATTAGTGTTTGTGGTTTGTATATTTTGTCTTTCCTATTCCTTGGAAGAACTTTGTAAATTAAAGTGAAAATGCTAATAAATATATTAAACACAAAAAGGCTGAATTACTTCCCCAGATAGACAAGTTCTTCAAAATCCTACTCATGAATTAATACTGTGATTCAAGTGTGCTTATGCTGAGGCACATCTAACTATTGCAGGAAACTGGTCCTTGAGGACTGGAGTCTGACACCTGTGCACTGAGCACAAGTGGACTGAACAACCAAATCTCCATGAACTTCAATAGGTTGAAGGTTTCCGTAAAATAAACCCAAAATGTCAATATTCTCTTCGAGCCACTTAGTTATCTGCTTTTCCTTGTGATATTGGGCTCCATTTTGAAGGGGGAAAAAAAATCCTTTCTCATAGCCAAAGCTAAGATGGCAGTTTACCATCAAAATAAGCAGGACTCATGGTTATGTTCCTCTTTACTTGCCCATACAGTCTACATGGGATTTGATTGGAGTGAATACCTCAACCCTACCCCCTTGTATTTAACTTCTGGAACTGAATCTGTCCTTGATATTTTCTTGGAGAGAAGTATCATACCTCCAAAAGTCTCTGAAACACTTAGCTAGCAGAAAATCTCACTCCTGCCAACTACCATTCCTGAGCAAACTCTGTGCTGGTGGTAAGCTGATCCCACATTTGACTCATCTTTACGAGAGAGTCCTGATCCTTCTTGAACTTCCGTAGCTTTCTTTAAACCAGTTGGGCTCTTTCAGTTCCTAGTAAAATAGTTGGTTTGAGAAGCTACTTGCAGCAATATTTTTACATGTGAAGCCCTTTTGAAGTGGTGATGATGACCCTTATTTCCCTCAAGGTAATGATGGTTGACAAAAATAGATTGTTTTTCAGTCAAAGGGACCATTCTACTCTTCTAATTAACACATTTTCTCAGACTTTTTCTTGAAATTATTCTAGCAGGTCATTTTGTGGCAGGCCTACAGCACAGTGAGAAATGTTTCCTCAAAATTATTTCCATAGGTATGATGTGAATTGCCATTTAAAAAAAAAAGAAAACCATAAAAGATAATAAAAGCAATTTCATACCTTTGACCACGATTATGAAAAACAAAGCAATATTTCAAATGTTATCAAGGCCAACCAGTAAATGAAAAATATATATTGGTAGGTAAAAGCTTAACACTTTTCTGCTTTGAAGACCTGGAAAGATGAAAGTTTTTATTATAGGTATGTCGGCCAAGTGCATATCACTCCAAAATAAAACTGTGCCAAAATCGAAAGCGAAACAAAACTTAAGAGTCAAGAACTTGGTCATAGATCTATATATTTTGATAAAAACAGATCTATGTGGGCTCAGGATGCTTCCAGTTCTTTGTTTGAGTCTTTTCATCTAAAGGAGGTGTGTTATTCAGCAGAGAGAAAGACAGAACTTTGCTTGCTCCTGAGGACTCTTGTGTGCACGCAACACCCACACACAGTCATCCCAGACAATGAACACAAAGATCTGAAGAGAAGGAAACGCAAGGTTTGCAGGGGAAAAGCAGTTTCACACTTTGTAGAGCATAAACACACTGTTGTACGTTCTGGTAGTAAGTACTTGTTTGCTACTGTATTGCAGTCAAAAATATCATATAATGTAACTGTAACACATGGGACGTAACAACGCCATTCACATTTAACGTGTACCAGAAACATCGATAAATATAAAGAGCAAGACGGATAAAAGAGGGTTAAACAATGACACATCCAGAACCAACACATCTGGAGTAAGGCACCAGCAGTCAACGGAGAGAAAGTGAGATCCCAGAACGTTGCATATTCCGACTCTGACTAACAACTCAGAGGAACGGAAAATAAACCAGCTGGAAATATCAGCGTAATGAGATTTACCAGTTGTTAAAACGTGCTGCGTGAACTTTGTTCGTTAAGCAAACTGCTTCATCCACCCTTAATCCTTTATCCACTTCCTTGAGAGATAGCGACTTTCCGGTAGTCCTGCATTGTTTGCTGACCTCTCGTCAGAGCTCAGAGGTGAGATGTGTGATAGAGGCCTTCAGTGCTGATAAAGACTGATAAACGAACTCCCCCCGCCGCGGCGCTGCGCCTGCCGCTGCCACAGCTTCCATTAGGCTCCAAAGGCTGAACGGCTGCCCAGTCGTTTTAGTGCTATCTGAGGTTACATCCTCTGTTCAGAGTCCCTTATGCAAACCCTGTTTTTTTGTGCCGAGATTGCTATCGGTGAAGATATTTATGTGCTGCACATGTTTCCGATTGTTTAACCTTTAGACCTGAGCAGGAGGGGGGTTAGCTGCTGTCCCTGTGGGCTCCAGACCTCTCTCCTGCCCCTGTAGGTAAACGGAGACTGATGGAATCAGACGCTGCTCTTATAAGTGGGTAATGGACTGGTTGGAGAGACCTCAGATAAAACTGGTGACAGGAAAGCTGAAGAGTGGACAAATTTTAGCAGCGATTTCCAGTTATTTCTTTTAGCTTTGTCATCTAAGAACCCTTTTATTTAGATTCTCTGTCATTGAAGTGCTAATTTATTTCACTAGTTAAATGCAAAAGTAAAACTTTACAGATTCATGACATAAAGGGATTATTTTTTTGTTATTTTTGATGGTTTCACAGAAAATGTGACTATTACATCAGACCAATAAAATAAAAGGATTTTTTTTTTTTTTTATCACTGCCAAACTACTGGAAAGTATGTCCTTCTACTGCACAGTATATTCACTTACTACTTGGCTCCTTTTACGTGAATTACTGCATCAGTACAGCCAGTAAAACCATGGTCATTAAGCGAGGTGTTGATAGTTTTAGGCGTGGCGGTAGGGGGTAAGTTCAACTGAAAAATGAAATCTACATTTCCAGTAAGAATCTCACAGCATGGTGACAGGAAGGGCTCTAAAATGCTCTGGTAGGGAGCTGCACTGACTTTCGACCACCTGATAAAACTTGGTTTACCAGGAGCAGACGACGTGGTTTCTTCAAGTCATTATAGATTGTGGAAAAACTTGATCTTGAGATTCCATCCCTCTCCAATCTTCCTCCGTACTCTCAAAGTCTTAACAAAAGGAATGCAACACCCGTCGCCCGTGTCCTGGTTATACGTTTGTGCGGTGCCTTTTGAAGCACTGACTGAAGTCAAACTAAACAGTAAAACAGATTCAAACTCCTGAATCTGTTTTACCTCACATTCATCTTAAGGTTTCAGTTTTCTCTGTTAATTATGCACATTTTATCTATCATACTTTTTCATTTAACTCAACTTTCCATGAAAATACTTTGACATATCTCTCGCTGTTAAAAAATATATTTCTGTACTGATTTACTGTACTGTATTTTTCTATAAGTTCAGGGCTTCGCAGATACACATTTTTCTTTCTCCAATTTATAAAAATGACTTAAACCCAACTTATTTTTCCATTAAATTAGTTAAGAAATTGCTTCAGGACTAGTAAGGGTTGTAACGGAAACTCCTTTGGTCTAAAAACGCCAGTTCAGGGCATGTTATGAACAGTCCCCTCCATTCTCTTCCTGCAGCAGTTGGTGACTGAATTTATTTCTCTGGCAGACAACATGACTTTGGTGATCCTGATAAGCAGTGTCCTGATAAGTGGATCAAGCATGTGGATTGACCTGCCGCGGTCTCAGTTGTATTGTAGCATTGCTGTAGACACACAGTGGTGGAAGCGGTTGAGATATTCATTGACCGGGATTTACCGGGCTTTGCGACTGGTCTGCCAAACCTCAAGTAGACCAGCGGCCCTCATCTCCAGGGAGCCTTGGCAGTGTGCAGAGATATG
Organism: Poecilia reticulata; assembly: GCF_904066995.2. Lineage (NCBI taxonomy): Eukaryota > Metazoa > Chordata > Actinopteri > Cyprinodontiformes > Poeciliidae > Poecilia > Poecilia reticulata. The sequence continues at coordinate 8,765,357 of NC_088848.1, read as the reverse complement.
AGCAAACATTTAATTTCAGAGTTTTTATTGCCTTCAACAACACAATTTTGGAAGTTGTCAGACAATTTGTGAGAAGAGCGATGCCGAGCTAGGGACAAAACTCGGGCTGTTTTCAGTTGCAAGCTGGCCAACTAAAATTGGGAGAAATTGGTGTTGTTTTCTTTTGGCCTTTGATGAAACATTTAGCATTATGCAATTTTAAAAAGGGTGAGATTAACTTTTACGTTTTAGTACTGTGTATCTAAACGGTTGTGGAATGTGAATAGTCTGACTTCTATCTTGAATCTTCTGGTTTCAAGATATATGACGATTAAAAAAAAAGGTTTGATTTCAAGACAGACAGTGGGATTGATGGATTTTCTGCAAACAATTCTGAACTATTGCAAACAAACACACTGGCGTATCTGTTTTGTGTCATTGTTTTGATTCTACAGAAGCACCACTGACTGCTCAAATGTCAGCTCTGAGATTTATCAGGTATGTTGGTAAAATAAGCAGCCTGGTACATTTTTTCTTTTTCTAATTAACAAGGTAACCTCAAGTTGTCAGACTCGGAACTTTACTTCATAAAACATGACAGTGAAAAAACTAAGAATGTGTTAGGAGTCAGATTTGTACGCTTACTAAAATTAAATTTAACTGGTGTTTGGTTTTGTGTCTAGAACAAAGCAGAAGACTGTACTTTTAAAACATTACTGTGTCTATGATGCATCCTCATCATAGTCATGTAGTTTAATATGTGTGCGTGTGTGTGTCTAACAAGGTCAGTCTATGTTACCACTCAACAGTCTGCATCACCATCCCATGTTGTACATGCATTGCATGACATTTTTTCCCCGTTTGCGACATTGGGTAACACTTTATTTGAAGGGGTGTGCATAAGACTGACATGACACTGTCATAAACGTGACATAACACCTGTCATGAACATGAAGGAGTCTTTATGAATGTCCATGACAGTTGTCATGAAGTGTCATTCGTTAAATAATGACACTTTTAATGCAAAGTTGCTCTAAAAGTTGCATTTAAAGTCGATTAAAAGTGCCAACGTTGCATGATTTTGTGAATAATGACAATTTAATGCAATGTTGGCATTTTTAATGGACTTTAAATGCAACTTTTAGAGCAACTTTCCATTAAAAGTGTCATTATTTACCGAATGACACTTCATGACAACTGTCATGGACATTCATAAAGACTCCTTTATGTTCATGACAGGTGTTATGTCATGTTTATGACAGTGTCATGTCAGTCTTATGTACACCCTGTCAAATAAAGTGTTACCCAACATTGCTCAAGCTCAGTCAAGTTAGATGTAGAACTTTAAACAAAAATCTTTAAGCGTCTCCACATATTTTGATTTGAATTTAGGTCTTTCCTTCGATTAAGCCACTTGAAGAATTTAATATACTTTGATCTACACCAATTTGTGGCCGTCTGCTTGGGATCTGTGTTCTGCTGTCCAACCACCATGTTTTACAATGGCGGTGGTTTGTTCAGGTCTATGTGAACTGTTCTCACCACACACAATGTTTTGCATCTCAAATAAATAGCTAAGCTTTGGTCTCTTCTGACCAGAACATGTTGTTCCACGTGTTTGCTATTTCCTCTTCTTTGGTTGTGGCAAACTTTAAACTTGACCTCTAATGACTTCCTTTAAACCATGGCATTGTTGTTTGTCACTCTTTTTGGTGTGCATGACTAACAGTTTTCCAGTCAACACATCTCTGCACCTTCTCCAGAGTCATTAAAGTATTTGGGATGTTGTGCTATAACCTAACCCTGCTTAAGCTTTTTTCGCAGCTTTCTCCCCGACCTGTTTGTTATGATTCTTGGTCTTCATGAATTATGAAGATCAAGATTCATGATTCATGATTGGTCTTCACCTCTGTGAAGATGTTCTCTAGCAAACCTCTTCACAGATCAGCTATATTTATACAGAAAACTGAGATTATTTAAAATATTTGCGTTGGATTTAGCTGTGAGGTATCAAAGTGAGGTGGTTAGATAGCAGCAATGTGAATCTTTCAGTATCTAGCGATCTAGTTCAGTTACGATTTTCAGGATCACAATTCGATTCAGAAATGAACTTACTTCCTGTCTTTTTTCTTGCATAAAAAGATATGGCAGAGTGAGTTCATTGTGCCTGCAAATAGGAGACATACAAAGACATACAACTTAAATGCAATTTAAAATAAATTTTAAAATACTCAAAAATAGTGTTTTGAGTTCAAAATACTCAGGATTTGAGTTCTGAATCCTGGGATAAAGATTTCCCAGGAAGGATTATTTTCCGCTCTTCTATTGAATGGTAAGGCAAGCCACACTTTTCAGGTTTATATTTATTAAAAACATAATTTCACTAATGCCTCAACTCCGAGGTCTATCACATTAATTCTTTATCAAACATTTTTAAGTGTAAAAATTTTTTTTTTAAAGATTCTTGATGTACGAGTAATTTATGCTTTAATAGTATAATCATGTAGGTTTTTATATCAGAATTATCATCCTATTAGAATGTTTTATAGAATTAAGTTGCTTGTAATCAATCTTTCACGTTTAGATCAATACTTGAGATCAACACGAATATTTCAAAGACGATTATTTCCTTTTTTTTTCTTTTTTTTTTTGCTGTTCAGAATTTCACCTCCGTGGCGTAACATCTGGGAAATGCTTTGTTTGATGCCAGAACGAAATAAAAAAAGAGTTATTTTTAAAATAATTGCAGTTATTATGCATTTTAAATGCTGTTTTACAACTTTGATTTCAGGCATTGTGAAAACAGAGATAAGAACACAGCTTGAGGTTGCAGGTTTGAGAGCTCCACCAGGCTTTTTCAAGGAATCTGGCTAAATTGGCTGTGAATAGCAGATGTAAATCTAACTGCAACAACAAAAGGGTTACAAATATGCGATGGTATCGGAGTTTTAGAACTTGGTGCCTAATAGCCGAGTAATGTATTCAAGTGAAATACCACCAGCTGCAGCGAGAGTAAATTTCCAGAGGCAGGTAAAGCAACTCCTGCCTCCGTGGCATGTGTTGCTCCTGTTTGTGTTTGCCTCCAAGTTTGTGGCCCGTCGTGCTTATGCTGGATTGCTACATTCTCGGGGTGCTGCAGGAGGAGGGCTCGGCACACAGGTGGTTTATTCCTCTGAATCCATCCTGCACGGGAGCAAGTTAATGTCTTTCCACCCAAAGCACTGCCTTCAGCTAGCATCATCATAATGATAATCGCATTTGGTTGTTTTCGGGCCAGATGACATGGCTGAACCGTTTTGTCGAAGGAATTGTAGAGGATTTTTAAAGTGAGGTAACTCTTTTAAAGAGTTAAAAGATAAAAGATAACGCTAAAAGAGTTATATTTTAACTCTTTAACTAATCCGGCTCTTTACTATCCCGATTAGTTAGCCCTGAAAGATGAAGCTAACGGCTAAGCTGTGAACTGCAGGTCCAAAAACCTTATTAATATTTATGCAAACACTAATTCACAAACCTTTAAACTTTTCTCGTGTTTGTATTGGGCTATAATTTAGACAGAAGCCAATGATGATGGGAGACAAGAGTTGGAGGTGGTGAAACACCAATGACGTGTCTGTGTGAAACATACGGAGAACGAAACATGTAAAGCGTTTCCAGTGAAAATAGCTCCTTAATATTAACTACACTGGTGTAAAAAGTTGTTTGAATGAATGCTGTTTTTATTTACACTGTCTTACTTTTAAATATTTAACGCATTTTATCTGTTAATAGCTAACAATTAATAAGTGTGATAGATTAACTTATTAAATGGTGATATAATCTATCTCTACACAGAATGAACATGCCAAAAGCTTTATCTACTGAAGGTAAAATTTAAGGTGCTTTTAACAGAATCTAAAAAACTCCTCAACAATCGCCTAGAGCTTCATTAAAGCCGCTGTCAGTCCTATCCAGTGACATCATTTTGATTACATATCAATCAAGGAGCGCTTTAATGTAATAATCTGACTAAAAGCACAAGCATGAAATGCCATATGCTGTTTTACCAGGCATTTATAAAAGCTGTCTGGCTCATCCCAGTGACGCTTGGCTAGCATGTCGAGAATGTGAAAAATATGTCATTTGCCATTGTTATATTTATATATATAACTGTAAGTAGCGATAATTGGCTGAATCATTTGACATGTCATAACCCAGTCATGCTAACTTTAGTTTAAAAGGTTTCTACACTGAGTGATTCGTCATTTCCAGCCGATAATGTGCCCTCCTTTTGTCTCCCGCAGTTTAAAAAGGAAACATTTTCATTTTGTTCTCCCTTGAAATAGCCCAGCTAGGCTCTTTAAAACAGAACTCTTACTGAAACACACGGAGAGGTAGAAGAAAACAGATTTATTGTTGCAAATAGCTTGTCAGGGCTATACCCTCCTCAGTGTCGTGTCCCCTTCGCACAAAGTGTCAAATACAATTCAATTTCTGCCTCTGCCTCAGCTGGGGCTAACACGGTCAAGCAAATGCTTATTTTCCGAAGGGCCCCGGGGAGTTACACTTTCCAGCTTATCAACATTTATTAACCTTAGCACTGAGGTTTGTTCTTTGATTTGGATTCTTTGGGAAACACTGAAATTGGATTTTTTTTTTTTCTTTCTCTCGCTTCTGTTGTGACATATGCTCAACAACTTGTCACGAGCGCGAGAAAAATCTAAATGCTTGTTATTTTTGCTGTTTTACCCTGAAAGCCAATAGCTTGTATCTTTTCTCTGGTTTTGGTCTTCACTTATGTGCCAAAAAGAAATGTCTTTTAACTAAACCACTGAAAGGCCAATGAATATAATGAGCATTTAAGGCCAACATATTTTTATTTATTTTTTATCCAAGTTAGTTGATGTCTAAAAGAACTAACGGGGTTTTTTTTTTTGTTTGTTTGTTTGTTTTTTGGATTTTCTCTTTTTACCACAGCTATGCTTTAAATTAAATTGTAGTTCTCTATCAGTTGAGTTCTCTGCTTGTTGACTGATGCCAAAAGATCAGAAGACATCACTTATTGAAGGTTTCTTTGACTGCCTCGAGTAATTATTTACAGTGGATTTGAAGGGACCAAATGTCCCCGGGAGAAATTTTGTTCGTAGACTTTACTTCTCAGAAGACTTTTGCAAAACCACTCAGAGTTGGTTTGATGTCAAAAAGTAAAGACAAAACATTGACTTAGGCTTGACAATAATGACTGAGATGGAAAGTAACCAAAATAAAGCGAGTTCTTCAGTGCCTAGAAAATAACAAGCAATGCTGACTTTTTGTTGCTATGTGGGAAACCAGTTCCAACTCTACATGCATGAGTCAGCTAGTTTTGTCTCTTAACATACTGCTTATCCTTATCTTTGTAAATCTTGATTATCAAAACTATTATTGGCAAGATGAATTATTAGTATATTGTTAGTAAATTACCCTCTTTTGTTTTCAGAACCACCTTAATTTTTCATGGCACCACATCCCAAAGGTGCCCTGTTAGACTAGGACCTTACTTCCTGTCTTACTTCAAAATAAGAGTCCCAGATATACAGTACGGTGGCTCACTGTTACGGACTATCCATGGATTTTTCTGTGAATGTGACTCTTGAGTTGTTCGAAAAAATGTGCCTATTTGTGGATTTTATTTGTGGGGCATATTTCAAATATTCAAAATAAAATGAAGCATGGGAAGCTGAAATACCTTTATGTAATGCAACTGGCTGGCATTTGCAAAGCAGCCAGTGTAGGAGCACCGTTCATTTTGCTGGGTGCCGATTAGCTTATGTGGTAGTCCCATGTCTGTTTCTGTTGTGTGTTAATGCATATTATGGTATATTTGATGTTTTAACTATTAAAATAAGTTTAGATTTGTGGCATAATAGGCAGTTATAAGCTTTTTTAGCATTCTCAAGTATTAGCATTCAGCTGTTCACGGACATCCAATATAGTGACAGAGTTTCAAGTGTAAAGCACTTAGCTTCATATTCAAGGCTCTTAGTAATAGCTTACACTTACTTGCCTGTATATAAATATTATGTTTCAATATAGTGCCAATATTGTACCACAAGATTTTATTGCATCCATAATAAAAATATGCAGTAACATATGATTCAGTGGCTGAACAATACAGTAAGAGTAAATTCAGAGCTTACACAGGATACTGGTCATGGATAGATGGTTTCCAAACAAAGCCAAATATGTTCATGTCAGTTGTCAAGGCTGGTGATGCTTTGTGAACTGGCCCTTGCATGAAGTGTGCATATCCACATCCATTTTGCTTGGCAAGAAATGATAGACCCCCTCCACCCCTGTGACTGGGCTCTGGATTATTAGCTTAAGGTCTCTAAAAATATCCCTCTGCCTGTTTAAGCCTTTGACAGCGGCAACATCTCACACATTTTGATAGCTTCATAATAACTCCGGCTTCAGAGGGGCTCATGCACTCAGGCTGCCTTGTTATCTTTTACCTTCTTTGCCCAAAGAGGAGAAAAGGCAGAGAACTCGCGGGCCCTGAAATCTGCCATGGTCCTTTCTCCGACTCTCTCTTTCTCCGGAATCCGACTCGGCAGCAGATCATCAAAAGCGAGCATGCAATCACGGCAATCTCAGAACAAACAAGATGCTTTTTTGAGTGCGCGAGGATTCTGCCCAGATGTCACTTTAAGGCACTTGTCATTGTTGCAACAGCTGCAGAAGCACATGGGACGTCATTTGGAAGCCGTCTACCACAACATACCAAAACAAGCACATGTCAAATGCGAAACATGCGCAGCCTGGAACAGGATATTTTTTGAATATTAATGCCATAAGCTCCTTAAGGAATTGCGACTTTAATTACCTATGTGCTCTGTTTTATTGGCTTGCATGTTCAGTCCTGGTAATTACATATTTACTGCCATGCAGTGTTTATACACGATTTTTAGCTAAGCTTATATTACAAATATTTCTGATGTTGGAATTCACAGCAGCTGATGGAAATTAATAAATTCCTGAAAAGGATTACAGTGTACACATGTGGCTCATAGATATTGCTTCAATTATCTTTTCTCCTGACGCCCACACACACTCGAAAGGCTTTTCTCACAAATATTATAGCTGCTAACTAGAGGGAGGGTGAATCAGAGCCATGTGCCGCTCAGCGGCACCATCGTTACTGCAGCCTTCATTTATGTTTCTCTTTTAAATGCTTTGTTGTGAAATACAACAGTTTTGACAGGGTGTTTTCTAAGCCGCTCATGTCTCCACGAGAAGCCTCATCGCTTGTCAGTGATTGAGCGCTCCTGAGGAGAAAAGTCAATATGTGGTCATAAATAAAGGAAAACAAATGTGAGACCTGAACCGTCGATGGATTGAAAAGGCGAAGTGAGGTGAAATGTGAAGACATGGTTGCTTTAAATGATTATAAAACAGCCCTTTGACTATATCTGTTAATTGTGGACAGGATTGGGGGGGGTGATGAGTTGACATATTGCTGTTGCTGTGAAGTTGATCCAAAGCAGAGAGAGAGAGAGAGAGCCATGAGGGCTCCCTCCAGGGACCTGTAACCTTATTGTTCCATGTCATCTCCTCCCCTTCTGTTTGAGGAGCGAGATGTCAACCTCTCCCCAAGGTCACGCAAACACCCATCCCACTTCTGCAGGTAATTGGATTATTTAGAATCATAAAGCCAACTTACAGCCCCGTCTGAGGTCAGAAGTGTGCTTGGCGAACTAGGTTGTCACTCATGTTTTACGGCATCGTTCCTAACTGACAAGTAACTTGTTTCTGTCTTCAGTTAAACGTGGAATGAGCTGAATGGTGTAAATCATATAACGGATGATGTGGATAACCACGGCAAATGACATATATTGTTATTTTTACACCTTCTACTTGTGTCTGTGCTTTGCGTGTCCCGCTGAGTACATGCAGTTTTGAATCAAAATCCAAAAAATATTTGTTAAAAAAAAAAAAAGAAAGAATAAAAGCGAGCACAGGACAGGTCCCTCTTATAAATGAGATCTTAGATCTCAATTGCACAAGCTGTATAAATGATAAGACACCCAAGAACCCCACTAAAAATAACTGAAGAGTAATGATTTTTCTCACCGGAATGCTAAATTTGGGTATCAACCTGCAAGAGATAAAAAGTAGTGATGGCGCAGTCTCCAGATTTTCTGCTTAGTTCGTAAAACATTGAGTTTATTGCATGGATGCACCAGCACTAGCTTATCAATCTAATACCCTACTGATAAATGTAAACGTGTTTTGAGGCAAACACAGTGAGGATTGGCTATATGTGCCAAAAACTGTAATTTAAAAATTATACATTCATTCTGGTAGCTTTCAGGTTGGGTGTCGTTCTTCCTCCATTTGTGATCATCATTGTTTCTCCAATGCAAAGAGAAATCAGAACTCCTTTCCTAACAACTGTGTCTGTAGTAAACTTTATTTTTGCAATAATTGTGCATGTCACTCTTACAGCTTTTTAGAGACCTAAGCATTTACAAAAACTCACAAAAATTTAGCACATGCATCAAGCATGCATGCAGAGCAGGAGAGTAGGAATTTCAATGGAATTGAAAAGCTTCTCACAGCTTGAGTGTTTTCTACATTTTGTACTTCTCTGTTGTTTCAAGACACATTTATAGGAATAACAGCCAGAGATGTAAGAATGATTGTTAAAAAAAAAAATAGATGTGCAGCATAAATTTGGATTACATTGCTCATTGTAGGCTTTGACTTTGCCATTACATGCCATCTGGTAACCAAAGGTAACCTGACCTGCCAGATGGTTTGTGACATGGGACCATCTGGGAACTTCTGCTCAGAAATCGATTGGAAAAGGAAAGTGAATACAGATTGAAGGGGGCAGGGTTAGAACCAATTCGATCCGTAAAATTATAGAAATGCATCCAGTCGATAAAAGAGGCAACTTTTGGTCACGCCTAATATTCCTCAACACTGCAGCTGCCAGTGTAGTAAGCAGTAATGTCAACCTGCTGACACACGTCTCTTTACTGGCATTTAAAACCACCATGTTTGTTTTTGCACATTCTCTACCCATTTTGCGGATAAAAGAACTGTAAGCCATATCATTTTTCTTTCTTTTAAGTTAACAAAAAAAGAATTAGCTTTTCTTTAAACAAGCTGACTGAAATTGAGTAGAAGTACGAGAACAATTTCCCTGTTTTTCAAAAAATTTAACCGCTTTTTCCTCTGGAAAGGTAAACAAAGAGTTAAACCAGACAATTTAAGCACTTTTTGTAAATAAATCCTGACATGCCAAACATGTACCTCACATGACTGATCACCTTTAATGAGCATCTGTTTCCACTCGAAGAGGAGAACCAGCGCCGACACTTGCTGTCATGAAAGAACCGTTTACACGATACTGAAGACTGCATTTATTTCATTTTAAAATACATTTATAAGTTACATTTATAGTTTTGTATCTTTTTTCTTTTCAGTAGTGTTTTATTCTTAACAATTATTAAGATTAATGTCCATTGTTTAATAGCCCAATAGTTACAGATAGAATAATCTGTAGTTTATTCTACATTAAAACAAACACGGCTATAGGCTTAATCTGAAAGTTTGTTTGTGTTCTGTATCTCAATTTATAACATTTTTAGAATTTTAAGAATTTTTTTATTACCCTCGACCAGAATCGTCACAAAGTATTTTTGCAAAATCTTGTGTATTTGCATATAAATGTTTGATCATATGAATGCGGCACCTCTAGACTTCTGGAAATTACACCCAATGACTTGTAGAGGTTCACAGTTTCCTTCCAGATTTCTTGGCTGATTTTCTTTTATCTTTCCATTATGTCACACATGGACGCAGTATGTTTAAGGTCCAATGTTGCGCCACTATTTGTCTCAGACGTTGTGAATTAATCAGAAGCTTAATTCTGCAAAGCCGTGGTATCATCTAGGCTTTTACAAATTGTTCAAAGGCATAGAAGTCTTAGTGTAATGCCTCGTTTCCACTGAGCAGTGCGACACGGGTCGGTGTGGGTCGCTACGCTATTTTGTCTGTTTCCATTGTAAAAGCGTCCCGAACTGCACCATTCCTCGGCCTTCTACAGTTGTATAGGGTCGAAGAGTTGTAGGGCCACTGGACAATAAGAGTCCGGGTGGAGGTGGCAACGCTCTCCTGAATACGCCAGAAAATAAAATAGTATGCCGACTTAGTACGTACAACTCAATGGAAGCAAGAGATATGTAAACTGCTGAATTTGTCAAAACTAATAATAATTTTTATTATCCTAATGGACATAAGACATGGAAAGTGTAACTTAATTTCATACAAAGAAAAAATAAGTTACGGTATATTGTTTTACACAGTGAATCAAAGTATCTGCTTTCAGCTGTATATCTTGAAAGCTAAAGATTTAGTGCTTTATAAAGCATTTCAAAGTTTGCATGTTTAGGGAAACGATGTAACCTAAATAAGAAAAAGTATTGGTATGCAAAGTGCACCTGTTCAGAGTCTAAAGCGACCTATTTATACGAGGCGCTGAATGCCTGCAGGATGGGGGATTCCCACATACCAGCACATATTCATGGTTTCAGTGGTTGTTTCAAGCCTCCAGGCTGATGTAGTGTTATCTCACGCTGCTGCGGTAAGATGAGATGATGTCTGATAATAGTTTAAATGGGGTGGGCTGCCTGCCTATTAAATCAGGAGCTGGCAGAGCGATGCTAACTCAGGTTACTTATTCTCATGTGACATGTGAGGAGCCGAGGGGGAAACGAGATGTCTTCACTTCACGTCTGTGGTTGGACATTGTGCTCTGTTTTGTGACTCTGTAATTAACTGCTCATTTGTGTGTCTCTCTGTGCGTTTGTGCGTGTGTCTGCGTGTGTGTGTGTGTGTGTGTGTGCGTGTTTCATCTCTTCCAGGAAGCGGCCACGTTTGCCAAAGAGCTGGGCTTTGAGGTGAGTTGACCGGCAATTTAACAGTAAAAAAGATCCTAAAGGTTTATTTTTTGCTGATAATGAAGTTCCTTTTGGACAGTGATTGATGTGCTATTATACTCTCCAGGCCTTGCAGCAGTTGCTATGGAAACCAGGCAGTCGTCATGGTTTCTTTGTTCAGCCCCGCTCTCTGTTATGACGCACTCGCTCGGTCTGCACCCAACATCGCCTACAGATGTTATTTATTGAATTTTGAAAAGCCTCTTGGGAAGCTGAGAAGTTGGGCACGGTTTCAAGCCTTTCTCCGCAGGCTCGAAGCTCATCAGGTTGCCAGGTTAAAAAGCCTCCTCATTATCCTCGTCGCACTCAGGGATGTTACTGTATGGTTTCTGCTCAGTGCTATACCATGACACCATACGGAAACACTCTCCTTTAACACCCAAATTAAAGCCACTTGTTATAGATTATAGAGATGAAAATTGCAGCGCTTGTTTGGGCTGCCTCTTAAGTGTAAAATGAATATTCCCCGAGTCTCTCCTTCACTTGTTTTTTTTTCTTCCCTCCACATTATCCACATCTCTATTTAAATGCGAAAAAAAACAAAAGCACAGATAGCCAAGATCTCTGTTTTTCAGGTATTTTAAGTGCCATCTTTCAGAGAGAGAGATCCGCCTTGAATATGGCTCTGCTCTGTGTGAATAATTGTCATCCAGAATCACTAACGGTGTGATCAACGTGACTAGAATAGAAATGCAATCCTGATGGCAGTGACAGGTTTAAGAGAGGAGACGGGATGAAGGCAGGAGGAGGAGGAGGAGGTAATAATGGAGGGGCCTCATGTTAAAAAAAAAAAAAACAGCACAAAGGGCAAAGTCAAGACTCGGCGAGTAGTTACAGTTCTTTGACATTTTCTGTGTCAACTTGATTTGGCAGAACACTCTGTGAAATTGCATTGGATGAATGTGATTTTTTTTTCCTCCAGATAACAGCAGTGGTGTGTACTGTACCCACTGCATTTCTGGATGGTTGTAGCTGAAAGATGTTTTCTTCACAGTAGTGAAGTGTTTTTTATTTATTTATTTTTGTCACTTTCTGATGAGAATTGTACTTTCCTTTGACAGGCTACTTCTTCAATGTTTCCAGTAACAACTTTTGAAAACACTGTTGCTTATATATAACAGTATGGAGTAGGTTTGTAGGGTCAATATGTGGGCAGGCAAGACTGGAAAAAGTATGTAATTTAAGTCTGTAAGTGTTTTCCAGATCTGGATGAGTAAGGAATATAGTTAATGGGAAAATGAACTATTCTCAAGTCAAATTCATGTGTACACGAGACCACTGACTGGAAACTGCCGGTATTTTCGGATGTCGAGTGGGGAAAAATTTCACGCTTAGACGGCATGGCCGAGACACCTTGAATCCGCTGTAATTGTCATGCCAGGCCACTACATGGCGCTGTGATTTTAGCATGTCATCGAACGCGCATGCTCTTTTGAAAGATCCCGATAGCTTGAAACGTATAAATGTTTTTATTAGATTCTAATGCTAACACCAGCTTAACATCTAGCCATATGTTTTAAAAAGAACTGGTTAAAAAACTGTGAAAAAGCTCATTAGCTTAGCACCGACAGAATGTTATCTGCTAACGTCTGTCGTTAGTAGCATACTAACGCCAGTAGCAGCGCTCGCGCTCTCAACTCATTCGTATCTCGTCTGTCATTCTCTCTTTCTTTCTACAGAGTTCACAAAGTATTGCAAGACAAAATATTTCAAAGGCCCATAATAATAGCTTAGACTTCTCTGGATGCTAATCACATGTCGAGAACAAACGGATAGAGCTTAACTCTAACAAGAAATATTGGGGTGCTTTAAAATGCGAGCACATATTTTTTGTCATGCCATTTTTAACTGGAGCTTTTTTCTGTCCTTTCAGTACAAAATGTCAAACAGGACATAGAAGCCACTGCTTTATTTCTAGTGTTGTCACGCTTAACAAGCTAATATACTCATGTAGATTTCTTTAAGCACTTTGAGTCCTATAATGACAGTGAGGTTGATCTCAGTCCATCAGAAGTCTTGTTAATTCACTAATTAGGCCTTTTTAGTGAAACTTTAATTAAATATTGCTAGGATCTAACCCTCAAGACACAGCGTGATGTGCTCCTAATGTATTCTGAAACACTGTTATCATCACATTATGGATGACTAACACAAATGACAGCCACTCTTCTTCAGTATAAATACAAGATAAAGAGCTTGTCCTCCCAGACGCAGCAATCAGCAGATCTGAACGAAGTCTCCTGATTGTGATCTGTTTCCTTTAAATGCTCAAAAGAACTCTCTGCATCACAGCTCTAATTGAATCTCTCCCCTGCAGCATTTTTTTTTTCCCTCCAAGCAGCCCGCGGTGGAGATTATCAGTTTCTCGGTGGCTTCGACGTAGCAACGCAATTTAACACCCTTGTAAAGCTTTCATATTTCACGCTTTGTTGATTTATGTCTGATCAGTCGCCCTGCGATCGTAAATATTGCCATTTGTCAGCCGTGAACCAAATTGACCGTATCGTTTGTCAATCCGTTTCTAGCTTGCTGGCCCCCCCCCACCAACGTCATTTTCTCTCTATAAGAAGTTGTCAGGTGAGTGTTTCTGATATGTGAAACGGAGCCTGTGCCTTTGCCTACCTTTTGTTATTATGCGTGCCCTGATGGGTGCACCTCCACCTCATGCTCTTAGAACCTCTCAGCTCCTGAACCCAAGTGGAGGTATGTCTATTTTATGTCAGCGAACATAAAACCTGAGGGCGACAATGTGCAGGAGCCCGGTGTGGTTTTGCATTCAGTGCTTGTGGTTACATGCAGTCACAGTGACAAATTGCTCTTTTTTCACCATCGCCTGCTAACAGCCTCTGTATTAACCTCACTATTAGCACTTACTTAGAGTGTTACACCCATTTTTCCCTCAGCCCAGGGTCTCCCCGGACCTCTTAGGGCTGATTAAAGGACGTTTGGGAAGCATTTAGAGGTGTAAAAGCTCATTGGTTCGAGTGAGGCAGAGTGGCTGGTGCGGGCCGGAGTCTATCTCTCTGATTGCTTCCATAATCACAGTATTTCCTCAACCTAAAGTTGCTTTAGTGCTAGCTTTGACACAGATGTCCGTGGCAACTGTAATTTCAGCTCCTCGATGTACAGAAGAAGCCGTCCACTTCGTTGGAAGATTGCGATAAAGACATTCTACCTGCTCATAGTACATCATGATGAGTTAATAATAAAGCAGCACTGACAGGTGTGGGTTTTTTTTATCCCTCTCATGATCAAAGGCAAGCACTCCGGAGAGCTCTGTCGTCTCCAGGCGAGAATATCCATTCCGTGCAGATGCTGAGGAGAGATGGCCTGTTTCAGGAGGAGAACGATACAGTACATGCACCGCCTATCCCCCGCTGCTCGCAGACTGCAGCGTTATCTGACAAAAAAGCGTATCTTCACACTCTCATTTTCATCTCACTTAGGGAATATGACATTGTAATATTTTCCAGGCCCTCTAGCAACTTCAATGGAAGCATCATCGAGCGTGCTCCTATTGATCCGTTTCACACCAGCTCATCTGGTTTTATTATCACTTGATCCGTCTGGCTGGATAGGGAAAAATAAAATAAATAAATCTGACCTGCTCTCAGTAACACTTGTGATCTTTGATTGACTACTCCGAAAATGCTCTTCATGATGCTTTCACTCAACTTAACATGTTCACCCCTCCTGGGTTTCTGTGGTGTTTTCACAGACGGATGACATTGCAGTGATCGCGCACAAGACCCAAAACCTCCCCAAGGAGAACGCAAAGAGGCAGCGATTGGTGGTCTTCACCCAGGGCAAGGACGACACCGTTGCGACTGTTGGTAGGTTTCTGCTTTTTTGTCCGCACTGGCCCCTTTTGGACATATTTACCCTTCACTTAAACCCTATATCTCCGAACTGCAGAGAGCTGAGCTTTAAATAGATGACTGGAGAGGCCAGAGTGTTATCAGTAATGTCTTTGAAGTGAAGCTCTGATATTGACGCCAGATGTTTAAAAAAAGGCAAAGAATGCTTGCTCTACATTCTGTCATTTCAGAGCATAAAAGAAGTGTGGGGGATGCAGAGAGCAGCCATTGATTTGTGAAGTACTTCTAACTTTGCCTTGAATACACTCCAGGCTGGTCCTCGGCAATTTTTAATGCTTCAACTCTAACATCCTGCCCTCTTTTTCTCTCTTTCCTGTGCCAAATGCTTGCAGAGTGACCTTTGTGAGAAGTGGACCGAGCTTGTTCACTGAAATCAATCCATTTCCTCTTAATACAGAATATATTCGGGACCAGAACTACGGCCATATTAAGTTAACTTATATACTTATAAACCAATAAGCTTCACAAGCCACCAAAATCAAGAATAAATCCTCCTCTTCCAGGAAATTACGTTTACTACACACTAGAAGAAGAAACCAAGGATTTCTTTATATTTCTGAGGGTTTTAAGTTTATAGAATCAGTGTGAAGTTCAGTAAACACCCTTTTAAAATGGAACTATTGACAAGAGAGAAGCAAGAATTACATGTAATATTAATAAAATTAAGATCTTACATTGAATGCTAACTAGGAGTGCAGTTTTGGGCAGTGAGAAAAGCGGTGGGTAGTTTCAGATAATAACTGCGAACCTTTGCCTTTGTTCGGAGCCACAGGGTGTCTCTCCTCATTGCCCTTGTGGTTCAGTTCATTTTAGCAGAGCATGGAGAGAGCTGGCCTGTAGGTAACATATCAATCATCGCTGGGGCCCACAGAAGGGTACAGTTACAAGAGAAACACAAGTGATTCAGAACCGCGTCTTCTGATGGGCCCAGAATTTTTCAAGTTAAGATTATTGGGCTATACATTTAAATAGTGAACAGTTTCACCGTGTTTGTTTTACATCTAGTTGCTGTCAGTGTTATTACATAGTGATGAACTAAAACGCATGTTTTTTGATTGACCTTTTTCAGTTAAGTCTAAATCAGAAAATAGAAAGCGAAAAAGGCTTTTATGCCTAAATGGAAATAAGCTGCTACTTCACTTAAATAGCCTGTAGTGCAGTGCTGTGGTAAATGTTGATCTTTTTTGGTTTTGTTTTCTGGAAAAAAGACTGAAAAGCATAGGGAATCAGCCAGTGAAAGCTTGATGGATGCATGTCTTCTTGGTGTATGGGACACGACATCAGAAAAGCCTGATATCGTTGGCAAATGTCATTCATGGCATTTGTTTAATTGGCTATTAATTCTTGCAGTCCGAGCAGTTCTTTGCGATATAAATGTTGTGGATGCTGATATTTTGATGATGATAAATTTGTAGTTTGCTATGCAAATCTCCTAAAAATATTCCCCTTGACCTTTAAGACTAATAATAAGTGTGTATTAGCCTTCTTTCAGCCAGATGCTCAGCAACATGTGGGGGACGGGCAGCTTTATGTTGCTCGAGAAAACTACTCAAGTTCTTTTTCTTAGGACTGTGAGATTGTGGGACGATATAATTTAAAGTTTTAGCGGTTTTAAACCAGCAGCTGAATTTCTCACAAATATATATTTGCTATAAACATTTTAAGATCGACAAGCTTTATTGTCATTCTTCACATGCAGAGCATATAGATGAAAATGTTGTTTTGTGCAGACTTATAGCACAATACATAAAGGCTAAATTTTTTGCTATATATATCTTCTGAACACTAAAGTTTCACTGTACCTGCTGTAATGAGTTCTCATGTTATCAGCTTGAGAAAAAAAAAAAAAAAATTCCTCTACACCTGGGAGCCTCTGTGTTGTCTTTTAGCTGAAGATGCTGCATCTTTGGCCCAACTCAAAATGCTGTGGCAAGCAATCAGGACTTTTCTTTGCTGTGCTGTAAAAACAACACCAAGCAGGAGTACTCTTGTTTGTACACACAACTTTTCTGCCATGAAATCATATTTACGGCTGGCTGCAATGTCTTTTAAATCATGTATTAAAAAGACACGTCTGTAGCCTCTTCATTTTCTTGTAAAGTGAATACAGTGTTGCATACAGTTTATCAGTTAGTGTAACTTCTTTCTACGTTGTAAAGGATGTATGAATGTTAATAAATGTGACCTTTTATGTTACGTGTCAGTGAAAACCGTCAAGGTTACTTATTCAAACATAATGCTGAGATGATTTGCAGCCTAATTGATGAAAACCAATGTGTTTGAGAAAATCTGCGACATTTCTTCCTCTCGGATGTTTTGTCAGTATCCCTTCGGATATTAATAATGTGTAAAGTAAAATTCTTTAGATAATTTATCTTTAATGATTCAGTCAGCTAGTAATTATAAGCATATATAATAGTTAACAGTGCCTTGTGAAGGTTCTTTTTGCGTTGCAGTCACAACAGCGCTGCTAATTTCTTTTTTTCAAAACAAGAGTCCAGAATGTGAAGTGGAAAGAAACTTTCGCCAATTTTTACAAGTGTGTTGTGCATTATTATTTGGTCTCCTGAAAGTGATACCCCTAAATAAAAGGTAGTGGAAGGAAAGTCATTTATTTAACTAATAAGAATGAGAAACTTTTAAAATGGTGCTAGTGGCAGCATGCTATGTGAACGCAAACACATGCCACTCTTTCCAGATAGTGAGTTTTGTTGCCCTTCTCAAATATGCACTACTTTGTGTTGGTCTACCATATAAAATCCAAACGAAGTACACAGAAGCTTGCGATCGTAATCTGGCGAAATGATAAAAAGATAAAGTAGGCGTGATATTCCTGTTAGTCGCTGTGGTTCATAAATTGCGCTTAATTTATCTGAGAGGAACAGGCGCCACACCCATTGTTTAGTGTTGTGTCATCTGCCTAATATTACACTCACTGGTCACACAACACACTCTCAAGTAGTCCTGATATAGTAGCTGTGACATGCAACAAAAAATGTCAGCGGCGTATCCTGATGCAGTAATACTCATCAGCTGTCTTGTAGCAGCTGGTTCGAGCACTTAGAGGGAAAACAATGGACGCCGATGTTGTCATTATGCAAATATGCTGCTGCTGCTGCTTTGTTTAGGGCTATAAATAAGTGGTGAAAACAAACCAGCTTTTTTGGGGGGACTGTTGCTGGCTGAATGCCACCAGAGTTCCCCACTGGATGTGGCTTATCAACCAAACAAATTAATGTTCTTAAGTTGTAACGATCAAAATTTGAAAAAGCTAATAAGTTGGTTAAAGTTTCAAAATCACAATATGGGCCGCAATTTTTATCTGCAAATTACAATTCTTTCTGTGAGTGTTGTTTTTTGCACAGAGCCTTGGAAAAAACACCTCAAAGCTGTTTTTAAAGTTGAAATCCCCTGGTTTCGAGCCAAATGTTTAAACGGTCCAGTTAAAGTACAGATCTACATCTAATAGAGTATCAAAGACAATACTGTTCACGGATACTCTCTCGCCAATCTGATTTAGCTTAAGCAGTTTTGCAAATAAATATACGCAAAGCTGTCAGTCACGGGTGTGCAAAACTGCAAAAGACATCCTTTCAGAGACTTGCAATTATAATTTTCTCAGCACGCCACACTTTTCAGATTGTTATTCATTCAAAAAAAAAGTTAATTGAAAATTAACTACAGTTTTCCTTCATCTTTAAAGTCATGTACTACTTTTAAAATCCACATACAGTTCAGTTTGTGGTTGCAACAAGACCATTTTTGGAAATGATTAAGTGGTAATAAGCACTTGCAAGACAATGTAAATCCTTGTCTAGTCAATAAATGATGATACAGATTCTTTTCCTGGCCACAAATTATTCTGCATATAAATAAGTAATGAGCCAATAACAATTTAAATATTGATATCTAAAGTGAAGTTCTTAGAAGGGAATTTACTTTCAGGGGGGAATTTTACAAGAAGCCTTTTTATCGACGGGCCTGAGGGTTAAAAAGGAATAAGGATCCATCGCTTGTGCTGGAGGTGATGGATAATTCCTGCCTGCTCCCCTCGTTGCTCCCGCACGAAGACACAGCCGCGCGCCGCTGTGAACTTTATATAAAATACATGATGAATGCTGGCTGGATGAAAGACAATGTGTTTCAGATGTCATCTACAAAGGCAAACATGATAAATGTCATTGACTGTGCCTTCATTGCGGTGGAGCTGTTACAGCTGTCGTAGGTGCAACACGAGCGATTTGTGTGCGCGCGTGTTTGTCTGCGTGCGATCCGTACCAGCCAAATAAATGTCAATGTAAAAAGAGAATTAAAGATTTTCATTTCCCAGAGGCGGCACTCTAATAAACTTGATCTCTCATTTTGTTTGCAATTTGTCCTCCTGTCAGCATTTGATCATTTGCCAGCCTCTGTGTGTCATGTTAAACCATTTTATAAACCATTTTATAGTGATTAAGGGTGGGAGAATGCCTTTCCCTGTGGTATAATTCTCCAAAAAGAGATGTCAATTTGTTATTCTTTTTTCCAGCCCTTCATTCAGAGCTTTTTAACACAAAACCCTTTCGAATGTGACGCGTAAGTGCCAGGAGCAAGTTGAAATGGCTCTTTTTTTTTTTTTTTTTTTAGCTGCCTCTGACACTGCTGAATTACACCAGGCCTTTGCTTATACATTATTGCGGTAATTACGATCGCCACACTCTGAACCTTAACAGGGAGGAGATCTAATAAACCATCATTCAGCAGGGGTTGCCGCTGTAATCGCTGATAAGGACTTGATAAAGCCTGACTCGGCTCCTCTGAGAGTTTTAGAGCTCTCGGCGGGGCAAGGCAGGCAGATTTTTACCTCCGATACCGATCTATATGTGTTAATCACGTCAGATGGAGGATGAAGCTCATGCCAGACACGAAGCAAAAATGATTTTCTCCTTTAGCTTCCGTTAAAGCGGAAAGCGGAGTCACTTACATGGTAATTGAACACCGTTAATAAAGTGCGATGTTTGTGTTACATACTTTATATTCGACAGAATAAATTATCAACCTCCAGCTGCAACTTGTTCACATTCTCCTCACGCTACAACCACAAAGTTCAGAATGTGAGACTGAGATTTGATGTGACAGACCAGCAGAAGGTAGCACATAGTTGTCATGTGGAAGCAAAGTCATTGCTTCACAAGCAGACACACCTCTGGAACAAGCAGCTCTCCTCCAAGACAGGTGGTGGCTGCAGTGATACTCTCAAGAGGGATCTCAACCTCTTGATAGGAGCAGTAGCGTTTATTCACTTTGAGGAGATCGGTAAGGACTTCGTAGAGTACCGTGAATATTTTCTACTAATTTGTTTGCAGTTTATTCATGTTTACTAAACATCTTTTACTACCTCACGATTCGGTTCAGATTTTTCTTTCTGTTTTTTTTTTGGGACACAATTGGGTGCAAAATCTTTTCAAAGCTAGTATTCACAATGATTTCTGCTTCAGTCTATAGGAGTGCAAAGGGCCCTAATGATCTTCTACGGTTTGCTTTGCAAAGGCAGAATGACAAATGGAGTCACTACAGTATCTTTTCCACTCTCTTCCTGCTCGGTTCCATTTCGTTTTAACAAAACGGCCACACCTTTCTGCAGACGGCCTCCTCTGTCTACAACATCTCAATTTCCATCCAATCGTTTTTATTTGACAGTCACTGTAGTAATTTAGTGAAGAATTGTACAAATGTACACAATTCCTTTCTGGTTTGCTCAAATGTTCCCCAAAAGTATTCACATCGCTTGCGGATTTAAAAGCTGAATAGTGGAGGCGGACTTCTTGAAGTAAAACACACCCGCAAACGTCTGACCAATCACACAACACACCTCACAGAGCTTTATATGGGCGGGTGTGGCGTATCGTGGTTTCGCACATTCGCGGTGTTCCTGAAGTGCCTCATTTTCATTTTGCAAATCTTGCTCACAGTAAAAGCATATCTCAAACTGAACAAGTCCAAATGTTTGCCTTCATTGAAGATGGGCCTGGTTGAATCTCTCGCCCTTTCTTTTTTATATTTTCTTCTTTATTGTGACGCTTTTCACTCATGTTTATGTTCCAGGATGTCCTGATTAGTTACAAAATGGAGACAGCCGACAGCCAGCAGATTTGCCCTGTTTTATAAGACAAATATTTTATGTTGATTCAGAATCATAGTAAATGAGAATCGCAATTCTTATGCAAACAGAATTTTATTTTTTTTAACACACTCCTAATTGCAAGGCCTTCAAAAAAGTATTTTTCTGACTTCAGTGAATTATTTTAAAATTATGGATGTTGTTCCAAACTGGCTCTCGGAGCATTCAGTTGTTGGTCATACCTGAGTGACCAACGGTCTGAGCCTGGGTTCGCCGATGAAAAGTTTCTGTCTTCAGGTCGGCAAAACCTGCAGCAAAAAGGTTCTTCAAAGTATTTTCTCAGGAAAGTTGAATGCAAATGGCCGCCATGTCACATTTGACATTTTCTTTCCCGGAGCTTTGGAGCTTTTATTTACTTCCTAATTTGTTGTGGTTGTACCGTGACAAAATATGACAGATTTGGAGGGGAATGAATACTTTTACCAGGCGCTTCTCTTCTTGCTCGCTGACACATCAGCTTTCAAGGCTCCTCCTCCCAAACTCTCTGAAAGGATCTCAGCCACTGATGATATTTCGCCTGCGGTTTCAGTAATTTTGGGCACATGTCCTCTTTTATATAACTCACTTGCGAGCAAAGATGCCGGTCGTGATAGGGAAACAGATTGAATGTCAGCTCGCTTCTAACCTGTGACGTTTGCCAAGAAAAGCGGTGAGGCTTGCTTTCCTCTCTGAGGCCCTGGATTTTGGCTCCGACGCAACGGGAACCGTTCCAGAAGGAGCGTTTCTCTGGGAAGTTTCTCACATAAAGGAAAAATAAATAAATAAATAAATGTTTCCCTGAATCTCTGTCGAGCACTTGGGCTAAATATTCATGTGCAGCTCCCATTCACTCAGCGGTGAGAGCAGCATATGAAATGAACTCATTGTTTTACTTGTGTAGATGATTAATTTTAATGACTTGACAGCTCCGTGCTCTACCTGTCAAAGCAAAAAATATCGAACTCTGGAACACAAGCGATATAGCTTGTAGTAATCCGAGTCAAAACACTGCTGCATATGATCATTTTTCAAAAGCAGCTGAAGTCCTCTTATTTAAACAGCAACTTTTTTTCTTTTCATTAGAAAGCATTTTCTCAGTCACGGCTGTGCTGAGGGTTGTCATTGCCAAAAAGAATAGCCAGTAATAAAGGACTTAATTGATACTCATTTCAAAGAGATGGCTGCTGAAAGAATTTCTTTTAATCACCACCATTCAAGAGCCGTAAAGAGGGAATTATGAAGTGTGAATTAACAAAGCACACAATTATGCAGCACCTTACTGGAAGGAATTATTTGAATTCCTTTTGAGTTTTTATTTTATTTTATTTATTTTTTTGTCCCTGCTGGTGCGCATTACCTGTCAGAGCGCTGCCTTGCAAAACTCCCACATCTTCACCACCAATCTGCTCCCCTGTTTTTTGCCAGAATAAATTGAAAAGAACAGCATTATGTTTAAAAAAAAAAAAAAAGCGTTCTGCAAAGGTTTATTGATTGAAAAAATTGTTGCCAGACTCATTATTGTGAAATGTGAAGTGAGTGCAGTGAAGTGATGTTTTCAGATGCTCTGTGAGCCAGTAACAACAGAGTCAGAGGGTTCTGGCAGAAGGATTTTTTTATTTTATTTATTTATTTATTTTTTTATTTTAGTACTTATTGCCATGTCCGTGGCAGATTTTTTGCCAATGAGGTCTTTGTTAAAGACAACGAGGGAATTGTTGGAGTGTAACTTGAGTTGACGTGTCAGTCAAATGGAATATTTTGCATCGGTGAGGTCGTGTGAACTTTCCCCCAGCAGCAGAATACAAACTGCGGTCATGAATAATGAGAAATATCGAAGGTCTAATGTACCATGATGTGCCTTTCGCGGAAATGTTCTGGAAAACTCATCAGCAATGTTTCTAAGTCAGGAATCAGAAAGAGAGGCTCTGTTTGATGCTAAGAAATGTTTAATTCGCATCTCATGTTTAAAGAAAGTACACCCTCTGCTACTTCTTGGGTTTTAATATATAAAAGGATGTAATAGCAAAGTCTTACTAAAACTGTAAAAGCCCACATACACAATATACTTTTTAGTATTATTTGCTGCAAAAAAGAAGCCAAAGTGGGAAAGTTTGTAAAAAATAAAATAAAATGTAAGCATACAAACAAATCAGGATATCTACAAAAAAAAATTGTGAGGTGTGTACTCTCTGGTTTACCTTTTGTGTTATTAAAATAGGTTTTGCATTACCCACTTGATCTTGTTAAAATTGACAATCACAGACTCGCTTTTTCTAAGTTAATATGACAATAGAGGCCCAGGACACTGAATATGTTCTCAAAATGTTCTGCTCTGCCACATCAGTTTATGTTACTTTCTCTGTGTCGTCAGTCTTGCCTTATTTTTCTTACCTATGCAAACTTTATCAGTGCTACTGACAAAAAACCCCATGGAATCATACTTTGGGACTTTTATTGTTCGCTCGTAATATTCACACATGCATCACTGTGGAGTCTAAACGGCTCCATATAAACATGCAGGACATCCTTCACACACAGCACAAAGCACCAGGTCGAACAGAGTTTCTTCAATGCTCTCTGGATTTTATCGCAGCACAATTTTCTCCATTGCTGTTTCTGCTCGTCTCTGTCTCACCACCAGGGTTAGCGCTAATGCTGTTTTCAGCAGGGGACAGATGCTTCATCACAGCTGATCGCACCACAGTTTTGCACATAAAACAGCCATCATCCTCTTCTTGTGTTTTTTTTTTTTAACTCTTTGTCTCTTTGCTGCTGTATTCAATTAAAATGTCACCATACGATAGAAGGTTCACTGCAGTCCACTCAGCGTAGGCTGCTTTTGGTGTCAAAGCCAAAAAAAAAGAAAAAGCTTTTTCGGCTCTCTCCAGTCTTCCTGATTCTAACCTCCTTCGCTGAAGTAAGTTGACTCTATTTCCAGTAGCAAACCTGAAAATGACTTACAAAGGCCTGGTTTTTCAAACAATGTCAATCTATGTATTGAACAACCGTCTTTAAAAGGGCACTGAGAATTATCTGCAATGATTTTGCATGTCCCTACCTGTTGGCATTTTCAGCATCACAGGTTTCCTCCTGTATGATAAATTCTTGCTCATTTCTGGAGATTTGTCCCTGCCGTTTTTGTCAACGTATTCCAAAATCCTAAGTTGGAAGAATCAAAACTATCCGTCCAATCTGAGTCCAGTTGTAGAGCTGTAGCTTCACCTAAAGAAATAGCGACTTTACAAACTACTTTCTAATGCACAACTTTCTATAAAACTAAAGCTCCCAGGCAACCAAGCAAAGTTCTTTAGGTTATCCACCGGAGAGGTATTGAGGTTTTTTTTTAACCCGAACTGAGAGCGATTCCTGATTGTCTTTAATAAAGGCCTGAATGGAGCCACTGATTTTGTGTAATTAGTCTAATCAAAATGTCTTTGTCACCAAATGTAATTAAGATCGTCAAGCTACTTTAAATAA
The DNA here is from genome assembly GCF_904066995.2 of Poecilia reticulata. Lineage (NCBI taxonomy): Eukaryota > Metazoa > Chordata > Actinopteri > Cyprinodontiformes > Poeciliidae > Poecilia > Poecilia reticulata. The sequence goes on along the minus strand of NC_088848.1, from coordinate 8,740,917 downwards.
CACTGAAGGAGCCATTCGGGTTTTTTTTGTTGTTTTTATTAGAATTGTATTATTTTTATGTAAAATTAATTTAATTTACTTTTTATCAAACTGGAGGCCTCGAAAGGTATTTAATCCATAAATAGTGTGATAAAGAGCAGCTGTGTTGACTGCAGAGGCTTGAAACAAAAACAACTGATTTCAGAATCTCAGTGTAATCGTCTCTGATGCAGGTTGCAACGACAAGATGCTTTGCAAAACATTTAGTGGCAAATTCAAGAGTTATTATGACTTAAAAGATGTAACCAAACTATTGGCTTGAAAAGAGTCTACTCTGTTATCGTGCAAACTTGCTAAAACTTGAACGTGAAAATAAGATAAAAATTCACAGATCTGCTTGTAAGTGATAAATCCAAGTACTCTGATGGGTAAAAACTGTTTTTTGGAGCATGCTTAACTATTCACTTGCACTCATAGGTGGATTTTGCTAAGAAGAGAAATAATAATTGTCTCCCTCTGAGTTTATTACAAAATGACTCATTCGGCCTAGAGTTTTTCACATTTTTGTCAAGTTATAACCACAAACTTCAATGTATTCAGTTTTAATTTTGTGCTAACATGGTTCTCAAATTTTAATTTTGTGCTAACATGGTTCAACATGTTGAATTCAACATGTTCATTTTGTATTCAGCTCGCCATTTCAACATTAAATCTGCACTTGGAGTTCTTTTGGACAAGAGTAGCTATGTCTATTCATAGCCGTGATTAATACTGATAAACTCAGTGCAGTTATAGACCAATCAAAATGGACCTGAAAAGGGGCGTAAACTTAGAATTAAATAGTGTGTAATAACCTACAAAAAAACAATGTGGTATTGCACAAATGATAGAAAACGTAGAACAATTTGATTTATTAATTTCGCCCAATTTTCGGTTGTAGTGTTGCAGCAACAAAATAAATGAGTGCTTTTTTTACATTTGTTTTTTAAAACCATTTTAATAATGATAAATATGCTGAGATATTTATGTGTCTAGATGGATAGAAACAGTTGAGCTGGCTTATATTTGCACAAAGACAAATGTCTCGGTCCATAACTCACTGCCTCAGTAATCAAGATGTAAAGCAGCCTGCTTTTTATTTGCATTCTTTAATCACAATTCAAATAGGTCTATGTTTAGACTTATAATAGTAATCTAAAACCAATTATAGACGTTGAAGCAAATATTTAGTTTTAAACCAGATATCCATCTAATTAGATTTATATGAAGAACTAAGAAATGATTTACATGTATTTTCAATGGAAAATGCTTTGACACAACAACTAATTGCTTTCAGAAGTGACCTGATTAGCACATAGTAAACGTGTGCAATTTAATATCAGTATAAGTACAATAGATAGATTAAAGCACAACTATCTACAAAGACATGACAGCATTGGAGCCGTAGAGATGCACAGCTCAGGTGTCGACGAGTTTTAGTCACACTCCAAAAATCTTGATTTTTAACTTTTTTTCAAGCTAGGTTTCTGACGAGAAGTTAGCTGTTGCTGAAAGAACGCTGAAGTAGCACTATGTGTGGAGGAAAACAGACTTCCCTGAACACACCATCCCCACAGTGAAACATGGTGGTGGTACCATTATGCTGTGGGGATGTTTCTCTTTATTTGGGACAGAGAAGTTCGTCGTAGTTGCTAGAAAAATTGCTGTATCGGTCTCGGTACAGCAAAACATGGAAGAAAAAAAAACTAGAGGCGGGGGAAGAACACAAATGCACAGCACTCTTTTCAGAAACTTTTTTAAGTTGTCTCTCATTTTGTTGGTTTGTTACATAAAATAAAAATATTTTCTTGTTATTTTGTTTAAGTTTGTGGTTAATACGGGGCAAAAGCATCAAAGTTCTAATACTTCTGAGTACAAAGTTGAGAATCCTGATGAGAGACGATGTGGCCGTGTTTAGCACCGGCCTCTGGAGAACAAGTGCAGCAGTTTCAGCCTTTCAAGGCATCTGCAAAGCTCGTCGAATTAGCACGACCACATCCAACGACTCCACTTCACTCAACGGCAGAATAACTGACAAGCTAAAATTTATTGTAAGCACGCATTTTACGTGTGGTTAATCATTTCAAGAGAGAGGAGGGCTCTCAGGCTTCATCTGTGGCATTAATTAAACAAAGTCTTTATGTTGTTAATTAGCTGATCCTGAAAGGATTCTTGTTTTATTGTAATTTTTTTTTTTTATCAGTCAGCTGCTTCCTTTTTACAAGAATTAGTGCTGTTATGAAAACACCATTGAACTCTTTAATCTGATACATTATTGATACATGATCTGTTACGCAGCTTTTCGCTGCACACGGAGTTTCTTCTGCTTCGTTCATTGACATCAGGTGTTCAACTGCGGGTTTGTCTCTTGCTCTTTAGGGCAGGAACTTTAACGTATTAAAAAATTGATAAGGTGTGGTGTCTCATCTGCTGCTCAGATCGACTCTGAGCCCTTGTCACATAGCGGGGAGCCTCATTAAACAAATTTTTTGTAGTTCTTCTCTATTTCATGTTCTCCTTAAACTCCCTGTGTCTCTTCTCAATAAGAGGTCTGTCAGCCTCCTCTTGTTACTTTCATCCGCATGTCAGTCTTTTGTCTCCGACACCTTCTTGAAGGTTCGCGTCTGCACCGGGGCCCTCGGATCGTTTGAAGATCGTGTGCGTGGTTTACATTGTTCTGACATAAGTTGCTGATTTAATGTCACTCTACACCTCGAGACTTTGTCATCTGGTAGATTTTTTTTGTTCCTCTTCCTTCCACCCCTCGCTCCGCTTTAAGCCGGGAGCGTCTTTGAAGTTCACACACTGCTGATAATTGAAGCAGTGTGTGATTTCAGCGTAATCCTCTGAAAATAATAAAAAGACTCTCATGTTATGGATTCAGTTTTAAAGTGAAGCCACTACACTGACCTCGCGCTGCGGTTAATCCAAAACAGTAGGCGCGTAAAGCTTGCCCACCGTCTGAAAAGTTAATATTTCCTCTAGATTTTCATCCTTCTCCTACTTGGTCACTCATAGAAAAGAGTAACTTTTAAAAACCAATTAAAATGGAGTGGTGGTTTCCATAATGCTTTTTGTTAAACTAATGACACCATCAGCATGAAATATTTGTGCTCCTGTACTGTTGAGATGCTTTGTGATTGTAAACTGTCTATGATAGAATTTGGGAATGTTGAAGAGGCCAACCATTTGCCTAGAAGCAGCATTTTTTATTATTTTTCATTTTTTGCAGTACATTGATGGTACTTGAAAAATAATTCATGTAAACGTTAAAAGAAGTTGAGATAAAAGTAGGCAAGACAGCAAGTTTTATCACAGACAAAATCCAGCAGAGAAACTTTGTCAAAACCCCAGCAAATAAAAGCTTTAGCTGCAATGAAAGCTGGATTTGCAAAGTAATGAATCAGGAGAGTTCAATACAAAAGTGAACCACGCCTTTCAGATTTTGATTAAAAAGAAAAAGAAATTGTGTTTCAATTTATTTTCAATTTATTTAACAACTTTACACTACTTTGTTTTGGTTTATAACATCAAACACCAGATAAATATATTGAAGTGTCTTAAAGGGATTGTTTAAGATCATGTAGGAATAGTTTAACAGAAGAGACGTTTCACTGCTGCTCTCACTGATTGTTAAAACACAAAGAACCACTCAAGACTAGCAAAGGAATAAACATTAGAATATTGTTGCTGTTAGAAACTGAGCTGAAGAAAAGCTGACTTTGCGGTTAACAAACATTAGTATTCAGCTGAAGCTAACATAAGTACATCATATAATCACCTTACTGGTAAGAATAAAAGCCTTGATTTTGTACATCTATGTGAGATTTCTTATCAGATTTTTCCCCAGTGGCTCTGAGTAGTTCTTCAAAGTGACATGTTAGTTTTCTCATTATTTAAAGTTCTTTCAGATGAGTTGTAGTTGTGAATACATACAATATTGGTCAATCTGGTTGTGTTTTATATTTGTATTTCATTATTTATCCTTTTTATTTTTTTATTTATTTAATTTCAATCAACCATCTGGCTCTGGACAAACTAACCACTTCTAGCGCTGACGGTCTTTAACTTTGCACACATTTGATCACCAAAGCTGGGAGAGTTTATCCCAAGGGGGGCATAAAAGTCCACACCAAGCATTAAGGTTGACAGGAGTGAGGAAAAGTAAAAACATTTTCAAGTGTGTGATGTGGGAAGTAGTTTTCTTTAGGAGGACGAACATCTGAGCGGCAGCATTTGCTGTTAATCTGATCTGAGCTGTTCCAGATTCAAACTGTTTGTAGTTCAAAGATCTTCTAATATTTCACATATGATTACTCAAACTAAAATGCTCTCTCGCACAGCAGAATGTTATCCTCAGCTAAGTGATTACTTAACATTATTCATCTCTGGAAATCACAAACAAACTTTAATGCACTTTATTGTAATTTTATGTTGCTAAACCAAAACACAAAGTGGTTCATAATTATTCTGTGGAAGGACAATGACGTGAGGTTTTAACTGGTTTTAGAAATAAAACATTTCAACAGTGTTCTGTGCATTGCTTTTCACTCCCGCTTATAACGCTACACCTGTGCAGGAAGAAAAGTGACCTGCGCACAGCCAGAACTCTGTTAGACATGGAGGTTGCGTCATGATGCTGTGGAGATGCTTTTCTTCAGCAAGGATAGGAAAACTGGTCAGAGTTGAGGGGAAGATCAATGAAACTGAAAACGGCAAAGTCCTGCAAGAAAACTGGTTTATGGCCTGCAAAGGACGTCACGTTGGACCGAAGGGTCATCCTCTGCCAGAACAAGGAGTATATGACAGGGATTTAAATGTCTAATGTGACCTTTTGAGGTATTTCGCAAAGAAATAGGCTTGTGTGGTTTAATGTGAAAAAGCTAAATGGCTATAAATACGTTTGCACTGTAAAGAGAATTAAAGGCGTTTCAAGTAACTATCGTTTCACTTCCTGACCACAGGTGATGAAGTGACCATGTTTCCCGTTTTGGACATCGACCAGAATGACATTGTGGACACCAACGGAGCAGGAGACGCCTTTGTTGGAGGTATGAAATTGCATGCTAATCAGCTTTACATAGGACTTCCCATCACATGGGCCTTGTTCAGGAAACAACTGAGTGCGTGGCTAAAACGTGATAACATCAGATTTATGGTGAAACTTCTGATTCTGATGAGTTACCTCAGTTGCTCTTCCTCCTCAGGATTCCTGTTTGCACTTGTCCAAGAGCAGTCATTGGAGGAGTGCATCCGGGCCGGACACTATGCAGCCAACGTCATCATCAGACGGGTCGGATGCACCTTCCCAGAGAAACCGGATTTTCACTGATTAATCCGATCTGTCATTCCCACAAGATGCTTACTGTACCGATTTATACTCTTCAGGGTTTTATGTGCATTTTTCTATTTCCTCTGACTGACGTTTGGAAAACAACTGCTGCGGCTTGATGGATTTATCCAGCCATGATAAGCAACGGAGATATTATAATGCAATTCAAACAATGTGCTAGCATCGGACATTGGAAAATGTTCATAGGAAAAGCCGCATTCCAGCAGAAGCTGCCACTTGAGAATCGACAACTGAATACCTGAATAGCTGATAAGTTTGAATCAGTAATGTAGACACTGTCTTTATCCATTGTCCATAATCTTCAATGAATAGTTTGAAGGTATATCATAATATAATTTAAATATATAGAAGAAATTGATCAATGTCTGAGAAATGCGTCACGGTGTGGGGACATCTCAAGTGTTTCTCAGCAGTTATTCTAAAAGTGTGGTTTCTTGCTTCCTTATCTGAGAGTTACAGCTAACTTGTGACCACAAAATGCAAATGAACAAATAGCACTACAATCTACTCCTCAACTGTTGCTCTGTAGGTTTATGAACAGTTATCAATTTGCCAGTAGGCTGTTGGTGGCACTTCTGTCTTTGAGTTTTTGACTCATGAGGAGGTAATAGTAATGCAGAAGAGGTATGTTTACAGCCCTAACCGTAATTATTGGCCCTCCTGGTGAAAAGTTGTAAAAACCGTCATAATAAATGTATTGCAGCAGCATAATGTCACACAGTTCTTTTCTTTTTTCTAAAAAAAAAATCAACCCTTATTTTGTTAAATTCGGTATGTTAGTGACTGGTGAAACATTTTGGTGTTGGTTTGACTCTTGTTTTTTTGCTGGCAGATCCAACGATGATAAACTTTCAGTTGTCTGGAAGAGGCACGCCTAGATTTCCTTTTAAAATATCTCAATAATTTAAGGATTTCATTCATACCACCCACCCTAAAAAGGTTAAATACAAGGGTAACAGGAAGTCAACTAATTAAAAGTTAAAGGTGTACATTTGGAAAATATTTCAGTTCGATTTATTTTATAAAAATGATTACGTAAATCATTAAGTTTGTCACCGGTATTATTTTTTTTTAAAACAGATATTTCCTAACAATGGATATTTTTTTCTTGTTGAATAAATATACTGAAATTAAATGCTGAGTTTTTCTTAATTGTTTAGTGTACACTTATGCTGCTGCAATAAAAACTTAATTTATTTTCGGGCTTTTTAAAGATCTTTACTGTGCGTACGTGCAGAGGGCCCTGTTGTGGTGTGAATAATGAACGCAAGCTAGCGCTGTACAAAGTGTCATCATTGACTGCTGCTGGTAAAGAAATTTGTTATTCAATTTAAAAACAAATATCTCCTTGATTTGCAGTTTGGCTGCTGCAGACATTGATAAATTACGGCTATTGACTGCTTCCCATTTCTTATGGGGCACAAATGATCATTTAGCAATTTTTCTCTTTCAACTGAAAATACAAGAAAAGTTGTGGAAGAGTGAAGACGCTTAATTTTGGATCGCCAATTACTGCTCGTGACAAAAACTGTCAGAAGTCTTAATTTTCTCTGCGCATTCATGAGGGTTAAACTACAACGCAGTGATGTGGTAAAATATCCGAGTTATTCTAATAAAACTGTTGGCACACCACAGAAGAAGAGAAGAAGTCACAGTGGAAGCTAGTAGTGATAGAAGCCGCACAAAAAGTAAAAAACATCTGCAGGATGAAGAATTATCTTACCAGACAAACTTTATGCTGACAAACTACACCCACAGTTTTTTCTATTGTGGTATGACAGTGGTTTCTCTGTTCAGGCTATGGCATGAACTGTGCTATGTCCTCTTCCCTTATGTTTGGGGCTTTTTATTCAGTTAGAACCAAGATTCTGAGTGTTGCATAATGCTAGGTGCAAAACAGCTGTTTTTGGTGTGTCAGGAAAAATTCATCTTTCACTTTAATGGAATTCACCCACATTTTTTGTCGAGATTAACTTTATCTGCATCTTTATTATTATTTTTCTTTTTTTTTTTTATCAAGAAAACGATCTATATCCTACATCACAATCAATAGTCAATCTGACATTGGTGTTTCAGATGTAAGATTGTCATCCAAAAATGGTGTCCAGGTGCAAAAATGGTTTTTCAAATTTATTTTCTTTCTTGAAAAACAACAGAAGCCTCATTATGTCTCATTTTTATACTTTGCACACTTGTATATTTTATGGCTCTAAAAAGACGATGTCAGAAACAACAGAACCAAACTGGAAGCAATTGTTTTGTTTGTACAGAAAAAAGAAAAACGACATTAGTCTTTTCTTGACCAGCACAAAGTCGGATTTAATATTGATTTCTTAAAGAAACAGGTGAGCTCACCTGAAATATACCATACAACGCACAGACAATTTGTAAAGTTCCTTTATTTCACTTAATCAGCAAGGTATCTTACTCTCGACATTCTGGTCATTGTACCCTGGAACTGCTCGAGTCACCCAACCTCCCCCATCACTCCCATGGCTAGTTGGGGTCCAAACTGGACTCTGTCTGCAGGGCAGCAGGAGATCATTTTTCTCAGTTTAAGGGATTAGTGGTTGCTCTTCGCCACGACCTGAAAATTAGCCTGATCCTTCGTACCCAGCTGTGCCGTCGCTGGGGGTTGGAGACAGGGATCAGAGGGAGCAACACCCCCCCACCACCACCCGCCGACAGAAACTGTTGGGCAGTGTCTCAAGTGTTTGAAATAATTCAACACTCTCATCTGTTCCACTGTGAAGTGTGAGAATAACCGTTTTTACTCTGATTGAACTACTTGTTTTTTTGTTTTTTTTTGCCTTTGCATACATATTAACCCAGATCATATAGGTTAAAAAACTTTCTCTTGCCAAAGTGTTACTAACAACTCTGATTCTTGTTTTAATCAACCTTTTTTTTTTCTTTTTTTTTTTTAAAGCATTTCCACAGATGCGCTTTGAAAAGGTCCACCATTCTGATTGGACAAGACTCCATGGCAGCTGGTTCATTTGCTTCTCAAGATGACAGATGGCAAAACACAAACACAAAAAGAGAGAGAGCCATGATTAAGTAATGAGGATGCCTGCCACAATGAGGGAAACTACTTTTCTCACTTTCTCCAACAAACTTTGGCCCTGCTCAGTGCACACAGATGAAAAAAAACAAAAAACGTGAGAGCATTTAGCATATTATCATGCTCTGCGATTTATGAAGACCTTTAACAAGTAGCGCAGCTTGGTCTGCAATATCTCTAATTTTCATTCTTTGGCCGAAACTTCACTTTTCCGTTGCAATAAATTTTGATTTTGTGACATTTGTCTACAATGGTTAGTTCACCAGCATATATAGTTGCTGTTAACACTAATGATGATAATAATAATGCTTGCAAAGGAGTAACTGGGGTCCTGGCCAGTGTTTCGCCCTGCAGATGGGCAGCAGTGTTTGTGAACACCAGTGTGGCAGTTGGCAGGGATTGAGGAGGGGGATGGGCCGACTGCTATGGCACATGCTCCAATTCAAATTATCCCTGGACCCATGCAGCAGTGGAGGACCTGCTGGGGCCCAGGGTGGCATTCATTACAGCCAGACACTGGCAGTTTTTTTTTTTTTCCTCTGGTCAGTCGCTCTTTATTATGACCCCCCCCAACCCACAAAAGCTTCAGATTCAAATTCTCTTTATTCATATTTCACCTGCTTAAACGTTTTCTAAACTGACAATTTTGTGGACTGAATCGTTCAGTCGATTTGCATAAATGTCAGGAGATGAATAACAGAAAACATGACAAATGGTGCAATTCAATAAAAACATGTAGATAATGACAAGAATAGCCAATCCTGATAATGTGCGCTGGATGAGGGAGCTTCAATTAACGTTGAGCGATATCCACTCAAAAACATTAGGAGTGTAAACTCACCAGTCACTTGTACACCTGTTAAATTGTTGAACAAAGTAGGGGATCAGCCAGTGATATGGCTGCAACTGAGTGGACTTCAGTATTTTTACTGACTGAGTTCCAAACTGAGCATTAGAACAGGAAATAACCAGAAGTTTCAAGTAATATAACTCGACGACAAAAGTAAATAAATTACTTTTTCAATCTTTAATGTTGCAGTGTCTGGTAAGGATTACATTAGGACACCCCCTCCCCCACATACACACACACACACACACACACACACACGCACACACACACCCACACACACACACACACACACACACATTTAATCCTATTTAACATGGCTAATATTACACACAGGCATATCACACCAGAAACACGCAATTAAAAGAGTGTTACTCAGCATTTTGAAAAAGGCTTTCCATATTTTAAACTCAGATGTTTACTTGGTGCACCCCTGACTACTGAAGTGAGGTTGAAGACGATGAGGCTGAAAGAACTGTTTGTGGCCTTCAGAAAGAAGATTTTAGGAGCTTAGAAGTCTGGTAAGGGATTTAAAGAAGACTCAGAGGATTTTTAAATCAACCAATCCGCTGTCTGGAAAATTGTCTACAAATGCAAGAGAATCTAAAGAACTGCCAACATGCCTAGGTTTGGTCCTCCAAGCAAACTTACCTTGAGAGCAGACTGCAAGGTGCTAAAAGAAGTCTCCAAAGTCCCCAAAATGTGGCCGCTGAACATATTGCAGGCTCTCGCTACTGCTGATATTCTTGTGCAATCAGAACGATAATATGCAAGTTAAACTTTCATCGAGTGTGCAAGGAGGAACCTTTGATCTCTGAGAAAAACATAAAAGCCAAAGCAAAGTTTGCCACAGAGAAGAATATGGACCAGGACTTCTTGAGTACTGTTCTAGGAGAGATGGAATCTGAAATTGAATGTTTTTAGACCCTAGAACAGAGGACATGTTGAACGTCAACTGAAGCAAAACCAAAACCTTTAAAATGATGGTGACCCAAAACATACCAGTATATCCACTGATGACTGGCTGACAACTAAGAAAATCCCTGGTTGTGTCAAAACACACATCTTCATCTCAGTGAGATGCTGTGGGGTGGTTTGAAAAAGGCTATTCATGCCAGAAATCCCTCAAAACAACTCACAGCTGAAAATAAAGAGTGGTGCAAATGGTTTGTTTTTTTTTGTCAGAATACTCATCTTTTTGTATTACTTTGTTAATGACTACAACAAAGGAAATTGGTGTTTACCTGGAAATAAATTACTTTCTCTAGAAATAAAGAAATAAAGATCAGGCATGATATGAATGTTTCTTTTTAGAGAAACAGAATTTTAAGCTGGGTGCGCACATTTTTTTCAATTAACTGTGTGTGACTTGTGTGGACAAAAATGCATTGTTGATGTCAAAGGAAAATGGTCAGACCAGTTCAGGATTATAGAAAGACAACAGTTCAGATGCTCATTCAATAAAAACAAGGTATGTGGAATTGGTATCCCACAAGAAATCCCTGAACACACAACGTCGTTTCCTTGACACAGATGGGTTGCAGCAACAGAACGCCATCCTGGATGTCTCTTCTGTTAACTAATAAGAGAAAAACTTAGGTTATCGTGAATATTCACCAAACTTGGACAATAAGAGATTGGAAAAGGTTTCCTAGTCTGATGAGCATCAATTTCAGATGTTGCATTCAAAGGTCAGAATTCAGTGTAAACAACATGAAAGCGTAGATTCAGTCCGTCAGTCCTGGGGCTAGTGATGTAACGGTTTGGAGGTTGTTAACCATTTCCATCCGTTTAATGACTTCCCTGTGCACCAACGACCTCGACAGTGATCCAGCGTCAATCCAAAAAAAATCACCTTTGGGGTGTGGCAGAGCAGGAGATTCACATCACGGATGTGCATCTGAGAAATCTGACCGCTACTGTGCGATACTGTCATGTTAACTCGAACCAAAATCTCTGAGGAATGTTTCTGACCACTTGTTGAGTCTATGCCACGAAGAGTCAAAGCAGTTCAACCTTGGACTAGGAAAGCGCACCTGTTTAAGTAGCCAGTGAGTGCGTTTAGTATTCATCAGAAGTTTACAAGAGCTCATCACCTGTCATAAAATCAAAAAGACTGATAACTAATTGATCTGCGTGCAGATAAGTCTTCCTTTGGGTCTGGATCCAGTGAGATGAAGCTTCATTTTTTTTTTTATTCTTGCGTCAACTGCCGATCCTCTTGATGGCCAAATGACAAGATTATTTAACAAGTGTACTAGATTATTTAAATTAGTCACTAAATGGGTCTCTACAGGAGAGAAAAGCTTTCATTTGGGCTCCTCATCCAGTACTGTGTATGTGTTTGTTATCTGATGAGAAGTAACCAATTATCTCTCTAATTACATCCGCATTACTGCATGAGAAATGAGCTTTCTGGTATTTCTTTTGCTGCAAGAGAGATGAGTGAAGGGAGCACTGATGTAGAAACTGAAAAATGTAATCATACATTAGCATTATTGCTATTGCTGTTGCTCTATCTTCAGCTCGGTGGAGTTAATTACCTGATTAGGGTGTTAAATACCCCTTATGTCAACTGTAGGAAATAGCTTCTTTAAAAATGAAAAGTAACCCCATCATATTTACATAAATTGAAGTTTAAAATGCCCAGTGGGAATTAATGTTAGTAGGTGTTACATAAATAATAATGAGGAAATATATATATATATATATATATATATATATATATATATATATATATATATATATATAGTAGTAATATGTCATGCAGGCTATAATAGAAGTGTGAAAATGTTAAGTGGGAGAGAAAAAGAATTTAAATTGACAATATCATTGTGAGGAGCGCACTAAAAAAGGGGCGACGGTCCGCTACGTTGAAGTAAAGGGATGTCTACAGTGGGAGAGGAAGAAGAAGAAGGGGGAGGGTACCACTTTGTCACAGGCTGCTATGTAGATTAACCTTTCAATTAGTTGTTATCAGGTCCTCTCCATGTCTCGGCGAGAGCTTTCCAGCCTTCGCTTTTAACACGTCAAAAAAAAAAAAAAAAAAAACCCACGAAATCGCTCGGATACGTCGCTTCGCATTTTACCCCATTCGACGTGATAAAGAAGAGGAGTACCCGAGAGAGAGAGAGGGGGGAAAACTTGAAGAGGTAAACTACCAGCAAATATTTACCGTAGCGTCTGCTCTTTTATTTTATATCTACAGATACACGTTCGTCTTCGCGCGAAACTTGGCGTTAATTAGGTCTTCTCCGCTGCTGCCGAGTAGGTTTGCGCGACATCTAGGAAGACCGTGTATATGTTTTTAAAGAGATTGTAAATGTAATATATGGGAGTCGAGAGTTGAAGCTGAAAAAAATATGGGGCTGACGATACATAACTGGGAGAAGCGGTGTTAACTTGTATTCCCCTGCTGAACGTCTTTTCTTCCTCCGGGCTCTTACTATTTCTCCTCATGGGGAGGCATTTGATAGTTAATGGTGATAAACGGGACGTTAATAATTCCACTTTTTCTTCTTATTATAATTATTTTCTCAACAAATTGTCTGCATTTATAACCCTTCTCGTACGTCATGTAGTTTAAACGTTAAATATCCCCTAGGAGGAGGAAGTATAAAGAAACCGAACAAGGATAAAGAGGCGACAGCTTGGGTACATTTGTATTTATGTTGATCTTATTGTGCTATGTAGCGCAACCTGGAAGTGCTAAAATAAATTAAACGCGTTCCGCTTTAAGTCAGTGCGTTTTTATGCAAACAAATGATCGATTTAACAAACAGCCAATTAAAGTCTAAAATGATCCAAATCACTTTCAAGTGTAACCAACTGTTTCAAGGAGGAATCCGAGTAAAGGTGGGCCGATGTTAAACGCCGCGCAAATGAGGTTAAATATTTATTCTAGCCAGTTTACGTACGTTACCACGCGTTTGTAACTTATTAACAACCCTTTTATGTCCACTTAAGCCGTAAAATTCGGCGTTTTTTACGAGCGTTTAGAGGTGAAAGCTATCGATTCATCACCAGAGGCACCTTAAGAGGCGGGTTAACAGAGTGAAGTGACAGATCACACAGCCAGTGACGTGCCTCTCGGAGTGAGCTCATACATAAAGATTGACGTGCGCTTTATCAAACCAGGGATCGGATCTCGCCTTTACAGCCAATATTGAAGTTGCTGGGGAGGGCGCATTAGCGTTAGGTGAGGTTTAATGAGACTCCATTGGATTGTAATCAGCGTCATGTCGGATTCATGTAAACTACAACATTGTAACAAAATGGCGACCGCTAGTTTAGGTGACATCGGGGGTAAAGCTGGCAGCACTTGACGTTTATCAGCCCAACTCGGCGGAGCGCGACTCACGGGGGTTTGTTACGCAGCTATTACTGCTTTTCTTCTCCTTTCTTCGGATAAACGGCTCCGTGGGGGGGTAAACATGGTGTCGGAGCAGCTGTCAGGATGTGAGCATTGATTATACGGGTGTCATTAAGGCTCGCGCTGATCGGGTTGCTCGTTTGTCGAGCTGTCAAAAAGTGTCGCGCGGACATCTAACGGTTAAAACTTTGGCTTCTTGTTCTGCTTTCTCCATTTTATGTATTTTTAAACCAGACACTTAACGCAGTTGTGTTTTTTTTTTTTTTTTTTCCAAAAATAACGCGGTGTTGAAATAAATGTAAACTTTCGAAGGAATCTGAAACCGAAAATATGGATCTGTCGAAGACAGCGAGTAGTTTTCCACAGGTCATGAGAAGTTTCTAGATAGCTGTCATAGTGTGAATAACTTGCCCTTTTTTATTTGAGAAAACGGTCTCTTTTGAATTGGACATCTGGTTTGGTGTGCGGATTATGGTGTCAGACTACGGATTAAGTCACTTTGATTTCCTTAGCAGCAGCCATGACAGCGCCTGCATCTGTTTTTATCCATCTGTTTCTCGTGTGTTGGCACATCTTTAAAAAGTCCTGCATTCCTTAGCTGTAACCTTTTTATACTACACGGCTAGTGTTAATGTTTAGAAATCAGGGCATCTGATGTGCTTGTTTTATTCATACCTAACACGACATTTTATGATCACTAGCCCCTTGCAAAAGTATTCACACCCCTGGAACATCTCCATATTTTCTCAGCAACCACAAGATTTAATATATTTTCAATGATGAATTGTTTCTGTTATGGACCAATGCAAAGTAGTGCTTACTTGTGAAGTGGAGGGAAAGTGATGCATGCTCTTCATTTTTTTATACAAATAAAAATCTGTAAAGTATGACATTCATTTGTGCTCGGAGCCACTCATACTTTATAAATCTGGAAAATGAAATGTTTGCACATTTTTCAAAATATTTTAAGTCATATGTGATAAACGGCGATTTCCATTGATTCTCATTTAGCTAGATCCAGACTTTGACTAAGCCATTTTAAGACATGACATTGCTTTAATCTAAATGATCCAATGGTTTCTCAGGCTGTGTGTTAAGGGTTGTTGTCCTGCTGAAAGGTGAACTTCAGCCTCAGTCAGAAGTCTTTTGCAGCTTCTAACAGGTGTTTTACTAGGAATGCCCTATATACTTGCTTATTTCATTGCCTTATCAACTCTCATCAGCTTCCCAGTCCCTACTGGATAAAATCAGCATGACGCTGCCACTACCTTGAAGGGGTTTTGTCCAGGCTAATATGCAGTGCTTGATTTCTGCTACACAGTTTTTCACACAGCCCAAGAAAGAAAAAAGTGCTCTCATCTGACCAAAGAACCACATGTTTACAGTGTCCCTAAATGGCTTGTGAAACAGTGCAGACAGTATTTTTATGGCTTCCTTTCAACAACGACTTTCTTTTTGCTACTCACCTATAAAGGCCAGATTTGTGATATGCATAACGAATATTGTTTTTATAACATGACCCTGCTTTCAACTTCTCAAAAACCGTAACCTAACCTGTCTGGTGTGTTCCTTGTTTTGTGGCTCACTAATGTTCTCTAACAATCATCCGAAACCTGTTAGATTACGCTACAATCAGGTGTACTCTATTTACTAATTAGGAAACCTCTGAAGCCAGTTTATTGCACTGGATTGTATTTAGTGCTGTCACAATAAAGCACACTTATAGATTTGTATACGTAAAAAGTTTTGAACACTGTTTTAAATTTCTACCATTTAACTACTTTGTGTTGATTTGTCACCAATCAGTTTAAAGCTGATTTATACCATATCTGTGAATATTGTACATATTGTGAGTAGTAATTAAATCGTCTCAATATTCATTTGTTTTTCTGTTTCCTTTTGCAGATTTGATCTCGGATTTTAATACAGACCTATTCCAGGTCATGTGATACCTACACCAGTGTGGAATTTACTCGTGCCAACTTTTCCTCAAGCTCACCCTTGGACCCTGAGGACATATTTCTGGATGCTGTTGTGGAACCTAACTTCCTGACCTTTTACCCAAGGATGTGGATGTACCTTGCTTTCGGCTGCAGAAAGAGGGAATCTTTATGGATCACGTTTCTGTGAGGCTTATTGTTCAACCATGGTAAAACTTGCAAACCCTCTCTACACGGAGTGGATTCTCGAAGCAATACAGAAAATTAAGAGGCAAAAGCAGAGGCCTTCTGAGGAGCGAATTTGTCATGCGGTGTCCACGTTGCATGGACTGGACAAGAAGATCGTCCTTGAGCAGTTGGATTTAAGTGTTCATGATGGCTCTGTCCTTAAGGTTACAAATAAAGGAAGCGCCTCCTACAAGGACCCAGGAAACCCTGGAAGAATCGGATCAATATTGCCTGCAAATGCACCTTTGCCGTCAAAGGAATCTATATGGAATTCAAGTGATCTGCGCCATATCGATTGGAATAAAATACTCAGGAGGGCCATCGAGGGTCTGGATGATACCCATGGCTCCTCACTTAAGAACATTGAGCGATATCTGAGGAATCAGGACGATCTGTCAGAAGTTGTTGATAATACCGCTTTCCGTCAGAGGTTACGGCTAGCCGCGAAGCGGTCAGTCAACAATGGCAGGCTGTTAAAAAACGGCCCTCGGTATAAACTCAGCCATGGCAGCGTGGAGGGAAGGAACCCCAGGTGTCCAAGTGCTTCCCCCTTGGTCCTGTCATCAGTGACACTCCTCCCTCATGAGCGCGAGCAGGTATACACACCTTGACTTCTGCACTCTCACTCACTTACTCCAAGCTAAAAAAACAACAAAAAAAAAAGTTTTTAAACAATGATGCAGGGAGCATTATCCCTAAAGGCCAGGGACAGTTGTGAGTCTTTGAAGTGAGATTATGTTAAAAAAATTTAGACAGATAAAATCTTACCTGCAATACAGGAATCTTTTGGTTCAACTCCACATTAGTAGGTCCAAGTGGGTAAAGCGAGGAGGGTCCGTGCATCCTGAAATGTTTTAAATGTAAGTATCTAAAATCAAGGCCTAAAGAATTAATAAAACAAAAAATTACATTGGCCTTAAATTTCTTATCTTAAATTTTGTGGCAGCATTACTATTTAATCTCTCATATACTATGTAGGTTTTTTTTTTCCCCATGAGACTTTCCCATCAGGCAAATGTTTGTGTCACTTTATTGTGTTGTGTGACTCAAGGCGGTTGAAACTACTGGTAGCTATCTGCTAATTTATACTTGCTAGCTAGCAAATGTATATTAGCAGCTATGTTAGAAGGAACTATTGGTTCTGGTTCCTGGAGTGGAAATGGAGGGAGGAGATAAACTAGCCATCTAAAATAAAAGGCTAGCAAGCTCGCTTTTCTGCCTCTGTCAAAGGTTAAGTGCAAACTTATCGCCAGTAGGGTGGACATTGTTCATCTTCGCCATTGGATCACTTCCGTTGCCAACCCATACAATGCTACATTTATTCTGTGTAAAAAAAAAAGTTCTTAAGAAGTCTTAAATTTGGTGAAATTGGTGAAACCTGCTGAAACCCTGAGTGAGAGAGTTGGCCAAGACCAAGACTGACTTTTATCGTCCTAAAACGACTCCAGCCCACTTCCAAGAGAAGATGGGGGGTCAGAGTGGGTGCACCACCAATAATCAACCTGAGAGCTTAACATTTAAAGCATACTTACCAGTGGGGATGACTACCTCATGTAAAAGTAAAGCTCTTCCTCTGGAATCCATGAGCCGCTGCTGCTTTGAGGGTACCACAAGGAAGAAGTTCTCTTTAAGGGATAGGTTAGTGTCATGAAACCAAAAACCAATAAAAAAAGGTGACAGCAATGTTTAAAACTCCTGAATTAGCTTTGATTTTCATCTGCCTAATTGAAGACAAGAAAGCAAGAAAACCACTGAGCTTCAGAATTAATACAAAGTTAATTAGCATTGGTAAACATGAGCTCACATTCTATTTCCTGCTGGCATTTGTCGTGGAGTTTGATTGGATGAATGCGCCAGAGCAGACCTTACAGCTGATATTTAATGCTAGCTGCATAAATGCCATCTTCGACTCAGTTCTTAGACGCTGCTGGTCTTTTAAAAATTAGGTTATTGAATCCTCCTCTAGTCTAAGCACAGTGTTGAACTGCCTCTTGCAGCAGAGCCGGTGCTGATTATAGTTTAGCTGCTTATGAAATGTTCATAACCACAGGATGTTGCTTAAAACAGCGTGAATAAATTGAGTTGATGATAACGGGCTAGTTGTTTGAAGTTACATTAGGATAAAAGTGTGATCTGTGTAATCTAGAACTGATAAATTCACAAATTTTTGCTGGTTCTCTGGCTGTGGAAACCAAGCTACTACTTTTTCTTCATTGAACCAGTTGACCACTGACAGTTATTCTTCATAAACTGCCATGGCGTTTTGGGGAATGTGAGTTGTTTTAAGGTGGTAGGGGTCTGCTTCAGTCTTGATCTATTCACCAACCTTTATCTTTTGCTTCAAAGTCTTAACTAATCTGAATTTGTGCTTAACAAAGATACTAAAGCAGCCAGACATGGAAGGTAGGATACCGAAGCTGCTATCTGAACAAAACTGGTCCACAAGGGATGATGTGGTGCAGGTTTTAGATGTTTCCCTGCTCGAGCACAGCTGACTTAAATGAGGGGATCATTAGCAAGCAGCTGCACAACTTGAAAACAGGCTTAGGAGTTAATTTAATGATTTGAATCAGGTGTTGGAGCAGGGGCACATCTAAACTTTTTAGGACATGTGCCTTTGAGGAGCAAATTGGCCCACCTCTGCTGCGAAATCACGTAAAAATAATTTAGACACTGCTTAGAAATGCGATGGGCATTGCTTTCTATTTGTCTTGCTAGTATTTGATAAAGTCTCCCATAAAAACAAGCGTCCATGACGTCACGTAATACAGCTGCTCAGATTTCTTTTCTTTTCTCCTTATTTCTGTTTCAAACCAAATGCCCCCTTCACAGGTGTTTATTGTTACCTGCTGATCAGCTCGACTCATGTGCCTCTTGTGATGTCATCCACCCAAATACAAGCAAAGAAGAATTATTTTTAACAAAAACTGACTTCAAACGTCTTGAACTTTCCATTTTAAAATGCACTGCAAGGTTGTGAAAGGTAAAGGTTGTTTTTTTTTGTCCAAAATGAATTTAAAGCCTGGATAGTGTTTTTTCTTTGTAGGAATTTTACTACTAAAGCCTTAATATTTGGGGTTTTTAGATGTCACTTAGAGTCCATCCTTTTACGTCCGTGTCGCTAGTTCCATAACAAGAGAGCTTGGATTATCAGAAAGTCATGCTGACAGTGTGTGTGGTAGGCAGTCTGCAGTGGTCTTCCCACAGGTTATGCAACCCTATCCTAATGACCTTAAAGGATGGGACTGACTTGTCTTACGAGCTGCAATAGAACAGCTATTTTATTGGTAATTTGTAGGGGGCATGAGAATGTGTTGAGTAAGGAACCCTTTGGTGCTCTCTGCCTGCATGCAGCTGTTATGAGCTTCGTGCAAACAAACATGCCAGAGGGAGGAAATAAGAACCTGACAAACAAACTTCCAGGTTACCGATACCGCTGCTCTCGCCTCCTCCTGTGTTTCTTTTTTCTGATGCCTTTGCAATACGAAACGTCCTAGAAATGGCAGCACTTATGCTAATTGCAATGTGATTTGTAGTTTTTGATGGAAAACAGTTGTCGTTTTGCAGCTTCTGTTAAGCGCAATGTGCAGTCGTCTGGTTTTGTTGTGGAGGCTTTTAACGTATCTCGTGTTGGGGCTTATCGAGATTAAGCGCGGTCTCATGCTTTATGCACAAGTTGTGCAGCTGAAGTGGTGAGCTGCATCAGGCAACAGAGATGTCACCCCACTCCCCGGCAGTTTCGCAGTGAATAATCAGGAAGCGACACCTTGATACTGCAGCCACAACTGTGACTGTTGTCTGTGGTCAGGCCAAAAGTGAAACCGAGAAGTGCTGCAGAGACACTGTGTCCTGCGACGGCTCTCAGGAAGGGCCCCACTGTTTTCCATTTGGAACATTTCAACCCCTCGCTCCCGGCCCTTGATGACATCACCACACCAGTTCAGGTTTAACATTTACTTCAAAGGATGAGACGTTTCTGCCTGCTTAGCTGTTAAGGCGCAACGAGAGAGAGCGTGTGTGTGCGTGCTGATAATGAGAGATACTTTGAGGTTAAAAAAAGAGCAGTCTTGGTTTTAGAGTTTATTAGATTCTGAAGAGACTCTGGCAGGAACAAAGACAAGGAATGAGAGTGTTTTTTTTTTTGTTTTTTTCCCCTGCTGTGTTATGCAACCACTTGAGCTCCCTCTCGCTCTACCAGCAGTGTTCTAATAGGACCCCACCCCCTCACTCAGGACAGCCTGCTCTTTTGAAGCAGCATAATTTCCTGTAATGTTCTTAATTTAGAATCCCCAAGTAAATCATCAGCATCTCTACAGCTGTGTTTATTTTTTGCATTTTAGCCTCTTATAAATTGCAAATTGCTATTGATTATAATCACTAGAGCAAAACAAAAAAAAAAAAGAAAGAAATCCTCATGGAAATGAATCTAGTTCCTGGGTTAGACTTTGTAGCTCAGAGCTTGTTATGATCCTCTGTTTGGAAATGTTACTACATTGTCAGTTTGCTTGCTAATTTTTTTGTAACTCAAAAATATAAAACACGAATTAATCAATCAACCAAAGATCAGAAACAGCCAATCGATTTCCCTATTTCCTACCTTTTGAACGCATAACAACTAACTAAAGTTTTTGGTGCATAAATGTATCAACTGGGAGGATGTACTTTGAGCTTTGAATAAAAGTCAGATATTTTCTGTTCTATTCCAGACTACTACTTTGGAAGAGAGGCTGTAGCTAATGTGGTTCTTACATGCGATGTTTCCCCCTTATGTTGTTGTTTAGACATGGGGTAACATGAGATTATCATAGCATGGTGGTCTTGAGGAAAGTAGAATGATTTCACTCTTTGTAGAATAACTAAAATATATGTTTTATGTTAGCTGGGCTATCTGCTGCAGTATAAAGCCTGCAGTCAACTGCTTTCCAAACTTATCACTTGTAGCTTGCCAACTGTTTTGAAGCAGTGTCATATGATCCCGCTTAGTTTCCACAAGACAGTCTGTTTTAATGAGCGGGAGTGTTTGCAAAGAGATGAATTTCTCTTTCTTGTTGATGAAGTAAAAGTATAGTTTCTCTTTTTAGGCCAGCTGACAGGCAGCGGGCACCAACAAATGGAAGAAAGGGAATGCTTCATTAATCTGCACTCGATAAAGCCAGAAAAAAACTCAAGTCGCTCTGGCTCCTTCTCCAACAACTCATTAAAAGCACTGCAAAACATTGAAGTGGTATGATGAAAAGGTTCGTAGTATTGAAACGCAAAGTGTCGGTATGCTGAACGACCCGTGTCTGGTTGGTTAGAGTAAAACGTTTTTTTGGGGGGTTTTTTAACGTTTGTCAAAGCTGCATGAATTGCTTTCGACCGTTGATTAAGTATTCTTTAGTATTTTAAGTATTTTTTTACTGCAAACTGAGTGAAATCATGTAATAAGAATACCAAACGGTCTTCTGTGGCTATATCAGACAATAACTGTAAAACTCAATTGAGTCCAGTAAATTTTATTACAAGTATTTTTTATCACGCAGTCACAAATGTTTGTGGACTTTCCTCTTTTCCAGTCGCTTCTGGTTCACCTAATGCCCCAGATATATTGACCTGGCAGGTTGGAAAATAGAGCAATCATCGACGTGGAAGTAAACTGCTTCCCCTCTCTACAACAACACATTGATGGAGCCAGGAACAATGACCAAACGGCCTCTGCTTCCCACCCCCCTGGGCATCATTTGGATGGTGTGACAGATTAAAATAAAAGTGCTCCAGCTCCTCCTACTTTGTGTGTATTGACGTAAATGAAATGACAAATAAAATGTCCACCTCTGTGTGATTGAGTGGAGGCCAGCTCAAGGTCAGCGCCGGGGTAGATTTGAAAGATGCAAATTTGGTTTGACTCAGGATGCTGATCTGCGTCATAGAAACCAGGAACTAATTATGGGCATCCCCAGAGTGCCATTCAGAGCCGTAGTCAGTTGGTAAGGCCTTAGTGTGTAAACTGATGATGAGGTGCGTTATTTATGGTCACACCCAGAGAGTGTTGTTTTCCATTATGAACTTCCTCCCTGTAGTCTGTTTGCTGCTCCGCTTGAGCCGTTTATGTTTGATCTTGATTTCCACATATGATCGGTTGCGTTTAGACTGCTCCTGTGTTAAGTTATGACACTTAAGTTTCCTTTACCTTCCTTCATTCTGAGTGATCAATGGGGAGAAATCCTCTTAAACCTCGAGCTCATATTTTACTCCTGAACTGTGCCATAAGCCCTGAAATGAGTGTTTGTTCTGAGACTTGTAACGTTTACAGTGGATCACGGCAGTAACAATGAGAGCATGTTATATTATTGAGGTAATTTGATTACATGCTGGTTAATCCTTTCAGACTCGAGTGCAAGCTTTAAGAATTGGATTAAGCCCTTAAACTATGATTACCAAGATCACTTACACATTCAGATGTAATGGATAAAAGGAGGTGAATCTCAAACGCAGCATTTCTCTTAGGATGAAAGCCATTTATTATTCATTTCTAGTCTGTGAGAACTCCTCTCCCCCCCCCCATTTTCTGAGCTTCTGCTTTCAGACGATATTTTTGCCACTGTTTTATTAAACCCACAGACTAGTTTTATCCTCTTTGACTCAACCAGAGATAATACTACAGTCATCTCTTAAAGTTCGCACCGAAACATGCTAATGGCCACTTCCTATTCATGCGTTTTAAATACTTTCTTTTTGTTCTTTTTCTCCACTCAGCTCCGGGTCGACCCCATCCCAATATGCAGTTTCTGTCTCGGGACGAAGGAGTCAAATCGGGACAAGCGGCCGGAAGAGCTGCTGTCCTGTGCAGACTGTGGAAGCAGTGGTAAGCGAGCTTCTGTAACGCTTCATTGAGCAAATGTTTTCAAAATCATTCCTTTCTGTTACAGATACTAAAGTGATGTTAAAGTAGCACAAAAACTGGAATTGGAATGGATTAGAGGTGGGAAAATGTTCGGAATATCATTGTGGCGTTAAAGAAACCAGCAAATTTTAGCAGTGTACCATTTTATTTGCAAAAGTATTCACATCAAGTGAACATTTTCACATATTATGAGGTAGTTGTAGTTGTGACATAAAAAGTGAAAGAAAGCATATTTTCAAAGTATGCCCCCCCCAAAAAAAACATTGAAAAGCATCAGAGAAAACACTTTGAATAACAACTTTTTTGCTTCTTATGGGCTTTTTATATTTAGAACCAATCAAAGTCAGATTTGATGGATATTGTTTCTGACCAGAAATGTCTTAAACATGGTGCTGCCATCACACCCAACTCTTTTACATAAAAGCCAGATTTGTAGCGTGCAAGAGTAAAAGTTGTCCTGTTGACTGATTCTCCCATCACAGCTTTAGATCTCTGCAGTGAAGTTCAACGGGTTTTAATGCCCTGTATGCCATAACTTATATAAAGCTGAAAACATTTTCAAAAAACCAGCAAACATTTTAAAGGTCCTGCTGAGAGCATAGCCAGTTTCACACAAAAAAGACCTTCAAACAACACATGGTTGTCCTCAAAAACAAACAACCAACAATGCATAGAAGCAATTATTTTAGACTTGCCTCAGTTTTGAAGTTTTATTATAGCAAAAATAATTTATTATACACAGACCAGGGAAGACATTGTTGTATCCATGAATTTGAAATGATTGACGATGCATTGAAGCAAAAATTCTGTTGGCCTCATAAAAAGTAGCATCCTGCTTGAAGATTTATTCAGAAAGTTGCCATGTAAGCAAACTTTCCTGTTCGTTTTTTTTTTTTTTTTGTCGTCACTGAGCATACAACTGTCTTACTAGAGTCAACTTTATGGAAACTGTAAGTGTTTAAATGGACTGGTGGGTTTGTGTTTAGAATCGGTGTAGCGTCACATTGCGGACGGATAATTGACTCATTTGGTGCGAGCTAAGAAGTCGCAGCTTCTGGCGATGCTGAGAGGCTAATTAGATCATGTAGTGCAAATGTAACACATGATAAAACTCCCCCCAAAATATGCACATTCTGCCATTTCCTAAAGGCCAAATTTTTTTTAACATATTCAGTGTGATTTATATATTTTTACAGATGCAAATTTGTTTTACTCTGCTTGACTTTTCTCTAACATTTAAGATGGTGAAATGATGGCCCTTATTAAAAGTCAGATCAATGGTGACTGTTTTTTTTCTTTTCTTTTTTCATCATCTTCTTCTTCATTATTGTGTTTAATGAAGTTTTGCTGGATTGAATGAACAAACAGATGGATTTAGACAATGTGGCATGGAATGCAATTTGGAAATCCATTTTTTTTTCTTGACTTATCCAAACATATAAAAAATCTAACTTTGTGAATTGCAAGTCAGGCAGGAGTAAAACTATTCCAGGTGACTGTCAAAGTCCAAAATCAATACAAGTAATTTTTTTCTCCAGTTCAGGTTG
Source organism: Poecilia reticulata (assembly GCF_904066995.2). NCBI lineage: Eukaryota > Metazoa > Chordata > Actinopteri > Cyprinodontiformes > Poeciliidae > Poecilia > Poecilia reticulata. Next base: position 8,716,665 of record NC_088848.1, on the reverse strand, counting down.
TGGAGTAGAACGTCCCAGTTATGGCCCCGTTCCTGCCTCACAGCAGATTGTTGGTATTCCTTTTAGTGGTCCTTTGTTCCCGTAAAATTACCTCAACCAAGGAGTCATTTATGTTTGAACAATTATTTTAAACGCCGTAAGGAATTGTTCTCCCAGTGACATTTTTATAGCTCAAATTTGACAGAGCGCCGTCGAGGTGGTTTTCATTAACCACTTTTAGTGTACACAAATTGTGCTCTCACTGTAAAACAGCTGTTTTACAACCATGAGAGGGAGCAGCGTGAGAGAGACGCCGAGCTTTTTACATGACTTTCATGGATCGCCTTCCATTAGAAAGAGCTCTGCTGCTGTTTCTGCCTCATTAAGATCAAATTATCTGTAATTAGCAGCTCAGATGTTTGATCATACTGATTTTAGGCAGAAGTCGTGGCGAGGAGAGAGAGCGGCGCGGACACACAGGCACGCCATTGTTTTTATGATTTTTAGTGTTAATGTTTAACTTTAATGTGTGAAGAGATGGAAAACGATAGCTGTTGCTTGTTGACTCAGCCTGCGCTGGTAGAAGCATGTCATACTAAAGTGTGTTGTCGTTTCTCAAGGGCATCCATCATGTCTAAAGTTCTCCCCCGAGCTGACCTCAAATGTAAAGAGATTACGGTGGCAGTGCATTGAATGCAAAACCTGCAGCTCCTGTCGAATACAGGGGAAAAATGCTGTGAGTATAATGTGTTCATCTTAATACACGCTTTTCAGTGCCGATGGCTTGACGGTAGATCTCGGAGGATTTGTCAAGATTTGCAAACCCTCTCGTGTGCAGAGTTGGGCTTATTTCTCCTAAAGACATTAAATGACAGTGGTGTTACACGTATGCAGCTGGGACGTCACTTACACACGCCTGCTGTTCCCTTTCAGGACGAGATGCTTTTCTGCGATTCGTGCGATCGGGGCTTTCACATGGAATGCTGCGATCCGCCACTTTCAAGAATGCCAAAAGGTGAGGTGTTTACACTGTCTGCCTTCTCCGCTTGCTCCCCTTCTGCTGTCAATTCAAAGCCTTCGCTTCACAGACCGCCGTTTGGGGCTGTCACTCAGCACACCAAGAAGCAGCAGTGGCTTATTAGGGGCTTTGCATGCATATCAAATTGTCCCAGCATCCCTGGGGAGATCTTCTATCTCTGGATTACAGTACTGACCCTACAGCAAGGCTTGTAATGATTCCACACGTACTGAAGTTGGGTATTTGGCAGGCAGTGCATACATGTCACATAGCTTAGCTCAACAAGCTGACACGAAGTCTATTTCACCGGCCAGAGAATTGACCCCATGTTTTTCCTATGGATTTTCGCTTTGTGCTGAGTAATTGATTGGTCATTGTGAGCTGGTGGGATTCTCGCCAGCGCTGTGCATTAAAGGAAATGTTTGAAATGAATGTGCTGTTTGTCCCCTTGCTTGATGAACCCTACCAAAAATAAAATGGTACTTCTCTGCTTGGACGCCCTCCAGGAACCTGGATCTGCCAAGTGTGCAGGCCGAAGGAGAACGGCAAAAAGCTACTGCACAGGAAGGCTGACGAGATCAAGCGTCGATATGCAAAGCCGATTGGACGACCGAAAAATAAGCTCAAACAAAGAATGTAAGTGTGCACTGTTTAAAGTAATGGTGTCTTATTAGGCAACAGATGAATGTTCCATTTAGTGTAATGTCAGTGCCCATTTATTCTTAAAACACAGTTAAAATAATACAACTTGGACATAAAAACGACCAGAAATAAAGCTGGCCGCTTAAATTGCTATACCCAAGCTTGTTAATAGAAAGTTAAGTGCAAGAAAAAGGTCTGTTAGAAAAGGGTCCAGGAAAACACGCCATCTATAAAATATTGTGAAATAAAGCTAATTCAAAAGATTCACAAACTGTGCATTGCGGTTGGAGTTAGAGCTTTATGAGCCACCAGACGCAGATGCATCCAGGACTTGAACTACATCTGTCTCACATGGGTCTGACACAAAGTCAAAGTTTGGGCTAAAGAGAAAAATGCTGAATTGTTGCTCAGTGGTTCAGATACTTTTAAATGAAAGTCAAATCTGCATTTAATTTAGAAATCAAACATCCAGAGTCTGGAGGAAGAGTGGAGAGGCACAGAATGCAAATTGCTGTAAGTCCAGTGTGAAGTTTCCACAGTGAATGATGATTTTGGGAGCCGTGACATCTGCTGGTGTTGGTCCAATGTGTTTTATCAAGTCCAAAGTCAGCACAGCTGTCTACCAGGAAATTTTAGAGCACTTCATGTTTCCCATTGCTGACAAGCTTTATGGAGATGCTGATTTAGTTTCCAAGCAGGACTTAGGGTCTTGTCACACTGCCAAAAGTACTAATACTTAATGAACATGGTACCACAACCCACAAGCAAGATCACCTAAACTAAACCCCATGGAGAATCTCAAGTATTTTTACAAGGAACATGATGCACACCAAAGACATTCAAGGGGCTTACAAAGATTATGTGACTCAGAAGAATATGTGTAATTCTTCTGTGTACTATATGTATGTAATATACAAATTTTCTGAGAAACTTAATTTGGGTTTTCATTAGTATTAATTCGATTTTTTTTCTTACTTTTGAATGATATTCTAATTTCTTAGTAAGTAATGCTGCTGCCTTCTAACAACAGACTCCTTCTGCTTGTCACTGCAGGTCTGTAACCAGTGGTGATGGCTCCATGGTAGCACTTGGAGGAAGGGGGTCACCTGGTAGGGGTCAAAAGATTACCGTCTGTTCCACACCTTCATCTGGTCATGCTGCATCTGTGAAGGACGCCAGAGACAGATTGACTGTCGCAGAGCCTTGTTGTGCGGTCAACGCCTCCCAATTCACCCCCTCCCCTCCCACCACCACCACTCCCTCCCTCACGCCCACCTCCACCCCAGCCACACTCACTGTTAACAAGAAAACCAAAGGGCTTATTGATGGGCTTTCCAAATTCTTTACTCCTTCCCCTGTGGGCCGTCGCTCGCGAGCCGTAGCCATAGAGTTGAGCTCTAGAGACAAGGGCACGCCCAAGCTGTCCCAGCGTCCAGAACCGTTCGCCTTTGCTGCTGATGCCCCTCATAAGATAACCCCGACATCCTCTGCACTTCCTGCCACTTCCACGTCACCAGGACTTAGCTCCCCCCCGCAGGTGTCCAGCAGCTCCACCTCGGCGAACTCGCCTCAGAGCTCTTCCAGCCAGTCTAGTGTTCCTTCCCTGGGTAGTCTCTGCAGTAGCAGCCAACTGAAGGGACTCTTTGATGGACTCTCTCATATTTACACGACTCAGGGACAGTCGCGGAAAAAGAGACTACCGTGCTACGCACCACCTAAGCGCAGGCCCTATAAGCAGGACTTGTCCCAGTGCCTTGGAAAGAACGAGTTTAGCAAAAATAGGTTCCACCCCACCTCTGCAGGGTCTGGCCGACTCAGAGGACCCCCTTTTAAGATGGTCAGTCATTTCAAATGCAACCCTTTCCTTAAAAATCACAGGACACTAGGCAGACTGAAGTATAGAGTGAGAGCTCACAACGGAGCCACCTCACCAGAAAAGGGAGACTTGACAGATGGAAGAATTAAGCCTGAGAATAATCATGGTAAGCAAGGCTCAAAATACCAGCCAAGACCTGCGTCTCCACATCTTTAAGCTTCTTTTTTTTTTCTTTTTTTTTTTGTTAAGCTTGACACTAGCAGTTGTAGAGCTAATATTTTCTTTTTGAAGTCACCCTCAACATTCTAACAGGCTACTAATCCTCCTCCTGATTTGAATTAGTTTTAGTTCATTAACACAGTTTCGTTGCGTTTTGACTTGGCTGCGAAGTTTCAATGGCTTCCATCTTCTCGCCCGTTGGCTTTTTGTCATAGTGCATGGCCCACTAACTCCCTCATACCGCTCCTTGCTCTGTCCTTGACCCTCTCCAATAGTGCGCACATTGTGATCACCGCACAGTAGAGCCTGTAGTCACATTGCGCTCCTCCTCATCCCACCGTGTCTTCTCAGCCAGTGGTCATTAGGCGCATACAACCCAGTAATTCAGCCACCCAAGTTGACTCAGAGCTGACACGATGATTACACCCAGAAGTGCACTCACCCTCACATCTTACTGTCCACCAGAATGAAGTCCAAGTAGGAATAATAACAGAAGAAAAACTAAAGGATATACATACTTCAAGAAGTTTTGAGCTCCTGCTCAAACAAGCGGCAGTATATATTGCCTTGCAAAGGTGTTTATACCCATGGATGTTTTTTCACATTTTGTCACAGTACAACCACAAACTTTGAACCGTCATTGGGGTTTATGTGGTTTTTTTGTGATGGAGCAATATGAAGCATTAATCTACAGGTGACGACTAGTTCTCACCTTTTTTTTTTTTTTTTTAATGTTTGGTGTGCATTTGTGATCACCTTTAAATATATACTTTGTAGAACTAAGTTTTGCTACAATTACAACTGCAGGATAGCTAGGTTTTGTCTCTAAGAGCTTTGTACATCCACAGACTAAATGCAAAATAGGTCATGTTCTGTCAGTTTAAGTCAAGACGATCTGAGAACAGCTGTGGTGTAGGACGTGTATGAGAGCTGTGAGACAGCAGTGAGGTGTACTGTAGGAGTGACGGAGGAGTTCAAGGTGGATGTGGGACTTCGTCAAAGGTCAGCTCTAAGCTCCATCTTGTTTGCTTTGGTGATGAACAGGAAGACAGTTGAGCTTAGAGTGGAGTCTCCATGGACTGTGATGTTTGCAGATGAGCGAAACAGTTCCTCTGAGGAAAAGACGGGAGGCAGAACTGGAGGTTTCAGAGCTTGAGATGTCGAGGTCGTCTTTGTAAGTGACGAGGATGGATAGAATCAGGTTTGAGTACATTGGACGGACAGCTCAAGTTAGATGTTTTAGAGATAAAATCAGAGAGGCCAGGTGGTTTGGACATGTGCAGAGGAGACAACATTTATATCAGCAGAAGGATGCTGAGGATGGAACCACAGGCTGGGAGGTAAAGAGGAATTTATGGATGTGCTGAAAGAAGACATGAAGTTAGTTGGTGTGAGGGTAGGACTAAATAGAGTGCTGAAGGGAAAAACCGAAATGGAAGAGTAAGGTCTTTGAACTTAAATTGTGAAGTCTCATTGCGGATTCTCAGTCTAAATCCTATTTCTGTGTGTTTAGGGTTGCTGTCCTGGTGGAATGCAAACCTTTTGCAGCCTCTATGGGGTTTTCTTCCAGGATTGCCTATCAACTCAGACTAGCTTTCTGGTCTCTATTGAGGAAAAGCAACTGAAGGCCAAAAAGTAAAATGTTGGTCTCTTCTAAGCAAATCACTTGAGTCCACTTTAGTGTTGGACGTGTTACACTTTTCCTTGAACAACTATTTTCTTCTTGCCACTCTTTCATTAAGGACAGATTTGTGGAAAGTACAACTAATAGATGTCCTGTCAACAGATTGGATTTCTAGTCCTCCAGAGTTACCATGGACATCTTGGCTGCTTCTCTGATTAATTCTCACTTTGCCCACTCAGTCAGTTTGGGTAGTAAAAATGCAGCTTGGTATACTCTTTCCATTTCCAGATACTAGGCTGAATAAGGGTAATTTGGGAACATTTGAAGGCAAATGGTGCAACTGGATTCAATTCATGAGATTATCAGATTAGAGTGGTGGTAAATACAAATGCATGCCACAATTGTCAACATGTTTTTGAATCTTACTTGTAAAAGGGTATGAGAGCCATGCACCCTTTTCATTCCTGCTCACAATTATGCACTATTTTGTGCTGGTATGTCACTGAAATCATATTAGAAACGTTTAAGTTTGTGGTTGTAACTTCATAAACATGCCAAGACGTTCAGAGTATAAATGCATGTGCAAGGTACTGTATATCCATAAATATGCTGATGACACTTCACTTCCACTCCTAATGGGTTTTTGTTTTGGTGGTTAAGTCATGTTGTTGATGTCTTTCATAAAATTACTGCCTGCTTTCCAACATCAGTTGCTTTTCATGTCGACACTCGCTCCACTCACTGCATCGGCTTCTTAATTCATGGGAAACTGTCTTGGTGGATGACTAAGCACATGAAAGCGGTTACGCAATTAGAGTGATTTAGTTTCACTTCATTACATTAGGGATTTTAATACAAACATGCAAAGATGATACATTATGAAATTCCTCAGAGACTCGGCAGCAGTGCTCACAGTATAAGAACATTTGCATAGAATGCATTTATGAGATTATTCAGCTGCGGCTGCTTTAAACAGGCTGGTGTTTGATGCGTTGGTGTTGATTTCTTATTGTGCCTGTGACAGGCCACCTCAGCAAGCTGCATGTGAAGCAGGAGGCCCAAGTGGACTTGGCGGCCATGTCCAGAGATCACGTCTCGGAGGAAGACATTGAGACGTTCACTCGTGTCCAGGAACTTGCTGCTCAGGTGAGAAGTGGCATAAGAAAAGTGGGGGGAATGTTGCGATTTGAGATTACTGCATGGCTTTACATGTCGGCAAAGTACTGGGATAAAGCAGGGAGAGGCTGCCACCCACACAATCACTTATCCCATTTTCTATGAAAGCTGTAGACACCTATTATTCATCCACAACTGTATGTAAATCTTTACCTCTGAACTATTTTCTGTAAACTTACAGGGACTGTTTCTATACTTTAAATGTAAGCAAAAATAGATTGAACATCCCAGGGACTAAAAATGGGTTAAAAAGGACAGAGAACTTTGAAAAATTGACTCTGGAAAACTCTTCAAGTTTGTAAAAATGTCTACGGACTCATCATTTACATCTATGTTACGTGTCATTTATTATGATTCCGCTTTCTCTGGTTGTCATTTAAATTGGTGAATGCAACAAAATCTGTTATGGTTTGACTGAAATTATCATATGATTATATGGATGATAGAAACAACTAGGAAATGTTTCTATCATCCAACATTTCCCAGTTGGATGATAGAAAAACAGGCACATGCTCAGACTGTCACAATGACTGATTTGACAACCATAAAATTGCTCTTGCTGTGTTTAAGAGGCCCATCTTGTTCTCATGTGTCTTGATGTATCTGTTGCTCCCCCACGGGAAGCTTAAACTGAATTTATTTCAATATAATAACATTTACGGTACTGATGATAAGCAGCAATGTAACTTTAAATGATTAGAGTCGCTAAGCGTTTCTTCATCTCTCATAGAAAACTGGCTCTCTAACGAACGCGGACTTTGTCCGGCGTCCCGCTGTCATCGAATTCGGGAAGTACGAGATCCAGACCTGGTACTCGTCGCCGTACCCGCCTGAATATTCAAGGTGATGTTTGTTTCTGCCTCAGAAGTTTCCATCTTTTCTTGGTTCTGTTGTGAATCCCTCTCATACTAGAAGTCTAAACTTCAGCTTTAAATATTGTCTCCAACAGATTACAAAAGCTTTATCTGTGTGAGTTCTGCCTGAAGTACATGAGAAGCAAAAACATTCTCCAGAGGCACACAAAGAAGTGCGGCTGGTTTCACCCTCCCGCCACCGAAATCTACAGAAAGGACAACCTTTCCGTGTTTGAGGTCAGCTCTCCTTTATGGCAACAGAGCAACAACTGTGTACAGCATGAGATTTCACCAATGAATGAGGTCAGGAATGAGCAGGGGGAAATATACAAGCTGCTTAAACACTGTCCCCTTGCTTTCTTTCTATCTTTCTCTCTCTCTCTCCTCTGTTTTTCCGTGTTTAGGTTGATGGAAATGTCAGCAAACTCTTCTGCCAAAACCTCTGCCTGTTAGCCAAGCTTTTCCTGGATCACAAGACCTTGTATTATGATGTGGAGCCTTTCCTCTTCTACATACTTACGAAGAATGATGAGAAAGGCTGTCATCTTGTGGGCTATTTCTCCAAGGTATGGATTACAGGGTGATTTTATGGGAAACTACGGATTACGGCACTTCATTTTTTAAACGATTACAAAAAGACCTCAGTGCAATAAGTCTGCTTTTCCAGCATGGAAATTAGTTTTTTAAACTGATTTGGGGAGGATTTGAAGTATGTTTCTAATAATTTTGGCTTTGCCGAACAACTCTGACTAGCTAAATAACAGATTCTCTCATCAAGCTGATTTGCCGATAATCATCAGTTACGTACCTAATTTCTCACTCAGCCGTGCTCTTAAATTGAAAGCCATTATGTGTGTGAGTGTGTGTTTTGTGTGTAAAGACAAGGACAGTGGCAGGTGCAGTAAATTGCCAGCTTCAGCAGAGCTCTGACATACTTGATCTGTTTCTCCTTCCCTCAGGAAAAGCTTTGCCAGCAGAAGTACAATGTCTCCTGCATAATGATTATGCCTCAGTACCAAAGGCAAGGATTTGGAAGGTTCCTCATTGATTTCAGTAAGTTCTTTAATGCTTGTTTTTGGACCACCAGAAACACAATTTCACCTATTTTATTGGTCTTTACAAATAATTTTAGATTAAAAGGGGGATTTGCAGCTTGTGGCAAGGTGCTGTTATTTTGTTAAGGCTTTGAAAGGGTCTAATCAAGAGCATTCATGTGCAGTGCTTAGGCAATCACACATGATTAGGAGCGAAAAACAATATTATGGCTGCTTGTGTTATTCGATCCCTAGTAGTGTTTTCACCTAAACGGCTATTTCTATACAAAATAACAGCCCCCAATTCTCTCTTGTTGACTTGTGACGAGGTGTAGATGCTGCTTTTATGTTTGAGTGGTAGTAAATGCTGCACATACAATATTTATAGCTCTGCGGTCCACTTAAGAAAACAGTTGCTGCCTTGAGTGGATTTCTGTGTTTAGCCTGGCAGGTTTTTTTGTCCGTATAGGCATTTTTAAAAAATGGTAAAAATAATAAAAAATAAAAAAAAATCAAGAATTGTTGACTTTGTTTGTGTAAGAAATGTGTGGGGGGGGGATAGGGGGCGAGCACAGGGAGGGCGGGCGGTAATGGAGCATTTGATTTCCTGTTCACTTTTGGGAGCCATTGAGACACAGAGATGCGAGAGGATCTGTGATATTGAGAGTGAGCAGATAACAAAGACGGGGATTAAGGGAGATTGAACGCAGCTGAGTTCTGAGCTCTTTGAAGGCTTTATTGGAAAATGTAGCTTTGGTGCTGGAAGTTGTTTAGATTAAGATTTTCTGTTATATTGGATTGTTTTGGAGGAACACATTTTCACAGGTAGCTCCAAAAATACGCGTTTGCTAGGAAAATATTCCCTTTGAACTCAGAACAGAAAAGGGCAGGAAATGTTTTTCTCGTTTAATTTCATTGCAATCAAAGGCTCATTATCTTGGCTTTAGTTATAAATATTGCCACAATCAGTGCAATATTGTTATATGTTCACTGTTCTGCCATTAGATGGGCTTGTTTGGCTCTCAGAAGTGGGTGCCGTTAAAAGGCATTAATTAATTTCATGTCTCTCGTAATGGATGACCCTTTACAGGGCGGCCATGAAACTAATTACACTCGCATACATATTAGATTTTTTCTTGTTCATTATCTGTCCTTAGCGCAGCCATGTGAGCAATGACATTCAGTTGCGTCTCTGTTCGGCTCCTTTATAGTGCCAGGCTAAAGAACTTTCATCCCATAAGCTTTTTCCGCATTTTGTTGCGTTACAACCAGAAACGTTTAGATATTTTATTTGGATTGCATGTGATAGAACAACACAATAGCGCATAGTTGTGAATTTAATATGGTAATTACTTTACAAGTCTCAAAAACAACCTTCTAGTTTCTACTGTCAGTTGCACACCCCCAAAGCCCAATGAACTAACTTCTAATTTCTAATGATATTAAAAAAAAAGGACTAAAGCAAGATTCACATGACACAAATGCATAATTACCTCATATGTAAACAATACATTGTTTTCGTTCAATCAGGACACTTCAGGCCTTTCCTTGGCATACAATTAGGCAAGGATCTTGTTTTATTTTGACACCACTTAGCTCTGCTTACTTAAATGGTGGCATTAGATTTTATTTAAAGGGTGTAGGTGGGTGGGTGGAATGTAAAAGCATGCCACACTTTTCAGATTTTTTAAAACATATTCATTTTCTTTCAGCTTTACAGTTATATTTGACTTTGTTTGGTATATCAAATTAAATCCTGTTAAAATTCTCTTAAATTTGGGCTTGTAAGGCAACAAAACTTTTGCATTGCACCATTCCTTTATCGGCCTCCATCGTAGCTCGCTAGCCGTGGCTGACGACATAAAACGATGACTTCTTTGTCACATTCTGACCTCATTGAATATGTAAGGAAACAACCCAGCGGCACTATTTAGCTTGACTAAAGCATTTTTTTTTCTTGTGTGTGTGTTTGATTCGTGTCTTTTTAGGTTACCTCCTCACCAGACAAGAAGGACAAGCTGGCTCCCCAGAGAAGCCGCTGTCAGAACTGGGTCGCTTATCCTACCTGGCATATTGGAAAAGTGTCATGCTGGAGCACCTTTATAAGCACCCAGATAAACACATCAGCGTTAAAGGAATCAGCAGGGCCACTGGGATGTGTCCACATGACATCGCCGCCACTCTCCAGCAGCTTGGCATGATTGACAGACGGGACGGCAGGTCAGTTTCACAGCCACTCTCTCCTTCAGTTGCCGTTTCTGCCCGCCGTCTGACTTATCCAGGCCAGGGAGTATTTTTAACAGCATATCCATTAATGCTGCTGAATATTGACAGAAGTAAGTCAGGTTAAGTACCCCCAAGGACATGGAGCACCTGCGGTCCCGCAGAGCTTGTCTTTGTGCTTGTGTTTAACTGCACATCCCCCCGCCTCGCTTCTCTCTCCACTCTGACTCCTAATTCATGCGCTCTGCTCCTCTGTGTTGTAGGACTGTGTTGGTCAGAAGAGAGCGGCTGATTCAGGGGCACATGGAGAGGCTGAGGGCTAACCCGCGCAAGAATGAGGTGGACCCGGACGCCCTGCGCTGGACTCCCTCCACCACTTTGAACGCTGTCCTGTCTGAGGAAGAAAGGGAGGCAGAGATGGATGTAGGTTTCTGAGCTTGAGAGCAAAAAAAATGCATGTACACCTCAAAAAGTTGGAATGTCATCAAAAAATTTTGTTTGTTTTATGAAATCGTTTCAGAAAGGAAAATTTGATGATTATTTACATATTGTCAAATTTCACATCTTGACAGTTATGATTTGTGTCCTTTGCATCTTTTTCCAACTCATTTCTTCCTTCCATTCAACTTTCCATCTATATTATTGACATTGCTTTTGCAACAACTATGTGTAATGAATTTATGCAATAGGTGTTTCGCTTTTGAACAGAATCATACTGAAGTAAATTAACGTTTTATTGAGCTATGCTGGTAGTTATTTGTCTCCACGTACCTGAAATGCTTTTAGCAGATGTACGTTAGATTGGCTGAGGAGTTTAAATTGAGGCCAATAATGAAAAATTCACTTTGACTTTCAGCAGGCATCTAATGTTGTGCAAAATTACCCCTAAATCATCATATAATTGATAGTACTGAATAAACCATGAAATGCAATTTCTCTACGGTTGCTTTACGGAAATGTTTTCATCCTGACGGGCAGACGTCCAATCAGGATGCTGCTCATATTATCTGGAAGAAACCTGCAATGATTCATTTGTCATGATGTTAATTCAAATCTCTTGTTTTCCCATTAGCCTCGTTGCTCAGATGTTTTTCTTTCTTTTTTTTTTTTTTTCTTTATCCGTGCACGCTCCTTTCCCAGAGATAATGTATCTTGTCCGTTTAATTACCAGGCCGAGCGGCTGAAGGAGCAGGCCAGCTGCTGGGAGAAGGAGGAGAGGGAGAGCTACATGATGACTCACGGAAGCAGGCAACCTCTCACCAAGGTCCACTGCAAGATTCCCTACAGGACCTACGAGCGCCGGCCGGCCCCTCCGTGGTCCAGGCGCGTCCCGCGACCGGAGGTCGTGAGCGACGACGACTCCGATGGCTCACCACCCATCCTGACAAAAGCTCACGAACTGCTTTCAGCCAAGAGAAAGGTGACTTTTACTGTTTGATCTGTCCTCCATGTGATTACCACATTGATAAGTCTTTAGCTAGGTACTTCCCCTCATTAAAGAGCATCTTGTGATATAAGTTTTAATAATTACTCATAAAGTGTGCTCAGGCTCCAGTAGCTCCATCCTGTCTTCTGCAGCCTCCCCTGTGTGCCTGCAGCAGTAGATAATGGATTGTGTTTTCACTGCTGGTGTCGAGACTTTGCAGGCTAAACCTTGTTCTATTGTCAGCGGTCATGGTTAATTTACCGCCCTCTTCTGTTGCTCCTCACATCTGTTCTTTCTATAAGGCACTGCCCCCTTGTGCTACAGATAATATTACACCGAACCAGAAAATGCCCTGATACTGGCCGGCTGAGTTTATTTAGTGCCTTAGTTACAGTATTGATTTCACATTCTGCTTGTGAAAGGGGTTTTGAAGAAGAGTCGCAGGCAAGTCAGTGGGAAACAACTGAAGAATGTAAAATATAGACTGTGGTCAGCTTACTCTTGACTTTCTCATTTGTGGTTTTCCACACTGCGCTGCATTGCTTTTCACGCTGGATCTCATTTCTCTCCTCAACTGTCATTCTTAGCCCTTTTATTCAACATTTCTAATGTGATAGGGCAACACTGTTTTTTGTGTTTTTGCAGAGTAAGGGGGAGGGTGAAAGGAAATTGCTCTGTGGCCCTTAAAACAGATTTTCAGTGGCATGCTTGGAAATTAAAGAATAGGAGCTGGACTTGCAATAACTCTCACAAATAGAGCTATTTTCTCAGTTAACAGATTTTAATGCCATTGTAATGCTTTTAATGTTTACTTTATATTACATTTGGTGACTTTTATCCTTCTTCTAAAAATACAACATTTGGAAAAACTACAGTTGCAGTGACTTTAATCACACAATCTTAAATACTGCTGAAGATTTTTATGTTTCTTAAATTGCCTTTCAAAATAAATTTAAACCCCTTGAGTCTACTTACATTTTCCCACATTAAACCCACACATGTAAATGTATTTAGTTGAATTTTATGTGATAGACCAACATAAAGTAGTGCATAACTGTGAAGCAGAATGAAAATGAAGTTTTAAAGTATGATGTAGATTTGTATTCAGTATATCTTATTCCGATATCCATACGTAAAATCTGGTTCAATAAATAGATCCCACTTGTGTAACTTAATTTCTGTATAAATCCACCTGTAGTCAAAGCCTCCGGTGTTTGGTAGAGAAGATTAGCGAACAAACAAGCTAGACAGGTTGGCAACAAGCAGAGTTGGGTGATGAAATATCTCAAGCTTTGAAAATTTTACAGATCTCTATTCAGTCCTTCTACCCCACAACATTAGTCTGGGAGCTCAGGTTAAGTTTAGCTCCAATTGGAATAAAACTATTTCACTCAGCTTTTCTATTTATGATGTTTGGTTTGTTTATCTTTCAGAGCTCAGCGATTCATAAGAAGCGAGGGCGTAAAAGGAAGCGAATCAACAGCAGCGTAACGACAGAAACAATCTCTGAGACGACAGAGGTGCTGAACGAACCGTTTGACAACTCGGAGGACGAGCGTCCAATGCCCCGGTTGGAGCACACCTCCAGGATGGGAGAGATGGAGGATGATGAAGACGATGATGACGAGGAGGAGGAAGAGATGCAAAAGTACAAGATATCAGCTTTACCAATGAAACGGCGAAGAGGCCGTCCAAGGCTTGAAAAAAATACACGCAAAGACAATCTTGAGCGCTGGAATGAAGGTATTTGCATCTACTTAAAAATCATTCTTTACAAAATGTGGACAATTTTGCTGGCGATGTGTTGGAGGTTAAAATTTCAAACTTTTGTAGTTTGTGAAAAAGTCTTTAAAATGTCTTAAATTCAGGCATGTACCTAAAATGAAGGTCTTAAATGAATTTTTAAAAGCTTGCCTTTAATATGTTAACCACATAGTTCTTAAATTTTGTTATGGCAGGACTATTTATTCTCGTATGTTTTGTGTATTTTATTTTTTTTTTCTCAAGGTACTTTTCTGTCGGGCAAAAGTTTGAATCACACACATTGTGTTCTGTGACTCAATACTTTTGAGGCTACCGCTAACTCACTGCTAATATACCCTAATATACCCTTGTTTACCATAGCTAGCTTTTTTGCAAGTTTATTGCCAGTTGGATAGACAAAATGTATACATTTCTGTGGAGATATAGGTCTTAAATTCCATTCATAATGGTCTTAAAAAGTCTTAGATTTGAGTTGGGGAAACCTGCTAAAACCCCGGATTAAGCTATTGCAATGGAAGATGAGGAAATTTGAAAACTATTGACAAAACTTGCCAACAAAATTGTCTCCATCTCCACATTAAACGTCTTGTTCTGCCTGGATGGAATTCAGAGATGGGTCGTCTTTGATGTGTTTATTTTTTAATTTGCAGGACCTGAACTGGTTTCAAAGAGATCCAGCAGACCCCGTCCAGTGAAACGAAAGAAAGGCTGGCCCAAGGGGGTCAAACGCGGCCCTCCTAAATGGAGGCTCAAGAACAGCTTCAAGCTGAACCTCTACACGCCACCAGAAACACCCCTTGAGGCAGAGCAGCACCACATTCGCACTGAGGAAACAAAACACATACCGGACCAGGAGTCATTCAGCGGCGACGAGGAAACAAAAGCAGGAGGATCCTTGGATAGTCCAGATGTAATGCAGGAGGGGCTCCACTCAGAGCCCCCAAGTCCTGTTGATCACGGCTCCCAGACTTCAAGCTCCCCTGAAGGGTCACCAGTTGCTTCGCCAGCGTGTTCGCCTGCTCTTTCTGTTGAGGCTCCCTCCCCGCAGCCTGAGGATAGAACTGACTCACCGGAACCTCCAGGGGACGATAAGCAGGATAGCGGGCATGATCCGGACTCTCCAGCCAAAGATATGGACAGTTCTGAGAGGGCTGCATCACCAGAGAACAGCAACGAAGAAAGTTACGAGGAGGAGCAGAGAGCTCGGATAGAGGATCAGAATGCTGATGATGAAGATGAACATCACAGCAAGAAGGCGGCGCCTGAGGGCGGCACAGAAGAATCAGAGCAAAGTTCAAAAGACGCACCAAATGTGACTCAAGCTTTTTTAGATCCAAAAGAAGACGACAGCTCTGAACTAAGTCAGCAGGTTTCCAAAGAATCCTGCTGCGAAGAGGTACCGGTTAGTGCTGGAGAAAAACTGCAGGATGCAACGCCAGAAACTACGGCTGAAACTTCACCTCCAGCAGCAGCAGCAGCGGTCACTTCCATAGCTCCACCAGACTCTGATAACCCAGCAGATTCTGAATCTGAGGAGGAAACCGCACCCAGCCCTGGTCCAAACCACCCACCTCTTCCACCCGTAGGAAGGTCTGTGCTCAGCCCCGTGCTGAGAGAGGATCCCCCCGTCTGCACAGAGTTTGACTCAGAGACGGTCCAAGCTGTTCAGTCGCTGACGCAGGAAAGTGAGGGAGAGACGGTGTTCCAGAACTGCGCAGAGAGCCAGGAACCCTGCAGGAATCTGCAGACCTACGCCCACATGGCGCAAAGCCCGCAGCTCACTCCACTGGACGACTGCCCTCAGTCGGACCACAGCAGCCCACTCTCCTCCGCGCAGTCCCATCCCAGCCAGTCTGTACGCTCCGCCAGCAGCCCGGCTGTCTCCATCCTGGAGAGCGGCTACACGCAGATAAGCCCAGACCACAGTGCCATATCGGTGCCCTCGCTCCATAACATGGAGACCAGCCCCATGATGGACGTTCCATCGGTGTCGGATCACTCACAGCAGGTTGTGGACAGCGGATTCAGCGACCTAGGTAGCATCGAGAGCACCACGGAGAATTACGAGAATCCCAGCAGCTATGACTCCACCATGGGGGGCAGCATCTGCGGAGCGGGCCCCTCCCAGAACAGCTGCTCGTACGGCACCATCCCCCCTAGCAGCTGCGCCGTGAGCCAGCAAATGGCGGCCGTCAACCCTGGCGGTTGCGGGATGATTCAGCAGAATAGCCTGAGCTCGCCGCCACACTGCGGCGTCAAGTCGCCACAGGGCTGCGTGGTGGTAGAGAGGCCCCCCAGTAACTCCCAGCACAACCAGCATAGCCAACACAGCCAGCGCAGCCAACACAGTCAACACAGTCAACACAGCAGGCATGTCCCGCCACACAATCAGCACAGCCAACACAATCAGCACGCCCCACACAATCAGCTCAGTCAACACAGCCAGCACAGCCACCACCACAATCACCACCCGCAGCACAATCAGCTCAGCCAGCACAATCAGCACGCTCAGCACGGCCTCCACAGCCAGCAGCAGCCGCCTCCCATGGCCCAGTGCTCCATCCCCCCCAACTTCACCACCACCATGCAGCTGGCGGACATCCCCGAGTCTGGCAACCCCAACTTTGCCCTCTATGAGAGAATCAACCCTCAGGGGGAGTACGGCAGCGGGCATTACCCCCAGTCGTCGGGCCTCAGCCTGGCCAAACTGCAGCAGTTCACCAACACGTTCATCGACCACCCACACTCCAATCCGTTCAACCACGCAGCCCCACACCCCATCACGTCGTACGCAAACAATCCTTCACTGTCATCGCAGCACTCCAGTTTGGTGTCCTTACCCCAGAATCCCCACAGAGTCCCCAACCCGCAGGTGCAGGCCACCATGACCCCACCCCCAAATCTGAGCTCCCCATCATCCATGATGCTGCAGCCCAACATGGGCATCTCCCGCTCGCAGCGCGTGCCCCACATGCCGTCGAAGAGCCACGTCTCGGCACGCTCCAAGTCGGCGCCGCTGTCCCACAACCACCAGCAGCAGATGTACGCCCGACCGCCGCAGGCCGTCGCCATGCAGGCGCCGTCCAGGACCCTGGCCGCCATGCCGCGCATGAACATGAGCATGAACATCATGCCGGCACCGGGCTACAATGTCAACTCGATGAACATGCCCTCCCTCAACGCCATGAACGGCTACGGCATGAGCCAGCCCATGATGAACAGTGGCTACCATGGCAACCACGCCTATATGAACCAGTCACCCCAGTACTCTATGCAGATGGGCATGATGGGAACGCAGCCATACCCCCAGCAGTCCATGCAGGCTCCGCCACATGGCAACATGGTGTACCCTCCAGCTGGTCACCATGGTTACATGAACACGGGCATGTCCAAGCAGTCCCTGAAAGGTCCCTTAATCAGGCGGTAACTCTCCGCAGGACAGAGCTGCTTCTTCTCCTGTGCATTTGGCTGTTTTTAAAGATGCACTGATTAGGCCTTGCTTTCTTCTTCTTTTTTTGTTTTTGGTGTCTTTTTGTTTTTCTTCCTTTTTTCTTATGTTTGTTACTTAAAAAAAAAAAAAAAAACCAGCAGCAGCACTTGTAAAGAATGCAAAAACTTTCATCCGTGAGGTAACTTTTAAAGCTATCGTTAAAAAGTATTTTTGTTCCTCCAGATGGGAAGCCTTACATCATTAAGATGAAAATCTATTTAATTAGTGTTAGTGTCTCTGATGTGTCTTTAGGCCAGGCGGGTTCGGAGCTCAGTCGTAGAAGTTTCATCAGTGTAGCAGCCTCAAATGAAGCCATTTAATGCGCCTGCTGCGAGTGGAAATAGTGGCTGTTCAGTGTACCTGTCTAACAGTGCTGACAATTAGTTTGTACTATACTCATGCCTTTGTATATTTAAATTATTGTACTTATTTTGTAAAGTGATAAAAAGCATGCTTCAGTCTCTGTTAGTGACAGTGCATTGAGTAGTACTGTACAAGTGTTGTGCTTAATAGCAAGCCATTTAAAAAAATATATGGCCTTTATTAGGTTTCCCTTCACAGGGAGAAAGATGAAACTATATTTTATTAAATCTAATAATGTAAAAAAAATGTAAACTTTAGTCTTCTGTTTTTCTGTTTGGTTTGAGAGGTTTTATTGCGATGTATGCATAATTCTGAAGCCTTTTGTAACAGATCTCCTCAAGGCAGCTTTCTGTTTAATAAAACAGACTGATTTCTGTCAGAAAATAACAAAGCATATCTCAGTGTTTGTACCCTGAAAAAGAAAAAAAAATTCTAAAACATTTCAAAGTGTCCCGAAGTGTGGCAGAATTTAAAAATAACTAAATGATTATAATGATGAAATAACAATAAAGATGATATAAATTTAGTCCAAAGTTGATATTTTACATAATGCCTTTAAAGCTACGTTTTCATTCCATGTGTAGATTTGTTTTCTATCTTTATAAAACGTTGGATTTATATTTTACCGAATTGTAGAAGAATAGAGCCTGTGAATAGACCAAACTAAGCTAATGGATTGCATGTAAAACGCAACTTGTACTTGTGTTTTTGTTAATATTGCCCTTTTGTAGCCTTTGTACCTGTACAGAGTTGCTGGTAAGAACGGGGGGAAATATCTGGCTATGTGCACTCAAATCGAACAGAATGACATTCTTGTATTTATGACTTTTCTCCTTTTGTCAGTCACTTAAAATGCTGTACATTTTAGCATAAGAATAAATTATGATTGACCATGTACTTAATTGTTCTCCTTTTATGTGAAACACAGCTTTGATTTCTCTTTAAAAAAAAAAAAGTGTCAAGGTGTTATCCAAACCAGAACAATGAAACCAAAAGAAGGCCACACAGTGAATATTTGAATTGGTATTACGAAGGCTTGTTTATCCAAAAGTTGTTTTTCTAATTTATATTCAAGGACGTGAAAAACGTACATTTACTTTTTTTTTTTTAAATCCTTGTACAATTATCAAGTTTAGTTGACTTGATTTGACCCTTAAATTTATAAGCCTCCTCTTCCCTCCAGGAGCTGTTGGTCTAGTTCCCTCAGCTGCTTCAGGAAGCCCCAGTTAGGGATGATCCGTCGGTGGCTCTTTACGTGCTCGATGGCGTCCACAATCGTCATGTTCTCGTAGATCATCAGGTAGGCGAGAAACAGGGTGGCGGACCGACTCCTTCCCATCACACAATGAACCAGCAGTTTATCTGGAGATAAATCATGAAACGCTTTTTATTTTAAATAAAATATGAGCAAGTGTGCACAACCAGCAGAATTTACGTCTAAGAAAGTAAAATGAGGGATAATGTTAATGCCTGTGAGCTATTGATTGGATTATGTTTATTTTTTACATATTGAGTCCCGTGAAAAAGTGCTTCCTGAAATTTTGTCCCACAATCGGCCAAAAATTTCAATAGGTTTTATGTAATGGAGCAACACAAAGAAGTTCATAATTGTAAAGTGAAAGGGAAAATTTTATTAGCATAAATTTGGGATTGTCAATCATGGATTTATTTTTATCTATAGCTTACCGCTGTAGGTTTTGTCCTGCTGGAACTTGAACCTCCGCCCCAGTTTTAGTGAACAATTTTGAACACCTTCCTCTAGAGGTGTGCCGATCGATCGGTCACCGATCATAATCGGCCGATTTTCGTGAAAAAGTGCATGATCGGTGATCGGCAATCATTGGCTCTTGTTGCCGATACCGATCACCTGCATCTCATTTCGCAGCCTGCCTGTGCTGCTGGTCTCCTTTCCTTCACACTGCGCAAACGCGCAGCAACAAATCCTAAGCGATGTGGAACTATAACGCACTGAGTGAATGGGGAAGTTTGCGTGTTGCGGCGGAAAATTGAAGCACGTCAAAATGCATCAACACAACGAATCTAATATGGCATCAAAACAATGCCATACTTGACGGAGTTTGGTTACATCGAGGCTCACTGCAGTAAAAAAGACATATGGAGGATCAGATAGCAGGTAAAGCAGCGCACAGCTACAAACACCCGGATTAGCATGACGGTCAGAAAGCTAAACAAATAACCCGCAAAATTATTTAAGTCTTCGAGCTGCGATGTAAGACGCTGGTTCTGCTCTCGCTGTTGAACCGCTGCTACGCGCTACAGGTAGTCAGGGGCGGATCTACTGGGGTGGCATGGGGTGGCAGTTGCCACCCCAAATGAGAGCCTTGCCACCCCTGTTGCCACCCCAAATAGTTATGGGAAATTGGACAGTAAGCGCACGAATCTCTTTTTTCCGAATACATTGAATGCAACACAACGTAACCTGACAACTACTGCTGAGTAGCGGGAAGTGCAAGAGAAGGACAGAGCGTGAGGCAGCAGCATTGATGGTTATATTACTGGACTGGACATTACGTGACTTATCGTGCGCCACACATGCACCATTGCTGTCCATTGAGTCAACATTATGGGTGGTCAGAAAATACCACAGTCACACAAAGAATCTGAAAAATGGACGCAATATTTAGCGGTTAATTCAACCCTATGAATTGGATGACAAGGGCTTCAGATTTAACAGGAGAGCAAAAAGTTTTAACTTCAAGAAAACATTGAACAAGTGAGCAGTGGGTCAGTTATGCTAGCCTAACTGTTGCTAACCTTCTATTGACTTTGATAACCTTAACATGTGCTGCGCAGTTCGGTGTGTAGCACTAAATCAGGTCACATCAGTAGAGCGGCTGTTTAAATCAGCTAAGCAACCACCGCGGTAGTCGGGCGAAAACTTATTAATAATGACAATATAGACATCAAACCTGACGGAATAATGTAACGGACTGAATGTTGTGTTTTGGTGTTTTTGCTTCTTTTTTGTGTGGGAAATGTTTGTTTTTTGGTGTTGATTCCCCTGGTCGGTAATCTCTGCTCTATCTGCTCTGTGAGCTGTTGTCTGCCGGTTGCCATGGCAACGGGTCCGCGTAAAGCCGACATACACAGCGAGAAAAGCCAGAACAGAAGTGGTGTTTTGGTTCTTCACCTGTTTATCAGCTTTATTGTACCTTTATTATGGCGCACTGTCTGCAGCCGCTGCAATTCCTAAAAGTTAAACAAGCGACAAAAAACTGAACTAATCATCAAACTATGGCTCCTACAGCATATTTAAAATAAAACGACTGACCAATATAAGATAAATTTGATCCTTCTTGCATCTTGACAGAACTAACAGAAACAAAATACAAATGATGGCGCTACAAAGATTTTTGTGACAGATTTCTGCTCGTCCTGTGTTGGGATAAAATGGTTTTCTGGACATAACTCAATGAATCACATAGTGACTAATAGGCACTGTCCAATCCAGTAATGCATATCAATTAGCAGGAGTATGAAAGACATAAAAATAATTAACTATACTATATTAAGAAATTATATTTAATCCTCAGTGCTACATGAATGCAAGTT
Organism: Poecilia reticulata; assembly: GCF_904066995.2. Classification (NCBI taxonomy): domain Eukaryota; kingdom Metazoa; phylum Chordata; class Actinopteri; order Cyprinodontiformes; family Poeciliidae; genus Poecilia; species Poecilia reticulata. The sequence continues at coordinate 8,695,464 of NC_088848.1, read as the reverse complement.
GCCTCTGCGTTTTGCCGCAGCTGGATTGAGTTTACCTCAGCACAGATCCCACGTGCCTCGTTTCACTCAAACTGGACACACGCTGACCTGTATGGATGTTTACATCAACCCAGCTGTAGAATCGCTGCAGGTATTTGCTGTTTGTTCCAAATGAGATGACTTCTTGGAAATGAATGGGGATATATTCAAAACTGTGGTGTCAGGTTCTCCCTGCTACTTTTATTATGTTTTTTTTTTTTTTTTTTATCGCAACATGCTTAATAACGCAACAGGGGAAAAAAACAAATTTACTCAAAAATGACTAGGAGAGGGCAACAAAACGCAACTTAACTGATAGAACAACATTAACTGGTCCTGCAGTGCAATCAGAGAAGCAAAATGTTTTGGGTAGACTATCAGTTTATGCTGCGGTGCTAAGAGTAAACAGGAGATCTCACAAAGGGGCGATTCATAAACACACAGTGAAGAGGCTGAGATGTTAGAGAATGAGAAAAGGTACAAAAATAAATAAGGTGAGATTAAACATAAAATTATTTGGCTGATCTGCTTGGTGCATCATCCTTGTCACTGATTCAAATGTAAAAAGAAATCTAATTGTTAGATGTTAAATATTTTCCTTATGAACAAAACAAGCAATTAAGGCAAGATATGATATGTTTAAGGGGATCCTCCTCACTGGCGGTTCGAAATAGATCCAGCAGAGGCTTAGAGACAGTTTCTAAATGTGACTGATGTGTGTCTAACCTCTGGAAAAATACTCTATAAAACACTCGTACGAATTTGTTTGTTTATGAGTATTGTCATAGGTAAACTCTTTGATTGTTACACGTATGTATGAGTTGAAAAACAGGACAAATACAAAACTTAAATTTATGCACATTTATTGACTTGCATTTATATATTTAGATGTCTACGCATGCATTTTTTATTGACAGTAGTTCCACCTTACACATAACTCCTTGTGTTTCCATAGCAACTAAAACAAACAAGAACCTGACACAGGTTGTTTGACATCATCATGCCACCAATGTTCTCATCTATGATGTCATAAAGGTTCAAAAGATTATTATCATTTGGAATACAAGAATGTTCAGTTTGCCGTTCAGCTGCCTTGGAGACAAGACGATTTAAAACCATTTCAAAAAGAAAATGATGCTTGCGATCGGTTGGGGTCTGGGTTACCTAGCGTCAAAAGGAGTGGAGAAACTTCTAGGAAATCATCACGAAGAAGTTGCCGAAGACCGCGACGAGGATATCAGGTGGAGATATTTTGGGTTTGAGGAGTTAATTCCAGAGGACCAAAGCGACACGGACGTTTCCGCCAACATCGCCAGTGCCATTTCAAGTGTCGTAACGAGATTTACAAGTTTCACCCCTGAAGATGCCGTGGCTTTGGAGAGCATCTGTGCATTGCATTGGGAAACTTGCTCTGAGGACACAGATGAAGAAAAAAATGACATGGACGCTTCCACCAACCTTGTCAGTGCCGCTTCAGGGGTATTGACACCTCTAACCGATTTTACCCCTGAAGATAGCGTGGCTTTTGAAAGCATATGTGGACTGGACTTAGAAACATGCCCTGGGGACGCAAATGAAGTACAAAGTGACATGGACGCTTCTGCCAACCTTGTCAGTGGCACTTCAGGTGACTTGACAAGTTTGGCAACCTTTACTGATGAAGATCCTGTGGCTTTGGAAAGCATCTGCGGACTCCACTTGGAAACTTGTCCAGGGGATGCAGACACTGATGTTTGTACAAGTGCTGATGTTCCCCTTGACAAAATGGACCTGGCCGTTGAAACGAGCTGTGACGGCCAGGAAGATGCCATACATTTAGAACCAGTCTATGAGGATCCATTGGTAGAAGAATCTTCTTCTGTTGATGGAAACTCAGAAGATAGTGTTCAAAATGACGCAGACCATTTTGATGGCATGGATGCTGCAGATATGGACATCCCTTCTGCTGACACAACTGCTGATAATGTTGTGGCACATTTTGAAGAAGTTTCTGAGCATTCTTCAGAAAAACAATCTTCTTCAGAAATTCTCACAGAAGATGACATAGAATTCTCTGAAAATTTTAACAGGAGGGTTTTTTCCTCTAGGCAATCATCCATCCTGGGATTTTTAAATCTGGAGAATTATGTGCCACCTTTTGACAGAATTTCTGAGTGTTCTACATCAGAAGAAATGGATTCAGATGAAAGCTCAGAACATGTTCAAATTGAGCCACAACATCATGAAAGCAATGTTGTTGAAGAAGTGGTTGTTTCCTTTGAGGAAGTCCAGTCTGAAAGCAGAAATGCCGGAAATTTAAGGTCACGAGTTTCCAAGTGGCTTCGCCAGCAGGGCAGCAGGTTGGCAAATCTCCTACCAAGGAGAAACAGCTAACAAGCACCAGTTCACATTGGGCACCTTTTTTGGAGTTGTTGGAGGGGTGCTGGAGAGTGTCCCTCCAAGAGACTCCCTTGTTCTGCTGGGAGATTTCAACACTCACATGGCCACTCACAGTGAGACCTGGAGGCTTGTGGTTGAGAGGATCGGTCACCCTGATCTAAACCTGAGTAGTGTACTGTTATTGGACTTCTGTGCTCATCATGGACTGTCAATAATGTACACCTTGTTCAAGCATAAGGGTGTCCATATGTGCTCATAGCACAAGGACACCCTGGCCACAGTTCTATGGTAGACTTAGTTGTTTCCCATCTGATCTGTGGCTGTATGTCTTGGACTCTTGGGTGATGACAGGCAGAGCTGTCCTCTGACCACTCCCTGGTTGTAAGTTGACTGATGATGGGGGAGGATGCCAGTCAAACCAGAGAGGCCCAAAAGTGTTGTGAGGATCCTGGCAGAGTCATCTGTGAAACAGAGCTTCAAATTTCACCTCTGGAAGAACTTTGAACACATTTTGGAGGAAGTGGATAGAACATCGCCCCCAACTCCATTGTCAATGCGGCTTATCGGAGATGTGGCCACAAGATTTTCTGTGCCTGTTTTGGGGACAACCCTAAAATCAGCTCGTAGGCACCAGAAAGGAGGGATGCTCTCAAACCAAAGATGGAGAACTATCAGGTCTTTTTGGACTGACACCCTGGAAGCAGCTGATGGATACTGGCAGTCCAACTAGCATGCAGCTCGGGTGGTCGCTAAGGCAAAAACTCGGATGTAGAAGAAGTTCCCAGAGCCCATGGAGAATGACTTGGACAGATCGTCATGAATTGCGGTTTGTAGGTCATGAGGTTGACATAGTGGACCCATGACAAAAATACAAAATCCAGGCAGCACAGGTGAACAGCGACCGGGGGCGGCGGACGGAGGCGAGAAGACTGCGGTGGACGGAGGCGAGAAGACTGCGGCGGCAGGAGGCGAGAAGACTGCGGCGGATGGAGGCAGCGGACGGAGGCGAGAAGACTGCGGCGGACGGAGGCGAGAAGACTGCGATGGACGGAGGCAAGAAGACTGCGATGGACGGAGGCGAGAAGACTGCGGCGGACGGAGGCGAGAAGACTGTGGCGGCAGGAGGCGAGAAGACTGCGGCGGATGGAGGAAAACAGGATGGCGTTCAGGAACCAGCCATGCCACCAGCTGTGCAGCCTGGTATATATATATATATATATATATATAGAGAGAGAGAGAGAGAGAGAGAGAGAGAGAGAGAGAGAGAGAGAGAGAGATTTTTCTTCTTTTATTCCTATTATGTCAGTTTTGGTCCTCCATATAAAAGATAAATATATAAATAAAATAATAAATATATGAAGAATAATATATTTCTTATCAAAATATGTATTTATGCTTTTAGTTTTTATCAAATAAATAAAAATATACACACAACATAATAAAAGATAAATATATAAATAAAATAAATAAAAGATAAATATATAAATAGAAGAAATATATATATTATTTTTATCGTGTCAGTTTTGGTCCTCCATATATAAGATAAATATATAAATAAAATAATATATATATAGAGAATAATATATTTCTTATCAAAATATGTATTTATGCTTTTATTTTTTATCAAAAAATATATATATATACACACAACATAATAAGAAAAGATAAATATATAAATAAAATAAATATATATATATTATTTTTATCATGTCAGTTTTGGTCCTCCATATAAAAGATAAATATATAAATAAAATAATAAATATATAGAGAATAATATATTTCTTATCAAAATATGTATTTATGCTTTTATTTTTTATCATATATATATATATATATATATATATATATATATATATATATATTATGCCAGTTTTGGTCCTCCAAATAGAATGGTTGGGGATGGTGCTGGAGAATGAGAAGGGATTGGAGCTGTGGAAGAAATAAAAGAATAAATATATAAAGAATAATATATGTCTTATCAAAAAAAAAAAATTATATATATATATATATATATATATCTCCAGCCATGTTATATATCCATCCATGTTATTGGACCTACGGAAATTCGCGCATCCACACAACGCTGTGGGGCAAAAAGACTAATCTTTTACATGTCATCCATAACAGCGTTAACTTAGTGAAACTTAAAAATGTAGGTATGAACTTCGTGCTATGATCCACAGCAAAGTGATCTGTATTAGCCAAGCTACGCAGACTCGTTGCCATAGCAACTGACAACAATGCCACTTCATGTTTTAGGATTTAACACCAAAAAACATTCAAGAATTTTGCACACAATCTAAAACATGACTTAATCAGTTAATGACTACCTTTTTTCTCATTTCATATTGTTTCTGAACTCTTAGTGCTTTGCTAGAGCAGCGGTGCAACACGTCAATCACGGAAGGTTTTGTGTCGATCTCGGCATTAGGTAGATCTCGGCATTAGGTGACAAACTGAACGCAGCCAGGACGCTGAGACCAGCACGTCCTCCTCTGGCTCGCTTAAAACGTTCGTAACTTTCTGAAAGAACAACAGAAAAATCAACAAAACATGTTCAAATTAATGACCCAACGAACAATCTCAGTAATTATTGTTTCAACAAGATGTTGCACAATTCTGTGCATTTTGGTTCCATTATCAAAATAAATAGTAGAGCAGGAGTTTAAAATTAACTAATTAACCACCTCTTTGTTCATGAGACGTTTATTAATGATCGCAAAATAAATATCAAGCCTGCAAACCTAATATTGTAACGGACTGAATGTTGTATTGTTAACGTAATGTCTGGTCGACTTGTGGAGCGCAGGAGGTTGCCATGGCAACGGGTGTGCTTAAATTACAGAAAGACGGAGAGTAAAAAGGTGCGAGTGGTTTAGAGTCGATCACCTGTTCAGGTTGTTTTACCTTTGCTGTGACTCATCACAGCCGCTGTAGTTTCTGAACATTCAATAAACAACAAACTTTGACTAATTACCTCGTTCTTTGTGACTAACAAACATCAAACATGCTATATATTTTTCATTAAGTATTTAACAAACAAATGGCTTTTTCCGCGATAATTATGTGAAATTAAATTAAATTGTCTAATATAAAAAATAGTTTGGTGCGGTCGAGCTCCGAGTCTGAGAGGCTTTTCCTTTATCAAACAATTTAGTTTTTTGCTTCTTATTTAGTGGAAATATTGATGTTGATGAGATTTTCTCCAAAATAATAACCTTTTTCAACCTTTACAGCTCCACTGTTGAAAATGAGGCTGTAACATTCACAAATGACAGTGAAATAAAATCCAGTCCAACATCTGATTTTAGGTGGTTCCTTTGGAACCTGTTGGAAGGAAAAATATCCCAACTTCAGAAGATGAGCTTTAACCTAACAGAGCTCTGTGGTTCCTCCTGTCAGTATGAGAGTCAGGGTGAGGAGGCGCCATGGTAGGAAGAGAAGTGGAAGCTGCAGGATCTTCAGAACAAACAGATCATGATGCTGGGCTACTGATTATCCCTCTGTATGGACACAGGATCAATATAACCAGTTTAAAATATAAATGAATGGTTATATGCCAGACATGGAAAACTAGTATCACTCCATGCCATGATGTTCAGGATTTAGGTCTCATGGCATCTCAAGGTGTCAACATTGCAGCCAGTAGGCTGAGAGAAATACAGCTTTATTTTGTAGCAATTCAAGAGCTACCCAGCTTTTATTGCTTCGCAAAAAAATAATCAGTACAGAAACTCCAAAGCACATAGAAGTAATATGTATGTATATATATTTGTCATAGCACCCCCAAGAATTTAAAACTACTTTCACCCCTGTATATATATATATATATATATATATATATATATATATATACACACATTCTGGCATATGCTGCCACCCCTGAAAATATCCCTGCCACTCCCTTGCCACCCCGTAAATATTTTTCTCGACAGACGGAGCGCCGCTTCTGCTCCACCTGGTAGTGACTCTCACACCAAACCTCTGTTTAAAGCTGCAGCATCTAACCTAAAAAAATACATTTTACATACGTATTAAAACTTTCGCTGTCCTAACATGAGACAGATGATCTCTAAAAAAAATAATTGATCTCCTCCCTGTTCTGCATAATTACTCCACTCAGTCAGAAACAGCCTCTCAGAGCTAGCAGTAATCAGCTAGCCGCCATGCTATCAGGAAGTTTTCATTCAGTAACTCTGGATTGTTTATTGTAATGGAATGGAATATTTGCCTTTGAATGTTAAGTTTTATACTTGAATTTTTTTTGGCAATGTTGAGAGGTTTTATTTTGGCTCTTTGCATTATTTAGCCTCTTCAGAGCCTTCATATGTTATCAGTATGTTAAAGATAGTATTACCGATAACAGTACAATTTGCACAATGCCTGTTTATTTCTTTAAAAAAGTTATTAAAAACAAGTTTTTGTCTAAATTAAGGTGAATTCATGGTTCCTTTTTCCACATAAAGTAACCGGTAGTGTTTATGATAAAATAATAATAATAATAATTATGTGATCGGTATCAGTGATCGGCCCTCGTGGGTGATCGGTATCGGTATCGGCAGGAAAAAACCTGATCGGCACATCTCTACCTTCTTCTACAGTTATGAGCTACTTTGTGCTGGTCTGTTACTTAAAACCGAATTAAAATCTGGGGTTTTTGTAACATGATGAATCAGAAAAGGAAGAAAAAAAACGTAGAAGTATGAAAGCCTGTGCAACACACTGAAGTCAGCATGATGGACAGTAACCTTTCTGTGAAACTGCTAAAATTGTCTTACTCTGAGGATTTCCCAGTGTTTCCCGAATGAACTCTGCAGCAGAGAAGAAATGCTGGCTGAGGTCAAATGTTGGGATGTCTTCTGCAACCACACCAAAGTAAACAATGTCCATGTCTTTGTAGTAGCCAAGTCCAGTGTCCACATTGTTCCATGTTCCTTCTGCTGCATTCAATATGTGAGTAACTCCCAGCCTCTTCAGGTTATACTTATCCATAGCAGTCTCCCTGCAGGAAGTCAATAAAAAGTACTGTTCATACTTGATAATTGTATGGAAATAAAAAGATCCTTTCTGACAACATGTAGGTAGGTTACAAGATCTTAGAACGCAGTATGTGATCATCTAAATAAAGTCAAAAACAGACGAGAAACAAGGCCTGACATTTGTAAGCTCGGAAAGGGTTACAAAGTCATTTAAAGACAGAGAGACTTTGTGCACAAATGGAGAAAGCATAAAACAACCGTGAATCTCAGGTGTCCCAGAACAAAAGAGCCCAGGAAATCATCTAACGCACAAAGATTGCATCCATGTGTGAGATCCAAGTAAAACATAAAATACTGCTGTGGTTTTCTGTGGTCTAACAGAACAAAATTGGATTTTTTTTGGGAAAGCATGGGTCTCATTAGATCTGTTTTAAACCTAAAAAAAAAACAAAAACAAAAAAAAAAACATCTGCAAATTCAAACATGGTGATGGCAGTGTGATAATCAGGAGCTGCTCTTCTCAACCAGAACAGTTTCTGTAATTGATGGATCCATCAATTTTGCTCTCTAGGTAAATGTCTTGCCATTAGCTTTTGATATCTTTTCATGAAGTCAAAGTGAAGTCTAGTCAAAGTCTGGACTTAGATTCCATTAATACATGTGGTGTCTTAACCCGTCAGTGGTACTGAACTCAAACAATGTGCCTAAATTCCTCTCCAGCAATTTAAGACTTGTTGCCAATTAACTGTCTAGAACAGTGGTTCTTAACCTTTTTTGAGGTACCGAACCCACCAGTTTCATATGTGCATTCACCGAACCCTTCTGTAGTGATAAATAAAATATGTTTTTTTTCCCCAAATTCAAGACATAGGGGTGACCGAACTAGAGTCTAGTTGAGTAACCCCAAGATCACCAAGTCTTCTTATAAGGTAGAGTCTCTGAGAACAGTTCTTCAAAATATAGTCAGTGTTTTCAGCAAAGTTGAGGTGACCAGATATTTAAAATTTGCCACAGTTTCAACAGGTTGGCCATCGAGAGAAACTAGAACCATTTTAAGGTCTTTAGGTGTTTAGATCATTTAATTAACTCTACATTCTTAAGAGAATGAAAAATTAATAATAATAAAGACTTTGTGTTATTCTGATTTAGTAATGTAATTATATTAGTTGTGTTACCATCCCCACGCCACTAGAGGCAGTAGCAACCCCGAAAAGATGCGACTAAGGAGCAGATTTAGAAGTACACCGAAAGCTACATAATTTGGTAAAAACTGAGCTTGCTGAAGTAATTAAAGACACAATTTCAAATCCATGCTGAGAGTGGAGCTCCTTCAATTAGGGCTCCTCCGCAGCACTGATTGGCTAAGCAATGTAACGTGATCCTCTGCAGCAAGTGATGGCAAAGCGGGGCGTCATCACGACTTTACACAAGTGTGTCTTTACCTCCGCAGCAGAGGCTTCGCCGAACCCCTGAGACCGACTCATCGAACCCCTGGGGTTCGATCGAACCCAGGTTAAGAACCACTGGTCTAGGCATTGTGTTTAGAGGGCGATTACTTTTTTCTACTGGTCCACGAGGGTTTAAAATGTGTATTTTTTATTGCATCTTGTATTTGCTCAAGTTATGTTTGACATTTGAATTTGTTTCATGATCTGAAATATCTAAGTGTGAGAAAAAAGAGAGAATAGGAAATCAAGGAAGGCAACCAATTTTTCACACTACTCTATTTTTAGACTGTCTAGTGTTTTTTCTTTTTTTTTACTCACTCATCTCCAATGTAGACGTTAGGCCAGACCTCATTGACATGAGTGTAAGCCACGCTCCCACGGTTGAGGATTTTATCCAGCTCGTAGGTCCCAGGTGTGACATAATCGTCTGCCGTGCTGGACTCCTCTGCTGCTTTTGCAGCGTTTATCTTTGATCCGGCCTTCGACTTGTGAGAAGCCATTTTTTTCCCCTCACTGTGGCTTCCTTCCATACATGGTCCCTTTGCCTGAAGTTGTGAAAAAGCACACTTTGTTTTTTATCTTCCGCGTGCATCTCCAGCTCAACTCACCGAGAGATGGAGGACCTTTGTTTTCATCCTTCTGCCAGATTGTTGTGAAGCAACGCTCGAAGGCAGAACATAGGAAGGGTTAGTTCTGGGCGCAGATTGTGTAACTGTCTCTGTGACAGGGCATCAAATGCAGAGGATATTTTTAGGGCTGTGATGTGGCAGGGCCGCCCTGACCTTAGCTGCCATGTGTTCCTGCCTGTGGGGAACAGCTTCCACCCAGCCAGTCCCTGCCATCCACATCTAAGCACGCGACTTTAATCTCCGCTGCTGGCGGCAAGCTGCGCTTATCCAAACTCTGAGCGTGCCAGAGGATACCCACATGCAATGGAGTGAACAGGGCACTCCGAGGCTTTGCTCCTCGAAATCGCGTCAGTCTCTCTTAGCCTTTCCGCGTGTCTTCAGATGCAGGGAGAAAGCGTGTAAGTGCAGCCTTACAACACCCGTTAAGGATGTTCTGCATCTCCCGCAGCCTCTCGGGGGGCCGTAGGCTGGAGCTGAAACGTGTCAGACAGCTCGACAGATGAGGTTTTCAACTGGGATGGCACATGCCTTTGATTCCCCCATTATATGATATGCACGGTCCATTCAGAGATCTAAACGCGAGCCCCCAAAAGTGGGAGCGCGGTGATAGCTGCGTTGCAGGATGGCGGGATGAAGCTGCTAACATGTCAGACTGAGTTTTCACACCATCGGGCCCCTTTTACTTGCTCCCCCCCCCACCCCGCCTCATATCTTCATACCCCGCCATCATTCATTCTGACAGTGAAATCATTAAACCTGTGATATCCAATTCCTTTTATTTTGACAGCATCTTTCTCCCAGCGAGCTCTGGAGAGCATTTCTTATTAAGATGGCTTCGGCTTTTCATCTCTCTTTCAAAGTCTGACCTGAATCTGTATACTCCCTCAGAACCATGATGGCATATTTTTTGTCATTTTGCATCAAGCCTTTTTAGACATTTTACAGTTTTAACCATACTTCACTGGACTGAAATGAATACTTAGGTGGAGCATTGTTTATTTATAGGCGTAAGCTGTTTCTGTGTTGTTTCAGTGAAGCAGGGGTCTCGGCAGTCTGATGGCAATGGTGGTGTGTTTTAGACAGCGATATTCTGCAGATTTGAGATCCATCATGGGAAATTCTCCCTAAAGACTGAAATGTTGTGTTTCTCCTGTTGGTCGTCAAACATTGCATTAATTCAGATCATGAGGATTGCACGTCAAGATGTTTTATGTGGTTACAGTGACTATTAGGGCCATACTAAGAAAAAATAAAATTACGAAAATAGTCGTAAAATTATGAGAATAAAGTCATACAAGAATAAAGTCAAAATAATTTGAGAATAAAGTCATATTTCGACAATAAAGCCATGGCATTATGAGGTTTAACTCGTAATATCCTGAGAATAAAGTCGTACAAGAATAAGGTACTAAAAATATGAGTAAAGTCATAATATTGCCAGAATAAAGTTGTAATATTATGACTATATTTTCGTAATTTTATGACTATTCTCGTCATTTTTTTTATTTTCTTAGCGTGACCTTAGCTTTTTTTTTTCTTCTTCTTTTAAACTTGTGCAAGGTAATATCAGTAGCCAAGATGCTAACAAGGCAAATTGAACAGCCTAGCTACAGTGAATAACTTTGCCACAACAGCGCTGAAATTAGAAATGGATATTTCACGCTTATGTCTGGCTCCAAGTAGACATGAGCAAGAAATTACAAGAAATTATAAATTTGTACCGAATTACTTACCTCCAGTCAGGGAGAAACTTCCTCCGCTAGCAGTGTTTGATGTAGCTGTAGCAATTAAGTGTACGAAAAGACCGGGTGGGAAAAACTGTCACGTTGGTCCCAGCGTAATGACGTCACGTGGTTGTTTTTCACTTCTTTTTTTTTTTCTTTTTTTTTAAGTTTTATGTTATGTCTCAAATAAAATTGTGTTGGTCACTTAAAATTACTTGCTCTATTTTAAAATAAAATTGGTTCAAAATACAGAAATTATTACTAACATTTAGACCATTTTATATGTCAGTCAAATCTTCATTCATTTCTGTCATATTTACACGATCCTTGAAATATTTGTTAGGATGTAGTTGTGGAAAGGACAGAAAATTATTATTCCAAAAGTTTGTTCTTTTTAGAAATATCTTAAAATTGCAGAGTGCACTCATAAAACCCCAATAAAATGTATCTCAAAATGTGAACAATTTCAGGGGATGCAGCTACTTTTACAAAACAGTGAACACCAGTAATATGTCCTGTTTTTTTTCCCCCTGAATATTTTTTTGAACATTTTTCATGCTTTTAAGCTCGTTGTTGAATAATCATATCTGTAATGAGAACGTTAACACTGAATTACACACATTTGTAATCACTGTTTTCAAAAGGCAATGATTAAAAATGTGTTGGACTGCAAAATTCAAAACCAGAAAAGCCAGACTGAACCATTCTGTTTTTTGTTCTTTTTAAAATATAAAGTATTCATGAAGATGAAACTCCTTTTAGCAGTACATCCAAGCGTTCTCTCCACCGCCGAATGTTACATTTTTCTTCTTCGCAAAGCTGAGTCCAGCTGACAGAGCTGATTCAGAAACCCAGTGTTTGGGAGAATGTTTCTGCTCCTGCAAACGAGCTCCACGGCTTCCTCCAGGGTAAGACCTTCTTTGATCATGAGGAAGGCTAACACCAAAGTTCCCGAGCGGCTGATTCCCCGAGCGCAGTGGACGAGTACCTTACCTGCACAGAGAAAAAAAAAACACCTGCAAATCTTCACCACAGAATATAGTGTGTTGAAAAAAATCAGTTTTCACATTTCCTTACATTACAGCCAAAAATCTCAGAGTATTTTATTGAGATTTTATGTGACAAACCAATGTTAGCGCAGACAAAAGCATGTTTTCCCATTTTTTTTGCAAATACAAACTTTAATGTGTGCATTCCTGTTCAGTCCCCTTTATTTTAATTAAATAAATAAAGTTCAACAACCTTCAGGAACCCACCTGGCGGGGTAACTTTCTTGAGCAGGGACAGTGAAACTGGAAGATGGATGGAAAAAGTGCTGGAGGCTCTTTTTTAGGATTTGAAACTTGTGTGGATTCACCGTCCAGCAGAATATCAACGATAAATATACAGCCAGAGCTACAATGTAGCTTAGAGCAATATTCATGTCTTAGTAATGTCCAATGGCAAGATCGAAAAATGTACTGTTTTAAACATTCCCTTATCCAACTTCACTGAACCTGAGCTATGTTGCTATTTTTCAAAGCACTATGAACAAAAAGTTTAGTGTCTGTATGCCACAGTTTTGAGATTTTTATGCTTTATTTTATTTTGAATTAGCAGTTAAGCTCTACTATCTGCACATCTTAGAAAATCCCATTAAAAACACTGAAGTTTGTGGTTGCAGGATAAAATGTGAAATTAATACTTTTCCAAGGCACGGTGAGCTTTTTAACAATTCAATAATACAAGGTTGCACACTTAAAATAATATGGCGTCGTTTACACTTCTCCTTAATCCAGAACCATAAAACTGACATTCAGTGCATCCATCAATAATTTACATTTACACCCCAGGCTCCAAAAATGGTCCATCTTTAACCAACAAACCGTGATTACAAAATGTAGAATAAAACATGAGCCTTTAACTGAAGTTGTTTTCCTCATTGATTTTCGCATAAGATGTAGTAAAATGTACGCCGAACGTGATTTATCCACATAAAACATTCATCTTAAGACTCCAAAATGCAGGAGGCATCAGACTGTTTAGTCTTATTAAGAAATATTTACACTCTCCCTCTTGCGAAGCAAGAAAGCAACAGATTTGAGCATTATTTAGTCATAATTTTTGCAGATTTTGTTGACATTTAATCCATCTTGGTGATGCATCACATTTGTGCCTCATGAGCTACTACCTCCACGCCTCCGTCCTGATGCGGTTTGACTGAATCGTACCTTTCTGACTCAGAGCTCCGTGAATGAAATCAGCAGTCCCTGAGAAGAACGGGCTCAAGTCAAAATCAATGCAGTCTGCTGCCTCTACTCCATGGTACTGTATGTCGGCGTCTCTGTAGAAACGTGGCCCGGTGTCAATGTGCTGAGGGCCATCTGCAGCGTTCACCACGTGTGTTATTCCCAGATTCTGTAGCAGCGTCTTATTTCGAGCTGTCGCCCTGCAAATAGCACCCAGAGTTGATAGAAGGACTGTGACTTTTTGCTGTTTTTTCTCGCCCGCAGCCATCTCTGGCAGCATATGTTTGTAAAAATGCATCACTGGTGACTCAAATGTACAGATTTTTCTTTTTTTTTTCTTTTCTATATCAATCTCATCAGTTGGTCAAGCATGTTTGCAGAAACAGTTTCACAATCACATCAGCACATTTCCCCAAAGTGAGAATGTCACTTACGCGTTCCCAACGAAGAGGTCGGGCCAGACCTCGTTGACAGCTCCGGTGGGACGCCTGTTCTTCAGCAGAAGGCCCAGCAGACCGCAGGTGGGCGGTGTCTGATCCACTGACTCCTCCTCTGAGCTCATACCCGCTAATTCTCACCTCGATGTTGGTATATGATTACCACCATTTATATTCCTCTCGATTTGAACCTAAAAGCCAGATGACTTTACCAAATGTGGTTCAGAAACAGGAAAAAAAAAAAAAAACTTACCACAACTCTTGTCTTTGCAAACCTTGCAGTAAACTTTAACCAAACAGCTGCAGTCTGCTCGGTGTTGAGACTTAGCGGGAAATCAGGATGGTTAGCCCGCTGGAAATGGACAGCTGAACATGCCAGAGGCTAAACTGAGGCTATTTATTCCTGTGTGCCAGAATCCAGCCTGCATCTTTGCAATGACTGTTTTAACATTTATGTTGGACTAGTGACTCAAAGTTGTAGTCAAACACATCTAAAATCACAGTTAGAAAAGAATATTATCTGTAAACTTTAAAAACACAGAGTCTTTGAGCTCAGGTTTACAGGTCGCATTAGAGATTTATAGTGACGGTCAATAAAACTGTGTTGTTTGACCGTTTCTTTGTGCAGCTGGGGATTTCTGCTGGGAGATTCTCAACTTGATTTAAATGTCCAAGTGCAAAGGTAAACACTGTGGTCGTTTTGCATAAAAAAACAAGATCGGCCAAAGTCAAGATTTTAATCTCCTTCATGAAAATATTTAGACTACACCCCTGTCTCAGATCAGTGGGCTACGCATTTCATTTAATTCGACAACAAATACAATCATGGTCATTTGTGTGTTTTTTGGGGGGTCTGGAGACAGTATTGTGTTGATTTTTGTTCTGTTTTGACAAGCATTGGTTTCTGTATTCATTTCCGCTTTGTTAATTGTGTTCAGCCAGTTTTTCTCTTAGGTGCTCAAATTCCTGCTTCTCTTTCAGCTGCAGTTAGTCTCACCTGATTCCCATCACAGCAATCACTTCTCCAGGCACATATGCCTCTCAGTATCTTTCCTCTAGTTCACACTCCTGTTACTAAACCTCTTTATGCACCTTTGGTCCTGTGCCTGTTTCTATTTAATCTTTCAGCAGCAACTCTTCCTGCATTCCTGTCCCCATACAGCCATTTGCTAACAATTTAAAGTTCATATTGTCTTCAATAAGCTGCTTTAAAACTGCAAGGAACAAAAAGGTTGTTTTTCTATCACAAATCCAGACAAGATGTTTGCAACTGATTGAAGTGTAAATAGTCACTGAATCATCCAGAAAAGAGAATTGAAGAAACCCTGAATTAAATTAAAATTCAAACTAGATGTTTTAGAGGTTTTTAGATGCACAAGTGGGGCTGAGTTGGTTGTATGTTTTGGTTCTGATCTCATTTGAACTCAACAACAACAACAATGATGGGAAAGTCCCTTCAGCCTTCACAGAAAGTCTGTTAATGTCTCAGGTTTCCACAACCCTGCCATCAGAGGTTCAACTCTTTAACTAAGATCTCACATGTGGATAAAGAATTAGAGCAAAAAAAACAAAAACACACCAGCTTAGCAATTAAAGGGGTATTTATTGCACACTTTAGTTTTAAAAATTACAACCTAGATTTGAAGATTTCATTTGTATTCCAACCCAAAACATTCTTTCAAACATTTTGAAGTATAACTGAGTTTCAACCTTCTGAAGATAAAGTTCAACTTTATCTTCAGAAAAGATAAAGAACTGCATGACCAGTTCTGGTGAGAACTGCATGACCAGAATTAACAGATTCCACCCAGGAATCTAATACTGATATTAAAGTTTCCAGCTTTATTGTAAACTCATTTGATGAAGGTTTATGCCATGATTTGTCCACCGATGAGGAAAATGTGAGGTGAAACTTTATCTGGGAAGCAACAGCTTGGAAACCGAACAGATGGACAATGCAGCAAGGCCAGTCTGCCTGTCGTTCTCCACAGTGGCGAATGACAGCTTGTGACAGTAATTATAATTCAGGAAGTCATCAGAATACTTTTATTATAGTGGGATGTTCAGTGGCAGTGTAGAACATAGCTTCAGTGAATGGAAGGAGCTGAAAGTCACAATTTGCCCTCTTGACCTGTTTTCTTTCACAAAACTTTTTGCAAGTGTTGTGAAAGTACAAATACTCACTCTGTCCTGGCTGTCACTGCAATAAACAGCAATTCATCTAATTAACAGTTTTGGTTAGAAAGCTTCTGGTAATAGATTAATGACTGCCAGCATTAGGGTAGTCACTAGGCGTCGCTCCTTCATCCTGACGTTCCTTCCCTGGGTGGGGAGGGGGAAAATCTATGTTTTCACATCCACCTGAATAATGTGTAGTTGCGCCACTGTTTACCACCCGTATCCCCAGTATTTTTAGGCTGTTTTAGGCTGATCTGGAGTGAAGTGAAGGCTGTAAACTTTGTGTTGTGCAGCGTTGGCTCTAACTGGTAGTGGCAAATATTTACAAGCCACCATCTTCTTAATTCAGGATCGCTTGGAAATTAATGAAAACTTAAAAGCCCATTATATTAGGAAGACAACAATGTTCATAGTATTGCCTTTTTTGCATCTGAAATACGACTTAGTCTTTTCTAGCAGTCATGGTAACTCAAAGCGGAAACAAGTGAGCCGCATTAGCTCCTGGAGATGTGACGTCAACGCCGTAGGTGCAAAGAGCCCATAGTGTCGCAGAGCATTGGGCCAAAATTTTTCAGCTTCCCAAACTGCATTTCATTTGAATATTTTAGATAAACCCAATAAATAAATAAGAATACACAATTTTTTTGCAAGTAATTTGAAGTAACATTCCACAAAAAAAACTAAAACAAAGATAGGTGAGGTAAACAATGAGGCTGAATGTTAGCTGTTCTGAGGAGAACTGTGGTGCTTCTACCTGGTCCAGTTAGTCTTTTTGTCCCTGTAGGTGGGACAACCAATTTGCAAGATGACCGATGGACTCTACTAGTCTCCTCCAACTTTGCTCAGCTCAGGCATAGGTCACAATCTTTTGAGTTGCATCATAAATGGTCCTTCACCTCTCCGTTTTAGTGCATGGGTTGGGTTGATTGGTGGACCTGAGCCACTGAGGGACCTTAGATCCCTCATCAGCTGCTTCTCGCCTGTCTGTCCAACTTGCGACCATGTTAGAATCTATTTTGTAAAGACAGTTCAGATGGGTTGGTGCTGGAGACCCTTTGCATCTTTTGACGACCTGTCAATGCTTCATCTGTTGTGATGCAGTTGACGCACGCCTAGGGTTGCCACCTTTCAGAAATTGAAATAAGGGACGCCCACTAATGCGCGTCGTCTTAGTCTCATTACGGAGGGTGTGCTTCAACTAGGGTTTCCCAGGGACCAGTCCCTATATATTTAAAGCCGGGGGGAAAGGCAGCTACGGCGGCAGCGTGTCGGTTGGTCTGTTTTACCCAGAAAGCAGTTGGGCAAAATGTCGCAACACCAACACCATGAGTAAACCAATAACTGGGGCAGCCTACTATATAAAGTACTCGGGGACCGCTTCTTTATTATTACACATAGACATTTGTAGAATACGGAACAAATCGTGTCCCGTATCGATTCAATACGGGACGTTACATTTAACAGCCAAATACGGGACGGTTCCGTATTTTAAAGGACGGGTGGCAACCCTATGCACGCCTATGCACTTTTGCAGAAATGTTTGTTGAAATTCACTTATCTTCTTTGGGAAAGCGATTTGCAACTTTGTTGTGAAATACTCAAGAATCCTACGGTTTCTGGCAACAACATACAGTATGATGAAATTTGCCCTTTACTGGCCATGTTGTTCTCTGAATTTGAGTTGACGGAGGACCCGCAAGTGTAAAATGAACCACTGCAAGATTTAAATATTTCTGCATTTCCTGCTTTACTTGGCTACACATTTAGGTTGTTAATTGCTTTGTCCTCTTGAAATGTCACTTTAAAATATATAAGGAATTTTTATTATTGTAGAATTAGTATTATATGTTTTACATTCAATAAAATACTTTTCATGGGGACAGCTATCCATCCATAAAATTCTTTTTCAGTCAGTTTTCTTTCGAATTAGTCAAATAAAAAGTTGTGCCTTGCAAAGTTTTATGGGTTATGTTTCTATGTTTTTGTTCCTCTGAATGATTTCGAATCCAAGACCAACTGCACCTCAGTTTGTAATGGCTACATGTTCTTGTCCGGGGTCATAACCTTTTAAGCTATTATTAACTTTTGTTTGTAACGCAGATGGAATATGTTTTACAAAGACAATACAACAACATGATTTACATAGTGTTTGTCGTTATAGCAGCTTCATATTGGCAAGAGGCCACAATTTAATTAAGCTCGACTAAATCCACTCTGATGGTTCAGCTGCCTAATGACAGTGCAGCTTTTTGTCCAGACGTCTGAGCTGCTCCAGGAATCCCTCGTTGGGTGAAACATTCCTGTTGGCACTGACGGCTTTGATGGCATCCACCAGGGTCATGTTCTCGTGGATCATTAAATAGGCCAGAACCAAGGTGGAGGAGCGGCTGAGTCCCATTGCGCAGTGGACAAAAACCTTTCCTGTGGACCATCAGACACACAAAAAAAACAAAACACACACACCCAGTGGATCATCTTCTTGTTGTGGCATTCTCTACAGGCTTTATTTCTGCATTTACAACCAAGCAATCAAGGGATTATTGTGTCAGACATCATTCTAAACGTCCAATTTGTTACTCCTCTGTGGATTAAAAACCATGAACATCACAGAAAAGAGAGCACTTCTAACTCCAAAGTAAAAGTTTTCAACAATGTTGCAACAAATGTTTCTACACACGTTAATCCCAGGTTTCTTATCAGGCCCGAGGATTAGGGAGCAGAGGAGCGAGTAATTGAACTGTCTTGGCTTCTGTGTATTTCTGCCAGGGATTACCGCAGGCCCCGCCACACGCTGGAGCCCCCCGATCAGCCGGCATGTGAAGAAGGAGGCCTCATCTTATTACTGTCATGTCAGATACCGACTTCACTTTGCATAACAGGCCATGCAGACGCAGGCCACAAACATAATTGTGTAATTTCCATGTCCAATAAAAGTCTAGCTTACAAATTACCAGGGCAATCCATTTAAAACTAATTTCCCCGACAAAGGTCTGAGCCCATGAGAAGATTACCGTGGGGGAAGATATTAGCTTGATATTATGTTTAGTGTTTGATTTGCATTTTAATGAGTAACACAACTGGGGGTTGCCGTAATGGGAATTGAGTGACAAATGTTTCAACAGTCTGTCTCGCCTTCCCAAAGTTAACATGTGGATAATGACGAGAAGCACCTTCAGTGCCAAGAGAGCCTCCTCACCTGTGGGCAGACTCAGAGCGTTCTTGATAAAATTGGCTGCTGGGCGAAAGAAGGGACTCAAGTCAAAGGACGGCATGTCAAAAGCTTCCACTCCATGATAAGTGATGGCAGTGTCCCTGTAAAAGCTTGGTCCTGTGTTCACATTGTATTTTCCATCAGCGGCATTGAGGACATGGGTGATGTGGTGAGCCTGGAGTGTCCTCTTGTCTTTGGCTGCATACCTAAGGCAAAAAAAAGGAAAAAAGAAATATGGATGTGTACAGTAACTGTTTGCATTTTATCAGACTGAATGATAAATAAGCAATCTCTAGTTACATTAAAAATGAAAGAAAGGGGTGTAATGAGGTCTCACAATATAAAAACGTCTTGTTGCAGTGAAATTTCGATTGAAGAGCCATCTATTTTCTTCTTCTACTTTCATTTAGAGTTGAGGCCGCATGAGTCACTTACTGCGTGTTTCCATAAACAACAGATTGTTTATCTCATTAATTGCAGTAAAGCAATGGACCCCCTGACTGTTTAAGCATTCGCATTTTTACTAGCCTGCCCATTGCTTTTCTATGCAATTCTGCTTTATCCTCATCTCCCTTCAGTGGTCCATTTGGGGTTTGTCCCATTGAGCTCAATTTCCCTGGATGAACTTTATACTGGCCAAATGATGAACTGAAGGAGGAGTTGTGAACAATGACGTCAATTTTCTGTGCTGTTCTTAAATTTGAATCTGCCTTTGGTTGTAGTTTGGTAATGGCAGGGGAGGTAGCCAACGAAGCCATTTGGTCTGTGTTCATCACACTTCCAAATAGTGAGCAATTAAAGTCTGAGCAAGAGGAATGCTTAAGACATTTTATTGCTGGCAAAGATGGTGTGGCTTGTTTTCTTTTCCTGTGTCTGAGCCAAAGGAATGACAGAACATTTCCAAATTGATTGTACACCAGTATTTTAACTTCTATCCATAATGTGCAGCCTTTCAGATCTTATGTCTGCGTGAATGCTGCCAAATATTTAGCGTTGAGTTTTTATCTCAAGCAGTCATCTGTGAAATAAAGGCAGCCTGAATTGACTTCTCATTGGGCTGGTTGACAATATTTTGTTACAAAAACAGTAAAGAGGCTTTCAGAGCTTGGAAACCATTGGTGTGGCAGCATTCTGGGAGCTCTGAGGCGACTCATGACTTGACGCGAGAGCGAGCAAGCGCCCCGAATATGCAAAGTTCTTGCAGCCGTCTGGGGTTCGGCTTACAACCTCGTGACCTTTGCAGCTTGTCTGACCTCTTCTCTCTCTGACCCTTTCCTGTCTGAACACTACAAGTAAAAGCCACAAATGCCAAAAAATAATAAACAAACATATCTGAATATAAAGGCTCTGACTTATTCTGTGAATGATTGGACTGGATGCATTGTTCAAGCAGGCGATTAATTCTCACATGTCTCCTATATAGATCCGGGGGTAAACTTCGTCCATACGGTTGTTCCCCCCTTTCTTTGTCCACATCAGTCTGTGCAGTTCAGAAGCTGTGGGGGTCTCATAGCTGCCCGCTTGCACCTCGGGGCTCGCCATGCTGCCGAGGCCTCTGGGCATATCTTGTGCTACCTTCACTCTATTGCCAAGAACAGAACTGGTAATCATCTTTGTTCAACAATGACTGCTGAGAGAAGCATGCAAGAATTACCGAACAGGCCTGCAGGGTGTATAGTTCCCGAGGGCCTGGATGTCAGGCAACTCTGGTCAAGCTTTTCTCTGTATTAAATTACATTTTTCATTTATCAAAGGAAGCTCCACAAACCGACTATCCTGTTTAAATATGTTAAGGTGCAGCTTAAGCTAAAAGGAAGTACAAAGACGCTTAAAACAATGACATGAGGGACTCAATAGTTCCTTGAAAGATGAGGCCGTGAACCTGTTCAGATTTGTCACATTGAAACCACATTGTTTTTTGACATTGCATGTGAGAGACCAAGCCACCTACACACTAGCAATGGTCCACCTGTGTAGTTTAATCTCTGTATAAACCCAGATGTTCTCTTTGGCCTGAGGATTTTGTTGGATAACATTAGTAATTAAAAAGAAGCATCAGCACCGATAAGAACATCAGACGGCTCAGGGATAAATTTGTTGAGAAATTTGAAGCAGTTAGGTTGGAAAAAGACAATGCCACAAGCTTTCATTATCTCTCAAAACCTAAAACAAACCTAGAAAAACACACATGTCCCATGCAGATGTTACATAAGGCACCAGAAAATCTTATTTGGATAAACATTGATGCATAAAATTGCAACAATGTCCTCAGTAACGCACAGCAACTTTCACATTTGGAGTTTTAAATTGCTTCTTTTCTATCTTCCTGCACCAGATAGCTGTGTTGTGAAGCTTGAATTTTATTAACACTATTTCAGTGAATTAATTGCACTATATTAGATTTTTATTAGGACTGATTGTTAACTGACTGTAATTATAATTACTTGTATCCTTTTGTAGTTTTTCTTGCCGATTATCACGATAAATTTGCTTGAAATTAAACATTAGTAACTGAATGTAGCAACAGATTTGCACATTGTTTCCAATTTCTCCTTTGAGACATCCAGGTTTTCCCAGCTTTTGACACAATATGCTTTACGCTAAAATGCTAAATTATTTCATTAAAAACACATTATACAATTCAAACGAGGGCATTGTCTTATAAAGGGATAAAGGAAATGCAGGGTTATAGAGAGGGCCTGTTAAGTAGAACATTCATTATAAGTATTTATATTTAGCTTTTAAATATAGACCACAATTACTCCAATAAATGCTCTCCAAACTGGCACAGAAGCACAAGATCACATAATTATAAGTTGACCTTATGCTGCTCTCTTTATTTTATTTATAATTCAGCAGCTCTTGGTAAATTTATTTATCTCCAGAGAAACAGAAAGTTTGTATTCAAGGTCTGTAAACTGATTTTCATTTCCTGTAGGCAGATCTAACCTGTGCCTTTACGATTTATATGCCGGGCTTTAGAGAGACTTCTACGCTACATGCTGTATACATTAGCATCAGTTTAGCCTTGTGTGTGACTGTGCTTAAGGCTGAGAGTGTACAACCGATGTGCATGCATTACCGCAGCTCCGCTTATTACTCGCAGGCTTTCTCGCGAGTGGGGGACATGCTGTGGTTCTGATGTTTTTGTCCACGGTAGTGAGTCACTGAGACCAAATCTGTTCCAGTGACCTTTCGCTAAGCTGCTGTAGCCTATGGAGGCGCACATCATGATGGCTGGATCCATCGCTGCTGATTGCCTAAGTGTCACTTAAGAGGAGGTGCATGCGAGAAGAAGCTGCAGACGACCCAGTGCATGCTCCATGAGTGTTTGAGCATTGAAGGCAGGTTGAAGAGCATCTTTATACAACATAAACCCAGAAGTACCTGCAGGCTCTTCTTTCTCCTCATTGATCTAGGAGTGCAGCCTTTTCCCTCCCTCCCACAGTCAGGGGCAGAGAACTGATTTCCCTGGTGCATATGTTGAGCTTCTGCTCTGCTTTCACAGCCTTCCCCCCCTCAGGCTAAGCTGTCCTTCCTGCTCCACTTTTGTGTAATTAAAGATACTTTCTATGGGAAAGTGCCTGCAGTTAACACGCAGGGCAAATAAAAAATGGCTTCTTTTTTTTTGCCACCTCAGGCCGTTTTTTTGGTGATTTTAAGAATTGCACTACCTGCTTTACTTAAGCCTTTCAGATGTGGCTCATCTGGATTCATAGGCAAATTATCAAAAAGAAGAAAGTTTGAAAACATGTTAGGAAGTGCTGTATATGTGCTGGACATATTCATCTTTAGTAGTCGGTAAAATAACTTTCACTGGTCAGTCAGAAATGATGAGCAAACACAAAAACCAATTTTCAAATGACTTCAGTTAATACGAGAATCAAGATTTCTAAGCCAACTTGTTCCCACGTGAAAATATAACGCCCCTCCTTCTTTTTAAAACATTAAACTAAGCGTCGTTAAGCTCATATTTTGTGGTCTTTTTCACAAGCCAAGCCTAGGTCTGACTGTCTCAACTGTAGAATCAAGAAATTACTTAAGTAGAACCTGTTTGGCGACCTGAAGCAGACCAAATAATCTTAAAAACAAACACATTACGCTGGGTATTAAAGAAATTCAAGAAGAAGAAGCAAAGCCATTTAAAGAGGCTTTTGGATAGGAGCACACAGTTAGACACGAATGGAGAAAATCTGGAACGGTTGGTGAACCTTCCCAGGAGTGGCTGGCGTACTTAATCGAGTGCATCAACACACCCAGGACAGAACAACATCTAACCTGATCCAACACAAAGCTCAGCTCCTGATGACGTCTATGCTAACCTGCTGCCTTGACTACTGCAATGCTGTTCTTACTGGTATTTCAGCCTGTGCTGTGAAACAAGGCAACAAGTCTAATCCCAGGGTTCATTGAGCTTCACTGGTTACCCTTAACCACCTACATGAAATTCAAGTCAATGCCCCTAGCCTGAAAAGTGTTGAATGGAATGATTCCCATCTACTTGTACCACAAGTGTCAAACTCAAGGCCCGGCGGCAAAATCTGGCCCACCGCAGCTTTTCATGTCACCCTTTAGACTCCAAACTCCATCAATACCTTCTGCCAGTTTTTCAGAAATCTGCAAAAAATCAACAAATCTCTACATTTAATTTTTTTTCTAATTTTACTGCAGATTTTCTCAAAATTGGTCAAAAACTTTGAGGTTAAGTGAATGCAACCTTATTGGATGTCAAGATATAGTCTGGGATTGATAAGGTGAGTGATAAAAAGCTACATTTAACGTCATACATTAGCGCAAATATCAATGTTTCTAAATTGGCGCTACAAGATCTGTAATTTTGATGGCAAAAAACACTAAGGCAATCATGAAATCCTGGAGGAACAGCCATTTGTTGATATCTTAACAGTTTAACTAGTTTTTATCAATACATTGTGGCACAACCGGCCCTTTAAGAACATTCAGATTTTTGGTGTGGCCCAAAATGAAAATGAGTGTGACAACCCTGACTTGCACTATATGCTCTTGTTCATGTCATGATTCAGTTACACTGGAAAAACAAAAGATAGATATTTGTAGCGTGATGTATAACACTAAAATCCCCCACATTTTAATTGCAATTGCAGTTCCAAAGATTGACCGTATCCTTGAACTTGCTCACATTCTAGATGAAAGTTTCTTGTAAAACGAACCCATGAAGCAGAGGTAGCCAATCAGGAGTGGATTTTCATGTAAGACGTGAGTCGTGACACCACGCTGCAAATTAGCTAAAAGGGAGCAAAGAAGTTAAAGATCTTTGTCTCTGATGCCAGAGTTTCACCGATGTGAAATTATGTCCACAATTCTCATCTCGACTCAAACAAACTCTGTTGTGATGTTTTGCTCATTCCAAAAAGTATTTCTATCATAAAATGCTTTCACATGGTGACAAAAATATTAAAAGATTTGACATGAAACATTAAGTACTTACTAAGTCCAGAGAATACTCCTACTTATCTAGCAACCCTGAAGTCTAGAGGATACTTACTTGCTTACACTTATTTAGCAACCCAGAACAGGGATTAGAAGTTAGAATCCAGAAAAACTAACATAGCAATTACTTTTTAGAAAAGGAATTAGACCAGAGGATACCTACTTATACTTATCTAGCAACCCTGAATAGGAGTATCTAGTTTATTTACTTTGGAACATTTTTGGCTTTTCTTCTTTTGCTTTTTCCTTTTAATTCCTGTAAAGCACTTTGTATTGCCTTGTTGCTGAAAATGTGCTATATAAATAAAATTACCTTTACCTTTACTGTACAGTCTGAAGCCGTATTATGCACGCCATTGTTTCATGTAACAGAGTCTGCAGATTATTTTCATTTAAACAAAATGCTGCAACAATCTGGAATGTCAGAAAACTATTCATTTGAAGAGATTGGCTTATTGTTTTGAGAAAGATGCTTTACTCTACACTAAGATTTGGACAGGAGAGAAAAGAGTCTCATGGAGAGGAGGTCTACGCCACACAATACATGCTCAGATATTTCCCAACACACCATATGTGCAGTAAATTTAGAAGAGCAGATTGTTAGCAGACACTTGCCTTGGCTGAAATCGGCGCTTTTCATGGTCTCGCTACACAAGAACTACATCTAGGTCGAGAGCACAACTGTCTACGTGTTCTCCTTGGTAATCTACCCTGCAACCTTTTTTGCTAATTTTAACATCTGAATCACGGCCCAAAATAATTCTGGCGTCATCCTCTACATTCCTTAAAGGTTACCCGAGCTGCCAGTGCAGGAACGAGGATAGGACGCTGCTTTTTTTAATAGTGAGGAAAATTGGATCTGCGCTCCCGTGCTTGAGCTTTTCTGTCAATCTTCCATCCTTCCATGTATTTTAATCAACCCCACGCCGTTTGATCAGGACTTGTCTCGTTTTTTTTTTTTTTTTTAGCTTTGTGTCATTTAATCTCTTTCTTGCTTTACGCAAACAATGAAAATACCGCATTGAACCAATTGATGTCATTTTTTTTTCTTTTATAATTTATTAATTTTTATATGTATAGAAAGAGAGGTCTTGACAAAATAAAATAAAAACTGTTATTGTTAACTGTTATTCACTGTTATCTGCTTAACCGAGTCTTAAATGGCATTTGTATTTAATTTTAACATGTATTGTTTTGAATTGTGCTGGTGCTTTCTAGGAATAAAATACATAACATTTGGAAATCGTCGCTGTAAAGGTTTTGTTCACACGTTTTCTTGTAACTCACAAGCTTACAGATGAGTTCATAGGCCGTCAAAGAAACTGATGCCTTTTGATGCACAGCGGTGATCAGCTCAACCGCTATGATAAATACAACAAAGGAAATTCACGCTGTGATGTGTTGGACAGATGTTGCTGAATTATTCTCTCTTTTTCAGAGACGAAGAAGCTTAAATAAACAATGCTTGTTCAACATGGTTATGATTCGTTTGGTCCTTTCTGCTCCTACAAGAATGATTGAAATATGAGTAACTGCTTGTAAATTATGGATGTCAGTCTTCTACATTTTAGCCTCTGCCATTTTTGTGCTCACTAGCCGACAAGACCTCTGGACTTTTTATATTTCATCCAAAATCAAAACACAAACATTTTCTTCATCAAATGTTTATAAACTAAGGAAAATGGACATCAAAGCATGAATGCCATGATTGCAATTGAAGTAGAAGACATCAGTATCAATTACAATGTGTTAGATTTTTGTATTTTGTGACACTTATGTCCATATTTTATTACAAATACTTGCCTAGAAATATCAATAATTGAAACTAGTTATAGTCAATGATATCACTTGAAGATTGCCTGCTTACGGTTTACTGTTTTGTTTTTGTCTTTTACTTAGACTGCGATAATCCAACATTCCCAACTAAAGATTAAACCTAATGACCTAATATAGTTTCCAGTGGAACAAGAGAAACCTTAACATAACTTTTTACCATATTTTCATGGTGATTTGCCTGGGGACAACAACATTGTGCTGTGGGTATTTTTTGCAAGATATAAATCAAAATTTGTTGCTGAAACTGAAGAAAACAAATCTACTCAAAAGTTCATCAATAACTTTATATTTGACACAAAAAAAAAGCACACACAGTTGTAAAAACTTCAAAATTACAAGACGGCACGTGAAACATTTCAGAAAAGTTTGGTAGAAAACCATTAAACATCCAAAGATGGGCGTTTGTCATTTTGTACCTTTGTAGTTTTGGTTGAGCAAAACTGTGTTCTCACCCTCAACACATTTGGACCAGTATTTTTCTGACCATTTATCTCAGCAATTCATGAAAATACTTCACAACATGAGAAGTAAATTGCTGAGTAATGGGTGAAGAACACAAAGGAACAAAATGTCTCATCCCCTTACAAGAACAAAATATGATCCTTTCAAGTATGAAAGGATGAAGGTTTCATCCTTTGTACTGATATTGTACAATTGCTCTGCAGGTCTGTTACAGAGAGTGAAATTTACATTTTGGGAAGCCTCTGAATTCTTGATTCGTTGATTAACGAAGGTCAAAAAGTTACATAGATTCTCTTTTCAGCTTAAAATGCTAACATACTGTCACCTGAATATCCCCAAATATCTGTGACCTGCCGAGCCAAAAACATTTTCAACAACTCACAGTCCAGACTGCTGGATCAACAGACTGCCGGACTTCTTGACGTATAACTAAAACGCAGTAAGGCTAAAAAACAAACAAACTCTACTACAGTATCTGGCAGGTTTTCTTTTTCCTCGTCAGCTGAAGATCTAGATCCAGCAGCAAAGCCAGAAAATTCCTGTTGGGATAGATGGCTCTTTTCTGGACCACTTTCTGCAGGGCCTGTTTGAGCGGGAGGTGATGGTAGATCATGAGGTAGGCCAGCACCAAAGTCGACGAGCGGCTCATTCCCATGATGCAGTGCACCAAAACCTTCCCTGAAGAACAAGACAAAGGCAGAGAGAGGTGTGAGGGAAGGATTAGTGAGGCCTCAGACTTATTATTATCATACATGACTGCCCGTCTCACACTGTGGCCTTTCTTTTTTCTCTTTTTTTTCTGCTTGTGAGCTAAAAATAGTCGACAATTCATCATCTTTGTTCATTTGAAGTTCTTTTGCAGACAGGCCAACTCTCTTTAATCCCAACTCATCCTCTCCTTGTTTCTTTGAAAGAAGCTATTGCATACTTAAATTCAGCAAGGTAAGGGTCTTATTATTACGGGCTGACCATACATTTGCATAGTAGTACAAGCTCTGTTACATTGTGGAGCCAGGTGACATTGAAAGAGCAGCAAGATGTACTTTTTTTTTGGATGGTTAACTCTATTAAGGATTTACAGAATGAAATGAATGATTTTATGTGTAGGAATTTAAAAAAAAGGGGAAGCTTCTTTTCCTTCTGTGCATTCTGGATCAAGTTTGTTGAAAGTTCTTACCACCGGGTGACTTCAGAGCTTTATGAATGAAATCCGCAGCGGGCTGGAAGTAAACGTCCAGATCAAAGTGAGTCGAGTCATCTGCTGGAATGCCAAAATACACAAAGTCGTTGCCATAAAAGCTTTGGTTCCCTGGGCTGCCTTGCTTGGAGTGAGCAGCATTTAACACATGAGTTATGCCTAAATTCAGCAGGACAGCCTTGTTTTGGGCTACTGCCCTAGCAAGACACAGAGACAGAGAGAAGTTCAAGACGTTGGTGAAAGCTATGCATCGCAGCACAATGGTTTTCTGTCAGAATGACAATATGTGGTAGAGGTTCAAAGAAATGTGGTGGCTGGATGTAAGTAAATCAGAATATCATAGAAAAATGTACTTGTAGCGATTAATTTGAAACTTGTATACACAGATGGATATATTTCAAGTGTTTGTTTTATGTTAATTTTGATAATGCTGTTAACAGATGATGAAACCCTTAAGTTCAGCTTCTGACAATAAAATGAATATTCCACAGGACTAATAAAAATAATTTTTTGATAGTGAAATGCTACATAGAGACTACGAAATGCTAAGTCATGAGGAGGAGTCGACAAATGTCCAGTGGGAAATCACTGACACCCTTCACAAGGCTGGCGAGCAATAAAATGTAATCCGTAAAGAAATTAGCTGTACAAACAGTGTGGTATCTAAACATTTTAATGGAAAGTTGAGGGGAAGGAAAAAGTGCTACAGAAAATGTTGCACATGTACTTAGGGATTTGAAGAGCCGTATCAAATTTACAGTTGTCTGATTATGTACGAGAGTTGATGAAAACCCCAAATTTAGCTTGGCAGATAAATAATATTTAATATATAATATCACACTAATAAAAACATGACTTAATGCAGAAATGATGGCTTACTGAAAACTACCTATACTGTGAAGAATATGTACTTAATCACTTGAACTAAACTCCATCAATTCTCCATAGGCAACGCTATACCGTTTGTTTTCGAGTCTCTCATCTTTCTCCTAATAATACTCCACTACTTTTCTACAGAATACAGCTCAGACCAGTTTGCTGACCAGTCGAGAACAGAGATACTGTACGGTCACTAAATCAAATATTGGCAGTTTTAGGAGTGTGGGCAGGTGCCAAGTCCTGCTGGAAAATGAAATCAGCATCTGCATTAAGCTTGTCAGCAGAGTGAAGCATAAAGTGCTCAAAGATTTCCTGTTAGACGGCTGCGCTGACATCAGACTCGATCACAGACATTGGACCAACACGAGCACAGCATGGCTCAACTAATCAGTTCAGTCTCGTTATTTATTTCTATATAACCAGTTTACAGTACAAACAGACCCAGTTTTTATACACAGAAATATAAACGGTTTAATCTTATAAGATTCTATTTAATTTTAATATATTCCAAAGCAGTAAAATTTACCGTATTTTCCGCACTATAAGGCACACCTAAAAACCTTCAATTTCCTCAAAAGACGACAGTGCGCCTTATAATCTGGTGGGCCTTATATATGGACCAATATTTAGCCACAACATGTCTAGCAACTACGGTAAGCAGCCCCCGACTTCATTTTCCCCCGTAGAAGAAGTGCGCGGTGCATGCTGGGATAGTTGTCAGAACGCTGGTTTGTTAATAAAGTTTGACAATACATTTAAAGCCAGGGGGGGCAGAGGGGCGGGGGAAGAGAGACAGAGACTGCGGCGGCAGCGTGTCGGTTGGTCTGTGTTACCCAGAAAGCAGTTGGGCACAATATCGCAACACCGTGAGTGAAACAATGACTGGGGTAGCCTAGTACATAAAGTACTCGGGGACCACTTCTTTACAAATGTGGATGTGTAATAATAGAGTATAGAATAAATTGGCAACCCAAACTGAAGTGTCTATTCTATGCGCCTTATATACGAAACAAGTTTTAAAATAGGCCATTCACTATAAGATGCACCTTCAATGAAGGCACTATATAACCTTCATTGAAGGTGCATCTTATAGTGCGGAAAATACGGTAGTTCATAATTCCAACTGATGCATTTTTTTTTACCAAAGGGACATATGATTGGTTTGAGTCATTTATTTAGGGTAGTTAGTATGTGGTGACATTTAAATTCACACCTTGACACGCCATGAGTATTTCCCCCAAAACCTTGAATATCTTTCACTTAATCCTAAGGTTGCAGTGTCCCTTTTCTACCACAGTTTTTCCTTCCAGTCAACTTTCCATTAATATGCCCGGACACAGTGGACTATGGTTTACCCTCCTTGTGGGTTTTGTCAATGAATGTCTGCTGGACAATTATCAAATTGCCAATCTTCCTCATTATCACGTTGTGCATAACATTTCTGAATGACTTTATTTTTTATTGGAAATGCATTATTCTAATATTTGAGACATCATTTTCTATTTTTGTTAGCTTTAAAGTACAATCATCAACATAAGTGGAAATAAATACTTTGGAAATGTTACTCATTGTGCAATGAAGCTATACAAGACATGAATTTCACTTTTTCAATTACAAATTTTAATGATATTCAAATTTTCTAAATGCGCCTGTATAGATGCAGTGGCGTTCTATATATATATAAAAATGTAATTAAATACTACTTACACATTTCCTATGTATATATTTGGCCATACTTCATCAATTTGGTGGAGGTGAAGCTTACAAGCATCCAAAACCTTCTGCAGGTCCTTCACAGTTGGATATTCTTTTGCCTTGTCTTTCACAGTTGGCATTTTAAGTCCAAAAGTCCAGTCTTGGATCGATTGCCGGCCAAAATGTTTGTTGTTATCAAAGCAGTCCCGGTCTCTCTCCAGCTCGGGATGATCATTTCCAGCAGGTGCTGTTGCTGGACAGTTACCCAATTTGGTGCTTAACCTAGCGTGTAGTCTTACCCATGCAGAGGGCAGAACAACACGCGCTGCAGCAGGGACTCTGCCTTTCACACGCCGCCGTGGGACTTTAATTTAATCAGCCTCGCACAGTGATGAATCATTCTATAAAGCAGTGATAATTGGGCGTAATTATGGTCAAACTGTTAAAGAGCACTGCTTATATTGGATATAACTCAGCATTTATTGAACAGAATCATTTTGCGTCATGTGGCTTGTTAAATGCTGCCGTGCAAACATTGCAGCAAATTGGGTTTAAAAGAGTGAAACACCACTACATGCGCTTGTCGTGTTTAACTCTTATCAGGTTGCAGGTTAAACTCATTCCAGCTGTCGGACTGAGTGAAAGAAAACTTTATTTCGTCACTGTAACTCCATTAAATGCCTTAATTTTCCTTTTTGTTGGATCATAAATGTTGATGGAACGTGTTCAGTGCTAACGCTGGTCAGTAAATGTCTGTGGGTAATTTTTGACCTGAAGGTGATTATCGACGGATTATTTAAAGGCAGGCTTTTGCTTCACATTTGTTATGTGACAGTTCCCACCACTAATCTAGGATATACGCAGTTAACCCATGTTCAAATGTGTTTCTTAGAACAACATTGTACCTGAGCTGTCTCGCAAAAACAGGATTTCTCAGAAATAAATTATTAGCAATGAGATTCACATACCTTAAGGAGCAAATGTTGCCCTTTGTTTCAGTTTTTTTTTTTCATTCTGACAGATGGTAACAGTTCTGGATAGACTACCAAAGAGTAAGAGACAGAATGAGATCAACATCACCATCTGTTTTGTGCTTTGTCTTTTAGGTAAACTTTACTAAAATGTAACTGTCCTGAGTTCA
This sequence comes from Poecilia reticulata, assembly GCF_904066995.2. Classification (NCBI taxonomy): domain Eukaryota; kingdom Metazoa; phylum Chordata; class Actinopteri; order Cyprinodontiformes; family Poeciliidae; genus Poecilia; species Poecilia reticulata. The sequence goes on along the minus strand of NC_088848.1, from coordinate 8,663,553 downwards.
GTTACACTTTTTTTCATAACCTTGAGGCATTTAAGGGGTTGGAAATAATGAACAAAAGCAATCAACGAACATTGTTTGTGAATGATGACTGAAGTTAATTTTGACATTCAAAACATTTTTTTTTTTAATGATCAAATTTCTGTATTTAGAGAGGTAGGACATAATGAGAAGTTACATGTGTACATTTATTATTCATAAAGCACAATAGATAAAACTTCTTATAGGGTTGTTTATTTTTTTTGGCTGAGTTTGCAATAAATAGTCACTATATAGCCATTATTATACTGTCACGCACAACCTTTAAACTAAAGCAACACAATTTTTAGTTTTCTTTCTTGACAAACTTTGTCTTTCTGTCACACCTAAGCTTATTAAAGCCTATACCACCATCTGCTGACAGCATTATGAAGCCTAACTTGTTTGGTCAAAACCAGCAAACAGGTGACAACTCAAAATGTTTTTCTTGGTGCTTGCTGAATGGTAAAGTTTCTTAAATTAAGCTCCCCGATGTGTCAGAACTCAGGAGAGAAAATTATAATGAGCTACAAAGACTGTAACAGCTACAGCAGTTTGGATTTATGAAAAAGAAAAATACGCATTACATATCATAATACCAAAGGCCACGTCAAGAAAACTCACAGCAGACGGTGACTGTCATATATAGCAATATTTTGGGGGGCTATGTGAGACATTCTTATTAAGATGGTCGAATAAATCCAGCTAGCAAGTTTTTCAAGAGATAAATGCAAAAATGGGCGCCGTATATGGAGTGTGGGGAAAAAAAAGAGAAAAGCTGTTACCGTTATTTAGCGAATAACTTCGTCTTACTTTTACATTTCATAACCAAAAACGGCATTTAAAAATCATGAGTAAGGATATTTTTAGTAAAGCGAATGCTATATCAAAATTATACCGTATTTACAAGAAGATAGCTGTTCGCCAGTCTGAACTATTAACTATACTAATACTGCTATGTATTTTTTTTTATTTAAAAATTGTTTATTGATTTACTTTACGTTACCCCAGCGGTGCCAAAAACCCGATCACTCCAACTTCTAAGTCCAACCCGGGTCCAGGATACATATTCAGTGTCGGAGCAGAGAGAGCTTTGACATTCAAAACATTTTTTTAAAAAGTGATAAAATTTCTAAGGAACTCTTTGAAATAGCTTGAAATGGCTTCAGAAAAAGATTTCGCGCTTCGTGCAGGTTCTTGTTCCCATGATGCAATGCGCGAAATTGAAAATACGGAAAAATACCTGTTAAACGAAAAATTCCTTCAAATTTATGTTGTACATTTACCCGTTTTTTACAGTTTTTTTTACAGTGTGGGTGGAACTAGAGAAGTTGCTTCACTACCTTCAAGTAATAAAGGTAATTCAGCAAAAGATTTCCCATTCAACATGAAATTTTCCCCTTTCAGTGTTGACACAAATGCTAAAATCGGAGTCTTTAGAAATAAGGCGAGCTAAGTGTGTTGAAGATAAAATATTTTTGAATCAATGCATATCTTGACTGATCTGATCCTGGTTGAGACATTCCTACAACATAATTTTACCTGTAGAATTAATTTAGTTTAGAGCTCATGTTATTGACCTCATTAAAAGTCTGCAATATTCCTATAAAAGAGAGTCACATGAATGGTCAGCTGAGCAGAGCTCTTTGAAGAGAAGGAAGATGTTTAACGATTGCTATGTCAAATAAGTGGTAGAAAAATGTTCTATGCTGCTTCTGGATTTTGTGGAGATCTTGATTGAACTTGAATGTCCTTTGTTCAGCACCCACTGCTGTCCTTCACGTTCCTGTGTCACTGTTGTGTGGATGGTGGAGCAGAGGAAGACATCGCAGGTATCTAGGTACTGGACAAAGGAGTGAGCCGGAGTGAAGCTAACAGATCCTGCCTTGAGGAGATCTTGGAGAAAGGGCATTGCCTTTTGACTTAAGGTAACACACCCTGATCTGCTATAGGAAATATTGGAAAAGGATGGGACTGGTGTGAAAATTGTCCTCAAACTATTTGTAGCCTGTCCCTAGCAATGTCGTTTTTACAAGCCTTGTCAAAGAGTCGTAACCGAGACCTTTTCTAGTGCTGTTTTCCTCTCATAAACAGAGAAGTCCCAGGTGTATCCATAGCTGGAAGTATGAAAGAAGAAAATTGAAGCCTGTGAAGACATGCCTGCCCTTCATCTTTGTTTGAATATAACCCTTGCTTTTGAGGCAACCATCCTCATCAATGCCGGCCTACTGGAGAGTGTGGTAGTTTCGGGTGCAGGCTTCTCTCATCTCCTCGTAAAGAGGTTTTATTTTCTTTTTCCGAGTTTATCAAATTCTGGTGCCCCTCTAGTTGCTTCCATTTTCTGCACTACTCATGTGAAGAGCATTGAGGATCTTGAGTCACTCACTTCCTCCCTGATGTGACTGACTTGGAATCAACAGTCAGCACAGCTTTTCACCTCATCAGTAGCCCGTTAGAGATGAGCATTTCAGAAAGCCCGTGCAACTGACAACAGACAGAAAGCCAGACATATCCTGCAGAGCATTTCACTGACCGACACATTTGTTCTGTTGTTCTGTTTCAAGCAGACTCAGTGGAGTCAAGCAAGAAGGAACGAGTTTAATTAGTCGTGTGTTCCAGAAATTACAACCTGTAATTACTCGTTAGATTCATTTACAACTGCTGTGACTTCAGCATGGGTATAATTGCAGAAATAATTGAACTCATCACAAAGTTTGTCCGTTGTGTGATGACACCTCAATTCTCATGCAGACGTTTAATATTTGTTTATCAAGAGTAAGCGTACTTTTGTCATTTGTCCTACTGATTTCAAAATAGGTAATCTGGTAATCTATATTATTATTTTAATTTTATCCCTTTAAAATTTACACGCATTTAAAAACTTGGAAGGAGCTCTTGGGAGACCCCTGCTGGTCTGGAGGTACCCTGCAGCAGCTCAGTTTGTTTCTGCCACTGGCCAGCTTTGTGTCTACCTCTGCTGGCAGATACACGCAGCATCACTCATCCTGAAGAAAACTGATGTTTTAAGTCCCATTGGCAGGAGTATTGTGTAGTTTCAGATCCAAAGCACGCAGCTGCTTTAGGAAACCCCTGTTTGGGAAAATCCACCTGCACTCTTTGACCTTATTGATGGCTTCCAGCAGGGTGTAAGCATGGTAGATCATGAGGTAAGCCAACACCAGCGAGGCAGACCTGCTCACTCCGACTGCACAGTGCACTAACACCCGAGCTACAGTGGAAGAAAATAAATTAAAGTGGAGGACATTATTGTTATTCTATTAAATAATGAAACTAAGGCAACTTGACAGGTATTTACCCCCATTCGTGTTGAGTGAGTTGTGAATATACTCAGCAGTTGGCAAGAAATAGCGAGAAAGGTCAAAACTCGGCGAGTCATCAGCGGGGACTCCATAATATTCCACTGTGGCGCCATAAAAGTCATGACTTCCCTGACAGTACATCCTCCCATGAGCTGCATTCACAACATGAGTAATTCCCAGCTTCCACAGACTGTAGCGGTCGTTGGCAACTGACCTGAGGAGAAAGCACGCAGGCATAATATTTGGCACGGGACGATTGGATGAGAAACGAATATTGTGGAAGTTAACACTTACATGTTCCCAATGTAGAGGTTTGGCCAAACTTCATCCACATGGTTCCCAAATCTCTTACCTCCATACAAAACCTTCTGCAGTTCTTTTAGAGAGGCAGTGACACAAGAAACTGCACTGCTTGTATCCTGCATTTTGCTTAATTCTGTGTACACAAATAGTAAAATACTACTCCGAAAACTACCACTTTGGATGATTTATTCTCTGGATTCCCTGAGGATATAAAATGTATTTCCAAACTGTTGAGGCTTTACTACAGCCATGCTGGTACTGACATAGACAGGTGGCTCTGTTCTAAAATTAAAACACTGACCTATTTTCTTAATGTCAGGTTTAGACCACTGTGATTAATGACTTACTTTATTGCTGTACAAAAAAACAAATAAATAAATAAATGAGCAACAGAATACATAAATTATAATACTGTTGTTCATTTTATCATTTTTTCCTATATATTCACAAGAATTTCTTAATCAAAGAAAAAAACTAAAGTTGAAACAAAGAACAAAGTAAATAGCACATCAGATCTAGACATTTACCATAAATATGGAAACAAATGACTAGCTGGTTTTAAATCCAAGTTGACTGGGAGGCTTTCTGGCCAAAAAAGAAGCACTTGCTCTAAAATTAGGCCCTGTAATAGTAGTAGTAGCTAATTTCTAGCTACCTGTATGAAAAGAAAACCCTTTCCACAATGAAAATGATTCTTATTGGATTTGATAAAGTTTTTAAACCTCAGGACACTATCCTGAAAAAAAAATCATTAAATTACAACATTTTCTTGTAATTTCACAGTGTGGCACAGTTAGAAAAGCTGATGCTGGAAAAACCCTGCAGTATCAACTTTGACCACTAGGTGTCAGTGTTGATCAGCTTGAGCTAAAGCTCTTTTTTTTTTTAAGTGCGCATCTATTCTGCACATTAGCGCACTGGCTTGTCAACAGTAAGCTAGTCAGCGCGAATCTCGGCCAAAATGATTTCCTCCAAGCTCGTGTTGCTTCATGCTCCGCTCACAGGGTGTCGGTTAGTTTTCGAGAGATGCCGGTTAGTTAGTTAGCTGAGTGAAGGAGCTCCGTGTCACCTTCAGGTGCGTCTCAAACTGGTGAGTGACTGTTAAGGACGTGTACAGAGCAAGCTACCGCCCGTTAGCTCGATTAAGCTAGGATAGATTTCCTAGAAGACATAGATCGTAGGCGATGCTTAGATTTGTTCTCACGTTTTTGTCAGACGGAAATTGTGTTTGCTTACAACCTGACAACCCAGGTCAAGTTGCAGGATAAAAACTGAGCAACAAAAGTGGTGGTTTAAACCTCCTCTTCATCATATTTACTTACCAGTGATTTGAGCTGTTGTGGGTGGAGGATTTTGAAAAGCAATCACTCAACTCTACAAATAAAAGAAGCCTCATTGTCTTATATTAAAAACTTGAGAGGATAAGTATGACGATTTAATTCATATTAATTAATTATATTTAAAGACGTTAAAGTCAGTGTTCTGTTGAAGTATCCCTTTTGATTCTTAGGATAAACTTCTCTGGTCATTTTAGGGATAAGGGTGTGTTGGGGTGTAGTTTCCAAGAAAATGATATTTCCCTCATATAGTACATACTGCTACGTACGCAAAATGGATATTAATGAGATTCGGCACTAAAAATACAGAACGTTGGTATAATTTAACAGTAATTAATTGCTTAATTTAAAAATGAAGTTATGTAAGTAATCTTGATGATTATTCTGCAGTTTAAGAATATGGAATCAGTAATTTTCAACACCTCTTTAGTAATGTTGACATTACTAAAGGTAACTTGAACTTCAGCAATTGGCCCTGCATTACATGTAATTAAAAATGAATGGTAAAAAGAGAACTAATTTTATTCTGAGTATGTTTAGAAAATGCCGTTTTAAATGAAAAATCTGTTTTAAAGGGCCCAGCCGATTGTACTATTACCAAATATTGGCGGAACTCTAACTTGTTTTTAAAAAGAGTCTTGTTTACCTTTCTCACAAATTTTATTAATATTGGTTATTTTCTACTTTGGTTGCCTTACATTCTTGGAGACTCATTTCCCTTCAAAAGTGGGAGTATAGGAAATTCCTACCGTTGCGTAATTGACTTTATTGCTATATTTAACCAAGAGAACACGTCAGTTTCTCCATGTGGGCATGAGTTTTGGTTGACAAATGATTGAACTTTTTTTTTTCCTCTACCATTTCCTCTGAAAAATATCTGGTCAAGTTCATATGCACAACGCATTCCGGCAACAAGGCAATTCAACGTGTTTTACACGATGACGACGTAACACAATAAGCAAACAAAAGTGTATTAGTGGCAAAATAAAGAAGTCATGAAAAGTTGCGATCCAGATTAGAATTTGTCAATGTCATTATTAATCAAAGGCGACTCTAAACAAATGTTTTTTGCCTTAATTTAAAGGAACTCAGGGTTCCTCCTTTTATTCGTAAATGTGAGCGAGAATGCAATCATTGCATTTTTCTGTTGGGTTTCAAAAACTGCTATCTCACTCAAACGGCATGTTGTTTCTCTTAAGGAAGAAAGAAGCTCACAATCTCTAGTCGGTTTTAAAGAAATGTATTTATAAATAACCTGATCAAGTTTGCTTCTCCCTTTTAGCCTTGTTCGGTGTTGCAGACACGGTAAATACTTTGCGTTCACACTGAAGTCTCATTGTTTCAGCCTTCGGCGTGAGAAGAAAATGACCCAGCTCAGCGTCCGTCACTGGACGCCTAAACACGTAGCCAGGTGGCTAAAGGAAGAAGGCTTCTGCGACTATGTGGACCTGCTGTGCAACAAGCACCGGCTGGACGGCACCAGCCTGCTTGCCCTCAGTGAGTACGACCTGCGCTCGCCGCCTCTGGAGCTCAAGGTGCTGGGCGACATCAAGAGGCTGATGATGTCCATCCGCAAGCTGCAGAAGCAGAACATGGACGTGCTGGAGGAGCTGGGCGTCCCCTTCGACGGCCTCTCTCCGTCGAGCTCCGGGAGCAACTTGGAGTGGTTGTGCAACGGAGACCCCGGCAGGGACTGCGACAGCACCAACACGGCTCCGGTGGGGGAGGAGTACCAGCAGTACACCAACGGGAAGTACAAGCAGCAGATGAGGCGGCTGGACCCCGAATACTGGAAGACGGTGCTCAGCTCCGTCTACGTGGTGTTTGTGTTCGGGTTCACGTCCTTCGTCATGGTCATAGTCCACGAAAGGGTGCCCGACATGCGCACCTACCCGCCACTGCCTGACATTTTCCTCGACAGGTCAGCGCTCACAAATCCTGATTTTTTTTAAATTTAATTTTATTTTATTTTATTATGACACACAGAGATAATCAGCTGTGAAATGCGGCGAAGTGGGTGAAACGAGAATTTATATTTTTGATGTTACTCCTGCTGTCTTCCGTCTATTGTTGTCCTCACAAAACTCCTGATGAGGAAACTCGGCTTCAAAGAGATCACAGAGAGTTTTTAAGCTGACCTGGTCCGAGGTGCGATCTATCGTTCAAGAGCGGCTTTGAGTTTTCATGGAAATGCGCCGCCTGATCAGAGAACAGCTGATTCCAGAGAGCCGCTTCAGGATGCGTTTGGGGAAATAAAACATGCTGACGTCAGTTATTTCCCCAATTTAGTCCCATGATTTTCTTGCTAATGAGCAGCTTGAAGGAGAAGAATACTTGAAAGTAAATGTTTTCAGTCCTGTTCAGTTTTGAACCACACCCCGATTACTTCATATTGTGTTTAAATGTTTTTGTTTTCGGTCGAAAGCCTTAAAATAAATGAATATGTTACTGCAGCTGAATAAATCTCACGCAAGTACCCAGTGATGGATTTAACAAAAAATAAAAGCATATCGGGATAAAATACTTTTAGATTTGTTTTGCAAACATTTCCAGTATGCTCCAGCTCACAGTGTTTATTCAAATTTGTGGTAGTGCTGGAAAAGTTCAAGGGGCGTCGACACTTTGCAAGGCCTTGTGGCTAAAGGAAAACAGAAGCACGTTCTGTCTTTTCGGTCAGGCAGCTGGTAGTAAAATAATGCTTTCAGCTTTTTTAAAGTTATTCTATTTGTCGACACAACACAGGTTCATCTCTTTTGTTTTTTGTTGAGGGCATGTCAGGTATTTTTGGTGTTGTGTTTAAAAAAAAAAAAAAAGACTTTACACTTTTCAACAGCGTGCCAAGGATACCATGGGCCTTTTCTATGGCAGAGGCATGTGGAGTGATTCTCTGTAACATCTGGCTGCTGGTTCTGCTGCTGCATAAACACAGGTAATGTAATCAATCAGTGAACAGTTTAGGTTTCTAGAAGGTGGAGGTTATAGCTTCTTTATAAGATGGATTTTGAATATGTTTTCTAGTTATTTATTTTGTTGTCATTCAAGTTGTAGATTTGTTCATTTTTATCTTTTTTTAATTATTTTTGACAGATTTAACACTTTTATCAGGATTTTAGTCTAATATTATCTAATTCAACATCAACACATAGTTTAATACTTTAAACTAATCTGGTGAAAGTTGCACATTTCTGTACTTTTTTCCTCCCACATTTACCCTGGTTTAACTCATTATAGATTGCTTTGAAGTTATTTTGTCTGCTGTTTTTCTTAGATCTAAAACCTTTTGTTTTTCCCCCTGTGGATGAAAAGTACAATAAAGACTTAAGAACATTGCCTGACAAACAATTCCCTGTTTGCGTTGACTTGCAGGTCCATCCTTTTGAGACGCATGTGTAGCCTAATGGGGACAGTTTTCATGCTGCGGTGCATAACCATGTTTGTCACCTCCCTCTCCGTGCCTGGGCAGCATCTGCAGTGCACAGGAAAGGTAAAATTGGCCCATTTTTCATCCATTTTCATCCTGTCTTAGATGCAACAATATTTGGCGGTCTCACTTCCTCCGTCATCGTAGATTTATGGCGACATGTGGGCCAAACTGCAGCGGGCCGTGGCCATCTGGAGTGGTTTTGGGATGACCCTGACCGGCGTGCATACATGTGGGGACTACATGTTCAGCGGCCATACTGTCGTCCTCACAATGCTCAACTTCTTTGTCACTGAATGTGAGTACAACAAAATATATTTCATGTACATTGCCCTCTACAATTGTTGGCACCCCTGGTAAAAATGTATAAAGAGTATTAAAATGAATTTATATTTATTGCAGTAGCAAAATCTCGTTTAAAAATAAATTGACCCTGTTGTTTTGGATTGTTATCCTGCTGAATGGACCAGATTATGACCTGTTTTCGGTGTAGAGTTTTATTCTTGACCAGTTTTAATTAAAAGTCTCTTTATGTTAGAGAGTTTGTGATGTCATGCACTCTAAAGTTCCCAGGGACTTTGGAAGAGACAGTCCCACAGCATTACAGAACCTCCGCCATACAGAACTGCAGGGATTAGAGGTTCCAAAATTATAATCACAATACCGCAAGAACATTTGCAGCATAATATTTAAAAGAAAATTTGTTATATATATATAAAATTTTATGGAATGATGAATAAGTTAACCTTCGAACAGGACAGAAAGCCTAAAACTACAGCCAGAGCTTAAATACAATGGTTTACATCAAAGCAAATTCATGTTACAATGGTCCAGTCAAAGTCCAGACAAAAATCCAATAGAGAATCTGAAAACTTTTCACTGAGCTTTAGCTATTTTGTAAAGAAAAATTGGAAAAGTTTTCATTTTCTATAAACTTTTTTTTTCCAGATATAATCAAATGTGTTTCTACAAAGTATCAGCTGGGGTGGGGGTAGTAAAATGGAATCCATTTTTGTTTTGTTTTGACAATTTCTCTTCCAACGTGAAGCATTTATGGGTGATATTAACAAATACGTTCTTCTTTTCATTCGCTCAGACACTCCACGAAGCTGGAACTTCATTCACACCTTGTCTTGGGTCCTCAACCTCTTTGGGATCTTCTTCATCCTGGCTGCCCACGAACACTACTCCATTGACGTGTTCATCGCCTTCTATATCACTACCAGACTCTTCCTTTACTACCACACTCTGGCCAACACCCGGGCGTACCAGCAGAGTCGGCGAGCCCGCATCTGGTTCCCCATGTTCTCCTTCTTCGAGTGCAACGTCAACGGGCCCGTCCCCAACGAGTACTGCTGGCCCTTCTCCAGACCTGCCATAATGAAGCGGCTGATTGGATAACTAACTGCGGCTCACCTGTTTTCTTTTCTTTTTTCTTTTTTTGTGTTTCGTTTTGTGAAGTTGCCAACTGTGACATCCTCGACAAAGACTCCCGATGTGATGCTCAGAGCCAAGCCTTCCGTTAGTTTTGGAGTCCACCTCTAACTCGCTTCATCATATTAACAGTTTTTAGGTGGTTTAGGCAAAATCCACTGTAAGCTCAGTCATGTTGTGTTTAAAAGAACACAGTGGAGTTACAGCAAGAGGGAAATCTTTTCATGTAGTAAGGATTGCATATTTTGTAGCTTCTGACACAAGTCATGCTGTTAGTTGGACACAAGTCATGCTGTTGGTTGACATTTGTGATTTTTAGGCATGGAAATGGTCAATATCTGTATTTTCTGAGATCATATTTTATTTCATTGTCTAACAAGGTCTAATTTATTAAGACATGTCATTATCAGCCAAATCCTTGGGAAGAAAACTTTTCTGCTGTCTCTGAAATACGTCTTAAGTATTCCCTTGCCAATTAAGAGATTTCACTCCATGAAAATGTTTTCAGATTTCTTGTTGCGTGTCGGTGTAATTTTAGATGAAAGAAATCTCCATGCACTATAAAATTACAAGACTAAGACCAATTTTTGTGCTTTTTCTGATATTATTCCTTTGACTTTAGTCAGTACCAAACTAACCCCTAAGAGAAATTTTACTGTATGTGTGTATATTTATTTTTTAAACGTCAATAGATATTTTTATACTTCCCCTCCACAATGTAGAATCATGTACATTGAGAGAAATGTTTACAGTTATTTTGAATTGTATGTTTGAAATACAGTGTGTTAAGTGTAGACTTTGATTTGTGCTCTTTCATTGAGAGAATGTTGTCGTTGCAGGTTATCGGAAACATGACGTATTGAACAATCCAAAATATTCTTTCATTCAGAAAGGTTGATGTGTTCAGCGCCTCATCGCTTATTTTGGTCAGTCATTTCTTTCATTAAAGAACTGGAAAACATTTTTTTTGTCTGTTGCACAATCGTTGAAAAAATGTACATTCTAGCATGACTTCATACCTTAAAGTTAAGAGGATGTGGACAGCAATTTTCAATTCTGATTAATTGAAGGTGATGTGTAGTGCTAGTTGTCTGCCATACTTTCCACCCCTTTTTTTCCTTATTTTGCCAGTCTTTATTACATTTTTGCCAATTTTTAAATCGGGTTTCTTTGAACAATTGCTCTATCACCACTCCATAAAAATAAGATTTGTGGAATTCTTAAATCACTCAATAGATTCTCACCTGGGCTGTGAGCTGGTACAGCTCCTCCAGAGTTATCATGAGCCTCTTGGCTGCTTGGATTAATGCAGTCCTCACCTGGTTAGCTGCATTTTTATAGGTTTGCAGTTGTCATATGCTTTCCATTTTTAGATAATGGACTGAACAAAGCACTGTGAGATAGATATTCAAAACTGAAATGTCTCCAGATTTTTATCCCTGACCTTTCTAGTGTGTTCCTTGGTTTTGATTATAATGTTTGCAAACAAACCTCTGAGACCTTTACAGAACACTATTTTATGCTCAAAATTCCACACAGGATGACTCTTATTTAGTAGTTACATTGTGATTTGTTGAAGTCTTTAGAGCACATGTGTCAAACTCCAGTTCTGGTGGGCCACTGTCCTGAAACTTTTAGATCTGCCTCTGCTGCACCACACCTGAACAGAATAATTAGGTCATTAGCAAGGCTCTCGAGAACTTATTTACACAAGGAGGTAATTAAGCCATTTCATTCCAGTGTTTTGTACCTGTGGCGCATCTAAAAACTGCAGGACAGCGACCCTTGAGGACTGGAGTTTTGACACCACTGCTTTAGAGTAAAGGAGTTGATCCTGCCAGATGTTATAGTTTTATTGTAGATTAACAAGATTAATTGTGGGCAAGAGAAAAAGGCAACCTTTTTAGGAGTGACCCATCCGTCATCAACTCTTATTCCCCATTTTAAATCGGTTAAACACTGATTTAAAATGCCATATTTATTTTATATGGCATTTTGAATATAACTCAAACAGTTGTAAGATTGAATAAAAACATCTTTGGAAAAGCTTAACGCAAAACAAAAATAAAATTAAATAAAATAAATATATGGACATCTGTATTTTTTTTTAAAGCAAGCTAAAATTTCTTGCTTTTGATCATGAATCATCACATTAGCTTTATGGCTACGTATTAGCATATATTAGTTACCATGGTGACTTAGATATCTTTCTACTGCCTGTGTCCTCCAAGCAAAAATTAGTCATACAATATTTCAAAACAAAGATATTTTACATTTTATGTTGAGTAACTCGTAAAATAGATTCCTAAATTACCTAGATAAAGAGCAATTAAGTTTTCATCTCCGTCGGATTTTCATCAGGCGCTAAATTGACGGCTTTATTTTGGGGTCCTTCGGTGCCGAGGTCAACAGGGTGTCTATGCAGTATCTCCTCCATATCGTCCTTACACCGGCTGCATCCAACCTTTGCTAATCTCACCGGTAGACCGAATAGCCCTTATTCTTGGTAAGTAGTTAGCTCCTATGCATTCATTTGGTTGTGTTTTGTTTGCATATAAGCTCATTGGAGACCAGTTACCTAAATTGGAAGCTGTAAAACGCCCCCCTGGCTCACTTTCCGAAACTCCTTCATAACAGTGGGAACGACATACTCGGACTGCGGATCATCATGGGTGAAAGCTAGCTTGATTCACGTCGAAAATGAACAAAAATAGTCCGAATGAAACCATCCGGATTGAATGAAATTGAAATTATTTGTCCATATACGTCATTTCAATGCAACATGATAATCGGTTGCTCTTCCTGTAGTAAAATCCTAGCTGATATTTTACATTTACTGTTCAATAAGTAGCACATTGGCAACATGAGAACAAGGTGTGACTTCCCCAGCAGGCTGTGTAGAGCTGGTGCCTTTCAGTTTAACCTTGACTATTTGACTTAGTCAATTGGTGCCCCGAGCTATACCGACAGTCCACTTTTATTCAAACTGTTCAGTAGATTTATGTAAAAAGGAAGCTTGTATAATCATTCATCATGTCTGTATTCCCATTACTTTTAAATTTCATTAGAAATGATGAGTGTTATGACTGTTGGTGTTTTGTGCCTTTTCGTACTTTTTAGACGCACACAAACTTCCCTGTGTTGTTGGGATTTTATTTGATGGGCTAACATTAGGTATTGCAGAATTGTGAATTACAGGACAACTGCAGCTGTTTCAGGACAGGCCCTGTCCTGAGACATCCACCTAACCTAACAAGCCGGGCGAGGACTGTATTAATCAGAGAAGCATCTAAGAGGCCAGTGGTAACTTTGGAGGAGCTGCAGAAATCCATGGCTTAGGGAAAATATGTTGACAGGACAACTGTTGGTCACGCACTTGACGAATATGGCCTTTCTCACAATGGACACACTGTGTATACAGTGGTACATGGTGGTGGCAATATTATACTGTGAAACTATCAACCTTCAGCAGGATCAGGAAATGTGATCATAAAGATGGAGCTTTTAACACAAGGCAGGACTGAAAGAAAACATTACTGAGGTGCAAAAGACTTGACACTATTGTAGAAGTTCACCTTCAAGCAGGATGATTACCCTAAACATACAGCCGAGGCAATGGAAAGTAACTCTGGCTGTAGTTTGATTACAATTCATTACTTCACTTCACATTTATTCACTACATAGTGTTGGCCTAACCTTAAAATCCCAATGAAATCCATTAAAGTTTGGTAACCAATCTATGCAATTTCACAGACTAATTTGCTATTTTTCTCCCCCGTCTCTTCTGAAACCTTTTTCCGATAGACATAATGGCAGTTCCTCCAGCATATGCCGACCTTGGGAAATCGGCAAAGGATATCTTCCACAAAGGATATGGTAACTAGAAACAAGATGAGTCTTTTCAGGAAGTGTGCGGTGGATGCAGGTGCTCACAGTCTCTGTCTCTACAGGCTTTGGAATGATTAAGCTTGATGTGAAGACCACGTCTTCAAATGGAGTGGTAAGATGAAGTCCCAACATAGGTCCTTGTCCAGTCTTGTGGCTATGACGAGATCAGTCCGTCATGTCTGATTTACAACACAGAGAAACAGGAAGTTGTGGATTATGAATTAGAAAGTTCTAAAAACGTTGATGTCCTTAAAAACAAAAGCAACATTTATTTTATAGGATTTGTTAGAGGTTCTACGTTCTGTTGCACTGTGGATTTAGAACGTTTTCCCCAATGCATTAAACCTTTTTTTTTCTAAGTTTTGTGAAATTATGCTGAGTGGCCACTTTATTAGCTAGACTTACGGGTACCAATTGGCTCCTCTTTTGCCGTAATTTTCTTCTCCATAGATTGATCGATCCAGCAAGGTGCCAGGAAAATTTTTTCTTGTGCTTACGAGGGGGTACCCAAAAGTTTCCAGAATGACGCTGCTACATGCGCAGTTTTCGTACTACATGATTCTGCCGCTAGTTATTTGTTCAACCACGCCTTCTCAATCAGGGTGCCCCCCTCGTATTCTTCTTCAAAAAAATATATAGTAATTTCTGAAATAATTGCCATCACGGCTAGCCTCAGATCAACACTTTATCAATCAGCACTGAAAGATAAAGAAGCTTTCCAATCTATATTGTCTTGAGCTTTTTGTAATTTTCTTTTATGTTCCTTTCAGGAATTTAAAACATCTGGCTCCTCAAATATAGACACCAGTAAGGTCTCTGGCACTCTGGAAACCAAGTATAAGTTGCCAGAGTATGGGGTGACCTTTACAGAGAAGTGGACCACGGAAAACACCCTGGGGACAGAAGTCTGTGTTGAGGATAAGGTAAATGGGGGAAACGTTGCTCCTCTTGCGATTCTTCCATCACTTTGATAAGGTTTTAAATTACTTATGGCAGATTCTTCCTTTTAACAGATCACCAAGGGACTGAAACTTCAATTTGAAAACACGTTTTCACCCAACACAGGGCAAGTTGGATTTGAATTGCATCTTATTCAACTGGAGTTTTTCCCTCTCTGTGTATTCTCAGTGTTCATCTTCTGTTGTACTGCCACAGGAAGAAGAGCGGTAAAGTCAAGGCAGCATATAAACGGGAATACCTCAACGCTGGAGTCGATGTGGACTTAGACTTTGCCGGTCCAACTATCCATGCAGCGGCGGTGGCCGGATACGAGGGTTGGCTGGGTGGCTACCAGATGACCTTTGACTCGGCCAAATCTAAGATGACTCAGAGCAACTTTGCTATTGGGTACAAGACCGGGGACTTCCAGCTTCACACCAATATGTAAGTCTCAAAATGAATAACATTCACGAACATTATGTTAACGTCTTGATTTTGTTTTAGGTGTAGATATTTAAAGGTTTTTTAACTTTCAAGTGACGCGCTCATCCTTTCATTCCCCTGACACAGAAACGACGGCTCAGAGTTTGGTGGATCTATCTATCAGAAGGTAAACAAGGACCTGGAGACGGCTGTGAACCTCGCCTGGACCGCTGGCAGCAACGGCACTCGCTTCGGAATCGCTGCTAAATACCAGTTAGACTCTAGTGCCTCCATATCAGTAAGTGCAGCTTTACCTGTAGATCTCAAATTAAAATATTGTTAAAAAGTTCATTTATTTCAGTTCAAAAAGTAAAATGTGTGTAAATGTTAATTATGACGATTCAGTTTAGACTTAGATCCCAGATAATGAGTCGTCAATCCAACTCCTGAGGGAAAAAACCTCATTTCTACACCAACAACATGGGATTATTAAAAAAATAAATAAATTCCAACTGGTTACATTTTCTGCTTTGGCAAAAACACATTGGTTGTAGTTTCTTATTGGCTCTCGCAGAACATCCTGATCCCCTTCTTTAAAAAAATTGCTTCCGCAATAAACAAATGCAGCTAAATGTGCTACCGGCTCTGAGAGTATCGCTACATGTATTTGAAGAGCTGGCTAATATTCAAAACAGTTCAAGCAACTTGTGAGTTTGAAACTGCCTATACTCATGTAGCGATGATAATATATTTGTGATACTTACAATTAAAATCGTAGCTTATCCGAAAAAAATATATATTATAGAAGGAATTTTATGGGTATTGCATTTTCAGAATGTTGCATCTGAGCATGTTAATGGAAAGCTTGGAGGAAGAAAAACCACACCAATAAGCAACAGAGATAACTACAGCCCTGAGAAATTCAGGCTTCCTACATTATCACTCAATATAATCTGTAAAAATGTGCCACATTTGTTTGATTGGCCAGTAAACTGTCCTGTCACATCTGAGGCACTGACTTGTGAATTTCTTGAATGAGGTTTGCTGAACAATCTTCTCAAAGTTGTCGCTATCCCTTTTGCTTGGGCTCTTTTTGCACTAGTTTTTCCTTTCTCTCAACTTTCCATCAATACATTTGAGAATGCAGTACTATGAACCACCTGCTATGGTTACCTTCCTTGTGGAAGTTGTTTATGATTGCCAAGTCAGCAGTTTATCCATGATAGAGTAGAACATAACACTTAATCAAAAATAACTCAATTCTTGTGTAATAGTCTAAATTTTGAGTTTTCTGTAGCTGGAAGCCATACACAAAGCACTGATTAACCTAAATAAATGCACCAGTCTTTGCTCTGGATTTCACCTTTTTGAAATTAAGAAAATTCCTGCTTCTCCTTCAGGCTAAGGTGAATAATTCAAGCTTGGTAGGAGTTGGATACACCCAGACCCTGCGGCCTGGTAAGACTCATCTCAAAGCAAGACAATTAAGATGTCTTAAAAACAATCATTCAACTTAACCCTTTGTTCAGGTATGAAGCTAAGCCTCTCAGCATTAGTGGATGGGAAGAACATCAACGCTGGTGGTCACAAGCTCGGTCTAGGCCTGGAGCTGGAGGCGTAAAGAACCGCTCCACCGTTTCAGAAGAATATCAGCAGATTCTGCGCTCTCAGCGACAGATATTTTAACGACGAGGCCAAACCAAGTAGAATCCCAATATGCAGGCACCGACGAGATGGAATCGAGCATTTCCACCAACCTCCTGTCATTGTGATTCAGCCACATGTATTTATTTATTAGCTACTTTCCCCTTCTGCCATTTTTTTCCCCCACAACAGAAAAAAAAAACCCAGCTTTAGTTTGGCAATCCCGAGTGGTTTCAGAACCTTAATATTCTGCTGCAATGTGATTATGTAGAATGTACAACTGATATTTTGCACAGTAGAATATTTAACTTTTATTTAAGCTCTTACTCCTATCTTTGCATATTTTGGTAGTGTTATACTGCCTGGTGGAATTTTGCTGCTCCTCACTCATTTCCAGTAGAGCCTTTTATTGTGGTGTATCACATTTTCTAGTTTGTCTTTAGTTGCTTGGCAATGCTAAAGTTTTCCTCATTGAATCAAGTTCTCTTCCGTTTTAGAGACGACACTAAAAGAGCAGTCTATATGTTGGCGTGTGTCTCCCTGCAAAATAAAAATCTTGAAATCAGACTGTATTCTCCGCTAATTTTTATTACAACAGGCAACTTGGTGTAATTCAAGAGGAATGTTTCACTTTAATCAGATTCACTGGCCATTGTTCAGAGGTTAGCTGTCATAAAGACCAATGTGAAAGTTCTGTGTTTAGGCAGAAACTCCCCCCAAAAATGTAACATTTATACAGCATGTGACTTTAAAATGATCCAGTTTAAAGCTCATAGTGGTTTCAAAGACATCATGGAAAACTACAGTTTGACCGCCAGCGTCAGGCCGTCTCCCACTGTGAGCATGCTCAAAGTAACCCGGATGTCTCTGTGCAGCTTCTTGTTCAGCTTGTCGATGGCAACGGTGTCGGCATCATTGGGAGACGGATTCAGAACCCTCCCACTCCACAGCACCTGAAAACGCCACAAACATGTATTACCATCCATAATAAATGGAAAAAGAACGTTCCTGTTTTCAGTGAAGCTCTCACGTTGTCGATAGCGACGATGCCTCCTTTCCTCAGCAGTAGCAGAGACTTTTCGTAGTAATTGTCATAGTTAACTTTGTCTGCGTCAATGAAGACAAAGTCAAACGTTTCGGCCTGGCCAGAAGATAGGAGTTCATCTGTTAAAGAAAAACACAAACAGTGGAAACGTGTATGTTTAGGTAGTAAGTCAAGCATAAGAAACTGATTAGGCTTTCACCCCTTACTGCTGGAGTTATTTCACTAGATGCAGCACAGAAACAGTATTGTCTGTTGTATAGCTTCAGGCAGCACAAAACCAACTATTTGTTCTCATATTTAGAGGAATTTAAGATTTTGTTCTGACTCATGACTAAAAATCTGCTATTCAAAGCCATTTTAGCCATTATTACTTATGTGGAGATGAAGCTTTATAGTGGTCGGATATAAAAGGTTAAGCTACATTTGTAACAGGTTGCGTTATGTATGAGTTACTCCTTACAACCCAGACGGGCTTTTCTGAGTTAAGCATATCTGCATATTGAACAAACAGTAAAAAAGTAATAAGTGACATGAGGACTTCCTGTGTTTAAGAAGTGAATAATTCCCAGTGACTTTCCCAACATCTGAAGTACAATCCCTGCTAAATTCATGTTATCGAAGATTTGAAGCACTATACCGAGAGTTTGCAGTGCCGGTTGAATGCGGAGATCGATTTTATGTTCAACTCCAGCCTGTAAGCAAAAATACAAACATTAAAACAAAAAAATCAGTAATCAGAAACTCATATTTACACCAGGCATATACACTTTGATTCAGTTCACCCCTTGCTTCCAGCAGATCCAGCTGTTTCATCACAACATACTGAGCAATATCAACAGAACTACAGCCTCTTTCCAATATATAGTATAAAAACAAAGCATATATGGTTGATTAAGTCCAGAATGCCACCTGCTGTATTTCAGTCATCAGAGTAGATAATTACTGTACCTCTTTCCAGAACGGTTTGCCGATATTTGTGTATTCTTCACTTATGTCACATGCTACCACAGCTCCATCCTCAGGCAAGGACAGCGCCATATTGAGAGTGTTGTAGCCGGTGTATACTCCTGTGAATACAGGGTTAATGTTGAAATGTGATAACACAATAAGTAAAAACTTCAGAAGTACGTAAGTAACCTTGTGGCTTTACAATCAGTAGTTTCCATAACCTGATAACATATTCATAACCAAGTTTCAAAGTAAAGCCAAACTTTGGTGTATTTTATTGGGATGAAAAAAAAAACAGGCACACAAAGTAGAGCCCAATTGTAAAGTTAAAGGATGTACTGCAATCATTAGCTGGCTTGTGCTAAAATGCAAACAAGCCTTTTTATGCATGTCTTTTTATAATAAATACAAATAAAGATGCACTTAAGAAATAAAGTTTGATTTGGTCAAAACATATTTCAGAGTTCCTTCTCTTTCCGTACAGACTAACACGCTGCTACTCAGCTCAGACATCAGGGTGACTGTCTGCAGAGGTATGTCTCAGCAGGCTACACTTCTCCTGGAGAAAGCTGATTTCCTGGCAGCAGATGCATCCAAACAGGCTTTTAATCGGCTTTTGAAACGTGTGCAGCGCTGTTGGCCAGGCGGCAGCATCACAGTGGAAGGATGAAAGAACAGATTATATAAGAACGAGAGCAGGGTACTGTTTTAGACCAATTTGACTCAACTTTATGTTGATTTGTGGCCCATTATTTCTAAAGATTTAAAAATGAATGAAATCCGGTCTGTTCAGCATGGCCACTCTTTAATATGTTCTATAAAAATTGATGCTTGAGCACCACCCACACAAATACCGGAAGAAGATTCCTACATTTCCAGAAAAAGAAAGCGGTTCCCACTTTTTATTGGTATATTTCAAAAGTATTGTCAGAAACCATTTAAGAATTTTTAAAGATTGTTTTAAAGATCCATAAAAACTGGTTAAAACAGTCTTAAAAGGGAAAACAATACAAAACAGTCTTTTTCCCCAGATCTTGGTACTTTGGCTCCTCGCTTTAGACCTGCGGTGAGGAATTCAGCAGTAAGAATTGACAACAGTTACAAATGTGAGAAACTGGTTGATGGCATAACCAGTTTCACCATCTGGAAAACTGGTGACTTCCGACTTTACCCAGATGTAGGTTTAATTTCAGCTAAAGTTAAACCCCTTCTGGGGCAAAATGACCTTAAAAAGGTTGGATGTTTTTATTGGGTCCCATATCAATTATTGCAATGAACTTTATGTTTGCGTAAAGCAGAGTTCCCTTATTTGTTGATAAATACTTGAAGACACAGTCACATCACTTCTGTACTCCATTCACTGGCTAACAGTATATTTTAATGTTGCACCTTTTTATTTATGTGACCTTTTACACACATTACCCAAACATTACTGACCAACATCTTCCCTAGGTCAAAGTTCAAACAGTGTGGTAACCATTCATTTGCAAAAGTTGGTCCATACCTGGGAAATTCATGGCCTTTTAAATTGCTTACCATTAATGATCTATTCCTGTTTAAAGCTAAGCTAAAACACATTTGTTTAGAGTGGCTTTTAGCACATGGTAGCACTACGAAACTTATGTTAATTTGTTTTTAATCTGTCTTTATTCTAGTCTGTTACTTTAGTCGCATTTTAATTCTGGCTCTAATAGAAAGCACTTTGACTCAGTAGTGACTGTTGTGAAGTGCTGTACAAATAAAAATGCATTTTTAAGATGTTTAAAAAAAAACAACAACCTTGTATTGTGAAGTGATCCGCCTGTCATAGAATAGTGTCAAAAGCCATAAGAAATCCTGTAACAGTTTTCCACAAAACTTGCATTGTGGCAATACATAATTTTTAACCTCACAGTTTGTCATCAAGGCAAGAGAAAGTGAAACTAATTTGGACGCCTACTTACCAATCTCCAGTACCTTTTTGGCTTTAATTAGTTTAGCCAAATTGGCCATGAACTGCGCCTGCTCACAGGCAACCATCATGAAGTTCCAGGAGTCCTGCATCGTTCTCTAAAAGCAGCGAACAGAAACTGATCACATACAATTTCCCGAAACCTGATTGTATCTGACCACACAGAACTCACAAAAGCAGTACTCCAATACTGACCAGCCGGAGGCTTTTCAGAACCGGATGTTCCCTCAGCGAATGATTAAGCACATACTGCATCAGTGGGTTGTCTTTTCCCCCGACGTGACTTTTGGAGATGCTCATTCTGAATGATTTCTTTTTTCCTGAGGGCAAACATGAAACAATAAGGATCTCAAGAGTCCAGACCCCATGGAATTGCAGTCTGGTGTAGGGGCTGTTATTAAATTGAGAAGTAATCCAGGGTAAATGACCTCAGAAGGGAAATGCAATTTAAGTATTTGAAGCAACAGACGCTGCTATAAGACGACATACAAAGGAAAAAATTATGTGATTTAATGTTGTAGCTTTAGTGAAACATAATAGGTTGACAAGAGATTTTTATCTGACATAGAACATTGAGGAGAGTCATAAAGAAACCAAGAAAAACTAAATGGGCGGTACGCAACAAATCTTAAAATTTAATAAGATACACACTACACATGAAAGTTATCTTGACTGAATAATTTAGCTTTTACTAAGTGCAGCATTTGTTTTGTATAGATCTGTTTCTCAAATCCATTTACTGGGACATCTTTCTCTCCTAGCACAATGGACAACAGAAAAGGTTCAGTTAAAAAGTGAAATATATACACACAGTGAAATATGCTTTATTAAACTATAATAAAGTTTAACATATCAAATAGAAAAATTCAAGGGGTAAGTAATTATTTTGAAACAGGATATTTCATCAAAGTTTAAACAGTTGTCTCAGATTAGGTTTGAGGAGTCATCGCATTTATATAAAAAAAAATTTTATTACTTCAAAAACCCAGTTACACTAAAACGGTTTTCTCCTTAACCTTGTTTTTTTTTTATACCCTAAATAAATTAACATTTGAAAATATAACACACATTCACACACACCACCAGTCTAATCCTGAAGGATTTCTTCTCTTTTGTTATTTTTGTTGCACTTAAATTAGATCAATGAATTAGAATATGGACCATTTCGACTTTTCCCTCCAACTTGTGCACACACACGCGCTCGCGCAAACCTGTTCCTGGACGGGAACCTGGAAAGCCTTTGTAAATCTCAGACTGTATTTACATTATGAAAAAGAGCCGAACCTCTTCGCTCTTACCAAGGACATATCCTGCCACGAAAACAACCCCGACGGCGAGAGAGCCAACCAGAGCCTCTTTGGAAATATTGCGATAAGACATGTTTGTAAAGAGTGAACAAATATCCACGCAGGATTACACAGCAGGGCAGCGCAGGCTCTTCCGTGTTGCCTCAGCTACTTTACCGTAATACTGTCAGGAAAATACGACGCGCATAAGATGCAAAAGAGCATAATTAACTGATGTTCTCGCCTGTTGATGCATGTGCTAAAGGGAAATGATGCCCAAAAATGTTAATCATAAGGAATGACAAAAGGGAATTATTATGCAATCGAATGAGCAAGGTAGCGTTGCTGGCTGCAAAGGCATGACATAAAGCGTGAAACGTAGCTCAGTCATGTAAACAATATTTAACTCACCACTTTTAAAGTCAGGAAACCTCCTTCCCTGGGCTGCAATTACTGAGGCGATTCCTTCTCAAATGAGCCCTGAAAACCGGGTAAGTCACGTGTGTCTGACAGTGATCA
This sequence comes from Poecilia reticulata, assembly GCF_904066995.2. Taxonomy (NCBI): domain Eukaryota; kingdom Metazoa; phylum Chordata; class Actinopteri; order Cyprinodontiformes; family Poeciliidae; genus Poecilia; species Poecilia reticulata. The sequence continues at coordinate 8,641,080 of NC_088848.1, read as the reverse complement.
TGTGATCCCCTCAAGCTTTTGTGATAGGACTGTAAAGAACAGACGCCCCCTGTCAGAACCGAGGTTCTCTGCAAATTATTGGCCCATTTAATAGAAAACATTTGTTTAAGGTTTTATGATGCTGTCCAGATGTTGGGGGACAGGAGAAGTTATAAGAAAAGTCTTGTTTAAGGACTTTCATTATGAAAACCTAATATTTACATCTCTTTTTCTAAATTAAATTCTCAATGTATTCAGTGTGAGATGGGCAGCTTGTATAAAGTCTCCCAGGGATTTCATTTCATGCTGCTCAACCTGCATCATTGGCCAATAGCGTGGACACACATATTGTTTTCTTTTCAGCCACGCCTTACTTTTTGTACATTTAACAAACAATTATTTTGGGTGTGACACATCAAATGCATAAAGTGTTTGAGCGGAGGAACTGGTTGGTGGTGCTACTAGTTTAGACATCTAGAAATCTGGCGACTTCTGACTTTAACCAGAAGTCGGTTGAGCTTTTAGTTGGCTTCTGGCTAAAGTTAAACTCTTTCTGAGTGAAAGTGGCATTGGAAAGGCTACGGATGACCAACATCTTCGCCAGGTCAAAGTTCAAGCAGTGTGGTGACCATTCGTTTGTGAAAGCTGTGAAATTCATGACATTTAAATTGGATTACTTTGTGTCTGTCACATCAGATACATTAAAGTTTGAGTTTGTGACATTTCTCTAACAAATAAAATGCAAATGTAACATTAAGTATTTATGTATAGTGGATAATTATGAAGTGGAAGGAAAATATTGCATGGCTTTAATTTAAATATATATGATATATTTATATATGGCAGTCATTTGTTGCCAGGCCCATTTATTCTGATACCTCTAAATGAAATCCAGTACAACTAACTGCCAAACTGACAAGTAGCATCCACTTAAGTATAATTAAATCTCAGAATAAATCCATCTGTTTCGCCAAGTTTTTCCTCCCACTAAATTTTCTATTAGTTTACTTGGGTTCAACACCTGCTAAATGCCCGCTTCTTCAACAATGACCTTTTGTGTTTGAACAACTTTAATATCAGCAGTTTCATGCTTGTGTGGGCCATAATAGTGTATCAGAAATTCACTGTTAGCACTACGTAATGTTTTAGTTTTCTGAGAACTGGAATTTTGTGTTTTTCAGTCACTGGAAGCCACAATAAAAGTTAAGACTTAATTATATCACATATTAAATGTATAGAATAGGTTTAACTTTTTAAAATCGAATTACAGAAATAAATCAAACCTTTTGATGTTTGTAATTTATTGAGATGCAACTGCATTAACTACTTCTACCTTAAGCTCAGTTGAAAAATCTTGAAATAACCCTGAAAGCAATGAGTCCACTAAAGATAAACATTAAGTAAAAATTGGGTTTAAGCTCGTTTACTAATATTCCTTTCCGCTGCTCGAAAACATCTTCCCAAGATAATATCTTCCCTGAGGAAGAAAACTGCCTTCTGTCTCGCTGAAACATTAAGTTGAGGTGCTACTTCCTTCAATCACCACACGGGGGCGCTGCAGCATTAGCAGCCCTTCCGCCTGCAATGCACACAAATGCTAGGGAAGGAGGCAACGGGTAGGTAAGTTGTTTAATTATGTTTACTCCCAAAAAGTAAAACGGAAACAAACTGGACTAGAAATATAAGAAACCCGTTACAAGCTGAGGACAAGTCAGGCAAAGAAATGGTGAGAATCTGCGGGAACTGGAAAAGAAACAATGGCTGCAAAGTGACATGATTAGTAAATGAGAGCAGGTGTGACTAAAACGAACGGAGTTCCGGGCTGCTAACAAAAGAAAATAAATGTAATAAATTACATGAAGACAAACGGAACCACCAAAATACAAAGATATCAAAAAAGGGAATAAATCCACAGACTGTTCATCCACCAATCTCTGAACTTACTGAATACAAAAAAATATGCTTCTGCAACCTTTGGTGTATTGCTTTCTGTACAAATATTTATACACAAATATATCAAAAATACTAAACGGTTCTCACCACGAACTGCTTTGAATACCTCCATGAAACGACGAGAAGTTCAAACTTGTCATGTAGAGAAACTCGATTAATCTTTTAAAGTTCGACTGCCCCCTTCTGGTTAAATATACGAACCGAGTCACTGGAATTTTTCTTTACGTTTTAAAATTCTGGAATTACTCCCATTAAACAAATAGTAGACTTTGTGCGCCATAATCTAAAAACTACATTACTACATTACTTTCTCACATGTGCTTTGACTTTGTGCATCAGTAATGTTTTTCTATCCTGATTTTATTTAGTTCGTAATGTATGTGATTTATTATGTTAACTATTACTAGTTCCCTACAGTTCTTAAAATGGGCTGAATCATTTTAAAAACTTGTAGCAAGTTATGCTTTTCACTCAGGCTGTAAGGTGTTCATTGTGTGAGATGTCATTGTTTCCACTTGTAATTCCTGTATTCATGCACAAAGGGGCAGTGATTACATTGCAAATAAACTTACACATGTCTCAGCTGTCTGGTGTGTCCACAAAAATCTATTTTTCACATTTCTGGAGTAATAGTTGTTAATCTGAAAAATTGATTAGTTTTTTTTTCTCTATTGATCTCTAAAGAAATAATAGAACATTTTCTTTTGTACGTTTGACTCACTGACTGTCTTGACCTCTGTGTTTATGTGAAAAGAGGCAGGATAAGCTCCATTATTCCATTATTTTAAGCAAATTGGACACAAGTGACCAAGATTATATTACTAAAGGTGGTTTGATTCCTAAATGTCTTATTTATCAATAAAATAAAGGAATTGAGCCATGACACACTGCATAACATTGAACATAATTGTATCAATCTAATCTGCTGTTGATTTCAGCAATAAAAGATTCAAGCAATAAGAGCTTGTTCCTTTACTTTTAGATTCTCACTCTGCTTCCTGACTTATGGTTCGCAGGCCAAGTGGCATGCAGTGACAGAGTCCAGACAACAGGAAAGAATAGAGTAACCCCCCAGGAGAGTGGGGACGTTAACATCTGGGCTGGAGAGGTGTGACGTTTGCTTCAGAATAAACCTCTGCTGTGAGTAAATGCAAAAGCAGAGACACAACATTGGTCGGTTTGGCTTTGATGTTATGGACAACTTTTATCGACTACAAGTAGTATCCACGGTCTTCTGCAGAGTCCTGGAAGATTGCTTGTATTTTTATTTTTTTTACTAGTTTCTAGGGACTAAAAACGGATGAAGGACCTTAAAGACTCAACTATACAGGGTCTGGTCCGAAATGAGTTTACATATTTACCTTTTCACAGGCCTTTTTTTTTTTTTCTAAATTCAGAAAGTAACACAATGAAAAGCACCAAAAGTATTTTCAGCAGCATTATTTATTTATTTTCTTTGCATTATTTATTTATTTTTCTTTAAAGGCAGACAGGTTGTTGTTCTGTGTAGCTCACTATTTTACATCTTTAATGGAATTCTGACTATGCAGTGCCTTGTAACGGTATTTTACCTGCTAGCTGAGTTTTTCATTCAGTGTGTTTTGCGATTTTATGTGATGCATTAAAACAAAGTAGTGCATAATTATAAAGTGGAAAAATTAATAAATATCTTCACATTTATAGATCTCTAGGAACATTTCTGCCACTTTGTGTCAGAGTGCCTATGAACATCAATTGTCAAGTCTTGCCACAGATTCTCAAGTTAAATTCAGCTTTGCACTTTCACTGCACCTTTCTCAGACATGAAGGTGCTTTAAACTGTTCATGCTTGTGGTTGTTGTCCTGTTGGAAGGTAAACCTCCAGACAAGTTTATTTCAGCCTCTAACAGGTTTTCTTCCAGGTTTGTTCTATATTTAGCATCATCCATGCTCTGATTAACTCTGACCGGCTTCTGTAGCCATACTAAACAAAAATATTTCAATGGCATGATTATTTTATGAACTCGCATGAAAATGTTGTATATGAAAAGTCTGTGCTTTCTAAGCCTAGCGAGGCAATATTCTTCATGTCAATTAGTTGATGAAAACGTTATGGCTATCTCTATACTTGGCATTAGACAGCTCCTCTGCGACAAGCTTTATTAGTTGTTCTCATCTTTACCCATTGTTAAACTTTATTACCGAGCAAACACGCCCCCACAAACTCCACTGCTGAGCTTTTTCTCCTTGCCAGACAATGAAATGTCATGTACGCCTCTTGTCTCAGCTCTGGAGCTTGACTTTGGCAGCAGTCTTTCTCTTTGACTGACATATGAGCGAGTGATACAGCCCCATCAAAAAGTGCTGCCTGACAGTTTGATATGACAGGCCTCTTCAGACCAAATATACTCCTCATTCCTGGCGCTACATCATCCTGACAAGACCAAAAGTGCTTAAAAACTTGATTTGGCTCTCAGTAGTTTGATGGAGATTTCAATGTATTATGGGAAAAAAACCACTTTCAGATATTATTCCTACTATGCATCTGCTCATTGTTAGATTTTTATAAAATCAAAACTGTTTGTTAGTTTATATTTTGCTATGAAATGTCAGAGAATTTGTGGGACTGATTGGATGCGAGTGAATTCTGCTGGGTTTCTGTCTCATTTATCAAAAAGGATTCCTGTTTGATAATTTTTAAAAAAATGTTATAATGTTTGTGTTGATGTAAACAAAAACGATTATTTTTCAAATGTAAAGTCAACAAAGTTTTACAGTCATTGTTAAAATATCAGACTTGTCTAAACAAGTGGATTTAGTGGCTACATTAAACATTCACCCAGAGTGAAGCAGGATAAATCATGGGATCAGTGGATTATTTATCACCTCTTTCCATTAAATGAGCAATCAAGACGAAGGTGGAATCTAAATTGAAGCAGCCACTGAAAACCTTGTGTTTTTTCTCCTTTCCCTTTGTCTTGACTTGCCCTGTAACCACCAGAGTCTGAAAATGACTGTCATCACTGCTGAGAGCAGATCGGGTCTGACTTTAGGTTTACAAAATAGCAGCCTCATTGGACTGGCAAGAATTCATGAAATCCCAGTTTTTCCATTCCTGCCAGCGTTGTCATTGTACAGAATAAAAGTTTCCCTACAAAATGATCGCATACATAATTTGGAAGTATACACAATCCCAGGTCAATGTCAAAATAAATTAAGAGTTTTTGCTCCCTGTTCCATCTGTAGCACCGGAGTAGATGAAGTAGTTACATACTAGGATACGTAATCGAAGGCTATTTCTTCTCGTCCTGTTTATTATCTCATTTAATGTGTAAATTTCTGCATATTTGCTCTTTGAGAACTATTTGTTGTGCTGGTTTGGAAGCCAAAACTGCAAATCATGCAAAGCTCCTTTCCATTGAAGTAACATTTGCTGTTCACAAAATTACCCTTACAGCATAAACTTATGGTTGATGATTTGTTCTAATAGTGTCTAATGATCAACCCAACTGGACTAACATCAAGCAAAAGCATTATTTAATACTACCTCATTACAGTGCTTATCTACCTAAATGCTGCTATTTGTGTAGCTCAAGGGAGTTTAAAACCATTGTTTTTCTAACTTTCTGTAGCAGCTAGCTGTGCTGCAGTGATGATGCTAGCTTTTCACAGAGGAGGAACAAGTGCGGCTTCAGTTTCAGCTGGGTTATCTGTTTTTATCGTTTTCATCTACTTCTACAATATTGCAAAAGCTAGCAGCTATTTCAGCAGAATCTCATCTTAAGTAAAACAAAAATTATTTCTTTTGCTGCTGATGGAGGTTGATTTTGCACTAAGTTGTGTTTTTGCTGTCACTATGAGGATTCCCCTACCCTCTATTTCAGACTGCATTAGAAAAAAAAATCAACTGTAGTTCCTATAAAGTCACAATGTTTTTATGTTAAGTGCTCTTCAACCCAGGGCTCCTCATCCAATATAGCCACTGAAAGAATAAAATGTAGTGAAACATGCAATGTGGACTTTTTATTTGCCTGTTTGAAGGGCTGCATTTCTCTTTATCTGCTGCCCACATAAATCTGTTAATGGTCTTTTTTTGAACATGGCTTAAGTGTTCAACAATCTTGAGAAAAAAAATTATTAGCTTATATTGTTAATAGAAAGTTAACGTGGTTGCTGAGAACATCAGAGAACTCTCCCACTGCTTTTGCTTTTCCACCACACCATTAAGTGAAGTAACCTGCATCCTTCCAAGATGCAGGTTCTAAGTTTTGACTCCTGCGGTAAATTGGACCCACACTGCTGTCTGTGTTTTGTGGGTAATGAGTGAATCAAATGGGAGAAGCAAAAGCTAGTGATACACCAAACCAGGCTGAGCGGTTAAACAAGATTAATGTGATTGGGTTTGGTTATAAGACGCGTTTACTGCGAGAAAACTTAACAGCACTCAGATTGATGCCATGCATGTTTGTGCAAATTTAACCTTAGCTTCAACTCTTGTAAAAATGACTGTGTACAGGCATATATATAAAAAAAAAATCCCAACAATTTTTATGTCTGAAACTAATTCTTTGTTTGTGTAAACAAACATGGCAAATAAGGCTGATTCTGGTTCTGATTAATAGAAAAGAACATTTAATTTGAATGATCTTATTTACACTATTTATTGTTGAACTGGAGATTTAATTTATACACATAATTATCATTTTAGAGTCGCATGAAAATAATTAATAAACTAAATTACACGTTTTTGTAAATTATTAATGGATTTTTAAAAATGTTTTCTACCATTAGCAGGAAGATTTGTTCACTAATTATTCTTGTACATGTGCTGTCATCACATGGGCGTGTTAATCCTCATCACTGTGATTTGCCTACATGCAACCCTCCTATTTAGCTCATAAAATGTATAAACCTTAATGATTCATGGCAACCATTTACATAATTTATAATTAAATCACAACCTGATGGCCTGGAATTTATTAATAGTGAAAGTGAATGTGCCACGGTTGTAATATACTAATTAATATCTCCAGTTATCATTGGCACGTTGCTCGCTTGGCTGGGGTCTGGTTCTGGGGCAGGAATAATACATTGCAGCAACGAATTATATGTGCATTTAACTGGGAATGTCCTGGAGTGATGGCCACAATATGCATTTGCCTAGAGAGCTTAATAAGGGAATTGGTTTTATCAGAGTTGTCACATGTTCTGTCTAATCATTATGAACACTGTGTAGATGGGGCAAATGCATTTTCATCCTCCAGCTTCAGATCAGGGCTGCAGGGCATCTTTAATGGTGTTGTACACATTTCCCACAGTCACACTCGCTGTAAACCACATGTGCTCTCTCTGACGCACTTCTTTCTGTAAACTATAGTAAAATAAAAAATTACCTGACTGAGATATGTTTTACTTATTATTAAATAGTCTTCAGTGATGAAATGTTGAATTGCAATATCATTGGCCCTGTTATATAGCTTTTCATGTATTTTGTGTTATTGTTGTCAAATCTGTTTGGATTTATTTGGAATTTATTGAATGTGAAAATATTCATTTCTTTTAATGTAATATAAATTGTATAAGTTAAACCAGAAATATACAGTAGGACATATTATTCACTTTTGGTCTTATTATGCAGGTGGTTGGTTAATTGATTTTCCATTCATTTAATAAAAAAGGGTTCACATTGAAGAAAACAATTTTCACGTTTAAGTTTTTAATCAATGGACCGCTTACTGCCTTTCTATTTTTATTTATTTTTTTGTTTTTTTATGTGACTTGTATACAAAGAAAACTGACATTTGTTATTAATTTTTAAAATGTAAGATTACCCATGGGGTATTACCATTAATTGATCATGTCTGTTGTTATGTCTCACATTGTTTGTAGCAAAATTTTCAAGTCTTATTTCATTTAATTATTTTCTGACTGCTATTTCACATTTTATTTGGAATCTTTATTTATTTACTGGTTTATCATCAGATTTTTCAATACTAGTAAATTAATGAAATACTTTCCTTGAATATGTTGATGCATATTTGAACACTTGTGTTGTCAAGTAGTTGTTTTTGCCTGTAATATGCTAATCTTCTCATAAATACGAGGTTGATTCTCCAGCAACTATCTCCTGTTGTTAATGCCTGAATCTGGATTTGAGGAAGTGACTCCTTTTAGCCATGAGTAAATTTGGTAAAACCTTTATAAACATTCCTCCTCCTGCTAAAGTGCAGCACATAATAAGCAAACCAAAACCAACCCAAGGCAAAGATCCATTTTATTAGAGGTGGTTATAAGCTTATAAGCTTTGCGATGTGCTGCAGTTACATTATTTACAAAAACACAAAGGTCAGATCCTGTTCCCTCCCTCGTCTCATGAGCTTATTATATTCTTAGTTCAGACAATTAATTCAGAAGCGAACATCCATTAACTCTTTCTGCAGCATTGGACAAACAAAGGAGTCCCCTTCACCAATGCTCCCAGAGGCTTTACTACTATCTATTGATCTGCTGTCACCCAATTTTGCCGTGACTTATGCCCTGCTTAATTCCCATTACTGTGCACACTGAAGCCTTATCAGGGAAAACAATAGGCTTGTTGTCACTGAGGGTAAAAATATGAGCAGGCCTGTGACAGTGCGAGCGCAAACTCATGACTTCAGCTCCACGAGCCCTCTTGGTGACCTCTGCACTCATGTAAGCCAGCTTTAAACCCAGTGCCAGAATGCTAAGCTCATTCTGGATTGTTTGCAGATGAATCAGAAAATTGGATCTTGCTCATTTCATAAAAAAAAAGAGCCCCAAAAGAAACCGCTGGGTCGGCTCTTCAGCCATAAAGATGTCGTTCTGATGTGTCTGCAGCAATGATGCTCTTCAATTCCTGCATGCCTCCTCTCCTGCTCCTCAACTACAGCTGCTATCTCCTCCTTTCAATTATGTTTCTCTGCTCTTTGAGACAAAGAGTAATAAAGCTATAAATCGTGACTCCTGCAGAAGGTATGGACATTCTGTCTCTGAGCCGCAGTTGAAACTGCCATAAACCACACACAAAGTCACAGATAAGGATTTACAGTTATTTAACATCATCCTTGTCCACTGAATCACAACGATAAGAGAATTAAGCAATGGCTATAGCTTCTTTGTCCCCTTGTCATTGATTTTCTTTTTCCTCTTCTTTTTAACCAAGAGGCAGAGTGCTGCATTTTATCGAGCACCTTATTTGCTTTGAGCTTAAGAGTGGAAATGGAGCTATCTGGTTTATTTTACTGGGCTCCGGGAGCTGCATTGAATTAATTTAGCAGCTAAATGAGGCTTCTTGATGTTTAATCTCCTTCTGTAATGTAAATGTTTGAAATGGGAAGCCTCTAAATACAGTGCCTTGCAAAAGTATTCCCACCCCAGGAATTTTTTTCAACCTTTTGTCTTGTTTACAACCACAAACTTAATGAAACTTGTGTTTTATTAAGATTTTACTTGATAGACCAACAAAAAGCTGAAAATTTGAGTCAAGTTTAGTCTTGGTTTTGGAACTTTTTTTGTTTTACAAATGAAAATCTAAAAAGTGTGGTGTGCTTTTGTATTCATGTCTCTACCTACATCCACAGACTGAGGCAGAGACTTTCTGCTAGTTCTCCTTTGCATAATAATAAAACATGCTTTGATCTAAACTGTGAACCTTCACGACAGTCTCAAGTAGTTTTCAACCTCTAACACGTTTTCTTAAAAAGACTGTCCTGTATTCAGCTCCATCCATCTTGGTCTCTGTCACATAAAGTCCAAATAAAATCCACCGTAGTCGATCCTGAATGTGTTGAAGCATGGGACCTGGTGTTTAGTTCCATTGTCATCCTACAATGTGTCTTTTTCTGAATTGAAATTATGTTTCCTTTTTAAACTCCTTAGACAAAACACATGACTTGATTTGCTGGCAAATACCATTGACTATTTCTAACAGTTAGTGGTATTTTGTTTCCAATGCAGCAAAAGTATTCCCTGTTAAAGAAGTCTTTGTTCCACCAAAAATATGAGTACATTTCCCTCTTAGCGGATTATGTCCCAGTTTGAACAAAGGCGTGTTTAGCTTAGCGGAAGTTAGTCACTCATTTCAGCGTGAAAACACTTATGTCAGTGCCTTCGAGAGTCGGCAAAGCTGCAACCATTCAGATTTAATGATTCAGTCGCTGTTTAGCTTCAAGTTCATGACCCCAGAGCTGTGATAAATGTCAAGCGCAACAATATGCCGCTAACTAGACATGCCGCTGCCAGCCAATCATCTCGTTATTGACTGGAAACGCTGTAATGTGACTCTAACTGCTGCGTTACAATGGGGTTATGTGTATAACAATGTGGGCCAGTTATTCAGTCTGGCTTGAGTCATGTTCTTTTTGCTCGAAGCGTTGGGTGTTTCAGCTCTGGATAAAAAAAAAAAAGTAAAAAAAAGTATCAGGGTGGTTCAGGTCAAAGTCTGGCTCAACATGTATTTTTTGGGGAGCCACTGTGGCTCAGTGGAAAGCGTTGCCACCAATTCCTGCTTGCGGGTCTGCCGTACGTCAGTGTGATCCTGAGCAAAGCGGCCGGTGAATATTTTCTTTTGGAATTTGGAACTTTTTGAAGTGTCTTATTGCAGAACATTTCCTTTGAAACTAAGAATAAATGGTAGTATGTTATATGTGTTACCCTGTTGAAGGTGTGCCCCACCTCTTGTTCAATAATTGCTGAAGATGGGCACCAACCCCCATGCAACTGTGCACGTATAGATGATAGATCAGTGTATGGTGTCTTGTATAAGAAAACAGATTGACGGATGCTTTGAAGAGCTTATTAATTTTCCCTTTTGTCGTTTTTTTATTTGAATATTCTTTTTTTCTGTAATATGCAGCAATAGCTCTGATGTTAAAGCACTCTTCAATTCTTTTAGTTAAAAAAAATATTGTAAGCTTCTCTTAGAATAGATTCCTTTCATTTTATTTTAACTCCTGTGTTCATTATTTCCAGTGCAATTGTTCACTAGGAGAATATTGTAAGACGAAAAAGTCCCAAATGAATGAGAGCAAGAAACTCTTCGGGGTGTCTTTTGAACTTTGCTGCCATCGTTAATCAAGGATATTACCATGCGAACGCTTCCAGGAGTCGGACAACTTGCTTCTTTAAGCATTTCTCTGGGAGGCATAAAAGTGTATTTACGGTCACCGGGGGCGGGTATAAAGAAAGATTGGCAAACATGAACCTCAAGTCCTCTCCTGGGTGCCATCCAGTCATGCTCGGCTCAGCTGTTGTACATCATGGATTGAAATAACTGCGGCAAAGTGGTAAAATGGGCTGACAAGGTATCGCTGTGTGCGTTTGTTTCCCATTCTCTTCAAAAACCGGTTATTGGAAATAATGCTTTGTCTTCATACCTGTATTTGACTCTTTAATGAACTTCATCTGTCTCATTCAAGGCACTGTTCCCCATTTAGACTCACCGTTTTGTGCGGACTGCTCAGCACTAAGATTAAAGGCTGCAGAGGATTCTGTTTCTGAGCAAAGCTGATGTAGAATTGATTTCTGTTCTGAATATATGAATCACAGGGGTCATTACTGAGCTGGACTCAGCTCTTTTCATTTAATTGAGCTGCTTTAATGCAAGGGCAGCTAGGAACTATCTATCAACACTGTACCTCTACGGTCTTGGAAAACAGCAACACGTGAAGTATGGCCTCATTTACCCGACAGATGCAGAACATCGATCCTTTGTGGTGAAAATAAGCGACAACTCAGCCTTTTTAATAATTCAAATGCAGGTGGAGGGGTAATAAATTTACTTCTAAGTGGAGGAACGATTCCTTCCTATTTGGATGAGTACATCTAAAAATGTACTATATTCTTAAAATAAATTCTAGGATTCATTTATGCTTCCAAAGCCCCTTTTAATTGCAAGGTTTATAACAGATTACCGCCGGTTGCCCTGACTCAAACATTCGTGATGCACACATGGGCAGTATTGACTTCTTGAATGTGAAGACGTTAATGCAGATAACAGCTATTCGAATCCTCATTAGTCACCCGTAATCCGGAAACATGGGCGATATATTAAGACTGGTGTTCACAGCCAGTCATTAAAGGAGAAATAAAAGACAAAATAAATCCAGGCCTGGAACGCCTGTGATTAATCATGTTGGCCTCCGCTCGCTGGCTGCTTAAAGCGTTTTTATTGAGTCGTTCATGCTGGTTTCTCTTATTATCCATTTATTCTAAATAATGCCTCCCTTCATGCTCATGCCGCTGTGCTCACATGCTTCATGAAACTCTTGAATATTTTCAGTTCTATCTTGGCATGTTAAGCGCATTATTAAAAAATGAACGTGTTTAATATATTTTCAATTACTCTTCAAATGAAGATTATTAATAATTTGTTAAGTTATTTAATTATCCTAACTTTTACAACCTTTAATAAGCATTGAACTGGTGTTTTTATTCAAGGAAATGATTCTTTTGCACCAATATTTGAATAACTAACAGTTTATTTGTGTGCATATAATATTTACAATATCCCAGCAGAGCCTCCCTAAGAGTTAGCAGGAACATGTGGACTGCAGATGCCCTAATATTTAAACAGTATTCAATTCCTTTAGGAGAACACTCAGTTCTGCTGAAATATGAACTAGGCATCACTAAAGAGAATTGGTGGACAGTAGAATATAGACATCTCTCGAAGCTTAATCCCACAAATCCAATAAACTAACATTGCAAAGCAAATAATTGCATAAAAACTGAAATATTTTAGCAAATTCAGTCTTATGTGGGTCTCAGTTACTCATATTGGAGCCAAAATATTTTATTTTTACTGCAAAAAGATCACACGAGTAGTGAAAGTGCTGATTCATAGTTTCCAAAACGCAATGAATTACTGATGATCAGTGAAATAAATAAATGTATTTTGTAGGCAGGGATTGACAACTAAATAATTTTAGAACGCTGTCGTCAAAGAAGCAGCCAAAAGTATCCATGGTAACGCTGGTGGAGCTGTGGAGATCTGCACACAAACACCACAAATCTGAGCTTCATAAAATAGAGGCTGTTACAAAACAACCTTTGAAAGAAAATTACAGCAAACATGTAAAGTGCACCAAACTGAGCAAAACTTAACATGACCATGAACTCACCGATACGTGGCGGTGGTAGCATCATGGTTTGTGGGCTGTCCTTTCACAGCAGAGGATCAGGATACTGATAAGAAGAAGAATGGAGCTAAATACATGGAGACCCGGGAAGAAAACCTGTTGGAGGCTAAAAGAATTGAGACTGCGATGGAGGTTCACCCTCCAGTTGAACAACAACTCAAAACATGCCGCCAGAGCTACAACAGAGCGGTTAGATCTAAATGTATTTTCTGTTAGGTCAAGTCCAAACCCAAGTCTAACATTGAATCTTTTGGAAAACTTTAAAACAAATTTTCAGACACTGCACATCCAAATTAACTTAAATATTTGAGTTCAAAAGATATGTATACTTTAGAAATGCACTGATGTGTAATATAATGTTTTATTTTTCTTTTCTGTGCATGCATTCCACCACTGTAACAACCACAAAGAAAAAAAAAACATTAAAAGGCTTCAAACGAGCATGACTATGCATTTTGAGGCCCCTATTGGTAAAAAATAAACTTCACTCGCTACTTTGCAAACTTGACAGTTCTGTTTCTCCTCAGGCATTAGCAAAAACACAATTGTATATTTAGTAATGAAGATTTGAGGGTTCTCGGCAGCGTCTGGAGACTTTCTCACAGGGTCTTTGTTGGAGAAGGCTGAGGCGTATCAAGTGTCTTGCACAACACCAGTCCTCGCACCTGACAACATGGGTTCTGTAGGGAGTTAATGCTGTCACAATAAATCAGTAACAGCCAGGGTACAGTATAATCATCCCGGTGTCCTGTTTCACTCGGCTTCTGCTGAGTGAGGCACTACACACACACCGCTGTGCCCACAGTGGTTGATGGTTGACTGGAGAGAAATAATCCATGGGAGATGGAACACAAAGAGCTGTTGATAGTTTATAATGCAAGTCATTTATTGTACACTGTGATGTTCTGGGCTGCCAGTAGTTTGCTTATTTGCTAAGCCTCCTTTGCTTTGATTGTCAATGGGTTGCCTTTGAAAGAAAATCGGTCTCGACGACCTGCGCTATGTCTTACAATGTAGCCTATATGTTTAGGCAATAAAGACGAGACATGATTGTACACTGCACATATCTGGGCTTTATGGAAGAGTGGCAATGCAGACAGCTAAAAGAAGTAATGTTTGGAGTTTGTCACAGCAATGTGATATGAGATGCTTTGATCAGATGACCAACTTAAACATGTTTAAAATACTTTGTGAAAATTAACGTTGCACATAAGCCTGAACATATCAACCCCCAGCTGTTTAGAATTGATTTGAGGATGGATGGAGCTAAATTCAGTGCAATCTTGGAGAAAACTCCTGTGAGAATCGAAAGTTATTTACTACAGGCAAATTGGTGATTCTGATTCTAAGAAAGACGCAAGCTCCTCAGCATGCCACCAAGGGTTGCTGAATCCTTTTAACCCAGCATTCATGTAGGTCAGGTGCGCTGCAGTAGGAAAACATCTAAAGCATGCAAGATCGTGGGCCCTATGGACCAGTGCTGCGGACCGTTGACATAGGGAATACAGAAAGCATATGGAAGAATGTATAAAATACTTCATTCAAAATGTAAATGTGGTGAAAAATGATCAATGCACATCTCTCTGCACATACAGTTTCCTCGGTTTAACATGGTGGCTGCGCTGTGGGAAGAAGAGAGGAAATCTATTCATGTTGAGCTAAGCACATGGCAATTCTGAAAGAAAACCTCGTGGAGGGAAACTTAAAGTACTGCTGTTGCCAGTAGTTCACCTGTTTTTAAACCTCCTTGCTTTTTTTGTCAATGGCGTGCCTTTGAAAGAAAACCTGCCTCATTGGCCTGTTTTTTATCTTGCATGTAGCCTTTGCTTAACAAGCTGCACGTTAAAGACGAGAAAGTTTGAAAACAAAGTCCTCGCTCTGTGACGGCAAGAGAACCTTCATACTTAAGAATCAAAGCAAATTAAGCTATACAAACTACCAGCTTTCATCCGAGCTCCTCTTCCAACATAAGGATGACTCATAATATGTCTAATCCCCAAAAATTATCCAAAACGCTCGGCAGCCGTCTCATTTCCAGCACTGTTTAATCTGCGTCTGGAGTATTTGCCGTCTCTTCATGTTGCAAACAGTCCTCTCACTGTGGCACTTCATTGTCTTTTGATGGACCATAAAAGGCTCGGTTTGATGGATGATAACTCGGGGCGTCTCTCTTTGTTGTTGGGATGTGACGACGGAGCGCATGTGAGATGTGAGGGGAAGATGTGGTGTGAATGGGAGATGTCATTGATGTCGTGCGTTGACACCGAGGGCCCTGAGTGCAAGCTTTGATCTCCACCAATGACTGAAAAGCAAACACAAATAAAAGATTTCGGCTTTTTTCACTTTCCAGAGAGAAAGTTTAACTGACTTTCTTTGTGGTTAGCAGTTGATTTTTCAGAAAAATCTGCTACCTCCAATATACAATTCATCAAGACCAAAAATGGCTTACTCTTCTGGCCTCTGATTCACTCCAGTCTATAAATCCTTCTCTCTAAAGGCTGACCTCACAACATCTGTTCACCTAACATATTTGCTGTAAGATTAGGCCAACAGTTTTCAGCTGTCCAACATGAAAAGCAGGCTATGCAGCTGAATAACTTGAGTCACATGCTGCTTTAATAAAAACGCAAATATTGTCTTGGCATTCGGGGCAGCTGGGCACAAAAAACCCACCGCACAACTGACAACAGATTTCATCAGGGAATCTGTTGTTAAGGAACGACTCCTGAGATGCATGCACTGCACAGTATATAAATCATTGTTATTAAAAACCACAGCTCACTTTGCAGCTCAGTATATTGCAGCCACTCCTTCGTTGCTGTGCTGCTTTCCGTGCCCACATGAGGTTCTTTGTTGCGCTTCTTTGATGTTTACTAAGCCATCTGAGCATAAAACACTCTGGCCTTTATGTTGCGCATTACAAATGAAACCCTTTAAACAGCTAACCATGCTGTTACATTTGCCTTGCAAATGCTTGTAGCTGTAGGATTTACTCTTTATAAATTACATTAATTACATGTTTCTTGAAAGAGTCCCCAGGGAGTCGCAGTTTGTGCGAGGTAATTGCAGGACTCATAATAAATAAGACATGTAGTGTGAGATATGCTGATTACCTATTTGGCACTCGACCGAGGGTTAAAGACTTTCTCTGGAGGAAAATAATTCAGTGATTATGCATTTGGTATGAGGGTTTTACCATGAAGTAAAGAGTTAGGGTTGTATCACATCATTTGTTTTGAGCATGTGATTTAAAACAGACTTCCATATGGCTTAGATCCATGGAAAACATGTAGACAAAACAACTCTAGGACTCCTAGGTTAACCATAGCCTACCCTTACTCTTTCACCTGCCCCTCGGCACTTAATTCAGGTCATCTGCATAAATTATATTCACTTATACAAGACCCTGAATTATCAGCACCAAAACTGAAGAATGGTGTGTATTTCTATTCTCCCTGTTAATTCTCTTGGAGTTGCAAGTCTTTTGGGTATGTCTCTATCCCAGATCATGATGCCACCACTACCATGCTTCATGAAGGGGATAGTATACTCAGGGGGGTTAGTTTTCTGTCACACAATGAATTTCCAACATGATTAATGTGTCCATTATATAGCTTGTGCCAAACTGCACATGGGAGTTGTCATGGCTTTCTTTCCATGACAATTTACTCTTCTTTCTCTTCCATAAAGGCTAGATTTGTAATGAATTGTTGTTGTGCAAACAGATTTGAATGCCTATCAGTTTTGGTATGTGTGGAGTGGATTTTTAGTGTTGGGGAACCAGGTTTTCAGCAGCTTGTTCAACAACTGAATCAAAGCATGCATATTTTACTAGCCTCATGAAGTATTTTCTCTAATTTGAAATATTTATATATATATATATATATATAGAATATTTTTTACTCGCATACATAGTGGTGTTCTCAAAATATATGGATGTTTTTCAATCCCTTCACTTGGTCCACTCTAAATACTTATTTTGTTAATGAAGAAATTGGTATTAATGCAAAATAGAATGCTTATTCTGTTTTGCATTGTTGTTTAGGGTGACTTAATTGTCTGGTGTGGGTCAAACATGCTAGAAATCAAAACCACAACTGAGTACACCTATAAAGTTTGGGCTCATCTGTGTGGGCGTAACACCGAATCACATTTCAGTTCTTTTGTCAGCTGAAAATGAGGAATGTGCTGCAAATCACAGCCCCCGGACAGAGTCGTGTCTGAAGCAATACTTGGAGGAAATCAAACACCCAAAATACCTCGAGTTGACTGCTGTCGTTTTCTTTAACCGTGTATATACATTTGCCCTTTCTAACTTGTAAGTTCTTGTGTCTTTTTCTCATACAAACCCAGCTTTACATTACACATAACAATTGTTGGACAGATGGTTTTCATTTCCTATGAGTTCAAGATGGAGGGAGATTAAAAAAAAAAAAAAGCTCCCCCCCACCCCCTGAATCCGAGACTAATGTAGTCAGGATGGAATCTGTCATTCAGTCTATTGCATGTTGATGACTAAGGGTAGTTTCAGCTGTAAGCAGTCCATGATTTATGGACACCAACTGAACTCTTGTAAGCAAAAGCCCGCTTGGAGTTCAGAGCAGCAAATGGCCCCCTTTTTTTTTTCTTTGGCAGTGGCGTGCCTGCATTTTCTTTTCCTTCATGCCAAAGTGTTTCGCATGGCAATTAGTTCCGTCCTCATTTGGGTCTGCAGTCTCGCAAGGTTAGCAAAGTCATTTATCATCCTGAGGGCTTGGAGCTCCACTGCTCCATCTCAGGTAGGTTTTGTAAACAATCATCGGTCCAGCTCTTTCCATTTCACTAAATGAGAAGGCAATACGGTAGTTTTGAGGTTCTGCCATCCATCCTTCTGTCACTCGCTTTGCTTTTTTCTCTACAGGTGTGAAGGCAAAAGGGAAATGTCATTTCTCATGGCTCATTTCTCATATGTTAACTACATAGTTAAGAGTGGATAGCGTGAAGACAGCATGACCTACTGCTTTAGATTTGAAGCCTTTATCTGTTAGACAGACACATTGTCTGCTTTTAAAAGAAAACTTAAAACTCTCCTTTTTGAGACAACTTATGTGTAGCGTAGGTTATTCTGAGATGCCTCTTTGGTAATGATGCTAAAGTTGCTCCTTATCATTCTTTTATTGTTTGTGAATAATATTGCTGCTACTAACAATGCTTCTCTTGTTTTTCATTCAGTTAGACGTACACCTTGCCATTTACTCTTTAGCTATGCGTCTTTCTCAGGTGTAGCTAATCGCTGGGATTTTTCTGCTTTAGCGTAAAAAGCTAAAGCATGTGTACTTTCTTATTCATAGAAAGTACACCTGGCATAGTGCTTCTGTATTTAACTTAGTCTTTTTTCTCTGATGGAGCTATTGGTGGAGCTTTTGCTACACTTTGTGTATGTCTGTCTTTCTGTGCTTGGAAAGTAGAAGTACTTTCCATGCACTTTTTCTAGTGAAAAGGTTCAATATTTTTTGTCAAAAGTTTAATTTCTATTTCTGCTTTGATAGCGGCCTTTGGGTCTTCTGTATTGTTGGGTCTGATGTTTTTCATCTTCTTCTTGACGATATCCTTTGGATTGTCTATGGAGTTCAGGTCACCCCAGTCTGATGGCCACTCAAGCACAGTAGCACCACCAAAAAGACAGCTTTTGGTACCTTTGGCAGTTTGATGCCAAGTCCTGCTGGAATCAGCATCTCAATGAAGCTTGTCAGCCAAAGGAATCAAGGGCTCAAAAAATTTCTGGTAATAATAATTTCTTTAATAATCAACGCTCCAAAAGCATTTTATTAGATCTGACATTTGGCATTTCTCCACATACATGCTTGGATGTAACCTTATTAAATGGTCATAAAGAAGGACTTGTAATGCTGATCTACACCTATTGAAATGTGTTGGCTCTGCTGTAAGCACTTATATAGCTTCCAAGTGCCTGCAGGGTGTCCTTAAAACACGTACTTGAGGAGGCAGAACTGTAAACATATGCTCGATTCATTTTAATGCTCTTAACTGAGGTGCACTTAACTGGAAAATAATCTAACATCAGTGTAAGCATGTTTTTCTTTAACTGATAAGAAATACCTTTTTTCCTTTTTATAGGTGTCCTGTCCTGATATGTTAAGCAAGCAGTATTGTGAGTCTGGTTTCCTTACCGTGTCAGAACAGATTTTTTTTTATAACTGTGGGAAAAGGGATGGTGCCATCACATAATTAATCTAAATAATTAAAGGTGCAACAGACTGCCTCTGGTGCAAGAAGCCAGCGCAGGCTGCGACAATTACAAAACACAAAGCTAGCAAGAGTGGAAAAATCTGGGAGGGGATAAGACCAGACAGAAAAGAGAAGAAATAAATTGGCCCAAAAGTGCTCCAATTCATTGGAGAGAGCCCAAGCAAAACCCACTTCAGAGAACAAAAAACACCCACAAAGGTCTGTATTTATGATCCCCGACATAAAAAGAAATAGTCTGTGGTCTGTAAGAGAAAAGTGCAGCTAACGTAGCATATCAGAAGGTATAACTTGTGTAGGTTATGGTCAGTGTTCTAGATTTAACTATAAAAAATATACTGGGCAACAATGCAATTTGTTTTAACATTTGCCAGAAAATTACCAGGACTTTTGAGAAAATGTTTTGTGGACTAATGGGACAAAAATGGAATGTATTTGAAATTTGTTAGTCCCAATACACCTTCACTAACAACCAACAACATTTCAGAACAAGAGTAACAGTAAAACATGATGGTGGAAGTGTAATGATCTGGAATGCTGCTTTACATCCTGGACAACTTGTTCTAGAGCAGAAAATCCTGAAAATGAAGTCAGTCAACCCACCTAAGTCTTTGTGTGATCTAATCAAAGTCTGGACTTAAATCAAATTGAGATCTTGTGGCAGGACCATAAACAGGATATTTATTCTTGAAAACTCTGTGGCTGAATTAAAACAATTCTTCAAGGAATAGTTTACCAGAATCCATGAGCTCAGATGTATGCGACCTATCAGGTATCACAAAAACTTGACTTGATTGTTTTCACCAAGTCTGGTTCGGTGAGCTTTTCAGATTAGTGAGCAATTCTATTTCCACATAGGGTCAGGTTGCTTTTGTTTTTACTTAATAAATCATAATTTAAAAACTGACTTAAAGGAAAAGTTCCCCCACCAAGCAGCGAGTCCGCTGAAATAAACCAGACGGGGCAGCGACAACTTATTCTGAATTGATTGTGTTTTTTTCTCTCCTGCATCTTTATCAATCAGAATTAAGGAATCTGATTAAAGCCTTAAAGGAGTGGAGACACATAAGTGGAGACACTCTCTGCCGTGAGGGCCCAGAAGGTATAACAGGGCAGTATCAGAGGAGACTTAATTGTCAAGGTTATGACTCGGAGGATGATTGATATGGGGCCAGGCTGTTTTTGTCAGCCTGTCAGGTGGCTGGAATGTTTAATGTTCTCATTATTGGTTGCTCTGTTGTGTATATTTCTCTGTCAGCGCTGCCGAGCCATCTGAACTGCCAGAGCACTTCAAAAAGCCTCGGGTCATCCGTCTTCCTCCTGACGCCCCGAATGTTCAGCCTCAGCTGAGTGCCGGTGATTTGTTATGACTTTAGAGCCAGCTGACAGACAGGTCTCCTATAAAAAAGCATGCACCCATTTCCCTTTTTGTCGTGTAGTGAAAGCATCAGTCCTCCTGTAACTGGAAGAGGGAGGAGGGGTCTGCTGCCACAGGAAGCTGGCATCTGACAGTTATATCATCTTTCTAATTTGCAGGCAGGATGACATAATGTATTTTGTCCTTTTCTTTTTTTTCTCAATGTGGATTTTGACTCTCGCAGGTCACCATCTGTTTGTGGAACGCCACAGGGGAAGCAAAAGCTAAGGACTGATCACTATATTAAGGCCGACTGTCATATTCATCATTAGCCGAGTGTATGTTGAGTGATGGCAGAGAGCATCATGGGAGGAATGCTGATGGCCGTCCAGCCAGGCAAAGAAAGTGAGAGATGAAATGTTGAAGACAAGAGGAAGAAAAACAGAATCCAAATCTTAATACCTTTCCCAGGCCCTTTCCAAGATTGATTGTTTTTCTGCTGATCTAATTTTGGATCATACAAAAACAACCCATTTGTCTTAAAGAAAAATGATCTGCTACACGGTGCAGATGGATTTTTCTTTCCTCTTTTTTCTGTTGTACGAAAGCTGGAAAAGATTAAAGAGAAACTCTGCTCCTCAGCTATAATTACAAGCTGTAGATTACTCTGTCACTTCAACCAGATGGCAGGCTCGATTCTGCAGGCCCTTCTGTATATTAATGGACAGCAGTATGTTATATTTGACTTAGGAAAGTTAAATGTCCATAACCTGTAATGTTCTACCAGCTGGTACTGTGCTTCCCCCCTCACTCTTTTGGGTCCACTTGGCATATTTCATATACATCTTTAGTGAAGGGGAATTTCTTCTCCCCATTTTCCATCATTGTCACTCCAGTGGTAAATATTATTTTTCACCCTGGGAGGGGAAAAAAACCTCCCCGAGTTGTGTCCACAGCTAATTTCCTCATCGAGGTTCGAGCAATAATTTTGGCACTAAAGCTGTCAGACTCAGCGAGGTGCACCAGTTCGATTGTAACTTTATTAGACTGTCGACCTGACTGCGAACATGGCAAGACTGTAAGTTAGCAAATCTAATTATCAAAGGGGAAAAAGGCTGCTAACATAATTTGAAGACCATATGTCAGTTGCTGTATGAATACAAACATATTCATGCAGCTTCAAACGTCAAACATTTTTTTCCACGTGTTTTTATTAGGAAGTTATGTAACACACATTCTGTGTAATTAAAGTGTGGAAACAAAAAGATGGATAGTTTTTAAAAACTTTTTTTTACAAATCTGAAAAACATGGCATAAATTTGCACTGGGACCTCTATGCAAATTACTTTTGCATAAATCCATTGTCTTGCACTTATTTAGGATTATGTTGCAGGGGCAACAGATTCAGGAGAGAGCCCCAGACGTCCCAGTTCCTTCTGGGGTACCGCTAAATCAGAACTATATTGACCCTTTGCAACTCTGTCATATGATTGGAAGTGAGGGACTAAAGTATTTAACAAAGCGACTGTGATTGTTTTCCCATGTAGTTTTTGTCAATATGGCTTCTACTTGTTCAAGTTGAGCTAATTTGTCTGTGGAAGTAGCACAACACCTACTTACAAAGGTTGGAAATAGTTGGCTTAGAAACCTTCACCCTCCTGACGTGTTTGTTGATTTGATCAAATCTGCCTGAATTCACACGACATGATTTATGCCACTGTTATAAACGGTGTTTACACCTGACCAGACTCAGTAGCATGCAAAAGTCTAGATGCTTACTATTTAGTTTTCGTACATAGTAGGCTACATGACAGTCGGACATTATCTCCATGGTTGCTAATGGTTAGATGCGTACCTGCTCCATAATACGATATTTGATTGGATCTTGCATATTACGTATTCATGAAGTATATGAATATTCTTATCTTGTAAAAAGTGTTTACTGCAAAACCTTGAGTAAACCAAAGGCTTCCAGTTCTTATGATTAACAGTTGCTATCCAACGCCATTTTCATAAAAATAAAATGGTTTACACCCTTTTCTGTGTAGCTGATCGCACAGCACCCTTTGGGCATTTTTACCTATATTAGCAGGACAACTCTACAAATCTGACCTTTAGGATAAAGTAGAAACTTTATACATACATTTACCTACCATTTCACAGTTAGACCAACTCAAAGCAAAGCATATCACACAAAACAGCAGTAAAATTGACATTTGTGGTTGCAACCTGATAAAATCTGCAAGATTTCATGCAGAAATGCTTTTGAAGGCACAGCGGCCTGTAGTTAATGTGCTCATGTAATACTGCAAAAACCTCTGTAAAATGTTCCCCCTGCTTGGTGTGATTTAAGGCTACTTTTTTTAAAGAAATTGATTGTCTGTGTCTTTAGATGTCAGTTTGAAGAGATTGCAGAAAACTTGAAGAGGCAACGAACACATGTTTGCCAGAAGAAACTCCCTTCATGAATATGCCAAGCCTAAATTTAACCCAACAGCAAGGGGACGGAGGGGGGATGTTTGGCCGCGTTTCCCAGCTTGAGAGCACGAACAGCAAAGAAGCACAATACCAGCGTGTCATACATTTAAACACGGCTAAATTAAAGGCTGTTTACCGTTCGCAGAGGCCATTCATCTTACTCAACGCTGGTCTGCTTCTTGCAAATTTGTCAGTAAGAGCTTCCACATGCCAAGTAAAAAGGAAAAGGAAAAAGTTGGGGGTTATCAGAGCCGGGTTTTTATAGCGTGTCTCTTCAGTCAGCCTGTAGTTAATTAGCCACCTCCACACAATAAGGCCATAAGTCATTAATCACCCTGAACTGTAGCAGGAGTCGACTTCACTGTGAGCAAGACGTTCGGAGACAAAACGTTTGCCGCCTATGACAGGCTTCAAAATGGCCCCTGTCAGCGGTGTTTAAATTATAGGGCATGTCGAGCGCTGAAAGACAAGAGCCCACTGTTTAACTCACTGTTGCTCTTTCCTTTGCTTTGTGTGTTGACAAGCTCGCTTCAAAAAGAAAATCCCTCCACCCCTTCACTGCGCTTCCCAATCGGATAGCTTTATGGCTTTTGCACACACTGAGTTCTTCACATTGGGATAATCTCCGTATACCAAGCTTACTTCCTCCGCTTTATGATGCAGCATTAATTGAAGAGGACAAGCTCCAAAGGTCAGCAGCTCACTGAAACCCAGCTTTAACTCTGCGTTCCTGGCGTTTACTTGCGCCGTCAAAGGGAGGAAATGATGGGCCGATGATAAATTCGGGGTCTTGTTTGGAGAAGCGAAAAGCCTTTCTCCAGTGAAAATAAACCGCATGTTTCGCCGGATGATGGAAGACACGCTTTTCAGCCGAGTGAACATGCAAAAGGTCATAATTTTTCCCCCACCCCTCCTTTGTGTCTATAAACAGAGATCTGCTTGCTTTTCCAGAGAACATAAGCACAGAGGAAGGTTTACTCAAAGCAGCAAATGTTTGTGTAACTCTGGGGGAAATCCCGTGATTGCATCATTAATATTACTGACAAAAGGGTGCTAAACTCATTATGCGACTGCAACATCAGTGACAAGTGTTTGAAAGTGTGTTGATCTATGTATCGCGTGCATATGGAAAACATGATTCTTCATACAGAACCAGAGGCGTTTCTGAGAGGAAACACTGGTTTGGCGATGTCCTCGGCCTTTATTCACGAGAGGCCACGTACGGAGAAACACATGGCCCCCAGCTGGGACAAAACTACCACTTTTAACAAAAATTCATGTCTGTAAAGAACTGCTTTGCACTGAACTGTTGATGTCCAGGTGGAAAACTGCACATTGCGTTCACGCTACAGTAAAAAGCAGTCACAAAGCTGAATATTGTTGCATATTATAGCTGTAACTGACATTTAGATCCACAAATAGCAGAAAGATTGATGGTGTTTAACAGTCACTAAGGTGATGGAATAAACAGCAACTTCTTAAGTAGAAACTCGTGATGTGGCTCTGGCCCCTGTTGACCTTTAATTAAGTTGAACTGAAACTCAGAAAAATAAAAACTAATAGCACTGTGCAACTCATTTCAGGGTAGAGGCTAGAGCACAGCGAAGGATCTGTGATTCTGTGGGCCTGGGTTTCTCCCAAACCCTCTTGCAACCCAGTTGTATTCTTTGTATGGGTTATATGAGTCCTTTAGCATAGGATAGTGGACTCAACCAAAAAGCTAAAACTGTGTTGTCAGTGTTCAGTCTGCTGACAGTTTTAAGTCCCACCTCAATGATGTTTGATTAAAAACATGCCAAGATCAACGCAGAAATTGTTCACTTGTCACAAAACCAACATTGTTCAATGGTCTAACAACTGGCCTACTGGTATAATTGTGTTCTAAAAAGCTACTAACAATTATACCACTAGTGTTTTTTTTAAAGGGCCTCATGGCTTGCTTTTCACTCATCTTTTCCGAGAGTGCAAACAAATTTGACTATGAATTGAATTGAATGACAAGCATGTCTATGTATGAGCTCCGTTTCACGTTCCTCTCAGGGATGGGCTTATCCCTTTTGCTTGTGCACACTTTTTTCTTCCACTAAACTTTCCAGTAATATACTTGGTACAGCAGTCTGCAAACAGGCATCTTCTGTTGCAGTGACCTTTTGTTGTATACCCTCCTTGTCTGGAGTGCTATGACTCATGTAAACAATCTTTCCTAGGACTGTGTAGGCCATAATGTGATCACAAAATAAGATTTTAAAACTTTTTGTTGGTATTACATTATATTCTGATTTTCAGATAATTATTTTTTTCATATTAGCTGAAAATCAAAATGAGAAATGAGAAAATAAACGAGTTAAACAGAAGCACTGTATCATTCTGTATAATTTTCACTTCTTGAACTGAATTACTGAAAGTTTCAGTAATATTGTAATTTAATAAGATTCCTGGAGAATTCTGATTTCCAGTTTTCCTTGAGGTCCCGACTTGCTGATTGTTGCTTTCTTTTCCTCTACGGTCTATAACACAGAAAAGAGAAAATTTTACCCGTTCAATCCAGAAAATGAAGAAGTTGCAAGATTTTCCCCATTTATGCATTAAACTTCTGTCACATTTTTATCAAACTAAAAGAGTGCATAAGCTACATGCTGTTGTGTTTAAATACATAAAGTGGTGGAGGTTTTTTTTTGTTTTATTTATTTTTTGCTGGAGGTTTCTTCCTGTTGAAGGGGAGTTTTTCCTCTCCACTGTCGCTACATGCATGCTCAGTGGGAGAGACAGCTGCAAAGTCAATGACACAACACAAGCGATTGTCTGCTGTCGCTCCACACTCATCCAGTAGGAGTGAATCCTGCAAGTCAATGACTCGTTGCAATCCACTGCTTTTCAAACCAATTCCAATAATAAACTTAACTTATTGCATTGTTTAATTACTAGGATAAATTGGAATCTTTTGATTGGATAAATTGACCTTTTTTTTTTTATGAAGTACTTCGAGATGAAGTTAAAGAAAGTAATCAAATGCTCTTAGTATAACATTAGACTAATGCTCTTCACTACAAAGTGCTTGTTTCTTCCCAAATAGCTTGCTTCTTTTACATTATTCATCATGTTGAATAATGTAAAATAGCATAAGAGTATTCTTACAATTACTAGTAAATCATTCAATATGCATCAATTTATAGCTTCTGTCAGAAACCGATCAACCTATCATCAATCATTCCGTAAATTTTAAGATTACGTATTGAAAATCATCTCAAGACCTGTGATTTGTTGTCCACGTCTCACATTGTGTTCCTCATATCATAGCCAACTTATAGACTTACAGAACAGTTGATAATTTACGACCAAAGATCATTTGCAGTCCTGTTACATCAAGTCTCAACAGGTGAAGTTTTTCCTCCCCAATGGCCTGCAAACAGTTTAAACTTGTTTTTAGTAATGAAAAGTTAATTAAAAAAGAAACATATTTGCTTATTTCTGTACTTAAATTAAAGATTCTTTCTACACTTTGTTGGAAAATGTATGTGTCTTAATAACCTAAGTTTAGAAAGACTTGATATATTTGGTATATTCTATCAATTTAGATAATAAAGACTAAAAATACAGCTAAAAATTTCTATCATAGCCAACTTATAGACATTAATAAATAATGGCTAATTTCCTCACACATATGGCTCATTTTTTGTAATGTGTATGAATGTACGTGTCAACAACTCTTCATTGATTTAAATGGAAAAATAATATTACCAAACAAATAACTTAAGATGCATCTTGAAAAGAAACTAAGTAAATATTGACTTAAAGAAAAATAATTCTTTAGATTGAGTTTGCTATAAAAACATAATTTGGGGGTGAGATTTTTTTTTTCTTTTTTTGCATTTTTATAATTTAAAATAGCATTGGCATTATCTCTGTGCACACTTATTGGTAGCTTTTCAGCTCTTATATATATACATTTTTCAGTTTGATCTAAAGTTGTTTCATTAAAACACTTAAAACATGGATTCTGAAGCATCAACTGCTTAATTCAATAAATGGTTCCAGACTAAATGTAATACAAGCCAGAACTACCATGTAAATATTCACTTTAAGATAATTAAATTCTACACATGCTTGCATTCAAATGCTAAATTTAAAAATAATTTATCCCTTTAATGGATTTGAGGAAAATCTACAGAATAAATAGTTGACAAGTTTATCTGCTGCTTCATGTGTGAATCAATACCACAGCGTCACACATCAATTAACCTCTGAGAAATGCCTCTTGAGATCTCTGCCCCATTTGTTCACATCATGTTAATGGTGCTGTTTTTAGTAAAAAAGGAATGCATCACGTCTATGACCCACGCCGGCTTCATGGCTGGCTGGCTGCAGTGCTGAATCGCGGCTTTATTGCCATCTATCACCAGGCTATGTTTAGGGCCTCATCTGCATGACGGATGGGCGGGTTTGATGAATACGACGTCTGACCGCGCCGATTCTTTTTTTTTTTTTCTTCCCCTCATTGCTGGAGAACAGTCTGATTTACTGAGGATGGATAATGACACTGTTGGCTTGATTTAGCTGATTTGTTTTAAGGGACTGATTAACTTGTTAAAGGTCTGCGCTCCACAGCCTCATTAGAGCAATCACAAAAAGCTCTGGAAACATTTTACATCTGAGTTGCTGTAAATTTTGGTTTCGAGGTTTGCCACTCAGTCATATTAGAAGCTTGTCTGTCTTAAGGTGAGTCAATAATCAGTAAGATGAAGGCCATTCAGAGGGTTTTAGTAGATTTGCTGAAAATACACAATATACATATGTCATGATATACAGTGTTTGCTTTTTTTCAAACCATCAATTGGTTCAAAATCCTTTTAACGAGATTCTCACATATTTTCTCAGCTCTGTGAAGCACGGAGTAGCACAGTTCAGCCCCTCCCCCACCCATTGCTGTACACTGCAAGTCAGCTGACAGAAAACAACCTCTGAAACATTTCCTTTACTCACAAAAATATAATTCAGCTGTTGGGAAATATTTCAAGATCCAACATTTAAGAACAGTCATATTGGAGCTACAGTTGCACTTTCCATGAGTCATGTAGGTACTGCTGCTTTAAAACTTTGACTGGTTGTAATACTTCTTTATTCTGAGAATTACTCTTCACCAGTGAAACATTTTAAATTAAATATTCCTTCGTTAAGCTCAGGATGATGAAGGTGCATGGTTTACTTTTGCTGTTAATTGTACAAGTATTTACTAATTAACTAAATACTCTGACACTTTGTGACAATCAACCACTTAGAGGTGTTGGTAGTCCCCAAAGTAATCAATTAAGTCTCAGTAAAAAAAATAAATAAAAAGAAGTTATTTTTATTAAATTCTAGCTTTTTTCCTGCAGATACATAGATAAGTTTAGAAATGGATTCAGCTAATGCGTTTTGCAATTTTAAAATCATTTGAATCAGTGATCATTTAAATTACTATCAATTATTTTGTATGTAATCAATGCAGTAAAGGTATTAAGAGCTCTCTAATTTTTAATAATTCAAACTGCAAAACAACCGAGAACAAATTTATCATACGAAGGATGGCTCTTTTTAAGTTTGAGTGTGTGTGTGCGTGTAGGTGGGTGTGCGCGCGTGTGTGTGTGGTATCCCACTCCAACTTGGCTCTTGACAAAAATTTGAAACAGGATGATTTTCACTTATTTTTTTGTTGTGCCAGTTCTTCTCAGCTTTTTGCTAAATGCCTGATTATTAGTTTTTAAAATTTGCTAAGTGCCTCCTCGCCTCCCATTTTTCTGAGTACCACAAAATAAAATGGACACTGTCTGGTCAAATTTGTGATGTCAACAGAACTGCACCTGCCTGGTGCCACTAATAAGTAATGAGACAACCAACCCAAGAGAAACGTACAGTTTACAAACTACAAGCTTCAGTAGTTAACTGCTGGCTCTATTGGAGCAGATAGCCCCACTTATTGAGTAGCTAATCAGTCTCTAATTCTTGTGGCAATCTGTGAAGAGCAAAAAAGAAAGTTATTTTCTGTGCAAAAAACATTAAAAATCTGTAATTTAGTATTTTCATTTTTGTCTATGTAATATACTTGTAATTACTTTAATGGGTTAATTGTTGCTTTAAAAAAAAACAATTAAATGATCTTGTTTTGGTTTAAAGCATTTTTTCAATTATAATAAAGGCGCAAGCCTGACACCAGCTCATAAAATCCAGGCTGTTGCTACTTTTTTTCTTTAATATTGGATTTTTTTTAACCTTCCTTTTACAGCCTCAATTCACATATAAATTAAGCAAAAATCAAAAACCCAATAATTATTAAAACACATTTGAAGCTTTAGAATAAAAAAAACAGCTTTCACCAAATGTGTATTTCTGCATACATAACTTAACACACTTATTTTATTTTTTACTAATTTAGATATAAAACACTGGTTTTTGTTATTTTGATCTTTTTTGACTTTCTGAAAATACACTCTAAAACTGACAAAATGTAAAATGAAAAATGTTAATATACATATGTATAAATAATAAAATCAGAGAAACTTAAAACATATTGATGTGTTCTCCAGAGCTTGACTGGGCCTAATTAATTTTATTTTTAATTTAATCAAATCTTAAGTCTAAAGTAAAACACTAAAGATAAAAACAGGCAGTTTGACGATCAATATATGGGGCTTAATGCAACATTTGCCTCTGCAAAAATAAATCCATTGAACATCTGAAGTAGTAAGTTTCTCATGTTTTTAAAACTTAAAACGCCAACAATTAAGTTTTGATTCAGAATTTAAAATCATATTTACATTTACTATAAACAAACATCTCTTGTATAAAAGAAAGCACGTTGAGGCTTATAAAATGTATATTATAATATTTTTTTTATTTTAGTCACGCTTGAAGCTATCGCAAATAAATACACTGATCCCGGCGTGGATTCAGTCCCAATATAAAACTCATTGGGCCTAAATTAATCTGTTATAAATGTGTAATTCTCCGACTTCACTGGTATCCTAAGGCAGAGGCTGTTGTCAGTCTTTGCCCGTACAGGGCGTACGGGGAGTAATAAGGCCCTGTCGCCGCGGGCACCGGAACCGGGGCCCCTGGAGCGGGCAGAGGGCTCTTTGAGTACGGGTGATAGCGGCTGCTGAGTCCGAGCGGGTGGTGGGGGCCCCGGAGGGCCAGCGCACCGGGGCTGCCCGGGCTGCCGTTTGAAGGGATGTGCATGTGACAGGCCATGGCAGCGGCTGCAGCCGCGTTCGCGAGTGTGGTGGAGCCTGGGTACCCGGATATAAACTTCTCCGTCCCGGCGAAGGAGGTGTGAGTCCGCAGGTGGCTAAGAAGCTCCTCTGAGGAAGAGAAGCGCTTATCGCAGGGTCCGTTAGCAGATACCCAATTGCAAACATGCGGCAGCGGGTCGTTGGGCAACATAAAGCCGTAAGGGTACAGGGGGTGTCCGCTGAAAGACGGGGCTGAGGAATGCACACCGTGCAGGGGGTGTGTTGGATACATGAGCGGGTATCCAGACTTCAGAGCTGAGTCGTGCGCGCAGTTTGCGCCTGACGCACCGGACAGATGGCTGGTGCAGTGGTAACTCAGGCAGTATGGGTCTCTGCACAGGCTGGCGGACATTAAAGACGGAGGAGAAGCGCCAGCCAGGGGGCTCGACCCCGCTTTACTGCAGCCCAACGAGCTGGCGGCCGCGAACTGCGCGCTCAGCAGCTGGCTGCTGGGTTTGGTGGGGTCCAGCGTCATTCCGGGCGGGAGGAACGGCTGCGGGTAACCCGCATACGCTCCCGCTAAACTTCCAGGATAGGAAATACTCGCGGGTGGCAAAGGAAAAACTGTGTGTCCCGGCTTATAGGGGGAGACGGGGGCTACCAGTCCGGATCCGAGAACGGAGGAGGAGGTTACAGATGTGGAGTCTGATGTAGCAGCCTTGGGTCCAGATGTGCTGTCGTCAGAGGTAATTCCATTTATCCTTTGGCTTCCGCTGCCATCAGTCGTGCCGCTTTTATTGCTATCAGACTCCTTCTTCTCCTCCTTGTCCCCGGTTTTCCCCTCCGACGGTAGAGGCGACACGGAGGTGCAGGAGCTGGGGCTGCCTGTCCTGGGCGTGAACGGCTGGCAGGTGGCGCTAGGCACCCGGAAACCAGTTTTATCTCCACTGATGCTACTCGACGAGTCCTTCTTCTCTGAAGATTTCGAGTAGGGCTTGAAGCTGGACTTGTCCTCGGCTCCGATGTCGCTCATTTTCAGCGGACCGGATTTGGCCTCCTTGTCGCTGGATCCGCTGGAGGTCACGGAGGAAAGCTTGGAAGAGGACGGGGGGTCCGGCTTGCCGATCTGAGAGCAAGTCTGGGCCAAAAGGGCCAGCGGACTCTTTTTTGCATCCAGCTGCGAAAAATAATAATAATAATAAAAAAAAAAGATGTAACAAACGAATAACAACACGTCAACATGCAAATGTTTGCAGGACAGCAAAAACGATCGCTTTGCGTATTTTACGCACTGCGCATGAAGTTATCTCGAAGAGAAACTAAACAAACTAATCAGAATGTGCTGAAGGCTTGCACAACATTAAAGCTTACGTTAGTTTAGAGACACTAACTTGCTAAATAGTTCTCAGTATGTGCGGTTATTCCAAATTTAACAGCAGAGTTAAATATTTAAAGCGAATAACAACAAACCTAAAAGTCTGATGCAACATTTTTCTACAAAACCTGCATCGGAAAGCTTGACTTTCCTGTGCGCAAAAAAAAAAACAACAAAAAACAACCGTTCCCTAAATTTGCTTTAATGCTTACCTCGATGGGACTAACTGGAGTGGACGGCAGAGGCTGGAGGTACTCCGGGTGTAAGATGTGTCCTGCCCGAGCGGTGAGCATTTTCAGCACCTTGATGGGAAGACGGCCGGCTTGGCGAGAGGGATCCGCGGGAGAGACGCAGTGGTGGACGGACAGTCGGCTGATGTTCGCTGCTCCCTTCTCCCTCACCGAGGAGCCGCTCTCCCACGCTGGATTCGTGCTATTTCTCAGAACAGACACCAAGGGCGATGTGATCATGACCCGATTCTCGTACAAATGGTTGGAAAAGACATGTGGAGATCAGAGAAAGCCAGCGGTCAGGATTGTTATAACGTTAATTAGAGCCTCGCCCAGGAAAAAATGCAAAGAAATGATAAATATCCTTAAGTCGGAGTCGGAATGAGAGAGCAGAATCCGTGCGTCTTCATCCCCTGCGACGCTTCAGCAGTGTGGGCTCTAGGTCCCAGGGAGAACTTGGTTTAACTGGCAGGAGGGATCACTCCGCCTCCCCGTCCTCCTCAGCGGCGTCTGAATCAGTCCGCAGCCTCCCAATCAAAAAGAGATCCCACAATATGTGATGGAAGGTGGAAGTAACATGACGTTTCCTACCTCGCTCTCACGTCTGGTTTAGTTTTCAGCAACATGCGTCCTTTTAATTTGGAGATTTTTATCTGCGTATTTGCGTAATTGGAGATCTGACGCATGCGCTGCGCCCCTGCTGCTTGTGTGTGCACATTTAGGTTGTCTGGAGCAGAATGATCGATAGATAAAGATGATCCAAACACGAATGCCATGAAGTGAACAGAAGGTATTAAAGAATTTGAGCTCTGTAATATTTTTCTTTTCATCCTTATTCCAACTCTTTTTTTGAACTTTTTGGAGTTCATGCATGCAAACACTTCAAAGTTGATGGACCACACAGGGCAATTTTTAATAAACGTAATTCAGTTAGAACATTACCACCAAAAGTACTACAGTAAATATCATTCATAAAGTAAATTGCACACATATTCCTAAAAAGTGACATTTTTTCTGACTTTAATTTTAATTTTTAAGACTATGGTTTAATGACTAATAAAAACTTGTAATTCAGTTTCTTAGTTAAATCCAAATAAAGTACATAATTTACATACATCACATATAAACAGGGTTTTGTACCTCTGAGCAACAACCCAGTCCAGTCCCAGAAACTGTTGATGCTGTTTCTGCTCCAGGAGTGACTGAATACAATTGTGGCTGATGTTCTGAATACGTCTGTCCATCTGTAGCCCACTCATAGATATTCTCCCCTAATTTCTTAAATGGACCTCCCCTTACAGTTCTCCTAAGGTGTCACACAGATTTTCCTTCCACTAAACATTTTGATACAGCAATCTCTGAACTACCAGCTTGCTTAACAATGATCGTTTGAGGCTTTCTCTCTTTGAGGAAGGTGTCAGCGAGTGTCTGCTGGGCAACTGTCAAGTCAAAAGTCTGCACACACGGAAAAGCCTACTGCATGGGAATAGCATCAATTTATTTAATTAAGATATTGTAATTTTATAATATAATATTAAGTTTTCATAATCTGCAAGCCATAATAATCATGTCAGAAACTTTGTGTAGGAGCTGAGGTTTGAATAAAATTACTGAAATACCTAAATGTTTAGATTTTTTTTAAACCAATAGTCAGAGACATACCTGCATGAAGCAAAGATAAAAAAAAAAAGTTTTGATGCACCATTGTAGGTAAAAACCTTCAACATGTAACATCTTTCACATGTGTGTCTCCAGGTAGTTTTCAACTGGGAGGCGAAAGGGGGCCAATGATAATCTTTGGGCGGCACACCTAAACCAAAAGGCAAAAATAGCTCTTTAATACGAGCTAGAACACACTGTGGTGGTACTTAGTGAGGCGGTGCCAGAAGGAAGTGGTAGATATAGAAATGGTATGTTGTAAAGGGTAAAGAAAGACCTCAGCATTTATTAAAAATGAATAAATAAATATTTTATCTGACAGAAATGTGCTATGTTTCTTAACAATACTATTAAAAGTGCATATAAAACTGGTCAGCCAGGAAACGACAAGTTTAAAGACGTAGCCATTGTCCTCCTTTTCCCTCCTTTTAGTGGCACCTCTGCTCTTTTACATTTTTTGTATTTGCTAGAATTTTGCCCTGTACATCACTGCTGCCATGCAGGACAGCACACTGACAGCCTATCTGTCAGCTGTCTGTTATTTTTCCTCACTTGTTTTGTCACTTCTCTGTTGGATTTAAAGTTGATGAATACACATATGTTTGGCATAAAGTGGGATGTCCTTTTTCTCCTTCTCTTCATGCATGATAAGTACTTACAAAAACCGTAAATTTACCCCATTTTCTCCAAATTCTTGCCCAAAAATGTACTTTTTCTTTTTACTTGAACGGTGCTTTTAAATTTTTCCTTTTGCCACCATTAATCACTAGAGCTTCCACATTCCTCCCCATCGAACCAGACCCACTCATCTTATTACTCAATAGCCTATAAATGTCTTGCTGATCAGGCGAAAGTTTAAACATATGCAAGTGTTTTTTGATTGATAACAGGGCTGCTGTTTTCGGCAAGGGCTGTCAGGCTCTGACACAGCGCTTTGAGTTATTAGGGCAGAGAAGGGCGACCATAAATTTCAACCGTCAGGCAAAAAATCTCCTTTTATTGTGGACGTGATGGATGGTCCGCAGCAACAGACACCAAATTCTCAGCTTTATCCTTAAATGGCTTCCACAGTAAGTCATTAATTCAAAGCAGAATATTTTACCACCAGGGCTTCGTTATGAATCCTAATGCAAATACAGGTTTGGGTGCCATCATTCGTGACAATCAAACTCTTTTTTTTTATGACAGGTAATAGTTAATCATGAAGATTGTGGAGGAAATTAAAACTTTCAAGAGCAGGGGTGCCTCAAAAGGGTGGCCTGATGGGGGCCACTGATAATCTTCTGCCACCAAAACTAATAGCTGGAGGAAAAAAATCTTTATTACTTTCTTTAAAGTTTGAAATATCAAACTTTAGAAAGCATTTCAACCTCATAGTTTGTTTCGTTGACAAGTTATTTATCATATTTGTAAACCTTTTGTGTTTCTCCAAATGCAACTTAAAGCTGTTAAGGAAAACCTAATTCAAGCAGCTTGCATCCTGACGAAACTTGTGCTTATATTGTCTGAACAAGCTGAATCCGTTGTAAGATTTCAAGAATTTGTGCTTTTTAAAAAATATTTGATTTAATATTTTTGAATATGAATTTTGAGAAGCCTTACATTTTATCACTGTGACTGATGAAGGAAGATGTTGAAATATACTGGCTATTAAAGCCTACAGGACCAGGTCCATATTAAGTAACCTTGCGTGGATCATGTAACTTGTTGAAGGTTGATGCTTGCTCCTGGGCTGATTAGAAAATGTTAAATTAGATTGCGACAGTGCTTGTTTTAGCAGCAGCTAAACACATGATGAAGCTAAAAAGTAATGTCATTGTGGACACTTTAAAGGTTGCGAGCAGCGGTGGAAGATTAAGATGAAGGTGAGCCCCTGCAACAGTCCTGTTAATCTGCTCTGCCTTTGAAAACTATAACAACCTAAATCTTAAGAAAAATGTCAAAAACTTAGGCAGTTTACTTGTTAATGTGCCTTTAACCTTTTCATATTTATGCACATTCATGACAAATGTAAATATGTTTTATTTGGATTTATGTGATAAACACAAAGCAGAACATAATTATCGATTCACGGTTTTTCAAAATTTAAAAAGAGATGCAATTCCTTTTACTTTTGCGACAAGGCATGTAAGTGTCAAATCAAGCACCTGGAAAACGTTGATCTGGTCAGGTGATCCGAAAATGAATTATTTACATGCATAAACAATTCACGACGAACGTCTGATACCGTGAACGTGCCACCCTCACCATCTGCATGACAGTGGCAGCATCATGCTGTTGATGTTTTTATTCATCTTGGTCTGTGTTAATGGGAAGATGGATGGAGGTAACGCAGCAAAGGTTTCGTAAAGATACAACTCTGGGCGTAAGCGTTTAATATATTTATTTATTAAAACATTTAAAACAAAGTGCAATTTTCCTTTCCATGTTTTCATGTTGGTCCATTATGTAAAATCCAAATAAAATGAATAAAAATTTGCGATTGCAACTTGACAAAAATGTGAAACATTTCATGGAGTATGACTATTTTTCCCAAGATACTGCAGGCACCAAAGCTCCTAACATATAGCTTTCAAATAAGAAATGGGGGAGATATGGATGATAAATGCAGCATTATAATGTCAAGCAAATAGAATAAGAAATTCCCTCTTGGTGACATGAAAATTCACCCCTGTGGCAGCCGGCACAGGGTGCGCCACGTCAGCAGCCAGACAGGCCGACTGGATGTGACAGGTAAAAAGGCAAGATGATGGTTGGAAGGTGCTATTGTTTCGCAGTGCTTTCTTGACCTGTCAGGCCCTGGCGCTGGAGGGCCTGGATCGAGGACCTCCTTGTCAAGGAAAAAACAGCCTTAAAAGGCTGCTTATCCAGGCTGCGGTGATTGCTCCTGTTTAATTGATTTGCTTTGCGCTGAGGCCTGTCACATTAATAATGGTTAAGTACAGCCCGCGTGTGTCACCCACAGTGGTGCGTCTATCAGGAAATTAACAGCCTTAACTAACTGCCGTCTGTGAAGCGGCGAACGGTGGGATCATATGAGGCACGGCGGTTTTGTGCACAGGCTGATCGCTTTAGTATAGCATCCAGCAAAGTTTCTGTTCCCTGCCTATTCAAAATTACATTAGATGTGCTCCCTGGTTCAACTATTAATACATCCCCATGCACACATGCAGTATGACTACTTTTTAGAGTGCAACATGGAGCTAAAGTCTAAGTAAGGGTTGCAGACTGAATAAAACTCCTACTCCGCACCACTTCTCTACAGCCTTTGACAGGTTGCTCCAGACATTAAGTCGTTCTGATATTTCCATGACTGACTGACACTTGGAAATTGTTCCCATCACCTTGATAGCATGGTAATGCACCTTGCATGCGGACTGTCTTTAAAGTGCAGGAAATTAGACTCCAAGCTGAAAGTCTCCCTCCCCCCACCTTTCAGCCAAATATGACAAGAAAATAGACTGCTTTTCTTCCCTGCCCAGAGAGGGGGGAAGAAAGGGCCCCACAGAAGCCGGCAAAGAATAAGCGGTTATACGCGAATGTGTCAAGAAGTATTACAGATATTATGTTCTCAAGACAGGACATTTGAGATACTTAGAAGTCATACCCATTCTCTTTGACTTCTCTGAGGATATTTTCCTCTCTCCCGCTACCTTCTCGTGTCAAAGACCGTAGCGCCGACTTCATTTTGCGAGAGCTCAACTCGAAGGTGACACGCGGAACTTACAGTATCTAGCCGGAAGTCAGAGCGCCGGAGCTCAGCTCTGACAGTGAGAGTCAGAAAAGTTGAGTTGCAGCCAAGATGGTGCTGGTTGAAGGGTCTTATTCACTTTGTCTCCTCAATTAGTCAAAGCTGGTCAGGAGCTGAAAGTAAAGCCTGCGGAGATGGCGCGCTGTCGTCCACTCGCCGTCAGGTGGGTGAGGATCCCCCCTGTGGGTTGTAGTCATGCTGTAGAGAAGAGTTAACTTCACCTTACCTCCCTGTTAGCACTGGAACCAGCTGCTGGATTCGAGCTGACAGCTGCCGTATTACTGGTTTAGAACTTTGTAGAAACTCCAAGAGGCTCATGTCAGACCCAGTTGGCTTTGAGCTGCACAGGAACAAACGTTTTCATGTTGGCTGACATTAAAGTTTGGCGTATAACTCGATTTTGCATATTAAGGTTGCAGCTGTAAAGTATTTTCTAAAAGTTCTGTGGCTGTCCTGATTTCTCTGATAATTAAAGATACAGTTCAAACAAATCAAACAAGACCAGAATCAAAGCACTTTCTAACTTATGCAGTTCAGATTGTCTTCTTCTTTTAACACACCAAACAATGCGACCCATCTTGCCTTTTAAAGTCGGTGTCTCAAATCAGTTTATAGCGCACCATGCAGCGAGATTTTAACCGAGGAGCATTAACTGTAAAATCAACATGACACACATCCAGCACGAGATGCTGATCCTTCACATTTGTTCGTCTAGATTTAATTTCTGGAGCCTAAGTCAGGGGGTGGAAATGTTCAGGTGGCGCGTTGTGACGCTGGAAGCGCTGTGCAGGTCAGGATGAACGTCTGTGACGGGCAGATTATTCAGACTAAAGCAGCCTAAAGAATGATCTTGTCACATTTCACAGTCAGGATTATAGAGATTCACAGGAGGAGCGCTTCAGTCAGGAATTACCGTCATGTGGTCGGCTGGAGACAAGCATGCGAGGCATTTGTCAAAACAGGCTTGGACACTTGCTGTTCAGTTTGTCTTCACAGTGATCACGTATCGAAGCAGAAGGTTGTATCTCTATGATTTGTGGTTTTGGTTGCATGCATTTCACATTAAAAAAAAAGGACACCAGATTCTTTGTGAGCCTTTGGAGACTTTGAAAGTCTCTCTCAATGTTGGCAAGGATTTTTGGTATACTCCTCTTTAAGTCTTACAATGGATTTTAAATTAGGCTGAGGTTTGAACATTGACTGGACTCTTCTTGCCATTCTGTTGTAGATTTGCTGCTCCTCTCGAGAAACCAGTTTAGTGTGAGATCAATTTGGTCTCACATTTGACTAGAAAACTTCTGTGTACAGAAAACTTCATGGACAACTCATCGCTTTGTTTTTACATTGCACATTAAGACAAATTGTTTCTACTTTACTGTCGTCTGTCTGAAGAACTTTGTTCCAAAAGTCTGTTTAGATGAAGCTTTGGAAAGTCATGCATCTAAATTCTTTTTATAGAGGCTTTTTCCTGGCAACCCTTCAAAGCAAGCCACACTTGTTCCGTTTTTCTCTAATTGTCATTTTGTTTGTTTGAAATTCTACATGCTAACTAAGGCATGTGAAAACTGAGTTGTAGCTCTTAGTTTTCTGCAGTTTCTCCAAGCAGATTCCATGTGTTAAAAAGGGGTGCAAATATTATGGCTTGAAATCTGATTATATTAAAATACCTCACAGTATTTCTAATATATCAAAGAGCTTTTGTCAGGCTTGCTAAAAACAACTGGGTGCAAATAAATTGACAAATGTCTGATCCAATCTAATCAATTTGGCTGAGAATAGTTTCTCAGAAACAACTATAATCTTTACAGCTTTTCCATTTGAATAAAGTGCTAAATTGCATAGCCACAAATGAACATGCATACATTTTAAAATAAGCACACACAGTTTAACAAGAAGTTTACATACACTACATAAAAAAGACATTGATCTTTTTTTTTTTCTCCTCATTGTCTGAAGTTAAACTTTTCTGGTTTTTGCTCATTTAAAATGACCAACATTGTTTCTATTTAATAAATATGTTAGATATTTACTTATTAATGTATTCAAAGTGAGAAGCTTACATACATTTCCTCAGTTTTTAGTCACATTGGCTTTGGGCTGTATGGCTTGGGTCAAATGTTTTAAGCGTTCCTCCACAAGCAAAACGAATTGTCATAATTTCATCAATTATTTAACAAGTGTAAAGCTGGCAACATACTTTAAATCAAGATAGCATGGATTTGTCTGCTGCTTGAGGATATCACAACCAACAGACACGCTAGTCATGAATACCAACATAACCTTTTTAGCTTCTTTGCAGTTTTAAGCTAAAGAGCTATAATAATATGTTCTTTTTTCTTCGAGTCAGATATGAATTTGATTATCGAGCTAAAAATCTATTGAACTTATACAACTCAAACCAGAAGTGGATAATTCTACACTGAACAGAGATTCTTTTGAACACACTTTATTTCTGAAAATATAAAAGTTACACGTTCAATGAGTTTCTTTTGGCTTTAAGACTATGTTAGGTTTGTTAAACATTTAATGGCAAAACAACAGGTAATTCTTATTTTTGCCAAAACATTTTTCCAGAATCCCTTTTTGTGCTCAACACGATATCATATTTTGTCTCATGTATGTTTTCCTTCCAGTCTTAAATGTTTTGCGTGTGAAAATAATGACCTTTTTATTTTAAGTCTCAGTCTTAAAAAAAAACTTATCGGCAGCAAAATGTTGCTTCTCTTTCTTCTTGAGATTTTTAATGGGGGCTTGTACCCTCAAGATCAACCAACTGCTCAAAACTCACAAAGGCTGCTGATTTCTCTCTTAAATCCGATTGAATCTGTAGGGGTGTACTTAGTTTTTGTGCTCCCCCTGCCTCCTGTGACTATATGTTGCTCATAGCAGTGCCTGCTATATTTATGTCTCTGCATTTTAAATGAAAACGAGGCTGAGTGTCTTCAGGCGATCAGAATGAGCTATTACCATGATGATTGAAAAGCGAGGGAGCGAGTGAGCTGAAAAGACAAAGTAGAAGAGGCCTGACAAATGAAATCAAACTTCATAAGACCTGCCAGTGGTGTCAGTTGTTATCCATATCTCAAGTGCATTATGGTACTGCAACGCAGCGCACTGCCTTCTCATCTGTCGACTCAGATTCATCACACTCTTGACTGTTTCTTTTAAGTCACAAGTGTCAGTGTGAAGAGGAGTCTTAATTGACAACTGAGTGGCACGGACGTGGAGTGCAGCCTTTATTTTTGTGCCAAGACGGGTTGTGTTGTTTTGATGAGCTATTATTGGCAGAAGCCAGCAGCAGATAGCGGTCGGCCTGGAAATGGGAAGTGACATCAGACAGAGAGGAGCTTGTCATTGTCTTCGGGCGAGTTCAGCCTTGCTGTAAGTTTAGGAGCAGCCTGTTGAAATGTCACTCTGAGGAATTTCTTATCTCTCAGGAGGAGAAATTTGGGTTGATTTTTGTGAAATTATTTAGACATCTGGCAGCTGGTTGTGTTGCTGGCACAGTTTAAGGAAGATTTTGTTTTCTAGTGACTTATATTCCTGTTGAATACAGACGAGCCTCTGGCTATGCAACTCACAAAAATATTTTGTCAATTTTCTTTTTTTTAACATTTTCTGTCAAAACCCTCTGTTTGGATTTGGACTGAATCTGTTTACATAATATTTACTCTAGAAGGCCAGGCCATCCGTTATTGGTGTCTAATCTATTCTGTTCTTGCGTCTGTTGTTATGTGAAGCAGGCTGCAACGTTCAACGATCTGAAAACAGTTTCAGTAGAAAGGGCTCTTGTTGTCGTCGTCGGTGTCACAAGTGGACACTTCAGGTTCAGGATCATACATGTTTTTTAGACGCATTTCTCCTTCACACCTTAGTTCCAGGAATATTTCATGACCAGGTTACTGGTAAACTTTGTTCCAAAAATAGAAGAAGTTAATAAGATAGAAGAACATTATACAAAGAATATTATATAACCTACAGTGTCTACTGGTCATACTCGGGGATACATTTTAGCCACAGTTTTATTCTGTATTTTACTGGGTGAGTGAGGACAGGGACTAAAGTCAACCAAACCACATTTATGTATTGATAACATTGTCATTTATGCAACATTTATACAAAATTATTCATTGTTATGATAAACAAGAGTACAGTTTCTATAGGTTTTCCTCAATGATCAACTTCAGCCTGTATTTCTCTGTTATTGAATGAACTACGATCAGGACTAAATTCAATCAAAATACATTTATGTTATAATAAATCCTGGTTGTTTCTTCTGTGTTTCCCACCCTTAGGTTTTATACTAAAACCAATGCCTACACTGTTATTTCTAAAGTATTCAATACTATTGATCAGAGCAATTCTTTGGGTCTTAATAAAAGGTCTCCAAATGTATGAATTATTTTTCTAGAGGATTCAGTGTGTTGCCATTTAAATTACGATACACACTTACAATGCCTCCATGTGTTCCCCAAGGCTCCAGTTTAACTTTCATTTTCTTCTCAGTTTTAATAAAATGGATTGAATGGGGACTAAACCATGTCAAAACAAACGTATATGTTGATGACAATTTTATGTATTGAGAATTGCAAAAAAATTTCAGTCATAGACCAGTCTGAATTTCTGCTCAAATATATTGCATAAAAAGATGGTGTATACATACCTAATGATTTGGCTTAGGTAAAAATTTGGTTTTCATTATTACATTAACAATTTTTTAAAAGTTGTGACCTATATTTTATACATTTCAATTGAACAAATGTTTTTTTTTCCCTTTTTAATCCAGAAAACAAATTTTAACCAACTCTCAGTACGTCAGTAAAGTGTCTATAACACAGAGCTCCATACAAGCGCTTCATAATCACAGCGTTCTCCTCTAATATTCTCTCACCCATGGTACAATCTAAATAAATAGTTTTCGGGGCACTGCGTTTCACTGTACATTGATCACGAACACAGGACCACAGGCAACAATGCACAGAAGAGAAATGTCTTCCCTATTTTCACTCATCTGAGACTCTGCGTACTCCTTAATAGACAGAATCAGAATGTCTGCTGTGGTGTTGCAGGCTTTATGAGACCATTACCGCTTTTTATTGTGTATCCCTGGACTAATGGCTTTCTATACTTCCTCTGATTTACTGCCTGTCAGCTTTGTGGCTGTCCATTAGAAAGGAGGGTTGACACCGAGCCAGCGCTTGAAGTGCCCACTGTTAAAAAGAAGGAAGTCATGTCTCACACATAGACGCCAGGATCTCTTTAAAACACTGTTTCAAAACATACTCCTGGCAGCTCATTTACCAGCTTGTCTTCTGCTTCAGTGGTGCTTTTATTAGGTCATTATGTGACATAAGTGACACATGTCTGCAGTAGGTAATATAAAAGTTTAAAAAAATCTGTCAAATCTATTAACATTACACTTTATTAACGTGAAATTGGCTGCATTAAAGTTTTATTTTCTGGATGTGAAATTATACTGGACTTACATTTGTTACTGGTCTTAAGCTCACCATTAAAAATCAATTTGCCAAAATGGCTTTATTTCAGCTTTGATTTTGTAATGTATTCATGGATGGTATCCTGTTGCCATAGCACTGTATGAGTCACTAAATTCATGGTTACTGTTATTCACTTTTTCTGAAAGGGTCCTTTAAATAATGCTAATATAATTTTA
Organism: Poecilia reticulata; assembly: GCF_904066995.2. Lineage (NCBI taxonomy): Eukaryota > Metazoa > Chordata > Actinopteri > Cyprinodontiformes > Poeciliidae > Poecilia > Poecilia reticulata. The sequence goes on along the minus strand of NC_088848.1, from coordinate 8,598,035 downwards.
ATGCTCTTCAGTGGAATCTTTGACCCCAACACCATCAATGACCTATGTAATTAACTTTGGTTGGTCTGGTAGTTTTAACGTCTGAGAAGTTGGAGTCTTGGAGTCAGTCTCTATTTAATATACACCAAAAGAAGAAAACTACATTGACATAGTATAACTTTTTTTAAAATGCTAAATATAACCCCCTTCTTGACCTCTTGCAAGATAAAACAATGTTTTATATTGCACGTATAATCTGGTGATGCATTAATTTTCGTAGGGTTTACAGAGCAACCTGAATTGGGCTACATTCAACTTGATATTCGCAGACATGGGATCCTTGAGGGGAAAAAAAATCAGATCTTTTGAGAGTCAAAAATAAAAAAAAATCTATCTTAAACACAAATTTATATCAGCAAACACATCACACGTAAGTGCTAACAGATTGCAGCAACTTTCTTTGGTGTGGATGTTGTTACTGAAGGAGGGACACATGTAAATTAGGACATTTTGGCATCATTAAGGGATTTTAAATTAGAGGAAGAACAAAAAGGCCTATAATTTTTTTTTTTAAGGAAATTATGTTTTATAGGGAGTAATGTGGTTGTTAATTTAGGCTGCTACATCATACAGCTAGTCTCTGTGGGTGCTGGTCATTTTACTCCTCCTCCATTTTGTAATCTTGCAGTTTTTTCTTTGTCATTTTATTCAAAATGTTGGGGTGGTTCAAAGCAGAGCTATGTGTGGCACAATGTCAATTTATACACACCTGGAGGGTATCTTATCAAACTGGATCGGTATCAAATTGACCAGAACCCAACTTTAGTATAACAGGAAGACCAAATGTATTACAGAACATATTTATTTTTATGATTTCAGCTTCCAGCCTCCATCTTTTGTGGAAGATACTTTGTTTGAAAATGTTGGTAATCTCTTGTAATGTCTATTTTCTTCATAGGAAATGTAAACATAGACTGGCAATAATGCTAATTGTGCTAATCACTAATATAAGATGTTAAAAATAGTTTAAAATTCATTCTAAATTATTTTCTTGATTTAAAATGAATCAAACCTAGTCTTGCAGATCACTTCTTCTACTCACAAAGTGCATTTTTTCCCCCTAAGCTCCAGATTTTATTCAATGATGACGTGTTCGGAAATTGGGTTCAAACTTATGATCAGTGCATTTCTAAATGTTTTCTTCTATAAGGCTTTTCTTTTGACAATATAAAAAAAACTAGAAGTAAAATCCCTTAAAATAGCTGTCAGTTAACACAGTTATTTGAAGTCCAATACATGCTTTTTGAGAATTTTTGCTAAAACACACAATTTAGATTAAACACAAACTAACTAAAGAAATTTTAACTACAACTATTGTTTAGCATTCTGCCCTTTAACTCCCCTTGGTGCCTGCTGTTAGAGGTAAAACATTTATTCTAAGCTGCTCTACTGAAGCAGAACACGGTGCGAATGATGGAGGTCCAACAACACAGCCGTCAGCCAAGGAATCTGAGTGTGTGAAACAAAAGACACATCACGCTGACATGATGTTCAGCAGGTCATGCTAGGGTGAAACCAGAAATATGCAAGACTTCAGTCGTTCAGCAACATGCAAAACCGCTCTCGGAGCTGGTGATGAACATGTTACTATCGGACTTCTTAAGAAATGGCAGAGTTTTGTTATTGCAAAAACAGCTGCGAGAGCGGACCACCAGGGCTGCAAAACTGAAGCCTTTCAGTGTCAGCCCACCCTCCTCAGTACCTTCCACACCTCTTTACCCCATCACATGAATCGCAGTCACTACCCTTCACTGCTTCTGTGACAAAAGACGCTTTGAGGTTGTGCTCTTCTTCTTTGTGCGCAGAACAGGCTGTGAACAGAGCTACTAAAGAAGAGGATGGCTTAGGAGGGGCTTCTTGAAGAAAGCATGTCCATATTAAAAGAAAGCAGCAGAAGAAATAGAATAATAACCTCAAATTCTCCAATTTTAGGATGCAAAAATGTAAGGAACTGACTTTGGCCTTAAAATTTAAATCGTTAGACTCCTCTTCATCAAGCTGTGCAACGGATTTCATTGATGATAATATGCCTGAGCCCTAAGCTGCACCTTTCTGCATTCATCGCCCCAAGAATCCTCTGTGGGGGTTTGAAACTTCAAACAGTTCCTCATGAAAAAGTCAGGAGGTATCAGACATGTGTTCCCCCCCCTCTCTTTGCCCCCCTACCCTGCTGTCTTGCCAACACCAAAGGCCAGAATTGATTTTGTGTGAAGCAGGACCACCTCCACCCCCATCGGGGATCACCTGGCATCCATTGAGCCTGAACCTCTCATGCCTCACGGATAATAAGAAACGGTTTTCAAAGTAAATTTCAACAACATCGCTGTGCGTTTGCCTTCAGAACATCTGAATAAAGTTACATTGGTTAATTTCTTTTTGCTCTAATTCCACATGGATGATCCTTGTGCATGAGCTAATAAAGTGAGGTTTATGGATGATCCAGGAGAGATTAGTCGAGATAAGAGGAATGTCCTGCACTCGGGATGCTTTACCATTGGTCTCAGTGTAAACAAAAAAAAAAAGAAAGAAGAAAATGCAGTATGAAGGGTCATGGAGGAGGCCAGGAGAGATAAAAGTCTGAGGTGGCTTTGTTGAACAGATATCCTTTTGCGATCCCCTTTAAATTGCACATTCCGTCGTGTTTGTCTTCATGTTTTCTTTCTGGTACGAGTAGAAAAACAGCGAAGGACAAGTTATGATTTTAAACTTTTGGAAGTAACCCATACTGTAAGCTATTACTATTCATCCAATTAACATTAGAGGAATAATCTTGATCTTTTGAGGCTCTGGACACTGAAATTATACTTCGTTCTTTGTTGGAAGACTCCTCCAGACACAGGTGTCTTTAGAGTACAGTCACTCGAGTCGCTGCACTCAGGTGATTGGCATTTTACTAAGTGTGAAGTATCTATATCTATTGCCAATTGGCTGGACTTCTGTTTAAATAGGTCGGTCACTTTAAAGGGGGTGAATATTTATCCTCCCAATTATTGTCATTATTTTGTAGGAAGCAGTTTTCACTTGAACACTAAGGCGTATTTATTTTTTGAAAATTTTTGAAAAAAGTAAAACATCCAATACTTTTTATGGGCACTGTCTGACTGACAAGTTTTCTAATGTCTGATTTGGGTCATGATTTTGGACTAGATAGGGGAAAAAAAAACTATTCATATGTACAGTGTCAGCAGTTTTCTTTATTTTTTTTTTGTAATTGACAGTAACACATGCAAAGCGTACCTTGAACAGATCTCCAAACCAAGAAGAAAGTGCTATTTGCTGACTTCCTATAACAGATGCTGGTGCCCGTCTCTGGGAAGTGAAATGTCCTGGATCTGGTGGCACTGCCATATAACTGCTGTATAAATAGATTCCTTTGACAGCACCATTCATCTCTGGACATAAACACATCAACATTAAAAGACAGCTCACCAAGACCTCTGTGCTTGTTAGGGCAAGATCAGCAGTCCAGATGCCCAAGATGTAAACTTGTGAGGGGAAGATTAATCTATCTTTCATTCCTGTCTTTGACAGTAGTTATAAATCTGATTTAGCGGTTGAGCGGGGGGCCATGACGCAGGGCAGTTGGGCATTAAGCTTTCAAAGAGTGATATCAAGAGGACTAACTCGTGACACCCGGCCTGCTGCAAAAAGGTCAAAAGTTCTTGGATTTGGTGCTGTGAATCTGTTCATCTCGTTTTTGTGCTATTTTCAAAATGGTGATGATCATGTGATTAGGACAGGACAGGCGGTGTGCACAGAGTGTCAAAGGAGCTATTTAGCGGTGGATGGATGGGAACAGGAGATCTGAGGTGGTCACATCCTGTGACCATCTGCACGGCAGTCATGCTAGTCATTCCAATTGCACACAGATGCTCAGACATACCATGACACACCACGCAGATATTTGAAGGCGTGACAATAAGGGTAATGCCATAGTTCACGGAATGTCAACTGGATTCTTACAATCTTGTTTTTCATTAATAAATGTATTTTTTTTGCAAGTAGGCATAGTGGTTTTAAGCTACTTTAAATTGTATCAATGGTCATAAATCAACCAGATTCATAATCCATGAAAATCATTTAGGGTGAATTTGCGACCTTACACTGTGTTGTCTATTTATCAAAACAGCTCCAAAGTGCATGGTTTTATTTTTTTCCTTCCATCCATCTGTTCATCCGTGTAATGGCTATACTTTATTAATTTAAAAAAATCCAACCAAATCACAAGTCAATTTCAAAGTGGCTGCTTTGTATTTTTCTCTCTCGCTTTAACCGAAATTATACCAGACTGTGACTTTAAGACTGAAGTACGTGCTGATTTGCGATTTTTACAAGCGGAAGTGGTAATGGTCAACCAACTGTCAGCCACATGACTGAAACATCAGGAAGGTGGAGAAAAACCAAGGGCTCAGGGAGGAGCTGGAGAAAGCCTGACAGGGGAAGGCAACTATACCATGCCTGCCTGTGGTCATTAGCCCACTTGGGCCAGTGACGCCCAAACTGGAGAAGTTACTTCAACAGCTACCTTGAGCAAAGGATTGAGGCTCTCAGTTAACATAGTTTCATTCTTCACAGAGGTTTTTTTTTATTTAAGTGGATATCACTTGAATATTTTGTGTTTCATTTTGTAGTAACTCTTCTTCCACCTACAAAATCCACTTTTATTTTTTATTTTTATTACTGGTTTCTGGTTGTTGCATCCTTGAATTTTAAGTTTTCAAGTGTGTTTATTCCTGAGTTTAGAGAACTGTTCTTGGTGGGCGAGAAGATATCTGGTCTCTTTACTTACTTTACTCTCTTAACTTTTTTTTTTTTACAAGAAAGCTATACATTATTTTTCTGGAACAAAACACAATGACAGACTTCAAAATGGTGGTGGACGCTGACGTCGACCTTGTGGATGTGAAAGTGCGTTGAGGGTGTGACTGCAAGTGATTTTTGTTTTTTTATGAGATAAGAAGTTTTAGTTCATTTTGAAAAACAAGAGAAAGGCCAATTTAGATTTTTCCTAGTACATACCTTTGAGATTTTCAGGTTTTCTTGCTCTAAAATATAATAATAATAATAATAATAATAAAAAAAAAAAAAAGAACTACCACTCACTTCACAACTGGGACTCTTCTTTTTGTCCCCCTCCACTTTCTAATAAACTTTTAATCAAGCAAACGTCAGTGGTCTCCTCTCCCCACATAACATTCATACAGGACAAAGTAAGTCATAATAACATACTGCCGACTTAAAGGAACATAATTAAACTAATGATGGCGTCGATTACTCCACTGGTGTGGTTTTGGCTGCTCGGGAGCATTTTTAATTTCATTTCTTTTTCCCCCCCCTGAGTCGTTGTGCGGAGGACAGTGAGGATTTTGACATGTCAGAATGTGCGGGGCCAGAAGGAGGATTAATGGCCGCCTGCCTGTACCCAAGGTCCTTCGGCGGTAATTGCAAGCAGAATCTGACTCTATGATCTCAGCAGTGGTATGCGACATGCCAAAACAGCCTGCCTTTGACAGATTGCCTTTCTGCAGTAATAACTTAAGCACGCTCGTTCTCTCAAATTAGACATTCCCTGCTTCCCACAGCACTAAATGGGAGCAACGAGTTATTTGCACCCTGTCTGAATATATCTTCGGTGGGATGAATGATTTTACTTTAAGCTACTTTTGAGATCCCACAGTTTCACCTTTGACAACATCACAAGAATCAAACAAAATACAGCAAATACAAATCAAATTAAGTGAAATCCTCATTTTTTTGTATTTTCTAGTATAAACTTAAATGGCTGCAAATGTTTTTAGGTGTTCCACAGTCTTCGCCTGCAGGTCTGTGCTGAAATAAATCCCAGTGTGGGTCTCTGTCTGGCTCTCTCTCTCTTTTTCATTCTCTCCGTTGATAGTTTGTGTCCAGCCTCAGGACAGAGGGACTCCTATGAGCCACTCTGTGGTGGGTTGTGTTCTCTGGAGCAGTTAAAAGCCTGGCAGCCCCACCTCATGACTGTCCAAACACAGTCGACTCTAGGCATCCACATCAAACAGGCCTCTCTTACGAAGCCCCATTGGAAAGTTAGCCACAGGGGTGCTGAGGTTATTTATTTAGTTTCCACATATAAAAATGCGACTGGTCTCAGATTCTTTAGACTTTCTTTTCCCTTATTTTCCCCCGCGTTCTCATTAATGTTAGTAATTAATGGGACAAAGCGGCGTTTGAGGAGCAGTTTACACGCTGCGACTGGATCTGCTCAGCACTGCTGGATCGAGTCAAAAGCAAGATTCAGGGAGCGTAACTAGAAAAGACAAGTTAATGAAAGATTCTTTCAGTCCTCTCAGCAGCGCCATGCACGGCCGACATGTCGGAGCAAAATTAACTTTCCCGGACTATGTGTGCTTTAGAGCGCGTGCACTGGCATCACTAATTCACCCCATCCTGAGAGATCCTTCGACATTGACGCTCGAGAGTAGATGCTATGTCAAAATGTAAATAAACTCTGGAGGAGCTTTGGCTCAGTGTGGGATGAAATTTATAGTTTTGGCATTTACTCCGCAGTCATCATTCATCCCCCTGTCGAGAGGAGAGGCCTTGATCAGCAGAGCCTCCGTTGGCCCTCAGATGACCCCACAGGCTATCTGACCAGCTGTGGTTCAGATGCCTCAGACTCAGATGTTCACATTTCTGTAAGACTGTTAACCCGCTCTCCAAAACAGTCTCAGACAGGAAAAACCCTTTTCTAAATTGGATGAAGCAGTCTTATAATTTTGAAATAAGAGACTCTTGCTGTTTAGCTGTGTTGGGTCATTTGAAAACCTTCTAGGTCTTAGAGTGTAGAGCACTGAAAAAGACCAAGCTGTTGTCTAACACAATCCTATTCAAATGTATCTCTACCTCTTGAACTTTTTGACTTTAGACATTGTAGTTTTAAAACGTTTTAACAAAATAGTCTCTAGAGTGCATTTGTATTCGGTCCCCTCACTTTTTTACTGTAAACAGGCTTTTGGGAAGATCTGCTAGAGGTTTTTTTTTTTTACCAGTATCAAAAAGTCAGTCAGATTGGATGGAAAGCATCTCTAAACACAAGAGGCAAAAATGTTGAGAACCATGTATATTTTAATGTCATACAATGCAACAAAATGTAAACATGTCCAAAGAGTATAAATAGTTTTGCAAGGACTGAAATGAAGTATTGCCATTTATCTTAAAGCTAACTACTAAAAGCATCAGTCACAACTGTCCGGCTCGCATCAAGCACACGGCCACTCACTTCGGGAGGCTTGAGTTCATGTGGAAGAACTTAAGCACATGCTTTGTTTTTTCTCAGCACCATGAAACAAGTGATTGTGTTTGCTGACTGCCTGCCGAAACGCATCACTGGCAAGAGGAAAGCTGGACACCTTCTCACTTCATCCGAAAGAACAAAGCCCCTCAGTGCTTTTCCTCCTTTTAACAGGTGAGTGCTCCAGCTATTAATTTGTGCAGGGCCACCTGCTTTAATTGGTCTTAATCTGAAGCGAGCGGCTTTGATCCCTCTGACAGTTTGACTGCATTAGCACGAGTGCGGAGGCTAATCCCATGCGTCGCTCGTTCTTTTTTCTCAGCCAGAGGCCTGTCCAATGATAATATGTCAGCTGAGGGATAAACCCTCATCAAACAGCCAGGTCTAAGCTGCTGGAAAGCGGGGGGCAGAGGGGCCACCTGCATGCTTCGCTTCAGACAGAGATGCAGACATAAAAAAGCCACGGTTTTTCAAGGCTGTAATAGTTAGTGTCCTCTACTTAAACTTGTTTTTGTGTTTCGGTATCTTATGTCCTGTGACCTCACACTTCTTGATTCAAGATTAACACTATTACATGGTCCTCTGACCTCGAGTGAAGCCTGGCTGCTACAATGACTTCTTTATTTCCACCATCTGAGCGCTGATCACACATACCCCCACACACATGATCCACATGTCCAAAAAACAGGGGCTTTATCTGTCTTCTGTCATTTTATTAACAAGTAACAAGCATGTGAAGTGTTTGTCCTGAACTCCGTCTGAACTCCCATGAATTATGATAGCCATCTCACAGTCTACACTATCTGCTTTCAGCAGAGGAATAAAGAGATAGTGTTAGAAAAGAGAAAAACAGCAGCTCTTATGCTTACCCAGTGATTATATCACACATCATGGTGGTTTTACTTATCATTACTGGCAGATCTGGACTTCAGTGGATCTGTTTTATGCTTTGTGTTGAAGGGATGTTAAATTGGCCTTTTTTCAGGGGGTGTTGCATGTGAAAAAGAAAGCTCAAATGAAAGCTAAAGGGTTTTAAAAACCTTTTTTGTCCATTTTTATCCTTTTTAATTGGAGGGCAAGAACAGTGGCATTTCCTGTCATTGTTTGGATGACAATATGTTTTTGGTTTCAAATAAAAATGAGATGAAAAGAAAGATGCACACTGCAGGACTTTTTGGAGTGTCTTGCTCTGAATATGTTACAGTAAACTATAAAAATTAGGTTTCACAACCAGCTTTCAATCAGGAAGGAAGGACATAAAACAGGGAAGGACTAAAGCGAAGGGGTAAGAAAAGTCTGTCAAAAATTCCTAGAAGTCACTAAGTAATGTTTTACCATAAGTTATATATTTGTCCATATTCATATAGCTGTAATGGCTGCTATAAGAGAGAGGAATATCAGAGTAAGAGACAGAATGAGTGAAAAGTAATAAATATGTTTGGCCCCACTAATTCATGCTTTTTTTTATCGCATATCAAACTCTGGTACCAGCATAAGTGACATTTCACATGTATCTTTCTTGAATTTCAGGTCCTCTTCATTATATTTATACAGCAGGAACAAAGAAAGTGATGGGTTGTTAATTTTTATTCATTATTATAATTTTATTTTCACTTAATATAAAGTTTCAGTTAATTTTACCTTGTATGAATTGTTAGAGGTAAGACAAATTATTACATTTATGATTTATTACAAAAAAATATGCACTATTTTTTCCCTCCATTGAAAAAACAATGTATTTAAGCTAAAGGTTGGACTTTTTATTTTTTACTGTCAGGTTATGCTACTGCAAAAAAAAAAAGAAGAATGCATTTACTTTAATACATTTTACGTATTTTTACCAATCAACAAGAGGCATGCAGGATATGTAGTCTGTGTACACATAAATGTAAAAGAAGCAAGCTCATTTAGGTTGCAATGCCATTTAAGTTTATTTTTGTTGTTGCACATTGTCTATACATAAATTGTTCACCAAAACAGCTATAGTCTCAAGTAATCATTTCTGGATTTAAAGTATTCAGGTCCTAACCTTGATTTGTTAGGCGAAAGAGTCATAAGATGACAGACAAAACGGAAATTAATTGTTCATAATCACTCCTTTTGTTAATTCATATTACTTTCTAACTACTGTATATGAAAGCTAAGATATGATTCTTCATTCCTTTTCTTTTTTTAAAATTAATTTTTAAGGCTCCACATGACCTTATCTCTGTAAGCATTTGAAAAAAAATATTGCTTTTTTTTTAGCCTCTGTCGAAACTTGATTATCTTGTGACGTCTCCATTTTATCTTATGATCGCTTCAAGGGGGTGGACAAACTGCTCTCAGGGCTTTAATTTTATTCCAGAAACTCTTTGATCTATAACTGAGAAAGTTTGGTTGAAATATCAGTTCTAACAACTATACTTTGAATTGCAGATTTTTTCAGCCCTCCGGCTCAACAAACCACCAAAGGATCTTCTGTCAGACACAAATTAATCCATTGGAAGAAATTCCTAGTTAACTTGCAATAATCCTGAAGTCGGTGTGCTGCAAGAAAAGGAATGTAAATACAAGCTTAAACCACATTAGAGAATAAAAACATGAAAATAACATACAGCTCGTTTAGACATATGCATATATTAAATCTATACATATTCATGATTTATTTTCAAACCAAGCAAATGCCCTTTGCTCAATTGTCGTCCTTAGCAAAGATATGTAAATAAATACTCAAATAATCTAGGACTAACTATCCAGATAAAGTTTGCCAAAATCTGTATGTTTAAGTCAGATGAGATGGCAATTAGATGGTTTTAGCTTAATTTCTTTTTTCAAAATCAGTTTAATATTAAACATGGGATTATATTCATGCCCGCTGTTGAGTTAAGTGGAGAAACTGATGCTGAGTCTGTTTCTGGAAATCTTGAATTTCTGGATCATTTTCTCTGAAATACCAGGGTATTTTAGTGGAACATTTGCAGAGTTTTGCCAAAAATCTGAAAACGGTTCATCATTGGTTTTGTAGCAGAATAAAATCAAAATCCAAAATGTAGCGCCAAATTAACACATAAATGGTTCAGCAGACACCAAATGAACCTCTTTTCATAGTTTTAGTCACCAGACAAATAAAACAAAAGTCTATTTACATGTTTTTTTTTGCCCCCTGAAACTCAACAAAAGTTTTCTTATTAAAAATTGTGCTGCTTCTATCAAACATAAATGTATTTTTCTGTCATTTTCGCAAATCATTACCAAGCCGAACAATAAATTTGTGTTTGACTGAATTTGTGGCCAGTTGTTTGATGGACATTCCCACACAAACAAGTGCTAAAATATTCAGTAGACTGGAAGGTGACTCGCCACTCATGCACACAAGGCGCCGATTAATCAAATGTTGTGTGCACTATCACCAGCTGGCAAGACGGGCCTCTAAGCCAGCGAGTAAGTAAGTCCGCAGAGAAGCTGGTGGCACAGCTGAGTTTGTCTTCTGAAAGTGCAGCTGTCCAAGACATGACAGCTACAGCATTAGCAGGGCCATTAAGAGGTGTAGAACATTTCCAGGGAAACCATTTGAAAAATGACAACCCCGGGCACTGCTGAGATATTAATTATACACAGCAGCCGTGGAAAGTGGGCGAAAACAGTTAGATAGACAAAAGATGTTTTGTTTTCTCGCAAGATGCCGTGTTTGTGCTTTCGGAGAGCAGAAGACACAGGGAGGAAGGTGAGAAGCTCTTAATTCTCTCTACTGTCAGGAGCAGGCAGTCATGAAACATAGATGACTGGGGTGATGATTCATGCCTACTTGCCTGTTTGTATGAAGCGGAACAAGAATCCAGTGTGAGAACGCATGTTTAGAGCAATTTAACCCAAAAGAGAAAGTTACTAAAAAGACTTGATTTAAAAAAACAAAAAACAATGTATATTGGTTAGGTTGGGTCCAGTTTGAATTTTTATGTGCCATAATTGGTATATTAGATGTTGCGGCCAATACTGAGAGGGAATAACATCAATTGTGTATAGGCATTAAAAAACATAGCGCACAAAAAGCAGGTATGAATTGTAACTTTTTAAATCACTATAAGTATTTTTTCTTGTATTTAATACTGAATGTGTAAAAAGTATTTTATAATAGATTTACCTGCTACAGCAAGGTTTTAAGGAAAATACTAACTGACATTCTTGTACACACAAGAATATTTTCTCTTAACAACCTTAAAGAGGTTGTCGGTTTTGCAAACACCTGCATCCACAGGGGACCTTTTCCAGAAATTTTTTTAATTCACACAGAAAACAGAAAATATTTTTACTGTTTTTTTTTTGTTTTTGTTTTTTTTTTTCTCCCCCAGGCCTGTAGGTGGAGCTACGCATAGACTAGGGCACATGCATAAAGCTTTCCTGATTGAGGTTTGTGGTAAATGAAAGAAAACAAAAATGGTGAACAGCATAGAGATTCTGTGTCATTAAATGAATAAACATGACCAAAATGTAGCCCGTCGTTGCTATTGTTGTGTATGATTCACTTGGGGTTATAGATCCGGTTGGAGGTTGTGCGTTTTTTCTTCTCACCAAATATGTGTAATGGCAGATTGAGTTTTTTTTAAATAGGAGATTGTACTGCTGCAATAAAACAAGTACTTACTTTAAGGCTTTTGGACATTTTTTCCGGTGGATGTCAAAAGACAAGGACCAGTGCTCTAAGTTCAGAATAAAAGAATTTTTGTTAAAATTTTGAAAAGCTGAGTGTCCTAATTATGCAAGATGAGTTTAAAAACTGCAGGACACTTAATTCACAACCTCAACATAAGTGTCCTTTTTAACCTTTTTGTTGTGCCAGTAAATATGTCTTGTTATACAATTGTGCTTACAGTGGATTACCCTGAAAATAGATATTGAAAATAATTGGTTTTACTTGGATAAATGCACTTTGCTTCTTTACATGACTTTAAAATAACTTCTTATTAATGCAACTGGTAAAGGGGATGATAGCCTTGGGGTAAAAGATTATTAATCTCGTCTTCTATTCTTATTAAGAAAAATAAGTAAAAGCTAGGAGGTAGTTGAGCTTCTCTTTAGCAAAATGCTGTATTTTGCTCCCAAAATAAGATTACTGTAAGAACTTAGGGGATTTTTTAACCCTGTTATGTGGAAAGCTGTTTCATAATAACTAAATCTGCCTGTAGTATTAATTGGGGATTAATTTGCCATGTTTTCAGTACGATGAAGGCATTAACTTGGATCCAACAAGGTGCCTCCTAATTAAAACCTCAAGTTCCTCAGTGTGTTATAATTCCCACAAGAATGTGGTTCATTAATTGGTCATAACTAAACCCCAAGTAGAGCTGATTATGGTGATGGCAGTAAGTCTTCTCACAGGAGTTTAACTTGTAAGAGTTTTGAATATACAGTGCCTTGCAAAAATGTTCACACCCCTTGGACTTTTCTTGTTTAGGCGCTTACTAGCGGTGGTTGCCAAAACCCACGATGTCATCCAGGATGTTGCACCATAAAATATCTTCTATGCTGCCTGGAAATTGAGCTGTTAGCATGTCATGACATGCCATGAGACAGTCACACAAAAACAGTCTTCAGTCAGAGGCGTCTTCACATGTTGCAAGACTGACTGCTGTCAGAGAGCCTTCCTGCCCACAGCATCACTATTCCTAATGACTCTAGATTCTTGGAGGATATGAGTTACAACAGCTTTATTTTCACTTTGGGATAAATAAAGTACTTTTGAACTAAATTAAATTTAGATTTTTAATGACAATGCTTGTTAGGGCTGATAATCAGTGATTTTTTAATGTCCTTGTGCCTTCTGGGTTATTCAGCATCACAGACCTATTCTTAGTTGACTCAGAGGGTTGATCAAACATAACTTTGTGCCCTAACTGGCTTTTTCAGCAGCTTCGATTTACAGTAGGCTGTAGGCTTTGTAAGGGCATTGCAATAATAAAAAAAAAAAAAAAATGAAAAGAAAAAAAAAACCTGCAGCACTGGTTCTGAGTGGCCAATTTTTAAAAATCATGGCCTCTTCAATAAAGCAGCGGAACAACTTGTTCTTGGAGCTTTGTCCAACACCAGTAGCTTGAACTGCATTGAAATGTTATGATCTAAATTGTGAGCAAGGAGGCCAACTTTATTTAAAAAAAAAAAAAAGGTTTTATTAATAAAAGGTTAAATGGGAAAATAGGACACAAGTTGAGACTGAAAAAAACATGGAGAAACAATTATAACGATTTTTTTCCACCCATGTAATCGTTTGGGGATCAATACAAAATGCTAGTTCTAGTTGAATAATAAATAATGTGTGAATAAATGTGTGACAAAGCTAAAGTGAAAGACTGTAGGGTCTAAAAGCTTTTTTGTGATGTCGCTGCTTGGGAAAAAAAGAGTTAAGGTTTTCTCCTTAGAAGTGTGGTGGGCACACTTCTAAATTCTAATCTATTCTTTACGTAGCTTATACGTGTCTGGTGTTTCTCTTGGTCTTCATGATGGCATCTAATGTTCTTTAATAAAAATCTGAAGCCTTTGTAGAATAGGAGTATTTACATTTAGTTTAAAAGAGATATAAGCAGACTCTACCTTTAGATACAGTGACGCTGAACTGGATCTTATTTAGGGGTGTCAGTGTAGAAGACAGGGAAACACTAATGCATGCCACACTCTTCAGATTTTATTTTTAAAACAATTTTCAAAACCATCTCTCACCATATTTTTCATCTACTATAGTTTTGCTGCACTCTGTGTTGCTCTATCACATAAAATACCAATAAAATGCATTGAAGTTTGTGGTTGTGATGTGATAAAGAGGGGAAAAGTTCACTAGGTATGAATACTTTTACAAACCACTGTAGTGGAGCCATTTCCTATCTTCTCCTCGGGGAAGTGAAAGGAACTGATGATGGCCACATAATATCTATTCGTAGAGGCCTCATAAATAAAGCGCTGCCCCGAGTGCAAACTATGTTTATTATAGCCTTGGAGTTACTTATGCAGATAAATGCAGCGCCATTCATCATCACTTCTATTCATAAATAGCCAATAACTCATCTCGCTCCATATGGAAGATTAGACCTTGGAGATGTGACTTAAGCGCAGGAAGTATTTGGTTCATGGAAAACATGAGTGATCGCACACAAAGCCGTCTCCCCTTTACTCATTATATCTTATTCTACATGTCATTTCCCTGCTTAGCCATCATCTGCGAGGCCCATAAAGAATCATATGAAAAGCTTGCCTGTGGTTTGCTGACTGAGACCAGATGAGTTCTTTTTTTTTTTTTTTACTTAGCGTAATGTGCTGGTTTGCAGGGAGGAGGCCACAGAGGTGCAGGGACTGATGAGAAGGGATGATATATGTAGCGCCAGTGTCCCAGCTCTCCTCTGGCCTATTGTCATTAATCACGGCCATTAGGCTCCCCCTTCTACTGTTCGTGTTGTCTGCGCCGAGCTTTTGCAGCCTCTCTTTTGTCCCACACCCATATAGGGAAAGGCTGTGCAGTTTCACCGGAGAATAGTACTAAGATTTACTCTCAGGAATTAAACTCTACCTTGTTATATTGCAGCCGTTTCATTACTCAGCAGCAGCAGGGGCTTAGTTCTGAGCTGTAATGTTCAGGAGATTTCTTTTAGTGAGATTTAACTGTTTTATCTTAGAAATGAGTAGAAGTGTTTCGATCTAAGCACTCACATTATCTCCCTGTTACAGGGAGCTAATCAGCAGTCAGAGAGGCTCTCCTTCTCTCTCTACAGTGAAATCTTCACATCGTTAACCCCCCCCAACCGTCCTCCATGTCATCAAACCCAAGAGCTCTGATATGATAATATGTGTGAACTGAAATGTGAAAGCAATTCATATCACTTTCCAAGGGCTTTGAATGTTTGATTTGCATAACTAGAGAAAATGATATTAGATGGGCATATTGATTTAATTTTATCCTGGAGCACTGTTAATTATGGTATCATAAAAGTGTCATCTCTTTATTATGGGGTTCTCAACAGGGGCCGGCGGCTGACGCTGCCGAAGTACTCAAATTGCTATGGTTAGGTTATCGTCGCGATATTGTTTGGCATAATTTATATTACAAGACTCTCGCAATATGGTGGGGGATATATATATATATTTTATCATCAATATGTTTAGACCAAACTTTTGTTACTTTAAAGGGTTATCTAGATTTTATCTTCCTTTGTTCTTTGATGTTAAATGAAAGCAGTACCAACCTTTCAGTGGAGGATATGGGCTTCATTTTTTATCCACTCCTTCCTCAATTCATACCCCCATTTCATATTCAGACATTGCCGTTTCATACTTCCATTTTATACCCATAAACAAACAATTTTGTATGTAGTTAAACCGTTGTAGTTCAGGTTATTTTTCTTTGTAGTTTTTATTATAATTATTTTTAAATTACTGCATATAGATACTCATAATCGTCCTTAAAGAACACATAAAATTAATTTAAATTCTCCATTGTTTTCTGAATATGTCATGTTAAGCTTGTTGTCTTAACACAACATATTAGCTATATTGGGTAGCTTATCAAATCTTTTTTGTGACAGACTGTAACAGTCGACTTATTGCTCCCACAACTAAAGAGGATCTATGACAAATATCAGGCACTGTCTAACATTTTATGGGGAAATATTAAGGTGTGATTGTTGCTGTGACCAATGTCTGGTTCTAGTCCTCTTTGGTCCAGTCGTGAGCTTTTCTTTTTTTCTTTTTAAAATCAAGAAAGCAACTAGTAACGATTTCAGCAACTTCTTTTAATGTTGCTGGAGACTTTTGTCAGTGAGGGTCTGCCCTAGATTACCCCCGCATGATATGAAATGGCCTAGATGCTGAAGCTAACAGAGTGAAGAGGGTCTCCTTATGCCGGAAAAGAAAGAGAAGGAAAAATCTTCTGATATTGTATTCTGTTTATCTTTATCATATCAGTAATATTGAACTACTACGGTTGGGCACACAGGTATGAAATGGTTTTGTTTACTGGTTGGAAAACAAAGTAGACTGGGATGAAATGACAATGTCTGGGCATCAAAGGGGAGGTACGAACAGGCAAACTGACCCACAGCTGGCTGACGCTGAGCTCTTTGCAGCTACAGCTATGCAGGTGGTTGCTGAGAAGATGCAGATGCATTTCCATTGTTTTAGTTTCCAGGTGAATTCAGGCCCTTACAAATTGATTCCCCGAGTGCAATTTATCTAAATGAGCAGTGATCATTATTCCAGATCTGGCCCATTCTTAATGCCGGAGCACTATTGAGCAGATATCTCTTTAAACACCGCAAATAGGTGGTCTGGGCTGAAGGAAAGGCAGAGTACATTCATTACTCCTCTCCCTTCCTTTTTGTCCCTGGGAACACAAAGCAGTGCATAATGTGCAATCTGATAAGTGTTCTCCTGCGTGTGCCAGGACACCCCCCACACCCTTTTCATTGTCCCATACATCACCGGCCGGCTCAGCTGCGGTTTGCGAGGGGAGAACTCTGGGATTGGTGTGGCTGAAGTTGATGAATAGGCCTGCAAGGGTGAGAAACTCCAGGGCCAAGCTGTAGGTCCATCCCCATGGCATGTGATGCTGATTGGCTTTGTCCTGTGCGGCCGCTCCGTAGAGGCGGACATTAAGATTAAGTGATGCTGTCGCATCGGGGAGCAGCGCACTGCATCATCCCGGGGAGGAGACAGCTGCGGTGGTTAATCCTTCATCACCAAGGGAATGCTGCCAGAGCAGAGATATACAGCCAAAGATAACCCTCCATAACTTCTGCTAAAGATCAGAAACTTTAAGTCTGCATCCGTCTGTCCTCGATTCTCTCTTAAAAACGAGGAAGGAGCTGCACGCCGAAGGAAAACGAATGAATCAAATGACGTTAAGACGAGGCGACTGTTTACCAAGAGGTAATCCCTCTTTAACTAACATCAAGAAGAAAATCAGTCACTTACTTACCAGTCAGTAAGCACGGCTTCAGTGTGCTGAGAGAGAAGAAACAAGGGCAGACAAACAGAAAGCCATTTACACAGCTTCTGCAATCACTCTCATGTCACTGCCTATACCAGAGGTGTACTTTATCACACATGCTGTGTTGTGGGAATTCCCAGCAGATTGGAAATCTAGTTTAAACAGACTACAAAAAAAGGGGGCCACACAAAGCAGAGCTGAAGCATTCCAGTATTTATGGGCCTGCACGTGGTGTCAGCATATTTTAGATTGCTGGGTTTGCATGTTTGTTGTTGTTCTGATTTAGCTGTCATGACGTGATGGATGAATATCATCATGTAAAAAGTTGAAACGAGAGGCCTGAGATCCGACAGAAAGCCCGCGTTTATTGTCCCGCACTGACCTGAAAACACATTACAGCAGGATCATTTTCTTTCTACATAAAATAAATGCACAGTTGATGGAATGTCTTAGTCAACTACGGTGCTGTAAAATGGATTTGATCCGCTGCAGATTCGCCCTTCTTTTTGCTTTTGTTGTCACAAAAATGTTTCAGATGATCAGAACAACTCAGTATCAAAGTTACCCTTAGTTAATGCAGGATGCATTTTTTAAAATGAAAAAGAACATCATGCCTGCAGTCAAACAGGCTGGTTGTATGAGAAATCACAAGTGCATAAAGATCAACTAAACACTTCCTCATTTATGATGGTCTTAATCTCCTTTTCTGCTTTAGGACCTGAACGACCTGACATAATTAATGGAACCATAAACTGTGAGATTGACATGCAGGTTATTTATGCTAGAAAATCCTGTAGTGCAGCTGACATGAACAATTCTGCAAAGAAGAGTGTAGGACCTAAATTCCTAGTTGGTAATGTAAAGAATCGTTGTTATTGTTATTTATTAAATGGGACCTGTTATGCAAAATTCACATTTTACACTTTTATTCTTCCATTTGGGTTTCGACTGTTTCTAAAAACAACCCACTTACTTAAAAAATACATTCAGCCATTTTTGCCAATAAGTTAACACTTTTTTGATTGATTAAGTCACACTATGTTGTTACCTAGCAACCCCAACCGAGCCCAGTTCTTAACAACCTAGCAACTTAAGTGGAGGTTCAGCGTGTTTGGTCAGCTGGTTTTATCACTACATGTGTCATACAATGACTGCTGGAAAAGACAAGTGTTTTGTTGTTGACTTACCATCCATAAACCACTTGCTATGTTCTTGTTGGTTGTGCAGGAGGCTCTACTTCTGCTTTTCAAAGTTGTGCAGTTGTATAATTGCAAAAGAAAACAAATTGGTTTACAAGCATATTTAGATAACATGTTTTTTATTGCTCTGATGTAGCTGTCATGATATGATAGATTCTTTTCATCATGTAAAAAGTTAAAGGGAAAGGCCTAGAATCCAAGGAAACGTTTTGCGTTTTTACTCCAGGACTGACCTGAAAATGTATTATAGTGGGATCATTTCCTTTCTGAGCATCTCACCCTTTCCACTGCCCCAAAGCAGGTTTTCCTGTTTACATTTTCATACCATTTGTGCTTCCACTTTTGTGAATATGGTAATTTCCCTTGGAAAGCCTCAGAGATCCTGGGGGATGATGTATTTGGTATGGCAGAGGCATACCTACAGAGAGCACTTGTGACAGTGACATATTAGTTACAGTGTCTCTTGGAATCTGATAGCTTCAAATTTGCCACCTTGTTAAGTTTTGATTTATGTGATACCATTTCACTGAAGTAATTGGGCTGGCCTGTTGTAGAAAATAATCAGCTTTACCAGAGAACAAACGCCGGGCCATGCTAATGAGGCAGCCGGCCCGCTGAACTGATGCTGTCGTCTGACAGTTATTAATGATTGTTATGATGTCCAGACGAGTTGCGAATGGATGGAGTAAAGTGAAAAAAGTGACATAAAAAAATGCAGCATATTGGAAAGTACTAATGAAGTAATATACTGCTAGGAAAACGATCATTTGCGTTGTCAAGGCAATGTGTAATTACCCAGCAGCCATGGTGAATGGCTGTTTTTGGCAGTCTGACTGTGGTGGGGATTAAGTGCTGAACAACCTGGCGGGTAATAGATGGATCTTTGCTGGCAAGGGGCTAAAATGCACAAGGTGGTGACAGAGGTGTACAGATTGATGAATTAATTGGATCTTTCTTGGGACATTATGGGAACCACTGTGGCATATGCTTGCCTTGTTACTTTAGAATGACTACTGACCCTGAAAGTGAAATTCTCTCTTGCAGGGAGCTGTGGCTGTTTTTTATATTTTTTATTGGACTGCACATATAGTACTTTGATGTAATCTAAAACAACCTTTTCACAATTTCAACAAATATTTGTCCAAGACCTAATTGCAATAGGCTCTGTTTTTTTTACTCATCACTTTGTCTAACAGTTACTTGAAAACAACACAATGAATGAATAAAAGAGTTTGCAATTAAATTTTATACTTTATAGCCCCAACAGAAAAGAGGAATTATGAAAAAATATCCATCCATCCATCTGTCACCGTAGAAAATTTGTTTTCAAATAATACAAATATTTAAACATGTAGGGTCTACAACATAATTATTAGTAGTGTTGATTAGGATAAACACAAACAGTGGTTTGTGATGGTTTATAATATAATGTGCATTTATTATATAATGCGGCACGTTGTACATTATCATTTCAAAAAATGCTGCCTCTGCATTTTGTAATAATCAAAGAAAAAGGTCATAATTTTATTACATAATGTAGCAGACAGTATTTCAAAATGCTTTCAAATTCATAATGACATAACATGGTTTTAATTATGTTTTTTTACACTTTGAAGCCCAAATGTATTATATTGTATTGTGGTCTTATTACATAATGCAACATGGCATCAGCTGGGTATCAAGTGAAGATGAATTGACTTGGAGCTCTTTTGGCATTTGAACAACTTGCTGAACAAAACTACCATGTTAAAGACATCACAAGAAGTTTTGACCTGATAGTCGTGAACACTAATAATTAATATCTTTTTGCTTTTTGGCATTCGAGCAATCCAGATTCTCAAAATCTACCGCCTGTTTCTTGGTTTTAGCTGGATTCAAACCCTGTGGATCAAAGAGTTTCATAAATGACATCACCTTCCTCTGACTGCTTAAACACTTTTGTCCACCTGCAGCTGCTTGCTGAGATCGGCACATAGTTGACATTTAATCAGAGCCCTGCAACACCCCTTTGTCAAACCTCTGAAATGCTCTTACTTTGCACGGACTCCTGTTGAGCGAGAATCAAAGTTCTCACAGCTGCTCACTGTCACTGTGGTCTTACCTCAGCAAGTGCCCACTAGCTGCGACCTAACCTCCCCTCCTTCCACTCGATCCTCCCCCCACACCAACACAGACACATATAAACACACACACACACAAAGACGTGAAAACACACACTCATCTCCTATCAAGTTGGTGCATTAGGCCAGACTGCCGCCTGCATCAATGGGCCTCCTCGGCCCACAGAGAGTCCCAGGCCCATCAGCACAAATTAAACTGGAGGCTTTAGTAAAGGCGCTGCTTTGGGTGCCACTGAGCATTACACTGACACAAATGCTGAGGATCTTTGTCAGCTATTATTTCAATACATGAGTGTGTGCTGCCTTGTCTGCCTCGGTTTCTTTGAAGCTCACATTTCCTCATCCGGCTGCTTTGTAGTGATAGGACAATGTTTTGGATATCTTGCAGGTTAATTATCCTGAACGTCTCGTTATTATTTATTAAGAGCTAATAAATGTTTTGTCCCTCAGGACTTTTGTCCTATGCAGGTTTGATATTGTGTAGTCCTTTAAAAAAACGCTTAAAAATATCACTTTGTAAGGATTTCATATAAGTCGATATTAATAATTATTGATTTAGTTTTTCTGTTATAAATACCTGAAATACTAGCAAACTTGTGGCATGAACTTTCCTGATAGTTTCCATTTGAGGTGTTGTACTCATTTTCTCTGTTTTTTATTTTTATGAGGCACAGTGGCTAAACCTGAAACTGCTACTGTCCAAGTTACTCATCCGGTTGTTGCTAGGTAACCAAAGAGTGAGTGAGTGAGTTGATGCCACCCATCTAGCTTAGCTAGTTTTAGAGCAACTAAAGCCTACATCCCCCAGAGTTCTGTGCGGTTATGGATCGAAGTTTAGTGAAATTATGGAAAATTCTCTCAAACATTTTTTTACTGATATTGATCATGTGTCTATCACAATATATGTTGCTGAGATTTATTGCCGAGATCTAGGTGTATGTATGTCTAAGTTTCTGTAAATTCAGTGGGATTTGGGTTTCCTTCCAAAAATCGTGATGTTTTTGCCAGATTTGATGTAACTTTCAGTGGTCCATATTGGTCATTTTAGTCATCAGACCAGAGGGCATGTGTTCATGCCTCTGTCTCTGAATGAATTTCCAAACTGTGATCTGGCTTTCTATCTTGCATTTAAAGCAATGGCTTCTTCTTCTCTGCTCCTTCTTCCTTTTCAGCTCATGTTGGTACTAGACTCACGTCACTCTGGGTAATGAGACATTTTTACCCACAGCATTTTCACTCAGTCTTCTGGGATTCATGTTAATATTTAACACCAAATGCGTGTTGTCAATCAAACACTGATTGACAACCCGCCAGGCTTGCAAACTTCTTCAGGGCACAGTCGACAGATAAGTTACATTGTTTTGCACAATGGGCTTGTGCACACCCCCTTCTAATGCTACCCTGGGTTACAGCCAATATGGCCCATATCAAATTTCACCACTGATCTTTACATTACTGGTTGCCACAGGCCTCAACTTGCTGGTCCTTCTCTTTTTTGTTCTTTGTTTGATCCCAGAAAGTGGCGTACGTGTTTCAGAACACGTATTACATCAACTGACTCCATCATTTGCCAGTAGTTAAGGCAACTGTCTTACTGCTGACTCTTGAAAAAAACTAGTGTAGTTTGAGAAGCACGGGCTTAAAATGGATCTTAGAGAGACAACAGAGCTGATCTGCTTTGCTTGTTGGATCATGTCACATCTTTCTCAATGCTCTCCATGGAAGCTGGATTCATTCCCTTTCTCTGCTGTCTGTCTGGGCAGAATGAGAGGAAAATGGGCAAGATAACAAACTAAATGGAAGACATTTCCCCTCTCAACCATGACTGTAATCATGGCTTGTTATTAATCCCCAAGATGGAGCTATTATACTATACTCATGATATCCGCAGCTCTTGTCTTGGGAAAGTAAACTTAAGGAGTAATTAAATGCAATCAGTTGTCCATCTTTGAAGTAATTGGAGCTATTTTATTCTTTTTAGATGGAAAGCTGAGCTTCAATGAGGTGTAAAGGTTTTTTATACTCACACATTTCATCGTACATCACAAGCTATTACTGTTTTTTTTTAACCAAAATTAGCATTAAACTTTTTTAAGAATGCACCTTAAGCATCTGGGAAACTAATGTATGATATTAATAATATGCATCCCATCCGGCTGCATCTTGTTTACAGAGCACAGTGGCAGCTCGGGGTTATTAATCATGTTTTTCTTAATTACCCTGAATAGTGGCTCTATCCCCAACTCTGTGTTTGACCTTTTTTCTGGATCCTTTCAAGCCATTAATCATGCAAAGATCAACGACAGCCCCAAAAAATAGATTGCACTGCATTGCCACAGCAACTTATGGGGGTCACGGGGTCTACTTATACAGAAACTTATATATGATTATCTACAGCTGATTTTACTTGCATTTTGAATTAAAGTTGTACTGTGGTTGGAAGAAATTCTTACTGCTCAGCACAGTTAAAATTCTGCTATTTAGTCTGTCCCAATTTTTGATGAAGTGACCACAACAGACGGTTTTGAAAGACAATAATGCCTTTTTCCAAGTACTATTCTTGGTTTCTCACCACACAGCCTGGTGCAGACTTACTCTTAATGTTAGTCTGACAGATAACTGAACGTCTGTGTGTGGCTGTTGAGAAGGGACAGCTAAGATCTGTGGGCTTCCATGTCCTTGCCAGAAGGTTGATGCAATTTACTGAGAAGTCTTTTCATTTATTACTGCCAACCCGACAAGTGAGTTGTTGCCATTTTTGATCACATCAATGCAAATGCATGTAAGTTAAGAGGCAAAGGTACTCCTACCCTTTGAACCTTTTTACATTTTTACACCCACGGATCTAGCCTATTCCATTGCTGCTCCATGCATCCCCACAACATGATTCAGCCACCACCATGCTTTACAGTGATGAGAGTGAATTCAGGCTGATTTTGTATAAATGTTTTGGCTTGTAGACCAGAAGGTGTTGCTCTCAGCTCCTGAGAGAACCTACTTCCACATGTTTACTGTGTCTCTTGTGTGACTTGTGGATAACTTGAAATGGGGTATATCTTATGGCTGTTTCCTTGCTGCTCTCACATAAAGCCAGATGTGTGGACTTCAGGAGAAACAAATTCCTCCTCCTGAGCAGTGGGACTCTGCAGCTCCTCCAAAGTTACCTGTTTAGCTTCCCCTTTGATTTAACCTCATCCAGCTTAGGTGGATGAGTTGGTTAGGAGAGGGCAATGTAGTGCTAAGATTTGATGATAGCTTGAAATGTTGTATGGAATAAAGATAAAAGTGACAAAAAATAGAAGATATTTTTGATGGTATATATGTCACAAAATAAAACTTGCCAAATACCAAATAAGCAATTTTTGATGCAGTTACATTAAAGAGTGCAACTGTACTGCCGAAGAGCCAAGAGCGACCACAAATATATTTTTATTTTGTAAAATGTTTTTTTTGTTTTTTTTATCCTAGAAGGTGTGGACAAATGCATATCAAAGCACAAATAATACCAGTTTACTGCTTCGAAAAGCTAAATTGCTGGGGAAAAATTCATTTGGCCTCATGTAGAGTTAATCTGAAAATATTTGAAGTAAAAGTCTGGTTGTTTATCATTTAGGTCAGCCACACTGTGTCTAAAATTTGCGTTACAAGCTGTTTTATACACAACTCCTTTTTTTCCCCCCCTACTTCTCCCCACCAGAAGTCAGTTAAACAGATGAACTATTGCGGGACAAAGATTAAACAGTAACTGGGGTTGCCTCAGCTTTACATGAATAGGGCTTGACAGACATTTTATCAGTAAACCAATTAACATGATTTATGGTGGTGCTGCTGTTTTGGGGGGGAGGAGCGGAGAGCCACGAGACTTGTCCATAAATACAAAGGACTAGCTGAGCAGCTCCTTTCCAAAGTGAGATGTTATCAGATTCATCTCAAATCCGCTTTGCTGGCATGGAGTCAGCATGCATTTGTAAATGCAGCTTCTGTGCATGTCGGACCACCCTCTTTTTCAGAAGGTCAGGAGTTGAAAATCCCGCCTGAGGAGTTGAAGAGAAGGGCGTGAACTCCCGACCCCTTTAATGTAACCGGCTCTTATCAGGGCTCTCCCACCTAAGTCTGTGTGCTTTGTTCATCCCGTGACATGGAAAATAACTGCAAATCCCAGAATTATGGTAAATTACCAGTACAGTCAGATGATTTAGAGGCTCATAATCCTTTGAGGAATCATTGGCGTGAATTTAGGCTGACAGCAGCTGACTCATATCTGTCAAGCTTTGGGCCTGACATGTGGTTTACCTCCTGGCATATATTCACTCCCACACAGTGTGGAATTTGAGCCCTTCCCGCGAGCTCAGGTACCAAGTTTGCTTTGGGAAGATTTACAGTCTCCCAAAAACATGTTAATTAGGCTCTGTCTTCTTCTGCACACGGTGCTGTTTTAACTTTCTCAGTCAGAGGTCGTCAGGTCTCTAACTTACATATATTGCAGACATTTTTGCAATAAATTCAAGCTGACAGGTGGATTTTGTCTCAACCTCTGCTTATAGGCTTGGATTCAGAGAGGAAGTTGTATTGCGTTTTGTGTTTGGAATAAAACAAATCTACAAAATACGTTTATTTTAAGAGGATAAAATGATAGTCATGTAGGAATTAAAGTTTGTTTAAAAATACAAAAGCATATAAACTGCAGGGAAGAATTAGGAGTTGGAGTACAAGTAAAACCAATTTTATTTACCTCCTCTACATGGCTTTTGATGAACTGCAAACGTGGCCATTTATGTCTTTTAAAAAAAACAAAACATTTTAATGGCTATGTATTGGTAGCTCTCTTACCATTTCCAGATGACGGACTGAACATTGATCTGTGAGATGTTCGACGTTTTGGACACTGTTTTATAACTTGACCCTGCTTTAAAGTTCTCCACAACTTTACCACCATGTTTGTTTCTTTGGGATGCTGTTTGTTCTCAAACAAACCTCTGAGGCCTTCAGAAGACAGAAGTTTACAGTAGAAACCAGATATTTACAGTCCAAAAAAGACTTGAAAAATGTTTCTCCTTTTCAGACATGCACTACACATTTCCTGTTTTAGAGCTTTAGGGTGACCAAAAATGATTTCTATTTGGAAGAAATTTACAAGTTCAGGTAAACTACAATGATTAAGCCCAGGAGTTGTGGTAAACGTCTTATGGGTTATTTCACAACATTTGGGGTAAGTGTCGGCACACCTGTGGATTTATTTAAAGCAAAACTTCAGACACATTGCTTCCTTGTCTGACATAATAACAAATCAGCAAGAATAGCAGGAAAGGAAAGAGAATTGTCTGATTTACGCTTGGATAGAAATTCCAGATGCTTGAAAGTGCAACATTCATCTGTTTATGCAGTTATAGGTATAAACATTATGGAAATGACGGGAAATAATTTGCTTTAAAGAATTTATATCTAATGGTTAGTAGTGCTTTGTACATTAAACTCTTCCCCATACTGAGTATACTGAGCAGAAGAAGCAGATTAGCAGAATCTCTAACTGTGAATGTTAGAGATTTTTAGGGAACACTAAGAGCCTTTAGAACAGCAAAATGCTGTTTTTTTGTATTTCTTGAATCTTTTCAAATTTTGTCTCATCAGATCCACAAAATCAGCTCAACTTTATTGGAATTTTATGTGACAAAAAACAAAACAAAACACAAAGACAGACATAATTGTGAAAAGATAAGTGGCTTTCCAAGTGTTTCAAAAGTATACATGTGAAAAGTGTGGTTTATATATCTATTTATCTATCTATCAAACATATTACTATTACCAGTAGAGTTGGTATTAAACATTATGACTTTGTTCAAACATTTTGGGTATCCTGGCCAAGTATTGTCTATCTTTAGCTGTTCCTCTTTATAGAAACAGTGTAACTAAGTTTCTAGGTCGTCTTGCTGCAACAAACATTTTCAGCTCAGTCCAAAGATTTTCAACACAAGTGATAAAGAGAACAACTTTTTATAGAAGTTGTCTTTCACACACAATTAACTGCAACAAGTCATGTTAAAAATGAGGTCAAAAACGATGGCGGCACTTGAGCTAATAATATTTTCACTGTCAGCAGGAGCAAGACATAAATTTGTTGAAGACTATCTCTACATATTGAGTCAGATATTTAGATGATGCTATGCCTTCTTTAGGTGATGCATTGTTGTGAAAATATTGTAATAGCTTTCTTGACCTAGCAACTCATCTTAACATAAAATACTGTCACTGTCAAGAAAAACGCAAACTGTGGGGTCTAGAACATGATTGTTACAAAACCAGTGCAATACTGATGAAATGAAGTAACACTCTACTCCATTTTAAAGCTGCTGAGTTTTTGTTCATGGCGCTGAACTTTTGTTTCATCCTTTACCAATCCTAAATCAAACATATTAAGGTGTAGGCATGACCAGTTGTGTAAGTACGTCTCCGTGCGTGTCCATAATAGCTACATTTCATGGTGACAGTCAGTGTGGTGAGACAGCAATAACGAGCTCTTTATTTTCTCCTGGAGATGAGTGTGATCGGGCACTCGTGATTAATCACTGCTGAGTGATCATATGATTAATGTTTATGCAGTCCCTAAAGGAGCTACAGGACTTTCTCGCACCCCCCCGGCATGTTTACAATTTTACACCTACTATAAGGCAAGATGGAGAGCACCATTTACAGTTCACTAACCTTTATGACTGCACACTCTCGTGTGCATTTTATTTTATTTTCAACGGCTCACGTTGTCTGCAAATGTCAAAATAAAACTGACCCAAAAAGCGTTTGGGGCTCGTCTTTTGAAACAACGGCGGTCTTTGATTTAGGTGATTGCGTCTCGCTCTCGTTCCGGTTTTTATGAGAGCTTTTAATTTTTATTGAAGGACGGTGCAAAGTAAATGGTTCCTCATCTAAGCATGATTAAATGGTCTTATATAATTTACAGAAACATGAGGGCAGGAAGGACAAAGGCCTGAAATGAGCTTTATAGCCTGTGTCCTCTAAATAATGTCACAGGAGGAGGAGGAGGAGGAAGAGGCGAAGAGCGAGACGTGCCATGATGAGGATGTGTTTCTCTGCAGACACATGTAAATCAATTTGTATTGATCCAAGCAACACAGCCAGCAGCATGGCACATTCATTGATTAAACAATTATATAAATGCTGAATCTATCCAAATAGAAAATTGTATTTGATGCAGCTAAATCCAGACAGTTTTACATCTTCAATGTTTAAGCAGTATCTTAATGTTCCCCATGTCTATGCATGAGAAATATATTTATGAAGTGGGTAGTAGCAAGGAATGTTTACCTAACTTTAAGGTGCTTTTAATTTGGATCTTTCTATATTTTCTGCCCAGACAAAAAGTAAGATACATTTTTCTTCGAAGCACCACATAATATCAGTAGTTGGGATTATAAACTCATCTTTATAATTTAGTGAATTAGAACTTCGCAGCATGATTTTTCAAAAATCCTGCACACATTTTCTGCTCCTTACACTGAAATTCTTATATTACCAAGATACTGAAGTCAGCATATATTTCTTTAAAGTTTAGATCAAGCTTAAAAAATACAACCAGACCTGACCTGAACCCGTGGACATTATTGTGTCCAAGCCCAATCCAGCCCGACTAATTAACTCTACCAATTAACCAAACAGAGCCGGCATATTACTTTAAACTGCTACCAATTTAAAATACTTCCAGACCTCTGATTTTGCAGATTTAGTAGTTTAATTTCCATCCTCCAGCTCCTCTGCTCTACCACTATATAGAAAGTAAAAATCAACTTGACATTTAAGAGGGGGGTAGCGGCAATGTAGCGGCGGGACTGAGCTGCTCTAGGATCTATACAACATGTTGTAATTGATGAGACCATGAATGTGGCTGTCTTGTTGGAAAGCTGATGGAGAATATCTGGCTGTTTGAATATGACCTTAAGCTAAGTGTTCTTAGGTCAAGCAGCAAGATACTAATCCAAATCAAACTGCATCTGAATGGTTTAAGAAAAAAACCTGAAGGAAGGTTTTGAAGGAACCAAGTCCAGACTTGAAGTAAATTCAGATTCTTTGGCAAGACTCACTCGATAAAATCTTCCAGTATGGTCGTTTCAAAGCAATTCTTTAAAGAAGACTGGGCAAATATTTCTCAACATCGATGTCAAAGACTGATGGACAGTTGATGTAAGTGCTTGATGGCAGTTTTTGCTGCTAAGAATGGCACAACCAGTTATTAGGCTTAGGAGGCAATTATTTTTTCACATTAGGCTAAGCTGGTTTGGAAAGCTTTTTTTCTGTGCTAAATTAAATCATCCTTCGAAAATCCTTGAGAAAATCCTTGAGTAAACCCTTGAGTTAAAAAATAGTGCTGCTCATGGTGACAACATGTTGGAGTAGCTCTGTTACATTAGTTCTGATTTGATCTGTTTGCTGACTTTGGTTCATACATTTTTTTTTTTAGGTTTGAGAGCATTACATGTTTGGCCAATTATTCCCTCTGGTTTCGCTGTGCAGCTGGAAGAATTTTTGCTCTCCCTCTTTTTTTTTTCGGACTGTTGTTATGATGCATAACCATTGGCAACAAGGTTTTGTTGTTTTATACTAGAAACAGCAGATTAGCATCTAAAAAGCTCAAATAATACCTGAACTAAACGTCCAATTAATATCCAGTCATGTTCACCATCCTAATGACTTCAGCCGTGTGTCACGTCATATTAACCCTATAGATGTATATGCAATCACGTGTATTTGTTGTTAATTTTAGCTGTTTTTTTGCTCTTGTTTTGAACGTGTCAATCAGAACTGCAGAGGCCCAGTAAACTATATCTTCCTGTTTCCTCCCTTTGGTGTTTTCACTCAGGCAAAGGAGTGATGAGCAAACGCTTTCAGACTCAATCCTTGAGCAAAGGGCTGTGCTGACAGAGATTATTATTTATTTGTCATGGTGGATGTAATAAGCTGTAGATACAGGATGGAGGGCCTGTGATTTATTGCTCTGTCGACTGCCACTAGCAGGACGTGCGCTCTAGCGTGCAGGATGAATACCGCACTGTCAGTTCTGTCCATCCGTCACCATCCCCTCTCTGCGCCCCAGCCTCTCTCTCAGAACCTCCCATTTCATGCCACAACTCGTAAACAATCATTCAGTATTTTGATACATTTTCCACGTTCTTTTTTTTCATTAACTTTGGCCGAATATCTTAAGGTTGTTCGAAATGGTTTGTTTTCGTCATATAGCAAATTAAATCTTGATCTATTCATTATTTAGACTGAGATATTTAGTGGCGGAATTAATTATTGCCACCCAAAAGTCCTACTGAAAAGGAAAAGAAAGTTTATGTGTTAAGCACCATTCATACACAAGGTAACCCAAATTGATTTACAGAAAAAAATAAAGGAACTTTGGTAAAGAAAATTACATTATAATCTATTATTTTACAAACAGGGAGCCTTAGTAGTGATTTAAGGACTATTGTAATATAATACATGCCCTTGGTGTTAAGATTCTCACAGTAGCATTTTGTGTGTATATATATATATATTTTTTTTACGTCTGGATTACATCCCCAAGGCAGCCACTGCATGTAACAGTCTGTAAAGATACCATTACCATAAGCTAACCTATGAAATGTCAGATGCGCTAGGTTTTCTGTGTTCTAATTTCATATAAAACATTTTTATATGAAATTTTATTTTGTCAGGGATTTTAATATTTTATCAGGCTGATCAAGACCTTTACATAGATGTTTAAATGTAGGTATGAGCCCATCTCAGCATACTGCATAATGTGAGTGTATAGATACTGATTTAAAGTGGCCAGAGAATGGAGCCTTGAGGAACCTCGTACATGGACGTTAGCTCCGATTTGACAGCTAAACATGACACAGAGCAATCCTAGTCTGCCAGGAGATATCTGAACCAATCTAGGACCAGAAAAATCAACCACAAACATTTCTAGTCTATGAATCTGCATTTTATGATCAGCTGTGTCAAACGCAGATGTTGAATCCCACAATATTAGGGCAGGTGTTTTTGATGCAGTTGTGTGGCATATAAATGTTTTTGGTGGTCTTAATATAGTCATCAAAAACCTTTTTGGTGATTTTTGCCAAATATATTAATGTAGCTATTCGTAGTTCATTACTACTATTTGTGGCTTGTGGAAAATGACTTGAGTAATGAGAAAAATTACTGTCATTTTTAAGACCTTTTGGAAATTTTATCATCCTGATCACTTTATCCCAACGGTGGCACATGGTAGTAGCAGAATCATGCTGAGGGCAAGTTTTTCTTCAGCAGCCTTGAAAGCTGGAAAGAGGTGATAGGAAGATGCTTGGAGCTAATACAATACAAACGCTCACTTTCGAACCTCCATTCCAGTTTAGCTAAATAGCTAAACCAACAATTAAAGGGTTTTGGATTAGAAATGCCCAGTCTCTTCTGGCACCGACCACTATTTGGACTTCCGTGTAGCAATGGTCAGATTCTTTCGCTGCTCTTAATGTTATTGAGACATAAGTCAAAGAGCGGTTGACTCTACTCCGTCTCCGTGGGTCATGTAATCTTGTTAAAAGCCTTCATGGTTTTAGGATTATGTTATTGAAATGTCACTTAATTGGATAAACATTTTTCATGCCGTAAACACCCAGCACAGAGCTCTGTTTAGTCACCGTGGATATTGTTTACACGGCAGGGGGGATTTGTGTAAGTGGAACTGACTCTGTAAACAGCGGCTCCCACTAGAGGCTCTTTGCGAACAGCGAGCTGAGAGAGGCGTCAGGGAAAACACTTACCCCACATATCAGAGCTGCGGACATGTGCCTGGCGAGAGAGAGCGAGCATGTCGGTGACAGGGCTTAATTAATATGAGGAATTGCCTTTGTGTCCGGGTAAATGACTTGAGCAGGAGCTGCTTTGTTGTTTAAGCCCACTCAGCTGAGTGCTTGGTAGGGGAATTTTGTTTTTCCTATTTGGTACGTGTGTTTGTGTGCGTGCGTGTGCGGAATAAGCCGTAACCTGCCAATATCATTACGGCTCATCACGGAAAACAACGGACTGGATGGAACAGTTAAATTCTCATTCCCCTGATCCCACTTCATCCCTTCTTCTCCCTGCTCAAACATCCAGCCTCCTCCTTTGCTCATCTGGCCCTCTGTCATTTGCTACAACTCACGAAATCCAATTTGTATGAGTCATTTGTCTGTCCATCCGTCCGTCTACGCATCCATATGTCACCAGCAACACCTTTCCTTCCTCTTCTCCTCAAACCCTGTTGTCATTCACCTTCATATCTGTCTCATTTGAGGGCTCATTTTTTTCTCCCACAGCAAATTGTTATTTATGAACTTTTGTTTGTTCTCTGGCATCATTACTGACAATGCGGCTAATAGCAATCATTTGTTATTCTGCGCCCGTGCTGATACTTGGGACGGGGGCAGCGAAGTGAGAATACTCATTTGGAGGTTGAGGAAAGTCTTGACAGGACCCATTTATAACAAGATCATTCTGGAAAGTCCAGCCTATTAATAACCCTCCATTGCAGTCTAATTAGTGCTACCCTGATGTAAACGAGCATGAATCATAGCGCCTGTGAATTTGAGCTGTAAGGATCTTTGTTGGTGTCATCTATTTTTTTAAATAACTCAACTGAAGAAGCCAATATTATGGATTAAATTTAACACGCTGCGTTTTAGTGGCAGTGTTATTTTCTGTAGATAATTGTTCTGTCTCGAGGTTTCAGCTGGTGGTAGGGTCATTAGGAGCTGCACATCCTACATGATAAAACTTACAGATACGCTTTTTGAAAGCCTGCTGTCTGGGTCCAATTTGGATTTTTTTTTTAGAGGTGGAAATTAATTTTCATTCTGTCTAATTTTCCCTTGGTTTATTAGCAAACAACACAGAAAATAGTGGACCACAGCCTACTGGCAGTTGGGTATTCATCTATTTGTATTTTTTTTTTCAGATTATTTGCAGAAATTTACTTCCTTGCTGATTGTTTTCTAGAATAGCAAAGAAAATAAAAAATGCAGCTTGGGAAGATGAGATACCACGTACAATGCTATTTGACATGATATTGACCAGCTTTTGCAAGGCAGCCTATCCAGGGTTGAAATTCATTTTTCTCTGTGCTGATTGACCGTTTCCCTTGGAGCGGAGAAAAGTAGCATTTCTTCTAGGTATTTTGGCTTCCCGGGCTGCATTTTCTTTTAAACATTTTAGACAAAATCACTGAAAAGTTTTCATGTGTCACAGAAAAATCTGCAAATAAGTGAATTCATGAGTACTCAGTACTGAGTAATGAGTCTATATTTTAGCTGAAAAGTTAACATATAGGCACTAATGCAAAAAATTATGCTTTTTTCCTAATCGTAGTTTATACTAGATCTAGATTTAATAAACTGTAATTTTCCCCAAATAGAGCCTTTAGAATATTGAAGTCTTCATTTCCCGTATCTCTCTTGCTTTCCTTCCTTTCTCTCTTCCTCCAAAGTACAGTTGACTTGCAGCTTATCAAGTCTTAATTAGTGATACATTTTCTAGCTGTGATGTCTATTGATGTATTTGAGAAGAAAAGACAAATTGAGCTGTTGCCTGACCTGAGAGCCAATCCTGCGTAAAACTGCTCCCCCTCTTTACCTTCCTGTCTCTCTCAATCTCACCTCATTCACCCCCACCCCTTCCAGCCGAGGCCTGTAGTGGTTTGAAGAAATGAGGTGCAGCATTAGTGTTTTTTTTTTTTTTTTGCTTGCCTGTGCAATAGAAAACACTACACGTCAGGGGCTCCGTCAGCACATCGGGTGGATGCAGATGGGAGGTGAAAAAGCTCCCCAGTGGCAGTCGGGGCCGTGCTCGGATGTGATTGCGGCAGCCGGGATGAAGTCAGCGCTGACAAAGTGCGCCCCGTTGATGGATGGACAAAGCCGGGAACTGGATGTGAGAATGGATGGGGCCAGAGTGGAAACTTAACACAGACAAACAAAATGAAAGACAGAGAGGAATTACCTGCTAAAGCATTCCGGCAACACAAATCCCAGAGCAATTTACCTACTGCTAACTGAGCACAGGAGGGCTGTTTGCATCACTTCAAGAGCACCTGACAGCAGGAATGGCCTCTATTGAGGTTGCATGGTTTTACGCTGCTGTTTTTATTGTTGAACCTTTTTTTTTCTTTACACAATTTAATGCATATTAAGTATAAGCATAAATTCACAGTTGTAAAGACACAGATGAAGTCACACAGACTCACTTCTCCTTGCCATATTTTTAAATGTATATTTGCAATATTGGACAAAAGAGAAAGCACTGGTCTGTTGAAGACAAATTCCCTTTTTGTCAGAAAGTGTTTATCCAATTTGTCAAACATTTGAAATGATGACTGTGATTTCTTCATGTTTCATGCTTAGAAGGTTTTTACATTTTCTTCTCTGCCAAATATTTCTCTTTTATTTTAGTCAGATCCAAAGCTAACATCTTTAGATTTGTAAAACAGGAAGCCAAATCTGTCAATCTCAGCATGATTTGTTAAGTTTGTGTGAGACCACACAAATTGTTTTGTTCTAATATGTAGCTGTAAAACACAAGTTATTTTAGACAATTCATGGTTTGAAACGAGCTAATAAGGCCTGAAACTCGGGGCCAATAACCTTCCCAAATCCAAGCCCTGTGTGGAGGGTAGAGGAGTTTGCTGGTTGGGGAATGAATTCTCATTACCATTTGCACTAGCACTACGTTAAATGTCAGTGTTGCTGCTGGATGGAGCCTGGAAGATTAAGACTAATGCTGTTGGCCTGAGGAACTCCGATTAGAACTATTCTCATTAATCAGAGTCACAAAGATGGAAGCAATTTAAAGCCCCGGTCCTCTGGAAGCAAGGGGCAGGGCAGCACCCTGTCAGTGATGAGGGTGATGCACTCGCACCCATTTGCGATCCCTTTATTACAAAGCCAAGGGCATGTGAAGACCATCCACCTTATATCCTCACTTCTAATTAATCTGATTTAAGATTATCTACTTGAGATAACAGGCAACCAGGTGTCAGATTTGGTTGGTAAAAATCTGTTCTTTAAGTCTGATGAATATTTAGAATCAGATTTGCAAGACATGTAGAAAAACTAACATAGATTTTTGGCATTATAGAGAGGCTGGATAAACAAGTCACCCTCAAATGTATTACTTGTTACACAATGGCAGAACTGACCTTTGTTGGCGTCTACTTTCATGAAGAGTCCATATGAGAATAATAGGCTTATTGGCAAGTCAATTCTTGTCTTTTTGTTTTATTTTCAAAGTCTTTCTACTTTTTCTATTTCTCTGTTTATATGTTTGTAGCATCAGGACCAAACTTTACAAAAGACAAGATTCAATTTAGAGTTGAGGTTGAAAACAACATTTTTGGGGTTTTCTTGTTGGTTGTTTATCTCGACCCACCAGCAGTGAGAAGGACTCCAAGGGACGCAAAAACGTCTTTTGTTTCACTATATTTTTTTGGAGGGTCCATGAATTTAATTTTTTCCATTTTGATAACAAAAAACTCAAACTGTATTTTTTAGGCTTATTTTTTTGGAAATATAACTTTCATTTTGGTTTGTTCTCAAGTAAAAATATTTCCTGTTTTTTTTATTTATTTTTTATTTTTCATTATTTCTTCTTGTTTGTCTTTTTTTCTTGTTGTTTGGATGGGTTGTACTGACACAAATTTTGTTGTGCTTCTGTACAATGACAATTAAGGCTGAATCTGATTTCTATTCTACTTCTAACAGATACTTAGCTAATGTGAAAATTGTTACATTTTTTGTACCATAACTGGGTGGGTTTAGTTTTTTTGGTCCATGGGTATCCATTTTGGCTTTCTAACAGATCTAGGCTGTGTTTGCTTCTCAATTAGCACCTGTCACAGGAGACAAGATGTTGGACTCTCACCCCCTGTGTGACATCCAGTAGATGGGCTCCCTTTCTGTTATCGCTAAGAGAAGGAAACAGCTCCTTGGTGGGAGTCGATGTATTCTGTAAACAGGGAGGCAAACGGGAGTGAATCTCTCATAAATCTTGCGGTGTAGCGGTATCATTTCCTTCAGCTGACCTTGGCAAGGTTGCAGGATGGGAAGGCCGGGTGGCGAGACGGCGGAGGGGGGGGCCTAAAGAAAGCTTGATGTGATATACGAGCTGGTAGAAGGAGTTGCGCCATGAATCAGAGTGATCTGTGATTAGCTGTGAAATCTTACACATGTGAACTCTCGCTTTGCTGTTTCTCATCATCCGGACTATTTACCTCGCATCTCTTTTGATCTGACAAGCCCGACTGTATGCGAGTGTGCATAGCGTCTGTAACGTGGTTTTGTCAAATCTGGTTGGAAATACTTCGGTTTTTGCTTTGTTTAAAGCGTCCAAGCACATTTTTCTTTCCTCATTTGCCTTTCAAACAAATACTTATCAACAGGCCATGAAGTAATCAATGAAGATAATCCATCTGGGAGCTTGTCGATATGGTAATGGCTCTTTCTCATCGTCGTTGCGACACAGCTATAAATCATTTGCTTTAGCAGAATGCTTAGCAGCTGTTGCAACAGTACTGTGTGGTTGTGTGGAATAAAGTGTTGCCTGTTGTGATTAATGTCTCAGTATTGTGCTGCACTGCACACTGATTGTTTTCAGATTTTGTAAGAAAGCTGGGTGGATTGTATATCAATACACTAAGACCCCACTAAAAGAAAAAAAAAAGGGTATGCTGCAGGTATATGAGCACTCTGTCGGTGGTTGGTGTTAATCATACATTTACACAAAAGGCATGCATAAGGAACAATGAAGAAAACATTTAGAATTGAAACATAAACAAAAGAGCTGCAGCTTCGACCCATTGTCACTTTCTAATTGATTGACAAGTCTTTCAGCTGAACACTGAAGATTTTAAATAATGTTTTGAATCTGCGGTCAAGTCTGTTTACAGCAACTTTGTCTTATATCACAAAGAAATCCATAAAATTTACTTTGAATCCATACACAAAACTCTTAAATTATACATTTAAACATCTCTACGTACATTTAAAAATCACAGATATAATGGTTTAAACAGTTGCAGACATCATACAGGTGTATGTCAAGATTACCAAAGAAAAGTCAATTTATTTTTCTTAATAATTCATTTTAAGAAGTTGAACTGTATTAAATTAAGCAATAATAAATAGGTGTTTCTGCATTTGATGAGAACTTCTTGAAATTAAATAATGTTGAACATCGTTTCACAATGATGTAATTTGGCAGCATATGTAAAAACTGCTTTGATTTGATTGATGAAATAACATTTAAGCATGCTACTGTTATCTTGAAAGCTCTATGTGTGAATAAAAAGCTGTTTGAGCTTGACAGGCGATTTAGATGATGCTGGCTGATCAAATTCAGCTTCTCTGAATATTTTAAATATATTATGTAATAGCTATGTTTATGTCCTACAACACAATCATGCATGGGGGAGACTGCTATGTTGAAAGGTGACCTGGAAGCAGTTATTGACAACCCCTATAGAAAGTTCAGGGGAAGAAAAAAAGTAACTGCAGTAGTGAGAGGTCTATGGAGAAAAGCCCATTAAATAATTTGAGACAGATTCTCATGCAGCCTACAGCTTTCACATTCCCTGGCTCTGAGGGAAATGACTGTGGTCCAAAGTAATCCTTTGATATGAAGATGCGTTCCATTTCATAATCAAGGTTCCAGGGTCTGACATTTGCTGGTATAGTTCCAATAATTATTTATGAAGTCCAAAGTCAGATCCATCATCTACTAGGAAATTTTAGATTAATTCATTCTTCCCTCTGCTGTGAAGCTTTATGGGTGGAGATACTGATTTATTTATTTTTAGCAGAATGTGGCTACAAAACAAAATCAGAATTACCAATGCCTTCGTTAATGACCATGGCATCACTGTGTTTCACTGGCCAACAAACTGGCTTGATCTAAACACTGCAGATAATCTACAAAGTATTGTTAGGAGGTAGACAAAAAACACTTGAACCAGCAAAAAAGACGAGCTAAAAGTCTATACTAATGCAATCTGGGCTTCCTTAACACTATAACCAAACCACCAATTGGCTCCATGCTATATAACATAATTGTCACTTTTTAGCAGAATTACTAATTTCTCATAATTCATAATAATTTCTCAGCTTGGACCTTTTGCATAGAAGAATGAGCCAGATTTCCATTGTGTAGACATACAAACTGATAGTTACGCCCTCAAAATACCTGCAGTTTTTCCTGCAAAAGCTAGTGCTGCATCAAAATATTTAGCACACATTTAAGATGTTTTTCTGCATAACAATTTTTAAATCCATGCATCATTTTCCTTCCACTTCAGAAATAGATCATATGAAAATCTATTGAATTTTGGGGTTGTAACATAATAAAAAGTGAATATAAAAGCTTTGTTGTACAACCCAACAAAGCACATCTTCACTGTATGAAATCATTTTCATAGATTGTAAAATCCGAGCAGTTTAGCTGCTATAATAAAACAATTATATATCTATTATTAGTACTTACATTAAAGTGCTTAAGTAACATTGATTTCATTAATATTTCATCCTAAATCTGCTGGCCCTGTGAACTCCTAGCAGATGTGGCACATTCACAAAACATTAAAAGCTCTTGTCCGCAGCCTTGTAGTACAGCTTGTTCAGCCAAAGCCCAGGCTGAACTTAATTTATTTTGGCCCTGCGCTCTAGTGAGGACGGAGTTGCAGACGCAGGCGGAGTGGGAGGAAGGAGGACAATTAAAAGCGATAGCTCTTCTCGTCCACGTGAGCGTCGGCAGAGGACGGGGTGGAAGCAATTTATTCACCCAATCATCTCAGATCATGAAGTGCGCCAGTGTTACAGCGGGATGCAGGAAAATGCGATGGAAGTTTCCTCACTTGAGGCAGGATGCTCGCAGGACACAAAGTGGATTGTTCAGCATCCTGATAACAATTAAATCCTGTTAGGGCTAGTGCGGTCCTGAGAATTGAACATGACAGCCAAGCAATTTATTATCCGTTTATTCTTGACCTTGGATATTTGATTGTTAGCTCAGCCGAATCCTTTTGATCGTATTTTAGATGAGCATGCATTTTTCATTGAGTTCAGGTCAACAGCATAAAAAACAGATGTGCTCTGAAAAAGCATTTGCTGCCTTACAGATTTCCTCTGCGTTTGCTAGTGGCCTAGTCAAAGTCTTGACTTTAATCCAGATCAGCGACCTGTTTCTGATGGGAAACCCTCCAGTTTAGCTGAATTAAAAGAAATCAGCTAAGAAGAGTGGGTCAAAATTTATTTGTGTTAAAGCTGATGGACAAATATCACAAAATCTTGGTGTCAGTAGTTGCTGCAAATGGCGGCACAACCAGTTTAGGGAGCACATGTTCACGTAAGTCAGTTCCTTTAATCCTCTTAATAACTGAAATCACTCTCTGAAAACAGCATCTTCTATTTACTCAGTTTGTCTGATATTAAGATCTTTGTTGTTTTTTTAAAGCAAAGACAGATAAAATCTATTTAAAAGCTACTACATAGCATTGTAGGTCTCAACAAACAAAGAGATGGAAAACAAGATGCATGTGTCTTGGAGCTCAAGTAAATAAAAATAAAACATGAGGGATGGTGAGAATTTTGCTAACTGGTGTGGAATCGCTTTCACATGTCACCAAACAAGAGATAAGCTGTATTTATCTGCGGTAAAATACCTCCGCATCAGGCTGTGAGCGCTATTTAATGTCAAAGCAGTTAAATCTTTCATGATGCAATTCATCACGTTGTAATTTTAGCCACAGGACGCTCTGAATCAGACAGTTTGCAGATGTGAAGCCGTTTTTCGGGGTAAGAAAACAACAGCCGCAGAATAAATCACTTGAAACATCTTTTTTTTCCCCCTCTTTTTTCGGAGCTTTTTTTGAGTGAACAAAGCTTGTAATCATTTCCAGCGTGATACCTCGTTAAACTCGTGCCATTTGTGTGAGTTAGAGGGTAACCGAGAGTTCTCCGTGACCCAGAGGCTTTTCATACTGTAGCCTCTTTCTGTTCAGCTGCTTTTCAGTCCCAGCTGGTCGTTTCTGGAAAAAAAAAAGGAAAGATATCCACGACAAATAGGCCTGCTTTCAGCCCCTCCTCATTGTTGTGAAGACTTTCCTCCCCCTCTAGTCCAGTGCTGACACCAGGTCAGGCCTTTGGTCTGATTTAAGACCCTGGCCTACTGATGACCCTGTTTGCTGCTCCCTCCCATCCTCCTTCTCCTTGCCTCGTCTCAGGCTTCAGTTTAGCTCGACTTAGGGAAATGCCCTCTCATTCTCTGCACCGTTCATTAATCTGCTGAACAATGAAAAGGAGCCAGCTGCAAATGCTGTAGTGTGTAAATCTTTAATAATGGGCCTTTACATTTTTCTGTCCTTTGTTTTACGAGGCCAGCTCTTTCGTCATAAACACATTTTGAAATGAATTCAAGCTCCAAGGGAACATATTATTGCTTCCAGAGTTTCACAGTTTTGTTAGCACATTATCTGTTTTCCTGTCACTGGCTGGAAATCAGAGCGATCCCGACTTTCCTGCTCTTGACATTTTGGCATCCGAGAACACGTTTGATGATTCATGCTCTTCAAATGAACGTCATTGCTTTAAGACAAATAGCCAGCTCTTGACCTTGACTCTGAACCTCTTTTTTTTTTCTTCTTCTTCTTCTTCTTTTTGGACAGAGATGTGTAGCTTCTAAATACATGAATGCATTATTTATTTGTGCTCAAGTTAATGCCGTTGTTGTCTCAGCACATATGAAGGCCAGCGTTTGTGGCCTTGAGCCAGGCGGCAGGACATTTTATCACACTTTTTCCACTCTCATGTATAATTAAAAAACTTAAATTACATGCCATGTACAAAATTATAATGCTGTTGGAAACAGACTGCTTGGAAATTTATTTTCTTCTCCATGAGTGACAGAAAATCAATTAATCCTGATTTATTATTTTATGCTGGACAGGCGGTAGGCTCCAGGAGAGCGAGAGAGGACGGAGATTGGCTACAGCTGTTCTCATTGGTGCAGCCATATATTATAGCTGGGGTGTGTGACAGCTTCTGAGGAAAATGGCTGAGGGGTATCAGGCAGGTGACTGGTGTGTAAAAAGAAGAATAACACTGAGGGAGACAAACTGTTCTAAGATGCCGATGTGAGATTTGTGGTGATGAAGAGGCATTTTACTGCCGCACTGCGTGTACTATATGTTCGCCCATATTCTTTTTTTTTTTCCAACAACAGCTTTTCACAAAAGGTGCCATTTTCTTGCTGTATGCTGGGAGCTGGTGCATATCTCCAGGGATTGGGCGAGAAGTGCGTTATGCCCCAGACAGGTTTTTCAGTTCATCATGGAGGCACACAGGACAGTCAACCATCTACACACATGCAGACACGCACACACACGCACACTCTTAAGGTCAAGTTGGAGAGACCAGTTCATGTGGGTGAAAACTGGAGTACCAGGCATGAAACATTGCAAACATGGGGAGAACATGCAAATCCAAAACATGCAAAGCTCTTCAAGTCAAGTGACTTTAGGCTACTGCAAAATCCATTATCAAAATCTTTGCCTAATTATTTTATTAATCTTTTTCAATGTCCTATTTTGTCTTGCATCCATTGTCCATGTGTTGCATGATTTCTGGAAAGTTAGAAAATGAAATAGACACAGCCTTTATTGTCTCGCAAAGGGAAAATCCAAATATAACAGGTATAAAGGTTCACACAAAAACAAAAAGTTCTTAAAGTGTTAAAAACAATAAGTAAAATATATATATAACACAGTTTCACTTTCTCAAAAGTAGTATAACTTTTTACAGGTAATAAAAGATTTGAGGATTGTCAATAAAAGCAGTTTTAACCTCTGGCGAATTAAGACCCTTGATAGTGATTCATTTTTGTTATGTTGACTGTGAGTTGAAACACTCTAGATCGCATAATGCTGAGTCCTGCAAAGGTCAGATAACACTTCTTCTCCAGTGATTCAGTTGTAATATCAGCGAGTACCCACACACAAAAAACGAGGACTTGGGAGTGATTCGGGGCACTGGCAGCAGCCATTTTTTTCTTTGTGCTTTTCTCCAGGTTAATTCACTGGATGAAATGTTGTGGCACATGATGTGTCATATATCAAAGGCAGGGCATCAGTAATCTTTGCTCAAGGGCACAGATAACAGGTAGATAGACATGTGAATGAGGTGGAGGGGGGTTGGTGAGCAGCTCATCCCTTCCTGCCATACAGAGAAGATAGAGGAAGATTTATAGAACATTACGGACTACATACAGGCAGGCTGACCACAACCACCCCATCATTCATCTATATGTTTTCTTACATTTATACAAAACTGATTGACTTATATATTTGGAATGTTTTTTCCCCTCTTATGATTTTCAATGCTTGGCCTCTCTTTTTTCCATCAAGTTTGGTTTCAGAATTTGAGTTATCTTGCTGATTGAAGGAGATTGATTGGAGCACTGAGAGTTAGGGCCACCTGACACTTTTATCCATCTTGGACCATGTGGCTGAAACAATCATACTGCCATCACCAGACTTCTCCAGGGATTTCCGTAAAAAACCCCCCAAAGATCTAAAACAAGCAAATCAGCGTTTGTTTTTACACATTAGTAACCCATTGACAGTCAGCAAACACAGATGGCTTGGAGTCTGTCCAGTTTCCAAAATGGTTAGCACAAAG
Source organism: Poecilia reticulata (assembly GCF_904066995.2). Taxonomy (NCBI): domain Eukaryota; kingdom Metazoa; phylum Chordata; class Actinopteri; order Cyprinodontiformes; family Poeciliidae; genus Poecilia; species Poecilia reticulata. The sequence continues at coordinate 8,555,730 of NC_088848.1, read as the reverse complement.
CACAATGGTCTTGTGCATTATTTAATTACAGCCATCTATAATGTTGTCATTTTGACTCCACCTTAGCTGCATGGCATGGCACCAAGATACTTAGTCAGATATTTCATGCTTAAGTATTGTGACAGATGTTAAGGGCAGAAATTCATAAGCAAGTTTCCTAATCTGATCTACAGTGATTGTATCTGGGGACAGAGGAGATCTGTGTTGTTAGGTCATTCTCATGCTTTTCACTCATTCACTCACTTTACCATGTTCATACAGGATTAAGTAGGGGACATGGTAGGCCTTGACTAAATACTGGAAATTTTTGATTTTGCCCATGTTGGTATTTTCGGTGTTTTAAAAAAGGAAAATAAAAGCTGTTTTTTTTTCTTTTTTTGGCTCTGTACAGGTAAGCTATGCTCATATTCCTTTAACACTCTGTGTGGTGTGAAAGGTTTGTAGTCACCTGATTCACCGCATCCAATCTGTAACAAGAAGTGAAAGAGATGGTAAGGCTGAGAAAATTTCAAATGTTGAGGTGATGATGATAGATCTGGTTGAAGCAAAGCTGTATGGCTTCATTCTGAAGATTTATAAATTATACCATCACTATAACTAATAGTGAATCATTTATGCTGGCCAATCACATCCTTTATTTTTGGCGTAGTGTTATCGTCCATTTATCGTTTTCAAGGTTAATTGCTCAATATATCATCAACTTTAGGCCATATAGCCCAACCCTTGGACAGGGCTAGTGGTATTCATTGATTTTTAGAAATAATTCCTTGATAATTACAATCACTGTAAAAAGAAGTACAAACTCTGTCAGCACTTGACTATAAATGACTTGATCTTTGACTAATTTCTTAATTATTTAAATCTAAGCTTTTAGCCAGTGGCGGGAACCACTGACTAAAATGTTAGTTGAGCTAACCATAATGCACTAATCATAAACATTAGTTCTGCTAATGCTAAAGCACTAAACCAACATGGAATTTAGCAGAAGCTAATGCTAAAGGTTTGAAGCAGCCCTGTCAGGTTCCTGACTTCAGTTTGTGGATTGAGCTAAACATTACGTTTTGTGGGTTCACTCTTTGAGGCTGCGGGCCCACCATGATTGGTTTCCTGCCCGCATTTGGGTGATGGTATGGAGGCTTGTAAAACTGAAAGCCTTTGGGCTCTCCACCAAAGAATAATGATCTAAATAGCAGAAATATATGAACAGCTCGATAGCAACTATAGCAAGAATTTATTTACTGTAATGCCAAAATATTTTTTTCACTGATCATTTACAAAAAAAAATCAAAAGTTTCGACTTGCATTTTTATTTCGACATAAGTAAAATCAGAAGTTATTCAAAAACATTTTTTTTTGACTCATCTCCCACCATAGACGTTTTGGTTGAATGAAAATCATTTCAAATCTAATTCTCTCAGGAGTATGAATAATTTTAGGCTCAACTGTAACTCTGCTGACTCTGCAATAAACCAAAAACCAGGGAGTTTACATATGACATCAAAGGCCTTTTAATATAAATTACTCTCAGGGATCAGACAGGATGAAGCACAGCATCTGTAACATGTTGCCTGCATGGGACTATTGAACATTTCTGTGAAAGGCCATTCGGACCGTGACAGCAGCAAAACGACAGTCGGATCAACTCAAACATCTGTAAACAACCACGATTCATCTCCCAGATGAGATCCACACAAAATGTTCAGGTTTGATGTTGGCGTACCTGTCAGGAGCGGCGAGCAGAAGGAGGAAGCTGCTTTGTTCGTTGGGCGATATCCTTCCTCACGGCGGCAGTGAGGGAGAACGCCCTCCTCACACAAAGGGTAGTCTCACTCCTTCACTCTGTTTATTTTTAGTCATAACATCCACCACAATTGAAAGTGCAGGTCAAGGTGAGGCTAGGACACTTGTGAAGAGGTGGGGTGGATGAGGAACAATAAACAGATGTTCTTTGATGATAATTGCAGAGAAGGGAAAAGGATTGTGGAAAGCAGGCTTTTGTGAAGCGTTCAACTTGTTGAGGCTGTCCCTCCTGCCCCTCTGGGTCCTGGCGGGGGCTCGGGGGTGTATGCTGTTATAGCCCCAGGAAGCAGAGAAGGCCTGCTGGTGCCATTACCCTTATTCGCCAGAACACACATCTGTTCACAAGAGCGGCCACAAATTTGAATGCCAATACTCTTGCCTTAAACTGGCTGGAAGAGGAGAAAGAGTTTGTGTCACTCAGCGACAGTCTTCTTAGCATATAAGGTTAGGGAGCCGTAGCCTTTAATCAACTGTGGTTGTCAGCAGGCGCCCTTTACAATGGAGCCGTAACGACAGGCTGCCAGTATTACAGCCGATGAGCAGCAGCAGCAGATGATTGATTTGTGTAAATCATTTTCTTTTTTTTTGCTCTCTCTCACTCTTTTATGAGCATCAGCAGCGGCGGAGAAATGTAAGGATACGGTCACAGGATTAAGTATGGCTGCTTCTGGCTGTCCTTGTGATTAATGACCTGCCTCGGTGTTCGTCTGTCAGTAAAAGGAGCAGACGGTCTCACCACGTCTAAACAGGTGATACAGGTGACAAAAACATGTCGTATCGTCATTTTAAAGTCGTACGGCTCTGATTTTGATTTGTCAAGCTGATCACTGTTTTTAATTTGAATTTCAAATCAGGATTATTGACAAACATTGGCCAGAGTTTTAATTTGTATATAAATGAAGTGGAGCATTTAGATGTTATCGTATTGGATATTAATTTGAAAGTTATTGATTGTTATGCGTCTCTAAATTGAGTAAGCTTAAGAATTTTTAAAGTGTACTGCAGTAGATGACTCCTGGCATAACAGCACTCATATAGGTTAGGTAGAATCTGGCAGCTATAGGCCAAAACCAAAGTGGACTTCTACCTTCAGGCCCCTTCACTTGCCCAAAACCAAGACTATATGTATTTTAAAGGGGTGGTGTTATGTATTTTCCAGGTACTCAGTGCCATTTTGTTGCACAAGAAGGTAAGCAGGTTACCTTTCATAAAAATGATGTATATATCAAACATGACTTTAAACAAATTTGACTTTGCAATTTGACCTCATAACACCATTGCTTCTCCACTATGTTGTTTACAACCGTTCTTAGAAGAGTTGAACTGAGAAGTAGTTCGTCTGATGAGCTCAGCGGACGAGCAGCTCCGTCAGGTATTTGCTAATTGTTGCTGCCGCTAGTCTGGTGAAGCTGTGTGGGGAGAGCTGTGGAGGAGAGGTCGAAACTCGGCTGGAGACTGCAGCTCCGAGCAGGAGCTTTGTGGAAATAGGCAGTACTTTTTCACAGCAAGTGTTAGGTTGCCATGGAAGATTCAAGAATTTCTCAAACGTGCATGAAAGAAATAAATCTACAATCTATATGATGAGGGAATAAGATTACACCATGATATAAACCTCAAAAGTTGATTTTACATAATATCCAACCTTTAGGTTCCGTAGTATGCTAATATATAATTAATTGCTGAACAGAGGATGATCTTCGCTTTCAGACTCGAACTGTTCTTAAGTGAGGCCATATTGTAGGCTTAACTGAATCGAGCACATCCACTCTTCTCCCTGTTTTAATTATGACTCTCGATCTCAGATATTGATAGAAACGTCAGTCTCTGTGTACGGCTCGCTGTCTTGTTAACCAGATATTTGAGGAACACTTCCCTTTTTCCCGGGGATTTTTCGTTCTTGTGTCTCCTGACCTTCTGCATTAAATCAGATAGCACGCAGAAGCTGTGAGGGAAGCAAGAAGGAGGGAAATTGAGCCACTCTACATCTATCTCTCCCCAAGGGGAGTCGTGTTTCTCTTTGCACCATTTATTTGAAAGCTATCATTTCCTGGGATTCATGGCTGAAAAATGGCATTGATTCTCTGGATGATAGATGCTAAGTGTCCGCCTATCGACATGCCTATTGACAGGCCTGTGTAAATTCAGCATCTTATTACCCTGCTGGATAAATGATACACCTTGTGAACAAGGGGGCTGCAGCTCAGTCGATTTCGTAGCGTCTGAACATCATAGCGCCCAGTGTCACCGCTAAGCACCGAGCAGCGTTTTGTCAAAAAACATCCTATCTTCCTTTCTGCTGAATAATTAAACATAATGAGACAGACAGATGATAACATCCCTCTGCAAAGCATTCAGCTGTTAAATAGAAATAACTACTAAACATTTTATTCATTACTGCGCTGCACCTCAGAAGGTCAAATCTTAATCTAAAGCTGTTTTTTAATCTAATATCTCTGCCTGGAAAGTTTGCTGTAGCATTAAAGTGACTTATGCGAAGCCCTAAACCGACCCAATGTGCTCCGCAGCTTCTATACTGCATTGTTTACAAGGGCCATTTTTCTTTGACTGTGTAAGGTTTATTGCATCTTAATCCTACCCCTTTTGTAGCACTGCCTGCAAGGGCGTTAAGTAATGTCCCACTGTCAGCGGCTTTCTCTCTCTCAATTTGTTTAACAGTAATACACAATTTAACCTTCAGAATAGCATTTGCAGGTTCATAACACTTGGAACAGGTGTAATTTTTCTAACAAACACGTCGGCAATGTGACCCTATTTATCTGTGTTTCTTGTAATATATTGTATTAATCTGCAACCCATTCATGACCCATTATTTTAGCTGGACAATAATTCACTCTTAGTGTTGCGGGAAATCTTTTCAGTCCAGTTGTGCTTCGGTGTTCCAGCTTGTGATCCATTGGAGTTTGACTTTATAGCCTTTTGCACAAGAATCCATGAGCCATTATAGGTTATGAGGAGTGAAATGGGCTCTTGTGAGGCACTCAGTTGAAAAGAAAAGAAAAGGGAAAAAAAATCCGGCTTTATTGCCATCTTTGATCTTTAATGGTCTTCTGATGGCTTTCATTCAGACACAGGAAGAGCTGATAATTACTGCTGAAGGTGAGAACTTTATATGCAGTTATCATGTTACTTTTGCACATTTGGACATGTAATTAAGTTTTTTTTCCAGGTCAAAGTGATGAGGTAAAAAAACAACTACAGTCATTTATAAATCTTAGAATAGACTTAAAGATTTTCATACACGTCATCAGATATTGGTTCCATGGCCTTTTACAAGTTGTAGTGAAATCACACACGTTTGTAACCATCAACATGGTAGTGGCACAATTCTGCTTGGATATTTAACCACTTTTTTTCTTATCATATGAAGTGGAATCCATAAATTGTCAACAAAGCTGGGGTTTGTGCCATTCCCAAGGCTGCTCTCTTTTAGATGGTAATTGTGATCATTGTCCTGCTGGAACACCCATTTATGTCCAAAAGTACAGCACTTTCTTCATTATTACATCTTCTTTCCATACACCAGCACCACTGCCAGTAAGATGTCCCCTCTGCTTAATCCATCCACCACCATGCTGACACATTTATAAGGTTTAAAAACCACCTTTACGAATTGAATCCTCTTGCCGTTGTGGTTAAACCGCTTACTCTTTGTCTTATCAAAAGTTCTTCTCTGGAAGGTATTTAGCATTTGTAGGATGGTTTTTGAATGAGTAAAACAGGATGACATTAGCTTCCTGGAATGGGACCAGACTAAACCCAATTGAAAGTGGATGGGCTATTCTTAAAAGTTGGGTCTATGTCAAGAAACCAACTAATTTAAATGAACTCTATGATGTCCAACTAGATATCCAGGTCAAATATTTGGGCAGAATTATGCCAAGAATCTTGCTAGAAAATATTTATTCAAATATTAAATATGGTGTGGGAATAATTTTAACTGCTTAGATTAGATCGCTAATAAACAAATTCACACAAGTGCACCAGTTTCTTTGAAAAGAAATGTTTAAAAGCCATAATAAAATACTTCTGCGCCTGATGAATGCCTTCTTTATAATTTTTCAGGTCAGCATCAGCAGCCTAATCAATGCACCCAGGTCTAGTCATTCAGTCAAATGCAGGGGATAAAGCTCAACTGCAGTCATAATTGTATTATTTTAAAAGCAGAGCCGCGCGGTTACCACAAACTGAGCTGCTGCACCAACACTTACTTCTCCTTCTCATTCCAAAGATAAATTAGCTGCTTCTAAATAATGCAGTGAACCCTAATTCTCTTTGATTAGTGGCGAGTTAGATGATGGCGACCCACTGAAATTGGTCATCAACATAAATAACGAGCGAATGAACTGATAAAATGCAAAGTCCTTGGCCGTCATAAATCAAACGGAATCTACTGGCCGTGGAAGCGGGTGGAATTAGAAGTCCATGCTCCTATTAATTATGTTGCCTTCTGAAGGCGACAGCGTGATAAATCAGCGCTGAAAGGCCCTTCACTGGCTCAGCCTGAGGAGTTCGACTGCCTGCAAATTGCTTTGTGTACGCTCCTAATTGTTTCTTAAATAACCCACCTTTTTGAGGCAGGTTAGAAAGGTACTCTACCAAGACGGGTCAAGGAAGTCAGTGTTGCTCTCTCAGTCTTTCTGTGACATATTGTATTATTGCTGTATTCGGTGAACAGTTTAAGTTCAATATAAAAATGTTTTAAATTGGATTCAGTATATGGTCTGAATTTTTAGTAGCTGGACTTTGTAAAGTAGTTATTAGTAATCAGTGTCTTTATTGCATTAGGTAGATTTTTTTTTAATCAAAGTGAGAAGTAAGGGTGTAAAATTTTCTTGAAAGAAAATAGAGATATTTTTTGGGTATTCCTATTCTGAGTACTCAGAATATGGACTACAGCAGATTTCAGACTTTCAAAATTAACTCAGAGTTCCCACAAATGATAGACAACACTTTAAATTAGCAGGTTGTAAACCCATATTCTTTTGCATTTGACTTTTAGTTTTCCAAACTAAGCAACATCTGTATCACAGGATTCCTACAGATTTTCTTTGACATAAATCCATTATTTTCTGAGCTAGTAGTTCCAGGGAAACGTAGTTGGTATGAAAGACAGCTAGATCAATAGATGGATGGATTGTTGGATTTATGTTTTACAGAACTATGTAGGGCATACAGTCTAGATATACAGATAGTTTCCCATGCTCTGTTTTTATTAGTCATGCTTATTCGGGCCTTGAAAATGTTTGAGTAAAACACATAAATCAAATTGCGTACTTTTCCAGGTTGTGTCAGACTACGTCGTTCCTGGATGTTTGTATGCAGTATTAGATGTGCAGAGGCTGATATGCTAACAACTGCTCCGTTGCAATACATTTTTAAACAACTTTGGAAGAGTTTACCTCACCTGAGTCATTTGCAATCCTCGTGTCAAATACAGTAAAATCAAATGGATAAAAAAAATGTAATTACTTCTAATTTTGTGCCATGTAATAATGATCCTTTTGTGTACTAAGACTGAGACGTTTGCCTCTTAAAGTACAATCAGCTATAAAATACTGCATTTGGCCCAGCAGCTTAACTTGCTTGTTGAGCAGCAGTAATCATCTAGCATTTAGTTTAGGGTTTCCAGGGTGCTTAGCAGGAACGTGCAGTAAAGTTAAATTGTGTGTGCTGTCTGAAACGCCAGCGGTCATACAATGTCAGTGTACGGCTTTGTGCTTCTGTCAGGGTGTTTGATGAAGGACTGAGTGCTTTGATCTACTGACAGCTCTACAGAGGAAGTGTGTGTGTGCGTGTGTGTGTGTATGTGCAGGATTACAACTTCTGAAAGTTTCCTCTATCCTTTTTTAGAGCACTAATACAAAATGGCTCATTGCAAAGGCCCTAAAGTCTCCAATATAAATACCATTAACAGTTTCTCTTCTTCAAATTCTTTTAAACTTTGCATTAGGTTTGTTCTATTTTTCTGCAAGTGTGAGCAAGTCATTGTTTTACGTGCTTAAAAAGTAAACCTCTTTTAGATTTCTAACACTTTTAAATACCGAAAGCATTAAAAATAGATACATTCTAATGGATCTTTACCAGTGTTTTTCAAGGTGGATATTAATTAGGTGCTTTTGTACAACAAGAAAAGCCAACAAGTGATAGCTTGAGCAGACACAACAGGTAGAGCACCAAAGCAACTGCGAGTGTAGTTTATGCACATAAAGTTTATCAGGTAAGAAAATTTATTGTTTTACAAATAAAAAGCTGCGGGGATGGTTTTATTTTTTCTTTCTGTGTCTGAGCTAAATGAAACAAGAAATATTTCAATGTGTTTCAAGTGTTTTCATGTCCTTTCCAACCATCACATGTGCCATTATGCTGAAGTGACCTCTTATGGACACGTGACATGTTGCTGTGGGGAAAACAAAACAGTAAATGGACTTTTAGAGGGTGGCTGACATGATAGATGATATGCTTGCGATATTGTTTGACAGTTATTATTAAAGCAGTATAGTTAAACCCCCTCTAATAAAACATGTAATGATCATTTGTTGTACATTGAGATTTAAGCTTACTTGGATTTGTCAGCTCTCAAAGCTACTGGTCCAAAACCACATTTCTCCTGATTTCACCAGACAGTTAACTCAAAAAATATGAATTCCTCTTATCTTTAACTTTTGCCAACATGTTTATTCAGAGGGATGCACGGTGTAGCAGTTAACACTGTTATATTGTAGCAATGCAAGATATAATGGCACGAACATTGGTACCAGCCAATGCTAGTCGTTTTTTAACATTACTAAATAAAACTGGGTCAATATTAACAACCAATATCTATTTCCATCATGTTGCCATTTGTTTTTGAAGTGGTAGGAGTGGAGGTTGGTCATGTGGTGAAGTCAACAGGGTGGTTGTTTTTTTTCCCCAAGTTTTCAAAAACATACAAAATCTGTACATATTGGTTATCAGTCATAACGACAATATTTATTTCAGATATCAGTGTTGGCTCACATTTTCATATCACTGCATTCTTAGTTGTAGCAAGAGGGTATTGGGTTTAAATCCCAGCCTGAGTTTGCATGTTCTTTCTCAGCAAGCGTTGGAGAACGTCTCAGTGTAACTGCATGTCCACGTTAGGTTATTCCCCCTTGGGAGTGAATGAGACAGTTTGTGTGTGCAGAGCTGATTGTCGTCTGTTTTGCCTTGAGACAGACTGGTGACCTGTCTAGGGTGAATCGTTCTCACCCAATGACTCTTGGAGATAGGCATCAGCCCCTCTAGGTACCTGGATGTTTCTTCTGACTGGAAGTAATGCTAACCTCATGTAGTAGAGGTCTGACTTGAGTCTGATAAAGAGTCTGTGGATTGAGTTAAAGATTAAGGTGTTGGCAAGGAGGTCATCCAGTCTTGAAGACTTGGAACTCATTACCAATGATAAACCACGAGGACACTTGGACTATGCAGTTATAACATAGTTATTACTGCATAGTTATAACTAAATATGTTTGAGGATTGTAAAATAACCAGTAACATGCAATTTTTTTCAAAAATAAAATGTCAACAAAAACATATTTTTTAAGAGATATTTGATGAGACCTTTATCTTATATCTTTTGAGAGATGTCTTAAATGACCATATTTCACGTCCTTACATGCCAAAGATATGAATAATTTTGGGCCCAGCTGTGTATGTGTTGATGTTTGTCCTTCTGGTGACATTCAGGCAAGTCACTGGTTGAGGTTTGAGTTTAAATAATGTTCCTGTGGGCTTGGAGGAATAATGGTCTGGGCTCTCGTGACATTGCGTCAGTGCCAAGGTGACTGACTCGAGGACTGATTGCTCCCTCTGTCTCCCCCTCTCTCTCTCTCTGTCCATTCCCCCTTCTCACCCTGTCAATAAGCATCCTCTTGTCTGATGGAGTCACATCAGGGCAATGCAGCTGACACCATGGTGTCTTTATTTCCTGCAGCAATCCTTTTACAACACACATCAGTGGTGATTAATACACTGACAGCAGCCGGGAGGTTACTCTGCCCCCCCCTTACTGCCAGCCAGCTACTGTTTCTGACAAACACACTTCTCACCTTACGTACCTAAACACACTTTATTGCACCTTCTTCCTTAATATATGGTTTTCATCAGGAGAAAGTAGAGAAATGGTGCTTCTACATTCTTCTTTACCCAGTTTAGAATTAAGTGATGGGAGCAGATGATGTTTGCTACTCCAAATCTGTCTTTTACATTAAGCACAACCTGTTTGTCCCACTTGCAGCTGTCTGCGCAGTTATTAAACCAGAGCTTTTCCGATTTAAATTTATGGCACCCATTATGCAGGAATTTACATGTCCAGGTGTTGCATCTGTTTGGCTTCAGGTAGGGGTCACTTTGATTTATTAATATCCACAGTTTCATCTGCTAGACAACCATTGACATATTGTCACCCAGGGCAGCTTGTCTCTCTGTCTTCAACAGCTGTGACAACCTGTGTGTTATTAACTCCTCGACTGATTATGCAGAGACACAGACCGAATGTTCCCCCGTCTGTGGGGTCAGATTAATGCCCATAATAGCCAATAAACAGCAAATCATAGACTTGAAGCTGAATGTGGAGTTTCTCATTATGTCTCATCAACACCTGCTTTGGAAATCTTGTGGAAGAAGAGATAAGTTAGCGGTCTTCAGGGGTGATAAGACCATCTGGGTCATTCTGTGCCATATGTTCACACTTTGTCACTGTTGAACAGTTTCAGGAAAATGTTTTTTTTTATTCTTTGTATGACTGGGAGATATGCTATTTAGCTGCTCAGCTCTTCAGATTCGCTACTTACAGGATAATGCAGCAATTGAGTGCTTTGTCCAATTATTTTTATGAATCAAAAGCACAAATACCTTTGTGCTTTTTGAAATTAAATGTAGTCAACTATTTGTAAAGATTAACCTATGAGTAAAGATGTCCATTTTTGTTGTCAGATCTTCCAGGACATGTTCTAACAAAATTAAATGTAAGCATTAAATTAAACAAAAGTCTTCTTGAGTACTAGAGATGCACTGATTAGAGCCTTGCACCCCATTTCTGATCTATTTCTTTGTATGAGGATTAAAATAATTACAAAATAGAAATTTTGAGCTCTTTTTAAGGTGGGATTTGGTTGCTATATCCAAATCAGGATTTGTATCTAAGAACAACACTACAAACCCATTTTGTATTCTAGTTGCAAGCTGGAAAACAAGTGAGCTTTGCTATTTCCTGTGGTGTTAATTATTATTAAGGTCATGAGTCAGAATTTCATTATTCATGTATTCAAACACTGCAACATTTTCATAGTTTCTTTTTTAGTATTATGTATCATACTGGTTTATTATGATTCATACTTTAAAAGTGACTAATTAATAGTTTATTTATCTAGCTTTCACAACCTTTTATGCACACAACGAATATTTAAGACACTGAACTCTTGGCAGCCTCCAATTTCTCTGACAAAATTAAGATTAAACTAGGCATTTTTTTATTCTAACGGAGAAGTAGGAAACATTTTGCAAAAAGAATGCATTGTCTTTTATTAGCAATTAGCAGGGTTAGCATTACTAACTAGTCAAGTGTATTCCCTGAAGTTTGTAGACATGTCTCTTAGCTAAACCCTGACTTGAAAAGCCTGTCAACATAATCCAGATTAAATCCAGCTCTGTCCCTGACACATTGCAGTACTGCAGTAGAGGGTGAAGCTGTTTTGACCCTCTCTCTGTTTCTCACACGTTAAATGAATAGCTGACATTGGTTGTTGTGTTTTAAACCTTACAGTAGCTTCATACATTTGTTTGCTTAATTACTGACAGGCTGGGTTAGGGTTCCTTCCCCCTGTAACAACTTCCACACCAAAGAGTGTTCAAAGTCGTACTTTCGAAAAATGATTGGATTTTTAACTTTCTGATTGGCTGGTGACCCGTCAGGGCCATTCGAGCTAGGAATGATGAGATTGCTATTTCCGTAAAATTTCACAGAACATCTCAGAATATTAGGGAATACGGCAGAAAACCCAGTCATTACAGAGCATGTAATCTATTTTGGCCTCATACAACACAACTTCCACACATAAACTCCCAATCAGCAGGATGGACTTCTGAAGCCCATTGATGACCCCAGTTGTTAGGAGCCAGCAAATCTCACACGCTGAGAGATTGTCCCCTCCAGATCCCCAGATGCTACTCCCACCTTCTATCATTAACTCGGTGTCGGAGATCATAATTAGATCTCCTTGGGGCATAAGTCATATTTTGTATCCGGCCAACATTTTTAAAAGTTGTCATTCTAATTATGCAATCCGAGGCATCATGAGTCAGGTCACTCTTTTATCAGTGTCATGTAATTGCTGTGACTTGTCTTCAAGAAATGTTTCCCAGTGCAACAGCACTCTGCCATGACTCATAGTAAGAGTAAAGCTATGCAGTTAGGTTTGACTTCATCCTCTGCTCCTTCTGTAAAGCGCAATCATAACCTTCTCCGACGGCAAAAAAGGACATGTTAATGTGATTTGACAAGGGCATATTATGCACAACAAATATGCATAATTTGGCAAAAAATGGAACAGAAAATTGGAAATAAAAAAGGAACAAAGTAGATTTACATGGTTGGGTAGCCTGAATGTCTGCTATCATATTCTCTCCTGCCGCCTGCATAAAAAGCCACAGAACTGTAACAATGGGTATCAGTGGAAAGTGCTTTAAAGTTAAAGCTGATGGATGGCTTGTCAAAAAAAATAATTGCACTGGTTGGAAACTGGGTCTGCGTGCTTAGAAGGGGGAGAACAGGATCTACAGAGAGGATGATGGGAAGTGACAGTGGTCTGTCAAGACGTAGTGGCTGCCCAGAGTAGTGTGAAGCCCCAGCTAGAAGGTGGCAGAACAGAGCAGGCTGTCAGAGCGGGAAAGTGCCTTTAATACATTGAAAAGAAAAGGAATCCGCCTGTCAGACCTGTTCAGCCAGTCAAGGGAGGAGGAGGGAGCATGGAGGAATAGGTGTAGACATGGTAGAGCTGGACGGAGCCAGCCATGCCACTGGCCTGGCTACAGGAACTAACCATCTAGCCGACTGAGATGGATTGTGAGCTGCTTGAGGCGGCTACCGGCTCCAACTGGTTCCTTTTGCTGTGACAATTCATTAATCAGTTTGACGGATGTGGCCTTATTGCATGGGATATTTGACTCTTGAGTGATTGGATTGTCCAGTGCATTTTATTATTAGAGCAGTTCAGTGACAAACGTGGCCCTGTTGTAAATAACATAAGCCAGTTATTTTTAAGATGTGTGAGCTGGATTGAATTCACTTTTGATGGTATAGGTGTCAAAAACATTCCCCTGAAATTTTTCGTCCGTATTGACGTTACTGCAGCAGCGCATTCATGACAATAGTTTCCTTTTTCACCATTTCCCACAGGGGCTCTATTGGATTGAGATCTGGTCACTGTGGAGGTCACTGGAGGGCAGTGAACTCACTGTTGTGCTCATGAACTCAGCAGAGATGTGCTGGAAGTGGCCATCAGAAGATGCTCGCACTGTGGATGGACTTCATCATTAACAAAAGAAAGGTAGGCTTTGGCACTTATCCAACCTCTTACATGTTGAATTTATTTAGTATTATATAAAAATATATATACCTTTTGCAATTAACTAATGTAATAATAATAAAAAAGTTTTCCTAATGCTACTATTGCTGAAAAAACCTTGGATTTAAAATTTCAACTAATATTTCTTAATAAATTATTGCTGTTACGTTAACGCATTACTTCAAATGCATCTTAATACTGCAAAATTGCAACCACATGTAGTAGTTCTCAATTAAAACTTTCGATGGTAGCAAAGGGTTTTGATGTGGTCCTTGGTATATGTGAAATATACAACAGGAGGTACTGAGGTAGTATCAGGTCAACATGGGTTTTCAGGCAAATTTGTGGACATAGTCTAAAAGGGGTTAAAGTGTGCTCAGTTGATATTAAGGGACCTTAAGTGTGGCAAAATGAAACTTTTCTGCACCAAGCAAACACCAGCAGCCTGAACTGTTGACACTGGAAGCGATAGATTCAGACTAATCAATCCTCAATTTCTTGTCTTTAGCAGATACATTAATTGCAGCAAGTGATTATTGGAGCTACTGTTACGTTTCTATTATTCCAAACCAGTTTACCCATTTTCCTCTTGACATCCACACAACTGCCCCACACTGAATATTTCCTCTTATTTAAACTATTCTCAGAGCAGCCTGTTTGGGAAACAATATCCACACCAGGTTCAAAGGCAGACAGATTCCCTTTTCCCATCATACTGATGCTCAGGTTGAATATGAATGAGTTGAGTTGCTGCCTGTGTTAGACTGATTAGCTATGTGTCGATAAATTCAGCAAATATACCCAATAAAGTGGCCAGTCAGTTTAGAGTTGCACAAAAAAAAAAAGCCACGAACAATGTGTTTTCCATTTATCTGCTTGATTCCTGCTCTTGTGCAATGCAAAAGTGTCAGTTTTTATTTTTTGTTTGGACAATGACATATAGACTGACCCAACAAAGGATCAAGTGCTGTGTAGACAGACAGCTAATAGATAGGGAGGCAAAAGGAGCCTCATTTGGAGAGGAAGGGACATTTGGGCTGCCAATATGACAAAAGAAAAGTCGACAAGCATTGATCCACGCTTGTGGATGACAGAGTAAAAATTCAGCAATAATCATGACAAATGAGGAGAGGCACCACAGCCGGAAAATTATCAATAATCCACGGCTGAGAAGAAATGCCAAGGTCAGGAAGAAAAGGCTGCTGAAGTTGTCTTCAATTGACTCTGCCAGGTGATATATTGGTGAAGATAGGGGGAACAGCCTTTAAAGCACAGTAGAAGTTGCTAATTAAGTTTGGATCCCACTGAGACATGAATGTCCCTCAATATGGATTCCTTGCAAGAACCCACTGAATGCCAAGGGCAAAGAGACCATTATGTAACACAGTTTTGGGTGGTTTTGATCTTTCACAGGGGAGCGAGTGGATGGATTTAATATATCGATAACTCAATCCTTCTTCCAAGGAAATCTGAAGAAGGCTGAGGTGTTGGTAACGTCATTTATCATGGCAAGTCAGTTTTGATGTAAGCTTCAGCTGAAGGGATTAATCAGATTTGTGAGGTACCTGTCAAAGTCAGGGTCATGATGGCTGGGCTCTGAGCTGCTTTTTCCAGCATTTTTAGGTCAATTAGTTGCGGGCTAGTGCAGAAAGTCTGATCGACACAAAGAGGATGACCAATAGTTTGTTCCAACTTTGGGATTTGTTGGGAGACTGACTTTTACACTTAGACTTTGTTGTAGTACTACCCATCTTCTTCAACTTTACCAGTTTTTGCCCTTGTATCACACGCATCCATTGATGTTTTAGGCCTTCCTACATTAATGCTTTTGGTCCAATTTATACATTAAATGTAGGGACTGTGATCACTGAGCAACCAAAAATATCCCTAAGCAAACCCCTGCTGCTAAATAGGATGTTGCTGTATATATCAGATACATAGACATGTCCTTAGAGTAGACTACAAGTTCATAGTGTGAGCTGTTCCCCTTGTGGATATGAATTGCCTCATGGCTGGAATATGAAAAAATTCAAAATTCAAAGACAGTATTTAAGTAAGCAGTTCCTAAATAGACAGTAGCTAAAATGTTTCATCAAGCAACTACAATATATTACTAACTTCAAATAGCGTTTCCATGACTTTTATGTCCGTACGACGTGAGGTATCTTTGGCACCTTTGTCATAAACAGAAACACATATGGCAGCCATGTGCTCCATGCACTCAGCCTCCCATTTGTTGTAACAGGGACAGTATGAATGAAATTTATTTTCCAGTTCCTCCACAAAGCTACCCTTGCACTTTGACATCTTGTAAGCATCAACAACAGCGCTGCAGAGCAAGCAGGTGTCTGAACGGATGAGAACAACCCAATAGGCAGCAGACAGGATGTTGTATTCCATGCATTGCACCAGTCAATTTATGTATGCCTATCAGTGTCCTTAAAAATCAATGAAAACTCTGACATTTTCATCAATCAATGAATGCCCCCAAGATGCTCTGAACAAAACATGAAAAGTGGACATGTCTTGGGAAAAGAGGACATTTGGTCATCCTATTCAACAGCTAAGAGTTCTAGATTAATTAAGCAATTAGACTGCTTAAAACTTTAGTTTTCTATAAAATGTCGACAGGTACTTTCTTTTACCTTGTGAGTGATCTAAGTCTACAAGACGACTAAATGTGGTTTCAAGTTTTGTTGGTTAAATTAAACCAACTGCTTGGTATGAGAAAAGGTTACTGAGTGTTTTAAATGCCACTAAAAGTTGCTAAAGATGTAATCACCTAATTTACATAATTGGTCATCTGCATGTAATTTCAATGGGCACTGTATTAGCGCTGAATAATGTAATGGGAGTCATACTAAGTGAGTATCAATCACTATAAATGGGTTTAGAACTAGAAAGGAACTTTTATATTGCATTTCATTTGTCTGGATTGTTTTTTTTTATTCTAAGCTCCTCTAATAAAACATAATTGTTGTGGACATACACATTACCAATCTAAGTAGGCCTAAAAGAAACAATACAAATATAGTGATTTGTTGTAGTACAGTGATTTATTTTGGCCAAAAAACAAGGAATCCACTGGTAGTTTCTTAATTCTTGGTGAAAAAAGAAACTTGCCCCTGGCTGTAAAGTATTTGCTTCATACAGAGGGTCTGGACTCAGCTATTGAAAAACGATCACTTCCTGGAGACTTGGGCTCTGTTGACATTTTAAATTTTACCCAACCCAACATATATAATGTGCCAGTTCGTCCCTATGAAGTTTGCCGGAAATAACCTGCTTTGTAAAAAAATAAAATAAAAATAAAAATCTCCACTGCAAGGACAGAAGTGCCAAACTGAATGAGGCGACTGTTAATGTTAATTCAATATTTGGAAGAGTGGTCAACATAATCAACAAATAATAATTTAAGTTGAAATTATTTCCTTTTCATATAAAGAAAAAGCATTATTTTGTATCTGACAAAAAAGACCATTTATTCTTACTTCTATAACAATAATGTTTAATCTATTGGTCATCCAGGTTACATTAAGGCTTTCTATAGCTTTAGTTTCCTGTTATTTTATTAAACTGACTTAATCAGAACAGAATATTCACAATTTTGTTAGTTTTGTGGTGCAAAATCCCTCTAATATAGCTATACAAAAACAGGCTGATATGAATTGGGAGTATATTTTGGGTAAATCTTGCAGTCTTACCAAGAATAATAGTTGGCGCTACTTTAGTTTCTTCTGTTCTTTCTCTTGCATCACATTGAAATTTTTGAAACCTCAATACATCTTGATACCGTTGTCATGCTGACACAGCCAACTGAGCTCCTTTTTGTGCAATGCAAATTATGCAATGGAATTGCAAACGCACTAAAACCACCAGTCGGGCTTTTTAGACAAAGTTCAATGGGCCACGGGGTCAAAAAGACAAGAGAATAATTTACTAGCTGTGTCATGCTCTTGTGATCGAGTCGTCATTCTGGCTTTGGGATTTGATTTGTGGCCTCATTGTGAAAAGTGGCATCTGTCTGTAAGTATGCGCACTTCAGGGAAGGTGTGCTTTCTCACATCTGTGGTCTAAACTAGCATGCTGCTGATAACAACAAGCGATATTAATCCTTAGCTGGTAAAATCCGTCACGCTGTAAAGAGAAGAGACCAGAGTTTAGGTGTGAAACAATTAACCATCCACTGCTGTTCATTTGTTAAAGCTTGTTTGGTGTGCCTGCCAGGTCTGTGTATTGTTCACATCCATTCACACAGAGGGGTAAATTTTGAATACTATTAACATCATTATGTTACACCGCCTCAAGAGGGATGATCGCTCTGCTGCCCCGACGCTGCCCACACACTTCCTTTGCCTTTGCTGTAAGGATAGGGAACAGTTCCTGTTTTTCTGGAACCATCTGTAAGGAAAGAAAACAGCCCAAGGTAAAAACGATGACTGCAACCTGGCAAAAGATTAAACAGTCCCTCAGAAAAAGCCATTAATAATTCTCATATTTTGGAAACAGACCATACATACAGAATCTGTGGTATTTAATCTCCCCTCTCTGCGAATAAAAGAAGGTCAAATGGGAGGGAGAGACTTTTTTCCCCTCTCCAGCTCAGAGTGATGGGCCTAGGTTTTCCAAGGCACGCCATTTGTCTGTCAGGACTGTGAGTGGAGCCAGTGATTTAGTTTCCATCACATGAAGCTCATGTCCGGTTGATGATACTGCCAGGCGGGATATGGGGAGAATTTGTCACCTAGAGCTTTGACAGGGAGATAATTGCTGATAGTTAGCAGAATAATAGGATGTGTGCCTTACTAGCCTCTAAGGGTTTAGAAATATTTGTTTTTGCACTGTTTAAAGCTTGTTTTCCCTTTTCGTTTCAAAATGTAATTTGACAGAGACACTCAGAGAAAGTTCAGTAGAATCAAGGTCTGCGCTTCCCATATATCGAGGTGAATATGCAGAGGTCAGGCAAGATACCCTCTGTCCAGTGAGTGTTTTAGACACCACCTCAACACCTCTATCAAGTGGCATCCGCCCACAAACAGCAGCTTTGCCAGTAGCAACAATGAAGAGACATTCACAGAACCAAAGAACGACGTCAAACCTGACTAAACCTGGAGATTTTCTTAAAGTTTTTTTCTAAATAGTGTGTTAGTGAACCAACATAACTATTTGCTGCTTTTCTGTTTTTTCTATTTTTATAAAAACAATTCAAGACTGCTATGCATTATGTTTATAGTTTTTGTGTAAATACCGTGAGCGCTTTCCTTTGTCAGAGTTTTCACTGCCAGAAGATGACTCAAAGTTTGCTAGCTTTGTATCCGATTGGTGTTTTAAAATTAAGTTTTTGGAAGCACGGAGGCATAAGGTGTGACTGTAGAGGAAACTGTCTGTGCTGAATTGAGGCTGCGATGGAGATAAAGTGCTTCGGCAGTTAACAGAAAGATTTAAACAAAGTAGTTTTGTACTCTATCTGATTTTATTTGAGTACACTAGTCTTGCTATGTTGTCCTTTTGAATTTTTATAAAACAGTGAAACTTTGTTACCTAATTCACAGTATTTTATGTCATTGTCAAACTAAAATATGAAATGCTCAAGGCCACTTTAAACTGCATGATGACTACATCACCAGTCTAATATGTTTAGTTTAAATCACCCAGTGTAACACGCAATATCCATCTTCAAATAATTTGATTGGACCACTTGGATGTTTTGTAAGTGTTTATTATACCATGACAAACTCATACCGGCCAATATGTCTAGTCCAAACTCTAACCTACAAAGAGAAGCAGTTGAGGAAAACATATTAAATATTTGACAATTGGCTTTGAAAATCTTCACCTTACCAGATTTCATCCATTCGAGGTCTTTTAATGGTCTGTCTTAAGGCAAATTTCAGTATCTTTCAAACTATTCCCCTGAACTAATGCGAACAGAACAAGCCAAGGTTAAATATGTATCTGAAGTTGCACCGTTGCCCAAAGTGCTTCCTGGTTTCCCTTTCCAATGGTGTTTGGCAGGAGAATGAGAGGATAAGTATTGTGTGTTTTACATTTTCCTCTAATGTAGGACAGTGAAGACCTTTGTTCAAGCTTAATTTGACCCAAATGTTGGCAACGTGTGCTGACACCCATCATGGAGAGGCTTACTAAAGAGACAGGTCACAGCAGACAGCTGTGATAGATGGAAGCAGTGAAAAAGGAGTGATGTAGATAAGAGAAATGTGCCAGAAAGCTCAGCTGTGGGGGTTTAGGGAATAATCTCTCTATAAAAGCCAGCAGTGGGTCAGAGAGCGCTCCTGAACCCCCTCTCCTTTTCCCCCAGCCTCTTTGCTTTCCTCCTGTGTGTTAACTAATGCTCACTAGAGTGCGGCTTGAACTTGGGGCTGGCAGGGCCACGCAGTTGGAACCGAACTCTCAGCTGCCCTGCGCCCTGGCTGAACCTACCTCTCTTCATTAGGAGTGGGGGTATTAACGGGAGGGAGGGAGGGACTTTTAAAGAAGCCCTCTAAGCCATGGTTGATTTGGAGAAATTTATCCACACTCAGAAAGAATATAACACTGAAATAAAACACAAATTATCTTAAGGCTTGGAGGGCCATGAAATATTTATTGCTGGGATTTTTATTTTTTCAATTGATGTCGATTTATGTGCCTTTTGTGAGCAGCAACTTTTAATGTAGCTACTTTAATTGACTTTAGGGTCTATAACGCAACCAGTCTCACTGGGTATCATAATTAAATCAATCTCATAAATTATCAGTAAAATGAATTTTATCTGAAGCATGGATTACTTTTCCATGAGTTCTTAACTGCACTCATAAAAAACAGGATTACAAAAGAACAGGAAATTTGAGGAGAAAAAAAATAAAATTTTATGAACCGCCAGAGTTCTGCAAGCATTCATATTAAAATTGGATAAAATTTACTGTTTCAGTTTCTCACAGAAACCCCTGCATCCCATTCCGCACGGATATGTGGCTCGCTTTTGAAAAGTCTCTGGCTTAAAACTTCATCTTTACTTGGAGTACGTCACTGCTTCTGCCAGTTCACAGAGGTCGCTTTGAAAGCACCATCAAAAGGTTACCTGCTGAAAGACTGCACACCTTCCAGATAGGTGGTAAGCACAAAAAATGTGTCACACAAACAGACTTTACTCCAAAATGAACAAATCGGTGTTTGAATCAAAACAAACATTTATGGCAACAACAATCCAAATGGGGTAATACTAATACCAGACTGAGAGTATGTCTTTCTTTGGAAAAACATAAAAAGTTTCTTTTTTCCTCAACCTACTAAGAAAATTTTAATTTAATTAAAGTATTATCTTAGCCTGGGTATGTAAAACGTGTCCAGCGACATTTTATGCAAAGTAATTAAAATGTCAACATATTTCATGTTGACAATTTGCATGTTTCATCCCAAACATGCAAAAGTATGAAGCAGTATCCAGTGGAAAATAATAAAACATAAACTTCTGAAGGCATTTCAACACAATAAAGTAATTTCAATAAAAAAAAAAAAATACAAAAAAATGTAATTGCCATATTTGCCATTTCAAATATCATGGCATATTTGAAATGTATATTTTTGATAGGGGTCAAAAATGTGAAATCAGCACTTAAAGAATGATCAGTATGTGTTTTTCTCAAAAATGCACAAACTTGTTATATGTTAGCCAAAGTTGTGCAGAAATGAAATACATAAACAAATGTTCAGGAACCCTTGAAGACATAAAAACAAATAAAACAAGTTTCACATTTTGTGTTGTGGCAGATGGCTTTCAGACGAACAGAATGACAACGCTTGAAAGGTTACAAATACTTTTGTTACAAACACTTTTATGACTGCAAAATTGACAAATTTGATGGAAATTGACAAATTTTGTGGTCACAAAAGGAAGCAAATGATTAAGTTAATTTCAACTAAATCATAAAAATGTAGCTGGTTAGTAGAAGGGAGTCTTTGGGGTGCAAAGGCTACATGTGTATTAATTAATAGTTACTTATTAATAATTTGAATGTGTCGCTTATTTACTACACTCTTCAGTCGTTTTCAAGGATGCATGAATGAAAAATGCAAACAAAAAATGGATGCCTTGTCTTTGTAGGTGGACGGTCATGGATGACACTTGTGTTTTAATTTACCAAATAATGTGGAGGAATTGAAAGACGCATCCAGCAACAGAGCTTAGCCCAGTCACTCTCCTCATTCTAACTAGACCTAATGAAAAGAGTGCTTTAAAAAGTCTCCAGCATGCAGCCAGGCATTACCGATTAGGTCAGTGGAACGGCTGCTGGGCTGAGCATGATGGATTACTGGTGGAATGAGTTTCTGCCTGCGGTATTGTGAAATCTTTTCATTGTCACTGACGGGGCCTATGAAGGAGACTGATAAATGAGGGAGCAAGTGTCAGAAACGCCCTTCTTTGCCCTGCTGCAGCTTTAATATCTCCCCCAGCTACAGAACAGAAAGTATCGATAAAAAGCCAAAAGTTTCCAACGTCACCTCGGTCGATGAAATCCAAGCAGAGAGGTGGAGATGATTAGTTCGGCAGCCAGCCGGCTGCTTTTAAAGCAACGCGAGCCCCGTCGCTGTAAACACCAGTAAAGGCCAGTGTTCCTGCTGGGAAGAGGGAGCAGGTTTTTTTATGTGAGGAGGGTGTTACCTCGGTGACACTGTGCTGTGATGAATGTGTTGCCTCCATCTGGTTTCAGCACATGTAATAAATATCTAGACTTGTGTTTGACCTCTCCCACTTAGCAGCAACATCTTTCACATCAAGAACATCCAGGAGGGGGGGCACAATTACAGATGTGTGGAGGGGAGGGTTGCATGACCAGCATTTTTCAGTATTAGTGCTCAAAGGTGAAATGATAGATTATTGGATTACCAACGTGCTGACTAACCTATATTTCATCTCTGGATCTTTATGGGACACATTTTATATTTTTTAACAGCTTTTCCTTATCATTTGTGTTCAGGCTTGAAACAATTTAGGAATAAATTTATGATATGTGTCAAACAGTGAAGCCTTAAACACACCTGAAGGGAACGTTACCAAAGGGCGAAGTTACATTTGAAATGCTGAAGTTGAACATCTATGCAAAACACAACATTCACTCAGAATAAAACGAGTGATAAGTACACCCTTCACATGAAATGTGACTTGATTAAAAGAAAGATTTTGATGGTAGAGTATTAAGTGAGAAGTACATCAGAAGAAAGAAAATAGCTTAGAGATTTAACAAACCAGCCTCCCATGGAGGAATTTATACTCTGTGGTGAGACACGTCTGACTGTAACTTATTATTTGTGTTCATAAATGGGGACATATTGCTTGTAACAAAAACTAATTGGAAATATTCATTCCAATAGCATTCAGGATTAATGTTGCAATGTCTGCTCTTGTTTCTCATACCAACATGAATGCCCCCATTTCTCCAAATGACTTCTCCACCAGAATGCTTTAAATTGGGGAACCACTCTGTGATGGTGGAAGTCTTTATTTTCTCCACATAGCCAGTTCAGGTTTAACTCATAATAGTTCAATTGCAATGTAGCAGTCAAAACACTATTCTGAGGGCTGTGACATCATTTAACCTCTTTTAGTCTGTGAACAGTTAACTTTCTCATGTTACTTTCCCTTAAAAGCCACTTAAAGCTAAGGTTGCACATGCAGCAGAACAATGGTGGCTCAGCATCTGCAGTAAAATGTTCTCTCCATTTGGCTCAAACACGCACACACACACACACACACACACACACAAAAAAAACAATTAAGTAAAATCTTGCAGGTAAAGATGTTGGAGGAATGTTTGGAAGGGGGGATTATTTTTTATTTTACTAAAGCGTTCTATAACATTTTGACTGACAGAACCCGTAAGATTAAAAATTGAGGAAAGTCGTCACATTTTCTTAGCAGATTAACTGATCATGCATGAAAACACACCGTTTGCCTCAGTATCCTACTTTTTAACTCTTCATCAGAGATCTTCGTCATAGATGTGGATGATGAATGTGGTGTGATGAATGTGTTCCCATCATTTTTGAGTTGACGGAAAGCCAGGACTGCAGTTGTGAAATATAATTCTGTTGCAAAAAGTGTTTCTGTTGGCGCAATAGACCCTCCTACAGACACTGGTGTTGCCAGTAAGCGGCTACACATCATTCCCATTAAAATACATTTTTTTCCCAAACAAATAAGGAGATAGATTGTGAATTAGTTATGTTTTGTATGTTTTCTGGCTCTAAAATATCCGGCTTTTAATGTCATCAGGTAACCGAATCAGTATTATTTGAACAAAATCAGGAAAACAAGTGACTAAAGTCAAACATGCACCGAGGCAGAGCTTTTCCATTATTTCCCTTTTCCTCAAAGCTTTATAGTCTGACCTTGCAGCTTCTCTGCTCCATCCATCTTGAGCTGTTTAGCCATTTCACTGGATACATACTGCGCAGATTAACACAATTCATCACCACAATCATCCTCGATTCATCACCCCTCCCAGTGAATGTTTTGACATCTAGTTAATTTTCTGCTGATGATTTATCAAATTATAATTACCATACTCTGAAGGAGTCATTCATTTTGTTGATACACGATAATGATGCCAAAGCGGATTGAATTTTAAGTAAGTTCTCTGTGATTATAACATATGCATTATTGTGACTAATGCCTCACAATTTGGTCCTCTGCAGCGTCAGGAAGTCTGCAGTGTTCATTACAATTGTTAAAGTCAGAGCAGACACTGGCAGTTTTTTTTTTAAACAGTTGTTGGCAATAGCATTCAAAACACAGAAATATGCCTAGATTTAAGAATATATTTTTTATACGTAAAGTAACTGCTGACCTGGTGATCATAGATTGAATCACTTTGTGTTATAACATTTCTCTGTGTGCACTTACATTACTTTCTGTAACATGTGAATGGCACAGATCTCTACAGATCAATTATCTTGCACTGTTTTTCACAATATTTCTATTACTAGATGACAATTTTTTTTAAAAAATAATACTAAAATTGGCAGTCAACAGTGTAGTGGTAAAAACTGATTTCAAACACTTTGAAAGTATGCCGTCATTCTTTTTTACTTAATGTTATAGGGACTTACTGACAGCACTGTTGCTAGTTAGTGACCATATCTACCTGTGTTCTGGTAACATGCCAGCCTCACAGTTACAAGAAAATTACTGTGAACTGGTGACAGTGAAAATAGTCAAGGGTGCTTCCAGTCTGTTACCATAGCCATCATAGTTATAGTAATATTGGCAGTGGCATATGTTGCTGGTGCATATACCTTTACAAAAGATCAAATGAAAAGAATTTGGCCATAAATTAAATAAAACCCACCCAGCCACATGACCAACAATCTTTTAAATTCACATGCAAATCAAACCAAAGAGCTTATAAACAACAGTAGCAGTCATTTCGCTGTCTGCTTCAGTTACATGTGAAGTGTTTTTAATTGCGTAATGAGCCAATGCATCTGAAAAAAATTGCCACTTCAATGCCTCACATGAAACCTGTCGCCCATGCCACCCGCCGACATGTCAAACTGGGATTAAACGTCCCCCATAATCAATCCTTTGTGTTCAAATGAGACCATTGTTTATTTGCACCTTGGGTGACAGGCGTCAAGGGCAAGCAGCGCTGCAGTGACACGGGACGTGGCAAAATGAATACTTCAAGGATCCACTTACGCACATGCTAAAGTTTTTTGTTTTAATTTCTTTTTCCTACTGTTTGCAGCTCTGGACTGATCCTGATTTGAATTCGCCTGCTGCCAAACTCTCCTTCCAAGGAAAATGCAATTTAAAAAATTTAGGAGAGGGAAAAAACTGACGCGAGTGTGATTTAGGACTGATGTGAGACACATATTTCTAAATAACCACCTTCCTAGAAGCTGAGGAAAAAGTCTTCATCTGCAAAATACAAAATTAAATCATTTTTATCCCCTCTCTCTCTCTTTTATGAAACATTTAAGGGTTATTTAGAGCCCAGGAGAACAACTGAATTTCTGCAGCAGTTGTTATGCAGGAGATCATCCTTTCCGTCTTGGAAAAACTGATCTTTTGTCTGAGACCGGAGCACCAGATCTCCAGTAGAGCAGAAATATTAAGCCTGGGCAGCAGAGGACACTTTTCTGGGTCCTTAGGAACTACAGTAAATCTTCAGACAATTTATCCAAATAAAAGCCACTCTGCATGGAGGGACCCGAACAAAACAGGAAACTAAATGAATAACCAAGATCAATTAGCAGGCCATGACCTTGAGAACTCCCCAGAAAGACACCCATCTCACATCAGTGATGAAATATTGAGACTGACAAGTCTAAAGAGGAAATCATGTAAATCTTTAAAGCCAAGGTAGGTTTGGAAATGATGTGTGCAGGCATGCAGGAGGAAATGAGAGATAAATGGAGATCATTACCAGAACATATGTACTTGTTTAAAGAAATAAAATTGCACTGAAAAAACTTTTAAAAAAGAAGAAAATCAGCAAAGCATTATCCTGGCATTCAAAGGAACATCTTTCAATAACGAAAGGAGAAACCTCTTCTAGCAGTAGTTTCCAAAGTTAAGATCAGGACCCCAATTGGAGTCAAAATTATATAAATTATGGCTGCAAACTGTTTTCTTGACAATTACTGGCATTGTCATTTTTCTTTTTGTCTGAGCTAAATGAAGAATACGTTGTCTGATGGCTTGTGTTTGGGTATTCTGATGCCCCTTTCTTCCACCACATGAAGCAATGGCATATTGTGGGGAAGGAAATTATAAATGAACTTAAAGACTCTGAGTGTTGTTATAGAGGACAATTTAGCTGTATATACTTAGCTAGACAGTTACTGTAATCCTGTAAATTAGCAGTAATTACAGTACCAGTATAATACTGCTGTTCAATCTACCTCTTACTGTATCTTCACAGTAGATACTCTACATGCATTGCATTATGGGTATACCTTGAATTACTTGATGTCATTTTGTCACTGTTCTCAGACTAAATGCTTCTGTTTTTAGCATGCTACATTACTAAGCTAATGTACAACACACATAGTGCAATGTGTTTGTAATCTAAAGCCGATTTGCATTAAAGAGGCCAATCCTTAGTTAGTCATTTGTAAAATACATTTTATTTGCTTAAGAGCGCATTGTATTCAAACTATGAGAACTTGTTCGCATTTTGTCAACTTGCAATCAAACATTTAACCTTATTTTAACTGATTATTTTTCCAATATAAAGTACAGGGCAGTTGTGGCTACAATGTAGCTTACCGCCATTAGAATGTGAATGAGTGTGTGAATGACTGATTGTAATGTAAAGCATTTTGGGGTCCTAAGATTAGATAAGGTGCTATGAAATGCAGACCTTTCATTATAGACATTTACATTTTTCTAACATCTATAAACTTAGAAAATATGTGTTCAGTCAAAATTGCTTTTCTGGAATGTTGGGGAAATTGTCTATCCAAACTTGTTGCTGTATCTCGATTACATTCCTTGTGATCTATTCTTCTCCTCCTTGATTTTCTGTTTTGGAAACATTACATTTCATTTTTGTGCAACTTTTGGATGCTTTGCAAGCTGGAAGGATGTTTACTGTTTCTTTTTTTTTTTTTTTTTTACTTTTGGTCAGATGTTATGATGTGTAACTACGGCAATAGCTCATTTGTGTTTTTTTTATAACTAAGCAGCTGATTTACATTTCAGAAGCATGCTTTTTTCTACTTAATTTCCGTTGGGGATCTAATATTCTCATATTAGCATGACTCAGTCAAAGTCCAGATCTAAATCTATTTGAGAATCTGTGACAACACTTGGAAATGAATCTTAAATTTGGGGCATTATGTAAGATTGACTTTTTTGAGTTTCGTGACATGTTAAAATGTTATTCTCTTTAAAACATACCTGGAAAGTTGCTCTGTAAGCGCTTGCTTACACAGCGCCCCACCTATTTATCCAAAGCTCCTCCTGTGTGGTTTGCTGAGCTTATCATACAAACTATGTCTTAGTCATATGTGCCTGGAACATACATTATTTTACTTTGTGCTGCTTCAAGTTGGTGTATCATCATGAAATACTTTGACGATGTTTTTTTTAAATACATACTCTCACTCATAATCACACCGTCTATAAACAGATCAAAAACAAAATAACTTATTATCCATGTTAAACCTTTAACTCACAAATAAATCCTTTTACAACATAAATAATGCCTGACATGGCTTTCTACTGAATGTATCTGATCTCTCCCTCCTTTTCCATTCACAAACAATGGTCCTAATCCCCTTGATCATGCAGTGTGAAAAAGTGAGGAGGAATGTGAGTGACATGTTCACAGTAAACATAATAAATGCACCTGTGAGGACAATGTTCTGTGCAGGAACAAAAAAAATGCATACAAGGCAGCTGGAAACCTTTTAATGAGTGCTAATTACCTTAGCAGAGGAACGTAGGGAGGCTTGAAAGGATTTGTGTCAGCGCATGAAAGATCAAAGATTGAAGTGGTCACGTTTTGTTCTGCTGAGTCAAAAACTAATAAGGACGGTGATAATGGGGCCCAGGAGAATGACAACCCAGGGGGAGGGGGCAGCGCTTACTTTTCCTGCAGGTCTTAAACAGATACATTGTTAAAATGTTAGGTCACTACAAGTATCAACTCCTATCTAATTTCCACTGCCATTATTTAAACAAAAATTTATTTTATTCTACATCAATTTTATGTAGCTTGTCATCAGCAGGCAAGTCTCATTTTTATGATTGTGTAAGCCAGAGGGGTCAGCAGGCTTTTCAGTCACAAGCCATCAAGCCAACCTTTGTGATGGTATCTGCAAATTTTTTATTTTTTAAATTTTTTTTTTACTGAAGGTGGGTCAAATCCAGCTTAAAAGTCGGGCCCCTTCACATCCAATTCACCGTCACATTTTTACCTACAGGCAACCTCTGCGGAGCCCCGGTCATTAATCAAAGCGGAGTGCTGTCCTGACCTCAGCCCCTTCCCTTTGAAGTGCTGTGTCCTCTGCAGCATGAGGAAATCATTTGCTGCCTGATTCAATGAGCCATCAGTCCAGCCAGCAGACCTAATGACATGTGAGAATATTAACCTCCTACCACCAAGAGTGCTTCTGCTAGGGAAGCAGTCTATTATTCATTCAAGGTTTTAGTCAAACACAATTTTTTTTTTTTACCACAGGTTTGCCTATCTGTTAAAACAGTGAAAGAATTGGTGTAATATCAGTGTAAACATTTGTGCCTCATCAGTAATAAAAAAAAACCCAAAAACATTTTAACAATTACTTTTTAAATTCTAAGATGCACAATACTTACATTCTTAGCATGAAATATTTTTATCATACACTTGCTTATATCAGGAAATCAGTTTGTGACATTCTCCATTTTTTTCATTTACTCCCAACTGACAGTCCAATAAAATGAAAATGTTCAAGACTCAGAAACCGTCTTGAAATGTAGGAGTTTAAAAATAATCTTAAGAGTATAAATGTTATCTGTAAAATAATTTTCTGCTGAGTAAAGAAACAAATACAATAATGGTCGCAGAAAAAAAACAAAACATGGAGAATCTTGAAATTTGCCTTAAACAAAAACTAATAGACTAAAAAGGCGTTAAAATCTGCGTTTGTTATTTTATTTAAAATTTACACTTTAAAGGAGCAGCGCATAGCATCTACTGACATAGTGGTCAGTGATTAGTATGCAGCCCACTTAGTAAATACTTTGTTGACCAACTTATTGCTGCAAGTACAACTGCATGTTTTTTGGGGTATATGCCTGCCGAGTTTGCACTTCTGCAATTCAGACTGTTGTCTCTTCTTCTTTACCACAAATTCTTCATTAATTTTAAGTCTGGACTGACAAGCACATGAACATGCTTTAATCTAAACCATTCCATAGTAGCTGAGGCTGTATGTCTGCTGGATGGTGATTTTGTAAAAAATCTATTGCAGTCTCTAAAATGTTTTCTTTGAGGACTGACATCCATTTAGTGTCGTCCATCTTCCTACCCATTCCGACCATCTTCCCTATCCCTGTTAAGAACAACAACATTTCTTTTGCCACACAATTATGTGCTACTTTGTGGTGATCTAAACCTTCTTTAAGTACCGTCTTCCTATTCTTTTCCAGAGGTTGTGTGGGTCGATGAAAGCTTTAGTGTTCACATGATTCTCTAACAAAACCTGTGACTTTATGAATGTTCTATTACCAAGAAAGCTGACTAAATGACTGAAACATGCATATTTGTGTGCTCTACTATATTTAATAAGGTTGCTAAAGATCACATTGTGTAATATTTGTCACAAAATGTCTGCAGTTTTTTGTAATAATGTGATTTCAAGCAATAAAGGGCATCTAAATTTATCCCAGTAATATGAAAAAAAAAAAAAAACGTATTGGAATTTTAACCAACAATGCCTCACCGTTTTAAATGAATGTGAGAGAATTATGTATTTACAGCTATGCTCCAGTGTGCCATTCATTATAGTTCCCTGTCTTGACAGGCAATACTGTGGAACATCCAGTCCATTACACACATATGAGCCCCATCACTCTTCTTGTATTGACAAATTCATCAGGCATTTTTCCCCTGAGCTCCCCGAGCAGAATTTAGATTTGACTGCCATTCCTCGGCCAAGAATGGCCTCATTAAGGTACAAACACGACTTCTCTGGTCTGCAGCTTGTTGGGACCTCTTACAGTGATAAGCCATTACCTGTCAGTGAATAGATCACAGCCTTCCGTTTACATTGGTTTGAATTAAGCCAACGGCACAGGGTAGACAAGATATTTATATTGCGTCATTTTAGTTGCGCAAATATTCAATTATTTATGTTTAATAATATGACACTTAATGCATGTCTCAGTGGAGTGCAAGAGGTTGTCCTTTGCAGTTTACTCTACATGATGAAATGATGTTATTCTGCATGTGGCAAAAATGAGCGACTATATCGGCTATTTGTTTGAGCTTTGAATCTTTAATAGTTGGGGTGTAATAATTAATTGATCTCACAAGTTTAGATGCTCACAAGATATGGGTTCACAAGAATGATATTTTAGCAATATTTTTGGGGGGAATGGTCAATTTTCTGAAGCCGTCAAATAACTTATGTATTTATTAAGAGTTTAAATAACTCAGATGGAGTCAGTTTATTAATTATGTCACTTTTGAAAGAAGCTACCCTGGAGTTTATTTAAAGGAGTGAGGTTAATAGTAATATACCTGTGATGATACAGCTTACTCGATTTTGGGCTCACAAGAACAAGACAGGTTGAGATTTTATCAATATTTTTGGGGAAACTAAGGCTCCTTCATTTGCTGTCAACAAAATTATTGAAATGGCTAAAGTGCAATAACTTAAACTTACTAGTGGTGAGACACTACATCCAGCTCAAGAGATTAAGTGATAAACGGTTCTGGTTTTAGAAGAATGAGACAAATGTTAGTAAAAAAAAAAACATTTTGTCTGTTTTTATGAATACAATAAAGGTTTCACAAATCACAAGCTGTGGTTTAAACAAATGCAATTAAAGTGGACGACAGTAAAGATAATGTGAATTCATTTAGCAGTCTATCAGACCTATTTCACTTTGTCATATGCATTATCTGTTCATCACTGTCAAACATCAAGACAGCCTCCCTCCTTGTCACAAACAGCAGTGGAGAAGCCTGGATTGACACTGAGTGGAACGCCATCTGACAAGTGATAAAAAAGTGTTTTGGCATGTTACGGGCCTTGTGGGCTGGCCCGAGTACCCCTCGGTCGCGGGTTGAGGACATCCGACCTGAAGTGCATGCAAAGTAATGGCCAGCATGACTGACGTTTCCACCAATGAGCCCAAAGTGTTCGCCCGTTGTCAGCAGGAGTTTATCAATAGGCATGTCTGCATATGCAGGCGTCTATCGATCCATCCATCTCTGTCCTCCTCCCTCTGCATCACTGTAGCTGTCGGTTGTCATTCAGCGGATTGGCTGTGAGAAGAGATGGCTGCAGAAGCACGCATTTGCAATCCGTCCATATTGAAGAAGGGATTTAGAACGATCATTTTGTGAAATCTTGAGGATGTCTTATCTGTTTTGGTGCTGCGATAGATTTTTCTTTGTGCTAGAGAAGTCACCTTTCTGCATTTAGCACCTTGCTTGATTTATTCTATGACGTGCATATGTATTGTCTGTGACCCTTGTCATCACTTTTACTATCATTAATGAGTGCAAAGTAGCCATGTCTTGTTTGTACTATTTGCCCATGGAGACTGACTCGCTGCAAAGACTGTATTCGTAACGAGGCCCCAGGTTAATTGCGGCAAGTACCAGAGGCCTTGTCTCCTCTGATAACATGCAGCCTCAGAGCAGAGAGAAGCGTTGTGATTAGAGAAAGGGGCCACGGAGGTGACAGAGGAGAGGGTAAAGAAGCCAGATCAGGCCTCCGAGGAGAGAGAGAGGTGCAAGTCTGTTGGGAATTGAGCTAAACAAGATCGTACCTGCAAGGGAGATAGACGCTGCTGCCCCCAGGTCATTATAGCCCTTCAGGAAGCAGAAGGCGCACATACAACTTAAAGCTTAACAATGTCCATGTGATAATAGGCCTACTATTTTGCCCTAAACTGTCAGCCAGTCAGAGCAATCTTTCACGATGAGCAGACATTCAGGGGCTGCAAGGAGCAAGCAGAGATTGAATTAATGAAACGGCAGCTTTTATGCAATGAAGCAGTGCGGTGATAACTCCATCCCATTTGGCTAATCAGTGTTATCCACTGCACAAAGATGTAAATAATTTTTGGAAATGAATTGTAATGACAGCTTCATTGCCAATATATTATTATTACACCTAAAGCGTTAAACCTGGCCCGAGCCGCAGCTCCCATGGCAGGGAATTTAGCTGATTAAATCACCCGGTGCACACAGCGTTGGTGACACGAAAACAACAATTAATAAGCCAACCCCCAGTGCACAGCGGCTCCGTTTTAACCGGGTCGCTAATAACATTACAGGGCAAAAATATCCTAATCAGACAGGGGAAAAGAGATTCAGAGGTAATATTATTTTCTTCCTGAGTAGACTCTTAGCTAGTGTGGACTTTTATACAAGAAAACTAAAATAATTTGCTTTAAATTGATTTTTCAAGGGATTCTATCAGATGGTGTTGAAAAGTTAACATCTTACATAGATAGCTTTTTACATCTGCATTTAATGTAAATCCACATTAGCTGGTCTCAGAGGCTTAAACTAATGTCTAGTCTGAGAGGGTCAAAGACCAAGAATACTTCTGCTTTCTTGCTCCGATCTCAAAAACAGCATAGCTGTTAATGTGGATGCCATTTTATTTACCTTTAAGTTGTAATAAAATAACTCTGTTACTGGAGAATCCAATGCTTCCTTTGGCTGTAACAAATAAACACAGCTAATTCAGCTATGATATATTTTTTAGGTTTTTGTTGTTTTAAGATTGTAGAAGTCCACTTTGGTCTATGCTCTCTTGGACTAGCCTTTAGCTTTACCCTCTAAGTCTAAGTAATCTCGTTATATACTAACAGAAGACAAGAAGTTTATCTACTGCCAGCTGGATATAAATTGCCTTTAAACAAAACCTAGCTTCAAAATTTCTGAACAATCGCTATACCTTGTATGATTCTGTTTGCACTACATTGGTTATCTTGACAGTTTTCTCTCTATCTACTCTGTATCCTCTCATTCCCGAGAAAACCATCCCCCCCATGCACAATCACTCACAGCGAATGCACATTAAAAAGGATTTGTTCCCCCAAGAAGGTCGGCATTTGTAAGGCTACTGACAGATTTAAGTGTCAATTAAGATGATGTACCGTGGGCACATTATCATACAAGGTTGTCAGGCGGGGCCATTTGAGAGAAACAAATACCCAGAGCTTTACACCTTCCGCGGCTTGAACTTTGTATGGACCCACAGTTGCTGTGAATGTCACAGTCAATCATTTATCCAGTTGGCAACCTTTGCAGCAGAGAGCGCTAAGATCAAGCAATTTTATACAAATAGCAGCCACAAGAAAAGAAAAAAAAAAAAATCTGGTTTCCAAAATGCCTTGTCATGTTCAGCAGTGAGGTCCCATCCCTGCTCTTTTCAAGGGTCTTAAACTCATTACTGCAAGGGGGGAAAATTATACCTCAGTACAAGGATGATGGATGACAAGTTAAATTTGTGTCCAGGGACTGAAGGTGAATGGTGACAGAGGTATTTATCTTGAGAATGGAGGTTGGGGTCAGGCAAGGCTGGGTGCCTTAAGGCACAAGACATTGACAAATTTATCCAGTGGACCCCATTGCTTGGGCCCTTTTCTTTGTTTTGAATCCTGGCCACTCGCTAAGTGACCCGCATCGCTCATGCTGCCAGCGTGTGAAGAATGCTGCACCACGCCAGGCATCCCGCCTCTGCTGAGGCTTGTTTTTCATTCTTCTGTGAGGCCTAAATCATTGACTCGTTCTGAGCACTGTTTGTTTGGGGTTATCAGGAAATGTTGGATTCTGGGCCACTGAGTTAATTCAAGTTCTAAAAGATTCGAAGGGATCCAGGAACGTATAACATGACATTGTATTTCTGTTGATCTGATGTATTTAAACACAATCAGATTAATTTAGTATTTGTCGTTGTTGTAGCTATAATTTTTGTGCTCATTTCTCTTCTGCACATTTTGGAAATGTAGCACTGTGGAAACGTGGAAGTGTCTGTAAGGGGAAACCCTTAATAAGGGGGTGAGCCATAGAGACCTCTAGTGGAGACTGAAGAAGCCTTTAGTTTAACTTGAATCACATTGCACCTTTGAACATTTAATACAATTTCAACATTGTAACACCGTGCATCAGTATCAAGAAAAATATATGATTTAGTTTGCCGACATTCACTCAGACGTATCATAGTTGGACTGCCTTTGCTGTTTTCAAAACATCACCATGCTTTTGACCTAGTGAAGCTTTGGATTATGGAATAACATCTTCAGTATGAGATCAGCATCGGAAGCCGCTGTGGCTCCAAGCAAACAACTGAGCCGAGGTCTTAAATTAAATTATACTTAAATTCAAAGAACACTAAATGACTGACAAAAAGAGCCAACTATTGAATGAAAATATATTAAAGTGAATTTGTATATAAGAGCAGTAATAAAAGATTCCACAATGATGCAGTTGACAGCACAGTTGCCCTGCAGCAGGAAGGTTCTGGGTTCGAATCTTGGTCTGGAGTCTTTCTGCATGGCATTTGCATTTTCACCTTGTACATGCATGTGTTCTCTCTGGGTACTCGGCTTCCTCCCACAGTCTAAAAAGAACCTATTGTTTGTTCAACACTTCACTTTAGTGAAGTGGTTTCTAAATCTTAGGTATGAGTGTTTGGGTGAACATTGTACTTCCTAATGATTATTTATTATCCGCCATAGAACAGTCATTATGAAACACACTTTAGCATAGTTTAAGTGGTCGTATCAATAATCACATAGGTGTTCTGTTTTTCTTCTGCTATTAATGATATCGGCAGTTCAAGCAGCTCTGGCACGTTGCTGCCCCCAACAGGTCAGTTATAGAATGAAGTTAAAACAACTTGCTGTGGCTTGTGAGTTGATTAAATTTAAGTGGTGGTGTGTTCTGATTCAAACCTCTTGGTATATTAGACTGAAATACGATTAGATCAAATTGAACAATGGACAATAGCAGGCATAAGTGATTCTTGTAAAAATGTTCTATTATATTGGAATTGCTGTACTGACTTGATTCTATTCTAGTTAACTTTTTATAAGACAATAAGTAAACATTAATAAAATATATATATATATTATATGCTGAACAGTTAAGAAATAGGTGTTCCTTTCATCTACATTTGTGGTGCTCTTGTACCAGTTCTCTCACTTCTCCAACAAAGAATGTTGCAGTGCTGATTGAAATACGGAGTAGTCATTTGTTTGTGCTTTGAAAAAGAAAAAAAAAGTTTTCAGGGCCCTTAAAATTGCTAACCACTTCACCAAGCTCCATCCATCATTTTGTCAACACCTTAATGTTTTGAACTTACAGAACCTCAGCTGAGTGAGG
Source organism: Poecilia reticulata (assembly GCF_904066995.2). Taxonomy (NCBI): domain Eukaryota; kingdom Metazoa; phylum Chordata; class Actinopteri; order Cyprinodontiformes; family Poeciliidae; genus Poecilia; species Poecilia reticulata. Next base: position 8,520,260 of record NC_088848.1, on the reverse strand, counting down.
AACAAAAAGAAGTGTGCTGCTTTCAGGAGGCATGTATAGATCTTGTTCTTTTTTTGTTTTTGACCACAACTTGGAGAGAATTTAAGAATTTTCAGTGGCAGGAAATGGGTATCAGGCCAAACAGCCCATATGTGTTGACTTGAGTGTTATTGAAGTTTCAGTTCAACATCCAACTCCACCATAGTTTTTTTTTTTTTTTTTTACTAATTTCTCTTTTATTCAAATGAAGGATAACTTTGTGCTGTCAGCTTGGTCTTCTGTTCATGACAGTTAGTTGTGATTGCTGAGAAGGGCATTCATTTACTTCCGCAGGATGTAAAAAAAATTGTTAAAATAAATCTTTCTCAAGAGGATTCTAACAAAACACCCAATGTTTTAATCCTGTAGGAAGTATGATAAATAGGTTCTTTCCTCTCTATTAAAACATGGCGTTAGTTTTTTTACTATACAAATAATATTCTGCCTCCATCTGTCTGTCCTGTTAACTGACTTTTCAGAGTTTCAAAAGTATGTAACGACAAATCTATTTAAAGTCCAGCTCTTCTGAGACCTTTCTATCCATTAACAAGCTTCGACTTCAGTATGAGTTCAGACAACCCTTTATAATGCATACAGCATTTTTTTTAAACTATGACGAATATTTACTTTAACCAGTTCCCCTCTCTTAAGTGCTGTTTTTAACAATGCCCACACCTTGAATTATTTATCATACAGCAAGACCTTACAGAAGCGTTTGTTTTGGAGTCGTCACTGGCTGGATGTCTGCTCACAAAAAGGATTATCTGAATGACAGCATAGCGGGATTCTCTGATGTAATATTTATTTTCTGTCATATAACTGTACATTAGGCCAGACGTGATCTATTGTTTCAAGGGTTGGCTTGAGAGGCTAACAATGACTGGGCAGAGTCAGGTCATGGGAAGTTCTGCCAAAGCAAATGTAAATCTTCAAACAGCAATCACAATGCATGCATGCAGTGACATATTTCTGGGACAATTAAGGCTATAGAAAATGATTAAATAGAAATATTAATTTAGTGCTGAGAGACAATTTTAAAGCCTTTTTCTTTGACACAGATTCTCGCTCTTTGTTGTTGTGAATGTTGCAGCAAAGGCTGAAAAATCTCCAGAGTGAAAACCCATAAACCCCCATTCATCAAAGCTATAACCTGGATGAATTACATTTAGGCTTTGCAAGCTTACATGTCTGGGGGCAATGGTGACGGCAGTGGTAGGAGTTTTTTCCTCAATGGATGGACAGATGGATTATCCAACAATAAAACCACATGAAAATGGTCAATCATTTTTAAATAACCCTGTGCAGATGTTTGAGAATTGAAAAGGGTCTAAATCAGTTTAGGAATGAATGAATAACTGGCCCAAGAATCAACCGGCTAAGCGACTGGTCTTGTTCTCCTTTCCGGTAAAAGATCCCTTGTAACTTCTCCTTGAACTGAATAATTGAGACATGTAATAACTGTGACAGAAGGAATTATCTGACCCATTTTTTTCCATCTATTTCTTCTCACATTGCTTTGTTTATACATGCCTTCCTGTCATAATCCCTCTGAAATCTCCTGGGTAAAATCCCTTTGAAGAAATTGCCTCTTGTAGCGTGATGTCCTGTGTAAAGGAGTTCTTTTTAATGACCAGAATCTGACCTCATTTTATATGCATAAGCCTACATCAAAGTAGACAGCGTCTGTCCAGTCTGTGCAGTGTTCTTGGAATTGAAAGCGTTTCACATTGAAGCGACAAAACACATTCATGGAGGTCAGGATTTCTTAATTAAGTTCAGGGCGTGCAGTTTTATCCCAGGCTGGCCTTGTATGATTAAAAATTCCATGACTGGGTTGATGTACAGTTATATATTTCTACTCAGTTGATAAACAAGACACCTCAGGGAGAGGTAAAAACTACCTCTTTTTATTAGACTGTCCACTGAAAGTTCTTTTTGGAAAACTGTTACATTAAAACAATATTTCATATCTGAATCACGGGTCCTATCTTACTTGCGACATTGTTTGAATTTGTCCTGACTGATTCATGTTCATGTGTTTTGGGAGAAGGGCTGTTGCTTCCCTGGAGGCTGAGTTGGAAAAGCACCAGCCAAAAGAGTCCAAACAAAGAAGACCTCCAAACTAACTCCACTTTATCACTCAGCCAAAGTTAAGCTCAGTAACGGCATATTTATATTTACTGTCACGTTGCTCACAAAGATCAGGTTTAAGTAAGAGTCGTGTGTAGTAGAGTTGATAATACTTCTTTAATTTGCCACAAAGCTCTCCTCTGTTAAGGAAGGGCATAATTTGTTACAGTGCATCTATGGCAACCAACTGCCTTACAGCTCAAAATAAAGCTATGAAGAAAAAAAAAAAAGCAGTGAAAAAGTTTAAAGCAGTTTGGTTAGAAAACATCATCCCAAGTTGTGAACATCTCCCAGAGCTGTGTTTAATCCATCATATGAACGGAGAAACAACAAGGATAAAGCTACAAACCTACCAAGACATAAACTGACAGGCTAAGCAGGGAGAGCATTAATCAGAGAAGCAACCAGGAGACCAATGCTAATTCTGAAAGAGCCGCAGAGAGCCACAGTTTAGAAGGTATCACTAAGACAGCTATTAGTCGTGCACTCCACAAATTTGGTCTGAAAGTAGGCTGACATGAAGAAAACTCTATGTAGAAAACGCTATGTGTGGCAAAAACCTAGCAGTCTACATGACCCTGGACCAACAATATTCACAGCGAAACATGGTAATGACAGTATCATACTGTGGGGATATTGTCTATTTATTTGACAGAGGCAGGACAGAGTAAATGGAAAGATGGATTTAATAAAATAAATGACAACACTGGAACAAAACCTTTTAGAAGTGGAAAAAGAATTTAAACTACGGTGGAAGTTCGCCGTAGCTTCAGCGGGATGGCAATCATAGATAATCAGAGAGAGCTACAATGAAATAATTTGATAAAAGGATGTTTATGTAGTAGACTGAGCTGTTTGAGGTCTGTGTTCTCTATTGTAGCTGACTGACCTTGAGTTATTTTGCAAACAGGAATGGGGAAAACGTTCTAACTTTGAATTAGAGGGTTGGTCTGAATACAAATGCTTGCTACACTTTTTAGATATCTATGCGAAATTTTGAAAAAGGTGTCATTTTCCTTACAAGTCACAATTACTCACTAACACATCACTGAACACATCACTTAAAAGCACTCCGGGTTGCGTCACAGTCTGAAAGGTTGAGGGTTAGGCATTATTTTCCATAAAGTGACGAGCAGCAAAAGCTATCCTGACTGTATACCACTGGTTGAAAAATGGTTCGAGCTTCTAACTACAGTGATTCAACAGTCATATTTGAAGGCCTGAAACATTCATTCTTATGAGCTCCACCTGCAGCTCTGCAGGCACATTTTTCTGCTGTTTGAAGTCGGCTACTGACCTCACACTGATCTGCCTGCTCGAACAACCAGCCCACAGTTCAGGACCTCTGCCAGGTACTCCGTCTTGTTTGGCAGCCCTTTGATGCTTAATCTCTCCACGAGTGTTTACTTGACTCAGCCTTGATGAGATCATGAGGACAGTGGGTCCAGCTGTTTTGATTATGATAACAGCTGGGTGTTAGCCTCAGCCAAAGGACAACTGTACTATCATAGCCTCTGTATTTCATTTTACATCTGCCTGATTTATAATAGGCGCAGGCCATTATGAAAAGGTTTAATAGGTTAACCTTTGTAAGGAAAATACATTTCTGTCTGTCATTTCTTTTTTTCCTAACAAAATCCCACCAAAGCAAAAAGCCAACATACCCACCCCCGGAGGAGAGATGTTAAAAAGAAAGGAGCATGCATATAGGGCAGCAAATATGCATAAATAACATTTTATTGGGTTCCTAAGAATTTAAACCTGTAAATAACATGCTACTTGAGGCAGTTTTGCAACTCTATCCAAGAAAGTGCTTTATGAAAAAAAAAAAAAGTTCACATTTGTGTAAATTAAATTTTGCAAAGTAACCAAACTCAATAAGTACTAACAGCACAAATAATAATAAAAAATGGTAGGTTTGAATACAAAATCAGGCCTGGTAAAGTGTTGATTGTCACAACTGTTTAACAGATCAAAACGCTGCTTTAAAAATCCAAAACAAACATACCAACAATATCACCTTTTAACCTCCAGCATGGTTCTGCAAAGAGCTTTTATGCTTTTGTTCACCTGCTGACTCAGTATTCACACCCTCTCAATGTTTTCCTGCTTTGTCATTTTAAAACCAGAAAGTGTTTTTGAGATTTTATTCCCCTGGGGTTGATTTCATTTTTCTTCTCTTTCACGTCATAATGAAAAAAGGTTTCTTCTTCCAAAAGTACAATAAGAACTTAAACTTGTTTTTTCCTGACATATGTCTAAGTAAATCTCTGAAACAAATACATTTGTTCTTATGATTTAAACCTAAAAATGCCATTTCGATCCCTTATTACTCACCTTAGATCCTTATGGGATTTTTTTTGTCCAACAAATGTTTTTCAGAAACATGTGAAAGATTAGTCAAACATGTTTTAGTTTTTATGTTGCATCTGTTTAAACATTCACAACCTGGTTGAGTCATTAATGACAAAAATAAAAAAGACATAAAAAAGTAAGTCAAATACTTTGTTCAACTTCAGTTCTGTTCAATTCAAATACTTTGTAATTACAAACCTAAAAAGACATAAAAATGGACATCCTTTGCAAGGAAAGTGTTGATCAGAATCTCTGTAGGAGCTGCAGAGGTTCAAACTTCATGTGAGATAATCTGTTGATAGGATAAGTATCAAACCTGCGTGCTAAAAATCTGATATTTATGAAAGGGCGGTGAGAGGAAATTTGAAAATGTTGATAAAAGCCATAAAAGTCCTGTTAAACATACACATCATGTAGAGGACACAGCAAAGGTGGAATAAAGTGCTGTTTTCAGATGAGACCACAATTAATTTTGTTGGCCTGCATGGTGTTTGTGGAAGAAAACCACCACATGCTGGTGGGAAAATTATGCTTTGGGGATGCTTCTGCACGGACACTTGTACATATTTTTCTGGTGCTGACGGGAAGATGGATGGAGCTGAAAACGGGGCAAACTTGTCAAAATATGTGGCAGGATTTCAGATATTCTCCATCCAGTCTAACAAAGCTTTAACTATTCTGCAAAAAGGGATGGGCAGAAAAATATAAAACTTCTAGATGTGGAAAAACAGCCTAGAATACCTGCAGCTGTAACCGTATCGATTCAACAGGGGCTCAATGTAAATTCACGCGACAGTTTCCCATTTTCTGGATGATGCTGTTTGTTCTCACGTTTTCTAACGCAACTTTAATTTGTAGGAAGTTAGCAGACCATGTATATTTTTCCTCAACCTCATAATTACACACTACGTTGAGTTGGTCTTTCTCATGAAGCCCCAATGTTTTACGCTAAAGATTCTTTGGTTGTAATGTGACCATTTTTAAAAAGTTTAAGCGGTATAAATACTTTAACAGGGCTACGTAATCTTTAGCAAGTTGAAATTACACCTGATGGATGGCTTCCTCTTCATTTGATGTGCCAAGTTTAAGTTTTACACACCAGCCTGAGCCTTTAATCTTTCCATCAACACATTGTGCGATCTAAAGCAACACCAGAAGAGGCGTACTTGTATGCGCCGAGGTCATAACTGGGTCACTGTCCACAAAAACAAGCACATTTAGACCATGACTCAACCTCCTCACATATTTCACGCCACGCAGAGCCTCCTAAACTCTGACTGTTAAAATTTAAAGCGCACACAATTACTCATAATTGCTCCAGAAATTGATTTATTAGCTCGGTTGTGAAGCTGCATGAGCTGAGCGCCATCTGACCTCCAGCTGAATGGATAATCAACAGGCTTCCCAGGCGAGCAGATGTTTGAGAGAGTTGCTGTTTTTATCAGGAGTGTAATATGAACAGGCATGAAACCAGATCAAATTAAATGATGTGAGGACAGACATCTGTGGCACATTTGGACTTTGCTGCCATGCCTCTTTCACACTAATTAGATGTTCATGCTCCTAAACGGAAAATATGCTCTTTTTATTTTGCCCAACCCTATTTTCAGCAATTAAAATGAAGCAACATGGGGAGAAGATCAAATATTTAAAACAAAAGAAAAACCACTAAACCACTAAAGGAGCACAACATGTATTCATCCAGGAAGTCTCAAATGAACCCAGAACAGCTTCTGGAGCACTGCAGACCTCACTTGGTTAAGTCATTGTTCATGATTAAATAAGCAGTAGAAAAGAAAGAGACTGGGGAGAAAAATGCCATCCAGTGGACAGTTCTAATGTAAAAACAGCTGTGGACTTTTGGGAAAATATTCTGTGCACTGTTGGACTTTTTGGAAGCTGTGAATTCTGCTAAATCTGGAGCAACGCTAACACAGCATTTCAGATAAAAGATCACTCCAATAGTCAAACACGGTAGCAGTGTGATGGTGTGGGGACACTTTGCTGCTTCTGGACCTGTAACAGCCTGTTTTAATTAATAGAATCCCAAATTATGCAGCAGGACCGTGATGCAAAGGATACCAACAGGTGCAACAAAAATGAGATACTGTGACTTTCCATTAAACACGTCATTCATGATTATAAACCCTATAATATGGATGCATAAAAACAATTCTGCAAAGAAGAGTAAGCCAAAATTCCTAAAAAAGAGAAAAAAAAACACTCATTGATGGTTATCACAGACATTTGTTGGCAGTTGTTGCCACTAAGAGTGGATGCTTACTTTTTCACAGATTGGTTTGAACAACTTTTTTCCTTTGCAAGAGAAACAAAACAGCTTGTCTTTATATAATATCTAACATAGTTCATTATGAAATATTTTAAAGTAAAAAAATACAAAAGAAAACAGAAACAGAAGAAATCTGTAAGAGGGTAAAGAGTTTTTACAGCAGTGTAGCCTCTGGAAAACTACAGTTTGTAAACAATCAATCCAAAGCTGTTTTTGCTCAGGCTGCAGCTGGATGTTTCATAAGACATATTCTTCAGGGACTTGAATCATGATCCCTCAGCTTCAACTCTTTTCTCTAATTGCTGCCTAATTTCTTTGCTTTGCACTTGATTATGGGGCCTAGCTAGCTTAATGAAGCGCAGACGAATTGTTTATGAACTCCCTGCTCTTTCCCTTGTTAGCATGAAGGAGTACAAGGCCAGTTTTTGCACTTTACATATAGTTTATTTAAGCAGCTTTACACTTTGGCAGTCTCTCAGAGCGGCACACAGCGAAGATTTCAAAGAATGCAGTAGCTATAGAGAGTGGCCTAATGGCGGTTCTTATCTCTGAGTGCTTCCAGTATCCAAAGTGATACTTTAAAGCAGAGAATGGCTGGATTGTGTATTGAAGTGGCGGCTGATGTTGTGTCTGCCCTCAGGAACCGTCGACTCAAGTGTTTTTCTCCAAACTTGTCACACATTTCAGGAACAATTAGAGAAAAGAAAGTAAATCGTTCCCATGCACTGGGATTGCTGTCCTTGTGACATCTGCCACTGCAACACGGATGATAGATTCCTCCTTCATTAGCCAGGGGTGTGGGATTACCCAGAGAGAACGCATTAATCACCGCTTTCTGTGGCAGCCTGAATGCGCCTCGCTTTGTTGAGAGAAAAACTTTTTCTTTTTCCTGACGTGTCACTCTTCTACCGTGACAGGCCGCAATCAATCATCCTGACTGGCAGCACTGATAGCTTACACTGTTTACACAATGTGTAATGAAAGATCATGTTACCCACTATTGTTGTTTCTGAGACAACTCTTTTGGGCTGGAGCTGAATAGAGTGAGTGCTTTGGTACAAATTCACACAAGCATGTTTGCTTTTGCTTTTTGTCTCCTTTGAGGTTCCACTCTGTCCTGCTTTCACTCTTTCTTTCTTTATGCAAACACTTCGCAAAGCTCACGCTCAATAGCAGAGCAGTGCGACTTAAAGCTGTATTCATACGTGTGGAGAAAGCTTTATAAGGTGGATCTGATAGAACCCTGCCTTGGCCTTCCTTAGGCTTTAATTTTCCCCATATGAACTTAATCTTTTGTTGATTAGGACAGGGAAATCTGTCTTCATCTTCAGCTCAGCAGACACAAAATCGTCTGGTATTTCAAGCTGATCATTTCATTTGCCGTACAAAAACCTCAGCACCATCTGAGGAAAGCTAATTACAGAGCATGATGCTGCCACAACCGTGTCTTACTGTGGGTCTGGTGTTCTTTTGGTGGTGGTAAGTGTTGCTCATACCAAATATACCTTATGGAATTGTGGCCCAGATGTTTGATCAGATCATAATGGGTTCTTCCACACACTTCTGCTAATCTGCCAATGCACTAGCAGAGGTCATTTCTAGCTTATCAGTTTAGCTAGCTTTGGAAATATTTAGCGCTCTTTGCTTCCCCTAAGTAAAATTTTTCAGATGAATTCTAAATCTGTAATTTATTTGACTGTCTTTAAGCTTTCATTTGAATAAAGTTTGACGTGTGTTTATGTTTTGCTTCTCGTTGGTTAAGAATTCTCTCCAATAATTTCATTTCAAACAAAAAAACATACTATTGGCAGCTGAGAACAAGATTTTTATATATATATATATATAATCAATTTCTTCTGGCAGCCTGCTGATGTAGAAGCTGAGAAATGTGGTATAACCAAATTTTGTTGCAATTTTACAGGTCAAAACAATTTTTACATTTCACAGAGTGACTCTTATACGATGTCTTTTTTTCTCCAGGCCATCACAAGATAGGCTGTCTCATTTTACATCTCCGGTGCATCAGTCTGTGTCCTTCATTTTTTTGGTATCATGACACTTTTCAGACTTTTTACACGCCCAATCATTTGATACTGTAACGTACCTGTCTGACCCACATGAAGGTGTGATGCTTTATGTCCTTCCAGACAGACAGCTGTGGAGATAGGTTTGCAGAAATATGATGAGGGACCATGAAAGCATCTGAACTCACCGCCCTTGTCTTCAGAATGAGCTTTGCATCCTGTAAAGACATGAGACCTAAATGTACGTATGAGTTATCTAAAGTGAATCAGATAAAAAAAACAAAAAAACATCTGTTTATAATTACTTCTTCCCAGTGCTGTTAAATTTAATTTGAATAGCTGCAGTTATTCCAAATATAAAGCCCAAAGGGCTGCAGATGGAGTCGTTCATTCTTATCTATTTTTCCTTACTGCAATACAATCGCATTATGATTCCCTAAAATACACACAGTCAAATAAATAGGTAACTCAGTTGTTTCATCTTGTTTTAAAGATCTTTTCCTCTTGAAGAATCGGGTGACTAATTTAGTTTATTTTTGGTGTTAGGCAGATTTATCTATTCCAGACAGTTTTTAGTTGCCTCAGGGATTATCCTCTTAGAAAACTTACAGTGTCCAAGTTATAATAGTCAAACCCAAGCTGTTAGGTCCGATTAAATATAAAAGATTAGGATGTTCAAGAACAGTTGAGGAACCACTTAGTATTTGGCCTATCGTAAACTAGAACATCCTGGGACACCAGTGTTACTGATCAAAGTTTTACAGGAACTTGGACTGAGAGGCTGTTGAAGGTTTTTGCTCCAGAACCAAAACCTTCAGCTCTTACCAAGATTTGCAGCTGCCCACATAAAATCGAATGCCTTCTGCAGAAAGGTTTTAGACTAGATTTTGAATTTTGGCAATAATGACAAAACATTGGCCTCCTTCGTTTGGAGGCGGCCAGGTGAGGCTTTCAGGTGAGGTGGGAACATCATCCTGTTTTTCCACCAGTGAAATATGTGTGTACAAAGGAGATGGAATGATTAAACATCTGTCTTCCTGCAGTAATAAGAAGTGAACTTAAAGTTAGCATTGCATTAAGACAGCAAATATGTTAAATTAACTCTTTTATATCCATATGCAAGTAAGTGATGGGAATATGCTGTTTGCAAGAGGACAGCATTTTTTCATATGGACATTTTACTATTTTATTAAATACCTGGGGTTAAATAAACTCCTGACCAGCACTGCGTGTTTTGTTTAAACAGAAGACTTTTGCAAAAATGTGGTCTTCCCAGCGCAGACCCTCCTGGGTGGTCTCTCAGGATGACTCTTTTTGTGCCTCCATCCAGTTTGACTACCATTGTGTAACACCAACGGAGCACAACAGATAGACATACGCTCCTGAGGAGAGAGCCACAAAAAGGCACTGTGAAGCCCGAAGCTCTTGGCGTCTGCCTTGCTCCTTTAAAGAGACTGTTAAATATGAGTCAGCTGTTGTGCTCAGGACTCCAACAACTGCTTTAATTCCTCCACCTCCCTCCCCTTCTCCTCCTTTGCTTAAAAAGGAGGCTTTGTGCCTGTAGGGCCCCCATCAGTTACCTGCTGACAGGCTGAGCATGACTGATGAGCTGCCCGAAGCGCCCCGGTATACTTTGTCAGCTGCTCATAATTTATACATCTTATCTGCGTCAGAACAAAAGACAGAACGTGGCTTTATGGAAATAAAAACAGCGGCTTGTTTAGACTCCGGCATGTGGAGTGGAGCGATCACACCGATGGATGTTTCTCTTTGCGAGCGAGACAAGTTGCCTCGTCTGGCTCTGAGCACTCCACACCCTTTCTGTCTACTCGCACCTTCGCTGTCTCTGTGTGTGGTGACCTCGGAGATCTCTTGTGATTGTTGTAGTAGTGTTTCTGACTTTAGCTGGCAGCAGGACAAAGACATAAAACACAGATTTGCTTCATACAGGACCAGCTTTTATCTTTCAGATCAGAACCCAGAATTTGTATACGCAATGTCTTTTCTTGGCTCCGAGTCATTTCGTGATTTGGCTCAACTAACTGGCTGGCTGTTACTGTCCAAAAATAAACCACAGAAATACCAATGATGGGACTCGGTACATCATAATGAACAGGATATCGAGGCGAACCATGTGGAAGGCACCGGAGAGGGCCGCAATTCATCACTGCCAGTGCTGCACTTCCCTTCGAGGGCTGGATTTCTCTTCAAACGCTGCGCTTTGGTCTGTGATACTGTGAGTGATTCATTCACTGACTCATCCACCAACACTTTGTCAGATTGAAATTGTTCTGCCAGCTCTTTTTTGTTTTCTTTTTTTCTCACGGCCTTGAACAAAACATGGGATATGCTCTTACTTGCAGCATCTGCCAAAACGCTGCTCCGTCCTGCTTTTGTTTTGCTTCTGTTCTTTTCTTTTTTTTCTTTTTTTTTTATGTCTCCCAGTAATGAGATACACAGAGTGCGTCACTAATAGCTAGCTAGCTCATGGTGTTACTGGTACAATAGGTGTAGGAAGCAGAGAATCCATGTCATTGGACTGTTTAACCTCTAAGTTTTTTCACTGTTTTTCATGCTACAACCAAACTGGAAGTGGGAGGAGAAAGTTGCTAAATAGCTCTGAGTCAGTCAGATTGGATGGAAATATCTAAAAACTTTGACTGGACCATTCAAATGCATGAATATGATTTGATCCAAAATGCTCCATTGTATCTCTGGCTGTAAGTTTATGGTTGGTAACCTAGTGGAAGGTGAACCTCTGCCCCAGTCTGAAGCCTTTGGTAACTTTTAGCAGATTCCATTTTAAACCAAATGGAGTTCTGCAAGATGTTATAAATTTGTGTCTGGACTTAAAACCCAATGAGATACTGTGGCATGCCGCTTAACACATTGTTTGTCATTGTAAACCCGCCAACGTGGCTGAATTTTGTGTTGAGTAAATACTACTAAATATGTAATTGTTATGTCACAACAAAAGTTCAAGGGGTGTGAAAACTTTTTGCAAGTTACTATTTGCAGCTTAACTGTGGCCGTCTTCTCATAACGATTCCTAAGGCTTGAAAACACACTTTGCTTCACGCAACCGAACTAGTCTCGTCTGGTTTTTGGTGAGTTTCAATAACAAAGACATCACTCTGATGTTGTAACAAGAGAACAATAATTCTGAACAGACTGGACTGTGGGGAGACCTCACCTAGACAGGCGTGTCTGCTGAGGTGTTGATGGACCGCTTTAACCAGCTTCCTTGTTTTACTTCAACTCTTTTTTTTTGTTTTGCATTTTATCTGAGACGGGCTTTCACAGCTTCCTGGTTCAGAGCTGTAAGAAACAAGTCAGCTGTATCTATCAAGGGACTAATAAGCAGATATCTAAAGCAGTTCAGATGATATCCAGGTCTTAGTGTGGGTTCTTTTTGTTCACTTGGAGCAGGCTGGGGCAGTGGATCATTTACACCACAGTGACAAGTACATCATCATCCGGCTGTAACCTTAGCTGTGAGAGACGATGCAGGCTTTGTTCTCCGCCAAGCTCACTTGAGGATGTTTGGCAGCATGCTGATAGATATGCTTATCCTGATGTCAGAGCATAGCGCCATTCCTGATAACAGATTCTCTCAGTCGAATCCGTCCTGCTTATCTCACTGCCTCCCTGTGTGGGTAGATGGCATGCATTCATTCTGTTATTTGCAATCGTCTCAGAGCTGCTTCAGAATATTTCAAATTGTTCTGTTCTATTTCATTTTTTCCTCCCCCAATAAATAAGCAGCAAACATGACGCACTAGTGCAGGTCTTTCGTTTTAACTAACCAAATCAAACAAACAGCTAGAAAAACAGGAAGAAGGGGATTTAGAGCACTCGTTTAATTTGTGCAAATCAAGTTTAGTTAGTTTGTTTGTTTTTTTTAGCTTATTTTGATTTCTTTCTAGCTTTAATGCCTTGTACTATTTCTACAATGAGCAGAAGCAACAACACTTTGTGACTGTGAAACAGCTTTATTATTTTTACACACAAATTTTTTTTCGACTTGGTGTTTCAAGTTGTTTTCAGCATCTTATTTAAACGATTAGCATGACTAGCATGGTTATTTCTGCTAACTGTGAAGGTCCGCCCACTAAATGTTTTTCTAGTGTTTCTTGTTTTCTGTCATGTCTTTATTGGTCTCAAGCATACCCTCCTTTAGTGCTGCCATAGTGTTTGAAAAGGTTAGAGCTTTAAGAGTAAATAGGATGCAGCATACAAGATGTAGCTGCCGGCAACTGTTTATAGTTCACTGTCATCTGCTTATAAATGTCTGTAGTTCCCAAAATATTCTCTGGTGTGCTTCATTTTCAGTGCTTTCTGTTTGAACCAAAGATTAGTGTGCTGCCTTAAGCAACTCATTATAGTATATTTATTGTAATTGCTGACATCAATATTTCTTCTGAGTACCACTGAAGGCAGTCCAAGTAAAGACAAGCTGGCTTCATTTTTAGCATTTTACTGATGCTAAAAATACCTAGTTTTAACCCTTTTTCCTCACAGTAATGCCTTTCGTTATACAATTTTGCTGTGATGCTTTCTCTGATTGCATAAACACTAAAATTTTGTGTATCACCTGTCATGCTTGCATTTCTTTCCAAAACATGCACTTTGACTTTTGCATTTTTTCGTTTTATTTTATTTTTTAAGTTTTTCATCTTGTAAAGCTATGCAATTCTCATTTAACTTTGTTTTGTATTTCTTCTATATGTTTAAGCTCATTTTCTGAGAAAAATTTGCTTCTTCAAGGGAGAGAACAAACATCTTCACAATCCACTTGGCTGTTATGGAGGATAAGTGTTGACATCACAGCAGTGGTAAACAAGAAGAGAAAGCAGGCCCAGGGGGGAGCAGAACATCCCGTTCAGCTGCACTCAGTAGCTCAGCATTGGGCCTTTAGAAGAGGACTGTCTGCATATTACGGCCAGGAGATGAGACAAGGGGGCCTTGGAGGGCTTAAAGCTGTAGAGGTAGGCGTTGGAGATCTGGGAATGCCAGCTGCCAGACAGTTCACCGTGTGCAACACACGTCTATCAGCACCTGAAGTTCCACTATGCACCATTAAGATGACAGAACAGTTCATATCCTGCACTGGGATGATAGATATGTCATATCTCTGAAAAGCCTGTTTGTCTTCCACAGGTGTATGAACCCTTTTTTCCTCTCCCGGCAGACAGCACACATGGCACTTTTCGACACTCTTTCCCTGATAGCGATTTGGCATGCAGACGGTATCAAAGAGGAGATCTTTCCCATGCAATTATGGCAGAAAATAAAGGTGATGAGGTGTGTCGCATAAAGGAAAAGCAGCTGATCAAAAGGCTCGGAATGAAAGCCGGTTGCAGTGAAGGAAAAAGATTGACTGAGTCAGAGTCAGTGTAGTGTGTCCATTGGCAAATATCACATAACGGCTAAAAATAGGAACAGTTCTGGGGGGGGGTTAGTTTTTTTTTTTGAGTATTAAGGTTTGATTTAACTAGAGTAAAAAACTCGTATACAGTTTGATTTTCATTTATCAGAGTATTTTAGGATAGCTCGTTACTTGCATTTTTTTAAACAGGACGTAATATTTTTGAGCAGATGCTTTTTTTCAGCACGGACAAGAATGTTTGTCAGAGTTGATGGAAATATGGATGAAGATAAAGACCCAGCAGATCTGGAAGAAAGCCGATTTAGATTCTGCAAAAGATTTAAGATTTGGGTGATAAAATCACAAACGTTTGTGTAATTTATTGGGGATTCATATTCCATTAAAGTTAGGATTTTAAGGCTACAGTTTGAGAAATGTTTGATAAAACAAAACAAAATCCTCCATCTCAAAAACAGACAGAAAAACCAATCTCGCTATCAAAAGTTTCTGACAAGGCGGTGTTGCATATAACGGAATCAAATTCGAACGATCGATTTAATAAGTTTCTCTCTGGCTTTCACTATCAGTGCCCAGTAGTCAGACTAAATCCCCACGTTGTGCCGCTAACAATCATAATATGTTTACACTTCTGCAAGACACCACTAGGTGATGCTTAATTTAACACCTCGTCTGTATGTGGCGACTAGAGGTAGTTGCCTCATATTACACTACTTAATCTCAAATGTCGCAACAAATAGATATTATATGATGTGATATGCATCACATAATACAGACTACTATTGTGGTTTGCCATACAGTAGTCTGTCACTGCCAACCTCACATCTTTGGAAGCCTTAGACCTTTTTGCTCTCCTTAGCACAGGCTGTTGCACATTGAAGAGTGATAGTGTTGAGATTGTTTCAACAACCCCTGAATGGACTGCCACTTCTTAAGTACAGTCTGACTGTTGTGTAGCCACAAACTTCTAACTTCTTTACATGCCTGGTTAAAGGCAGGACACTGACAGATTGGTTTTGTTCCTTTCTGTTACCCTTTGGATTTTGTCGGAGCCTCTGTTTGGCTCAGAAAGAAGCGGAAAAGAAGGACGACGGGGGGGAAAAACCCGATGGATTCTTTTTAGAGATATTCTAAGACGATTTTTACGTGAATTTTGCTTCTCTTTGGCATTTATGACATAACTTGTTTCACAATAGCAATTGTGAATGAGTATCAGTGCAAGATTGTAGAACTAAAAGTGCCATTTAGTACAAGTGCCTTTGAAAGTAGTTGATAACCCTTAAGAAAACATGTGAAATAAATGCTTTGCTCATATGAGATCATAAATAAACCTTTCGATCCACCTACACAACAACATGCATGGTAAAAAGGTAAAACTGAACAGCCCAAACACTCCATCTCAAAGGTAAAACACGGTGGTGGCAGAATCATGGATTGCTTTTCCATCATGACAGCTGATAAAACAAGCAGAGTAAATAAGACACTTCTTTGCTGTTGGTTTTATTGGACCTGGATTTGTAACAAGTTTGAAAACTTTTCAACTATGCACTACTTTGAGTTTTTCTGTCACGTGAAATCCCAATAAAATAGTTTTGAAATTTGTTGCTGGAAAGCAATGTGTATATGTCAAACATAAATTTACATTGAGAAGCTGCAGGATCGTAGCTGTTACACCGTCTTGGGTCCGTCTCAAACTGATGCTGGGTAATTATTCCCGGCTGTCAGAAATTGCATGTAATTGGTAATGAGTGGCCTCTCACAAAGCAGATCCTGTATTTTTCCTCCTTTTTTATTGCTAATAATGGCTGATTGTTCTCAGTAATCTGCAGCACCATTTCTCTTTCATCTCAACAATAAGGGGGGTGGGGGGGACAGGGGATTTGTTGGTCAGGCAGCCCCATGCCATGCTTAGATGGCTCAGCTCTCACAGAGGATTTATCCTCTCTTGTTATGACTAATACTGTGCGGATTACAAGTTAGTGAGAGGTCACCTAGCACTTCTATTTCCTAGAAGTGAGCCTTCAGTCGAGCTCTGGCTCATTTTCTTTCCCCGACATGAAAATGTACTGCTTGTCAGGGTGGTGAATGACAGGGCGCATTCGACGTGCTCCTCCAGATCATTTGCCAAAGTCTGACTTGAAAGCTCTCTCCTTTGAACTGTGCTCAAACCTGTCAGTTTCCCTAATTCAGAGCAGAAATCTGCAGCTGCTGAAATAATGAATTAAGTTGATGGACAGAATTATAAGAGCCTGCCTGCCCTGGCCGTCCAATGACACCCCGCTGTTTCCAAACGCTGCCAGTGATTTAGCACCTCATCCGGGCAAGAGGAGGGAGCTGAATTTATTCACAGGAAGGTGGCAACTAGCACTGACTCATTTCTTTTATGTAGTGGTGCATGCGTCTATTTATCAGCAAGCACGGACACCATAAAAGGCAAGAGGAAATCGCACAACAGATAGCTTCTCTCTTTTTTTTCATAAATATGATAAAACTGAAAATTTCTGAATAAAATCTGTCCCTTGTTTCATCTAGATCACACATTTAGAGGCTGATTGAATAAATGATTGTCTGAAAATTATTCTGTTTAACTACTAAAAGGTTTCTTGGATGCTGTTTACAAAATGAAACATCAGTCCATTTTACATTTATGTACCAATAAGTATTTTTCTTCTGTGCATTTTGCATTTTTAAATATAATTTGTGGATTATACAATTTACAATATTTTCTTACATTGCATAAAAATACATCCCTTTTTTTCTGACTGACATTAGACAGTTCAAACCTTTAGTATTCTAGGTCAGTTTGCTTTATTATTATCACTTTGTCAAAGTCAGTTTACAAACGATTAGCAAAAGTCCAGGTGATGATATTATGGTCTATAATTTACAAAAAAAAAAAAAAACAGAATTAGTTGGATGTAATTCTGTGAATGAGTTTTAAGGCAAAACTTCAAATGTGTTTCTTCCTTGTTTGATATCAAGGAAGAATCTAAAAAAGTCATCAAAAAAAAATAAAAAAAATAAAGATGAGAGTTTTGCACCTCCACATGTAGTCTTCATCCAATGTTACAATTTCCAGATGCCTTGTTTCGTTTTCCTCCAGTAGCAGATATACTTGATACAACCAGTTATGGAGGGATATATCGACTATGACCAAACTTACCAAGAATGCTAAGTTTGGTCATAAGGTTTATACATCAATGTTTAACCCTCATCCTCCCCTCCCCCCAAAAACTGGTATACTCCTTAAAGGGCTGATAGGTTCTGAGCCGATGCTTAGCAACAGCATTCCTAGCCTTAAGTAGCAGTAAGCCCCTCACTGCACCCTTTGATGTGGCTGTCAGGGCACATTTGTTTCCACCTAACACATTGTCTTCATGTCCACTTACATAAAGGGATGAAAGAGAGTGATGTTTACACTTCTACACTTTTTGTAGGTTGTAATTAAATTGTGTTGCCAACAATTTCCCAGGTGATGTGAGACATGCATTTTGGCAGATCATCGGGGGAGGTCTGACAAAGCAGCTTAATTTGATTTTTGAAAAGTGATGTCCGGCACCCTTAAGGCCAACTGCTGACCTCAGAAGCAGAGGTAATAATATTGTTAATATTGTTATCACACAGTTATTAGTAGCAGTATTTCCAGAAATAAGATCCAACATGACCACATTTTTGCAAACTATAGAACAGTTTCATTTTATTGACTAATTTTTACAGGTTCTGCTTTCTTTTGATATGTCCCACATGTTTTACAGGACGTGTTATTTGATAAGACGTACTACGGCATTCCTGACTTGCTTTGCTGTTAAGATACCGGCAGTTTACTTTCCTGGAACTTACTTTTTGCCATTCTGGGTGGGGTTGTTTTCTGTGGCCATATTGGGTCCAAATCAGGGTCCAGTTTGGGTCCTAATGTTGGCGAAAGATGAGCGGCCACTCTTCCCTCTGCAGCATTGTAGGGAGAGGCTCAAATTGTGGA
The DNA here is from genome assembly GCF_904066995.2 of Poecilia reticulata. Lineage (NCBI taxonomy): Eukaryota > Metazoa > Chordata > Actinopteri > Cyprinodontiformes > Poeciliidae > Poecilia > Poecilia reticulata. The sequence continues at coordinate 8,502,078 of NC_088848.1, read as the reverse complement.
ATTAAAAGCCTTAATTTTCAGCAGTTTAGAACATAAAACTCAATCAATGTAACATTTAGACAGAATTTAGCACTCTGTATTCACAACCACCCCTACATCTTTATCTAACAAGGTCTTTTTCAGTGGTAAATATCTGACCTGGCAATTTGCTTTTACTGTGATAGATGTTGTGGAGGCCTGTTTGGTTAATTCATAAAGGCCTCAGAAAACTACTGTGGTTGCTAGAACATGGACAGGTGCCCTTATTTTGTTTCTTTTAATGATATAATCTTTGAAATTTGGCATATGGTAAATTATTTGGTACCACTAACATTTTTTGACCAACAAACCAATCAACCGGCCTCCCATTGAGAACGTGAGTATTGTAGGCCAGTGGCTCCAGCTGATGATATATGTATTTACAGAGTCACTAAGACAATGGTGCCAAGGATCCCGCTGTGAGTAAAGTAGCACTTGACGCCTGCTGGGCCAACCTACACACAGCTCATCCGTGGCAAGCTCTGACTAACCCCGCCACGTGTTCTCGGCACTTTCACATGGGAATCCGGCAGCTGGAGGAGGACTTTGTTCTTTGTTTGTCAGACAGCCCCACCCGCTGCATCCTCTGCCGCATGTCTTTGGAGGAAGTGTCCGAATGTGGCACAGCACCAGGAGTTTTTGGCAGTAGGCACCCTGGAAGAATCGGACCTCTGTTCTGGTGTTTGGCGCCAAGCTAAACATGAGTCACTGAGGGGGTCTCTGCCTCCCCCGACAAGCAATTTAACAGTTTACTGCAGTTATCATTAATGTGCTTATTTTAAGTGCTGTTATGAAATGTTTACTGCCGTATATAATCCAACAACAAATTATTTCATCTTTAATCAGTTATGGCTGATGTGTTTGGGAATAAGTGCTTGTTTATAAATCCAGCTGGAACAGAGGAGGGCAGTGCTACGTATTTCATCACTGATTAATTTCAACATTTTTATTGAAACTGGAGCTCAAAAAAAGTATCTCTTATTACAGCAGGGTAATTTGAAAAACGTCCAGCTTTCAATTGAAGTACATTTATTCAGAAGAGGCAAAAATAAATGGTAGAACTTTTCTTTGACAGAATCACTGGTTACTAGTTACTTAGTCCTTTTTGCTGAAGAGGATCAGAAACCAATTTGTCTTAGTCATTACTCGAAATGGCAAAGACAAGTCAGGAAATGGCTGAATGGTTGATCTACACAGCTGGAAATGGACCAAACTGATCAGACAACGACCAACGTTTATCTTATACGCAGTCATGGGGGTTTATAGGAGGCAAAGCAAAGATGGCGCCCTGGCATTGTTTTTTATTTTACAATTTCATTGTAAATCCTTATTTAGATAATACCTTCACAGCAAAGTTGCTTCGACACTCACTTGGAAACAAGTGACACTCATGGCTGTAAAACACTTGTTATACTGCAAAAACACAAAGTGCACAAGTATTTTTTGCTCTAGTTTCTTGTTCAAATATCTTTGCACACTAGAGATAAGACAAAACTAACTTACAAGACACTTTTTAGAAAGAAATAAGAGCTTGTGTTTTAAGTCAATGATTCCATAATTTTGATTAAAAAGCAATAGTTATAAGTGAAATAATCTGCCAGTGGAACAAGACATTTTTCCCATAATATAAGTCCAGGGTGTACCCCACCTCTCGCCCGTTGACCCCTGGAGATTGCATCAGTCTACATAATTTTTAAAACGGTTTGTCCTTTTCATAATTTCAATAAAAATCTTATTTTTCTTTTTGATGTTCTGCAGGCAGCTCTTTGGGTTTTCAGTGAGATCTAAAGGCTGATAGAGGGGAAAAATCGTAATGATTCTAGCATGTGACAGATAGATATTCAGTCATTGCATTGCTATATTTATCAAGTTTAATACATCTGTGAGAGCTGCTGACGTATTATTTAGTACAGCCAATGATTTAACAAAACATTTGTAAATCGTACCCGACCTCCTTATTTGCTCTACCTCAGAGGTACAGTTTTCAGTTGAGGTCATCATAGCTGCAAATAATAACACATACATTTGTTATTCACTTTGTCTTCGGTGTCTCCCAGGAGGTCCTTAAAGTTTAACGCATCATCACATATTTTACTGACAGTCTATCTTCCCCCGAATCCAAGGCGGTGATATATCACTGTGAGAATTTCTCTCCCGCTGCAGAAAAATGGTTTCTTTATTCCCTCTGATAATAACTTTGAGCACTGACAGAGAGCTTAGGCTGGCTAGGGCTCTCTCTTAGCATGAAAAGTGAGGGAAATATATATCTTTCCCTTTTAACATCAAGAAAGCATGCTAAAGAAAGATTTTAAAGTCAAACTGAAATAACAGTTTAGGTTCGAGGCCAACACTGACAATTCAGAAGAAGAAAGTTGCACTTTATTTTATCCTACTTTAGTTACGTCTCAAGTTCTTTAAGCAAACATATGTCATATTAGGATGCTTGATTTAGAAAAAAAAAATGTTGAATAGAAAACTTTGTAAGCAACACATCCTTCTGTGAACGTTTATTTTCCATTCTTGTCACTGATTATCAGTTGGATTTATGTTTGGATTTTGATCATGTTTCACCGGAGCACCTTCCCCATGTTTCCTGTATCCAAAACAATGACTTTCTTTTTCACACTCTTCCATAGAGGCCAGATTATTTTACTGGACAGCTAGCTAACAACTAGCCTGTCGAGAGATTATCCGTTTGAGCTGTGGACTCCTGCAGATCCTCCAGAGCAACCATGCCCCTTCAGACAGTTTATGTGGATGACCATGTGTTGGTGCGGCTTGCAGTTGTGCTACATATACTCTTTCCACTTTTGTACAGTGAATTGAACAAAGCTCTGTGATATGTTCAAAGTAGGAATTGAATAAATCTCCCTTTATGAATCAAGCACATTGTCAATAATAACCGATCTAGAATTCTTTTCAATACTGGGACCGATACAGATATTAATATCGGATCGGTGCATCTCTAGTTCAAAACTTGGGATATTATATTTTAACCTGTGTTCCTTGGTCTTTGTGATGGTGATGGTTCTCTCATGTTGTCTAAAACAAATTTAATTTGTAACATATTTAAGTTAAAGTTTATTTTAAAAAATTGGACAATAAATATGAATGAACATTTTACATGTAAAATGTAAATCACAGCTATAGGTGGCTAATTTTCATTAGTCCCATTGACAGCAGGTTGATATTATTGCACAATAATAAATGTGCGAAAAAACACAAAATAACACTTGAAAACCTTGCATGACTCTTGTGCTCCACTCTGAGATTTGCAGCTTTTAAATTGTATGGACACTTTTATAAAGCGTTGTAAAGAAAGAAGATTTCTGTCCATTTTTTTGCACATTTCCTTATTAGAATATCTTTGTTTTAAACCATTAACCTCCTACTGCGAAAAATGTTTGTCTTTCTGTCACTTAAATCTGAGATGCCTTAAAGCTTTATCTCCAAAGACCATGCAACAAAAGACCAATTCATATCTCTGTGCTTCAACAAACATGCTTTAGTGCTGCAGCACCATCTTCACTATGTTTTTTTTTATTTTGACATAGAGCTTATAATCAAAGCCCCTGCTAAGAGATGTGAAAGCTTCCAGTTTTGAACATCCTCGGTAATTTCTCACCACTAGCAGAGCTACCCGCTGTCTTCTGTGTTGAGTGCAGTCTGAGATTTAGATCTGAAGGCCTTATTTGAAAGTGTTGGTCATGCATGCAAACACGGGGGTGCTATGAAACCATGCCTTTTGTCTGACACACAATAGCATTTCAAGCACTGGGGAACAGCTTGGATCTCCATAGAACTGGCATTACTTTCATGTTAAGTGACACTGAAGGCAATAGAGTGACCAGCTTTTCTCATACGCGTTCCCCTTTTACTTCTCTGGTTTTTCCTGAACTGCTGGATTGGGACATTATTTCATATTCCTTTTAAAGTGGTGCCAAGCTATTCACACAGTCGCAGCTTTGATCATGGCTGCAATTTGCAGAGTGTGGCCTGACGGCTAATGGTCGACTGGCAGAGCTCGCCCTGTTGGAAAACTGTGTCGGTCGCAAGTCTTTAATGCAACATGACAAACAATGCAAAGGGCATTTGTTTTATGTCCTCTAAACATTTACATGTCAACACATCAGTGCCAAAGCAGTTGGATTTATATGGCATCAACATATAGAAGCAACATTCACAGCAGGTCATTACTCATCATTTAAGAATATCTGGTAAATTAATATCCTGAGTTTAAGCACTTCAATAAACATTATTGTTTTTTGATTTTCTAATGCCAAAAAAAAAATGGTTTTAAAAATTGTGGTCCTTAGTCAGGAAATAAGTTGTAGGCATTTATAGAGTCTATATTTAGTAACACATTTACAGAAGGTATTGTGAAAATGAAAGGGTAAGCTTAAACACTCAAAGGCTTTCACATCTCTATGACAATGTTCCCACATTTTTAGATGGATGCACAGGGTCTGCTTATATGCTCTCTTATCCAACCCACCAGATTTTGATGCAGAAAGTTGTGGCATTTCAAACAGTCTATGATGCCATGCTCTGTAATTATTATGCTCTGTAACAACTCCACAGCATCATGGATCCTGCACCATACTCAATAATACAATTAAAATGTGATTTTTTTTCTGTATTTTCCGACATAAAACATATTTTTTTTAGGTTAAAGCTGCATTTGACTACAAGAAGACTACGACTAAGACTGACTGACAGTGGATGGTATGAAGAGAAAGGTGGGGAGGGGTCATGTTACTTGATCGGTTGAAGGAGGTGGAGGGGGTTGAAACGCCCTTGATGCTGATAATGGGCAGCAGTTTAACCCCCTGAGTGATTGACACATTTGCCTCTCCACTATGGGGCAAAGATGAGACGGAGGGAAGGGAGGAGTACACGCCGAGAAGCCCATTCCTGGCTTTGCATTTGCATCCACTGGCCGTGGGTGGTTGTGTTAATAATGTGGCAACTGGGAAGATTAATTGTAGACAAGCAGCAGGATTACGACGGCCTTTGTGGGAGCAAAGGGAGCACCGGGTGGAAAAGGCCTGTGATCTGTGAGGCTGAGAGGAAATTGGTCAGGGCAGGGTGGAGCAGCCCTTTTAACAGCGTACTTTAGGAAATGAAAGGCCTGTGCACAAAGGGTATTGAAATAAATAGGGGGAAAAAAATTGTTGACGTTCTCGAGGGGCGGGTGAATTTAATATTTGTCTTGCCGTGTATTCACAAAGAAGACTAAAGTGAAGAGGAATGGAAAATATTTTTCCTAAATTGCTACAAAGTTCCACTTTTGTTTTCAAAGTGTGAATTGAATTATTGAACAGAAAATCAGGTGTTCATTGTGCTCAATTAGCACCTAAATATGAAAATTAGGTTTCGGACATGCTCTCTGGAAAAAATAGAGAAAAGATCAACTCCTCCAGCTGAACAGGGAAAGAGTCTCATGCCACCTGTTGGAGTGTTTACACATAGCAGCGTGAACTGAAACATCTGCTTTCCTGACCTTCATTTGACCCTTTTTTTGTTGCATTTTGTTGGAAAAAATGTGTCTGCTAAATTTGGTCTTTATTTGTTCTTCTCTTTGCACTCAATCAAGATAATGCAATTCAAGTGTTTTGGCAGAATCAAGGAAGCAAACAGCAACAATTATCACTCTGCTGCCAGCTCATCTTGGCCAATATTTGATTTTTGGCAGTTTCAGTTGTGGCTTTCACATCTGTAATCTTTAATAAGAAATAGTAAGCAGGGATCTGGGTATTGTGGTCTAATAATTGAAACACTGCTGCTTTTTAAGTATTGGAGAGATCATGAAAAATGTCCCACCAGTGAAAGTTTCTGAAAGCAGATGATGAAGGATGGCAGGAGAAGGACAAAAACATCACACTATACGGTTTCTAAAGCCAGCTCCTTGTGCTGAAAGAAGGAGCTCAGCTTAAACAGATTTTTTCTGTGTTTTACCAACTCCACATCACGGTATAGTCTACAGATGTGTTTCCCTCAATTTGAACATTCCTTTGGGCTTTCCTAGTTTGGATTTTATATGAGACTTCCAACATGAATTATAAAGTCTGACAACTTTAAAGAGAACTAACACTACAACGTCCCTGATTAGAAAGGAACTCCATTGTGACATGAGGTGGTGGCAGCATCATGCTGTGGTGTGTTTTATCCTGCAGGGTCAGGGAAGCTTTGCAGAGTTGTTTGCAGTTGGATGGAAAATAGATAACTACTGGGCAATACTGTAAATCAGCCTATCAGAGTCTGCAAAAGGCAGACATTGGTGGAATCATGTCACGGTGCATCAAAAGATGCCTTTAATGCACATTGAGCAAGCCACTCCGAAATTCATCAAAACAATGCATGTGTCTCTGGATATTCTTCAAAAATGTATGTTTTCTTGTACATTTTCTACTGTTTTCCCAACAGGAACATTACAATAATACAACCTCAGAAGAAGAGTGGCATTTTTGGTTTATGTTCTATTCAGAAGCGCCAGGGCTGCTGAATAAAAAATACGATGAATTTACAACATGCTTGGAAAGAACAGCTGGGTGCTGTGCCTTGGAGTCTTTGACCAGATGCTCCCAATGTGGAGTCATATGAAAATAATAGTAATATTTGACACACATATGAAACTGTGTGTAAATATTTCCAATAAAGGAAATATTTATTGATTAATGTCACTACATAACTAGTTGTTAGTAGAAATTAGTGTCATCTTATTTGTAATCTAATTCCTAGAAGGATAACTCCTAAAAGCATAATTAAAATCACTAAAACATATTATTGCAAATAGTTTCTGTAACATGAATGAGACTGATGTGAGTTTATAGAATCAGGGAACCATAAAGACTGAAGTCGATCCATTACTTAATGCTAAACATGACGGGCATAAATTTGCTTGGCCCATCTCTATTACAAGATCAGACATTTAACATTATTGGTTTACTGATCCAAAGACTCTTTGAAATATGAGGAAAAATCATGTCCAATATATGTAACGCCATATTGAAGTGAAATCTTGTTTATCTTCAATAACTCAGTGGTTTAGAGGCCCGTTACTAGAAACATTTCTGTCTAAAACATTTTCAGTCCTTCACTTTTTAAATATGTTTTTCTTTGACTTTTTTTGGTTTGTTTTTATATCAAGCTAAGATTAAGCTTTATCATTTTCTGTCCCTTTTATAATTATGGACTGGTTGGTGTGGATCTACAACATAAGAACTCCATACAATATATTAAAGTTTATAGTTGTAGCAAGACAAAATAAAAACAATAACTGGTATGAATACTTTTACAAGGCACTGTATCATGGACCAAGCAAATTCTTACAGAAATATGTGCCTGTTAATAACAATATACAGGTCTCAGGTCTCTGGGCTGTTGAACAAGCCAATTCACCTGTGATCATTAATCAGACTTCAAGCATCATTTGCCAGTATCTGGAAAGATATATGGTTGCAAATGTGTCTGTGTGTGTGTGTGTGTGTGTGAGACACGATATGCTTTGAAATAAATTCCTAATACCCCGAGCCTTGATGATTTGTGGTCTCGGTGCTGAGCATCTCAGATGTAGTCTTGTGTTTCAAGTATGTTTTTAGTTGTGCCAAGATGTTGCACCACTCATTATTTTCCTGAGATTTCTTAAGCCGGCATCGTTTATCAGAGAGATTTACTGGGATCTCAACTTCCAGATGTTTGGAATGCTTTCTTTTTTTTTTCCAGACAAACTGAATGTGTGTTTTAGAAATTAGGACACTTGCTTTAATTTTAATTCAATATTTGCCATGATGTGAACTGGCCTTTCCAGTTGGACCATTCCCTGTAAACACAAAAGATGATTGTGGGTAAAAATCGCAGCAGATATAAGGAAACTCAGACCAGCATGTCTGCCAGCAATAACCACAACATGGTCAATGTCACCTAAATAACATTTCTTTCCCATTCTATAGCTCAGTTTGAACTTTAACAAGTTGTCTTCATCTCCACAGATGCATTAATACATCCAGTTGCTGCCATGTGATTGGCTGACTTACTGCTTGTGTTGTGATCCCTTCCACATACAAAAACTGGACAGTGTCCCCAGTTACTAAAGAGACAGAAAATCACAGCAATTCAGTTTTTCTCTTAAAACAGTCGGCCCTACGTGGCGAAATCGATTCTCGTCGTTGCAGTTGTGAGACGAAAATCACATCACTTTGATTTCAGTCTTATGCCATACGCCCATGCCCGTCACAACCCGATCTTTCTGAAACTATTTTGTGATTGGTCAAAATGTTATGGGTGTGTTTGTTTATGCAGAAAACAGTCCCGCCTATTCAACTTCCAGAAGCCAGTTTTCCAGCTAAAGAGCATGATGGCTAGTTTTGAGGAGCAGTTATCTGAGGCCGTGAGGAAGTACGTACTGTTGGACCTCCTTTCCGCTCGGTTCTGGTCCGATGCAGCAGGCAAACATTCCGCCAGCGCCCTCTGCTTCTTTTTGTTTTGGCTTCCGATAACATGGAAAATAAGATGAGATGTTGCAGCACATCAATCATTATTCCCTCCTTCTCATCTGAACTCGTGAACTTGTTACAGTCATTCCTCTCTGCCATAATTGCTGTGTTTACTATACTGTTGTTAACCACACGCATTTGACAAAACAGCATGATGTAAACTGCAGCGGGAGGAGTTTCGCAGTAGTTTGGCTTTGTGTGTCTTATGGAATATTAAGAGTGCAAAAGCGAACATCCCGCAACCACATGACAGTTCGACTTCAGTCGAACTGTCATGTGGACCATGCTGTCATGTGGACCATGCTGGGCCTTTAGCCGTCTGGGCCTTCTATCAAAACACAACGTCTTCCTGTTGCCATGAGCACAACATGAACAATAAAATTATTATTCTAGAGAAAGGAACTAATATGTAAGATTTTTCAACTCCTGTTTCAATTTCTGTTTCAACTTTGAGTGAGACTCCATTCATAATAATGTTCCACAAGTGTAAGAATAGTCATCATGAGGACTTAGCCACTTAAGAAGTAAAACTGAAGCTGATAATGAAATAATTTTGGGTGTGGAGATGAGACATTATCTGTCCAGTTTGTTTCCGAGAAAATGTGACATTCAGGCATTAGAGTGAGCACAAATATTAAACTTGTATTCCAATGAAACAGGGATTATCCATATCAGTCCTTATGACTAAGCAGAAACAGATTCATCCTGGTGCTTTTACTCGATGCATCCATAAATAATCATCAGAGCGCTTGCTACTGTTATTGTACAGCTTCTGCATTGAGTTTCAGCTCATGTTCTACTCCCCTCTCTACTCGTATCTCAGCTGCGACTTTGTCAGGCAGCCAAGCACGTAATATGCTCTGAGCTCTGTATCATGTCCAATTATAATTAGCTTTGTCAGGCCTGAGCCCTACAACCCTCATGCAGATAATATGATAATATGTCTTCATAACCAAGTGACCTTACGCGCTGAAGATTTCTCTCCTCCTGAAGATTGTGCGTCAATACAATAATGGAGTCTGGGAGGTGGTATCAGGGGAAGATTTAGATGATCAGGCTCTTAGGTACGGTGATACATAGATGTTATTATTCTCCTGTCGTAGTTATATACGTTGCTGTATGCAGAATGGTGGCGAGTGAGAAAGCTCCAGGCTTTCAAAGGGGGGCGTTAATCAGACTTTATGTCTTCGTTAAAACCCACCACAGTGCTTTTCACAAGTAATCACACACCTTTAACGTTTTTATATTCTATCATGTTACAGTGACAAACTACGAACTTTAATTATTTTTATCGAGATTTTGTGTAATACAAAGCAGTGCACAATTTTGACGCCGAAAGAAATTGCAACTAATACTGCTGGTGGGAGGTTTGCACATCTTGGAAAAAAAAAACATTTAACCTCCAGCCAAGATATGCGCAGTCATGCATATATTTTGCATTATAAGTGAAGGTTTAATGAAACATTCATTGCAGAAAGAAATATTCATTGGGTTAAATTTGTCCACACGTTATGGTGAGTCTCCCTTGGCAGAAACACCTGGACAGGAGAACCTACTTTGTAGGAAGATGGTAGTAAACTGCTGACAGGCTGAGGACTTTACTAACACTGACACAATGTAATGAGGGAGCCAGAGGTGAAGCCTATCTCAGCATGTCTGTGCTGATTTTCCCTGAGTGATTGATGTGCTCCAGTCAAATGAAGCAGTGGGCTGAGTGATATGACACTTGTCCCGCTTTGACACACGTGTCCACGGCTAACGGTTATTGGTGTTGATGGGCCCCACTCCGCTCAGCCAGCCAGCCTCAGTTATTTTGATCTCTTGTTCTTTTATTTCTGTCCCCACTCTTCGCTGTTTTCTGTCTCCTTGCCACATCAAATAAAAGTTTAGAGACGGAGACAAGACCCCCAGGTATTAGTTTATTAAGCATCAGGAGCTGAGATGAGATGAAAGTAATAGTGGGGACCAGAGAGCTGGGTGGGCTCCTCGCATCTTAGGTAAGAGGTGACGCTTTGTTTTGGTGCTCCTGAAGGAGCAGCAACATTTGTTTTGTAGCATTTCCATAAAGTCCAGATTTGTAGATTACACAACTAGCAATTGTCCAGCTGACACGTTCTGGACCTTTTGTTTGCTTCTCTGGTAAGTGACCCAATTGCTTAGCCTGACAGTTTAGGTTGACCGCCATCTCTTGGTAGGTTTGCAGTTGTGCAATTCTCCTTCTTTGGATTAAACATCTCCACAATTGTCCTGTCTGTTGGGTTCCATGGTCTTCGTTGTTTATATACTAAGGCTCTGATTGGAACTCACCAAAATGTAACGTTTATGTCCATTTGTGGGTTCATAGGACAGCAGTATGGTGTGGTTAGGGTGAAGGTATTGTTCATTAATTGGGGGACAGAAAAAAAATCACTGCTTGCGACAAACAGAAGACACAGTGTGTATTTGTTGTTGCGCTAGTATGATGATATGTTAGGGGTTTGGATTATGATGGGCCATAAAATACTGTCCTGAACCGCATCGACCCACATCATACAGATCAGTGGAAACAAAGTATAATAAACCTCTCTTCCACACAACAGTAGGATGTACATTGAGATTATAATTAGGCAACTTCTGAAAGAAATTGGTTGTTTGGATTTAGTGTTTGTTGCTACAACTTCCAATCTTCACATTCTCAGCAAGGAGTCAGATTTGACTGCTTTTTCGCAGCCTTACTTCCACTCATGTCCAAATATGCAGTTCAGGTCTTTGGTTTAAAGTATTTTTTGTCTCTTTTTCCCTCAGAGTCCCAAATCCAAACAATTTCAGAATCCACTAGGTTTGCTTTCACCCTGACAAAATGTAAACTCCATCTGTAACTGGTTACCATGTTTCCAGTTTGATCAGTGAATGTTGGGAAAGTTATTATTATTATTTTTGTTTTATTTTTTCATTCAAGACCTGCCTTGTTAAATTGAAGGAAATTCCAGACGTTTTCTGTGTAATCCCTGGCAGATGCAGGAAACGCTTCCAGTGGTCACAACATGCTCACCATCAAATACTATCTGTCTCTGGTCTCCGTGACGGCTCTCATTATTGGAGGCCACCGAATAGTTACCAACTGATAAAAGCATATCACTGTGTGCAGGAAATTGAATTCTGGAGGACATAAATTCTGATTGGGTGAGATCATAGTCTGAAGCTAATTTAAGGAAGATTAAATTAATTTCAATGACATCCCTTCTATCTTGACGAAGTCGGAACATAACATAATGTAGCTCTGTTGCCTTGAGATAAGAGGATAGTCATTTTAGACTGAGCACACAAGAAGCTGAGGATGAAGCCCTAATCCCATTTCTACAACCATATTTTAACAGAACATGATGGAGGATACAGACTGTGTGACAGCCATTATTCAGTAAGGGGATTTTGTAAGTCTTTCATTTTGGTGTGATAATTTAATTGACTGCTGACCCAAAGCCTCGGGACACAGCCTGCCGTCATACACAGCCAGCTCAGTGTTCATTTTCACAGTCACATTTCTTGTTTAGTCTCACATAAACAGTACATGCTGTTTTTCAGGGAAACAAGTCGTGAAGCTTTTGCATTTGCAGTATGGAGGACAAAACGGTCTACAGTAGCTTGAATTTTATGAGATAGAACTACTCAAAATTGCACACTAGTATTCCGCCCAGTTTCAGACGGCCTCTTGTCCAAGCAAGTGCCATCAGAAGTCGCCTAATTAATAGAGTTCAGCTGTATCTATTTTATCTTGGTATAAATTCAGCTGTTCTGTGAAGTCTCCCAATGTGAACAACTAGAATCACAAAGACAGAGGAAGCTCCAGCCGTCTTCTTTTGACTCTGATTAGCTTCCTTTTCCACCATGCTTCACTACAGTGATCATGTGTTCAGTTTGAGGCAAATTGATGGTTTCCCTCTACATGCAGCCTTTTCCACATTGACCCAAAATGCACAAACGGTCCACCTGTCTTGCTGCAAACTGAATTTATTTAGACTTTCTTTCAAAAATGGTTTTCTTCTTGCTACACTTTCATTTGGGGAGGATATAACCCAAAAGTGTCCTGTGAACAGATTCTCTCACCTGAGCTGTGAACCTCAACAGCTCACCCAGATGTCCTTTGCTCTCCCTTCCTGGCCTGTCCAGTGACGATCGGTGACCATGTTTTGACGTTGTGCTCTAATCTTTAGATTTTCAGATGATGGAAAGAACAGAGGTCTTTGAGGTTTTTATAGCTTCAGATATTATTTTAACCTCCTCTACTTTTCACCTTATCTATTTAATGTGTCCATTGCTCCTTATTAAGCTGTTTGCTAACGGAGGTGAAACTACACAAAGTTGGACTTCTGAAACACATTGTGTAATCTTATTAACAGGAAATAACATTTCATCTAAAAAACATCGTTTTTTATTTTATTTTTTATTTTAAAAAATCATGTATCTTTTTCCTTTCAATTTACATTTGTTTATTTTGTATTGATCCATGTTTATGTATGTTACTAACTTTAGTAAACGTCAGACATCTTATTATGCCACATGTCTCAATGTATGTGACTCTCATAAACTAGTAGTTTATCCTTCATACAAGCTTCTCTTGAGTGATTTTTTTTCAGCTCAAGGCAGAGTCCCTTTGGTTAAACTCTCCAAATGACTAATGAATTACAGATGAACAGTGACGCAAATTAATCTTTCAGAGGTCCTTGGATAATATGGGAACCATTTAAAACTTGAATCAATAACTCTGAAGTTGAAAGCATGCAGGCGCTCAGCATGTACGGTCACAACAAACAGAATGCAGACTGCAGGCCGTCCTAAATCTCTGTGACAAGCGCAGTCATGCTAAATCAGGGAAAGTGAAAACTTAAATGCCTGCATAACTTTATCAGATGCGGCTCTGTGTTTTCTCTGGGATCAGATGAATTTCAGCAAACAGAACCGCGGAAATGAATGAATCATCTAAACTTCAGCCGCTTTCACCCAGTGTCAGGCTGCTTTGGATAGCAGTATTCAACATATGATTAAATATTTGTTGTAAGATTACTTAATACAGTGAAGAAAGATGTCATTAGGTTCCACATGCTTGATAAAAGTTACACTCAGTTCTAAATGTAATCAGTTTCATGTTAAATTTCTGTTTCACTATACAGCCATCATTCGGCTACCGTCGATCCTGGTGTCTTTTGGCTTGACTCTTGTCTTCAGAAAAACTGAAAAACATTTGTTTTTATCTCATTACTTTAGAAATCTGTATTAGTTTAGCAATGATTGGTCTCTCTTAAACTGTACTCATATTAATAAGGCCTGAAGAATTCATTCCATTGCGCATTTAATAAAGTCAGATTTCTAGATGTACCTCATAACTAAAACTTTACACATTTTTAGATATGAAAATTACATGGCCCTAAAAGTTTGTATCATTTTTGATACAAAAATGTTGATGTCTTAAAGGCTATTCTTTTCTTAATTTCGCCGTGACATTATGATGGAGTAAAAAGAAGATATTCATTTTTAGTATTTTTCCTTATCTGAGAAAAATTACTTGCAGTAAAAAAAACAATAGAGCATTTTTTTCTTAACTATAAGAAAAAAATATTTCTTATAGCTAAGAAGTATCTATACAACAAAATTTTTGTTATAAATTCAGGCAAATGAACACCATTATTCTAGCATATCATTTCTTTATCTTAATGTAAGTGAAGTTAGCAATAATTAAAAATGGTAAATTGTGTTCAAAAGGGTTTTTGCACAGTATTTGAACTCTCTTTGCAACGTTTTTAAGTACTTGAGTAGTCAAACGGGTCACTGGGTCATGTTGTTTTCACGTCATTTGGCTGTGTCACCCCTTGTCAGAGTAATGACTCCAAAAGCCTGAGAGCTGATTTCCTTATAAATGTGTTTCCTGTTAACTATAATCTAACCCTGACATGTTGGCTGTGCTTGTTTTCAATCTGCAAGGAGATAGCTAATCTGTCCCACCTGTGTGTCCATTACTTAATATTGCACAATGGTCATTATCTACTGAGGACACTCGTGTGCTGACATATAATTTGAGCTGTATTATGCATAAAGTGCTTTCATGCCTTTATGATGATGTCTTTTTAATTGCCAGCACATGACTATGAATGTCCAATTCTTTCCTTACACAATCATCTCCCCTCGCCTTCCCTCTCCTCATGTTCCCCTCTCCCCCGAGCCTCCTCCTCACCTCAGACCTGATCTGCGGATCAGCCACCATTCTCATCTGTCTCCTCCTCCCACCCTCCCTTTCCTGCACTTCATCTTTCAGAACTGTAACCTACGGTGACCAGCTGTGCAGGGAGCCCCTGAGTGTGTTTATGCTGATCTGCACTTTATCACACACAGCCGCACAGCTGGCAGCTTAACTCGGAGCGTATTCCAGCCTTCCCTGCCGCTGGCTATGTTTTTTTCTTTTTTTTAAATGTGCTGGTCACATCTCACACCACTGCTGCTTGTTGCTCTCTCTCCAGCTGCTGCCCTGCTGTGGAAGGTGGGCTGAACTGTTAATGGCCTGTGGAGTGCAAACACCGGTGCCTACCGCTGCCTCAAGGCAGGCTTGCAGCATCCCTTCCAGGAAGAGCGCAAAACCGAAACAAATGCCAGCATTCACAACTGCTTCATTGGTGCCATGCGTGGTTTATCACTAGACTCCTTTGTCTTAAAGCGTTCTATTTATGCTTGATACCTTCTGTTGAGATGTTCTTACACATTTTAAAGCTCAAATATTCTCCATAAAATAGTTTATTTTTGAAATGGGAAAAAAGAGAGAGATTTAAAGTAGCAGAGAAGTTAGTGCCAGAAGACAAACAACACATTTGTGTTCCGGTGTTTGTGTAAATGACCTTGAGAAGATGTTGTGCTTAGCAGGATCTGAAGAAAATAAAAACATTTCTCAAATGTGTAAGTAGTGAGGGTGTTATGGATTAATATATAACTTTCCATGGCTGGAAGATCATCGTTGTATTAATAGATTTTGACAAAACTAACGCTACCATGGGAGTATTTTCTGGGTCTTCTAAACCTGGTGACTTATTGAAACAAAATACTCTTCTTTGGTCTTTTTTTTCTCTCATTTATTGTTTTTGATCTGAAATTTAAAGTATGAAAAATTAGGCCTTTTTGTTTTTTGAAATTAGATTCAAATACAGCAACCAGTAACTTTTTCAGTTTTTCACCGAATGAATGCGGATTGTTCTGGCCAATACACGGCTCCTTCCAAAGAGGAGGTCTGGTGATGAGTTGCCTCTTGCACTGCCGGCCTCCCGTCACCAAACAGATGCTGTGGAATACGTTCCCTCCTCTCCGTCTTTATGGATCCACAGTGTCCCAGCAGCCTATCAGGATGGAGAGATCTCTATCACCTCCGCTGCCTCAGAGCACCTCAAGAAGAGCTGGTACAGGCTCTCATACAAGGTGGCAGCTCCTCACACTTCAGCATTCAGATCACCTCGAGTAGCACAGATATCGGGGAAAAAAAGTGAACACACTTCCCACCGCCGTGACCAAATTTGGATTGACTGAAGGTATCTGCAGGCCGTAGCGCCCCCCCATCCGCCATCCTGTCAGAGCAGGCCTGCTGGTTACCCTCCACATGAGAGACAGAGGAGCGTGGAGACACATCAGAGGGAAAAACTGGCTGCAGACAGAAGGGGGAGGCAGAGGGGAGTGAACGCTTTGAAGCCACTGGAGGTGATGTCAAGTTTGCTTAAACTCAAGCGCGGTGTTTGAATATGCCGGCCACTAATATGGCACCAGTATCTCTGTCCTCATCTCTGTTTTCTGTCACTATGTACAATCTTGGCTCGTCTCCTCGGCTCCTGACAATGTCCTTTCACATCATGTTATTGCACCCTTGGAGCTGCAGTCAGCAAGCCGTCACTCAGCTTCTTTGTCTGAAAGTCAGGGTTGGGTTTTTTGCACTTAATGCACTCAGTGCTTGTGTGAAAGAGATGGAGGATTTTCTATCTGTTTCTCTGTCAAAGAGTCATCGACAGTGGAGCCAGAATAGCTCCCACTGGTTTCTCTGGGTCTCTGACAAGTGTTATTTTTGTGGAATGACGGCCTGACCTCCTTTTTAGGAAGATCTCTCTGAGAACCAGAGTTGGGTCTTTGTTTTATCGTGTACATCGGCATAAAAATATTCAATATGTTCTTCGGGGTGTGTGACTTGCAAAAAGATGCATCTTATTTTTTGATGCATTTGAGGTCAACTCACCCTAGATCCTTTTGGAAATGAAGCCAAAGCCACACTGTTGTGACCACGGATTGGCAGGATACTCCCATGAAACAGATGCTTTTTTTGATGCTAATTTTGTTTTTCAGTAATGTTAAACACAACATGACATTTTTAGTTGTGTGTTATGCTACAACTACTTCACTGGAATTTCCAGTCTTTGACCAAAATAAGTATTACATATTCTGGAAGGAGCACTATGGTATTATATTCAGCTCCCCCTCAGTTGATTCATTGTAAATCCAACTTTCTTTGCAATCAAGGCTTTAAATGTTTTGGTTTATGTCTCTTCCAGATATCCACATCTAGAGATGGAAAATTTTGCCCATCCTTTTACGGAAAGCCATTCAGGCTCCGACTGATTGATTGGAAAGCATCTGGGGACAGTAATTTTTAAGTCCGGTCAACGATTCCTAATTGGATTTAGGTCTGGACTTTGACTGGATCATTGTAATACATGATTATTCTTTAGTCTGAACCCATCCATTGTATCTCTGACTGCATGTTTAGCACCATTGTTCTGTTGAAAGCTGAGCCTTCCAGTCTGGTTTCAAGTCTTTTGTAGCATCTAGCAGGTATTTTTCTATGATTGTGTAATATTTAGGTTCATCCTACCTCTCATTAACTCTGAGCAGTCTCCCTGCTAAACAGAAGCATTTGCACAGCATGACGTTGTCACTACCATGTCGCACTAATAGAGTTTTTGTGCCACTGTACAGTGTTGTTTAGTCAGAAAAGAAAACAAAAATCTCTCCCCATCTTCCACCACACTCCAGCAATCTTGCAAGTATTGATTTGAAGCAGTTCAATTTAGTGTAGGTACTGTATATAACATTGATCCACAGCAAATGTGGTCTCTAGACACTTTCCAAAACAAAACAGATCAAAGTCTTATACAGAAATACATATTCAGTTCTGATGAATCTTAAAGACAGTTTCATTTACCAGGTATTTCAAGTGAACAAAATCAAGTTCTGTTAAAAATGCAAATGAGTAAAAATCAAAACACAAATAAAACTTGCGTTAGAGGAAATCCAACCAATTGCATTGAGTCATTGGCTGTGCAGCAATCCATCAAAGCGGGTATAGAAGATGGATGGATGGATGGATGGATGGATGGATGGATGGATGGATGGATGGATGGATGGATGGATGGATGGATGGATGGATGGATGGATGGATGGATGGATGGATGGATGGATGGATGGATGGATGGATGGATGGATGGATGGATGGATGGATGGATGGATGGATGGATGGATGGATGGATGGAGCAGCTGTATTTATACTGACATAAAGTCACAAACAAGTGAAATCGGTAAATGATTGCGCTGGATTTCTTTAGAAGCGCAACAGTAAAGTTGAACCCCAGAAAATGAAATTTATCTTTGTGGTTATAACATGACAAAATACACATTTAATCTGCTTCTGACAAATTGTGCATTAGAGTGTTCAATTTCATGCATTTTTGAGTGAATCCGGTCAGCTGTTTGCAGTATGCAATCAGCCATCCTGTCATGGCTACAGAGCAGTCAGACGTAGCCCTCCAGTGTCTTCAGCTGACTCTTCTGGCCCTGTCAAGTCCTCCTTCAATCTGGGAGTCTGAGCAGTCGTGAGGAGCTTGACATGATTGCCTTTAAGCAGCCCCTCTTAGCCAGTGACACACAGCTGCAGCCAGGCACCTCTTCTGACAGTAAGAGCACCATGATGGATTGCCTTGCCAAAACTGCTGATCAAAGGAGGTTAAAGATCAGATGTGCTTCTGGATGCAGCAGGCATGTGCAATCATCACAGATGGCTTTTCCTGTTGAATTGTAGGCTCTGTTTTTAGCTGCTGCGAGCTACAGATGAACATAGTCTATTAATTACTGAAAATGTATTGAGTAGGTTTAAAAGGATGAGTAGGAATTTTAGGAATATTTTTAGCTGATTTAAAGGGTCCAGCAGAGTCTGACTATCATATAAAATACCATATCCTCATTATTCTTTCATTTAGCATATAAGTATCCGTATCCTAAACGACAAGGAAAATAGGAAAAGTTTAGTCTGAGTTTTAATGTCGGAGAGTGAGACAAAAGTGCTGTCAAAAATCACAGCAAATGAAACCACTTTGAATATTCATACACATAAATATAAGTAAAACATCACCTCCAGGATGAGGAAGCTCTGTGCAGAAAAGAGCAGACATGTAAAAGTTTCTGACATGTGTCACGCTACCATTGAGACACAGCCACTGATGTAGGTGGAGCTGACAGCATCCCAGCCACTGAAGATGGCTCTGGGACATACCAAGTTTGGTATGTGTCAGCTCTCATTGTTGTCAGAGTACATCCACTGTGAAGTCAGGATATGTTAACGGCATCATTAAAAAGGAAACATAGTATGAAACAATCAGTTCCAAGTGGCAGGAAAACATTTTTTTGGTGTGTTTTTCCCTCATTTTTTCCTAAATACTCAAGTGTAAGACAATAATATGAGCCTTTTATGCTTATTTAGAGTGTGTGGGCAGGGTTGATGAGAAAGGTCTAGTTTTTAAAAATGTTTCTGTGAGCTAAGTAGCTTGAAGGGATTTTTAAAGTTCAATTTTAAGGTTTTGACACATTTGCATTAATGTATAGATAGATTTTTGCTCAGCTGCTCTGGCAGCGAAACATCGACACTAAATGTGTGGTTAATCTTTTATGGAAAAGGCAGGAGGTAGAGTTGTTGTTGATATCGTCAGTTAAAATTTGGAGACTGGTCGTCAGTACCATGGAAGTTAAAATGTAAAAAATAATAAGTTAAAAATTAAACATATATACTTTTAAAACTCTGCAGCCGAATAGCAAATGACCCGGAGACCAGGATCGGTTCATGTTCTGGTAACCCTACCCCGCATTGTTGCCAACTCTTGGCAACAGTGCGGGGTAGATTCTTTACAATCTAGATTCTAAAGATTTTAGATTCTTGCAAGGAAAGTAGTAACTGGCTGTCCTAAAAGTTGCTAGATAATGTCATCACCTAAATTGCACATTTGGTCATGTATGATCCAGTCAGTAGAAGAAAAAAAACATTAGGCAACATGAAAAATTATATTTACATAATTCTTATGTTCTTTGTAATCCAGAACAGGATCAGTTGCAGTTTTGCGCATGAGTGATTCAATTGCAATGTGAAAACGGAATGGAGAAGGTTTCTGAGTACTGGCTGGGTTTTCTGCACAAGACTGCTGTCAGACTGATCGCCTGCAATCTTTTTTTTAAATTATCAAAAGTTGCTCAATATAGTGACAAAGATGCTAAGTTGGTAACAGTGTTTTGCCCTGGTCTGATAGAGTATGCCTCTTTACACCTGCTCCCTAAAGCCGCTGATGTTGGTGTGTGGAGAACAAAACTGGTTTCGATCATCCATCCATCCGTCTGTCGGTCCGAGGTAGGAATAGGCCTTGCTGTCAGTCTGCTGCAGTTTGTCAGTAAGAAGCAGGGTAACCACTGGACAGTACCTCTGGACAGGTCAGAGGTATTGAGACAAAAAGGACAAACCACACACAGAACAAATGCATGTACAGGGTGAACACAAAAACTCTATGTAAGAACACACAATGGTTGCATTGGACCTTTCTTGCTGCAAGGCAGCAGTGCTAATGATCTGCTAATGCAGCCCTTGCCATCAAAATCTTAAATGTTCTCAAAAATATTCTCATTGTTATGGAATTAGGCAATTAGAAATAAGTCTGGTCATCCTAAAATGACCTCAAACTCAAATGACCTCAAACAAGAAAAGTTTAGCATGGTGTAATGTCAAAAAGTGAGCAAACAGAAGGAGGGTTTTTCTACACTGTGAAAGTAAACCTCTGGTGTCATCTATATGCTCAGGCCTTAACCTCTTGCATTTTTGACAAGTCTAACCAATCACTGCTTAAACATAAACAGAGATTTCTTTTTCTGAATTTGTATACAAAATAAATGGATAATATTATAGTTTTCTTTTAAATGCCATGAATTCTTTAAGATGAATTGATTGGAGAGGAAATAAGGCAGAATGAAGATGATCTGGGTCGATTTGGGAGACTCATTTCAAGGCTAGATTCACATTAATGGCATTTATCATTGAGAGGGAAGATGGTATAATTAGGTTGTCAGTCTACTTTAGGCTGAGCAGACGCTCTTAGCGAAGAAGAATGGACTCTAAGCTCAAGGAGTTGACAGCTAGTCGATAATGCAGCAATTAATGTCATAAATAATTCTAACGCCAATTATATGAAAAGGGACATCATACTGTAAACCAGCCTTTTACTCCCCGCCAGCTCCTGATGTGTTCTGCATCAAACAGAAGCAGCAGAGGTTGTTTTATTTTTTCCCTGCATATGTCAGACATATGGTGAAGTCAATAATGTGGGGCATAAAAATCAGAAGGGCCAAGCAGGAGATTTATTTGCTGATTAAGTTCACATTTAAAATATGATTTTCTTCCTCTTTGATGAAACCTTACCTGCGGTTAAAAAGAGAAACATACCATAAACTCTCTTTTAATCAAAATGATACCACCATTATGTTACTGGACATATAAAAAAGGGCTCAGTTCATAAGGACTGTGAGTAATTTAATGGCAGTAGTGGTTAAATATATCAAACGCTCCTTCTAGCCTTGGAAGGGTCAAGCCCGCAGTAATATATAGAAAAGACTGTGGTGGCTGAAGGTCGCCTCAACTTGTTCTGCATAATGCATGAATCCTGTAACTCTCTCTGACTCCAATCTTCTTCACCAGAACCTTGGGATGAAAATTTTACTAAGTAAATCAGCAAGTATGCTGGCATTTCTATTAACCTCCAGTGAGTGAGCTGACAGAAACATGAATCACGGAGAATGATATCGTACAAATTGTAAATCATCTTTACAACTTTGGCTTAGAAGTAATGTTATGGGATGTTGCCATCTGTTTGTCATTTGCTACAGGTTATTTTCTTTAAGAAAAAAAGAACATATATTTTAAATGTGTAGAAGAAAAATTGAAAAAAAAACAGGCGCTAAATCTCTGAAAACTTAATGTAAAATTAAGCTTCAGATCTGGTTGTACCCACTTGTCGGCAGCCACGGTTGGACCCTGTGTAACTACTACTGTTACCGTTATCAATCCTGTGGGACAGTAAGGGGGGATTTCTATTCAAATCCCCCCTTACTCAAACTTTTGGTTTAAGCTTTTCTTTATAAATCCTGGTGTACTACTAAAACTACAACAAATCTGCAAACCACTATTCAATATTCTTATTTTAGTGCTGGAGTTGGCTTTCAATTAGGTAAATCCCTTTTCTCCATATTTAGGACACTGTGTATACATTTCTGTTTTCATTAGTCATTTTTCCACCAGTTATCCACTGAGCTGCACTGCATCCTGTCACTGATCACCCTGGAAGTTATAAGTCAACTAGTTCCATCATTGATGAATGGCACCCTGGCAGTTAGCCACTGTCTATGCTAAAATATTAAATTAGCCAAAAGCTTTACTTTAGACTATATTGACTATAAGCGTGCATGAGAACAAAGTAAATGAAGCAAGTTATCCTTTTTTTGTTTCAGTGAACATTAAAGGTCAGTATTTTAACCAGGCCTTGCTGACAGATTGCATTGGATAATGGTGATCCATCCTTACAACAGTAATTAAATTCTTATCTTTCTCTGCTTTTAATGCTGAGGGGCACATTACCTTTCTTTCTCATATGTTATATTGACACAACCATGCAAAAAAAGAGATACAAATTCAAACTTAATTTTTTTTTTGATTTTTCTCAATTTAAATGCAATCTTTAAGAGTCTTACTGTACAAAACCTTACCATCCCTCATTTCAGTATCAAAGGGGAAACTAATATAAAATGTATATGGCCCTCGGCACAAAGGATGGCACTGCAACTCAGTAGGGGAAGAAATGTGCTAAAAGCTTGGAACATCTGTGTAAACACATGGCTTTTTTTCCAACCATGTAGACACTGTTCTCGTGCCCTTAAGATAGATGTCCAAGGCAATATAGCTTGCCCTGTGGCGATACAGGAATGGCTTAGAACATCTGAAAAACACCAAGCATCAAGCAGCATCCGCTTTAATATTCCAGCTTGATTCTTAAAAATAGATGGACTTAAACAATGGCTTTTATTTGACTCATGAAGAGGTGAACCACCTCCTCACGTCCTGGGTGTTTAATATTTAGATTTACAAGTTCCCTATGCTGTCTTGAAAAGTGTGGAATTTGATTATCTTCCATGTCTGGGATTTATGAGTATAGAAAATGTCATAAAATCTATATTTTATCACCTATCTCATTGTTTAAATGTGTTATTTATCTCTTTTATCCCTTCTTTCATTGTGTCATTCATTGCCTTCTTTCTTAGTGTCCTTCCTTGTGTCTTTCTTTACTAATGTCAACTTTTTGTTATCTTTCCTTTTTTTACTCCAATCCTTGTTTTCCTTTGTTTTCATTCCTTCTTACCTTCTATTCTTCATTTTTTGCCCTTCCTGTCTGCCTTTTGTTTTTTGATTCATGCTTTCTTTCTTTCTTCCTTTTATTACTTGTGCCTTACCTTGTTTCTACCCTTTCTTTCATCTTATCTTTTTTCCTTGTGTCCTATTTTCCTTCTTTGTCTCCCCCTTGTCCTTTTTCACTTCTTTGTGTCCTCTGCTTTTCTTATATTCTACCCTCCTTCCTTTCTTTCCTTTGTGTATTAACTTCATTTCTTTTATCCTTTCCTTTTCCCCTTCATTGTATCCTACCTCATTTTCATCCCTTTTGTGGTTTTCCTTTTCATCATCATTTCCATCCTTACTCCCTTCCTTCCTTTCTTTCTTGTGATCTTCTTCTTTGCTACCTTTTATTCAGTCCTTTGTTTCCTTCCTTCCTGACTTCCTGCCCCTGGTTTATTCAGGTTCCACATTTAAGGTAAAAAAATAATAATAATAATAATCTTTCATATATTCATGGTGCATTTTGGTATTTTGAATTTTAAAATAATCTTAAAAGACCGAGAACTGTGGGGGAAAAAAATCTACCTTCAAAAGTCTGGAATATGAATTTGTTTTGATCAAAAACATGTGGGAGCCCTAAATTTACAGGGATAGGAAAAGGCACATTCAAACACAACAACAAAGACAGAACCTTCTGCCTTTGTTGTTGTTTAATTCTGTTAATAGCCCAAGGTAAAGATTTATCTGCTCTTGTCAATTTACCTCAGCCTCAATATAAAGCACCAAGGTCACTTTTCCTCGCCTGGCCCACAGGATTAAATTGTCATGTCTCTCTAATAGGCAGCACAGGGAATCATTAGTCCAGCTCAGCTGCCTGACTGATGGGCATTTCAGTCCAATCATGGGAGTGTGCAGCTACAGGCCAGCCAATATTGACACTGTGTCAGGACTGAGAGGGGACGCCTTAATCAGCCAGGACACTCTCGGCATTGATTTGACAAGCTGCCGTAATGACCCCCTTGTTTTGGTAAAGAATCACTGTTTATCCGGGATGGCATTGATGCACTTGGAAAGCTGCATTGTCATGGAAACTATTATCACCCGTATAAGCTGGGCAAAAAATGGTCTTCAGAGGCAACTGTGGATTTTTGTGTTTGTTTAACTTTTTCTCATTTTCTCACATTAAAGCCATCAGCTTTGTTGGGTTTCTTTGGGATTTTATAGGCCAATGCAAAAATAGCTCATATTTGTGAAATGGAAGGAAAATGACCTTAGTCTTTAAAATGCGCTTTTCTTTTAAAAATGTGACATGCACAAATATACAACCCCTTTACTTTGATACCCCAAAATGAAATCAAGTGTAATTAAATGACTCACCTGTGTCTAAAATAATATACAACACAGCTTTTTCGTCAGGATTGTTCGAGAACATTACTGGTCAAACACTGTCTTTAAGACCAAAGGCAATAAATATCTCAATCCTTGAACATTTCAAACTTAAAAAAAATTGTTTTAAGCTAACAGGCTGGGTAAGGGGAACACTGAGGTGGAAAAATCTGTCAGCAGAATATCTATTGTTTGTGAAAGTTTGCCACAAACCATGTAAAGAAAACAGAACACTAAAATAAATCGTTCTGGTCAGATAAGACCAGAAATTAAAATTTAGGGCCTACATGCAAAAATACCTGATGTAATATATTCAATTTTCGAGTGAGGCAGCCATAGTTACTATGGATCGGTTTTGATCAAAGTATATTTATGTACTAGAATAGCCTAGTCAAAGTCCATCTATTTGAAAATCTGTGATAGAGCTTGATAATTAAAGTTTACAAATGCTCTCTATATAATCTCACCGAGCCTGAGCCTTTCTGCAAAGAGAAATGGGTCCAGAATGCGAGTCTCTGTATGTGCCAGGCTGGTAGACATAAGGTTTTAT
This sequence comes from Poecilia reticulata, assembly GCF_904066995.2. Lineage (NCBI taxonomy): Eukaryota > Metazoa > Chordata > Actinopteri > Cyprinodontiformes > Poeciliidae > Poecilia > Poecilia reticulata. The sequence goes on along the minus strand of NC_088848.1, from coordinate 8,476,946 downwards.
GAAAGTCTCGACTCGCTGGGGTTTCACTGCTCTGTTTATGTCTACTGCATAAAATCCAGATGTAATACATTCAATTTTGGAGTTTTATGATAAATGTGAAAATGTTTATAGCCCTTGAACTTTTACAAGACATTGCATTTATAGCAATTCCTTGTGTAAAATTCCTCCCCCTTAGCGCAGGTATTGTTGATAGCTGATCTTAGAGGATGGCTGGATGTGTTTGTTTACTAAAATGAGGTGACACAGCCGCTGGCAGGAGGATCTGGAAAATCAGCCGCCTTTCTGGGAGGTGTTAGACTGTAAATGTTATTGGCATGCTGACAGTCTCCCACAATGCCACAGTGTGTAAAATCGTTAACAAGCAACATAATGGGCGCTCTCTTTCCCCAAGGTGAGGACGTGGGGTGTTTTTATCAGCCTTTTATCCTTAGAGTTCAGAGAGACATTGTTTGATCTGCTTAGATATCAGAAACGAACCTATTGTTCTTTTTGTACTGTCCATCTGTTTCAGTGATGTGCATTTACTTATAAACGAGAAAAATCTGTAAAAGGCATAACAACTCATTCGATAAAACACCATACATCTGCTTTTAATTTGTGAAAATACAAAATGAAATCATGTACAATTTATGTACAATCAAGTTTATACAAGACAATAATGTTATTTCTGCGTATAGTGACGTAGATATCAAATCGGGACCATCGTTTGACGAGTGGATGTGCTAAAAAGTGCATAAAATGAATACAAGCAATGCTGAATGTGTCTCAACACCACAGGTACCGTCAAACAGGAACACGCTACAAAGAAATACTTTACATTTAAGTTTTACAGATTTACATGAAATACATTGCTTTGCGATGGTGGTGGAAGCTGTTTTTTAAGACGTTCGAGAGTTGAATTACCGACGGTGAGAAAGCAAAACTAGAAGCCTCTTTTCGCAGCAGTGGGTCTTTGTGGAGTCCTCCGTTGGCTTCAGCACTGCCTGGCACATTACTGGCACCGAGGGACGGACAGCTCGGATGTTCTCTGTGCCAGTAAAAATGTCACAAACCTTGTGTTTTGTCCTTCAACATCCAACACAAATCCTAAGCTAGGCCACGAAGAATCACCTGTGGATTCAGAATGTCACGGACTAATGTTATTACTTCTTATCTTCATGGATGCTAAAGTAAAGTGACAACAGTGCCAGTATAGCTGTGTTCCATTATCTAAATAAGACATGACTTCTGAGAGCAAAACAACCATATTTGCTGATATTGTTGATCATTATTGATTTATCGGAATTCTTGTTTCTGGACACAAACCCATTTTTATGATAGAGCTGTTTGACGAGCGTCCATGCAATGAACCGATCATGGCATTAAGATTGGTGATGGAGTACATTCAAGTTTCCTCATTGCCTCCAAGACAATCCTGTGTCAGGCAGTGCTTACAGCCAAAGGAGGACTTAAAGATGCCCACTTCATGCGATATGTGGCTTTAAAAAAAAAAAATCAACTCATCTGCATACTTGGAATATTGTGCCATGCTCTGTTATAGAAACTGTCAACGGTATTATGTGTTAATGAATAGATCTCAGGAAAAAAAAACAGCTCTATCATAAAAAGTTACCTTTTGTTTCATTTGTGGTGATATTTTGGGAGTTTTGGTTTGCATAAAAAAGCATTTAAAACATTTACAGACTTGAAAAGGCAAAGATAAGACAAGTACATGTGTATAGAGATAAGGCTAGAGCCATATGCCATTTCAATATGGACACTGGCCGATGTTAACCATCACAAATGTTGTGAATTAGCTCCAAATGGCAAAGAAACCACTGAGTCATGCTGCGCACCACTTGCACTTGGAATCCATGGATGCTGAGTTAAAAAAAAAATAATGTGAGAAGTCCTGAACTTGGAATATCCAGGAGAAAAGTTGTAGGTTTCTTATTAATGCCAACCACCACAAACATGGCTGCCACGCTTGCTAAACGTTGGGAAAGCTTTAGTGGAAAACATTTATTTTTCAGTTTTGACTCTTGGTCAATCGCACTCAGAACGATAAAATCCTACAGAGTGTATTGCAGTGTTTAATGAATAAAGTAGAGACCAAATTCATTGTTGTTTCATACTTCTAACAGTAGGTATCGTAGTTCATGAAGCTCATATCTGCTGGAATCAATCATAAACATACCCAAGTGTTCCCATCTTCTCTCTTCTTACTTACTTTATGAATAATGTAGGTGGAGTGCATACCCAAGTAATAAAACATTACAAGCATATTTCTCTCTGTTGGCAAGTGTTTTTGATATATGTTGGAGATAATTAATAATATAAATGTTCAAATCTTGCTTTTAATTTAACTGCATATTTTCAGAAGACTTTGTATTTACACCATATATTCTTGATTATAATTATGATAATACCCTTTTGCGCCTGTTGGCTCTTACAGAATAAGTTTGATGATCATACAAAATTACTTTGAACCACACTTAATGTGACCTGTATATATTTTTTTTGTATTATTGAATACAAAAATACACAAATATGAGAGAACATAAAAAATTACCTTGTCGTGTACGTGTGTACACCCTATACTATTGCTTTATTGAGCCAGCTTTTGATTTATCTCCTGTCAATTTGGGGACAGTTTAGTTCTTCTCTTGTAGGATTTTCATAATATTTGCTCATTTACCTCCTTATGCTAAATCCATAGTTTGCAGAAAGGTTCAAAAAGGAGCAGAACCGTCTCATTTTACATGGTTTGAAAAAAAATTGTATTACCAATTTAAGAAGTGGAAAGCTGAAAATGAATCATAATGTGGTTCAGCCAATTTTCTGTTTTCCAATGAGCACACCTATGTAGCAGAATTTCAAAATTGTATAATATAGCATATTATTTATCACTTCAACTAATTCAATTTTCTGTTAAATTGCACATAAATGTCACCTTGAAGGTAGAAAACGTTTGGAAGTGATTTATCGTGAGCTAATTGCTTATGTCATGTCGTAAAACGTTTAGCAGACTTTGATTGTTGAAACTAAATTTTCAACATGAATTATTCATAACCAAGTTAGCTGAAACCAAACCAACACCATATATTTTTTAAATAGCCATTTTTGTTGAGATGTTCAAATGTCTGATGTTTGGCATGGAAATGTACAGCTACAAGGTCAAATTTTACATCCATATTATTTAAAAACAGCAATTAGAAGGTTAGATATGTAGCCTATTGAGATTATGCTGATGTTTTCTTGAGATGAAACCAAAAACGTGAATTATCAAACACTGTTCTCTGCCATATAAGTAAAAAAAAAACAAAAACGGAAATACAGTTCCAATGCGCCTGTTGCTTTAGAAAATGTCTGAATAAATTTGGGTCACACAAAGAGCAAAACTGCAAAAGCATCCAATAATGAAAGGTCAGAAAATCCAAAACCTGCTGCTTGCATTGGGAACAATGCTATTCTCATAAAAACAACTAGCCACTCATTGTTAGTGCTTTCTTTAGTTTATCATAATATTCTTTGGCTCATTTTGAGAATATTTAAAAGTTTGGTTTTTTTATCAACTATTTACTGTGTATATAAAACTATTCAGAATTTCTTCTACTATTAACGGTTTTTGCAGCAATGTAGCTGCAGCTCAGGTGCACTGTTGCCCCCTACAGGCGAATTGATGAATTGCAAACCTGTCTCCCTGACCTTTGAACGGATTATATCTATCCACCATTTCATAAATTTACTCACTTTAGGCCAGTGCTAATTTCCATCCCTTACTGGATTTCCGACTCCTGTGGTAAATGGAGCGCAGCATCAGTCCTCAACAATGCCACTGTGGTGGTGGATGGGCGTTGGGGTGCAGCTGGATGTAAAATACACATTCTAACAAACTGTACAGAATACATTAACCAGACTCAAATGCAGTAGCAGTAGTTGTTCATGTACAGCTTAAAAGGCAACTTTTACAACTAGAGTCTTTTATCCAGCAGGGCTTATAATCGCCTATGGTTATGCTCTTGCTCAAGTGACCCTCATTCCCCAAAATAAAGTGAAAAAGCAAAAAAAAAAAAAAACAGTCATGGAGTCTGGTCACTGCTTTGCAAACTGAAAGTTGAGTGGTGGTCAGGATTGTCTTTATGTTTCTACATCAGATCAGATGTTACATTGCTGCAAAGATGAAGGAAGAAAAGCAGTTTGTCTTGCTGATAAATGATCCGAGGTCCACACTGACACCCACTCAATATGTCCTCTTGGAAGGTCCAGTTGTCCAGGTGTCGGGGTGAGGTCCGGAGCTCAGCACTCGTCCTCGGCTTCTCTGATGGGTGGGATCAAGCTACTGGCGGATTTATTGTGACCGACTGGTTTGATGGCGAGCGTATTCACAGGATTGATCTGTATGGTCCTCAGGTGGGTATTCTCTGGTTCATCTGTAAACCATGTCTTTTCTGAGAACCAAAATCATATAGAGACAAAGAAGGAGGGGGGGGACATGAGACCATTAATGCTACGCACATGTGTTTGGATTTCAGTCAGTGTTTTTACATGCACACAGAGGTGAAGGTGAAAATTGTACATTAAAAAAAAATCTGCTTAATGTGAGGATCTAGAGGAATTCTAACCTGAATTAAATATTGTCACATTCCTATCACAATGGCCTACATGATTATTTTTTCCCTATTTTAAGGAGGTGACAATATGTAGCTTTTCATAATGCTCCTCAACTCATCCTCCAGGCTGTTTTTATTAAAATATGTATTAAAGATGCAGCTAAATAAATACAAATATCAAAGTTGATTTATTTCGGTAATGTAGTTTAAAAAGTGAACCCTATATACTATACAGAATTATGACACACAAAGAGATATTTGAAGGTTTATTTCAGTTAACTTTGATAATTATGGCTCCCTGCTTATGGAAACTCCAAATTCAGTTTTGTAGAAAATTGCAACTTACCCAGGACTAATTAAAAAAGAAAATGACTGGATGTTATGCCTGTCTACTGCACAATAATTGCATACATTTTTGCATCAGTGCTTTGATAAAACACAGTGGACTAGCACCCGCAGATGACACAGCTCCCCAGATCATCACCAGACATCACAGGATATTTATGCTCTTGAAGCTCTGAGCGACTTTGTTTGAAATTTCTCTGCAGGGCGGACTTGCGCCTGATTCTTGAGCTCCTTTTTCCTCATACATCCGTCCTTCCACTAAACTTTCCAGTAATTTGCTGCACAGCTTCTCAAGCTTCTATCCATCAGTTGCCTGCTTGATGACTGTCAGGTCAGTAGTCTTTCCTATGATTGTGTTGGTCATCAAATTTGTCTTAAAAATATGTTTTTATTTAATTGGTCTTGATAAATTCAAATTTTCAGAGGAACTTAATTTGCAATTTCATTGGCTTCAAGGCAAGATTATTAAAATGAACAGAAATACACACTTATTCTGAAATATATCACTGCGTGTGTAATGAATCTTTGCACCATCTGAATTGCAAATTTTGAAGTGAACTAGTTCAATAGTTAAGAATAGTTAAGAATAAGAATAGTCAAAAGTTAAGAAATTAACTTTTTGATATTATTTCTAACTTTTATTAGATGGATCTCTGTACTGCCTTTGAACATGCTGCTTTGTTTTCTCTGCAGAAATGCAGCCCACCCTGTTAAAATAGTATATTCAATAACACTTTTTATATGAGATGCTTGAAAAAAAGTTTGCTTTTCCAGAACTGTTGAACAGTCATGGGGAAACCTAGGTGTATATTGCTGCTTCAAATAGAATGAAATAAGGACAATATAAATCGGATGCAGTGCATCAAAAATGCTTAACCTCAGAGAATCTATCGTTGAACCCCAGGAATGTAGCAACTGTTATAGTCCAAGCAAAGTGAAGTCCATAATTCTGTGATGAGAATGATTATTCACATGTGAGAAAAGACATCTTTGAGACCCAACAGATTTCAGTCATCATTTCCTTTGTTGGTTAATAACATTAAAAACAACAAAACACTGAATGAGTATCATTAGTTCAACAGGGATGCCAGGATTTTTGTCCATACATGTAATATCTCATGGTAGTATAGAAGTTGTGAATTGAGGTTGATTTGCAGCTTCAGGATTTGAGTATTTTGAACTCCTTGAGTTGATCAAGAAGCGATTTATATGCCAAAGTATTCTAAAGCCAAATGTGACATCATCATTCATCCAGGACAAAACTGGATTGTGCAACAGGACAATAATCCCAAGACAACATGAATTGCATAATAAAATACCCCAACTGACAATGTTGAAGGACCTTAATAGATCTGTTCATGAATGAATGTGTGCACACTTCAGTGAAATGATGCAAAGTTGATGACGTCACACAGAAAATGATACACTAATTCTTGTTAAAGGTGCTACTACACCTGTTTTCACATTACCAGTCACGTCAGTCTTCGTTTTCCCAGGACTGTGTGCTTGGATAGTACAAAGTTTGAGATGCGCATCAAACTTTTGTTTGAATGCAGCTTTAATTAAATTAATCAAGCCTATTGAAGGTTTCTTTTGGTTAACTACACAGGTGCCTTTCAATAAATTAGAACATTGTTGAATATCTACTTATTCAAGAGTATCAGTTTAAGAAGTCAAACTCATGTACACAAAGAAATATTTCAAGATGTATGTATATAAATGTTGCGTTATGGCCTAAAAGAATCAGGGGGAAGACTTCTGACTTGACATTTGTCCATCAATCACTTGTCCAATAGTCCTTGACAAAAAGGATAAGCAACAAAATGTTATTGCTGAAGAAGCTGGCTATAATTTGAAAGCTGTATTTCAATTAGAAGTTCAGTGGAAGGAAAGCAATCGTGATAAGAACAGGATAACCAATGATTTTCATTTTAAATCTATACGTAATAAACTTTAAAAATGAGTTTGTATTTCTGAATTATAACTGAAATACACAAACTTTTCTAAGACATTTTAATTTATTAAGTTGCACCTGTATGTTTGGTAGGTCCATAGGCATGCGTTTAAATTAACGTTACTTAGCAGCAAAGTTGTAGTGGTACACTTCATTCACATGTGTGAGCAAATACATGTTTTCAATGATACAACATCAAGCATCACGTGATAAAATGCAAATTAGCATCAAACCGTTTGCTTGCAAACACACTGTCTAGAGTCGAATCTAATGTGAGATGTGGTGCATGTGTCATAATAATCATGCACCCCTGATGCATATTTAGAGGGCAAAATGTCAACAAGGACATGACCGTGCTCAGAAAATGAAGTAACATCATGCAGAATTATTTATCTCCATACCTTGGCCAACTCTATTGATCCTTGTTGCACTTCAGAAAAAGAAAGTAGTACACTATATGTAAGCTAAATGGATTTATTAATAAGAGAAAACTGTGCAGCATGATGATGATAAGCAAAAAGAGGCATGTGAATGTATTACATATGAACATAGAACAAGTTAAAAGGAGGTTATAATTATCTAAACAGAAAATAAACAACCTATGTTAGACGATTCTGGTTTGCTGTTATAACCCCTCCATTTGCTGTACTAAGCAGATTTCTGTTTTTCATGAAAGTTGCTAAAGAACGAAATGAAACCAAATGTGGAACAGACAGTAACAATACCAAACATGCTACATTTGTATAGAGGCTGAACTTAGACAAGCACAAGAATTATTCAAGGCTTTTTTTTTTTTTTTCAAAATGAGAAATAATAAAAGACTGCATGATTATTTTTTAACTCCAGGTGTTTTTTCAACTGCAATACGAGAAAAGGAAGGAAAGTTAAAGTACATGATAGTTTACACACAATACTTCCAGCATCTCTGCTACTGAATGTCTTAAAGGAAACGTTTTTTTTTTAAAATGATCATAATTAATCGATTAATAGCAAATAAAAGTAGGCTTCTCACCTTATTTCAAACATATTCAACAGAGCTGAGGCCATTTCAGAAACTTAACGTTAGCCTGCTATGGCTGGAACAGTTTGTTGCAGATCTTTGTCCTGCTGCATGTGTAAAATTTTTACTTTGTTAGTCATAAAAAATCTACAATAAATTGACACTTGTGCACACAATAATAACTTTTTTAAGTTTGACATTTTTGGGGTGTGATCAGTTCACACTGCAAATGGAACTGCTTAAATGGATCATAAAAAAACTCTGAATGTATTTGAGCTTAATGCCGATAAGAGAAAACCTCTGACGGGTACAGAACATATACCGCTCGACTAGTATATGGTGCAGGGTTAAAGTATAAGCACAGACAGTTTTTTTTGTTGCTCATTAATGTTCGTCATGTTTCTGTACTGCAGAGAGAAAAATTATGAAGTGAGAAAGATCGAGTTGAAGTTATTCAAACTAGGTTTTTGAAAGTTTCTGGTACCAATTCCATGCTTCATCTGCTAATGTTAAAATTAGGATATTATGTGATTAAAATAACACAAAATATTGTACAATTTTTAAGTGAACTGAAATGATATGTGCTAAAATTATTTAGACATTAAAACTATGAAAAATGTGAGATACTCTATATGTCTTTTATATGTCAACAGTCTCTAGTGTGATGTCAGAATAAATTACTTTAATTTGTGAATATATTTCTTCTTTTCAGCTTCTCTGAACCCAGGGCAACGAGTCAAAATCCCCATAAGTCTTTGCAATTCCTGTTATTTCTGTTCCACCACCTCATAGGTAAAATTATCACATTCTTTTTCTTTTTCTGAGACTTTGGAGAAAAAGAAAAAGTTAAATAAATATAAACATGTAAAGGCGTTATTAAAATCCGGGCATAACTTTATTATCAACAGTTTCTACTTGCAAAATATTTTGACACAATTAAATACTTCATAGTTTCAGATATTATTTAATGCAAAATTAACAACTTTAATGGAAATAAAAAGGTGTTAGGGAAAAATGTTATACAATATTTTTAGACAATATATAATTTTTTAAGACATGTCATTTAAAGTGCAGTTCAAGTACAATAAGGTTCATCTTAAAATAGAAGTAAAATGAAAGCAAGTTTTATAAAAGACTTGAAAGATATAAGAATTAAGAAAAGTCTCTGATGGAAGAATGTGACACTAAAAACTGCAGGAGAGCTAAGTGGCTAATTATGTGTAAAATTCACAAAAAAAAATTACAATGTGACATACATAAGACAAAGTTTTCTTCTGCTTTCAAGGCTTAAATTCCCCAAGTTAGAAAAAGTGAATGAAAAATATTAAATATAAGTGGCTATGTGAGCAGATACAAGCACTGTAATGACAGCAATAGATGACATCTAATGCAAACCAGGTGTAGATTCAATTTGTTTAAGATTGATTATTTTGAAACGAAGGAAGCTTCTGGGTGCTTTTCTGGCATCAAGAAAGAATACAATTTATTTGCTCCAGATTGACATTAGGTACAGTAACTTGCCAATTCTCAAATAAAAACAAATTAACCTACCCTTATTATACAAGATGACGAATGTTTTCCTCATTAAAGCGTACAAAAACTGCAGGAAAATGTGAAACTAATTGATTGGGGAGGAAGTCAAAGAAAAACGGCACGAAGAAATAAGGAAATGCAAAAACCCTGCTTGTTTCTTACTTTGATTGTGTAAAGAGCCTCTTCTGTTCAAGGGGAAAACACACACAAAGTACTGCAAACTGAACCAAACAAGAGACACATACATTCAGACGAACGTACACAAACAATCCAGATGCGGTCTAGTCATTCTGAGACTCGACGAAGGACACACAGGACAACACTGACCGCAGGCACTGGTCACAGACATGGACAGGCAGACAGCTTTAAAGGGGCACATACTTTTGTTTGTCTCGCGAGTCCCTGCTTTTGACTCGGTTGGCGCGGTTGGTAGTTTGGATAGAGTGGACAGAAGAGCTCTTTTTGCTCGAAGAGTGCGAGGAGTGAGACGAGTGGGAAAGGCTGGTCCGTGACTGACCGGCGTTGTGGTCAAACTGCATCAGGCAGAATATGAGGTCGGAGGGCACGAGTTCAAATGCATACGGGGGATTGGTGATGACGTACCTGAAGAAGAGATTGACCAGGTGTAAGGACGAATATGTTACCTTACAACAGCAAACTTCAGTGTATTTTCATTGGGTTCTGTCTGACAGACCAACACACGTTAACACATAATTATGAGCTTGAGAAAAAAAATTGCACGATTTTGGAAATTTCTTACAATTAAAAATCTAAAAAAAAAAAAGTGACATGATATTGTGCTTACTCTACATTGTCTCTGATACAGTTACATATTAGTTTTTGACTAAATGCACAATACGTGTAATAAGTGAAAGTTAGTTCATAATGAAACACAGCGCACCCATGATGAAACTGGTAAGACGTGAGAACTACTTTTCACGGATGCTTCTTACCCAGTCTGAATAAACTTGAGTTATGTCACAAAGCTAGCAAAGATACCCATGAAGACTTGCAACAGTATCTAAAGCAAAAGGTAATTTTACAGATTTATGGAGACTTAATATAGATTAATGCCACAACTTTAAGTATTTTCCATTTGTGAGAAATCCATCAATTGCCTTCTACGTCACAACGTTTTGCTACTTTGTGTTGAGTCTCATAAAAACCCAATAAACACGTTGAAATTTGTGGTTGTAAACATGACAATAGTGAAAATGTTCAAGGCTTGTAAATGCTTGTGTCGAGTGCAACAGTATAATGAAGACGAAAGCAAAACGTCTTGCTCTCTTTTCAGTTTAAAGGCATCTTAATTCTCACCGTTTGGTGCACTGGCTTTGTGTGTTCAGATGTGCATCCCTTAAGCGATAGATGCCAAAACACAACATGTTGTATGTTTTCAAGGCTTTACAGAATAGGTCCCCGTAGCACCCACCATCCTGAAAGACAACAACAATAACAGAGTAACAAAAAAAAAGTTAAAAGAGAGAAAAATACCAGAAAAATTATTTCAGTTAATTACAATTTTGCTTTCTTCAGATGTTTCTATGCGTTTACCCTTAAACACTATTGGATCCAGAGCAATGTTAACCATCTCTGATCTGTATAAAGGAAAAATTCTTAGATTTTTTTTTTTTTTCACAGTTGTTTCTGGAATAAAGCGAAAAAACCCCCAAAACAAAACATAATACTCCATAAATGGAAAAGTACGCCATCCCAACTGGAAGATCTAAAGCTGGGTCATCATTCAATCCTTCAGCATATTAATAAGACTAAACATTCAAAAAGTAATGGTTCACCACAAATACAAAATTGACCTCCCATGGAAAATTCAGCCTTTATGACTTAAATCCAGTAGAAAAACTGTGAGGGCTAAAAGAGAAAAGAGTGAATTCTCCAAAGACTTCTCTCTCTCTCTGCATGTTCCAACCTTGTTAAATGTTATATGAGAGATATGTTCCTATTAGTAGAAAGGGGCTGTGAGTGATATTGATAGCAACCTTGCAATAGTTGTGCTGTCAATTATAGTGTGAAAATAAAGATTAAGATGGGATTTTTCTCTACTGAACACTTAAATGAAATTAAAAGTTTAATTTTTCAAAACATTTTACAGTGATCCTACCATGCTACAGCAATATAAGATAAATTCATATCAAGGTCTTTTTTAAACATTCAATTTTTACCTCGGTTGACCATTAGTGTGGACGGTGCTATATCACAACAAGCTCTTCACTGAAGGTTGAATGCATAATATGAGCAGACAAAGATGGCCTCAACCCCGGGGTGACAGGACCGTTCACTTACCCCGAGGTCAGCAAAGGGCCCGTCGTACAAGGCCAGCTGTGCCACCCGACACCTGTCCCTGTTTGCCAGGGTCTGCGGTGTGCTGTAGCCACCGCGTAATGCATTCTCCTCGGCCAGCAGCCCCTCAAGCTCCGGCGTGGCGCCACCCGTTACCAATGTCCGGATCAAGGTGAGGATATTATCATTGAAGTACGTCTGCGGGAATAAAGACAGCGTAGGGGGGTAAGTCCTTAAGGAAACACAACTCAGTCTTGACAAGATGCTAGACAGGCTGACTGTGGGTGTCTAACCCTGTGGAGCATAGCGGCGAGCCGCTGGCATTACAACTTTCATCTGTACGATCTTTGAGAAAATATAAGAAAATTCCTTGGAAGGAAAAATCTCTTTATGCTGCGTACTTCAGTTGTTACCCTTCTAGTTCCTTCCTGTTATTGGTTTGTTGATTTTAACAAGGGGAAATGTCTGCCCTTTTTCTCCGCAGTGCAGTCCCTCGTCTCCCCACGCTTCTGCTCTGAAGTGACATCTCCCTTGGCTGCTGACAGCACTATTGACTAAGATGATGGATGAGGGCTGTCCATTAGGTTGCATTACCTTTGTCTACACTGGAGCACACTTGAAGGCAGCTTTGTTCTAACCTCACTCAAACTGAAAGGCAGACAAATGAAGCCATCAAACTCACTAGAAGTTCCAGCCTTGTCACTTATCGTTTTAACTGGGCTGCTGTTTTTTTTTTTAAGGTGAGATGGGGGTACTCTGCTATCTTTCCTCATATGAAAACATAGCGTGTCGTTTTAAATCTGATATCGTAGCCCAGGGGTTCTCAAACTTTATGTTCAAAAGTCCAATAAGGACCAACTTCTGCAATATTCCAGTTTTACAGACAATTCTGTTTCATAAATTTAATTCCAAGTTTGCATTTTCCTTACTGACTGCGGTTTTGTGCAAATCTGTACCAAAGAGTCGCCGTTCCAGCTTGAAAACATTTCTTCTTTTCTCTTTTTCTTACCGCACTCATTAAGGAGTCCAGTACACTGACTGCAAATGCTGTCCCACAGGCAAAAGGCTGAGTGAGGTATAACTCTGTGTCTGGATCGTCGTCATCGTCTTGGTCCAGAAACTGAACGTTCGAGTCATTAACTGTTGGGAGGGGAAAAACATAAACTTCATGAATTATTCAAACTCTCTTTGCTTACTCGCTTCTCACTACAAACAGATCTCACGGAAAGGTTTTTGACTTGGAAAAAGCGTGGGTCAAGCAAGTCCTTGATTTGCATGAAAAGGGAGAACACAAAGCAGGCAGCAGCTGCAGATATGGACTGTAGTTGGAAAATTTTTATATGTTCATTTGTTGTTGTTTTTTCCCCCCCAAATATATCTCTCCATTTAACTACAATGACTCTGTTTGATATTTGTACTCAGCTATGTGGCCTACTTGCCTCCGCCACACTCCATATCCAGGCGATTCATGCACACTCACGACACCATGCATATTGTCAAAGTTCCGGGCTTCAATTCAAATCCCTCCTTAAGGTCAGTATCAGTACAACCAATATGCCATTGTTTGTCTTGTAAATCCAAGACAGAACTTCCAATTACTTCTACTCGCATGTCAGGTCAAATGAAAGTAACTGGTTGCCCCAGAACCTTCTTTAAAGATGTCTTTGAGCACAAAAAAAAAAAAAAAAAAAAACACATGCAGTGGCTGGAAGAAAGTAATGATGTAAAATTTAGTTGGAGAACTGCTCCTTCTATGCAGACCGAAATAAATGTCAGTCATATGGACAAAGCTGAGATGAAAGAAGGGAACAGGCCAGAGAATGTGATCTGTCAGAAGATGCTACGAAAACAGCCACAAGGACTTCTAAAGGGATCAAAGGCCCTGTAATTCTTGGAAAAAATAAAAGGGAGAAATTTCGCTTTGAGATAAGGGGGGGAGGGGGGGAGCAAAACAAGACAGGCAATTTCAACCAGAACCAAGGGTAAAATGTGCTCAAAGTGATGCCATGGGAATGGACTGAGCTTCTTGTGCAGCAAAGAGAAATCAAAAGAAAAAGCTGATATGGAGGCAGCAGCAGTTACAACACTGCAGTACAGGACACAGGCGCTTCTTACCCAGCTCAGTTATCATTTGTATGCTGGTCCCACTGCTTTTATCCTGACTGAATGAAATCACAGGCACTTTTTTGCCTTGCTTTGCTAATGGTGCTGGACAAGTGTTGAGGGAAAAACAGTTACTGTTACAAGTCAACAAGGGGAAAAAAAAACACACACACACACACACACACGCACACACAAATCCACTTTTTTAGCTATGTTAACCACACATTAGCAGACTGTAACAGCAAAAACTGGTTATTAAAATCCACTACTACTTTAGAGAAATGTGGGTTTGCAGCCATCATATCAACTATTAAATATTCAGCAGCAATCATACCAAGCTCTGTTATGATGGGAATATTTGCTCCAGTAGTAACAGAGGTCTGCCGCACTAATCCGTGGACTGGGCTGTTCTCAGGAGAGGATCGGTCCATCCCTGGCGGCGTGAAGCCTTAATGGACACACACATACGAAAACAACACGTTTCTGTTAATGCAATATTCAGTACTTCATCACAGTATGCAATGAGACGGTATCAGCCAAAGTTTATTTTTTTTCACCCCTCATCTGCCTTGGGTGACACAAAAAGTGTTCATGCCAACTAAATATTTTTACATTCAGTTGTATTACAATGTATTTAACTGGGATTTGATGCAATAGACCAGCTCAAAGTGCAGGTGTATTGTGATGTGGAAAGAAATGTATACACTGTTTCTCTGTAAATGTGTATTCCACTCTTTATACCCTGATGCACCTAAATAGATTCCAAGGCCACCAACTGCCTTCAAAAGTCACTTAAATATTAAAAAAAGAGTGTAGTACGGCCTTATGCTGCAGTTTCAACTTTAAGCCTGCTGCTGTATGCCTCCACTATTTTTCTCATCTTGACTGAAATTTTTACACATTCTTGTTTGCAGATCAGTTCATGACATCAGATTTATGTCTGGACTTAGACTGGACCTTTCTAAAACAGAAATATGCTTTGATCTATACCATTCCACTGCAGCTTTTGGGTTCATCTGGTGGAGGGCAAACCTTCTGCCTCTGACCAGAATCATTGTCCCTGCTGGGAAAAAAAAAACGTCCCCGAAGCATTCTGCTGGTTTTTCTTCCACACATATGGCCGAAAAGTTCAATTCTAGTCTCATCTGACCAGAGCACCCTCTATTACATGTTTCAATGAGTCGTAATATGATAAAAAAGTACAAAAGTTCAAGGGGTATGAATACTTTTGTAAGGTTTATAAGCTAAATGCAGAGCTAGTGTATTCTTGTAAGCAACCAATATTAGTCCATGTATAATAGATGTGACACACGGCTCATTTTGTTCCCCTTAGACCGTGTGTGCACGGAGGCGGAAACCTCTTACACACATCCAGAAAAAATAAAATAAAATAAATAAATACATGTACAACGGAGCCATGAAAGAGAAAATAAACGATGCAAAATTGAATTCAGATTGACTTGACATTTCCTGGTTTCCTCAGACTGACAAGTAAGCACATTAAATAAGTGATGCTGTATGTATAATACATGGGCCATGTTTTGACATCCATCACGTTCTGCTGACTAAGGCAAATGTGAGGTCATACATGTATTAGACGAATAATGAAATCGTCAGGTTTTTTTTTTTCCTTCTCCTCGGGTCAAAAGGTTTATAAAAGCATTTCTTCTAATGCTGAACCATTGACTACATTATGGAAGACCGTCTGATTCTAACTGAATGCTCTGGTGGTTCTATTTTAGAAACCTGTAACATGTAATATTAATGGGTTAAGAAAGCATTGTACACAACGCAGCCCCAGCTGCTGAAAAATAAGACTGTAAATGTCAAGCAAAAGGTTTTTGTGGCGATGATGTGCATGTTGCCACCACTGAGGTTTGTGAGGTAACCGGTTGTTACAGTAACCTGAGGAACAGTCAGTAAGGTTTACTGTCAAGCGCAGCGACAACAGGTCAGCCATGCAGCTCGCAGTGAGCAAATATTTTCTGTGCCGGGGCCCTGTCCCTCCCAGGCGAGGCAGTGAACTATGATAGGGCGCTACTTACCTTGCGAATTGGCCTGCAAGACCCCGATGCTGTCGTCAAACAGCATGGATTTGATGTTAAGTGACGCCAGGATGCACTCTTTGTCCTGCAGTGATGCATCATCAATATTGTTCTGATTGGCTGACAGGATGACACACATGTCACAGAGGTTGATGTTGACAGCCCTCAGATCAGCCCTGCTCAACGGTGTGCCCTTCAAGAAGGAGAGAAAATTTTTGTTACTCAAGTAACGTGAAACAAAAGATGGCGTTTTCAAACTTGAGATTTTTCTCCAAATATGTTAATGTGAGGACAACAATCCTGTTTATTTCACAAATGACTGGTTGAAAGGCAGATTTTGAAAATACTTACAGGCAGAATGGATACTTTGGGAAAGTTGTGTAGAGTTTCCCACTCGCGCTTCAGGTATTCCAGGGAACCGACAAACACAATGTGTTTCAGCTCGTGGTAGTGGAAGTTACTCGCTCTCAGGGGCATGACAAAGTTTCGCAGACCGATCAGCGCCGATTTCACATCTCCAAAGATGCACACGACCACGTGTCCGCTCAGAACAGTCATAGCTGCTTCGCTGCGGGTCTGAGAGGGAAACGATGTGATGAAAAATGGGGTGTTTGTGACAGAAACGTGAAACGCGTTACTGCGTCATTCATTTTCACGCAAACTGCTCTGCCTATAGATATGATGTTAAAGTGATGTAAAAAATGGCACATGTATTAGTGCAGGAAATGTTCTCCGCACAGGCCCTGTGCATAGCAAATGACATGTCAAACACCTCATTACAGAGTGTTTGTGTGCCTCGTCAATCTTCGATGCGGCTTTGTGACAATGCACATCTTTCATGAGAGAGAAGAGTGTCGAGACAAATGAACTGTGTTCAAGTGAGGTATCAGGACCCACCAGGATGACCTTCTCGATATCTTTGGACGGGCACCAGTGAAACATCCCCGTGGAGTCGTATTTCTTTATGTTCTCATCCATGGTCTCAATCTGCTCACTGCCTGGGATGAGGAGTGGGTCGTGTCTAATAGAATTAGAAGGTCAGAGGGACAAGAACGACAGAAGATTATTGAACCGAGTTGGTTTAGATTCAAGAATTCAAGACTACAAATGTTTTAAATTAAAAAAATACATCAGTTGAACTTCAAAATAGTATTTTTTTCCCCTGCTCTGTGCTCATTGCTGTCAAAGGCCATCTGCAGAAATGTCAACCAAACCGCCCTGTCATCAAGCAAAGTGACATCAGCAGCAGCAATCAGGCGGAAGGAGATGGCAGCAACACACCACCTTGACTGGCACGAGCAAGGAGATGCAATTACGCCCCCTTACCGCGCAGAGCTTGAGATGGGAGTGTGCTGGGTGGTAAAAGCTTTAACAGACCAGATTTTAAATATTTCAGCAATTTGCCCAACCGTATTTGCTTTCCAAAGTGAAGGGTATTAATGTTTAAACAGACCATCAGAGCTATATAAACAAATTGCACCGAGCACAGGGGTTTAGCTTCGATCTACTCGTCATAGACCGCTAAAGAGGTCTATAAGTATGGGAGCATGTGGTTGGGTTACAGTTGCTTCGATCAGGGGGTTAAAGACTGAAAGACTTTCCTTGTTATGTCCTTGATTTTTTGGGACGTATTACATAAAACATTTGCATAACTATACATGATCTGGCCAAACTTATTGACACCAGCAAACGAATCGTTCTCAATTTCTCTTTGCCCAATTTTTCTAGAGTTATTCATCTTTCTTCAGCACACCCCTTTGCTTTTCTGTTACAACTCATTTCCAGACAGAATATCCATAAAAGGTTGATTTGGGAACCATTTTTATTATGTTTTTGCCATCATCTTCCCATTGAAAAGCCCATGATCTATTTTTAATTTTCTGGGAGAGGCCAATAGATTTTTATTTAAAATATGTTGGTACTTCAAATAGTTTATGCCATGCACTAAAACATGGCATAAATCCTAAGTGTCTAAGGTTCTCAAGGCCTTTTGAAAGACGAACATGCCCACAGCATCACAGTTCCTCTGCCATACTCAACACTGTCCATATTGAGCTTTTAGAAATATTTATACATTAAACCCACATGAATGACACAGAAAAACTCTAATGCTAACATTTGTGAGGATAAGAAGTAGGTTTTTCTTGGCATGCCCATACAACCAGTAAAATAAATGTAGCTGCCTGTTTTAAAATTTTTATATATATTTTTTTTTTACCACTGTCACGGTATGATGCTAGCCATCTATCATACCATCCATAGCACATATAAATTCAGACTTTTGACTGTAAAAATCCCTGTAATCTCATCCGTATGAACTTTAGTCTCATGTGTTATATATATTTTTTGACAGATTAATGTAAAAAATTGAAAAAAAATCACCAACTGCTAGATTACACGGATGACTACAGAGCACATGCTATAAATTTACTTTGTCAGATTCAGACCACAGCTGAATATGTCCAAAAAAATCTCCAGACAGCAGCCTTCTGTCCCTGTCCAAAACCTTTAAAATACTTCAAGTCATCTCTCCATAAGAGGAGAATGTCTTTAATCCATGTGAGTGCTCTAAAAGAATGCCATCTAAAATAACATGTTAAGTATGCATGAAAGTGTCAGCTGAAACTACCATCCCTCAGGCTGCGAGAGACTGAAGCCAAAAAAACTCGCCTTTGGGCTCAAATACCCCCAGGCAAGAGCTGGATGTCCTTTCTAGAGCAGATACAGCTGGGGAAGGAAATGTATTTTCTGTCACTATCTACCACTCAGTCAGTTGGCTTTTAATTTAACAATAGACTGCATGCGCAATGAATTTATGTGCACAGTACTTGTAGAAAGACCCAACTTTAGTCAAATTTTATGTTAGAGCTAGCATATTGTATGCTAATAATATTTTATTTTATTTTATTTTTTTTTAGCATTTGAATAAGACTTGAGACCAAGTTGAACTTACACTTCCAGCAGGTGCTGTGTGTACACATTTATAAAATAATTTCTTTTTGTGAGGGGATGTAATTAGTGTTATGTAATTTTATTTGCCTCAAGATCTCATGGCACCCTAATAGACACATAATTCTCTTTGGGTGGGACTTCACAGCATTTGTAACTTGTTTTCTTTTATCACATGATTAAATAATATATTTTACCCAGTTAATAGGTCAAAAGTTGAGTTGTACAACATTTCAGTACAATGTCATGGAAGTCACAACTTCAATATGGGGATAGAGCTCGCGTCAACACACTTCTGTTGAAACCAGACGATTAAGGAAGGAAGTGTTGGCGGAAGCCAGTTTGACGTTAGTTTTTTAAAAATGTTCAAGTTATTTCAGTAGCTAAAATAAAAAAAAGTTCTACAATTTTTACTTATTTACCTATAACATTTTATTTTGTCAAATTAAATATCTAGTGGTGGATATCCAGCCCTTTAATGTTATCAGATCTCAGTTGATTTTTGTTGGGTATTATTTTACCTCTGCATTTAATATCTAAAGCTGAATTTTTTCCATCTCCCCACTTTAATATTTAGTGGCAACAGGCCAAAGTAAAATACAAGTGGGCATTAAATATGCACCTACAATCATTGTGTCAATGAATTTTCAGATTTATATGCATTTGATTTGATCCCGTTTAAGACTTGTGCCCTCAGAAGGCCAGGTGAAAGAGTTCGCCCATGGGTTGTTTGACCCTCATTTCAAATAATGACTGCCTTCAGACTGCTGATAATCCTACTTTTCCATCTCTTTTAGTAATTGCCGTGTTTTCTAACCAGTAACTTTACCATTCGGTGTCTGGTTTTGTCATACTGTATATTTATCAGAACTGTTTGCAGTTTTAGTTTTCAACAGAGCTTTAAAATGTTGGGTTTGTCAGTATCAAAGAACACAAACGGCATTGTTAAAAAAATGGTGCACTAAAAAGACACGAACAGAAAACGGGATAAGCACATGCTATTTCCTGCTTCTCCAACAGTATTTTGTCTAATCAGCTTGGCCTTAAGTGCAAGTTCTAAGAGAAGTGAAAGCACTTAGAGGTTTTACACCTTGGCTAAATATTTCATCAAAAGTCAAATGTTTGAGCACTCACTCAGTGGAGCCGCTGTCACTTCAGTTTGTCCTTGCAGAGATGACTGGTGAGGCTGAGCTCTGCCAGGATAGCTATCGCTCACTGTCAGCCATGACGGCCCGTCACTATCCTACACCGCCAATTGCCTCGGCAGTGCAGTGGCAGACATGACGTGTATGTCAAGGCGCTTCGATGTGACCAAACACGTTTTGACATGCCACAGTTAGATGTGTCTTATGACCCATCAAGGGGGCTGTGGAAGGGGTGTTAATTTCAGAGAGGTCGTCATTGCGGAGCTCCAGACGGAACGCGTTAGCGTGCTGGGAGTGGGAGCGACAGCCTCACGGACATAAGTGAGGGTTGTTTGTGACGCCACAGTTCTTTTTGTTATTGTTATTTTACCTAACATCACTATAAATCAAAAGGTCAAGTGACTTCTAGAAGACCTTAATGAATCATGAGATGTAAAAGGTGGTCACCAACAACACTGCTTTGCACAAGACTTTGCACCTTTTGAACCTTTCCCACATTGCAACTCAAACTTTTTTGCATTTTATTGGGGTTGTATGAGACAGCTAAACACCAAATGGTGTATAATTATGAAGTGCAAAGCAAAATATGCATGTGTTTCAAACTTTTGTAACAGATTAAAACTATATATCAGAAATGTGTTTGGTGCATGTCTGTTCAGCCCCTTCAATCTAACATTACATCCCCACAGTTATACAAGAAAGTATGAGGCTGTACGCATACCTTACTTTCACAAGGACAGGTGTTACGACCCGGCGCGGCCAGGGGAAAGGGAAGCAACATTAAAGAAACCTAGTTTCTTTAATGTTGAAACTCGTTAAAGTTGATGAAAAGACGAATGGAATGGATACAGGTAAGTTTAAGAAGAAATCCTGTTAAAGGCTGCAAAATACCGAGTTGATCTTACGTTACACTTCCAACAGGAAAACAAAGGTAAAGCCAGAATTACAATGGAATGTTTTGTTTTTATCAAAGAGGATAATCATGTTTTAATCCATACTTGAATATAATTAGAAATCTCTGGCAAGATTTAAGAACTGATGTTTACAGATGCTCTCCATCCAGTCTTGAGTTTTAAGCCAAGACAAATAATAGAAAAAAGAAAAAGTTAGCCTAATGCACAATACTGGTGGAGACATTGGTTGTAATAGGACATAAATGTGATGATGTATACATAATTTTGCATGAAACTGTATGCACATCCTTTATTTTTTTTTTTGTCCTACTGAAACTTACACAAGCACCGAAGGCTGGAAACGTCTTTGAAAACCCTCCTGTCATGTAAACTGACAAAGGGTTGCTCTTCAAAAACCCACAGCCAATCTGTTGATCATTACTTATTTACAAAGGCCTTGAGGCCCCAGGTCCTATAAAAACACATTTGATACAGCATACACCCAGATGTTTTTTTTTCCTTTGCTTGTTGCAATGAAGTATCCCTTAGGCAACCGCAGTAAATCCCTCTCCAGCGTGGAGACAGCAGGCGCTGAATGGAATAACACATCCACCTGTATTGCTGTGGATTAGTGTGGTGAGTAGATGGATCGGTTTGTTGGGTTCGTATTTGGCTGATGGCTACAGTGCTGGAAAAGCTCGGGTTTTTGTAACCCAAGAGTCCGGAAAACCCCTGTAGCAATTCAACATGAACGCTTTGAAGCAAATCAAATAGGGGGCAAACACCCACCCTGCAAAACCCAAGGCCTCCGATCAAAGGAAATGCTAACTAACCAATGCATGTAAATACTTTTATTCATAATACAACAAAGTCACTTGTCTAACCTTTGTTTACTGTCTACCTGTACCTTATCTTGCAATGTTCAATAATATAGGCAAGCGGGTTTGGTTTAAAAATGTCAAACAAATAGCGGTCCCCATATTAGCCAACGCTAAAATAAAGTCATCTGTCAGTTTTAATGAAATTACATCTATTCCACTGTACATACATCCTCCCTGCTGCATGGCTTTCTCATCACATGGCACTTAATGACAATGAGTGCAACTATTATCATTCTGGTAATGGTCTCTTGTTGAATAACAGCGTTATCTTAAGTCAGGATCAATAAGCGCTGATTTAATTTCATGAGACAAGATAAAAGCAAGGTAACATTTGAATTCGCCTTTCATTGCGATGATACATATCATCTGTGGCCTAACGTGCTGAAAAGACCTCGGAGGGATCCGACAATAGATGAATAGCCTTGGGCTATCCATCCTTTAGAGCTTCTCTCCCTGCTAGGTGCTGTCATTAGTGCCAGACCTGTTTAAGAGCTGGAGTCTCTAGTTGTCACATGAAACCATGTGGCATTTGCAAGTCTGACATGTTTTTTGACAAAAAAATGGGTTCAGGGAGTGGGCTGGGGGTTACAGAACATGCTCTTCAAGATGTTCTTCATGAGATATCTGTGTCGTACCTTGTTATCTTGGGCGAGGAGTTTGGAGAATTTCTCATGCCTCCATTGCGCTGCTTCTTTTTGGGTGACAGAGCTGTCTGTTGGTCCTCTTCAACTAAAACAAAATGTAAAGGTATGAGGAGGGCGACGTTATCACACATCAAGCAAAAGTCACATGAAGAGATGACACAGCACAGAGCGAGGTCGATGAGTTTAAAGAGACAGTACACCAACAAGCTGCAATGTTACTGGGCGGAAATAGAAGACAGTCGATGCAGACAGAAAATAATGGTAGATGTTTTTTTATGGGTTTATTTAGAAATGCAAACATGCAAGAGCGCCACCATGAACCCTCATGCTGATTACCAAAGCCCAGTTTGTAGCCAGAGAACTCCTGTAATTTAGATTTTTAAAAAATCTAACAATAATGATATAGTAAGGGTTAATGAGATCTTCTCACAATATTGAAATTTCTCAATATGTATTATCAAAGTAAGGTATCTTTCCAACTGCTGCCAGTATGTGACTATGTCTGTTAAAGAAAGTTTACTGTCACAATGCGGGCCCTGCGAATGAAGATGAGTACATTAAGCTTAACATAGACTTTTAGCTGCCCTGTTATGTGATGCAGCCATTGGGCTAGCCAGAATTTGCCTTTGCTACTTTTAATTTGTTTTCTTTGGGAGCATTTTGGATACTTGGTAGAAACAGAAAGTGAGAGAATAATAGACAAGATCAAAAAAAAAAATTTTAAGCACTGTGAGAATACAACAACTTGGTAACTATTAGCCGCTAATGATGCTAGTAAAGCTACCTGAATCATGTTTTCCGCTGTGCTGAATGAAAGCTGACTGAAATTTTGTTTTTCTTTAATGAATATAGACTCACACACACGTATACATACTAGACTTTTGCAATCATGATCATGTAAGTATCAGGCAAGAAGTTTCCTCTTTTGTTTAATTTAGATTTTTTCAGAAAATTATTTCTTGAATCAAGCTTTATTTGATTAAAAAGGCTATTGGTATACAGTCACTCTTACCTTGTAGGCAGAAAGTTTCTTAGTAATGTATTGCTTGCATTCTGATTTTAGTCATTCATTTAAAATAGTCTAATATTAAGCCTCCTGTAGTACAATGTGGGGCAGCAGAGAATCTCCTGTTCATTTCTAGTGTTCCTTCATCTTGCGAGTGGCGGCCTCGGCTCATGTAATTAGGTTGGCCCCCGTGCCAGGGTGATTTATGCACAACAGAGATGCCCCTTGGACATTGTCTTTATCACTCCACCAAACCGCGCTGAGCTCTTCATCAGGACTGAAGGATAAGTTTTTTCCCATGGGTCAAGCAATCAGGCAAATATTTTCACAAGGTAATATCACAGCTCAGGAGGGAACAAGTCGGCAGGAAAATAAACAGGAGGAGCCAAGAGAAGCAGTTTTACTGATGGAGCTTTAACAGCCACCATTCTGGGGGAATGGCTTGTTACAGTGTGTTAAGGCCGTTAAAGACACGCTCGAGTATCTTTTCAGCGACGATTCAAGCTGCGAATATTTTCATTTTTCTCCATCTGCTTTTTTCTTTAAAAACATATGAAGAAATTGCAAGTGCTTTCATTAAAATTAATAAAGTCATAGACGACACTCCTCTGCAGATGAACTCGGGGTTTCCAGCACTGATCGCATGTCTATGACTGACATCATAATGGAACAAGTGCAAGTACACGGGGCCGCCAGTGGAGAGGGACGCTCCGGCACTCGGGGCCCTTCACATCTTTGCTCGGCCTGTTTAATATTTAATGTTTCGCAGCTGACAGCTGCTCAGGCTGGGTCATTAGTAAAGAATGCTACACATGCAGCCACTCCAGCCTGGCAAGCACATGCTTTGGTTGTGCTGTTGTTGAACACAGGCCTGCCTAACACAGCAAGAGTAGGAGGGAGGTGGGGTAGTTGGCTCTTACACTGCCGCCGACCGAGTGTGGTGACACTGGGGTGACCAGGATGGTATCTGTACTTCACCGGCAGGCTTCGCGCCCGCTGAAGTTGACGAGTCTCCTCTGCCACCCCTGGCAGCCGGCCGACCTGGGCCAGGTCTCTGGAGCCCACGAGGCTCAGTTTCAGGGCGGAGGGCTTGCTGAGGGCCAGTAGGCTTCCCTTGCGGTTGTTTACCAAGGGAATGGGGACAGCAACAACTCTGTGGGGGGCCCTAGAGACCACGCTGGCTGAGACATGGTTCAGTTTGGCTGATTTGGACTGATAAGGCGGCGATCGGATTACAGGGCTGTTGTTTACTGCTAAATGAAGAGGAGTCAAAATCAACAGCTGCGTGATGGATTTTTATTTTTTTTTAAGTCAGCTCATGCAATCTAAAAAAGCAGCTTAATCTTCTATTAGAAATGGATAAATGAATATAAAACAGTTAATCATTGGCACTACTTTTTTTCAGTAGATTAATCTTTTAATTTGTCCAGTAAAACATTTAGTGCCTTGCAAAAGTGTCAATAGCACTTTTTCAAATTTTGACAAGTTTCATAAACTCGTACAAATACAAATTTTCATTATTTTTAAGCAACGGACCAAAATAAAGTATGGTGTTGGGAATTGTGAAGTGAAAGAAAAATTATTTTTAAAAAAAGCTTAGTGTACATTTGTACATCTACATTATTCTAATGCCCATCAATACAATCAAGTGCAACCTACTTTAAGTACTCACTTAACAACAAACATGTGAAAGAAGATGCTTTGGTCTGATGAGATTAAAACTGAACTTTTTGGCCCTTGTGCAAAATGCTACACATGGCGAAGAACTAACACTGTTTCATTACCCTGAACGCGCCATTTATTACCCTGAACGCACCGTCCCCACAGTGAAACATGTGGTTGCTGCATCATGTTGCAAGGCTGCTTTTCGTTAAGTGAGACAGTAAAAAACATGGACAATACTTACAGATTCATGTTTACAAATGGTCTTAATCCAATCTGTGCTTGAGCTTTGTTGCTCAAGAAAGAAGAAGAAAGTACAAAAATGTTGACCTCTAGATATATAGAGACTTGCAGGTATAATTTAGCATACCAAAAGTAGCTCTACAAAGTATAAAGGGGGCTGAATAAAAATACACATTGCACTATTTATATTGCTAAAACACACATGTAGCCTTTTCCTTTTACTTCACTCCACACTCTACTTTGTGTAAATCTATTATATTAAATCCAGATTAAAAAATAAATCAAAATTTGTGGTTTTGACGTAACAAAATATGGAAAAGTTTGAGGGCTATATAAACACTCTTGCAAAGGCGTATGACTTCATTTAAAGTGACTTCAATAAGACCTTTATGTGTGTGTGCGTGTGTTAATGAAACAAGTTAATAATTAAAGTACAATCACTAGTTTGGGTGGGTAACTCTTTCTGGCACAAGAATGCTAATATCTGAATAATTGAACAAAACCTCATTTTTATTTTACGCCACTTAACCAGCTCGTATCCACCTCAGATGAAATGTTCCTTTTGACATTTTACTTTGATATTTATTATACACATAAATTAATGAACCTGCTTTCAGGTGCTTTAGCGATTGTTGTGCCACAAAAAAAAGGAGGTGACACTGTGAATTAAAGCAGCCACGACTGCTGTGTGCAGCTCATCGCTGACGGGGGACGGGGAGTGGAATTCAGGCTGAGGCAGTGATAATAAAAGGAGGTAAAAACTAGTGACGATAAAAGAGAGAGAAGAGGAATGCTTATTTAAGTTAAGGGGGAGGGGGGGTGTCTGGAAGCCAAAACCAGAGAAGAGAGATGATTATTCTAACAGTCAGCTGTCTAGCAGATTATCCTCCCTGTTTCAGACCTCCACTATATATCTGCCTCACGTCAAACATGAGCAGCACTTCTTCAGGACAACACAATGTGGCAGATTTGCTGCACAGATCCTTTTCGAAGTGAAGTGGATGACACTTGCCTGATGGCTAAACGAAAAATGCCAAAATATTATATCAATTCTTACTTTTACTTTTATATATTATTTATTTACAGAAAATAAAAACTGCCATTTTGGGATTCGCGCATATGTTTACTCAAAACATTTTTGTTACATTTTGAATTGATCAGTGATTTAATGTATTCACACATAGAGCGAGGCGGCAGCACCCCCTAGTGGCGACACCCCAGCGTAAAAACAAAAAACAAAAAAGCATTTTCCTCCGGCTTTGAATGCAAAATACAGTAATGGATGATGACAGAGGAGACGGTTGAAATACAGCAGGTTAGAGACAGATCAGGTGGCGACAGTTGAGAATGCGCATGTGGAAGTGTTAGAGAGAGACGTCAGGAAGAGGAAATCAGCACTTACTTGATTTGATATATCCATTATAGCTATTTTTAGCTGAGGAAAATAAAGAGATGAATGAGAGGTTACAGGGGAAAACAGACGGCAATGAAAGGCAAATTAAAAATGAAAACAGTGGATTGAAGGTTGAGGAGTTTGTCTTTTTAAGGCACTGAAAAGAAATCCAGAAATGAACCTTGAAGACAACCGGAATTAGAGAGTAGAAATAAAAAAGAAGACATTTATGTTGAACAACTTTTTTTTTTTTTATTGAATAAATTTTGATGTCAAAGCCGAGATGCTACAGTGATTTTATGCATTAATTAATCAGACAATTAGTTTGTTTGTTAATTGACTGTGAAAATTAGCAAGCAAAATAAATAACAATCTAATTAGTTTTTTTCCTGAGACTTAAAAAAAAAAATTGCTGCTAATTAACCCCCAGAGTCCAGGTGGCGCATAAAAATCACTTCCTAAAACCTTCGACTAGCATTCCAGCTTTCTCAGCATCTTTCTGAGAAGTCTGAGGAAGCCTTTGTAGGTCAGATTGACTGTTACAGGCCAGTAAAAGCACCACTCTGAAAGTTTATTTTGGGTGTTTGTTTACACGTATCTGCTCAGTGGTTCGTATGGGCGAATACTCCAACCACAGCCCAGGATCTCTTCTGGCGTGAATTTGCTCATAATCTCCTCAAACCTGTGGTTATCCCTGCTGCTAGTGTATAATTTCCCCCCCTCCAAATCCTTCCACTCAACTTTCTGGTTTTATGATTGCATACAGCACTCCATAAACAGCCAGCCTCTTTAGTACCGCACTTTTGTAGTTTACCCTCCTTGTTAATGTGATGGTGTAGGCCTTAATATAACATTCTTGTAATAAACATGCTTTTTATTGCTCTTGTGCGGTAATTCCTATTTTTTTTAAACTGTAGTTTAGGCTGCATTAAATGCAAGCCATAATTATGAAAGTTTGCAAGGAAAACTTGACAAAAGTCTTAAAATGTGTCCATGTGAAGCTCAAATGTTCAGATTATTTTAATCTACGACAAAAGTCAAATAAATTCAGAAAAAACAAGGAACATATATGTCAGACATTTAAACAATATAAAGTTAGTATATATTTTTACGAGGTTTCTGTTCCAGCATTATTCATTATAGTCGGAATTAAAATGCCATCTTCTTCAGCTCTTACAACTTCTAGAAGGTTAGCATTTGATTTTGCGCTTTGTGTTACCTAAATAAATAATCAAATTGTTCCTTAAATCACTTTCTCACTCCTCAGATGTGCCCATGAGGACCAGCAATGAATGTGCAGAAGTTTTTGCGAGTCACTTTTTTGTGTGCATGAATCCCACACTTGCTCATTAGTGACTTATTTCGACCCCTTGCTCACAATAAAGGTCATGCGTTGAGCTTAAGGCACGATGGTGACAGCGATGTTCAAACAGGGACCTTGCTGGTCCTGGCATCTGTCGCCTGCAATTGCAGGGCGCGAGCAGAGTCACAGGACTAACAGGCTAGCATCTGTCCCACAACCAGAGCAAAGCAGGGGAGGGCGGGGGCATCTTGGTTTGCCTGGTGGTTACAAACTGTCAGGCTGAGTTTCATGATAACCGGTAGCATTCCAAAAATGAAAATGCAAACATAATTTCCACGTCAGGCCGCATAAGGCCTTGCTCTGTGAGTCTTGCGCGCCGTGTCGACAGCGGATGTGCAGCCATGCCGGGGCTCTGTTTGCCAGGCGAATCTCACAGCAAACAGCCCTAGAAGACAAGCCGAGGGGCGGAAATGCCCAAAGAAGCTTAGCTCCACTCAGAATGCTCTTTGATCTTGAGATATTTACTGAAATTGCATGGCAGTCTAAAATGTTTTCCAGCAAACTGCTCTGAAATCTCAGACACATTCTGTAAGTGTATGCTGCCACGCAGCAGAACAGCCTTTAAAGGGAAGTTACACCTCAATTAAAGATTCCCGTTCATCTCAAATCAATTCTTTTACATTCAATACGATCCAGCACTCTCTGTTATTCCACATAAGATCCAGCTCTGTTCCAATCCTCTTACTGCAGACTTCACTCAGGGTTAGGAAACTAAAAGCTAGAAAGCACATCCAGCAAGCGCAGCACTGGTTTATCTGCTCAACATGTTGCTAACTTTACCCTCAGAGCTTTTCATCCTAATTTAATAAAGCCACTACATTAACCTCAATATGTGCTGAAGAAATTCCCCTCAGGTGTTCTCAAGATCACTTTTAAATTCTCGCCGCCATCTACTTATAATAATATCTAATCCTGCATTTCTCATTTCTGCAGGGTTGATTAGTGATATATTTGGATTAAATATATTTTACTTTACTCTTGGGAAAACATGAACAAACTCTCTTCAAGATAATCTCCAAACATCATGCTGGAAAATGCATTAATCCTCCAAAAGTGACTTTGTGTTGGTGTGTGAACTTAATGTTTGGTTATCTGTTTATTTCATTTATGCAAGGGCAATTTTTGATTGACAATTTCTAAACAAAATACCTGCATGTCTCACAACAGAGAGAAATAGCTTCCAAACGACACAATGCAAAGGGAAAGACGAGCACCAGCTGACCCAACAGTCAAAAGGCTAAAGCAAACATCTGCAGTTCAGGTCAGGAGTTTAAAAACACTCTTAACAGGCATAAAAGTCATTTATTTGAGCTTTTAATAATTTTTTCATCTTAAGATGTTCATACAAAAACTACTAAAGTGTTCTTTGAAAACAAAATTATGGGTGCATATATCTGTTTTTATTGCAGACCCACACATTTTATTGGTCTGTTTTTTGACCAGTCATCTTGCCAGAATTGGCAGAGTTCACCTACATTGGTTCCAAAACCAGGTTTTGATACTTGTCAAAAATCCTGTCAGATTCAAGTTTAACCCTTCTGAATCAAACTGATTCCACTAGTTTGAAAGGATTTAGATTTTCACAAACTAGGGAGGTACCAATAAAGAAAGTTCACTCTGACATATGTCAAGAGATTCCGGGGAGTTGATATAATGTGTTAAAAAACAACAACATTTAAGGCTCTTTTATAATTTGAGCAAATGTCCCTGGATAAAACACCAGGCCAGCAAATTCAAATGGTCCTTATTGGTTAAATAACCAATTTAAACATGTGCATCTAAGTCTGGTTGTTAAAACACACTGAAGTTGTGCGTTGTAAACTTATTCCATGCTGAAAAAAAAAGAAAGAACAATTCTAGCAAATTATCAAAAGTCCAAATTACTATGACGCGAGAAGCGTAAGTATACTTCTGACCTGAACTATATGTTCTGGAAAGTGAGGACACGGCAGCTAAAGCCAGAAAGAGCAGAAGCCGCAGACACACTGCAAAGTCAACACAGAGCACAAGTGAAGAGCACACGTCACGGCGACAACTTACAGGCACGTAAAGTGGCCGAGCAATCATTAACAGAGAGAGCAGAGAGTGGGATGTCCCGATGAGGGGAGTCCAAGTTACAACGCACTATAACCGGCATGCAAGAGCGCTCCCACTTTGAGCGCCTGCGATCAAAGCAACATGCCAGTCTCATTCTCTTGTAGGCGGGTGTCTTGGCTACAGTCATGGGTTCAGACAAGAGGAGAGGAAGAGCAGGTTAATGTGGAGGGTCGCTATGGGGGAGAAGAGGGCAAAGGCAGGCAGGCTGCAGAACAAAGCCTTTGCAAGAATGAGCATGTTCAGCTTTGTTGTGACAAATTACAATCTTTAGATCTTATTTGGATTTAGGTTTTTTTCCCTTCCAAATTTTAACTTTGTGAAACAATATATGTCCTGCCTTTACCCCTTCGCCCTCATCTAATCGTGACCCCAACAAGCTTATGCTCACTACTTTCTAAGACACTGCATATCTCAGCAAATGCTCATAATCTTGCACTATGCCGAGTTAAATCCAAAGACAGCACAGACTTCTAAAGAAAAGAAAAAAAGTAAGTCAAATGTACTCTATTTTCACAAAAACAAAAAATAAATCTTATATCGCATACAGAAAACCAGAAAGAGACATTCTAACAGTTGTACAAAACAGCATAGGGTCACAAATTATTTTGACATGACTCCAATAAGAGGTGCAGTTATCATTTCACTGGCCAGTGGTGACACCTTGTGGTAAGGTTGAGAATTACTTACTAAATTTTGCAAAATTCCTATAATTAATTTACTGTACCTCGTATATATGTAAAATTTAAAAAAATGAAATATTGTTAAATTAAGTGTATTAATAATATTTGTCATTTATGTAATTGTCAGTCTAAATGCAACACATGACAATGACTGGGGTCCAGGCAGCAAACATCCACCGTTTCATGCAGCATTCACTGTGCATTCAAACAGGTCGCTTCAGTCTGGGATGCAAGTAGCAGGCTGTGTTTTTTGTAGCAGAAACAAACCCACGTTACTCACAATATATCACTAGAAAGTGAATTTTTTTAAATGTTCCCAAGCAGCAAAAAAAAAAAAAAAGAATATATGAAATGCCAAAGTTATGTCTTGGCTTTAATGAAATAAGGAAAACAATTTGAAAATGAGTTAACAACAACAACAACAACAACATGATTTTTTTTTTCTCGTCTACTATAGCGAGATCCATCCGGGTATCTGTGGCGTTAACAGTCTGTCTGAATACCTGCTAACATGACAGCATGTTAAAGTTAGTTAGCAGAACAAACATTGAGATCAAAAACTCGAACATAAAACGCATTTAAAAGGAATTCAAAAGACTTAGATTCAGATGAAAACCCTGAAAGATTGTATTTGCTGTTAAACTGGTGTTTACCTGAGAAATCAAACTGTAAAAGTTAGCGTTAAGGCACTTTGGTCAATATTAGCTGCTTTTATAAGTCTTGTACAAATAAATTTGACTTTCTTAAAAGTGATAAACTATGTATGTGCATGTCTTCAGATCTTTGGAGAGAAGGGGCTGATAAGAGTATAATTATGAGGTTTTATAAGATTGTAGCTGGAGAAGAAAAATACCTAGTGAAGCAACTGTAGTTTTTAAAATCAAACATCTCCCCAGTTCTACCTCCATCTTAAACTGTGCGTACATGTTTAAAAGTTAAGTTACCAGACACTGTTTTATTGTACGATAACTTACATTTCTTGCATCCACATTTTTTTATTCTTTTGGGATCTGTTATGTCATCGTGACAGGCCTTGCAGTAAAACAGCGCCCTGCAGAATAAAGAGAGAAAGAATTCATTAAATGCTGGTGCTGTTTAAAGTTACTATTGAAAAACAGTTTAAAGACGGCTGTGAAATTGGCCCAACATGAAATGCAGAAAATCTTTGAATCTTTGAATTACATTTGAAACGAAGGAGTCAGTGCAGTTTATCGGGAAGCGCCACACTAATGAACTGCACATTACATTCTGTGTGTGAACACTGTTTATGTAGTTGGACCTTGATGAGTCATGATCCTGTGTGCTCAGTTAAGAAAAGGACTGAAATGTTTCATCTCCAATTAATCACCTTTTCACTTCTTTGGCATCACTTGCAATGAAGAAGCCCAGGGTTCCCTCCTGCATTTTCACATGGTTTCCAGGGTTGATCAAAGTGCTGCGAAGAAAAGGGAAAAAGTTATTTGGGGGTTCGTATAGCTGATTTGAAGTAGCTTCACAGCGTCGACCGAACTCTGCTTTGCTTAATGCACCCAAACAGCTCAGACAATCCATGTACCTGCTTTCCCTTTGATCAGACTTGTACTCTATAGCTATCAAGAGTAACTTCAGCTTCACGTAGCAGAGTCTGCAAAGCATAATACCAAAATGAGATAAGAAGTTAAATAGTTCACTGATAATCATACTCTTCGTGAAAACCATAACCAGAATTAAATTATATATTTTGTACATGTGTGGGTTTTAATAGCCTGAATCTAAGGATTGATCATGTAATGTGAGTGATAAAAGTTCTCATCTTTTCATTTTAAGGGTAAAACATTTTCAATATGCCATAAAAAATATACAATATTTTTGATGAAAAGGCCTGCAATTGTAAATACAATAGTATAAATTGCCTTCATATAACGAGGAAATAAAACGTTAGAAAATAATGCTAATATTTTACTGCTTACTCGCAGATGACTGGGAAGGACAACCCAACAAAGGCACTTGACAGGTACTCTGTGTACATCTCATTGGCTACTCCTTCAAGGTAATACTTCTGCCATGTGTCCTCCTCAATCTGCAACAAAGAGAAGATGTTCTAACAAAATGTGGAAGTGGTTCATTTAAGCTGTTTTCACATTTCAGCACGTTACAACCACAAACGTCAACGTTTTATGTGATAGACCGACACAAAGTGGTGCATGTTTGTAAAGTGAAAGGAAACAAATACGTGGTTTTCATTTGTATAACTTTTTGAAAAGTGTGCTATGCTTTATGTGCTCAGCTTCCTTGAACCGCAAGTCTTTTGGAGGATTTCTCTGCCAGTTCTGCCCATCCAGTGACTTTTTAATTGCAAAATATGCACCTATTACTCCTAATCACTTATTTTTGATGCCACAGACAGATGAATCCTAGCTGTGGGTACCTTGATAAAGGACCTCATGGAGAAAAGGTTGGCCAGCATGGTGGAGAGTCCTTGAGCTAGGCAGCTCTGGGCAATGAACCCGAGTTTCAGCTCAGCAAGGCAAATGGCGTCATCCCCCTCCTTCCAGTTCCAGCTCGGGATGTTCAGAAGGTGAGCCTGTGGGAAAGGAATAAAATGCTATTCTCTGCACATTTTTAGGAAGATTAAAAAAGTGATTAATCTCAACACAAAACGCCTTAAAATATTTGCAGACAGCAGAAACGTGTCCACAGTAAGATGAATACGAACCTTATTGTGGTACTGCAGCATCTGCGTTATTATTCTGATCTTCGGATGGTAGTTTTTGATAGATATTACCCTAATAATAGGCAAAAAGGAGCTTGAGTCTTGTGTTATTTACAAAAAGTGGGTGAAGGACAGAAAAATGCACATCTTAAAATCGGATTTAGAAGCTGAGTGAAAACGTGAACTAGTTTCAGAAACCTCATGATGTTGGATGCATCTTCGGCGTCTGGGTCAGCGCAGTATTTGTTCGCTAAGATCAGGCAGGCATCAGCTGATTCAATCTAAAAATTGCACCAAGCAAACGTACAAGTTCCCATAATGCATATCATAATCCGACATGTACACACAGAAGAAGGATTATATGTTACCTTCACTCTGGCTAGGTCATGTGGGTTCAGGACAGACCCCTGGTAAAACTCTACTTGGGTAAAATGACGCTTGAACAAGGCTTCCAGCTCAAGATTAGGGGAAATACTGAGAAAGAGGGGGGAAAAAAAATATTCATAATAAATCAGACAATTTAAGAAGATGCGTTTCTGATGTAAATTTAAATTTGTTTTCACTTCCAATCCACAGCAATACAAAGATTTGCACTTACTTATGGAGAAAAACAATTTCTACATTGACATCATCCCTGTCCTTGTGTAGGAAGTCTTTTAGGAAGTTGGACACACTCTCGAGTGTTATGTGACCACAGACCACGATGTGCCTGGAAAACGAGGGGCAGAGCGACAATAAAACTAAAAGGCAGCAAAAGACAAAAACAGAGGGGGAAAAAAATGCATCTTTGTGGGGTTTTTTTTATTTTGAAATGAAAGGGCTGTGATGAAATATTTGAAATCTATGCTAGTGTGAACTGTTAGAAGAAGGATGTTTGATATTCTCATGATGAGGGAGGGTTATAAACGAAAAGGTCAGAGGGCACCGTGGCTTTCAGCGTCAGATTATAACGGATCAGTTTTCCTCAGATGGAGATTATAAAATCAGCACATGGTTCATCTCTGTTCCCACTTCCCACAGTCTCTATGCATAAAGAACCCAGATTAGTTTTAGCTCTGCCCTTATTCATATTTGTCTTTATTAATAGTTAATTCAGATGTTTGTCTAGATAAATGTTGCATTTCTGACTCATGTGCTCAGCTCATGAGTCAGAAATGCACACTTATGTGCACACTTATGTGCATTTCTGGATAATTAAAAGACTTTAAAAGGCCAGAGACACCAGAACCCAGTTTGTTTTTCACTTTTGTTAAGGAAAACAGAAAAACAGTAGAGGAGGAAATAAAGACAGAGGAGAAGCACAGAATAGCTGACAAGCACAGACACATTACATGCAAGTATCTATTAATATTTAAAGCTAAATGTATGTCTCATTAGAAATTAATAACAATAAAGCTTGTGACTTGGACTGACAAACCAAAGTCAATACAAGGCTTAGGTTTATTAATTTGTTTAAAACATTCACAAAAAACAACTGCAAGGCCTTAAACATTTTTCTGCTTGTTGAACTTTTAAATTTTTGCCCCATTAGAGTCACAAACTTTAGCCTCCAGGACCAGATAATCTGTATTTATACTAAATTAAGAGAATAAAATTAAGAGTTATCTACTACAGGTAAGAATACCAAGACATTTTATGACCCTTCAGCTCAGCGTTGCTTTGTTAACGATGACAATAATGAAATTATGAAATGAATGGCTCTTCTTTCATGACGATACAGAGAAAATGATGAAAAACAAATGACTCCTTAAAGACTAAAACATGATGGAAAATTCAGATGTCCTCAAGTCGCTCACATGAAAAAATGACAACTTGATAATTCTGTATGCAAATCTGAAATATGCTGCTTTTATTTTAAAACAAAAAAAAACTCTTTTATTCTACAGGTAAAGTCTTTTGTCTGTTAAGCAAGTAGCTCTTTGTGGTCCTCCAGTAGTGCATTGTGCCTTTGGAAGCAGGCTCTGCACCAATAAACAGAGAGAAATGTGAGTTACTCTATAAAAAAAAAAAAAAAAAAAAGGAAAGAGGTACAGAATGTCAACTAAATATTCAATGAAACACACACAAGTTATTTTTGATAATTGTTTTAGTAAAACATAACTATATTAAATAAAAAGAAAGCTGTTTTAGTATTCAGCAGCCTGGTCTGATGTTGCCAGTAGAAGATGTACATGAAGAAATATTTGGGAAAAAAATGAGTTGCTGGTTTGGCAACAGTTGTGACTTTTGAGATATTTTAGGAAAAATAGCCGACCATGCCAGATTTGTAATCTTTATAAAGAACATGACCTATCATTTCCTACTTTTTTAAGACAGATCTTTCATTGTAGTTTCCAGAATACTACAATGACATTAACTCAATCAGAGATGTGATATGGCACCGTTTTTCCAGAATTAAATGTGAAGTTATAAGAAATAAGTGTAGCATGCAGCTTGACAGAAAAAGTGAACAAATAATAAAACTTTCTTCATTTAATTATCCTAATAAAACAGAGAGAGAATATGGAGCTTTATATGTTGCCTGACCTAACATTAATCACTACTTTCTAACGAAAACTGGTATATCAATCCTCTCGTTCAACTTTTGGCAGGAAAGCAAAACCAGAACACATAATTTTCCAGCATGTCAAAGGATTATTTTTTTTAAATCAAGTTTTTATTTTATGCTGTGGGTGTAGGTCAGACTGAAGATAAAGGCCAAGAAAAAGCAAAGCATGGAGAGTAAACAAGCAGAGCAGGACAGAGCCAGAGTTTTAAACTCAGAAAAACAGCAGATTTAAAAAGAAGCATGAGGGAACTGATGACATAATGGAGAAATTGGAGGATTCTGGTACTTTTCTTAGAAGCTGTTAAAGCAGAGCTGTGACATTGACTTTTTTATTTTTATTTTGTCACATTACAACAGCAAACTTCAAAGGATTTTACTTTTATTTCACGTGATATATCACCACAATGAAGTGTACTACTGTGAAGGAACGCATCAAGCTTTTCAAGAAGGTCAGGGAGGCTGGTAGTCAGTAGAAAGACGAATCTGGGAATAGCCACCTTATATGAGCCACAATGAAACGACTTAGACCAAAACATGTTCATATTTTCAAATGGCCCAGTTAAAGTACCAACCTAAACTAAATTGGAGAATCTGTGGTGAGACCTGAAAACTTCTGTTCACATGTTCTCAATCCAATCTGACTGAATCTGATCTATTTTGAAAGGAACAATTAGAAAAAAAAATATTTAAATTCTAGACATTCACAGCTGGTAGATTCCTAAGTTGTAATATGACAAAATTTTAAAAACTTTAAGGTGCAAGAGCGCCATTTGGAGGGCACCGTCTTATCACATGATGGGTACTTGTAAATCTATATTATGATGATCATAATGTCAGTAGTTATTTAGGCATGTGTATATAAAGAGAATTGATATATATTCATAGATTTATTTGGTGTGAGGGGAAGATGACAGAGCAAAATGAATGAATGACTGAAATACATGTGCATCAACCATAAAAATATTGACTTCAACAACAAAACATGTTTGATTTTCTCATGTATACAACTGTGATACATCCATCTGCTTAGTAGATTTAGTAACTTCAGCTATTAATTAAATTGGTTATGCTATAGTATTTAGTTTTGTCTTTAAATGTTCACGATTCCATCTCCTTGTACTGGCAGCAGGAGAGTTAGTACATTTAAAATAATCCACATAAGGCATAAAGCAAAGATGATGATTTAACTCTCTATTTCTGAACTCAGAGGCCATAATACATAAAATAATGATAGAATAAAATAACGGCAGTTTATTTTTAAGCTTGTATTTCTTTATGATTATCATTAGGGCATAAAAGACAGTTTTAAAAAAAAGCAGGTGAACAAATATACATTTTCTGCCCTTTCTACTACAACAAATGAATCATCACAGTTTACAAACAGTGACAAAATTTTACACATGCATAATTTAAGCATGGCAAAAATACATATACCTGCACTGAAAGACAACTTCCTTATCAAGGCATGTTGTTGATTTTTTTTGCTTGAAAAAGCTTTATTTTCTTCTAATGAAGGAAAACTCTTATACAAACAAAATTAATTCATATTTGGTTTAATGAGAGTCATATTTCCGAAAGGAAATGTTTCCATGCTTTGCAATAATTAAAAATAAAATAAACTCCTTGTTAAGTTTGTAGTTTCTTTACAGTGTAGGCAGGCATTATCAAATGACCAGCAACAAAGACAAAACGTACAAAAAAAAAAAGCTGAAGCAATGCAATCAATACATTAATCATGGCCAAGTTCTTCAGTCACGGTGTGACTTGTGTTAAATTATTTAGGTCTCAAATCACTGGTTTTGTATTTCACATAAAAGTGAGCATCTCCTTCTTTTGAGAAGGCCACTCAAGTCACACAAAATCACACCATAGCAAGTTTGTATTTTTAATGTTTTTTTCTTCTTTATTTGTTTGACTTACTTTCTGCCTCTGGTCGAGTTATAACTCCCTCCATATTTCTTCCGATTAAGGATGAGAGCAGCAATTTCTGGCACGTAGCGAGCAAACATGGCCTACATGCATGAAAAAGAAAAAGAAAAGGGCATGCAGAGAAGGTTCTACTGCGGCGGAGGCAGTAGAGCCTCCTTGAATACTTACTTTCTCCCATTAACAGCACTATAGGAACCACCATATTTCTTGCGGTTTCCTATTAACTCTATGATTTCAGGGACGTAGCTTGCAAACATGGCCTAAGGAGAGGATAGAAGACAGAAGAAACTAAAAACGACAAGCATAGAAGAGGAGGTCCTATGTTTTCTCTGCAAGATGATAAATTTGAAATAGAAAAGCAGCCACCTAGGCAGAGATATTACTACTATCTGTTAACAGGTAAGAAGATTCTCTTTAGGGGAAACTGAGTAAATGTAAGCTGAATGTAACTTGAAGTCATTTCACAATTACATTCCAATTGTTTAAAAAGTATGAGGATGAAAAAGGACACTTAAAGGTTCATATTTACAGATACCGGAAGAATAAACGTGGAAAAAAGTGACAGCAGGTGAGAGATATGCCGATCTGTGGTAGAAAAATAAAAATGATGAAGATCAAGAAAAAGCCTTATGTGCCATGTTTTGTCCAACAAACACGTGTTGGGCAGATTTAAATACCACAACTTAAAGGATGGCAAACATTAACACCGCACTACTGCACACACCAATTCCTTAAATATCTTTGAACCTAACCTAAAACAGTCAGAAGAGAAAACACGAATGTTTTCAATCTTCAAATTTTTGTAAACAAGCTTGGTATACTACAATGTAGCGCTAGCATTTGACTTTTAATGTTCAATTTAGGTCTTAACACTACCTGTTAACATTCACTGTTCGTCTCAATTGCTTCACTGGCTGTCTACATTATGTTGCTGTCTACTTTAGCTGCTTATTTTCACCATTATTACAAGTTTAGCTCTTCATTCTTGTTTGAATTAGCTTTTTAAATTCTGGGATAAAGTTGTTTTTAATGTACTTGAATTGAAATGTCAAGTACATTTTTTTGCCTGAAATATTAGCAATAGCTAACTGTCAACATTTCTTCTTAGCATTCGCTCTTTACACCCGATTTTTCACTTCCTGGACATTCTCTCCTTTAGCCTTATTTTGTAACTTAACTGGTAATAGTTTTAGAAACCCAGATAAATGAACACTATGTGTTGTGACTTTTTTACACTTATATGTTGTTCAGTATAAGTGACTGATTTACAATTATATGTTAAGCATAGATTACATGATTATTATTAATTGAATTGAACATGATTGTATATAATTACAAGGATGAAGTGAAATATATTTAAGTGCAAGACATGATTTATTTGAAAAGAAGAAGTCTTTTATTTTGAAGAATGCTTAAGTATCTGGTTCTGTTTTGTC
The DNA here is from genome assembly GCF_904066995.2 of Poecilia reticulata. Lineage (NCBI taxonomy): Eukaryota > Metazoa > Chordata > Actinopteri > Cyprinodontiformes > Poeciliidae > Poecilia > Poecilia reticulata. The sequence continues at coordinate 8,437,515 of NC_088848.1, read as the reverse complement.
ACTATCTTGCTTTGTTGATATTTTGGTTGTCTTGGTTACGAACAGCTGTTGCCGTTATCAGCTGTCGCCATTTTCGCTCTTCAATAAAGAACTGAACAGAAAGGTTCAGTAAAAGACATACGAGCCTCCGTTTTGTTTGAAGAAGCTTCACTCCGTAACACTATGCTTTCTTGTGAGCCCCGACAGCCTTTTATTTATCACCGTCTACAAACCATAATTTGCCAGATATTGTATGCAGGTCGACAAGTTTAAACCGTATATATTTTGCCAACAACTCATTAATTTGAATTTAGTTTTTCCTTAACTGGTTACTGAATTTATGTACTGGTGCTATGCAAGGAGCTAAGATGGCTAGAAGAACCTATGCAGAGTGAGAGTAAGTAATGTTGCAGCATCCATAAATCTGTGCTTTAGTAAATCATACCCAAATATTTCACTGTGTTTGTTGAATGGGGAGAGGAAGGGTGGTGCCATCTGAAACTGTAGCACTCTTATAATTATTAATAAACCAAACCTATTAGATATCTCAGACACAAAGTAACGAACAAGTACAGTTAGGCCCAAAGTAATTTATACCCTTGGCAAATTAAGATTTAAAGTAATTTTTTTCAATTTTACTATGTTTCTTCTGATTGGAAGTGATAGAAACATTTTCGCGGTGACCCAACCAAATTCTAGACTTGAATCCGATAGAGAACATGTGTGGAGAGCTAAAGACTAGACCGATGGAAAGACGGTATTCCAAACTCAAAGACTTCAAAATACCAATCTCAACAAGCAAACAGGTAGTCATTTTCAACATTTTCAGTCTTTTCACATTGTTGTATTATTTTTTCTGAGATTCTTCTGCTTTTATTATCAGAAACAAATTTCACGGTTGAATAAAAAACAGTTAAAATATAAATCTGCCAGGAGTATAAAAAAAATTGGGGCTTAACTGTACCAAAACAAAATTCACATCCTTGTGTATTTTGCAGTATTGTGTATGATTCATACAGTACTTGCAATGCAACATATGTGGGTGAAGTAGTGAACAAAATACATCATAAATAGAAGTCGAATGGTGTACTGAGGCCCAGGATTTAACACCTTGCAAGGTGAGATGTCTGGGTAAAAAGAGTATTTTAAAACAAGAATAAGTAACAAGAGAGATTTTTACCAAACCACCAAGGATAAAGAAGACCATAAACAAGCGGCCAAGGGTGGTTTTTGCATAAACGTCTCCATAGCCAACAGTCGACATCGTAACCATGAGTAGGTAGACACATTCCCAGTAGGAAAGTGTTTGGGAATTTTGGAAGTTTTCCCAAGGATCCCCTGAGTTTTCCACCTGGAAGAGAGGTTGAGATTTACAGAACCACAAAAATGAAAATAATTATTCCGTTTAGCCTTAACAATGTAAAATGGGGCAATGGAATTAAAGTAAACGCATACAGATGCCATTCAACTAAATGAGGGCAAAATAAAATACAGCAACCCTCATAGTGCCGGACTGCTAAACCTATATGCAATCTTTGTAACATTAACATGCGTTTCCTTCAGCTGCATCTCAGTAAATTAGGATATTGTCAAACTTATTTAGTAATTCAATTCAAAGATACGAAATGGACGCCTATATAAGAAATATTCACATTTTCAAAAAAAACCTAACATAACCATCTGAATTAACAAAAAATGCACATTATTTCCATGTGTACAACGAATCGATAAAATAAACACATTTTACTTTTTGAATTGCATTTTTTTTGAGAAACATGTTATTATTTCCATAATATTGTAATTTACTGAGATGTACCTGTAAATAGATGCCAAAGACTTACCAAATGAATGAAGCCTGCTGCAGTTAGCCATGTGCTTATGAAGATTGAACACAAGTTCACCAACTTAATGGAGTTGCTGTTGTTAATTACACACACAAACACAAGCAAAAAAGACAATAATATATTACAGCAACTGTCATTTTTGTTTTACTCACTGGATGTCACTTTTAACAGAAATGTAAAAGTAAGATGCTCAAATCCATCAGAAGTATTCACCAGCCTTTGAAACAGATATTTGCAGTGTATTGCACAACATATATGAGGATCACCTCATAAATAAACACCTTGCCTAAATAATAATTTTACCAATAAAAGTGATTAATGGAATTTTAAGCAGAAAATATCAATGCTGTGCAGCAGTGACGAATAAAGCGGACGCCTGTATGCATAATATATATGTATATTGCAGATCTCATTGTAAAAACATGTCCTTGCACAAACCGTGTCCACATCTTTGTGTGTTACTTTCATCTGAGTCAATGACTAAGAAGATTATTCTGAAGGATTTTGTTATGCTATAATCTTCCTGACATGACATCTGTGCATAAAGCTCTAATTCTGAGCAGCAAAAGCAAAAAACAGAAATCTGGTTTATTTCAAGCCACTTGGTTCAAGAATTATTCTTTAAGGTTCCCGCTAATCAATTAAAAGTACATTTTACATTCACTTTACAGCGGCTGAGTTTAACATTGCTGACTGAGGACGTCAAGAAAAATAAGAGCGAACATCGAGACTCTTACCTTGTCTTTAGAATATTCAAAAACTGTAAAATTTCTGAGAACTGTATCAACCTTAAGGCTCTTAAAAACCTCAAACCTGTGAGAGAAGACATAAAGAAAACGATCAGGACTCGTAAAAATTAAATCAGAAGCAACAGCAGCATTTAATCGTGGCTCGACATTGACAACATCATACCTTTCATACTTTCATCCATATTTACCAGCTTTAGCGGATTCATAATGATGAAAAACAAAAGCCAAAAAGCAACAAGCAACTCTAAGCACTTAATCTATTAAAAGCCATTCAGAAAAATCTAGTTAAAGACAAAGCATAAAAAGAAACTCGGCATCAACCCAAAGCATTCTCCCGTTAATTCCAGGAGCCTCTTGTTGGGTCGGCATCTATCCTACACGAGCATCACTCCTGCTAGGCAAAACTGTGAACGTGGAGGAGATGAAAACCTGGATTAGAGTAAAGACAGGTGGATTCTGTCAAGCCAAAGTGAATCGGTAAACAGTGGTGACGTCAAATCCTAAATTTGAGGGTATTTATAGAAGGAGAGAGAGAAAAAAAAACAGGATTGGTGACTGTTGCCAAGAATTCAAGGACGACATAACCAATGAAACCAGCTGTGCCAAAACCAGCCTGAGCTTGAATTGAGCAGATTTTTATTTTTTTTAAAGAAAGCATTTTAGTAACAGCATTAGCGAGGTTCCTAAATTAATTATAAGGTGATTATTATTTAAAGCAGGAATTGGGAAATGAAACCAAGTACACGCAATCAAATCTCAAAAATGTATTTTGTTTTCCTGTCAATGTTTTGAGCAAACAAATTATAATGCTAGACTAATATGTTCAAATGAGGACAATTTATTGAAGAAAAAATATATACAAGTTAAACTGGCTCAAAAGAGTCAATAACCCTATGTAAATTAATCATGATTAATTAATAATTTTTTTTTTTACTATTTCAATAGAAAACATCAATGACAGATTTCTGCCTCAAGAATCAACTAAACTTAAACTTATCACTTAAACTTGTCTGAACAGCATGAAGTAGGCAAGAATACCTCAACGAGCAAAACATCATGCCCCAATCTATAAAAATACAATAGATCTCCATCACTAAATGACTAAAAAAAAAAGAGTTTAAAGTGACCTAGTCAAAGCCCAAAGTAAAATCCAATTGAGATGCTTTGGGGTGACCTTAAGTAGTTCATTGGTACTCCAAAACCTTCCAGTATGGCTAAATGACTAGAATTTAACTGAGCTGATGAAGGTAAGTAAAACTTTTTCAACTCAAATTATGAAGGCGATGAGGTAAAAAGAATATTTTAATTCTTGATTCACTTCAGAAACTGCAATGAAACATCTTTAGGATCACAATATAGTCTGTAGAGAAAGTTAAGAGCAATACATTCCTTCATGTAGGACTTTGACTATAATAATACAACTCTATGAAAAAGAATTACAAATAAAGATTTAAAAAATTATATTTGAAATTTTTATGGCATAAAATTGAGATTTTTAAATGTAAGATTTTTAGAACAATTATTTTTTGTGCTTTTGAGTTAATCAGCCATGAAGAAAAATAAACAATAAAAACAGCCAAAACTGCCACATTTGAGGGAAATTGTAATTAAGTGCATTTTTATCTCCACTGGCATTAACTGAACCGAATATTTCCCACCTCAAGTTATGCAAGGGTATTTAAGCCAAAAAAAAAGAAGCAATAATAAACCATTTTCATAGCGTGAACTCTTGTTCTCCTTTACCGAAGCTCTACAGGAAGCATTTGCCAGGCTGGCAGCATTTTATGTCGCCAAATCCTGAACCTGCGCCAGCTGACACGACAACTGATGTGCCAATCCTCCAATCCTCCACTTCCTCTCCGCGGTCTTACCCCAGTAAGAAATCAAGTGGAAGCATCCACCGAGACTGAAGCAGAAGCTGTCCTGGTCCTCCTTGTCGGGGACCAACCCGTGGCCCATCCTGACCCTGTAGCCCTTCTGGAAGAGTTCTCCAGTTGATTTCTTGCGTCTGGTCGTGTTTTCAACCGCCTTGGAGAACGTGTCCCCGTCGGGGCCCCTGTACACTAGTATCTTTGTTGGAATCATGTCTAGAAACTACCGCAACAAGCTTCCAGCTTCAATGAAACAAAACAAGAAGAAGAAGAAGAAGAAGAGAAAAAACAAACTCCACTTCTTCCCTCTTCTGAATCAGGCTCATCGGGTAAAATCAAGTAGAAAGATTACTCTCCGACATCCAAAATCAGCTGTTTCTTTTGAAGACGCATTGTGCTCTGATTTCTCTCAGACCTTTGCGGCATTCTCATGACGATTCAGTGCAAGCTTAAAGCAAGCCCTTTTCCCATCAGGATATTAGAGTGTAAGCTCCTTTAGGATTCATCCTGGGAAAGGAAGAGGCCAGACTGCATTCATGCCCATCAGTTGCTTTTACAATAAAACCCACATCTCATCTCAGTGGCTCCACAACTGCTGCTCATGAACACAAGTTCATTCTCTAATCTTGGACGAGAACAGCTTGTATCTTTGTTGCACACGATCATTCAGCCGTACATGGAAACACTGAGAAGTTGCGGTCATACTAGTGTGTGTGTGCGTGTGTGTGTGCGTGTGTTTATGTCATAGATTCCCAAATAATCCCTCAATTAATCGCAGCCGATGTATTAACTGTAATTTGAGTTGACGCCGAAACTAAATGCGCAACATGTGAGATGTCAACACAAATAGAGAAAATACAGCAGCTGATAGATTTTGCTCCGTCTGTCATTCAGTGTCACGGCAGAAAAAAACTCCACACAGAAGATTAATCCTTACAGTGCATGTCAGAGTGGGGGGGTTACACACACAAAAAAGATCATTTCACTAGATTTGGAGAGTTTTTTTTTTGTTTTGTTTTTTCTGAGGAAAAACAACAACTTCACATATTCGAGTAGAACACAAATAAATAATCTATTCCGGAATGTTCTTTCCTCCTTTTTCAAGAAGTTGCACAATCCATCAAAAATAAACAGTGAAACGTTTAAAGGACTGTTTCACAAATATTTGTCAAAATGTAGATAGCAGAGTGGACATTTTGCTATCTGATTAAATGAAAAAAAAATTGTTGATCTCATATCTACATGGATTAGTTTGAATTAATCCTTAACTAAATATATGATCATTTTTACACCATGCAAAAGTATTCGTACATCTTAAACCTTTGCAGATTTTGTCGCATTTTAACCACAAACATAAGTGTGTTTAAAATATAAAGAATATGCACAGAGAATATAAACTAAAACCTTTGATAAATAGAAATGTGGTGTGCATTTCTATTTATGTCAAAAAATGTCAAGCTCAGTTTGATCAGAGGCGTCTATGAAAAGGATTTCTTTCTCTCCTACCACTAAGTTTTAATTAGTTTCAAATTCAGACTTTGCCTATGGCATTCTAACATGAAAATGTTTTCATGTAATCCATCTCATTTGAAGTCTGGCTGTATGTTTACGGTCACCTCCGACCTCGAGCTGCAGTGTTTTGCAGGTTTTCTCCTTGAACTCAATTTTATTTTGGAAGCATCAGATAAAAGGGACTAAATACTAATGCCACCAAACAAGCAAAGAGTTTTTCTTTTTTTGTGTGTTTTTTTAATTTGCTTTGTCAGCTGCATTATAATTTATTACTTTGTATTGGTGCTCAACTAAAAAATTCAAGGTGTAAGAACGTTTTTGCAAGGCACAACATTAATCATATAAAGCATTAATCAGTATCTTTGGTCTAATTACCTTAAGATTCAGTTTTATGACAAAGGAATCATTTATGTTGGTGAAAGCTTAAACTTTGAAGGTTCTGATCTCAAACCAGAAAATGCTATACGGGGAAAAAAAAAAACCATTGAAATTTGGGGACAAAATATATATGAGTAGTGGACAGTTTAATAATAAAAGCCGATTGTGTTTTTAGTTTTTATCTCTGAAGGGAACAAAAGCTGCTGAAATATTAAAATCGTATCCCGAGAAGTAATGCTTCACCGTATTATTTTCATTGTCAGAGATTAAAGCAGTACTCGTACGTTCTGTCCTAGAGATCAGAATCCAAACACTGCACGGAAAACACTGACTGCATCGAGGCCCGATACTGCTTTCGTAAAATAACAGATACTGTTTAAAATGCCACATTTCTCCATGTATGTATGTCACGCACAGCTGAGCATGTTAATGAAAGAGTATTTGCAAATACTGAGAGAGAATTTGTGTCAAACTGTTGTGACAGCAGGATCGGCAGATTGGAGGACTGGGCGAGCAGCATGTGTGGAGCATACAGACTTTGGATGAGAAGAGAGAAAATCCTGAGCTGCTAATGACCTCGTCACCTGCCTGACCCCATTTTCACATAAATTCAAGCAGCAATCGAGCATTTTTTTTATTTCCTCCCCGGTTCGGGACAAACGGCGAATATGTCGGCACAGTTTAAATACTGCGCATTGAGTTATGCAAGATTGAAAAGGACAACAAAAAAAGAACACCACCTACACAAATGGTAGCAACAATGCCACAACAGAGACGCAACAACAATGCAGCTGTGCTGCCCAAGCAGTTTGAAGTAGGAACTTGAGAAAAAGAAGCCAAGATCATTAGGACTCAAATTCCCATAGAAATGTTTATTATTGTTGTTGTTGCCTGTCTCAGACTGTCTTATGTTGGTTTAACACATAAGAACTAGTTTGAAACTTAATGTGAAGATGGACTAGATGTACACATACTATTTGCAAGGTGCTGTGCTCCTGTTCTGGAACAATGGGAAGAGCATAGAAGTGCGTAAACAATATATTTTAGAAGTATAATTTCACATAAGCTTCCTTCAAGAAAAGCTAAATCTAACTTGCTCAAGTTGCTCCAATACACAGAATTTACAGCATGGTTGCACAAAGCAATCACTTCCTCTGAAGGTAATCTGTGATATCCCAAATGGCCAGCAAAATCCAGAATGTCCACTAGATGGCAGCATTAGACAAGAACAGGTCCTGCTTTCGTTTGGCGTTCACACCTCAAGTTAGAATATTGTTATAATATTTTCACCTTTCAGCCGATCTCTGTCTACCTATCTATAGCCAGGGACACTTGGTGTTAAACAAAAAAAAAGTCTGTTAATGATGCTGAAATTTAGCAAAAGATAAATAAATAAGTTACCTGTTGTAATCCTGTAATTTCTCAAAGACCTCTGAGTGATGAGCTTCACACATTTAGTAAATTGACTACTATTCTAAGCGTCATGCCACCAAACAAAGCCTCGTCATTCTATTCATGTTGTTCTTTTCAAACGACAAATTAATTAGAGTGTTTTTGTAGGTATTGCTTGAAATCCCCGGTGGAGCTGAAGGTTATCCAAATGCAGCCTGATGGCACTTGCAAGCCGGTGGTAAAGATAAGGAATCAACCAAAATAAACATTATTCAATTAACATAAATTAGTGCACACTCTTGTTAGAAATACAAAATCTGATTCATACAGAGAGCAAAAAACTTTCAGTCATCAAAGAGTTTAAGCTTTTCTGCTTTCCTTACCCAGCCAGCTCCTGTTTAGGTACACCGACACAAACACCGGAGGAACTGTGAAGAAGTCCACCACCGAGTTCACCTCCAGCCAGAACCAAAGCTTGTCATTGGCAGCAATAAACTGTGAAAATAAAGAGAAAGTAGGAGAGCATACATTTTGAGATGAAATTTCACAATTCGGTTGAAAAATTGGAACGTTGCACACAATTTATACACGTTAAGCATATATTTCTGTCGATTTTATGAAAAAACGTTGGAAAATTACTAAATAATTTTCTCTCGTTAACTGTACAAGAACACATAACCAGATATTTTAAGCTTCTCAGTCTGACTTTTACTTACACGCAGGCCAAAGTATAGCAAGAAGAACACGTTGAATGCCATGTCGATCTGCAAGGTGAAGTCTTTGTAGAAGTTCTGGCAGGACTCAATGGGACTGTGAGACAAAGGGGGGGAAAAAAAGTAACTTTATTTCCTTGAGAAAATTCTGATGGATCAAAAATTGCAACATGTTTGTAAAATAAAGCATAAAACAGATGCATTCTTCTTTTCCTGAAAATGCATTTTTTTAGGCCTTCCAACAGAAGAGAAAAGTGTTCAAAAAAAGGTGCATTAATTTGGTATTTCCTTGTTTTAATCTGTTGAGAAATTGCATGCATTCATTGTAACACAAGCAAGAACTGGTCGATGTACCTCGTTAACCCTTAAATAACTGCAAAAAAAATCTCCAAGGAATTCCTTGTATTCCGGGAGTGAGCGTTCTCAAATGGAAAAATGGTGCTGCTTTCCTCTCAGTCTTGCATTACGCATCCTATGCACACAGCAGGATGGAAATGCAGGGCCAAAAGCAGTAGTTTAAGGGTTAATAATGCATGCAGGAGTCATGTTTTCATCTATGAGATCAGGCAGCCATAGCAAGTGCTAGCAATGTAGTGAAGTCTCACCCTCAAAAAGCTTGTATCTGGCACAAAGAATTCAAATAAAGAGACATAATTAACCAAGCAGAATGAGTAAGTAATTGGTTAGTGTGATTGTGTTCTAATATTCATGACCTGAAAGTTAGAAATATTTTTTTAAATGTATCACTCACAGATGAGATAGAAAGAAAGGCTTATTGAATAAGAACTAACTATGACAGTGATAAAAAGGATCAACTTCCTATTTATTCGAATAAAAAGCTAAATAAAAACACAACGAAGCAGTTATTAATTAGAAGGATGAGGGTTAGTTATGTTAAAAATGTAATGAAAGGCCTCTAAAAGCAAGCATTTGAGTTTGTCTGAGCTTTTGTGAGTCTAGTTTTTTTTTTTTTTTTTTTTACGTTTTTATGTTTTGCCGTTTTTCTAAAACCAGAATGAAAAAAAAAATAGATCGAGTCAAAATGAAACTGCTGGTCAGAGCAGGGAACATTTTTAGAGATGGCAAAAAAAAACAATCCCAATGATGAACAATGTTATTACAGTTTATGTGACAGCTACACGTGACATATAATGTTTTATGTGAAACATCTTGTGAACCGTATTTCGCTAAAATGATCTAAACACAGAACGGTCATGTTGCTGTAAAACTTTACAGTTCGTAGCATTGTATTTTCCAAAGCAGTGGAAAAATCAACAAGAACGACCGTTGGCATTGGGATGCGACCTGGGAAGGTTTCAGGTTTGCCAGACGCCCAGACACATCGCTGGTTTTCCACCTCCACTCACAATGTCCACCAGTGCACACCAACAGCTGCAATCTCCCACTGTGCTAATGCCTCCTGGATTATAGCACATTGTTTTTGTTATGTAAAACAAAAAAAAAAGCAAAATCAAATAAAAATAGACTCACTCTGATGAAACACTGTCTTTATGGAGTTCCTAAAGCAGGATTAAGTATCTAGGGATTATTTTTGAACCGAGCTGATGCAGAGCAGTGACATGGGGTTGATATTCTGCTGCTGGACGGAGGTCGGCGACGTTGCCTCACGTGTCATCCAGAATTTAATCAAGGTGGTAAAACCCTGTTAGATGGTATATTACATATGCAGCTTCTTTACAATTGTGGATATGCTTAATTTGTTGCTATCTCATGTTCTAAAAATGGAGAGATGGTGAAATAAATCTCTTAGAGCAACTTTCCCAAGATAATAAGCTGATATCTCACAATTAATGTTTTTTCGACCTGTTGAACTGGTGTTGTGCCATTCTGCAACTGCAAAAAGCAAACAAAAAAAAAAAAACACAATTTTTGTGACCAAGGTTATTATTGAGGTCATTATTAACTGCACAGATTCTGTCTATCAGATTGAAAACGTGGTGGTATGACACTTCATTTCTGCTCAGCTTTCTCCCATAGAATAACATTCACTTCCAATTGGCTGAGCAGTTTGGAAGCTGTACCGAATTTTAGAAAAGCACAAAATTCAAAAGAAAGTTTTTTTTTAGTGTTTTTGGTCATAAGGTCGGATTTACGCCTGCGCCCTGCAGCAGTGCAAAATGTTTGTGTTACATCTTATGCTATGCTAAGTTATTTTACAAGCGTCTGATCCAATTCTGAACCTAAAACAGAAAGCAGCTCTGTTCTAAAAGAGATTCTTATGTCATTGGCAGTTGTTGAACCATATGTCTGCATAAAACCAACTCCATTCTGAAATAAAAAAGGTGAACAGCAGCACATGTTGGACCACAGTAAGGCACCTTTCACTATTCTGTTTCTGATGGTCTTGTATAAAAAGTACCTCAGTATCTACTTTGTTTTTCCTTCATCCTCTTAATGTCACTTCTTATAAATATAACAAAGGAACACTAATATCTATAAAAGTAGGTAACACACAAAAAAAGACAGATGCAAAACCCCTTTCTGCCACTCTAAATAGTCCCTCATTCACAGTAATGACACTTCAGCCTTGCAAATCCCTTTTATTGCAGGGTGACAGAGCGTACCATGGAGACAGACCTGCAGAGCAGCATAATTGAGTTCCAGGCTGAGTTGGGAACAGAATCAATCCCGATATGGATCGGAAAGTCCTCTTGCTCACAGAAGCACTCGTCTCCCACGCCCACCGTAACGTTCCTCTGATCATTCCAGACTCAGATCAAAGACCTTCACTGCCTCCTAATTACTCCAGATTTGACTTGTTTGGTTTTAACCTTAACCTAAATTTGCAGAAGGCAAAAATGTTGGATCTTCACCATGTGATAACGTAGCCTTTGGCAAACTTTCATCTCCCTCCCAGACAACAAGTGGGTCAATTGCACTGCATACAGCATTGTTTATTTGTGGTTGAAAAAATAAAACAGATTTTTGGACTTAGATCTATATTACTATAAATTATCAAATTAGAACTTTGAAAGACATGTTTTTTAGTGTGGGCTGGTTAAACAACATGCAATGTCAATGAATTTTAAAACTTGGATTTGGGTGCACAAGTTGTACATTTCTTGGATGTATTCTCTAGTTCACATACAGTCAAACTTAGTGTATACAGACTTAATACATTTATTCTCCTCCTAAAATTGGGTTAATTGCTTCTTAGCAAGTTCCGCCTCAACCACACACTCTTTGCTATCAACAAGCTTTAAAGTGGATGAACTATGCTTAAAGCCAGGTCTGTTTCAGACAACTACCTGGTTTTAATTCCCACCAGAATCTTGTTCTGCAAAAGGAAATGCTGTGGAGCCCTGGGGGGGAAAAAATTAAAAATCAAATTTGTCTTTATTAGCCCTAATTCATGCCCATGATGAAGTTAACTTCTCACTGGCACAGTTTATATGAGATTTAGGTGAAAGAACTGGGCTCATGTTATTCTACTGACCATGTTTTAAATTCTGCTCCGAATCTCCTCTAAGTGGGTCTGCTGTGTTTATCTCCTTCTGTGTCTCCTCCTATCAGGTCAGGCTGCCCGTCATAAAACAGCCACAGTAACCTCACAGGACTAATTATCAGGAGGACCAGGACTAAATCTGTTACAGTTGGCTGGCACGTCAAAACAATTTTAAAAAAGCAAAAAAAAAAACATCCAACTGCCTAACTTTGGGCTTGCTATGCTGACACACAGCTGGAAAAAAAGTCTAAATAAAGACTGAACGAGAACTAAAAGGACACGTCTATATTAAAATGTAAGCCACTGATGCTGCAGCGTTACCTTTATTCTTAACTAAGGCGTTAACAATGGCATGAGGTGAAGACACAGGCTGAAGGTCAGGCTTTATCAGAGAGACTGGGGGGCAAGTTCTGAGAATAGAAGGCCACAGGTGGCTTCACTTAGGATGCAACTCTACCTGAGCTTGACAAGATAATGAAATGAGATCATGCCTGCAAAACCACAAAATGTGCCCAAGCTCTTTGCTGCCAGTGATCTTATGAAATAAAAATAACCTGCATGCTCGCAGTCAGGACTTTTAAGCCTGATTACGCGAGCTTAAAGCACATTTTCTCCTCTACGCTACGTTCACGGCGCTCCCAGCAGGAAGGTTCTCCCTCCGGGTCTGATAAAAAGCTTTTATCTTGGTGTATTTTGCTGCACTTCTTAATGGCACTTCCCGTTGGAGCGGCATCAGGCTGCAGCAACAGTGTGCTGTAGTACATGTGGCTGAAAGGACGTTTTCATTTCCTCGGGTCTGATGAACGATGGCGATTGTTTTGAACAGGAAGTCGGGCATTCCTGCCGGTTTGAAAAGGCCAATCTGGTTATGACGGCAATCGAACAGATTTTTATCAAGGCAGAGAGACTGCATGTTAGCAGACGCCGCACAACAATTGACCTGAAAAAGCGTCTGATAAAAGCTAAGACGAGATACAGATACACAGATAGACTGATTGAACATATACAGCAAACTAAATTATTAGAAAGAGATCATTTTTAGATAGCTACATTTTTTTTTTTTACTTCAGATTGAGAACTTAAACAATTTGGAAAAGCTCAGCAGACGAGGTAGAAATTATGCAAGCTTGTGATTAAGTCACAACATCTGAGTTAATTTGAGGTACATCTACTTCTGGGCCAAACCTCAAGCACAGCTTTAAGAGACGTGGTGACAATTTATTAGACGAGGTACTTACTCAGAGGAATCTATGAAGTATATGACAAGGGCTCCGATGCTGAGAACGAACACAAGAACTACCTGGAAAAAAGAGAGAGAAACAGCAGCTTAATAAAATCTGAGATGACATTAGTGGTGATATAATTAACAAGAGAACATGTCTTTCAAGTAAGCTAGATGTGTGTACATTTTCATAGAGCAAACATCTCAACAAGATGACATCGAAACAGCTGATTCTATCTGATATCTGCAATTTTGAAGATAAAACAACTTTGAGTAGCTTTTTTTTAATGGTATTAGCACCTTTACCGCACTTTATCTTCTAAAATATTTATATTCTGCATTACAAAACAACTGACACATTATTTTAGGGCTTTTTACACATCAATAGATGCTTAAAAATGATAGAGCACACTGCATGCTGCATGAGTAAATCATTAGCTAAGAAAGTTTTAATCCACAGAGAAAGAATTTCCGTTTTGAGCAATAGTTGCAGAACTCATCCCTTCCCGTTTACCTGCCAGTAAATAGACACTAAAGAAACCAGCACATCATGTCAACTGCCAGTAGAAGAAAAGCCCCAGTGACAGAATGTGGCTTCTTGTCAACAAAAGCCACAAACAACAAATGAAGGATAAACCTGAGCCAGAAGCCTCAGCGGCCACAGAGGAGCAGACCTGCTATCGCAAGCCTCCTATCACAAACCAAGACATCGTTTTTAATTTGTCACTCTACCTCTTTGTTGCAGGAAGGATGCGAGTGACAGGAGCTCAGAGGCTTTTCAGGGCAGAGTAGGAAGCAGGTTGTGGAGTAAAAACAAGCCAGTTTGAGATTCTCATGATGTGATAACGAGAGAGAAAATGAACTACTAGTAAATCACGATATGAACGCATAAATGTGTAACAGGACGTAAATGGTTTAATTTAAAACATAGAAGCAATATTTATCAGAGGGCTTTCTATTGTGTATATGTATATGTTCTATTATAACACACAGTAAAGGTTAAATAAGACAAGTTTATTTGCAGAGCGCCATTCATGCACAAAATATTATAAAGTTATTTCGTAGAAAAAAAAGGAGCTGAGACAACTTACAAATTACATCAAAAACAAAAATACATTAAAAACTCCAGACACTGACACGTTCTCTGGCCTCTCCCTGAAACGACTTTAACCTGCAGTGATGGAATGTCATGATATTTGAGCAATTTTAAAACTAAACTTTCTGTTAAATCTTTAACATTGGAAACTGGTTCATGTCTGCTGCAAGATAACAAACTTGAGATTCAAGAGGGTCAGAAAGAGCAGCTAAAAGAGTTGTCAGGTAACAGCACTGACACGATAAGGCTGAAGGTGAAACTTAATTACTGTCTTGTATACCGAAGAGAATCCAACTGAACTGTAAGTACAACTAGTTAAAGGTACAATAAACAGAGAAAAAAGGTAACATAAAATTATTCAGAGGGGAAAAAAACAAGTTTGAGATGTTTTATTTAATGATAATTGCACCAGAATCCACACAATAAAGCTGAAAGGTGTTAAGAGGAAAACGATGGAAGATTATCAGAAATGGTGGACAGAAGGCAACTTTAACTGGAGTTCTATAAAATTGGTTTAAAGCAACTTAATTATAGCAGAGTTACTGACTTTTTATGCTTAGCATTTTATAGACCAACTGTTACAAAACCAGCTCTTTGTCTTTCAGCTTAGAAAACAGATATTTTTAGTCTGTTACATGTGCACCTCCGCCACCTTATTTTTTTAAATCAAAAGCGGAGCAGCTCAGATATATTGTTCTGAATAGACTGTCCTGATTTTCTCCTTCAGACCCAGCTCTAAGGTAGACGACGGCCTGACCTGGAGAGACAAAGACATGAACAAAAAGGCTTCTGACGGACAGCAAGACAAATGTTTTACATCCAGAAATACATCACCGGGTGATCACAGCCCCCGTCTGTCTTTCATCTGTTTAGAAATGACACAATGGCCATCCCGAACAAGAAACCAATGGGCATGCATAATGAATAAGGCCAGCCTAATTCATTTCCATGAAGTAAAATTGTATTGTCAACCTGCAGCCGCTGATGGCTGTGTAATGACAAAAAGCTTCCGCATGTATTTTTAATCAGCTCCTCTCCTTTGAAAGCCCACAAATCTCTTTATGTCTTTGGCCGTCTCAGTTTAAGGAACTGGAGACGACGTTTGGTGCAACCCTAGAAACGCTAATGCCACCAGCGGACAGAGATCCAGCTGTGATGGGAAGCAAAGAACAAATGCCACGACAAGCAGCCGTGAATGGGCCTGTCAATCAGGTGTCGGCAGATGGTGCCAGCATGCAACATTCGTTTCGGTCAAATAACCACGCACCACATCTGTATCTCCGGCCTCCAGCAGACGGCTCCGCCCTGGAGGGGGGCACGGCGAGCTCAGACTCACGATTAGGACCAACCGCTGCATAACAACTGAAGAGAGCTGCCAAGACACACTCAGCCCAATCTGTAGCCCACTTATTGTTGTCAACACAGTCAGCCACCGATGTTGACAGCAATAAGAGAGAGAAGCAAAATGACGTGCAGTAAGAGAAAACAGCAAATTTTAAGCAAAGGTGATTAGGAACAAGATTATATGCAGAAATATTTCAACCCTTAAATGTTGGAAAATTTTTTATCATGATACAAAGGCAAAAAATTATTTATTGACATGTTATGAGATTACCCAGCGCAAAGTAGTGCATGTAAAGTTATGTTGTTTCCAAATATTTATTTATTTAGCCCCTTTTATACTGAAATCTCCAATTAAAATCCAGTGCACAGTTCAGGCAGGAGAACATTTATATAGAAAAACTATTAGTTATGCACTGAACAAACCTGGAAAACAATAAGGCGAGTCGTCGTAATATGACAAATTTTGAAAAAAAAAAAGAATTAACTGGCCGTTGATAACCACATTTAACAAATACATATGCAAGATTTGTGATGGGTAGGAATAAAAGTAAATAAAAATGGTGCAATTAAGGTTTCCAGCTATTTGTCTTCAGGGTTTAAAATGTAAATCTAATCTAAAAGTATCCTGACACTTTGCCTCGTGGCCTTGAGCTCAATTCTAAAAAACGTCTAAGACAAGATCTACAAATAAAGCCGACAAAAGGAAACATGAAAAGAGCTTTACTTGTGTGCTAAAAGGTTTTAGTGTAAGTTGTCTAGTTAAAACATACACTTTTGACACATGCCTTTTCAACGTGTGAAAGAAAAGAACAATTAATAATTTTCTTTATTTTTTTTCCTTTGGTCTTTCTCAGGATATTTTTTACCCAATGGCTCCCCTTATTATGCACAGGAGTCCAGCAGGAGTTCACCAGCAGGTTTCAGGGGCTCGAAAGTCAATCTGCAAATATCAAAGAACCCACTCATGCTTCTCCACTCTTCCTGGAGTGTGACTCACCATTGAGCCGCACGAATAGCCTGCCAGAGTGACAAGGAACTGCATTTAGGCTGGAAAAATCACTAACTGTCTCTGCTGAGGGGAACTTATATTTATGAATTGGAGCTCGTTTGGGCTTTCAGTTTGAAGTTTGAGGACAAAGACCGTCACAAAAGAGAAAGGAAAATACTCAATAGAGAACTCTTTTTCCAGAATGCAATCGTTCAACCCCAAAAAGAAGAATTTGCACAAGCTAAAGAAAATGTTGTGAACTGTAACACTGGTGTGCATAATGAAAGAACGTAAAATGCTAAAGCTGAAAGTGATGAGTCGACTCATTGTTCCAGTTTGCATATAGGCACGACTAGCTCCAGCTAAAAGCCATTGCTTTAAATCTTGTGGTGTTGTATAGGATCTTTTTTATTGTCTATTGCTTAGAAATTTGGTTTATCTACTGAGGAAAATTAAGTCGAGGAAACTACCTACATGATGATGTACAACACGTCATTTAGCCCGAAAAAGTCACTTCCACTTAAACCTTCCATTTTACTGAAAGGAAGGTCAAAAACTGATTTACTGTCAAGTAGTTAAACTCAGTCATTTAGCTCATACACTGAGAAAGAAATCGCTGTTGCAGCTCACAACTGTGCTGTCCATAATGATTAGCTGCAAGAGGAGTGTTTAACATGAGTGGTTACTGATTGTATTATTACCGTAATTCACAGACATAGTAGTTTTGTAATGAGAGGGAGGAAACACCTACTGTATTTTCCAGACTATGGAAAGCACCACACTATTAGCCGTAGCTACAAATTTTTTTAAAAGAACTGGAAACGTATTTACAAGCTTTAAGCCGCTAAATCTCCCCTGTCTCGGTTTTCCATCAGGACCCAGCAGAGGGCAGTAGAGGGCTACGTCCTAATAAACCTGCTGGATTTATTAAGGACGCAGCCTTCCGTCTCCAAAGCCGAACCATGGTTTCGTTCACGCCGAGCTTACGCGCAACGGCTCCATTTCCCTCTTATACTGCAAGATCGACAGCCCTCAACTTAAAAGCTGCATCATATGAGTTTGAAGAAATTTCTCCGTCGTGCCTGCTGCTAGCATGTGCTTGTTCTAAATTAAAATCATAGACATTAATACGTAGACCCCTCATGGAGCGCTGAGCCGTACGTAACTGCCTCCGCCATCTTCTATGTGGCAGCAGGGCGATCGGAGCTCCTTAAGTTCTGTGTTATGTGAACTTGTTTTAACCGTTTTACAAAACAAACTGGATTCATTAGGATTACCTTACTCAGGTAAGGATGAAAGATCAGAATTACTTGACTTTGCAGCCAGAAATTTGCAACAACCTGAAAATATTTTCTATGTAGCTAAATTTTCCCAAAATAACCGCTGATTGTTAGCGTAGCAGCTAACGTTTTCATACTGCTTTCTAATGAGAGACAGCTGATGAAAAACCGCTGTTAGAGGAGAAGTTAATTAAAAACCAGAGGATTTAGTTAGCTGTTCTTCAGTCTGTTTCCAGCTCAGCTTCACCATGTCGGTATTAAGCTATAAAGACGCTACGAGTCAGAGCACAACATGCTGAAAATGTATTTTTCTGAATGTGAAGGAAACCTTTGATTACATAGCGACTCACTCATTCTTTGGTTACATAACGACTCACTCATTCTTTGGTTACCCAGCAACTCACTCATTCTTTGGTTACGTAGCGACTCACTCATTCTTTGGTTACGTAGCGACTCACTCATTCTTTGGTTACGTAGCGACTGACTCATTCTTTGGCTACGTAGCGACTCACTCATTCTTTGGTTACCCAGCGACTCACTCATTCTCTGGTTACCCAGCGACTCACTCATTCTTTGATTACGTAGCGACTCACTCATTCTTTGGCTACGTAGCGACTCACTCATTCTTTGATCACGTAGCGACTCACTCATTCTTTGATCACGTAGCGACTCACTCATTCTTTGATCACGTAGCGACTCACTCATTCTTTTGGTTACGTAGTGACTCACTCATTCTTTTGCTTACGTAGTGACTCACTCATTCTTTGTTTACCCAGCGACTCACTCATTCTTTGATGACGTAGCGACTCACTCATTCTTTGGCTACGTGGCGACTCACTCATTCTTTGATGACGTAGCGACTCACTCATTCTTTGATGACGTAGCGACTCACTCATTCTTTCTTTACCCAGCGACTCACTCATTCTTTGGTTACGTAGCGACCTATTCTTTGATGACGTAGCGACTCACTCATTCTTTGATGACGTAGCGACTCACTCATTCTTTGATCACGTAGCGACTCATTCTTTGATCACGTAGCGACTCACTCATTCTTTGGTTTCATAGTGACTCACTCATTCTGTGGTTTCGTAGTGACTCGCTTATTCTTTGGTGTCGTAGCGACTCGCTCATTCTCTGGTTACCTAGCGACTCGCTCATTCTTTGATTACGTAGCGACTCACTCATTCTTTGATCACGTAGAAACTCACTCCTTTGTTTACCCAGCGACTGACTCATTCTTTGGCTACATAGCGACTCACTCAATCTTTGGTTACGTAGCGACTCACTCATTCTTTGTTTACCCAGCGACTGACTCATTCTTTGATCACGTAGAAACTCACTCCTTTGTTTACCCAGCGACTGACTCATTCTTTGGCTACATAGCGACTCACTCAATCTTTGATTACGTAGCGACTCACTCATTCTTTGATCACGTAGAAACTCACTCCTTTGTTTACCCAGCGACTGACTCATTCTTTGGCTACATAGCGACTCACTCAATCTTTGATTACGTAGCGACTCACTCATTCTTTGATCACGTAGAAACTCACTCCTTTGTTTACCCAGCGACTGACTCATTCTTTGGCTACATAGCGACTCACTCATTCTTTGATCACGTAGCGACTCACTCATTCTTTGATCACGTAGCGACTCACTCATTCTTTGTTTACCCAGCGACTGACTCATTATTTGGCTACATAGAGACTCACTCATTCTTTGTTTACCCAGCGACTCACTCATTCTTTGGCTACGCAGTGACTCACTCATTCTTTGTTTACCCAGTGACTCATTCTTTGGTTTCGTAGTGACTAACTCAGTCTTTGGTCACGTAGCGACTCACTCATTCTTTGGCTATGTAGCGACTCACTCATTCTTTGATGACGTAGCGACTCAGTCATTCTTTGATGACGTAGCGACTCAGTCATTCTTTGATCACGTAGCGACTCACTCATTCTTTGTTTACCCAGCGACTGACTCATTATTTGGCTACATAGAGACTCACTCATTCTTTGTTTACCCAGCGACTCACTCATTCTTTGGCTACGTAGTGACTCACTCATTCTTTGTTTACCCAGTGACTCATTCTTTGGTTTCGTAGTGACTAACTCAGTCTTTGGTCACGTAGCGACTCACTCATTCTTTGGCTATGTAGCGACTCACTCATTCTTTGATGACGTAGCGACTCAGTCATTCTTTGATGACGTAGCGACTCAGTCATTCTTTGATGACGTAGCGACTCACTCATTCTTTGATGACGTAGCGACTCACTCATTCTTTGATCACGTAGCGACTCACTCATTCTTTGATCACGTAGCGACTCACTCATTCTTTGGCTACGTAGCGACTCACTCATTCTTTGATCACGTAGCGACTCACTCATTCTTTGATCACGTAGCGACTCACTCATTCTTTGATCACGTAGCGACTCACTCATTCTTTGATCACGTAGCGACTCACTCATTCTTTGATCACGTAGCGACTCACTCATTCTTTTGGTTACGTAGCGACTCACTCATTCTTTTGCTTACGTAGTGACACACTCATTCTTTGTTTACCCAGCGACTCACTCATTCTTTGGCGACGTAGCGACTCACTCATTCTTTGGCTACGTAGCGACTCACTCATTCTTTGTTTACCCAGCGACTCACTCATTCTTTGGTGATGTAGCGACTCACTCAGTCTTTGGTGACGTAGCGACTCACTCATTCTTTGGTGACGTAGCGACTCACTCATTATTTGTTTACCCAGCGACTCACTCATTCTTTGGCTACGTAGCGACTCACTCATTCTTTGGTTACGTAGCGACTCACTCATTCTTTGGTTACGTAGCGACTCACTCATTCTTTGGTCACGTAGCGACTCACTCATTCTTTGGCTACGTAGCGACTCACTCATTCTTTGGCTACGTAGCGACTCACTCATTCTTTGGCTACGTAGCGACTCACTCATTCTTTGGTCACGTAGCGACTCACTCATTCTTTGATCACGTAGCGACTCACTCATTCTTTGATCACGTAGCGACTCACTCATTCTTTGATCACGTAGCGACTCACTCATTCTTTGATCACGTAGCGACTCACTCATTCTTTGTCTACGTAGCGACTCACTCATTCTTTGGCTACGTAGCGACTCACTCATTCTTTGGCTACATAGCGACTCACTCATTCTTTGGCTACGTAGCGACTCACTCATTCTTTGGCTACGTAGCGACTCACTCATTCTTTGGCTACGTAGCGACTCACTCAATCTTTGATGACGTAGCGACTCACTCATTCTTTGATCACGTAGCGACTCACTCCTTCTTTGTTTACCCAGCGACTGACTCATTCTTTGGCTACGTAGCGACTCACTCATTCTTTGGCGACGTAGCGACTCACTCATTCTTTGGCTACGTAGCGACTCACTCATTCTTTGGCTACGTAGCGACTCACTCATTCTTTGGCTACGTAGCGACTCACTCATTCTTTGATGACGTAGCGACTCACTCATTCTTTGATGACGTAGCGACTCACTCATTCTTTGATGACGTAGCGACTCACTCATTCTTTCTTTACCCAGCGACTCACTCATTCTTTGGTTACGTAGCGACTCATTCTTTGATGACGTAGCGACTCACTCATTCTTTGATGACGTAGCGACTCACTCATTCTTTGATCACGTAGCGACTCACTCATTCTTTGATCACGTAGCAACTCACTCCTTCTTTGTTTACTCAGCGACTGACTCATTCTTTGGCTACGTAGCGACTCACTCATTCTTTGGTCACGTAGCGACTCACTCATTCTTTGATCACGTAGCGACTCACTCATTCTTTGATCACGTAGCGACTCACTCATTCTTTGATCACGTAGCGACTCACTCATTCTTTTGGTTACGTAGTGACTCACTCATTCTTTTGCTTACGTAGTGACTCACTCATTCTTTGTTTACCCAGCGACTCACTCATTCTTTGATGACGTAGCGACTCACTCATTCTTTGGCTACGTAGCGACTCACTCATTCTTTGATGACGTAGCGACTCACTCATTCTTTGATGACGTAGCGACTCACTCATTCTTTGATGACGTAGCGACTCACTCATTCTTTCTTTACCCAGCGACTCACTCATTCTTTGGTTACGTAGCGACTCATTCTTTGATGACGTAGCGACTCACTCATTCTTTGATGACGTAGCGACTCACTCATTCTTTGATCACGTAGCGACTCATTCTTTGATCACGTAGCGACTCACTCATTCTTTGGTTTCATAGTGACTCACTCATTCTGTGGTTTCGTAGTGCCTCGCTCATTCTTTGGTGTCGTAGCGACTCGCTCATTCTCTGGTTACCTAGCGACTCGCTCATTCTTTGATTACGTAGCGACTCACTCATTCTTTGATCACGTAGAAACTCACTCCTTTGTTTACCCAGCGACTGACTCATTCTTTGGCTACATAGCGACTCACTCATTCTTTGGTTACGTAGCGACTCACTCATTCTTTGTTTACCCAGCGACTCACTCATTCTTTGGCTACGTAGTGACTCACTCATTCTTTGTTTACCCAGCGACTCACTCATTCTTTGGCTACATAGCGACATACTCATTCTTTGTTTACCCAGCGACTCACTCATTCTTTGGCTACGTAGTGACTCACTCATTCTTTGTCTACCCAGTGACTCACTCATTCTTTGGTTTCGTAGTGACTCACTCAGTCTTTGGTCACGTAGCGACTCACTCATTCTTTGGCTACGTAGCGACTCACTCATTCTTTGGCTACGTAGCAACTCACTCATTCTTTGATGACGTAGCGACTCACTCATTCTTTGGCTACGTAGCGACTCACTCATTCTTTGATGACGTAGCGACTCACTCATTCTTTGATGACGTAGCGACTCACTCATTCTTTGATGACGTAGCGACTCACTCATTCTTTGATGACGTAGCGACTCACTCATTCTTTGATCACGTAGCGACTCACTCATTCTTTGATCACGTAGCGACTCACTCATTCTTTGATAACGTAGCGACTCACTCATTCTTTGATCACGTAGCGACTCACTCATTCTTTGGTTACGTAGCGACTCACTCATTCTTAGCGACTCATTGTTTGGTTACCTAGCGACTCATTATTCTTTTGTTACGTAGCGACTCATTGTTTGGTTACCTAGCGACTCACTCATTCTTTGACGACGTAGCGACTCACTCATTCTTTGGCGACGTAGCGACTCACTCATTCTTTGTTTACCCAGCAACTCACTCACTCTTTGGCTACGTAGTGACTCACTCATTCTTTTTTTACCCAGCAACTCACTCATGCTTTGTTTACCCAGCGACTCACTCATTCTTTGGTTTCGTAGCGACTCACTCAGTCTTTGGTGACGTAGCGACTCACTCATTCTTTGGTTACGTAGCGACTCACTCATTCTTTGGTTACGTAGCGACTCACTCATTCTTTGGTTACGTAGCGACTCACTCATTCTTTGGTTACGTAGCGACTCACTCATTCTTTGATGACGTAGCGACTCACTCAGTCTTTGGTCACGTAGCGACTCACTCATTCTTTGTTTACACAGCGACTCACTCATTCTTTGGCTACGTAGCGACTCACTCATTCTTTGGTTACGTAGCGACTCACTCATTCTTTGATGACGTAGCGACTCACTCATTCTTTGATCACGTAGCGACTCACTCATTCTTTGTTTACCCAGCTACTCACTCATTCTTTGGTTACCCAGCGACTCTCATTCTTTGGCTACGTAGTGACTCACTCATTCCTTGGTTACCCAGCAACTCACTCATTCTTTGTTTACACAGCGACTCACTCATTCTTTGGCTACGTAGCGACTCACTCATTCTTTGGTTACGTAGCGACTCACTCATTCTTTGATGACGTAGCGACTCACTCATTCTTTGGCTACGTAGCGACTCACTCAATCTTTGATGACGTAGCGACTCACTCATTCTTTGATCACGTAGCGACTCACTCCTTCTTTGTTTACCCAGCGACTGACTCATTCTTTGGCTACGTAGCGACTCACTCATTCTTTGGTTACCCAGCGACTCACTCATTCTCTGGTTACCCAGCGACTCACTCATTCTTTGATTACGTAGCGACTCACTCATTCTTTGGCTAAGTAGCGACTCACTCATTCTTTGATCACGTAGCGACTCACTCATTCTTTGATCACGTAGCGACTCACTCATTCTTTGATCACGTAGCGACTCACTCATTCTTTTGGTTACATAGTGACTCACTCATTCTTTTGCTTACGTAGTGACACACTCATTCTTTTGCTTACGTAGTGACACACTCATTCTTTGTTTACCCAGCGACTCACTCATTCTTTGGCGACGTAGCGACTCACTCATTCTTTGGCGACGTAGCGACTCATTCATTCTTTGGCTACGTAGCGACTCACTCATTCTTTGGCTACGTAGCGACTCACTCATTCTTTGATGACGTAGCGACTCACTCATTCTTTCTTTACCCAGCGACTCACTCATTCTTTCTTTACCCAGTGACTCACTCATTCTTTGGTTACATAGCGACTCACTCATTCTTTGATGACGTAGCGACTCACTCATTCTTTGATGACGTAGCGACTCACTCATTCTTTGATCACGTAGCGACTCACTCATTCTTTGATCACGTAGGGACTCACTCATTCTTTGGTTTCATAGTGACTCACTCATTCTGTGGTTTCATAGTGACTCACTCATTCTGTGGTTTCGTAGTGACTCGCTCATTCTTTGGTGTCGTAGCGACTCGCTCATTCTCTGGTTACCTAGCGACCCGCTCATTCTTTGATTACGTAGCGACTCACTCATTGTTTGATCACGTAGAAACTCATTCCTTTGTTTACCCAGCGACTGACTCATTCTTTGGCTACATAGCGACTCACTCATTCTTTGGTTACGTAGCGACTCACTCATTCTTTGATCACGTAGCGACTCACTCATTCTTTGATCACGTAGCGACTCACTCATTCTTTGATCACGTAGCGACTCACTCATTCTTTGTTTACCCAGCGACTGACTCATTATTTGGCTACATAGCGACTCACTCATTCTTTGTTTACCCAGCGACTCACTCATTCTTTGGCTACGTAGTGACTCACTCATTCTTTGTTTACCCAGCGACTCACTCGTTCTTTGGTTTCGTAGTGACTCACTCAGTCTTTGGTCACGTAGCGACTCACTCATTCTTTGGTCACGTAGCGACTCACTCATTCTTTGGCTACGTAGCGACTCACTCATTCTTTGGCTACGTAGCGACTCACTCATTCTTTGGCTACGTAGCGACTCAGTCATTCTTTGATGACGTAGCGACTCAGTCATTCTTTGATGACGTAGCGACTCACTCATTCTTTGATGACGTAGCGACTCACTCATTCTTTGGCTACGTAGCGACTCACTCATTCTTAGCGACTCAGTGTTTGGTTACCTAGCGACTCATTATTCTTTTGTTACGTAGCGACTCACTCATTCTTTGGCTAAGTAGCGACTCACTCATTCTTTGATCACGTAGCGACTCACTCATTCTTTGATCACGTAGCGACTCACTCATTCTTTGATCACGTAGCGACTCACTCATTCTTTTGGTTACGTAGTGACTCACTCATTCTTTTGCTTACGTAGTGACACACTCATTCTTTTGCTTACGTAGTGACACACTCATTCTTTGTTTACCCAGCGACTCACTCATTCTTTGGCGACGTAGCGACTCACTCATTCTTTGGCGACGTAGCGACTCACTCATTCTTTGGCGACGTAGCGACTCACTCATTCTTTGGCTACGTAGCGACTCACTCATTCTTTGGCTACGTAGCGACTCACTCATTCTTTGGCTACGTAGCGACTCACTCATTCTTTGGCTACGTAGCGACTCACTCATTCTTTGATGACGTAGCGACTCACTCATTCTTTCTTTACCCAGCGACTCACTCATTCTTTCTTTACCCAGCGACTCACTCATTCTTTGGTTACGTAGCGACTCACTCATTCTTTGATGACGTAGCGACTCACTCATTCTTTGATGACGTAGCGACTCACTCATTCTTTGATGACGTAGCGACTCACTCATTCTTTGATCACGTAGGGACTCACTCATTCTTTGGTTTCATAGTGACTCACTCATTCTGTGGTTTCATAGTGACTCACTCATTCTGTGGTTTCGTAGTGACACGCTCATTCTTTGGTGTCGTAGCGACTCGCTCATTCTCTGGTTACCTAGCGACTCGCTCATTCTTTGATTACGTAGCGACTCACTCATTGTTTGATCACGTAGAAACTCATTCCTTTGTTTACCCAGCGACTGACTCATTCTTTGGCTACATAGCGACTCACTCATTCTTTGGTTACGTAGCGACTCACTCATTCTTTGATCACGTAGCGACTCACTCATTCTTTGATCACGTAGCGACTCACTCATTCTTTGTTTACCCAGCGACTGACTCATTATTTGGCTACATAGCGACTCACTCATTCTTTGTTTACCCAGCGACTCACTCATTCTTTGGCTACGTAGTGACTCACTCATTCTTTGTTTACCCAGCGACTCACTCGTTCTTTGGCTACGTAGCGACTCACTCATTCTTTGTTTACCCAGCGACTCACTCGTTCTTTGGCTACGTAGCGACTCACTCATTCTTTGGCTACGTAGCGACTCACTCATTCTTTGGCTACGTAGCGACTCAGTCATTCTTTGATGACGTAGCGACTCACTCATTCTTTGATGACGTAGCGACTCACTCATTCTTTGATGACGTAGCGACTCACTCATTCTTTGATGACGTAGCGACTCACTCATTCTTTGATGACGTAGCGACTCACTCATTCTTTGATGACGTAGCGACTCACTCATTCTTTGGCTACGTAGCGACTCACTCATTCTTAGCGACTCAGTGTTTGGTTACCTAGCGACTCATTATTCTTTTGTTACGTAGCGACTCATTCTTTGGTTACCTAGCGACTCACTCATTCTTTGACGACGTAGCGACTCACTCATTCTTTGGCGACGTAGCGACTCACTCATTCTTTGATGACGTAGCGACTCACTCATTCTTTGATGACGTAGCGACTCACTCATTCTTTGATGACGTAGCGACTCACTCATTCTTTGATGACGTAGCGACTCGCTCCTTCTTTGATGACGTAGCAACTCACTCCTTTTGGTTTCGTAGCGACTCACTCATTCTTTGGTTTCGTAGCGACTCGCTCATTCTTTGGTCATGTAGCGACTCGCTCATTCTTTGGTCATGTAGCGACTCGCTCATTCTTTGGTCATGTAGCGACTCGCTCATTCTTTGGTCATGTAGCGACTCGCTAATTCTTTGGTTACGTAGCGACTCGCTCATTCTTTGGTTACGTAGCGACTCGCTCATTCTTTGGTTACGTAGCGACTCGCTCATTCTTTGGTTACGTAGCGACTCGCTCATTCTTTGGTTACGTAGCGACTCGCTCATTCTTTGGTTACGTAGCGACTCGCTCATTCTTTGGTTACGTAGCGACTCTCATTCTTTGGTTACGTAGCGACTCTCATTCTTTGGTTACGTAGCGACTCTCATTCTTTGGTTACGTAGCGACTCACTCATTCTTTGGTTTCATAGTGACTCACTCATTCTGTGGTTTCATAGTGACTCACTCATTCTGTGGTTTCGTAGTGACACGCTCATTCTTTGGTGTCGTAGCGACTCGCTCATTCTCTGGTTACCTAGCGACTCGCTCATTCTTTGATTACGTAGCGACTCACTCATTGTTTGATCACGTAGAAACTCATTCCTTTGTTTACCCAGCGACTGACTCATTCTTTGGCTACATAGCGACTCACTCATTCTTTGGTTACGTAGCGACTCACTCATTCTTTGATCACGTAGCGACTCACTCATTCTTTGATCACGTAGCGACTCACTCATTCTTTGATCACGTAGCGACTCACTCATTCTTTGTTTACCCAGCGACTGACTCATTATTTGGCTACATAGCGACTCACTCATTCTTTGTTTACCCAGCGACTCACTCATTCTTTGGCTACGTAGTGACTCACTCATTCTTTGTTTACCCAGCGACTCACTCGTTCTTTGGCTACGTAGCGACTCACTCATTCTTTGGCTACGTAGCGACTCACTCATTCTTTGGCTACGTAGCGACTCACTCATTCTTTGGCTACGTAGCGACTCACTCATTCTTTGGCTACGTAGCGACTCAGTCATTCTTTGATGACGTAGCGACTCAGTCATTCTTTGATGACGTAGCGACTCAGTCATTCTTTGATGACGTAGCGACTCACTCATTCTTTGATGACGTAGTGACTCACTCATTCTTTGATGATGTAGCGACTCACTCATTCTTTGATCACGTAGCGACTCACTCATTCTTTGGCTACGTAGCGACTCACTCATTCTTAGCGACTCAGTGTTTGGTTACCTAGCGACTCATTATTCTTTTGTTACGTAGCGACTCATTCTTTGGTTACCTAGCGACTCACTCATTCTTTGACGACGTAGCGACTCACTCATTCTTTGGCGACGTAGCGACTCACTCATTCTTTGATGACGTAGCGACTCACTCATTCTTTGATGACGTAGCGACTCGCTCCTTCTTTGATGACGTAGCAACTCACTCCTTTTGGTTTCGTAGCGACTCGCTCATTCTTTGGTTTCGTAGCGACTCGCTCATTCTTTGGTCATGTAGCGACTCGCTCATTCTTTGGTCATGTAGCGACTCGCTCATTCTTTGGTCATGTAGCGACTCGCTCATTCTTTGGTCATGTAGCGACTCGCTCATTCTTTGGTCATGTAGCGACTCGCTCATTCTTTGGTTACGTAGCGACTCGCTCATTCTTTGGTTACGTAGCGACTCGCTCATTCTTTGGTTACGTAGCGACTCGCTCATTCTTTGGTTACGTAGCGACTCGCTCATTCTTTGGTTACGTAGCGACTCGCTCATTCTTTGGTTACGTAGCGACTCGCTCATTCTTTGGTTACGTAGCGACTCGCTCATTCTTTGGTTACGTAGCGACTCGCTCATTCTTTGGTTACGTAGCGACTCTCATTCTTTGGTTACGTAGCGACTCACTCATTCTTTGATTACGTAGCGACTCACTCATTCTTTGATTACATAGCGACTCACTCATTCTTTGGTTACGTAGCGACTCACTCATTCTTTGGTTACGTAGCGACTCACTCATTCTTTGGTTACGTAGCGACTCACTCATTCTTTGGTTACGTAGCGACTCACTCATTCTTTGGTTACGTAGCGACTCACTCATTCTTTGATCACATAGCGACTCATTCTTTGTTTACCCAGCGACTCACTCATTCTTTGTTTACCCAGCGACTCACTCATTCTTTGGTTACGTAGTGACTCACTCATTCCTTGGTTACCCAGCAACTCGCTCATTCTTTGTTTACCCAGCGACTCGCTCATTCTTTGGTTACGTAGCGACTCACTCATTCTTTGGTTACGTAGCGACTCACTCATTCTTTGGTTACGTAGCGACTCACTCATTCTTTGGTTACGTAGCGACTCACTCATTCTTTGGTTACGTAGCGACTCACTCATTCTTTGATGACGTAGCGACTCACTCATTCTTTGATGACGTAGCGACTCACTCATTTTTTGATCACGTAGCGACTCATTCATTCTTTGGTCACATAGCGACTCACTCATTCTTTGATTACATAGCGACTCACTCATTCTTTGGTTACGTAGCGACTCACTCATTCCTTGATTACATAGCAACTCACTCATTCTTTGATTACGTAGCGACTCACTCATTCTTTGATTACATAGCGACTCACTCATTCTTTGATTACCCAGCGACTCACTCATTCTTTGGTTTCGTAGCGACTCACTCATTCTTTGGTTTCGTAGCGACTCACTCATTCTTTGGCTACGTAGCGACTCACTCATTCTTTGGTTACGTAGCGACTCACTCATTCTTTGGTTACGTAGCGACTCACTCATTCTTTGGCTACGTAGCGACTCACTCATTCTTTGGCTACGTAGCGACTCACTCATTCTTTGGCTACGTAGCGACTCACTCATTCTTTGGCTACGTAGCGACTCACTCATTCTTTGGCTACGTAGCGACTCACTCATTCTTTGGCTACGTAGCGACTCACTCATTCTTTGGTCACGTAGCGACTCACTCATTCTTTGGCTACGTAGCGACTCACTCATTCTTTGATTACATAGTGACTCACTCATTCTCTGGTTACCCAGCGACTCACTCATTCTTTGGTCACATAGCGACTCATTCATTCTTTGGTCACATAGCGACTCATTCATTCTTTGGTCACATAGCGACTCACTCATTCTTTGTTTGCCCAGCGACTCACTCATACTTTGACTACGTAGTGACTCACTCATTCTTTGGTTACGTAGCGACTCACTCATTCTTTGTTTACCCAGCGACTCACTCATTCTTTGATTACATAGCGACTCACTCATTCTTTGATTACATAGCGACTCACTCATTCTTTGATTACATAGCGACTCACTCATTCTTTGGTTACCCAACAACTCACTCATTCTTTGATTACGTAGCGACTCATTCTTTGGTTACGTAGCGACTCATTCTTTGGTTACCTTTGGTTCGGTATAAATCAAGTCATTTCTCAATAATGTATAAAAAATAAGGGAAAATTATTTGTTTCTTGTCTTGAAATGTTAAATGTACATTAATTTATGGAATTATGTAAATATATTCTTTAATAAAAACACTGTAAACGTGTGTCTGTTAATCAATTTCAATATAAAAATAAAATAAAAACAAAAATAAAAACATTGTGCTCTTTATTCAGAAATGCCCCAAAACAATTAAATAATCACATCAAAAGTTAGAAACTCTGTCTTTAGTAATTTCTTTTATTGCCAAATATATTAATGTGCGTGAGAAATTGTGTCAATGGCAGGTATTAATTTAAAATACTTTGTAGAACGACACTTTACAAAGTTCGGTCCATTCACTTGTATTACCTTACTGGCACATATTCCACATTCAATATGGCGGACGCTGTTACGTATTGCAGCAACGGTCCGGCCCGCTCCATGAGGCGTCTACGTATTAATGTCTATGATTAAAATTACAACTTTCTTCTTTGATTTCCAATTTTGACTTCCAATGATTCACTTCCTGCTAAAGAGCCCCCTAGTGGTTGAAGAAAAATACACAGAAAAAGTGCACCGGGCTAGAAGCCGCATGGTTCAAAACGTAGGAAAAAAGTAGCTGCTTATAGTCCAAAAAATACAGTATTTATTTTTACAAAACTTACCCTTGTTTCCTGCATAGAACCTAATTTGGAAGAAAAAGAGCACTCTTTTATTTATTTTGTGTATGCAAAAGAGTAGCCACACAATCAGTGACTGCTTACAACTTTACAACAAAACCTTTTGTTGTGAAAGCAAAACCAGTGGCTCAGTTATGTTTAGCATTTTTAAGACTTAGATTTTCAGGCTCTAAGATATGATAATTCATAGCCACCATAATAAATGTTCCTCTGAAAATACATAATGTGCCCAGTATTTGCAGACATGTCAGATTTGAGAAAGCAAATTTAAAATCAACCTGTTATTCTAATGATACTCTTCTAACTTAAGAGAAAACTATAAATACATGTCTCCGAGTGATATTTTAATATTGTAGCAGGTTCCCCTATACACCATTAAAGAAACACATGTCAACTTCCTGCAGTGTGTGACCTACTGTTCCTGTTCGGTTGACAACAGTCTCCTCTTCAGCACACTGGTTTCCGAAATAAAATCACCTCAGGTCTGTCCTGGTGAAAACCAGCCAATCCATCTGTCTGAGCTAAAATGAACCACAAATTAACTAGTGATGGTGAGCATGTGAAAATAATGTGGAAAATAATGAAGGACAGCACAATTACAAACTATTTCAAATCTGCTGATTAAAAACCAAGACTTCTATTTGAAAAGTCAACATCAAGTGAACCAACACTAAAAATATTTCTGCATTAAAAGCCAAAATTGTACGCATTCATTTTATTTTCTGCTCTTTTTTGGGTTTTTTTGGTACAAATTGCAGATGTAAATATAAGCTCAACCTTTGCTTTTCTTTATTTAAAATAGTGAAAGATTGTGCCTTGAAGAGACAGCTGTGTCTCCCCCGCAGGTCAGACCTGTTCGCTGGCTGTTTCTGCATGTGGCCCCTTGCCTGTAGTGACAGGCAAACACACAACATGCATACTAATGCGGTCTCAGACAGTCCTGCTGAAGCCTGGCGCCCTCCTCAAGCCTGATCTTAATATAACCTACTCAGCATGCGCTTCAACAACAATGTCCACCTCATCAGCTGGACAGGAAATATGAATGGACTGTCAAAATCACAGCATCAGTGTAACCTTTCCGTTTTTTTGTGACAGCAAATTGACCCTGACGAGGCCAAACCAGAAACATAGAGCTTTTATAAAAGGAACGCAGGAGTCTGGACTAAATCAGCATAGATGCTTTCAGGATGAGTTGTTTCATTTCAATCCATTCTTTTTTTGACAAAATGCCCCAAAACAGTAGTTTTAGCCCCATTAGAAAGTTGCTAGTGATACAGATATAATGCAGAGTTTTAGGAGAAGCAGTCCTATTTATATTATGAAATAATATGTGTAAACTTTTAACCTCTAAGCAGTTCTCATCTCATTCAAAAACCTTAAGTGAACTTCCTACTTTGTTGTTGTCCAAAGCCTTTCCAGCTCTAATGTGTTCTTCGGAAACTCCACTGAAAATCTGTGTTCATCTATCAAATAAAACCGCAAGATCAGTAGAAAGGTGGTTGAGTGTGGGTGAAAAATAGCTCATCACGTGTCATCCTGATCATTCTAGAGCTGCTTGGACAAAAAGTGATGCGCGAATGAGGAGCTGTTCAAGGATGCAGAGAAGAACAGGGTCTATGTGTCACGGTTCTTGACGCTCAAATGGTTTTATCAAGGAGCAGAGACCAATCAGGAGGAAGAAAGAAATGGAAAAATGGGAAGCCTGACGCAAACAGAATAAAAATTCTTTGTTGTCTTCTTAAAATCCCAGAGCATAAAAGGTACATTAACTTTACACTATCAAATAAGTTTAACAAACAAAGCTGTTCACCAGCTGTGTTTCCAGCAGCAGCCGACAAAGAAACCACAAACCTCAGTGGTCGGTGTGATTAAACCCAACTAATCTGACATTATTCAAAGAGCAACATAACAAATCATTTCTCTTATCTCCGAGCAGCCATTTGCAGCTTGCAGAATAAAACGTAATTAAAACATTTCAGTAAAGGAAGCAGTGAAAAGAGGGTGATAAAGCACAACAAAAGGGGACATTTCCCGGTGGGATTCATCACTCAGTCCAACAGCTTTGATCGTTCCATTACAGTTAAGCTGAAAATCAGCTGTTTCCCAGCAAAGAAATTAACCAGCTTGTCTCCAGAAATTCTCCCTAACGACATCATAAGCCCCTCTCTGTGTTCCAGTGTTTGATTAAAATTTTGCACTTTTTTTTTTTAAACTTCATGTCAATAAAAAACATTTACAGTTGAGAATTATATTCATTCTCATTTTCTATAAATCTATTTAATGTGAAACTGGAAATGTTGACTTGGAAGCCGTGTTGTGTTTATTTGTAGTGGTTAAAATAGGTGTGATGAAAACAGAGATAAAGACTGAATACATCCATTTCAAGCACGAAGTACTGACACAGCAGAGCAGTTCTAATTAACGAAGCACCTGCAAGAAATAATAATAGTTGAATTAAGTTATGCTTTAGAAGTTCAAGATAACTTTAATACACTCCATCCTAAATACCATAATCAACTGGGAAACAATAAAATCAAGGCCAAATCATCAAAGCCGTTACTGCTTCTAGTCAATCCATCATTGCTGTAGGCTATGAAGTCAATCCACAGACATTTAACATCTTTATTTTTTTCAAAACTTTTAATTGAAAGTATAAAAATCAGCTATTAATTCTTGTGATTTTTTTAAGCTAATAAAAACATTTACCCCACAAAAACAAAGACATAAATTAACACCAGTTAATGTCCAATTTCTGCATGAACCCAACAGGTGGTGCTTTTATTTTGAAAAACTATTAGTGTCCTTGTGGTAACGTCAGCAACACTTCAGAATCCTAAACAGTCCACTCCTTTACTGCGTTGGTTCAGGTTTACAGGACTGTACTTTGAGGATCATTTTTAAAATGATAAGAAACCCAAAACTGCATCGACATTTAAAAACCAGTCACAGTCTGGTGTGGCATAAAATATGCTTTGGTGAAACAGAGGAGACACTGAAACGTTGTCGCTTCAAATCACGTTAACACATAAAAGTGCTTTACTTTTACTCCTGATCACACGGGGCAAAGCTTGCTAAACTAAAAGTGATTCAAGTCCCAGACCTCCAGCCTGGGTCAAGTTGAAAGATTTTCATTATGCAACTTAATGCAACTCTAGTCTCAATTCATGGTTCAGGGTTACAATGATGTTTTGGGTTCAGGCAAGAGGAGCAGCATTAGCTAATTTTTCTGACAATGGTGTAAATGGTCCCAGTCATCTGCTTGGTTTTAGACACTTCTCAGATCGAACACAAATGAATTGGTCTTTAATGTGGTTCTGCAGAACTCTGATAGGCTGAGGAAATATGTCATCATTCTGGATCAGGTTTGGCAGTAAACTTGTCCAGGAGCGCTGGAATCGGGAGCGCTGATCTATTCCTTGGCCTTCACACCCTTTGTGCATTTCAATGTTTTAGAGCACAGCCAACAGTGCTGCTGCGATTCAACTTAAACTGAACAATTGTCTTTCAGCAGGAAACCCCTAGAAACCCTCATCAACTCAGTAGGTGTCTGGAGTGGATGGATGTAACACTCAGCCTGCATCGTTTCAGGAAGCTTTCCAGGAGGTGCACAGTCGGTAGAGAGTGCATTACCTTAAGCAGGCTTTCATCGTCTTCTTTTATCTCGGTGACATTCTCACGATTGAAAAAGTTGGGTTTAAAATACTTTTTCTACTCATCTGTAAAGTTAAAGCTGATAAATCACGACTTCCAGACTTCCTTCAGAGCCATGTGCAGCATGGTAATAAGGAATAAATTCCTTATTACTGAGCGGTGCAGAGGAAAATTATTCCTAACTTTACCTGGATTCTACTGGCATCTCAGGGTTGAACATGAAATTTTCTAATCTGTAGGTTTCTTTTTGATATATATATATATAGAAATTCCCTTCTCACCCTCCGCGGGTGGTCTGTTTCATCCTCTGAGCTCGGGTCCTCTACCAGAAGCCTGGGAGCTTGAGGGTTCTGCGCAGTATCTTGGCTGTGCCTAGAACTGCACATTTCTGGACTGAGATGTCTGATGCTGTTCCTGGGATCTGTTTGAGCCACTGCTCCAGTTTGGGGGTGACTGCCCCGAGGGCCCCGATGACCACAGGCACCACTGTGGTCTTCACCTTCCAGGTCTTTTCCAGTTCCTCCCTGAGGCCCTGGTATTTCTCCAATTTCTCATGCTCCTTTTTCCTGATGTTGTAGTCACTTGGTATTGCTACATCCACCACAACGGCTTTCCTCTGTTCTTTATCCACCACCACAATGTCTGGTTGGTTCGCCATTACCATCTTGTCTGTCTGGATCTGGAAGTCCCACAGGATCTTAGCTCGGTCATTCTCCACCACTTTTGGGGGTGTTCCCCACTTTGATCTCGGGGCTTCCAGTCCATATTCTGCACAGATGTTCCTGTACACTATGCCCGCCACTTGGTTATGTCGTTCCATGTACGCTTTCCCTGCCATGGAAAGCGTACATGGAACATATATATATATATATATATATACTCCCTGCTATATATATATAGCAGTGAGTAATGACATCACATCTCTTAGAACTATATAGCAGACTATCCAAGGTGTTGAATCCAGTGAGTCAAAAATAACCAATGAACTTTCCAAACAGCTGCTGTCCCCACCGCTCTATGTAAATGTTTGATTCGCATTTATTTACCACAAAGTAGCATTTAATAACGACACTTGTGAGCAACTTTTATTCAAAAGCATCTCTTCAAAAGTATATATAAAATTCAGCCGTTGAAAAGCTTTTGTGATTTTAGAAATGAGGCCATGATATGCCGTCAACATCTGACACCTTTAATATAACTTGGTCGCATGAATGTGCAAACCCTTAAATTAACACTTTGACGAAGAAACCATCTTGAATTTAATTTTAGCATTTAGTCTTGAATTGAAGCTGAGATTTTAACATGGGTGTGTACACTTTGAGTCACTGTGAAACTAAAATAACGTGTTTTTCTGTGGCGGCATAAAAGTGGAATAAGTGGCACAAAGTGAAGTGCTAGCTGTTTTCAATAATAAGGAAAATGCTCATGGGGCTTGAGGGTTGTCTGGAGGGTCTTTTTTAGCCATTTTCACATCCTGATTGACCGCAGCCTAATCTGAGCTGCTCAGTCAACTACAAAACACACAGTGTGGGGCAACAGGCTCCTGCAGGCTTACACTGGGAATCCCAAAT
Organism: Poecilia reticulata; assembly: GCF_904066995.2. Taxonomy (NCBI): domain Eukaryota; kingdom Metazoa; phylum Chordata; class Actinopteri; order Cyprinodontiformes; family Poeciliidae; genus Poecilia; species Poecilia reticulata. The sequence continues at coordinate 8,401,188 of NC_088848.1, read as the reverse complement.
GAAAGAAATACAAGGGAAACTATTATGTACTTGTTGCCAGCCACACTCAACAAAAAAACCGAGTTTGCAAACACCCGAGAAAAAAGTAATTCTGAAAAGCTTCTTAGCCATTGAAAGAGATCCCAAAACATGTTAGCTGCACTAATAAAATATTCCAACTTTATGCTTGCATCACTAGGACGGAGGGAGTTTGGGACTCTTTCAAAATTAAGTCGTAAAAAATATCTGCTGAAGAGGCCCGAATAGGTTCACAGGAGTAATGACTTTAGTTTATTTCATACAAAGACTCAGCATTTCCCTGCACCCCAGATGAGGCTAAGCCACACGGTGTCCTGATGCTTCAAAGAAAGGAACTCTGCAAGAAACTGAAACAAATGATACAAGCTCTCCAAAAAAAAAAAAAGGAGCCATATTCAGACCTTCCTACAGGATGCGAAGAGCATTAGGGAATCAATTTTTAGTTCCGGCTGCAGTCCAAATAAAAATTTTTTTAAAAAGTAGCCTTGTCATCATATTTAACGATGAGCAGGCGGGAGACCTGAAGGAAGAGTAAAAATCCAATACAAGTGCCATTAAATAAATAAGCCTTCAGAGCCTTGCCATAATTTTGTACGCATGCCTCTTTCTGACTGTGCTTGCTGGGATATGCACGGAGAGCGTTATATCAGGTAATAATTAATTTGTGCAACGGCATGCTCAGATGTGTGCTGCATCCGTTTACTCGCGTCCTTTCGTACTATGCAAATACTGAGAGCATTTTCTCTTCCACAGCGAGAGTAAAAACGATGGTGGAGGTGCAGAGGCCTCTGATACTTATAGAGCAAATGTGGAATTTGTTCAGAAACGCCCTTGGACTGAACAAGTTCTTCCTGTTGAAGGAGAGTTTTTGTCTCCACAGTTGCTACATGCATTCTCGGTATGAGGGATCGCTGTAAAGTCACGAACACAATGCAAGCGATTGCCGTCTCTATGTGCTCATCCAGGAGAAACGAATGCTGCGAACTGCTGGGTTTTGCTACACAGACAACCTCCTCGCCGCTTTGAGGCAGCCAGAAAAGCAGCAAGAAGAATACCGAGCTCTGTTTGCTCAATGTGTCGCGGGGTCGTGCTTGCCTTCGCACTGAAATGACGCTCTCCATATTTACTGCAAATCAGCGACCTTGAAAACGTCAGGAAGGTCACGGAGACAATAGGGTGATTTGAAATCTAAAGAAATGGGAGTCTGACATCACACTTGGTGGACACCAACAACCAAACTGTGAAAGTACATGCATAGATTCTTAATATTTTTTTTTTATTATTTCACTTCTTTTAGCTTCTAAAGGAACAATGAAGTCAATTTGTTTTTTACAAACAAGGTTATTAAGAGAAAAACCTGAACCAAGTCTTTACAAGCATGATTTGAAAATTGTTCCATTAAGAGAAAACTGGCTGATAAATACTTCATGCAAATAATGGTTTTAAACCCAAGACAACTTTATTGTCTGCCCAAATGATTACCAATTTAAAAATTAGGAGCTATTATGAATTGGGAATGAAACATTTTCAAAGTTCTCTAAGTGGATTATTGCAACAAAAGTAAAAAGATTTATCCCAGTAAATTAATAAGTACAAGGAGAACTAAATAAAACATGCTTCAATCAAATTATTTTTCGCTGAAATTCGGGTGATTAAAGGTCAGGCCTGCTCTAAATCGACTCACATGAGTCACATTTTTCTTGTTTGTTCCACAAATTTGAAAACATGTTCTGAGACGTCTGTCCTCTGCAGGACTTTTAGGTCTCCGGTCATCCAGGCTTACAGCTCTATATAAATGCAAACCAATGCACATGAAATTTGTTAAATCTGTCAGTTTATGTCATAATCTTTATAAAATAAATGCTTGAAAATGAAAACCGAAGCATGGATTTATGCCTCCAACAAGTTTTCTTCCAGGTGGGTCATGTATTTAGCTGAATTCCCCAGAGCATGGCGTTACCTATACCAACTTAGTTTTCTTTTCTCTTCTTTTAAGAGGGTGTAGTGTATTTAGCTCATGTGCGATGTAAATGTTTCTTGTCTGGTGTGTTCCTAGGCCTCGATGGTGCTGGTAACTGTAAAGGAAATGTCCCGTTTTAGGGGTATCAAAGTAAAAGGGGGCTGAATGCACGTGACATTTTTAAGGATTTTATTTGTTTAAAAAAAAGTGTTCTCGGTGCAAGTATTCTTTTCCTTCCACTTCCCAATAATATGCTGCTTAAAGTCCCAACAAACACAGACATTTATGGTTGTAAGATGACAAAATGTGCAAAAAAGTTCAACAGTTTAGCAAAGCAGTGCAGTTCTCTTCCGGTTTAAGTTACTATTATTAATATTTTAATTGTCTTTTAGTTGCAAACGGTTAAAAGAATTAGACCAACAACGGTCAGTCGTTCAAATATGGTGCCTATACTTTCTTATGAATAGATTCTAAATATGCATTTACTTTAACTAGCCATTACCTTCTTGAAGACAGTAATAGCCTGACGTTTGTCTTGTGGCTGCGGCCATATTGCTCTTATATTCAAACAACAACGATGACTAAAGCACTCAGAAACCAGATCCTCCACTAAACCTTTGGCGGTACTCAGTTTGTGTTTCATGTTGTATAGGTTGCACTGTAGCCACCTACAGCCTGAAACAGGATCCTTTGTTTGTTTGACAACGACCTCCGTACATTGCGGGCGATCTGATCCATCAGTGCAGACGACGTCCATGTGGAGCTCTGACAACAGTGCTGCTTATCCTTGAACCCGTTTGGGTCAAGCCCACCGGATCCTCATTCATGCGACTCCAGCTCGCACGCCTATTTAAGATTCTCTTTGCGTTTTGCAGACTCTTTCATGTGGCGCAATTGAATTATTCTCATTAGACCAAAGCTGCATGTTCTGCCCTTCTCTCTAAATAAGAGACTTAAACTTTTTACACAACAGCTTCCGTTATTATTCAGATATTAAAATGCTCCACAATCAGAACACGCAGAGCGGAGCTCCAAATCCATCAGTGGCTTAGCCGTGATTTAAGCCACCCCTGGAAGCATCCCAAAAACTCTCACAGCGAGGCGTAAAGAGCTTACTGTAGGACGGGAGGGGGAAGGATGTTTCCACCCATAACAGCCACCACCACCCCCCTCTCTGCTGAAATATCAGAATCCAGCCAACTTATCACAGATGACAGACGTACAATAAAAATTAAATATATTCATGTTTTTGTCTCTGATATTCGTCACCGTGAGTGAAAACAACGGTGACGTCTCACCTAACAGGCCCTTTGTGTTAAAATGTAGATGCTTTGTAAATGAGAGCTAAGGTCATGCTAGTCCTTTTCCTTTGTCCGTCGTTTTGACTGATGGGGTCCAAAAAAACCCTCAGTATGATCTATTTGTATTTTTAAAATGATAATGATACTTTCAATATGATTAAACTTTCACTCAATTTAACTGATATTCAACTCAAATAAGCTGAAGAGAATTTACGTCGTGACGTCACACATCAAGCACGTGAACGCACATCACTTTTTCTCCACAGTGACAAAAGACTGACTGTGGCTGTAGCAGTTTTATATAAACAATGAAATCATGTGCCTCATTGTGAGTATCCAAATGTCTCAAGTGAGCTTCCTGAGGAGTCTACTGTCATGAGGTTTTGGACGGCTTCCCATGTGGGTTTTGATATTGATCCCGAGGCTGAATTCACGCTCTACCGCCACACTGGAGACTAGAATTACAAGAGCCACTTCAGCCAAAGTTTTGAAATCAGATCACTTGTCCAACTGACGTGATCAGAAGTCAGCAAGGCTCTCTGAACGAGGGGGTTCCTGATCCTGCAAGCACTCGCTTCTGCGGGAGAAAACCGCAACATGCGCTCCTCCTGCACTGGGTTTGTATCAGCTTTAAGGTGGAATCATCAAAACTAACAGAAATGAATCACCATGTATTACTCTGCTGGTAAATAATAAAAAGTAGGAGTAGGAGCTTAATCGCCTTAATCACCTGAAAAAAACTTGATTATATTCTAATGTGTAGAGTCTTTATTTTTAAGGACATTTTGGGTGTCAAAATGCATCTTTAAAGGTTTGTTTCATTTTCTCTAAGCAGTACAACAAAAAGCTTGCTTGGTATCAACTATCATTCAGGTGTTACCTCAATTAAACCTTTTTTTTTAGTATGAGGGGTTAAAAGATTAAGATTTGCTACGGATTATTGTACAACATTAGAAGTTCATCTCATCAATCTCTTCACAAAATGGGAGTAAGAACATTTGGGCAAGTCCTTTTTCCCTGGTTTTAAAACACAGTGCTGCTTTACGGGACTAATTAATGTGTCTGACTAACATAGAAAAGGTCCAAATTAGACAGAAATCTTCCTCCTGGCTGTTGGGATATGGTAATTATCACACCTGATACCCACTGCTGTCCAAAACTAAAGCCATGTTTGCTCAAAGAATTTGGCTCCCTGTGCACAAACAGTTCATGCAGCTTTACACCTGCATCCCATGCAGAGATGGCTACTACACACAAACGGAAGAATTTGTGGCTTAAGGACCCTTAGTCCAGTTAACATAGTCAACTGTTTATTTTTTGTTGACTAATGCATTCCTCTTCAAAAACAGAGACCTCTACTGACAGAATTTACCTAAAATTATACAGAAGTATTGTAAAAGTAAAATAAATCCACTTTGAATTCTAGATTTTTTTAGTCTTAATGTTTCTTTTGTCGTAGTTCAATAAATGCTGAAATGGTGGAACCTGTGGTGTGTACCTGTAAATACTGTACATAGTTAGGGTTAGCTTTACAATTACAAGTTCTTGTAAACCTGATCATTTATGCAATAAAACTATTGAACTGAAGTGAATACTTTCCTTCTTGTTTTGTGGACCTAATGCCAAAATGTCAACTCTCCTGCTGGTTCCTGTGTGAACCTGCGTTCTCATCCCTGCGTAAAGATTGCCATCTGTGTTTTCCGGTAATCTCCAAAGAATGTAACTCCAAGTGCTTCTTCTTAACCTCTATAAATATTATTTCAAAAATAGACTCACCCATATCAAAACTAACAGAAATGAATCACCATTGCGTCATCAGACGCAACAATAACAAATGGCTAGATTCTTGTAAGCACACGAAAAAGAACAATAGTTTTTTAACCCCGCAATAGGTTCCAACACGTGTTCTTTGGAAACACGAGTCTGGAAAAGTCTGGAGTTTTTACAGCAGTGGTCCCCAAACTATGGCCTCCACATTTGGTCCGGCCCCTGAACAATGCCAGAGAGCGTTTAGATTTTTTTTCATATACCGTATTTTCCGGACTATAGCCGCTACTTTTTTCCTAAGCTTTGAACCATGCAGCTTATAGTCCGGTGCAGCTTATATGTGGATTTTTCTTCAACCACCAGGGGGCTCTTTAGCAGGAAGTTAATCATTGGAAGTCAAAATTGGAAATAAAAGAAGAAAGCACCCATTAAAACAGAATTAGATTTTAATAGGGAATTGAAATTTGAGTATGTTGTTGATCAGTTAAATAGCATTAAGGGGAAAAAGAAGATTTTTTGTTTTTTTGAATAATACTGGGATTATTATGAGAATTTGAGGTATAAATATTAGGATCCAATAGATGGCAGTAGTGCAACAATAATGGATGCAAGCTGCCGTTGAAATCTAAAGAAGAAGAAGAAGAAAAAGAAGAACATTTTCATTTAGCACATGCTAGTAGCAACACGAAGGATCAGCACTTTTACTGTTACAGTTACCGTTCGGAAACTACCATAATCAGTTCAGTTAGATCTAATCTTGGCAACTTGTTCTTTTTTAACCATAATAGATGTGATATTCAATTGACCTGTTATGACTCAAATTTTGGGTGTCGCCACCCCTCTGCTGCTTCTGCATCGCTGTGGAAAACCTGGAGCGGCAGAGAAATCTGCGGCTTATAGTCCGGTGCGGCTTATATGTGTATGTTTACCTTTTTTTTTTTCTTTTTTTTTTTTTTAAACTTTGGGGTTGCGGCTTATAGTCCAGAAAATACAGTATTTATTTCATAAATAGTGTTATTTTCAGAATTTTTTCTGTGAAGAACCCAGAAAATGTTATTTGATTGTGCTTTCTGAAAAACATTTTACATTTTACATTAGGCACTCCTGCAATAGTCACACTTTTTCTGTTACAAACTGACTTCGCCCCCCCCCCCCCCCCCCAGAGAAGGGAAAAGCAATGTGGCCCTCACAGGAAAAAGTTTGGGAACCCCTGGTTTACAGAGTTCTCTTTTAACTTATTCTCTTTTACAGATAACACAAACATTTCCCAACTACCTTTAAGCAGACATTTTTACATAAGACAGACTTTATAGAAAAAACAAATCTGACTCACAGTCAGCAAGGAAGGAATGAAGTTAAGGAGGGAAGGTCGTGTAAAGGAACGTAGTTTCCAGGAATCTGACTGTAACGAGGAAAAGCCCCTTGCTTTCAATCCAGAGAGTCATGTCAAGTCTTGTTTGTTTCTCTTTTGAGAAAAACAGAGTTCAGAAAAAGACAACTTCTGCGTTTGTCTTTTTGTGGAATGGTGAATGATTTAAAAAACAATTCTTTGGTTTTGACTCCAGAGAGAGATCATCAGACGCAACCAAATGACTTGAGCTTCACATGTCTTCTTTTTTTTTTTTTTCCAGAAAGGCCATGACAAAACAAACCTGACAGCTGCTGTCTTCTGAAAATAGCGGCAGACACAGTGTAGAGGCGGGCGACGAGATTCTGCCGCGTTGTTCGTTCTGTTGTAAAGGGGTGTCAGTTCCACACACAATCCTTTTGGCAACTGAGCCCACAGGTGGCAAACACCAACCCGTCTTTCTGACACGGCCACAAGCGAGTTGAAAGAATATCAGTTACGTACAACAACATTCAATCATCATTAACTCAAGCCATGATGCCAGATAAAATGTCAAGCAAAAGAAAAAGAAAAAAAAAGAAAAAATACAGCTTCACACGGTGGAAAACGTGCAAAAACGAAGCAATAACAGAGGTGAAGTGTGGACATTAATTTAAAGTACAGCTAAACATTTTTTATCCAAGAGGCAGGATAGTGTTTACAATTTCCCCTTTCCTTTTTTACCCCCCCCCACACTGCATGTAATGGCTCTGTTTGTTCCTCAAAGGTCCTCTGGCCGTCTGTTGGAATGACTTTCTGCCCCCCTCATTACTTGCTGTGTGTGAGAGTGATCCAAAGTGCCATTATGTCTTGCTGACAGAGGTCAAGGCAGAAGTTTGCTTTTTCAGTAAGCCAAGTCGGCTCAAATGGGACGATCTGTATCATCGATTCATCCACTACAACACTTAACGCTTGTCCAAACGCTACACGTGGGGACACATCTATGTAGTTTTTCACATGCCAGGAGTGACTGCCGGTATAAATTTAGCTGTAAATACCTTTCTGCATGAGATTGGGTTGAGCTAAAACTATAGATATCTGCATCAATGTTATATTTTTTTCTCCAAATTAGTTTTGAGCTCGTCGCCGTGGAAGTAGGCTCCTACCCCGCTGCTCGTGTTTGCTTCCTCGATAACAGAAAAGTTTTTTTTTTTTTATCTGTAATTTCTGTGTGAACTCTGACCGGTTTCCATAGTCTCGCTAATGAAAAGCACCCTTGCAACATGATGTTACCAACACAATTTTCCAACTGTGGGGATGATGTGGTGTCCAGCAAAACTCAAAGAACATTTGTATTTGTAACAGAAATGAAGTTACAAAGAGGTGGACTCAATTTAAGAATTTCTGACCTGTAAATTTAATTTGTTTACTGGATTTGTTCAAGGGTTGAGAGAATATAGAATGCATGACGCACTTTTCTGATTTGTTTTTGGTTAAAAACTTTAAAAATAATCTATAATTTTTCTGTCATTTTCTAACTATGCATGTGTTGTTCTATCAAGTAAAATCTCCCCTCAAAATACTTTGAAATGCGGTTTTTTAGCGTGACAGAAAAAACTCTCGCTACATCATAAATTCTGAGGGGAAAGACCTCATTTAATAAATTGCCATATCTGGTACCAAGTTATGATTCTGAGAAAACAATTACGACTGGCCATCAGGATCTTTTATCTACAACATCTCAAAAAACAGAGACCAGATTGCAATGTAGGATTGAGGTCAAGTGGGTATCAGAGCAACATTCATGGAGTCACTAGAGTTGGCAACAACAGTGAGTTCTGTGCTACTGTTCCACTGTCTGCCTAAGTGCAGCTGACTAATTTTATTTTTATGAAAAGATTCCACCCGATTAAGAAAAGTGGTTACTGTGGTAAAAGGAAAAGAAAAAAAAAAAACACTGCTGAACCTTAGTTTAGTGTGCAAAGACTGCAAACCCAGTATGATCAGAATGCATCTCTCTGCTTTTCCATTAATAGAAACTCGTTCTTTGGCCAGAATAAAAGCTCGGTGACATCCCTGCACCCCCCCCCCCCAGCAGACGTCCAGAGGCAAGCACACGTGGACTAAATGTCACTCAGCGGGATTCTGTCATTTAGGAAAAATCTTGTTTTCTTGCAGAATTTCTCAAACCCGGCCTCATTTTCTCACACAAACATCAAGCATGTGAATTTCTAAAAGCAGACCCTAAACAGATGCACACAGTTACAACAGACCTGGAAATCAAAATCACCTGTTCAGGCTACAGGACAAGAGCTTGTGAGCTGAGCAAACATCAGCGTAATGAGATTTGTGATAAATAGGAAGGGTGGTCTTCTGTCATGTTAAAGTGGCCTGCATGGGGGGGAGGGGAAAACGCAATAATGCATAAACTGACAGATGGGATCTTTCTGTGTCCCCAATCTGGGGTAAACTGAGGTCTTATACGTTCATTATGCTACTGATTTGAAATGTACAGGCCTGAAATTTTATTCGGGTGTTTGAGAGGCAGAGTTATGACCTCCTGCAAATAGACGTCACAGAACTAAAAAGGTCACTAGGAAGTGTCCTCACTGCTAATCAAACACACCTAAAGGGAAGGTCTGATCTTTTATAATCTACTAAGAAGTCAGGTCGACTGGGGAAATCAACATCAGGCCTCTGGGACGTTCTCGGACCAGCTCGCACCTGCCTGTCACTCAACATTCACCGTCAGAGGTAAACACCTGCGTTTACAATACCGTTCATTTATTTGCGGCACAATGTGTGTACTCACATTTGGTTGTAATGAGTCATGCTACAGTTGCTTCAGCTTGACATAATGTAAAAAAAATAAATAAAATTTGGGAAATCCTCATGAACAAAAATGGTTACAAACATGGCTGAAGGTTTCAGCAATGACAAAATTATGTTTTGTGACTTTTAACATGTCTATATTATACACTATAATCTTTGTAACTCCTCTGGCATGCTGGATGTAAATTTCAGGGCCAAATCCTGACTAATGGAAATCCCTTCTTGTTTTTTATTACTTCTCAAAGTTGATCACAATGTGCTGCTGAGGTTAATGGTCTCTTTGTACTTAAAAGTGACTAACTTTTAAGTAAAAAATTCAGTCTTTTTGCATACCGAGTAGATTCATTTGTCAAATTAAAAGATTTTTGAATAAAAATATAGATAACTTATCGAGATTAAGCAGGTATTAAACATACCTTTCATTAAACCTACATTTTTTATTAAAAATCTGTTTTTATTATCCGATATAAATATTCCAATCTTAAATGTCTCACACTTCCTGTTCTAATTCTTCCCACAGTTGCTCCACACCAAACTCACTCGTCCATGTTCTTCTGGAGACCATCTTCCTCCCAATGTTTGCAAATGTCATTTTATGCCGCAGCATTAACAGCTAATTTCTCTGGAAATAAATTACCACACCCAGCCCCCGAGAAACAACAACACTGCACCAAGCTTTCCACATCTATCAGACTCCTGGACAGAGAAGAGTGATTCGTCTCTCCAGAGATGACGTCTCTACCACTTTAGTCCAATTTCTAGTGTGCTTTACACCACTGCATCCAGCGCTTTGCACTGATCTTTGTTTGGTTGTAGCCGTTTGGCCAGTGCATTAATACTTGGAGCTTACGCGAAGTCTGGAAGCCTGTGGCCATTATCTCTGCAGAAGATATAACGTGCAGACAGTTGATGACTGCTTCGCACTAGTAAGCGGCCACTGCGCTGCGGTTACATCAAGTGCATTAAATGAATTCACGCCCACTTGCTGCCAAAATTAAGTAAGCTCTGCATTGGCAGCACATAATTTGGCAGCGCAGTTGTCAACCAGGAGAAGACCGCCCCGATCCTGACTCAGGACTCCCCGACTCCCTGAGGTCTTCTTTACCGTCAGCTTCTCACTCCGACGTTCTCGGCGATCCAGAACACAAAGCATCACTTTTCTGTTTTACGTCAGTCAGCAAGCTAATATCTTTAGCAGGGTCAGACATGTTTATGACATCAGAGTAGCAAAACGAAATCAGGTTTGTGAAAATACGAATAAAGAAACTATGTTTTTGTTGTATTAAAAAAAAAAACCCTTTTAATATAATGAAATGCTTTGCAAATAATTTCACGTGCATCGGACCACTTTACCCCGAACTCAAAGTGCACTGTCAACACACGCACACAAAACCCCGCAATATTGGTGTTGCTGACAAGATTTTGGCCTTGACTTTTAGTCTAAAACAAATGTGATTTAAACATTAATGAGATGTTCAACTGTTACACAATATTTGGAAAGACTGAATGGAAGTTTGAGCTGACGTTTTGGGATTTTGTCATTAGTTCTCGCATTTGTTGCTGGAAAGCTTCTCAGTCATCATGATTTATGGTCATTTGGGAACAAACGGTTGCCTGTGGAGTGCAGGTGCAGTTCAAAATTTGGAAGATCATTAAAAAGTTAATTCATCTCAACAATTCAACTCCGACAATGAAACTCATTTCTCAGAAAACTCACCCCCACTCAGAGAGAGAGAGACATATCAAGTGCTTGTGTTTCTGTTTCAGCAAATCAAAAAGCCAAAATTCCAGTTTCGGTTTCAGGAAGGGAGAAAAGAAGGAATGACACAGAGGAGAGGAAAATATGAAAGGACAAAAGAACAGAAGGAAATAAGGAAAAAAAGGCAATGAGAAGAAAATGAAGACGGATGAACAAAAGGAAGTCAAAGTCTAAAAATACTTTCGTACTCATTTTGCTTCTCAAGACTTGGAAAATAATTCAATCAAATTCCATAGGAAACCTCCAAAACTCGGTTTAATAACTGATATTGCTGTACTTGACTGACCAGCAAGATTAGCAGATCAATCCTCCACAGACAATCTTTGGGCTATTTTCACAAACAATAGAGATTGTCTCCAATAATGGACATTGGTTTCATTAATCCTAGCAGAACCACATTACGATCGTCTCCATGCAGCGCTGCATGGATGAAGTAATTACCGCATCATACTCTGTACAGTACACGTACAAACAATGTTTTCGTCAGCTGTAAGCCATAAACAGATAAAAACAAGTAAAAGTGCTCTGTGATATAAATCTGTACACATTAGGTTTTTAACTGGATTGCTAAAATAAATAAACTTATCAGGTTTTTATTAAGCTGCACCTGTGACACCCTAAGTTCAAGGGACATTTCTACACGAGAGTAGCTGAAAACAGTCGGGTATCATTTTCTCTGTTCCTGGTGTTATCATGTGTCCAAGGTGAGCCAACCCCATGTAAACTGCTTTAGTTACATGTGTTCACACCTGGCATTACAATGCATTCTGAGTGACCATTTAAAATTTGGCGAGATCAGATTTATTACGATTACGCGAGCTTCTCGGCGCAAACAAACAAAGCACTGCTATGTTTTATTCACTCCTATTTTGTATGTTTAATTGCTGAGAGAGAGAGAGAGAGAGAGAGAGAGAGAGAGCTAAACTGTTCATGATTTAATTTGTTTTCTATGCTCTCATTGTTTATGAGAGAATAAACTTTGTGTTTGATTAAAATAGCAAAATACTACAATTATCTAAATGAGTGATTTCACACAACAGAGGAAGGGTTAGAGACATAAAGAAAAGGACTGACGAGCACAAAGGAAGGAAGGAAACAATAAAATGCCAGAAAAAAGAAGGAAAGAATTGAGAGAAAGGAAGAAGCAAGGAAGGAAAGATATAGGACACAAAGGGAAAAAAAGGAAATTGAAAGATCAAAAGAGGAATCAAGCCTGGAAATACAAAAACTTTCAATACAATTATTTCCATGCTTATCCTGCTCTGGAAAATACTGAAAAATCCACGAGTGTACAGACTTTCCAAATGTGTGTACTAACCAGATTAGAAATTAATCATTATGCTCACTAAACTTCAACTGACAAACAGAACTCATACTCAAAAAATGATCCCTCTCAAAATATTATTTTTATACCAAACAGGCAAACGATGGTTTAAGTTGCTTGCAGACATCAAGGAACGGTATTTAAGACGCTGTAATGGCAGAATAACAAACACACAGAAGGAGGCATGGAGACAACACAACCAGATTACACTATTCCCCCCTTTTACTTTAACCAGCTTGCTCGTACTTCCCCAATACAACTGCCTCTCAGATGGCCTGAAAATAGGCTTTAATGTGTGCCCTAAAAAGGCAGAAAGAGAAAACACACATCTGCTGTGTTTAGGTAAGCTGTAGTTGCTATGGCTACAGATGAGCACTAGCTAAACAGTTGTGTGTCAAGCCGTCGTTGAACCAGAGCGCTTGAGCTGCACATACACACATTTGCTCACACAGAGATGCTCGAATTGAGATAAGCTTTTATTTTCAGAAAAATACGTTAATATAATGAACACTAAGCTTAAGCAAAATTTCCATAGGCTCAAGCAGCCCCAGAATTTGGGTCCCACAGCACTTCTACTAAACACATGCTACACAACAATCAATGTAGGCATATTGCATTTCTAGGTAACGGACAAAAGCTCATCTAAATGATAACATTTTCTACCTCAAGAACACGCAACTCAAACACTAAGCAGCTTTGTGAAAAAAAAACCTAATTAGACGCCAATTACTTTTTAGTAGTGCTTCATTCTTATATTGTTTCAAAAACCGTTGTTATTAGTTACAAATAATATTTATAGCAAGATATAAGTTGGGGAAAAAATAGAAAAAATAAAAAAATGAGAGAGAAATTTGTAACTGCAGGTATTACTTGATAAAATTCACCTGGAATTTTATCAGCTAATACCTTTTCAAAATGTCTATGCTTCTTTTCTTTTTTTTAATGAAATTTGGTAAAGTTAGTGGTCAGAACATGTACTATGAATTGCTAGAGGGTCTGAATTTCAATTGCATGCTTTCAAGGAAAATCCACATTGCATAATGTATTCTACAAGAATTTATTATTTTGTATTCTTTACTGTGTGCCATATATATGTGTTCTTACTCAGTAATACAAATGATGAGTTTTAGACCTCTGCAGTATTGTCTGGAATATTATGTTTGTTTTGATACCAGAACCAGTTAAATGCACCTTGCAGTTCCAGAGATTCGTTTTGAGGGTGTCATTTTTCAGAACTCACCAAAAAACAAAAAAAAAAAGCTATAAAAAAGAGGCTTGCTGTTCAAGAGGTTTAAAATTAGTTGTTGCATTAGCAGATTATTGCACAAATGAGTCCCTTAAAAGTGTGAAAATGATGATCTATTAGGATACTTATGCAGTACATATTCCATATTATATGTTTGAAATAAACATTCTTCCTTAGTAGTCATAGATTTTACTTTTCATTTTAACATTTTATAAACTATAATATTCTGTAACTGTGGTGTGTACTTCTTGCCCGCCGTTAAAGAGCAACAACTTCTCTGCGCATGCCAAAAAAATAAATGCTGCACCACATTTAAAAAGACTGAGAGAAATTGGGATCAGGACTGAAGTACTGCGGCAAATCTTGGCATGGTGCTCCCACTTATGCCATTTTATTTTATCACCCGTGCGTCTTCCAGTGCCAAGCGTTTATGGCCAAAATCATCAAACACCTTCAAGATTAAATTATGACATCTTAACTAGACGTCACCAAAAAGGGTTTTGTTTTTGGGGGGGTTTTCCCAGCCAAAAATTTAACTCAGGAGAGTTTCTTGCAATGCAATATAAAGATAACAAGATGAAGTCGTGGCGCCACAAAAACAGTTTGACAAACCAGGCACTATCATATCACAGATGCAATTTTGAAACTACGTCCTTCAAAGCAAATATATCCGTGTATCTCTGCTGTCTGCAGACTTTATGGAGGGTATGACCTTAATACACTCCCTAAATCTCTTTCCTGGCAAACAAGATATACAAGTCAACAGTTTACAAGATAAAAAAAAAAAATTAAAAGCATGTCCAGTTTGCTCACCTAGAGCCCAGGCACAGCATTATCTTATGATAATCGTGATTTCTAGTGAACCAAAAACACAGCAAGGAACCCAGCAGTGGCAGGTCGTCACAACAAAATCCAGGGGTGATAGTGATTATCTGTCAAGTACCATTTGAATACCCAAGCAACAGTCTGCTCCTGAAGTGACAAAAGATGCTGGAAGAGTGTGAACTCACCAGGACTCTTCCCGTCAGCGTCTGGGCGGATATCATGACTCCGGCCCAGTCTTTCACCGACGTCATCCAGCCCACCTCGCTCGCCGCAGGGTCCTCTTTGTCCGTACGCTTAATGCCATCGCCCGTCGTGATCCGGTGTACGTCCTGAAAGGAGATGCACCGTTAGGACTTCACCACTGAATTTGAAACATATTTTTTAAAAAATCATACAACTAGAAACAATCTCAAGGAAAAGCATTCTACTGTTTGGTCATTTTTCCACCAACGCTGTGCTGGTTTATGTAATGTTTTATGTGGTTCTTTTAGTCGTCCCCTCTGTGAAAACCAGGCAGCGTGAACAAAACAACGTGCATTTCGGCACACTTCAAATCAATCCTACATCAGATGTTCTATTCTCAACATCCACTGTAATCTTTTATACTCTACTTTATGGAAATGTGCAACTCCAATGTAACCTAAAACCATAGGGTTGCCCATAAACCCTCGTTTTATCAGGGATCATAATCTGTCATGATTTATGTAAATCAACTGATCATAAGATGGGTTATAATCAAATCAAAAGGAAAAATTGTAAAAATTTATATCTAAGAATTTTAATAAATTATGTTAGCTTTCAATCTTTGTTATCCGAAAACCCTGTTTGAATCCTCTACCCAAAACGATGCGCACATTCATGAACACGAAGGAAGTCAGGATGAAATGTCAATATATTTAGTTCAAAAATCCTTCATACCCCTGTCAGATTGACATCATTTGCATTCAAAAGAGAGAGTAGCTACTCTCCCCCCACCACTCCCCAGTCTTATTAATATCTGATAATTTCCCTGAAAATTGTATATTTTTTGGGTAGTTTTTATGGGATCATAATGTCTTTTAAATCATTTCTTGGTATTACTTATTGTAATAAATGATGAATTAGCTTCTACATAAAAAACATATCAATAATATAATTAAGAGCTGGAATAATTACTGATGTTTTCTAAATTAGGGCCATTTAAAAAAAAAAAACAACCATGTAAATAATTCAGAAATGGAAAAAAAAAATGATATCCTATATTTAACAACCAGGTTCAATGCCTCCAAAACAAACCTACGCACATGTTTGCACACATGCATTTGGTAAACATTCAGGGAGAGAGAGAGTGGCAAAGAGACTCCAGGAGTGTATCCATGGCAGCCACTGAGCTCCTGGTGTTTCTGCTTCACTGAGTGGGCTGCCCGCACGCCTGCCTGTCTGACTGACTGTCTTTCTTACTGCTTTTCCATCTGTCTGGTGGGACTGCGATGATTCACGGAGCAGGAAATCAAGACAGGATGCAGAGGTTAGCCATGTTCCCTGATGAAACGCCCTGCAGCCACGAGGCTTCTATGTGGTACCCTCACTCACTCATCCATTCACACTCCTCTTGTTCAACAGTCGGCGGGGGAGACGGACCATTCACGTGGTCACCATTAGCGTGCGCGGCATCTGCTGCGGGTCCCTTTTTGTGTTGCAGCAGTCATACCTGGGATTTTAGCGTGCTACATTTTCCAGATGTAGAGCGGACAACAGCGTGTCCCTGTTATAAGGGCAGTGGGCTTCACAGAACTCCTGGCACGCAGCATGTGTTGTGCTTCCAGTCGACCATAAATCTTTGTGAACCTTGAGCATATAGCATTACTGAATTAAATAAAGAGGTGAATGAAAGTGGTTTGCAACACATAAATATGGCTAAAGCAGTTATGATTAGGAAAATGAATTTGTCTGCAGTTAGGAATGAGAAATTATTCTGGTGTTTGCGACAATAATGCATAGAGGTAAAAGAATGCTTCCATTTAACATTTTACTACGAAATAAATGAACACAAAACTACCTGAAGTCTTGACAATGAGGTTACTTCAAATCTACAAATATGACTTTTGCATTGTTCATAGAAAACACAAAATATCTAAAATAGTATGCATGTTTAGTTGTCATCGTAAACTTTAGTAATTTTGCTTTAACACAGTCGTGGAGCCCAAACTGTGAATCCTGTAACTTCTGTCTGAATAACGGTCGCTGACATCAGTCCCCAGCTGCTTTAGGAAATGACTGAACCCTCTCTACAAAATTGAAATGTATATTTGTGAGCCGCCCTCAAAGATTTACATCTGGAGTAATCAATCGTGTTGAGTATGAATGCAGCTAGACGGTGCCAAGCGGTGCAGAGAGATGTAGGCAACAGTTCTGATAGAGGACCGGGAGACGGTGAGGGGGGGGGGGACAGTTTCTTTATGGAATTTATTGAAAACATCATAATTACTAACTTCTGTTTTGGAACATATAAGAGACTATCCTGCATATAACTGGAGACACGCCTTTATAAAATGAATTTACTGTTGGCTTCATTTTTCAAAAAAAAAGAAGCTATTTCCACACCGCTGCTTAACGGAAACAAACAGTTTCTGAGAGAAATTACATTTGCATGTGTAAACTTATTTTTTTTTTGTTTTTTATTTTTAGTGAGTAGGGAGTTTAACCCCCTGTTCAGATCTAGATCATTCAGTTTAGAATGAGCTTGATCATTCTAAACTGAATAATCTAGTTTAGAATGAATTTTATTGCCATTCACACCTGACAAAAAACTGAATGATCATATCCATTTTTAACTGTCCAACTGTGTTTATCCTCTTCCAAGGCAAATCACACTTAAGACAAAGTGTCTCACAATACAGATAGGAGTCAACAGTACTTGTTTTGTGTGGCAATATCTGATGAAGCATGAACCTTGTCAAAGTACGGTGGGTAGCCTGGCTGGGAGGCCATGACTCATGAGGAGAGAGCCGGGCCCTGGTGGGGGTTCTGCTCCTTTCACCTTTCTGGACATAACCGAGCGCTCTGCCCCTCCTTGTTCTTTTTGATTCCCAGCCTTGGCCACATGCGTGGCGTGTTGCTGGCTTGATGCTAGGGGATGGGGGAGTTTGGTACCCTGCGTCTCCCTGGCCAGGGGCTGCTGCATATGGCTACTGCCTGGTGTCTGTCTGCCTGCGGCTCCTGCAGCCTCTGGGAGAAGCGCTACCTCCCCCTTGCTACTACTCTTATCATTGTGACGTCTTGGCAATTCCACGTGACAAACTAGCACACATACATATTTACACTAATAAACCCATACAAATGATTGAAAAGGGTGATGGTCATACAAACACATAGCCTGGTAAAAACCAGCCCATTGTTTTATTTTGCTTCACACAGAGGTCAAGGACTTTCAGCCATTGCTGGAGGCATCGACTCTGTTGAAGTTTGAAATTTTACCTAATCACAACGTTTGGCCGTGACGTATGCAATACACCAGTTCAATGCTACGAAGCTCACCAGCTTGTAACAACCATCCCCCACTGTGAAGAGAGACGTCCCAAATCGAATGAGATGACAGTTGACGTTTATTCAGTATTTGGAAACGTGGCCAACACGGACTGAACGGCTTCTTTTACTTTCTCTGCTGCTAAAACAGCAGCCAGGCTACGACTCTAAAGCAGAGCAGAAAATTGATGTCATAATTCTCAACTTCTAACGTTTGCTGATTTGGTCCAGTTGAAATTCTATCGCAGAAATCCACTTCAATGGGAGAAAGCCTAGACGGCGCAGAGCAGAGAGATTAGAATCTAGGAGCATTGGAAGGCGATGGTCAAATTAACAAACACAAGTTCATATTTTATTAATGGAACCGATCTACTCTGATGCCTGATGCAACCCTGAATTAATAAAATCAATCACACAGGTATGCAATCAGCTTCTCCAGGTAGCATAACCGATATAGTGATACAGAACAAGTGAAAAAAGAAAATGCAAGGGATCATTTCACTGTTTATGAAATTCAGACTGCATTTCTACTTCAAAATCAATCCTTAGACTGGTCAGAAACTATGGTGAATGAAGATCTATTCAACTAAGGGTCCAGCGCTAACCCTGCAGCCCTCAGGTTGAAATTGGGACTGAATCTTCTTTAAGAACAACTTTTGCTACAAAAAGTTCTATGTGGTCTTATTGTTATGAACTAAAAGTATAATTGTACCCCTTCTGAGGCCAAACAGAGTACCTGGATCCCTCAGAATGCTGCAGACTGTCATTACTAACAGTGCCAAAGCAAATTGTTTCAAAACTGTTAGTGTTTTTATCTAACATAATAGTGTTTGTACAGTAAGATTAGCTTGATAAATGGCAAAGAAATATGTTCAAAGATAGAAAAGTCTTACAATGTAAATATAAAGTAAGTATTTCTTCCGCCCACCTAAACCTCCCTGGTTTAGTAATCCTCAGAAATATTATGGCTGCAGAGAGAAATGCAATCATGTTTGGAACCATTAGTCACAGACAAGCAGAACTGTATCAGGCCTCGTTTCACTTTCCACAGCCTGTTCAGAGCTCTGCAGCTAACCTAATAACACTATAATAACACGTCCAGTTCACTTAGGAGTAAATACAGACAAGAAAATCCAGGGAGTGAAATTTTCATCTAAGGCAGTTCAGTGGTATCAAGCAACGAGGAAAAATATATGTTTTTAAATGTGCAAAAAGGGGAGTTGCATTTTATTGTGAGGATATTGCAAAATAAAACAAATTTTGCAATATCCATGCTTTGACCCGGACAACTGAGGCTTACCCAGGTTACATCATTTATTTTGTAAAAAAATAATCTCATCAGAGCAGCCTTAAATCATAGCGACCAGGGAAATAAAATCTGAACTTGCATTTGAATCCCCAAAAGCAGATCAGGGACACAGTGTGTGTGACAGGCGTGCTGCTCGACTCATCCGTCAGTTGCCTTTTGAATTTATGACATGAAACATGATACGAAGGCCTCCTGCTTCTCAGTAATAAACTGGCAGTGGTGACAATGTATCTGCCTGGTTACATGAAGACCTCTCTAAGACTAAGGAAGGCCACTGTCTGGCCATAGGCATAAAAATAAAACAATGTGGGTGAAAAGAGAACTATTCCTGAAATAACATGGCATTTAAATGAAACTGCGAAATTTACGGACAGGGAGAAAACCTTTCTGTAAGATTAGTTTGCACTCTGAAACACTAAAACCCTTGAAAACATGTCAGAGGCTACATTATAGGAGACTGCCTCGTTTCATCAAAACGGGGAAACGAGGCAGGTTCAGTCTGCCACTTCAGCAAACTGCTACCCATGCGTTTGAGGTTTTCCGACATAAAAAAAACTTTG
This sequence comes from Poecilia reticulata, assembly GCF_904066995.2. Taxonomy (NCBI): domain Eukaryota; kingdom Metazoa; phylum Chordata; class Actinopteri; order Cyprinodontiformes; family Poeciliidae; genus Poecilia; species Poecilia reticulata. The sequence continues at coordinate 8,381,456 of NC_088848.1, read as the reverse complement.
TTCCAACTGTTAAGCATGGCAGTGGCAGCATCATGTCAAGGGTTTATTTTGCCATCACTAGCACAAAAAGTGGTTGGAAAAATGAAGATGGAAGACAAATTCTGAACTCCAGGTCAAATCAGCAGCCTGGATGATTGAAAGTTGGACACGGTTTAATATCACAACAAGCTAATAATCCCACCGACACTAAACAAGACATATAAACCAGACGAACTTTAAGCTCCTGCAAAAGTCTTCCCCGAAGCTCACAAGTCTACTAATAGTGTGTTGATTACACTGAAAAGCAGGACATGCTGATGACTGTAGAAAGGACGTAGTTTTTATGCAACTTGCTGCAGGATATTGAACCAAATGGATCAATAACAAGGGATTACAATAACTCGTTCACCCATCTCTTATTAAAATCCTCATTATTCAAGTAGCTTTCCACTGCCTGATAATTCCACCCTCAAACGACACGATGCCGCTTCCATCTCTTCCCATTAAGAAATTATGCATTTGCTTGATCTTTATCTCATGCTTTGTGTAAACAGTAGCTTAGTGCATTTCTTTCCTTTTAAAGCAGATGTTCAGTTAAGCCCCAGAGCGGTGGCATTGATGTTTGTTTCCGTTTAATACACAAAATAAGTCATTTCATTTCTTTCCGCCAATTTTGCTTTATTTTTTTCCATTTTTGTATTTCTTACTAACAAGATCATAAATAATTTGGCTTGATGTACGAGTTTGTCTCCGCTCTTTCGCTGTACTAATGAATACAGTAACATAGGCAGAGCCGAGGGAAGCAATAGTGGTAAAGTAGGCCTAATTGGCACCACGCCGTTATCCCTCAGCACTTTAATGACCAAGTTTAAAAATGTAAGCTGAAAAAAAAAACACATCGGCCACGACTGTCTACTGTTAATGCCACTAAAAGCCGAGTTCAAAGATTAATGACCTGTGACTCATGACACCGTCTAATTATTCTTTTAAAGGGTGTGGTGGCAGGTTTTATCTTAAGGTCACACGCAGAAAAATGCCTTCAGAGCAGCACAGCGTTTTTGACATTTATATTTCAGAATACACTCACGGCTGGTTTGTGTTTTTTATTTCACTCTGCTAACAACAGACAGAGATGTTTAAATTACCTTCGGCTGGAGTGTTTCTTTAAAAGCGATGCGTTTTTAATGGCAGCAGGAGCCGGGTAAGTCATTACAGGCACTCGGTCTCCTCAGAGTCACTTTGATCAGTATTCTGCGCCTCCAAATTTAGGTCTCACAACCTCACCTAAATCAAGTCCGTCTGACACCGGAGGTCATTGATCAGCACTGCGAGTCTATTCCCAGAATTCGCCATGATCGTTTGTCAAAGGGTCAGCGCATTAAACTCGAATATAACACGCAGCTTCAGATAGTTCCTCGAATGAATCAATTATTTAAAAGTATATTAATATAAATCGGATTATTAATGAGCCAAGATGTAGAAAGAAAGATCCTGAAATATCTTCCAAATATCTTTAGGACCTTTCTTTCTTTTTTTGAACATAAAAAAATTATGGGGTGCATTTTTGTTCAGCACCTTTTACTCTGAAACCATTAAATAAAGTCCAGCATGACTAATTGTAAAGTCTAACTAGGCAGGAAATCTAATTCAAGCCGTTGAATTAGAGCTGCAAGGATGTGGGAAAATTGAGCTTTTTGTTCCACATTTAAAATGCTACATGTGGAAGACAACCACCAATGCACATCTTCACTAATGCGGCATCATCATGAGTCACTGCTAATGAAAAGCAGTGAGAAACGCTACTATGGTGAAGCAAACGGGAAGACGGAGGTGTGAGTTGATGGCGAGGACAGGACTAAATGCACGATGCAAGGTTCTTGGGATGAAACTTGTCAAAGGTTTCGACAGGTTTGAGACGGCGCCTAGCAGGACAACACCCAGCATGGTCATGGTTGGGCTAGGACAACCCAGTTCAAGTCCACGCCTGAATTAAATTCTCAGACAAAAATTTGCGAATACACATCAAGCAAGGAGGAAAACTGACTTCAGATGCAAAAAGCTCATTTTTCCACGTGCTGTTGCTCATCATTCCTAAACTGAAAGCATTTTGTGTTTACATAAAGGCAATGTGACTGGAGATGTATTGAATTGACACATGAGTTCCCATATTTATATGTAAACACCAGCAGTTTCTATAGCATCTAAAAATGTCATCAGGTGCAATATTTTGTGATAAAAAGCAACAGGCTATGAGGCAAGGAAAAAAAAAGCAAAAAACATTTGTGGTAATCACAAACCTCTGAGATCACAGATGGAGCCGAGCTGCAGCATGCTGCTTATATTATGCAGTGTAGCAGCTAATAAGTAGCTAATACTCACATGGCCAATTAAGTGAACAGGAGGAGAATTCTTCTTCACTTATTACAATGAGTAGTGATGAACTAAGTAGCCTTAAATACTAGTAAATTGTGAAACATAATCATTAGGTTAATGTATGTTTTCTGGGAGTCGTTTTTTATGCGTTTTCTTCTGTTTTGCATTTTTGAAAACTAACAATTTTCAAAAATATTTAGGATTATTTTTTCTCTTTAAAACAAACTATATATTGCACTGAAATACGTTTTTAAAAAACAATAGCAGGCACTTGTTCAGTTTGTTTTACAATAATCAATTTGCACTTAGAGACATTTTCCTGATGCTTTCCAAAGTCTAAAAAGGCTGTTAAGTAGGGGTGCACTGATTACAGGATTTTATGGGGGTTTTTTTATAACTGACACTGTCAGGTCATCAGGTCATTATTTTACGATGACCTGACAATGCCAGTGAAACAATACCAACTAATTTTAGCTGCACATGAGGTAAAGCTCTCAAATATATAGGACAAGTTTAAAGTATTGCTGTCCAACTACTAAATTAACTAAAAATCCCAAAAGAAAATGTTCCTCAGTTCCTTTAGGCATTCATTTTTCAAAATTTTAAAATAAACTTAAAAAAAAAACAAAAAAAACAGAAAAAACTTGCTCATAACAGTCTCTTACCAAAAACTAAAGTCAACTGTAATATTTTGCTTTTACAAAGTCACAAGATTTGAGGTCAGTTACAGACAAACTAACAAAGAAGCTTAAAATCACCATTAAGAGATTTAAGTTTACTTGTAGTGCAAGAAGAAAACGCCCAAATGCAGCAGCCTTAAAACGTCAAGGTAAAAGATATTTGTGGATTAGCAGGGGCTATATTTTTACGACTTGCAGAAAGCCTTCAATACTTTTAACCATTATGTGTTTATTGCCTTGTTCTTATAATAAAACATTTTAGTTCACAGACATAAAAAGATAAAATTATATGTGAGTAACAGAAAACAGTCACTAAAGTGACATTTTATAGTCAATTTTGGTATTCCTCAGGGTTTCACACTCAATCCAATTTTTAGGATGTATATCAACGATTTTCCTGAAGTTTATCCATGTCACATTGCTTTCAGATGAATGAAGATCACTCTATTGTACATTCAAAGGCATCAACCAATAAGCAAGCTGCAAAAGAACAGTCAAGTCTATCGATTAAGAAACATGCATCTCAGTTTTTTTTTTTCCAAAGTCTGTAATTGGAGATCCAGATGTTATGGTGGCAGGGGGGAAAACCGCCATTAGCAAAAGATTGTTAGTATGTGGATGTAATAATGGATTCACACTCATTTAAAAGTCAAAAACAAATTGAAATGAAATGTGGCGAATCTTACACAGATGAGAAACAATTTACAATCACAGATGGAAATGAGCAGCGAGGTTCTGTCACGTGTGAATTACACTCTGATCAGTTCAACGCAAACAGACAGACCATTAAAATATTAATTATTAAGATATTTTAACTAAACGTATACTTATCTATATTATCTACAAGATGGGGTGAATAAAGCCGTGCATGGTTCAGCCAAATTTTGGCTGAATAATTTCATTAAGGAAAATGAAAACTTGTCCAGCAGAGGAATAAGGATAATGCTTTTAGGTAGTCAGCATTTTCCAATAGGGAAGCCAATACTTCAAAAAAAACTGAGAACATTAAATATTACATGCGATAACTAATCACATCTGGGATCCCATAAAAACGAAACAATAGTCATAACTAGTGGCTGTTGCATTAAAAACCATACATTTTTAAATACATCTATTATTTCTTTGATTAAATGGTGTAAATTAATGTTTTACTCCTGTTTTCATACAACCGACCTGCCTCAGACTGCAGACGGAAATTCGTCTGTCTTCATGGAAAAACATTTCACATTTACAAGATGAACTGAATGTTATGTTATACGCACTGCCCATTTTAAAATTAACGTCAATGTTTCTGTGTTACATTCAAACTCATAAGAAATCAGACTCTCATATTATTATTATTATTACTATAAATGGGTCTTTTTCCACCAGCGAGCTGCATCAACGTTCACCGTGCTTGACGTGCTGCGTTTGCGCTCATCTTTAAGCGCGTGACAGAAACGACAGCAAAGTAGCACTCAGCTGTTTGAACTTACTAAATTGTGCCTCCCGAGTGCCATCACTGCAGTTTTTCAGACGCCACTTTAAAGCACCACGAGAGCAGCTCTCAAACTGAATCCGCCAATCACCACCTGACGCTACCGAAGCTTCTGAGCCGTTGCCAGAGGCTACATGTTAGCTGTGCATGAACTGCCTTGGGAACATTTACTGAAATAAAAACACTCAAACAATATGTCTGATTAAATACAGCGTTTAAAGCATTCTATATCCGGTGTCCAGAAAAGAGAAACCGTACACAGTCGTCATTGTAGTGTCAATGTAGTGCAATAATCTCACAACTATATCAGAAGACTATGTAAAATAATCCAAAGACCTTTGCATAAATATAAATTAATAATGGGGGCTTTATAGTGTTATCTTCCCAACTTCCTGCAGCAGCTGGCTGTGCTGCAATGCTTCTGCAGCAATCTTTGAAGACCTTCATTTTTCATCATTTCTTACAACTCTGCTACAGTTAATAACTGAAAACACAAACTAAAATGTTGTCAAAAACATGCTCATCTTTGTTGCTGCTTATTTCATATCCCTGTCATGCAACTGCATATCGTCCTTGTGTTTCAAAGCCATTGAAAGATTCAGTGTTAATTATATAATGTTCCAGCGCTGCATTCCGACACATTTTATGCTGCGGTATGTACAGTGTGCCCACCATATACCGCACATGTACCAGAGATAACAGCAGCAGTAACAACATTATTTCATGTTTTAATGTCATTTTCCAAAAAATATCTAGATAATAATTACAGCATCCCTGCAAAGAAGAGTGGGGGGTGGGGGAATCTTCTAATTTAAAACAACTCATAGACAGCTATAACAAATGGTTAAAGGTATAAAGAGGTAAAATCAATTATATAATATGGTTCTGTAATATTTAGGCGTAAAAACAAGAACAGTGTAAGATTCAAAATACTTTTTTACAGCACTGAAGAAATTAAAGCACGGCAGACACATCTCAGTAAAAATTGTACACCCTTCATCCCAATACACACATAACATACAAAATAGGGGTGAATCAAACATACTTCAAATATTTGAAAGGACTTGAAGTAGATAAAGCACACCAGCAGACGTGACAAGTAAAGAATCGGAGTATGCAGAAGCTTAATGAAGTGACGGTAAAGTTAAGTTGCCATGTAATTGAGCCACCACAAAGGAAGGTGGAGGCTCTCTTAATGCTAATGAAGTGACTAACAAGATGC